>NC_089506.1:54336996-55667884 GCF_036850995.1 Saccopteryx leptura
CGGTCCCCGAGGGAAGGTCGCCACCACCTTTCTCGGGTGTTGCTTACAGCCTACCTGGGCTGCAGGAAATGTTGTGAAACAAGCAACAAACGATCCCTGTCCGTCCCATAGCATCCCTGGTCTCACCCCCAATTGACCCTAAAAGCCAGAGCTTGTGGGGAGCCCTGCCTGACTGCGTGAAAACATCGTCCTCACCCCCTTAAAAATGAGAAGACACTTAAAGCTCGTGTCTTTCCCTCCGGCTTCTCCCTTGCCCCCCCCCCCCGCACCCCCGTCCCCTCTGGGCTGTACGTCTTTGACTGAACCGCGTGGGACAGGGAACCACTGGACTGAATTGCCTCGGAGGCCGGGCGCAAACCAGGATCTCGACCGTCCCCAGCTTTCCTGCGCTGCCCTGAGCGCGGGCGTCAGTAGGAAACTTCGCAGCCAACGAGATCACGTGATTTAGTTTTGAAGGTTGACCTCCAGGCCTGCCGGGACGCCGGCCGCCCAGCCGTCTAACTTTATAGTCTTCAGCGCTAACTTAATGAGTAACGCAAATTATAGACATCCCAGCTGACGTCCTTGCAAAGGCGCGGGGGCTCCGAGCGCACGCTGAACCCAGCTCTCCCGGCCTCCTCGACGGGCCACGGAAAAGCGGGCTTTGAGAAGCAATGACAACTTCTTTTGAATTGTGACAAAAGGGGAGTGGGGAATCCCAAACTCCCGAAGTAGTGTTCTTCTTCTTTCTCTTTTTTCTTCTTTTTTAAAGAAGCAGTTGAATCTTACCAAGTGACTGGGGCCTTTCAGAAACGCCGATGTTAAAGTGTAACCCGAGCCTTCAGGGAGTCAACTTCCTTTAAAACACGCTAATTCCTAGAAATGGACGGATCTGAGAAACGTGTGAAGGCCTCTATCCGGGTAAATCCGTTGGGACTCACTTTGAGGCGATGAAAGTCACAGCGATTCGGGGTGATGTGTATTTGTGGGCAGGCAACGACCTGCGGTGTTGGGTGTCCGTGTTGGAGGTGGCCTGTGGGCCTTCGGCGGCCGCCCCTGGGCAGAGCAGAGCAGGGGCGCCCGCGAGGCGGAGAGCTCAGGGCCTCTGCTTCTGTGACCCTCCTCAACCTGTTCCCACCGCGCAGCCCCGCATCGCACGCTTTGGCAGGTAGACTCCATCACCCTCGCCCTGGACGCCCCATCATTCACACTTGACTGGAGGAAATAAAATCGGCTTTGGTTTTTGTTTTTGTTTTTTTTAATTCCTTTTGAAGATGTCATCACTGATTTCTACGTCCTTTGGGCTCCTCGCTCGATTGGGGTAGAGGTTATTTAAGAACTTTTTGACAAACAGCAGAAATTTAGGTACCAATTGTAAATACCCTGTTGCTCTCTTTGAATGCATTTATTTATATTAGCCGAGGACTTGAAGACACACGGCCTATTTATTACTCATTTCGAGCCTCTAGGCAAAGGTTTCTCCTACTGAGATCGACCAGTAAAACCAGATTTCTTAAGGGAAATTACGAGGACGTCTTCAGACTCTCTTCACGGAATGGTATGACTGAATTGTCTATTTCAGTTGGGCATCCTCCACCCTACCCGCCCAACCCCCACCATTTTATTTCGGGATCACCCCAAGGTAATTAGTCACTAGCAGAAAGCTTGAAATCTCGAAAGGAGAGGCGCAGCCTGGGATAACAGAGACCAAATGAGGCTTTTCAGAGCGCTGTCTCCACTGGGGCCACCTTTTCCTGAGTTCAGGAAAGGAGTCTGTTTGCAGAAGAGGGAACATCTTTAAAAAGGGCTCTCAGAACTCAGGAGTGTGAGTGGTAGAAAGACTAGGGAGGAACGCTTCCTAGAATGTTACCACCGTGACATCCGCAGGAAGCTCAGCTTGTCCTTCCTGGATTCTTTGCAGGTACCGCCACTGAGTTCAGGGGACCCTTTGGCATTTTCCTCATTTGCCCTAGGGGTAGTTGATGTGCAAAATCTCTCTCTCTCTCTCTCTCTCTCACACACACACACACACACACACACACACACACACAGAGGGTTTGGAGTGGACCTCGTTTTATTCATCACCACATACGAAACTTGGGGGTCGTCGCGGTGATTCCGACAGACTGGCGGTCTTCATGCACGCGCATCAGGAATTGGAGGGGTTATGTGGGGTCAGGAACACACCAAACCACGCGCATTCTGCCCAACAAACGTTTACGCACGTTCTCTCCCTAGCTCTGTCTCATGTATCTGGTTTTAGTAAGGGTGTTTTAAACTAGAGTATCCGAATGGTGGCCTAGATGGCTTCACTGTGCCTACATAGGCCAGCTCAGTGACAGACAAGGCGTGGAGAGCCTGGGAGAGATGAAGAACCTCTTCAGGGAAGCATAGGAAAAGTGGGCACTAAGCACAAAGGGAGGATAAAAGAAAAAGAAAATCAGGATGGGAGAAAGAGTAGAACTGCAACACATCTGACACTCCCTCTTGCCTTCAGGTTCAACACCTGGGGAAGGTGCTGCCAAGGGCTGCGGAGGGACCCAACAAACCCGAGGAGGTGGGGGAGCCAGGCCCCTAGACTTCCCCCGACCCTGACTCCTCCGCAAAGTCACTGCTGGGTCAGCCCCAACGGAGAGAAGAGACTGTCAGGGTTAAAGAGGGAAGGGAGTGGGTGGCGATGATCACGCGGGTTCTGGGAGGCTCCGTTGGGAACTGAGGAATATGGAAGCGAGGGAGGGTCCTGAAAGCCTCTCCCCACTCCAGCCCTGGGGGCTCCTCCCTCTAGGGCTGGAAGTCAATTTGGAAAAACAGTCGTTGACACCGGGGCCAACCTCCACCCCTCACCCCGCCCCCACAGATTTAACCCCTGCTTACCCACAGTGGAAAACAATCTGTGCCGCCTAAAACAGATTATTCGTGGGGACCTAGTCAAGAAAAATAAATCACATTTAGGACAGAACTTAGAAAGAGGGGTCGGTGCCAGTAAAGGTATCCGAAGCTTTTTTTCCTTCCCTGGAAATCGGCTCCTGACAGATCTTTAGGGCAACCCAGGAACGTATTCCCAGCTCCAGGGGCGAGGCAACAGCCCGGGAGGCGGCAGGAGTCCTAAACAAGGCTCTCAGCTAGTCGCCCGGTCCCCCTCGGCAGCCAACGCCTCACTTGGCGCTGCTCGCCCAGCGCGCTGGCGGGACGAAGGCGCTGTGTTTTTCTTCTGCCCCAAACCATGGCTTCCTTGGGCATCTAGAGCCCAAGTTGCTGTTCTTCCTTCTCTGAGATTTGGTTTTCTACTACAAACCTAGGACTGAGCAAGTAGTTAGAGCGGCTGATTAATATGTATTCGAACAGGCTGGGTAAGGCCGCGTGAATAAACATGAGCCTGCGGCCACAGCGCGCACCCGTTCGCTTCAGCCTCTCTGAGGTGCGGGAACCTGCACAGGACTCCCGATAGCACGGCGAACCCGGGGCGGCCGAAGCCAGCGCGGCCCCCAGCGTCCGGACGCAGAGCGCCGTCTCTGTGCGGCTGGCAAAGATCCGCGCGCGCCCACTCCCCGGGGTCTTCAAACCCTTTGCTTCTAGAAACCAGCCTCTACTTCTGTTGCAAAAACGCGTAGTTTTAGGATTTAGGGGCTCTCTATTCCCCAAGTTTTGGGTAAGTGTTATCCAACACGAGTCTCTATGCAAAACTAGGGGACCCTGAACGTGACAGCGTGACCTCGGATGTGCTGAACGGAGATCGTGACCCACCTGCGCCGGGGAGGGGGGTGGACGTCGAGCTGTGAATTGGAGGGAAAGGACCAGGCTCACGGAAGGCGTTTGTGTTCTGATGTCTGCGGGCGGAGGGGCAGCCGTGGGAAATAATTACCTACCCGTTACATTTACGAAGTCCCCGCCACCTCCTGCCTGGAAAAGTGGCCCTTGGGCCTCTTTGTCTCCCTAGAGCCAGGACTTCTCTGAAAGCTGTGAGAAGTGACAGAGTTGAGTGTACACGCAGGCTTCGTCCGCTTCACTACCCGCACTCGCCCACGGCTCCCGGAGCTGTCTCTTCTCATGCACACGCGGGATAACGGGCCTGGGCCAGGCGCGCATCCCTGGGACTCAGGAGGAGGCAGACACTTGGCGTGCCCTGGCCGAGGCTCGTGGGGACTAGCCTCAAGACCTCCGCAGCTGGGGAAATGCCAGCGCCCCGTGCCTGTCGCACCCAGGACTGCCATCTCCGCCCCCCCCCCCCCCTTGACTGTAAGCAAAATCGGTTTTCCTGCACCCAGCGCCGCACGCAAAGAAACGCTTGACATTACAGTGCCGCCCAGGTTGTTTCAAAGTTGGCAATGAGCTCCAAACCCAGGGAAAACTCGCTCTTTGGAGTTGGTTTGTGTGCGTGTGTGTGTGTGCGTGTGTGTGTGTGTGTGTGTGTGTGTGTGCGCGCGCGCGCGCTATCGCTTGTCTGAAGTCAGGAGAGTTAAAGAGCTGAGTCTGCCTTCCTGCAAAAGTGGGGACATAATTTAAGCCCGTATTCCAACCAGGTCACAGACACAGGATTTCTCGAAGAGTGTTACCGGGAAATAATGACTTGTCCGCTACGGGCTTGGGACATCTTTTGCCTGCTCTCCTAAGTCTTGGGCCACTTTCACCAGTGAATTTAGATGTGAAGACCGCTGTAGTCTGTGACTGGGAACTCTTTCTCTGCAGGAAGAACAAGCGCTCATGTTCTAGGGGCGAAGGGCAAGGCTTGGAGGAAGTTCAGAGAATTCCACGTGGTTGTCCGTTGGCTGAAGACAGCTTCCTGCTGGGAAAATGCTCTCACAAGAAGGTCAGGGGTGGGCAAGGAGAAGGCACTTGGGGTCCTAGACTAAAAGATGGGGGGGTGGTGGCAGAGCTGGACAGAACATGCCCCCCCCCGAAGTTTTGTGTATATAATAGCAAGGCAGAGGACCTAAGTCGTTCAGGTATGGGGATGAGTCCCAAACAACTGCTCTTCCTGAGCGCCTGTGTTGTGCCAAGGGGGCCCCTCAGCTGCAGGAGTCCTGGAGGCACAGTTCAGGTTGCCATTCTGCCTGAATGGCGCCCCCTGGAAGCCATGTGCCAGATTTATTTATAACCTTCCAGACAGGTGTTTCCTACTTACAGATGGGGAGGAGCTGGGATTCCAGACAATACCTGCCTGCCCCCAGAATCTAAACTCTTTCATTTGCCTTGCAGCCTCTAACCACAAACCAATGAAAGGAATCTTCCACAATCTTAGCAACAATAAAAATTTCCCTAACATCCTTGAAAATTAAAACAGAAGTCCCTTGATAATTTACTGTTTCTGGTGTTAGCCACTCTCCAAGCTGAAATCCATTCTGTCATGACTGCCAGCAGATAGGTCTGGGGAATGCTGTTAGGGAAAAAAAAAAAAGTTTGTCTTACTTTTCTGCTTTAACAAAACAAACCATCAAATAGACTTTTCCTTTGAACTAAGCATGTTCAATGGCAAAGGCTTCTGGCTTAATATGACTTTGGAGAAGTGAGAGAAGCCCATGCATGAAAAGCCAGCTGGTGAGTGGATTCCTCAGATGAGGCCTCACGATTTCTTCTCGCACCCTCCCCTCCTTATTTTCTTCTTCTATTCATGTTCCGTGGGAGTCTCCTGATATTTTTCTGAGGTTGGGAAGTACAAGTGTTAGTAAGCCTGGTGTGAAGCTTTATATACTTCACTGTTAAGGATTTGTCATGGTAGAGAGCTATGTTCTGCTGGCTGTGCTGAAGGAGACAACAGAGAAACAAAGGAAAATGAGCCCTGCTTCCTCATGGTACCTCCTCCACTCTCCAAGGTACTGGGTGTGAATGAACAAATACCTTCCCCTCCACCCCCCACAGCTACCTCCCTGCTAACTTCTGTGTGTCCACAGGCACTGCCTTCTCTCCTGTGACTGCAGCTCAACAATGCTCCCAGCCTAGATGGCCTCTCTACTTGAGCATAGGAACCCATCTCCTCTCTAGCAGGCAACCTCCATGATGGTCCCCAGTCATCCTCACCTCCTGGTATTCTTGCCTTTGTGTACATCTCGCCCCTTGAGTGTGGGCTGGGCCTAGTGATTCACTTATAACCAATAGAATGGCAAGATAATAGGATGGCTCTTAATGACGTCCCTTCCTCCCTCTTTTCCTTCCTCCCTGCCTCCCTCCCTCCCTCTCTCTGTTTCTCTCTCTCAGCTCTTGCTCTGAGGGAAGCCAGCAGTCATATTGTGAGAGGCTCCATAGAGAGGCCCACATGGCAAGAAACTGATGTCTCTGGCCAAAGGCCAGCAATGGCCACAAGCCTGCCATCAGTAGAGTGAGTGTCATGGAAGTGGATCCTCCCCCAATTGAGCCTTGAGTTGACGGCAATCCTGGCTGATACCTTTACTGTAGCTTTGGGAGGGACCTTCAGTCAGAAGACATCAACAAAGCACCTCTGGATTTCTACCCATGAAAATCACAAGATAACCGTGTGTTGTTTTAAGTCACTAATTTTGGGGTGATTGATTATGCAGTAAGAAATAACTATTATGCCATGTGACCCATTTAAGGATATGGCTCCAGAAAAATCTCTTCTCTTTATTCTGCAACATCAGAATTTTTCTTCCTTAGTAAATAATTATTGTCAGCATAAAAATGCTATTCTTTCTCTCTCTAAAAAAAAAAAAAAAAAACTCTCATGACCTCATTTCCCCCTCTAGCTACTATTCCATTTTGCTCCCATTTACAATAAATTCATCAACTAACAAAATATGTTAATATTCTCTATCTCTAATTCCATTTCTTATTCTATCTTAAACTCCCTCAAGTCAGGGTTGCACCTTTCCCTGAACACCACTACACCAAAACCTGCTCCAGTCCAGATCACCAGAGACTTCCTAAATGGAATAACCCGTTCTTGTCCATCTTGATGTATAATATATATTTGACTGAACTGATTATTCCCTCCTACAGGAAACCATTTAGCTGCCAGGGCACTACACTCACTGGGTTTTCTGCTGCCCCATTGGATGCTCTTTATCATTTTACCTCCCTGGATCTACTTTTCTCCAACCTCTTACTGAATTTTATCAAAAAGATAGAATGCCCTGGCCAGTTGGCTCAGTGGTAGAGTGTCAGCCTGGCGTGTGGATGTCCTGGGTTCAATTCTCGGTCAAGGCACACAGGAAAAGCAACCATCTGCTTCTCCTCCCTTCCCCCATTCTCTCTCTCTCTCTCTCTCTCTCTCTCTCTCTCTTCCCATCCCACAGCCATGGCTCCATTGGTTCAAGCAAAGTTGGCCTCAGGCACTAAAATAATAGATCCATTGTTGAACAATGGAGCAATGGCCCCAGTTGGGAAGGGCATCACCCCCTAGTGGGCTGCTAGGTGGATCCCGCATGTGGGAGTCTGTCTCTCTGCCTCCTTTCTTCTCACTAGAATAAAAAAAAGATAACAATTTATTCAATATTCTCTGCTATAGACTGAATGTTTGTGTCACCACCACCATACAAATGTTAAAGCCTAAAACCCAGTGTGATAGTATAGGAGTTGGGGTCTTTGGGAGATGATTAGGTCATGAGGATGGAGCCCTCATGAATGGGATTAGTGCCCTTATTAAAGAGACTCCAGAGTGCTCCCTTGCCCCTCATGTCATGTGAGAATACAGCAAGAAAACAGCCCTCTGTGAACAAGAAAGCAGGCCCCCCTCATCATGCTGAATCTGTTGATATTTTGATCTTGGACTTCGCAGCCTTCAGAATACTCAGAAATAAATGTATGATGTTTATAAACTACCCAGTCTATGGTATTTTGTTAAAGCAGCCTGAATTGACTATGACATTCTCTAATCTTCAAATAAATTTCAATTGTCTTCTAATAGTACTGTAACAGTTTCAGTAGGAAACCCTTATAATGTCACTTATATATCTTTATAATTGGCAATATAGATTTATCAATCAGTATGAGCAAGAATAAGCTGAAATAATTAAGGGTTTATGAATATAAACTCTTAATCTCAGTAGTTTAACACAACAAACATTTATTTTCACTGCCACATGGGCTATTAGGGGGACTATGCTCATCATTCTCTCTTGACCTGTTTCTCTGACTGCGTCAGCAGGGGATGGATGCAGCATAATCACATGCTGGCTCTTAGAGTTGCTCACCAAAAGTTATACAAATCACTTTTTACATTTCTTTGGCCTAGGTCAGTCTCATAGTCAAGTCAAACCTCAAAGGGGGCATACGAGTACAATCCTACCCCATGCCCAGAAGCTAGAGAGCGAGAACCATTTGATGAACTGCACTATTGACCACCTCAATAGGCTTTATGTAAAACACCTTCAATCTCAAAAGAAAACATTACCAACTAGGCTTCTTTGTATTAAAAGACAATGTTATCTAAAAGAAAATGTGACTAAAGCACCCTGACTTACCCAGTGGTCTTTTTACCTTCCATAATTGAAAAGCCTTCCCACTGCTTTGCTGGTGTGCCAAATTTGGGGAAGCCTTGTGATGCTCACAGCCCTGCCTTTAATCTCAGCTTTTGATAAAATATGTCTATCTCCTCTCTGAATTCACAGCTTGCCAGGCAAGTCTATTGTTGCTAGAGATTTCTGGAAGGTCCATAACCACATTACAGGATTTGAAACTATACTTCTGCAGGGCTTTAAATAATTTTTTGTTTCCTGTACTTGTGCGTGTGTTGGAGGGGAGAAATGCCAAACTGCAACTCCAGCTTTTCCTTCCATGTTTTCAACCTTATATCTCTACCCTCTCCACACACATACCTACATTCATCCTTCTAAACAGATTCCATTAAATAATTCTCTTTCAGGAACTTGTGTTGTAATTCTTCTACCTTTGTCTCCCCTCCAAAGTCCTACACATCTTTCAGAAATCTGGTCAAATCTCATCTTCCTGTCCTGGCCGGTTGGCTCAGCGGTAGAGCATCGGCCTGGCATGCAGGGGACCCGGGTTCGATTCCCGGCCAGGGCACATAGGAGAAGCGCCCATTTGCTTCTCCACCCCCCCTTCCTTCCTCTCTGTCTCTCTCTTCCCCTCCCGCAGCCAAGGCTCCATTGGAGCAAAGATGGCCCGGGCGCTGGGGATGGCTCCTTGGCCTCTGCCCCAGGCGCTAGAGTGGCTCTGGTTGTGGCAGAGCGACCCCTGGAGGGGCTGAGCATCACCCCCTGGTGGGCAGAGCTTCGCCCCTGGTGGGCGTGCTGGGTGGATCCCGGTCGGGCGCATGCGGGAGTCTGTCTGACTGTCTCTCCACGTTTCCAGCTTCAGAAAAATACAAAAAAAAAAAAAAAAAAAAAAAAAAAAAAAATCTCATCTTCCAGATCCCATACCCTGCCAACTTCTGATGCCACTTGAAATTTTTATTTCCCTTTTGTTTTTCATTGTAGTTTTGCTATTGTTCTCTTCGGCATTTCCTGGCTTAACTGAATTTAGTAACTCTCTATATGTGTCTGTACTAGCACAAATGTGTGAAAAGCAGAGGTGTCTTCCTTACCTTTGCGTTTCAGTACAGCCTCTTCTCCCGCTCTCAGTGCCTAGCCCAGACCCTGGCCCTCAGTACATCTTTGGAATACTCTGTGTTGGAGCATCTTCTAACACATTCTGGATCTACAAACAATTGAAAACCTAGCTTTAGTTATTCTCAGCCTTCTCTTCTCTTCTGATGTTACTATGTGTCACCGCACTATGAACTCTTCAATCAATTCAAATCTAAGTGCCGGATCTGCTTCAAAGAAGCCCAAACCTTAACGTTTAAATACTTGATTAAGTCAAATACCTCTGGGCTCATCTCTTGTCTTTCTTGTCTGTATCTTGTGAGGCAGGTAAGGGGCTGAAGAAAAGAGATCATTGAATATAGAACACAAGGAAAACCTGCGTTAGCAAGGGTGATCGATGCTAGCTGCTTTAACAAACAACCCCAGAATTTTAGCAGCACAACACAATAAAAGTTTATTTTTCACGTATATCACAGTCCAAGGCAGGACATGTGGCTCCTCTCTGAGTTGTGACTCAAGACACAGACTTTTCCCATTTTGTTGCCAGGCCATCAAGTAGGGGGCTTTCTGGATGCTCTGCATTCAGCTGATTGACAAGCAAAGAGCCCATAGCTCTTACAGGGTTTATGGCCAAGCCTGGGAACAATGAACATCACTTTAGCCCATATTTCCCTGACAAACATCTCACCCTGATTACAAGGAATGCTGGGAAATATAATTTACTGTGTGTCAAGGCAAAAAGGATAGGTGAACATCTAACGTGTAAGAAGTCATTTCGTCGCTCTACAATATTGAGAATGCTGCTTCAACACTTCACTGCTTAGTGAGATACAAATCTTCAGAAAGGGGGCATGGGGAATTTCCCCATAACAACAACTAATTCTTATTCCCCTTTATTTCTAATGAGACCCAAAATTCACTTATTCTCAAAAAAGAAAATCAAGAACTAAGTAGTAAGCTTCTTCCATCAGATATTGATCTTCTGTACCCAAACCAGATTACAAGAACTGTTCTAAAAGAGTGTATTTCAACCTCAAAAGAGCATCAGAATCAATGTGAGCTTTTGAACCATGACAGGCACTCAAGCCTTCAAGAAGATCCACTGAGGTAGAATTGCCCTGGACTAGAGCTCAGGCATCTGCTTCTAAAACTTTCTCCTGATGATTCTGATGCACACCCAGGATTGATGGAGATTGTTCAAACTTGAGAAAGTGTCTGGTAAGATCCATAGTCAGACAACTGCCATGTTTTATGCGGTAGTAGACTTTCATGAGTTTATCTTGGCAAATAAATAAACAAACAAAGCCAAAATATTTTGCCTCTCAAGTCAATTGAATTTTTAAAAAATATTGTATTGGTGAAGACAAGATGGTATAAATGAAAAAAGAACAAAACTAGAAGTCAGAAGATTGGGTTCTGTAAATTTCCATTTCCATTTCCTCAGACCAGTCATTTGCCCTCTCAGAGTTTTTGTTTTCTTATCTATATAAAATGCTAACAACCTGATCTGTCACTAGTTTTTGTTTTGTTTTAATTTTTCTTAAGTGAGAAGCAGAAGGCAGAGAGGCAGAATCTTACATGTACCCCAACCAGGACTGACTCAGCAAACCCCCTATGGGGGAGTGCTCTGCCCATCTGGTGCTGTTGCTCCATTGCTCAGCAATCAAGCTATTTTAGCACCTGAGACGAAGCCATGGAGCCATCCTCAGCACCAAGGGCCAACTTGCTCCAATCTATTGAGCCATGGCTGAGAGAGGGGAAGAAAGAGATGGAGAGAGAGAAGGAAGAAGGGGAGGGGTGAAAAAGCAGGGGGTTGCTTCTCCTGTGTGCCCTAACCAGGAATCAAACCCTGGACGTCCACATACTGGGTCAGTGCTCTACCATTGAGACAACAAGCCAGGACCTACCTGCCACCAATTTTTAGCATAGATGGGTGCTCTTTTCTCCTAGAAACACTTTTTTTGTGTGTATAACAGAGACAGAGAGAGGGACAGATAGGGACAGATAAACAGGAAGGGAAAGATGAGAAGCATCAGTTCTTTGTTGCAGCACCTTAGTTGTTCATTGATTGCTCTCACATATGTGCCTTGACCGGGGGACTACAGCAGACCGAGTGACCCCTTGCTCAAGCCAGCAACCTTGGGCTCAAGCTGGTGAGCCCTGCTCAAACCAGATGAGCCCGTGCTCAAGCTGGTGACCTTGGGGTCTTGAACCTGGGTCCTTCACATCCCAGTCCGACGCTCTATTCACTGCATCACTGCCCGGTCAGGCTCCTAGAAACACTTTCTTCCATTGGCTCCCTGGACCCCACTCGCCCTTGGCTTTCCTCCTAGCACCCTGTTCACTCTGTTTTATCCTTTTTTTTTTTCTGTAGTGTTTCTTCTTTTTGCTAACTTTAGACATTAGAGTGCCCCAGGTTTCATCCTTGGGAATCTCTTTATATTTGTCTACACTCACTCCCTTGGTGATTGTATTAGATTTCTATTACAGCATAACAAATTACCACAGACTAGGTGGTTTGCAATGACACCCACTTTCAGCTCACAGTTCTATAGGACAGAAGTTTGGGTATGGTCCTCTGCTCAGGGTCTCAAACACTGAAATTAAAGTGTTCTCTGGGCTGAGTTATCATTTGAAGGCTCTGGGGAAGAATCTGCTACCAAGGTCAGTTAGGTTGTTGGCTGAATTCACTTTTGTGAGATATAGAACTGAGGTTTTCATTCTCTCGCTGGCTGTCAGCTGGGAGCTGTTCTCAGCTCCTGGTCTGCCCGTATTCCTTGCCACATGGCCCCCCCTCCTCCAAATTTGAAGCTAGCAATGGTAACAATGGAAAATTTCTTATGCATGCAATCCCTCTGGCTTCAAATTTCTCTCTTCTTTTGTCTCTGCTCTCTAGAGCCAGATTGAAAGGACTCATGGGATTAGGTCAGGCCCATTTGAATCCAATTAAATCAAAATCAACTAATTAGCAACTGTTATGGGCTAAATGTGTCTGTACTCCCATTCCCAATTTATATGTTGAAACTCTAACACTGGATGGTATTCAGAATTCAAGCTTTGAGAAGTAGTAAGTAAAGTCTGATGAAGTCATGAGGGTGGGGCCCTCATGATAGAATTGGTACACTTATAAGAAAGATGCCAGAGCAGTATCTCTCTCTCTCCCACTGTCACAGTGGGGACAGAGTGAGAAGGTGGCTATCTATAAGCCAGAAAGAGAGCTTGCTCCATAAACTGACCATGCTGGCATCCTGATCTCAGACTTTCAGCCTTCAGGAACTAAAAGAAAATAAATTTCTCTTGTTTAAACTATCCAGTCTGTGATATTGTGTTATGGCATCCTGTGCAAACTAATACAGCAACCTTAATTACAACTGCAAAATCCCTTTGCCATATACTGTACCATAATCACAAGAGAGATATCTCATCATATTCACAGTTATAGTTAAAAGGAGGAGATTTTAAAAGGGCCATATCACCGGGGGTAATATTTGAATTCTGTTAATCTTATCTAATCTCATGGCTTTAAAATCATCTATATGCTCATGATTCTCAAATTTATTCCTCCAGTCTAGACCTCTCCTGATACCTAGACTTATCTATCCAGCTACCTCCTAGACATTTCCACTTGGATACCTTATAGGCACCTCACACTTTACATAATGCAATCAAACTCCCTATCTTCCTACCCAGACTTGCCCCTCCCCTAATCTCTCTCACTTCAGTGAATGGCAATTTCATCCTTCCAATTGTTCAAACCAAAAAATTTTAGAGCCAACCTTGATTCTTACCTTTCTCTAGCTCCTTACATTTCATCCATCAAGAAATCCTCTAAAATCTATCTTCAAAATTTATCCAAGGTCCAATACATTATCATCATTTTTTAAAATATTTTATTTATTGATTTTTTTAGAGAGAGAGGAGTGAGAGAGAGAGACAGAGAGAGAGAGAGAAGGGGGAGGAGCAGGAAGCATCAACTCCCATATGTGCCTTGACCAGGCAAGTCCAAGGTTTCGAACCGGCGACCTCAGTGTTCCAGGTCGACGCTTTATCCCACTGTGCCACCACAGGTCAGGCCTATCATCATTTTTTATATAAATTATTGCAACAACCCCTGTATTAGTTTTCTCTTGCTGCCCTAACAAATCACCACAAATTTAGCAACTTAAGACAACACGCATTATTATCTCACAGTTCTGTAGGTCAGAAGTCCAGGGGGTTGGCTGGGTTCTTTGCTCAAGTTCTCACAAGACTGAAACCAAGGTATCAACTGGCTTGGGGTCTTGTTCGGAGGATCTGGAGGAGAATCCACTTCTAGGTTCCTAAGATTGTTGGCAGTATTCAGTCACGTCTCATGGTTCCCTTCATCAACAGAAAATCAAGTCCCACTCATGCATTGTACCTCCCTGACTTCTCTTCCTGCCGCATTTCCCTGACTCCAACTGTAGAAAACTCTCTGCTTTTAAGGGCTCTTATACTGAGATCAGGCCAACCTGGACAGTCTGGGATAATCTCCTTATTTGAAGATTCATAACCTTCATTAATTACATCTGCAATGTCCCTTTGGCAATGGAATCTAGTGTATTCATGCATTCTAGGAATTAGAGTGGCTCATTCTCTCTGCCCAGCCTCCTAAGCTCATCTTCCTGCTCTCACTCTTGTTAAACTTATACCCTGTTCTCAACACAGCTGACAGACCCACAATGACTTCCCGCCTTACTCAGAGAAAAGCCATGTCTTCACAGCGCCCCATGTGCACTACACAATTTGGTTCCCCATTACCTTTCTGACCTTGTCTCCCTTACTACCTTGCTGTTGCTCACACACCAAGCACACTCCCCCTCCCCTTCCAGGCATTAGCCCTTGCTGTTCATCGCCCCAAGTTTTCTTCCCCTAAATATCTGCATGGCTCACCCGTCACCTTCTCAATGTAAAAGCTGAGGTTCCATTTTTTCTTTTCTTTTTTTATTTATTAATTTTAGAGAGAGGAAGGGAGAGAGAGAGAAACATCACTCAGTTTCTGTATGTGCTCTGACTGCAGAAGAACCAGCAAGCTTTCCATATCAGGATGGGACTGTAACCAACGGAGCTATTTGGTCAGGGCGGAGATTCCACCTTTCCAGTGAGGCCCTTCCTGACCACCTATTTAAAATTGTAACCTCCTAGATCTCCCGGACTCCCTCATTCCCTTCCCAAGCCTTACTTTTCTTTATAGCACTTTTCACTTTCTGAGGTAGTATATGTTTAATCTATATTTGTTTACTATAAGCATCAAAGCAAGCCCCAGAAAGTAGAGATTTTTTGTCCATTGTGTTCACTGCTTTATCTCCAATCCATACAGAAGATACTCAGTAAACTTTTGCTGGATGATTGAATGTATGAGTATAAAACGGGGAGAGTAGCCTACACTATATGAAGTTAGGGTGTGAGACTAGGGGAAAAGGATTGGACTTTATAGCTTATGGAGTACCCTCTTTATCAGACAAAACTGTAGGCTCCATGAAGACCAGGCTGGTATCATGTCAGAAGACCTGGCACAAAGCAGATTATTTTCTGGATAATGTTGATGTCACTGTATTAGATTCTGCACACTTATTAACTCATCTGACTAACACAACCTGTGAATTATTATTAATTTTGTTTTACCACATTAATTGTCTTCAGAGAATGAGCCAACTGAGACATTGCAGTGTGAGGGTACATTGTAAGGTGTTAAAGTATTTCTGGAAAGGAGTTTTGGGTCATCCAATCTACCTTTATGTCCCATGAAGACATCCCCTCACAAATGTGCACATTTTAAAGCATTAACTGTTGGGAAGACAGCACAGCACTGAGTCAAAGTGTGAAACCAGCCAGAGAGAGGTCTGCCTGTTGCCTCGAAGCTGACCAGCTGTGTGACCGTGGGGTAGTTACAGAACTTCGCTAAGCCTCCATTTCCTCCTCTTTAAAAATAGGGCTAATCATTGTCCTTGTGGGGATCTTGTGAGGATGAAATGAAATAACACAAGTGAAAAGAATCAGTAGAATGTCTGCTCCTGACATGCTACTAAATAATGTGAGTTTTCTTCCTTCTTTTATGAGACCTCAAATCCACCTTGGTAGCATTTACCCTTTAATGCAAGTATTGCTCTTGGGAGCAGTAGAGAAGGAAGTGATTCTCTCTTCCAAATGGCTTTTTTTTTTGTATTTTTTATTCTGAAGCCGGAAACAGGGAGGCAGTCAGACAGACTCCTGCATGCACCTGACCGGGATCCACCTGGCATGCCCACCATGGGGCAATGCTCTGCCCATCTGGGGTGTCGCTCTGCCACAATCAGAGCCACTCCAGCGCCTGAGGCAGAGGCCACAGAGCCATCCCCAGAGCCCAGGCAAACTTTGCTCCAATGGAGCCTTGGCTGCGGGAGGGGAAGAGAGAGACAGAGAGGAAGGAGAAGGGGGGGGTGGAGAAGCAGATGGGCGCTTCTCCTGTGTGCCCTGGCCGGGAATTGAACCTGGGACTCCCGCAGGCCAGGCCGACACTCTACCACTGAGCCAACCGGCCAGGGCCCCAAATGGCTTTTTTTTTTTTTTTTTTTTTTTGTATTTTTCTGAAGCTGGAAACGGGGAGAGACAGTCAGACAGACTCCCGCATGGGCCCGACCGGGATCCACCCGGCATGCCCACCAGGGGCGATGCTCTGCCCACCAGGGGGCGATGCTCTGCCCCTCCGGGGCGTCGCTCTGCCACGACCAGAGCCAAAGAGCCATCCCCAGCGCCCGGGCCATCTTTGCTCCACGGGAGGGGAAGAGAGAGACAGAGAGGAAGAAGGGGGGGGGGGTGTGGAGAAGCAAATGGGCGCTTCTCCTATGTGCCCTGGCCGTGAATCAAACCCGGGTCCCCCGCACGCCAGGCCGATGCTCTACCGCTGAGCCAACCGGCCAGGGCCCAAATGGCTTTTGAAGGCAGTTCCCAGGTTCTCCCTCAGTCTTCTCTTTCTGCAGTGAAAATACCCAGTTTATTTAACCAGCCCTATAAAAACTGGTTTTGGCTTCTGAATGTGCACTAGTTCAACTAATTCAGAATAACACATGCACCCCTATGTTCATTGCAGTTATTTATAATAGCCAAGAGCTGGAGTCAGCCCAAATGCCCATCAGTAGATGAGTGGATAAAAAAAAACTGTGGTACAATTACACAATGTAGCAAGTGTCAGGTAGGATGTCACTGTGGTATTGGGTTTGCATTTAGTTGTCTTTTATGTTAGAAAGTTTAAAGATGGTCTCTCCAAATATTCATAGCATCCTCTTTATCTTGATAATGGTCTTATGCTTGTTAAACAGTTCTTAAATTTTATTTATTTAATTATTTACTTATTTTATTTTTTAAAGAGAGACAAGAAGGGAAGGGAGAAGAGAGATGAGAAGCGTCAACTTGTAGTTACTTCACTTTAGTTGTTTATTGATTACATCTCAACAATTCTTAAAATTAATGTTTATTTTCCACTTGTACCACTTCTTGGAGCAAAAGTTTGTTAAATGCACTCTTGCCTAAAATAATGTTTGCTTTTGTCATTAAAAAAATAACTAATTCACTCAACTTTCAGAAGTTACTCCTTAGTTCTGATCATCAATTAGTTGAGGTCTTTCATACTCAACTCCTCCTCATTCTTCAAGGTTCTGTGGTCATAATGCATCTTGGCCGGGGAGTTTTCTGAGAGTTTTAAGTATTTCAGCTTGCTGAAATCTGACTGCAGGGAGAGATTCTAAGTCAGAAATGGGATGCAAGGAAGGTGAAGAGATACCTTGACATTTTTATCCCTGCATAACTTCTTGTAGAGATAAAAGTCAAGCCTCAGTCAAAGAGCAAAAACTAACAAGAACTCTGGGATAAATGCATATAATCCTGGACCACAAATTCACAGCAGGAAAGGTCAACCAAGGACCATATATAGTTAGTGTAACTTAGTGGTTTTCAACTGGGAGAATTTGCCCCACCCCCCACCCCTTGAGAGCATTTGGCAATGTCTGGAGACATTTTTGGTTGTCTATTGGCATCTAGTTGGTAGAGAACAAGGATGTTGCTAAACATTGTACAAAACACAAGACAGCTTCCAACAGCAAAGAATTATCTGGCCCCAGATATCAACAGTAGGAGGCTGGGAAACCCTGGCATAACAGGATATCAAAGATGACTTTTCCTTTCATTAACTGTCAGCCTATTTCTCAGGCTTTGCGTACACCTCTTCAGTTCAACCTCTTCAGCTGAGCCTCCAGGTGACAGTGGAGAATAGTTCAGATCTCTAGACTCCTACTAAAAAGTAATGCTCAAAATTCCACCAGTAAAATAAAACAAGAAAAAAACCCCATCGGTGACGGCAGTGCATTCTAGCCATGTACGAGACATATATTTATAGGCTCAAGAGGGTAAGTGGGGATGTTGACTTATATACATATAATATATGATATATAAAAATCATTGTCATATAAAGTAGGTTAGCTAGACAAATAAGAAGAAAAAATATTATAGAGGTGCATCTCACAGTTAGTTCATAAAATATTTTTTTGTATTTTGTGTATGGGATTTGTCAGACATTTAAATTTTATAATTTATTTTATTACTTCTCATTCTAAATAGATACTTATATATACACCTAATTTTGTATTAATTCTGTATTATTTTCCCCCAATATATGTCAGGTCTCACAGTCAGTCTTCAGAACCTGTGATCATAACTAAACACTTACCTGCTGGCTTTCTCTACCCACCAGGCACTGATCTGACCATCATTAAACCTGCTCTGCCTCTGCTTGAACCCATTCCATACAAGCTTTGTCCTCAGCACTTTACAGCTGCTGTTCTAGGTATTAACAACAACCCAAAATTGGGAAGTCCAATCAATGGTCAGTTATATTCTTGAATTACACAACTTCTGTGGCATTTTACACAGTTGACTACTCTCTCCTTCTTGAAACTCTTCTCCTGGTTTTCCTGACACCATACCCTCTGGTTTTCTTCCTCCTTCTCTGTCCTTCTCAGTCTCCTTGGCTGTTTCTCCTCCTTCCCCCTTACTTCTACTGCATCTTCTTATCTTCTTCCTCTGCAATCGCTGTCCAGCTGATCTCATCTAATCATATGGCTTTAAATGCCACATGGATTCTTCTAGTCTTCAAATTGCAAGCCATGCCTGCTCAGGCGGTGGCACAATGGATAAAGCATAGGACTGGGATGTGCAGGACCCAGGTTCAAGACCCCGAGGTCGCCAGCTTGAGTGTGGGTTCATCTGGTTTGAGCAAAGCTCACCAGCTTGGACCCAAGGTCGCTGGCTTGAGCAAGGGGTCACTCGGTTTGCTGTAGCCCCATGGTCAAGGCACATATGAGAGAGCAATCAATGAACAACTAAGGAGCCACAACAAAAAAATTGATGCTTCTCATCTCTCTCCCTTCCTGTCTGTCTGTCCCTATCTACCCTTCTCTCTGACTCTCTGTCAAAAAAACAAACAAGGCCCTGGCTGGTTGGCTCAGTGGCAGAGCATCGGCCTGGCGTGCAGGAGTCCCGGGTTCGATTCCCGGCCAGGGCACACAGGAGAAGCGCCCATCTGCTTCTCCACCCCTCCCTCTTCTCCTTCCTCTCTGTCTCTCTCTTCCCCTCCTGCAGCCAAGGCTCCATTGGAGGAAAGATGATCCGGGCGCTGGGGATGGCTCCATGGCCTCTGCCTCAGGCGCTAGAGTGGCTCTGGTTGCAACAGAGCGACGCCCCGATGGGCAGAGCATCACCCCCTGGTGGGTGTGCCGGGTGGATCCTGGTCGGGCGCATGCGGGAGTCTGTCTGACTGCCTCCCCATTTCCAGCTTCAGAAAAATACAAAATAATAATAATAATAATAATAATAATAAAACAAAACAAAACAGAAAAACAACAAATTGCCAGCCTTGATGTTTCTCCACTTACGCAATGTTTTGTCTCACATTTCTCATTATTTACACAGTTAATATGCATCTCAAGCATCATGTCCAAATCAAAACCTTTGATTCTCCCTTACCTTGACATGCTCTTCCTTCCAGGCTTTCTCATTGCAATAAATAATACTACCATCTACAGCACCTGGTTGCTCAAGCCAAAAATTTTTTTTTATTCTTTTTTTTTTTTTAGAGAGGAGAGGAAGAGACAGACAGAGAGAGAGAGAGAGAGAGAGAGAGAGAGGAGAGACAGAGAGAGAGAAGGGGAGAGGAGCTGGAAGCATCAACTCCCATATGTGCCTTGAGCAGGCAAGCCCAGGGTTTCGAACCGGCAACCTCGTGATTTCTAGGTTGATGCTTTATCCACTGCGCCACCACAGGTCAGGCTCAAGCCAAAATTCTAAAAGGCATCTTTTGGTTTTTTTTTTAGTTGTTTTTTTTTTTGGACAGAGACAGAGAGAGTCAGAGGGAGGGACAGATAGGGACAGACAGACAGGAAGGGAGAGAGATGAGAAGCATCAATTCTTCGTTGCAGCACCTTAGTTGTTCCATCTTTTTTTTTTTTTTTTTCGTAATTCCGAGTTCCAAATCCATTAACGACTTTTTTTTTTACTATTCTTTCCAGGCATATCCGGCATCTATCAGACCACTTCTCTCCAGACGACTGTCCTCTTACCTGGTTCACTGCTGCAGTCTCCAAACAGTCTCTCTGCTGCCTTCCAGCTCCGCCACAATCCCTTCTCCACAAAACACAGTCGGTGTAAATCAAATCACATCATTCCCCTGCTTAAAACATGTTAGTGGCTTCCATTATATTCAGAATAAAATACTCTGGTCTATCAAGCACTAGTATCCCCTTCTCGGGCCTGTTCTCATCATCTCTCCTGCTTGCCCACGATGTTCCAGCCACGTTGCCCTTTCTCCACCTTGAACACACCAAACTCATTCTACCTTAGGGTTTGTATAATATTTGCTGTTCCCTTTGCCTGGAAAGCTCTTATCCGTGATCTTTTCATGGGTGCCTCCCTGTCATTCTGGTCACCATTTCAAAGGCCATCTTGTCACTCTACCACATAAACCTATTTTTATTGTCTTCATTGCACTTATTACTATCTGATACATCTGAATTTATTTGTTTATTGCTGTTTTCCCTACTATCATGGAAATTCTGTGAGAGCAGAGACTCTCTTTTTCATCTCTGTGCCTAGAGTACTCAATAAACACTGTCAAAGTGGATGAATGAATCCGTGTTTTACAGAAGGCAAAGCTGAAGCACAGAGTTAAGTCCCTGGAACAAAGTGACACAGCCATAGGTGGTAGAGTCAGGGTTTGAACCCAGGCATTCTTCAGAGACCACCATCTTAACCACTGTACCCTCCTGCCTTTCCCCCACCAGGAACAGATCTGGTTATAATTAAAGGCCAGAAGGGCAAGAGAAAGGAGGACAAAGGGTGGTTCTTCTGTCTTGGACACAAGAGAGACTCTTCCTGGAACAGGAGGAGATAAAACAACTTCATGGGGTCTATTCTTAAATACAAGAAGAGAGAATATAAATGGATGTCCAGAATCATTTGAAATCTACTCATGTCCTACCAGAACCTGTTACCTGTCTTCAAGTCAAATCTGCAGCTGATTTTGTCTATCCTGGTCCTAAAAGTTTTCCAGGGATTCTGAGCAGACCTGAAAATCACCCCTTTCATTATTCAAACTCAAAACAAAGCAAATGGAAGTTTACCCCACAACATCAGTTTAGAGTCACCTTCAGGAGTAAGTAGGGGGCACCCAGAGGCTCTCAATTTGGAGTTTACAGGGTCTCCTCACAAGGTGAGTGCAAATGGACTTGGCAGCCAGAGCACCTCCCGCTACCTCTTCTGCTGACCATATTCCCTGAGAAAGTAATTTCCTCCCCTCCTCACAAAACACAGTTTCAGAACATGGCCCCCGGGTTCCTGAGTCTGAGGTAATTTGTTTTGTATTTGATGACATACTTTTGCCTATTCTTCCCAGCGCCTAAGTCACTTCCTGAGATTAAATTTGCCCATGGAGTGGCACTCTTACACAATTAATGTAGAAAGGCACCACTGTGGAATTCTCTTTTGTTAATTTAAGTATTGAACAGTATCTTCATCCCACCCCACCCTCCACTGTCATTCCCCAGAGTAGCTTGTTGGTTGTGTGGATATTTTTCTCTTTTTCCTGATACCTATAAAGTAGCACACTTCCTTTATATTGTGAACATTTTCCTTGTGTTTTCTGTTCAGTGTGTGACAATAGTAGAGAAAGAGTGAAAGGGTTATATAGGTTCTTGGAATTGAGTATTTTCAAGCTTACCACTTGAAGAAATTACTAATCACTTTAGCAAAGGTTATTCAGTTGGAATCATGCGATTTAAAAACACATTCGTCCCTTTCAGATGTAATTCCTGTGAAATGATAATAATTCAGCAGTTAGTAGAAAGAGCAGTAGAGTCATACATCAAGATCACATTTCAGCCCTCTACCCTTTCTGTTTCTGACACATAATAAAGGGCAAGATATTAATAAAAGAAAAATTCAGAATTTATTTTTAACTGAGAACAACTGGAAAAAGATTATATTTTGACCTTTGTGTTTCTTTGCTGAAGGAGAACTAAGACCAAACAATCAACCTTGGTTACCTTGAATTAACCACGATTAAATTCCTTTATATAATATCTTTTTATATATTGCTTTGGAATGGTTATAAGCAAGTAAAAAGGTATATTTACTTTAAAATCAGAATTTATAAGTTATTCTTAAATATGGAGAAAGTTAAGTTTTAAGTACATCAAAAAATTTGCAATCAACTCAGTTTATATTTGTTTATTTTTATTTATTTATTGGTTTTTAGAGGGGAGGAGAGAGAGAGAGAGAGAGAGAGAGAGAGAAAGGGGAGGAGCAGGAAGCATCAACTCCCATATGTGCCTTGACCAGGCAAGCCCAAGGTTTCGAACTGGCAGCCTCAGCGTTCCAGGTCGACACTTTATCACACTGCGCCTCCACAGGTCAAGCCAACTCAGTTTATATTTAAAATAAAAGTGTGTGGCCCTGGCTGGTTGGCTCAGTCGTAGAGCATTGGCTTGGTGTGTGGATGTCCCAAGTTCAATTCCTGGTCAGAGCACACAAGAGAAGTGCCTGCTTCTCCACTCCTTCCCCTCTCACTTCTCTCTTCCTCCTCTTCTGTAGCTATGGTTCAATTGGAGCAAGTTGGCCTCGGGAGCTGAGGATGGCTCCATGGCCTCCGCCTCTGGTGCTAAAAAATGGCTTGGGTTGCAACAGAACAATGGCCCCAGTTGGGCAGAGCATCACCCCACCTGGGCTTGCCAGGTGGATTCTGCATGCGGGAGTCTGCCTCTGCCTCCCCTTGGCTCACTAAAAAAAGTAAAATAAAATAAAAATAAGTGTGTGTGTGTGTGTATTTCCCTTTTTTTTGAGGCTTGGATCACCTAGCAGATATTCAAGGGCAGAGGCCATTACTGGAGAGGTCAGAGGCAGTGTTTCAGTTGAGAAAAGGCCCATACAACAGTGCACTATGTGCAAGTATATTCAGCTTAATCAAAAGACATAAATTCACAAGGTTGAGAAGGTCCTTAAAAGCCATCTAATCCCTCCACCTTGTCTTCAGAGAAAGGGCTCTACTGATAGCTTGTTATCTCACGAAGCTTGGAGGAAGAAGTAGTACCTCCCCAACTTGTCTGTCTGGGTAAACTTCTTGATAATTCAATATTATCTATTATTTACCAGCAGAAAGGTTTGATCACAGATAAATCAGAATTCCTAAGTGGGATTCTTTGTTAATTGCTTTAATGTAAAACATAGGATTAATAATTCTGAGTATTTGCTAAATTCAGATGCTTCTTGAGTAAGGAAGGGTTGGGAGCGGGAAGATGATGATGCCGGCCCTGGCCAGTTGGCTCAGTGGTAGAGCGTCGGCCTGGCGTGCAGGAGTCCCGGGTTCGATACTCAGCCAGGGCACACAGGAGAAGCGCCCATCTGCTTCTCCACCCTTCCCCCTCTCCTTCCTCTCTGTCTCTTTCTTCCCCTCCCGCAGCCGACGCTCCTTTGGAGCAAAAATGGCCCGGGCACTGAGGATGGCTCTGTGGCCTCTGCCTCAGGTGCTAGGATGGCTCTGGATGCAACAGAGCAACGCCCCAGATGGGCAGAGCATCACCCCCTAGTGGGCGTGCTGGGTGGATCCCGGTGGGGCGCATGCGGGAGTCTGTCTGGCTGCCTCACTGTTTCCAGCTTCGGAAAAATGAAAAAAAAAAAAAAAAAAAGATGATGATGCCTAGGAGATCTCAATTTGCCCTTCCAAGTTTCCAGGGGTGTGGAACAGTTGAGCTCTGGCTTCAGTTAAAAGCTCTTTTTTTCTAGGGAAGAATCTCACATTACCACTTCCCTAATCCAACTAGACATAGTTGTTCGAGGTGCTGACAAAGTCTCCTGGGGAAGTCAGTAGATGTTACCTATGCATGAGGGCAAGTACAAGTTTTGCTGATGGAATCAATGACTGTGGGTAAGATTTTAAGCTCTTTATGGCCAGAAGATAATCAGCCATGATGGTCATAACTCCCTTCACAGTCAGGGATCATTAAAAACACCATGGAGTTCCCAAATTCACAGATGACAACACAGCCTTCAAATTCCCCTTGTGAGTCTCATGTAGGGGCAAGTGCTACTCAAATACATTTGTGAATTAAGAGGAATTGTTCTGCTAAATTTGGAAGCCAATTGTTTACCAGTATTGGTTTTTAGATTAAAAAAATGTTTCAAATAATGTCTGATTTCAGTGGTGTGTTTGGTCCCTTGAATTTCATTGCAAAGCTCAGACAATGAGCACTGGAGATCTTCATCATGTGGTAAGGATTCTGGCAGCTGAGTCCATACCCCTAAGAGTGAGGGGTAAAGCTGTTTTATATCTACCATGGTCACATTTCATCCATAATGTTCTACTTTTTGAAGGAGAAAACCAGTTGGCATTTAGTCTGGTGGAATTCCAAGTGGCCACATGCCATTAGTTATGCAGCACACATTAAAAGACACGTGTGCCTCTTCTTGCTGATTCCTTTTGCTAGAAGGATGCACTTTCCTGATAAATGAAACCTGGAAGCCTCTCTTCCCTCTAATTTGCATGAAAGAATTAGGCAAAGGGCCTACAAGGATTATGAGGGCTCTTGTACCATTCATCTGAAGTCACATAGCAGTTACAGAGTACCACGTAGATAGTGCAATCACCACTACATTCAACGTGGAGATGATTCTGTAATTGAACTCTATTAGACACTAAGCCTGAGCCTCCCTGAAGGAAGACATTTGAATGTTTGGGAATACTGTCTGGGAAATTTTGGTTTAAAAAATATTCATTTGAAATATTTGGGTGTTATTTTAAAAGTATGATTGCAGAAGTTTAAAATAGTCAAAGAACGGCCTGGATTTTTCCCTTCCTGTTAATATGTGGGGACACATCCCAAAATATGTACATTCTATCATAATTGCTTAGTCATTGGATTTCAGTTCTTTCTGGGGGAAGAAACCAGACTGGCTTATAAAAGAGAGAGATCTAGGTCTCTAGCCTGGCTGCCCTCCTGAGCCTCAAGTTTTTGCACTACCTACCTGCTGAATAGTTGAACTTGGATGCCTTATAGTTACCCTCATGCCCAGCTAATTCAATTCTCCCATCTTCCTCTTTGCTCCTGGTGGTTCCCTCCCAATTCCCCTCGCTGCCTGGGGTACCAGCGCTCCCTGCCACCTTCCTCTCCTTTGTCCCGAATATCCACGAGTCTCTAAGGCTTGCTGGGAGTTCCCTTGCACTATCTCTCACACTCCACCCTTCCTTTCAATTCCCATTGCCCCCAAACCCCTGCTGCTTCAAGCCTGGCTGATTATAATAGTCTCCTAACTAATCGTTTACTTGTTTCTCCCTCTCCAATTCACTGGTGCCACAGTAATCTCCCTAAAACACCATTTAATCATGCCAAACCTTTAATTAAAAAATCTTCATTATCTCTTCATTACCACCAGGATAAAGTCCTTAGTTTCCTTCTACTATCTGGCCTCAATCCACATTTCCAGTTTAGTGGCCGCTTCTCCCTGACAATTTTCGCAGACTCCACTCAAACCAGTGTAATCGCATCATTCATCCACCAGAAATGGCATTTCCAGCCTCTCGCTGAGATTTGTGTTCATTCTTTGAGGCCCATATCAAGTTCTTCTGCCTCTTGCGAGGCTTCTTCTCAGGGCAACTATGTCCTCCTCAGAGCTCCTAGAACATTAAGTGCCCCACCTCATAGCCACATGAGTCATTATCTAGTTTTTGAAGTGCTTGTGTTTTCTATCTACTTCACCTATATGTGTCTTAAGATAAAAAATTGCTCCACATACATCTTCATATCTTTTTCACCCTAAACTCACCAGTACTCACTGCCTGCTATCCCCAATAAATATAAATTATGATATTTAAATATCAATTATAAGGTATTTTGAGTTTGATGTCCAACGGAAATAACTACTGTAGTGTCTCCACTGCGGTCTATTTTTATTTGGGACAACTCATATAGGTGATTGGCATGCCAGCTTATAAAGGAGATTTATTTGGTGCGAATGGGTGCTCAGATAAAGTGAACCATCCCCAAAAGATAAAATTAAAGGAGAGATGCTGGAGAAAATCATTGGTATTGAAAGACTGTATTACTGTCCACCCTTAAGGACTGAGGAATACAATGGAAAAGCTCCTTGTGCACAGCTGTAGAATGGGGGAGAGGCTAAAGAGAAAGCGGGCACCATTGTGTTACTGCCTAATTTAGCATTTCCATCTAAGTGTTCGGAAATGTGTAGCTTTGCCCTTCTTTGCATTTATGTTAGATGTCCAGAGGAGTGAGGCACAGTTCACCAGGCGTCGAGAAGCATCCGGGGATTCTCCTGACTTTCTTATGCGTTTGAGTTCAAATTAGAATATAGGTACCTTATCCTGAAAAGGCAGTATCTTCCCTGTTTTAGCCAGGAGTACAATTCATCTCAAAGAATTTTTACTCTTTAAAAATGTTTATTTATTCATTTTAGAGAGAAAGGAAGGGAGAGAGAAATAAACATTGATTTATTGTTTCACTTATCCTGCATTCACTGATTGACCCTTTGAATGTGCCCTGAACTAGGGAATCAAACCTGTGGCTTTGGAGTATTAGGACAACACTCTGTCCACCTGAACTACCCAGACAGAGTAAGGACCTTTCACATTAATACTTCACCTCAACATACTCTATCCTTGCAGGAGTTAGGGACTCCTTCTCCTTTTCACTGTGGAATCCCAGTATTGGGCACTCTGTAATCTCACATGCCATCATCACAGGCGAGAAATCTTCCTCATGGTCATTTGAATAGAGAATGCCTCTTCCTGTCTTTCCCCCATTCTCAGGGAAGAACTGTGGGGAAAAAAAATCTTCCTAAGATAAACAACATTAGATAGGTGAGAATGTTGAGTTTTCTTCCTTTCCCCCCCTCTTTTCTTTAAAAAAAAAATTACTGGGAAACAGGAATATGGGCCACTTGGACATTAACATTATTTCTGGAAACCAGAGGCACAAATAATTATCACAATATTTGGCTTGACCCTGGGCACCAGCCAGAGGCTTTACCATCTTATTCGTGTTCCTACTGGACAGCTGACACTTGGAGGAGCCCCCCAAAGATTAGTTAGCGCCCTCTGACCTGCTTTTCCACTGTTTACCAAAGTGTCTTCTGCAGTAGGCTTTTGTTCCTCCCAATAAAACATTAAAAATAGTATTTCAGTTGATGAGACCCGAGGTCACAATTTGTGTATAAAAGATCCAGAAGACATTGTTCTCAGAGCCCCAAATCATTCAGAGCTGGTGAACTGACACTCATGACTTGAAGTGGTCCCCAGGTTGAGGTGACATATAAACATTTACAAATTACACATCTGGAATCCAGAGTACATGGAAGTAATCTGAGCTAAAAGGTGTCTTAAAAGACGTACATTTGAGAGAGATTTTGATATGGAAGAAAGAGGTTGTGTATAAAAAGATGTGGAGCTGAGTCAGAGCAATTCTTATGAAGATGGTGGAGGTTTGATTAAGATAGAGAATTCTAGATAAGATGCAGCTCAAAATGCGGTTGTAGTCTAATCCACCTTTGCATCCAGGACAAACAGCATAACGCCAGGCACACAGTAGGTGGGCAAAAAGTGTCTAGCAAATTAATACATGAAAAATTAATTCTTGCAGAATCAAATATGTCTAATAAAAAGTAAACTAGTGTATTTTCTTTGTTCTATCTTGGTTACATTTTTTTCTTCCCCTATTGCCTGCTGGACTTCTGGAATTTCTGACCAAGTTCTGTGGCAAATGGAACACCTACATTATTATGTTCTACATATCTGTATTGTTTTACTTGGGTCATAGGAGATGTGAAAATCAGACAAGATAAAGCACTTTGACCCATTTTTCACTCTGTACTTTATTATATTATTTATTTTTGAACCATGTGAATGTATTGATAATCAAAAAAATTATTTTAAAAAAGAGCAGTGAGCACATGTTTATGTTACAAACAGCCTCGTAACTTCTGCAAAGAGAATATCACCAGTCACATTACATTTATTTGCTAATTTGCAAAGAAAAATTTAGTAGAGCACATGTCAATGCCTAAGGAAGATAATAATACTACCAAAGCATGTTTAAAAGCTTTTTGTTGTCGGATGGATATTAGAATCCTCCGAGAAAGTGAGAGAATATCTTCCAGGTCATTCATGTGCTATAAAGAACTTTTCTATGATAAATTCAACCTACCAGTTGAATTTTCTTAGTGTGTTTTCCCCCAGGTCAAAGTAACAGTTGCCATAACCTTTTCTTACCTGGGTACGAACCTTATATAATATAGCTTCTGGTCTAAAGAAGAAACTACAACAATTTCATTTCACTTGGAAGAGCATATTTAGCACAGAGGATAATTATGAGTACAACAATCTTTAGAGAAGAGAAAACAGGGAGGCCTTTCCTTTCTTGCAACTTGGTAGATCTCTGTGGTAACTGTGTGCTAACTGCGCAGAAAGCGGGCAACTCCCTCCATAACCTCCAGACACAAAAGTGCCACCTAGTGAGAAAACCTCATTTCAAAACTTTCCAAACAAAACAACCTACTTGTATTCATTTAACTCCCCCCCCCCTTTTTTTTTTTTGTATTTTTCTGAAGCTGGAAATGGGGAGGCAGTCAGACAGACTCCCGCATGTGGGAGCCCGACCGGGATCCACCTGGCACGCCCACCAGGGGGCGATGCTCTGCCCATCCTGGGCATCGCCATGTTGCGACCAGAGCCACTCTAGCGCCTGGAGCAGAGGCCACAGAGCCATCCCCAGCGCCTAGGCCATCTTTTGCTCCAATGGAGCCTCGGCTGCGGCTGGGGAAGGGGAAGAGAGAGACAGAGAGGAAGGAGAGGGGGAGGGGTGGAGAAGCAGATGGCCGCCTCTCCTGTGTGCCCTGGCCGGGAATCGAACCTGGGACTTCCGCACGCCAGGCCGACGCTAACTTTCCCTTTAAAAGTGATTACTTTAAGCTCAGACAGACATGTATGTAATTTTAAATACACTATATTAACAAAGAAATCTAACTTAGGAATCAAAAAACTAGAATTAGTCAAGTGAACTGAGTCAGGAAATTCAAAGATTTAAGAACTACTTTTTAATCATAATTTGATTTTTTTTCACTTATGCATATTTTCAAAGTATTGGTATGTTATGTGTCAAATATAAACAATGTCTTTAAAACTCTTGAATAAAACAAGAAAGGTATGAATGAAGGGTTTGGGGATAGTGTGCAGGGAGACAGAAACAAGACTTTTCACTCTGCACTTTATTATATTATTTATTTTTGAACCATGTGAATGTATTGATAATCAAAAATATATTTTAAAAAAGAGCAGTGAGCACATGTTTATGTTGCAAACAGCCTTGTAACTTCTGCAAAGAGAATATCACCAGTCACATTACATTTATTTGCTAATTTGCAAAGAGAAATAATGCCTCCTCTTTATGAAGAATATTCTCCATGTAAAAGTACTAATTTGTCTGCTAAATGTAAACTGATACACATAAGAACTTCATCTGAAACACACACACCAATCTTCTGAGTTTCTTACATCTTACATAGGCAGACATCTTAGTTATTGATTTATTTTTTTAAAAAAGAACACAAGTCAAAATGGTACTCAAAATCCTTGAACAAACTATACCAAGTACTTTACCTAATTTGACCCTTGAAAATACTAACTAAAAAAGCACATAGCTGTTAAAACTCACAACATAAAATTCATAGGATGTCCTTCAGGTTGTGGCAACTACTGAAAGAAGACTTCCATTTCTCTACTGTAAATTGGAGAGAAAAGACATACGGAATCCTGTGCTGAATGAAGCTTACTGTCCCCACAAAGACTCCAAGCCAGAGCTGTCACACTGGCCTTATCATTGCTCCTGTGATACGAGGCCCCTCACCAGTGTGCTCAGGATGGGTAGACCATTGTAACGCCTTCCAACACATCTGAAAATTATGATAATTGGTTTGAAGGTTATTGTATAAAACAGCCAAACTGTTTGGTTAAAAAAATGTAAAAAATATTGTATAGTCTTGAATATTTTTCTGCCTTTATTTGTGGTTGTATTTTTCCTGTCCACAGACCACTTTATGATTAGGTAAGAGTCACTGGGGACACCACAACTGTTTCCACAAAATTGAAACAAAGCAATACACAAGCAAACGAGGCAGCTTTTGCTAAGCAACTGGATGCAATTTTTGCAAGTTCATTTTGGAATTTTGAAACAGAGCCTCACTTAATAAACACCACAATACCGCCATATTTTACCGTGTTTTGCATTTTAGATGAATACAGGGGGAAGATGTATTTGTGCCATTAAAGCATAATAATAGAAAATAAAAGTACAGGTTTGGAATTTTGCATATTATAGATATAAAGGGCAGAGCAAAAGTAGATTTACAGTTGTGATTATGGAAAACAGTACAGTAATTAATAAATAATGATACAAGAATAAATTCTTGTGTACTCACAACTGTTAACCTACTTTTGCCCAACCCTGTATGAATCTCAGATTGTGGCAAAAACAAATCTAATCTTAATAATGTGTGTTAGTACATAATGTCAAATACTATCTATTATATATATTTTATTAAAAAGATATTACATAAATAACCAACAAATATTATGGCATATGTTCACAATTTTTTTTATTTATATTCCCTTGAATTATTACATTGGATAGATGCTGACAGCTAAAATGGGAAAGTTAAGTGAAGGTGTTTGAAAATTTTAAATATATACATTGCTATCTCTTACTGTATAAGCTTGTGATTTTAGCAAAGAAACTATAAAACAGGGTAGAATCAATGATGAGGCCATTATTCTGTAAAAATGAACTAAGATGAGAGATTTTAATTTATCTGATAGTTGGTTTAGGCATTATTAAAAAAAAGAAAATACATACAATTGCAACTGTTGAATGATATCCAATTTATAACTTTAGTCACATGGCTAAAAAGAAGTGAAACTGAACCATCCTCCAGTAAATTAAACTCATGCCAATATCCCATCTAAACTGTTGGTTCAACCAACAGTTCTCTTCATTTCATCTGAATTGATCCAACCCTAACCTGTCTGTTCTGAAATTGTTCTGAGAGTGACAGGTGCGATCCAACATTTAGTAATGGATCACTAAATAGAGAAAAAACACCCACACATCAGTCAGAATTTGATGTTGGATTATCAATTAGAAAATTTATCTTACCAGAGCAAAAAGCACACACACACACACACACACTTACACACACACATATATATATATATGACATTATTTTGGTATACACACATATATACATGGAGTTATTACACTGCTCACAAAAATTAGGGAATATTTCAAAATGAATATGAAGTGATTTAAAAAAGCATTTGATTCTTTTTTATTAAACAAGATCAGAAAAGCAAACAAGTCAAAAAAGGTTGATTATGCAAATGAGATGCAAAACCAACTTTTATTTCATTGGTGAAAATGCACTACACAAAAGGCTGAAAGTACTGGAGTATCTGCACTGATCCCCTAATTTTTGTGATATTTTGATATATATGATGAGATATATATATATATGAATGAAATTACTATTTTGTCTAAAAGTGTAAGCCATTTGGGTTGCTTAGTTCTTTATAGCTGGGGAGAACTAACATTTTTCATGAAATATTACAACTATTTTCTTTTTTAAAATTACAGTGTGTTATAAGACATATTTTACCGTGTACTAGATGGATTTAAAAGTCTAGCTGAATGAACTATTTGCAGCTCATTCTTCGATTCATGGCTAGGAATGCTGATTGTTTTAATTAGACCATTTTAACAATTAAATTGGAGCTAATTACCTTTCTATTAGAATTCTATCTTAGAACAAACAACAAATCTATTAGCAGAATTACTTGAATTAGACTGAGTTATGGTTGATACATAATTCGTTAAACATCTACTTTATACCATGTAACTACATACTACATGGTCTCAGGTACTTTTGCAACACTACTCTCAACATATTTTGTGAATATTTCATTAAATTCCTGAGGAATCTCATGTTTTTTATAAACTTGTTTAAATAATTAACTATTCTACCAAATAGAAAATATATTTTAATTTTATAAATTTTAAAAATATGTATTTTATAAATAGAAACTTTCACTTCCTCATTCATTGATTCACTCATCCATTCAATAAACTAATATTTATTGAGTGTCTAATAAGTGCCAGATACAGGGTATTATAGCAGCAAAGAGACATAGTCCTTGCCTTCATGGAGAAGACAGATTTGAATCAATAAACACAAAAATAAAAATGTAGTTACAAATTGATGTGGATGAGATGATAGAGAAGAATGGGCTGGTCTGAAGTAGAATAATAGAGTAACCTACAATGGACTTGACCTTCAGGAAGCATCTTTGAGGAAGTGACATTTAAGTCACCTGAAGAAAGCAGCCAGGTGATGAGGAAGGTGGGGTAAAGGGACCAGATAAAGAACAAAAGATTTTTGGTGTAAGGTGGAAACATTTGAAACATATATCCACTAAGAATGTATTTGTTGTTTCTCTTAAATTAAAAATATTTTAATTGAGATATAATTGGCATAAAACATATTAGTTTCATGTAAACAATATAAAGATTTGATATTTGTATAATTGCAAAATGATCACCACAAGTCTAGTTAACAGCCATCATTGGACATAGCTACAATTTTCCCCGTGATGGGAACTCTTAAGATCTAATCCCTTAGCAGCTTTTAAATATGCAATTCAGTGTGATTAACTGTAGCCACCATGCTATACATTACATCCTTGGGATTTATTTATTTTATAACTAGAAGTGTGTACATTTTGACCACCTTAACCCGCTTCCCTCACCCCCCACTTATTGCCTTTGGCAACTACCAGTCTGTCTTCTGCATCTATGAGTTCCATTGTTTCTCTGAACTTTGAATTTAACTAAGCATTCTGTATTTTATCCGGCAATACCAGGTGGGCACCTGAGCCCAAAGCAGTGGGAGGACCTGGCCACTTTGGAGAAGGCGAGTTAGAGGCGATGAGGTGATGGAGGGGTGAGGGTGAGTTAAGGATGAACAGCCAGGAGCCCAAGATTTCTGCATGGCTTGTAGGTATCATTCTTTCACGCCCTTGATTTTGCCTAAAGCAAAGTTTTGCCGCCAACCAGTAAGAGGCTAATTTCAATTTAATATGATAACTTTTCAATATAAAAATCTAAGAAAAACTCTCAGCCAATATACGGACTGTAAATGCCAAAAAGATGTGCTTATTTTCTTGAAAGACAAGCTTAACTAAAGCTTTAGTGGATAAAACATGTCTATGTTCAAGCTCTGCTTTCCACTTGGCTATTTCCCCCTGAGTCGGCCGAGTCTGTCACGGTGTGAGCAGGGGGCCTGAAAGATGCCTGCTGCCCGGGGAACTTACTGGACCGGCAGGCTCGGGCGCTCTGCAGAGGGATGAGATTCAATTCCTGTCTAATTAAAAGCTGTCCATTTCAGCCCCCGTGGGTAGTCTCACATAAACCTCTCTGAGCCGCACATATAATTTAGTCTTCGCAGACCTTTAAGTCAAGACACTAGATTCTACAATTTTCTACTTGGGGTTAGAAATTATAGCATTGTACAACCTCCCTTGCCACCCTCTTTGAAATAAGAACAGTGTACAAGTGTTAAACAGTTTGTTTATCTTATGTTTCAAATTCATTAACACTTGGTTGGTAGCTTTTTTGTTAATATACAGTTAGATAATATTACACAGCCTTTCACCCCAACCCTAAAATAATTCAGAAAATAATTTAAAGAATCAAGCTATCTCTATTCTGCAAAGAATTAAAATAAAATAAAGTTGACTTTAACTGCTACAAAGTTTCTTGCCTTGTCTGCATGTGATATACTCCTCCTCTGTTAATTTATCTGAATATTGATAAAGCTCCTACTATGTGCCACACAGAGTTTTTCGAGCACCTTTAAACAAAAGGCCAAATAGAGGCTTATTAAATTCACCAGATAACTCATTCACTGAGGGTCTATGATGTTAAAAATGAAGTGCAAAAAAAAAATTCTTGGGGTACTTATTAAATCATACTTAGAAATAAAGATGAAACAACATTGGAAATGCAAAAAGTTCTCTGAAAAACAAAGTTTGAGTAATTACAAACAATGGGTTACAAATCTTATTTTCATTTAAGATCACCCATGGTACCTTTCTCAAAATACAGTTAAGACCTATGACCTCAAAACTGCCTTCAGCAAAAGAAAAAAAAAAGACAAAAAACACATGAAATAACCCACACAAGGAAATCTGCATTTGCTATTCCCTTTGGGAGGTGTATTAGTTTCCGAAGGATGGTGTAACAGAGTGCCACAAACAGGGTGGCTTAAACAACAGAATGGTGTTGTCTCACCGTCCTGGAGGCTGAAAGTCTGAGATTGGGGTGCTGGCATCTTTGGTTCCTTACAAGACTGTGAGGGGGAATCCGTTGCATGCCTATCCTCCAGCTTCTGGTGGTTGGCTTTTTTTGGCTTGTAGATGCTTCGCTCCAATCTTCTATCTTTACAGGGCATTCTCCCTGTGTCTTCACATCCTTTTTCCTCTGAGTTGTCTGTCTCTGTTCAAATTTTCTTCTTCTCTAAGGATGCGGTTACATTGGAATAAGGTCCACCTTGATGATCTCACCTTAACTTTACCATCTGTAAAGATTTTCTTTCCAAAGAAGATCACATTCACGGGTACTGGGGGTTAGGACTTCAGTCTCATTTGAGGGAACACAATTCAACTCAGAATGGGGGAGAGGGTTGAGCAACATTCTAAATACCTCTGGGTTTAAAAGAAAGAAAACCATGCTCAGCTAGTATGGTTTTCTTAACCTCAGTTTTGATTAGTGAAGAGTTGATGTTTTGAGTCCAAAAGTATCTTAATTTAAATAGTCATTGGAAGGCAAGTGTCGCTCTAGATCTCTGGTCAGCAAAACAAGGTTCGCGAGCCACATGTGGCTCTTTGACCCCGTGAGTGTGGTTCTTCCATAAAGTACCACGTGTGGATGCTACCTTGATAAGGAATGTATCTACCTGTATAGTTTCAGTTTAAAAAATTTGGCTCTCAAAAGGAATTTCAATCGTTGTACTGTTAATATTTGGCTCTGTTGACTAATGAGTTTGCCAACCACTGCTCTAGCTGAGATACCACAAGATGCCATTAAGCAGACAGTCATGGGAGCATTGGTTATAACTCATTTTACTGACCCACTGACCAAAAATAAAGGATCAAAAGCATCAAACAAAAAGATTGGTTGTTTTTAAAGGCTATGAGGAAAGTCTGATTTTGACAAGTCAAGTTTTCTTATAAAGATGGATTGCCTAGTTATGCAGTGAAAAGGGACACAGGACTCAGTAAGAGGCAGAGTTCCACCTTCCAGTCATTGTTTCTCCAGAGAGCTGGGGGTGTAAGAAAAGGGCATGCACTTTTCTTAGTCTCCGCAATAGTCTCAGTGGGAATACGAGGTCATGGAAATATCAAGGCTCCAATCACCCAAAATGAAAAACTTAGAGTAACTCTTACTAAGCAGCACACCTAGGAGGTTCCACTTGTAATAACTTCCTCTCCACTCTCTCACAAACTCTAAGAAGTCACTGTGTGAACGATGCCACATAAGAAACAGGAGCTAAGGCTTTCTGAGGGATTTGTTGGTCTATGTGGCAGGTTCACCAAACAAAAGTGTGTGTGAGATAAAAGGAGCATGAATACATTGAGAAGCATCTGTGTAAGGACAGAAGAGCCATTCTAAATACAGTGGTCAGGTCTGGTGACACTGGCCACCTTCACTAGGATGATTCAGAAATGCCTAAAGGCAGAGAGACTGACATTTGTCTTTTCATAACAAGAATTCTACAAAGTAGTTCATAACACATGCATGCGTGTGTGTGTGTGTGTCTGTGTGACTGTGAACACACTAACAAGAGTCAATAGTTGAACTACTGTTAAACAGGTTTTCACAAGAACTCTGTCTCATATAGAGTGGTTAGTGTTTTGAGAGCCTCAGAGAAGTACCCCAAATCTTGGCTTTCTTTTGAATCTTTGAATGAATGAATCTTCAGAATACCCGGTACATCTACGGATGAAGGCTTGGCAAGACCCTCTCCTTCCCCAAATTGTGGCCGAGCTGATGCTAGAGTTTTTGTCAACTTGTCTGCAATACTGTCTTTTCAGCTTTCTAACCCACACATAGTTTTCTGAGGAGGGTAACTCAGGCTTCTTGATGGTCATTGCTTCAGAGAGGAGGATGGAGGTGGCTTGGTTTGGTACATTTACCCCATTTCCAGAGGGGTTATACGGTGTGTCTGTAAAGTCATGGTGCACTTTTGACCGGTCACAGGAAAGCAACAAAAGATGATAGAAATGTGAAATCTGCACCAAATAAAAGGAAAACCCTCCCAGTTTCTGTAGGATGATGTGGCAGCATGTGCGCGTGTGCAGATGATGATGTAACACTGTATACAGCAGAGCAGCCCACGGCCATGCCATTTGAGATGTGGACGGTACAGAGGAAAGTTCAGTGTGCTCTGTGGCTCGCTAAATTTGAATCCATGACCAAAGTGCAATGGGAATATCAGCGTGTTTATAATGAAGTGCCACCACATAGGAATAACATTACTCAGTGGGATAAGCAGTTGAAGGAAACCGGCAGTTTGGTGGAGAAACCCCGTTCTGGTAGGCCATCAGTCAGTGACGAGTCTGTAGAGGCTATATGGGATAGCTACCTAAGGAGCCCTAAAAAAATCTGTGCGTGAGCCCACATAGAACTGCACTGAATAGGTATGAAACTGGGAGAGTTTTCCTTTTATTTGGTGCAGATTTCACATTTCTATCCTCTTTTGTTGCTTTCCTGTGACTGGTCAAAAGTGTACCGTGACTTTACGGACACACTGTATATGAGATCTGCTTTCTTTCTGGCAATGTCTATGGGGAGAAAGGCTCCTTGGAATACTCTTCATATCAGAAGCAAAAAAAGCAGTAACAGCTTCTTTCTTACCCTGTGCCACATTGGAAGGGGCCAAAGTGAACCCTCCAGCACTCCATGAGAGGAAATGGTTTTTTGTTTGTCTGTTTGTTTTTTGCTGGAGATTTAGACAGGCTGCTTGGATGTAGAAATAGAACAGGGATTTTTCTCTGAGAAAAAGTTGTGGTGTCTTGTCCAGCGGAAAGGTTGGAATTGAATATCACTCAAACCAGTAAGGCTTAGATTGTCAAATGATTTGTCTCCGTCAGTACGAGTTTACAGCAAGAGTTTACACTGATGCTGCTGTCTAGACTTGGTTCACACTTGGCACGCTGCAGAAATCAAAGTGCTGAGGGCACGTGTATTTCTAAAAAGGCACTTACTATGATGTTGATAGAAAGGCACTTGGTGTGTGTGTGGGGGGGATCTGCTGAGCAGATGAATTATAAATTTTTCTCATTATAAATATTGATCAAATGCTGAACAATATTGTGTCAGGTATGATTTTGGGTTTGCAGTGGGGCTTTAGGCTTAATAGACAAAAAAACACAGCCATAGCAGTATGTATAATGGTCCTTTATGAATCTCTGAAAATGTAAACCTTTAGCCTTTTATTCAGAACAATTTGGTGATATGTTTTTTTTTCAGCTGTCATAAATTACTTTCAGTTACACATGTATGCGAGTTACCACCTATTCTTCCTCAGTCACTCAGCTTACAATGGCAGTCTCTGATTATAAATGTACTTAGGGGTTGTTTAATACAGAGAGATAGCAGCATACTAAATGTTGCTTCAGGGAGGAAGAACCCACAATCATTAATGGCAAGGATAATCATCATGGGTATAAAGAGAAGTTGGAGGGAAGGGAGGAAAGGAGGAAACAGTGCTTTGTCACCAGCTGAATGTTCCCATCAAAGATAAAGGGAGACTTTCGGACTGGACAGTTAAATCACTTGTCATCTTGACTGCATCTCACCTTTTCATGGTCCATTTATATTTTCACCTGATATTGTCTGTGCCTTAAAGACTCCCATCCATAATAGAGACTTCAAATAGGTGGGGAGGAGAATTAAGAGCTTATAGACATCTGCTGATAGGCAACTCAGATGTAGGCTTAGACATTATAGGATCTCCATTTGAAAACATCCAAATGTTCATTTTTATGCAGTTTGATATGTGACTTTCCACGATGACCTTAATTTCAGGGGAGTAGATAGTCTGCCTGACATATGTGGATTTCACTAGACAGACTGTTTTTGCTTCCCTGTGAGGAGCTAAAGTAGATATGCTAAAAGGTTGTACCTCTTTCAAAGCTGCTTCTCCCTGTAAGAAAGTGTTGAGCTGCAGCTGGTGATGGAAACAGCTGATAAATTGTGTAGTCGGTGTCACCGCCTCCGTGGGTGGCTGTTCTTTTGACATATCTGAATTTGGAGTGAGGGGCTGTTTTTAACAAAGTCTTGTATACAAAATTTATAGGATCAGAAATGTTTGTAATATAACGAACACTTTCATCATCACTAGAATCTTTACAACAGCTTGGATGGCTTTTTAATTGTGGCTTAATATAGTTAATTATGGAAACTCTTCCCCATTTTCCAGGATGATGAATTAATATTACAGATCATTAATGTTACTAAATTGACATAATGATATAGTAGATTTAACGGCCCAGTTATGTTAAGACCTGCTTTATAATTCAGCACTTTTATTTGCCTTAAATAAGAAAAGCAAGCGTGATGCTTGCCTCTGAACAGTAGGCTTCATGTAACTACTTGTGTTATTTTCCTTAATAAATTATTGATACAGAAAATCCCAAATGAAAGACTTTTTCATCTTCAGACTGTACGTGAACCCAACATTTTCTCTCTAATATCCACTTTATCAATATAAAAGTTAGAAGGCTCTGGCTCTTGAGCCAGGTTTTATAATTAGACAAGACTGTATTTTACATCTGCAAAATACTCATGGTTAGTGGGGAAAAAATGAGAAATGCGATATGTTCCATTCTGTTGTAATGGTTATACCATTTTATCTCTTAAGTTCAATATATATCCTCTAGCAGGCTATACTTCTAGGATTTCATTTTTAGATCCTTAAGGCTGCATATATCTGTCAACCCGACATAATGAATTTAAAGTGCTAATGCCTAGAAGACCAGAAAAACATTGAAATATATCCTTGGTTGATTAAATTACCACCTCCAGCTACTTTTACATCCTTATGTCCAAATAGATTTTCTTTTTACTTACCAAGTGCCGAATCTGGAAGATGTGGAAGATGTAATTTTATGGTAAAAACATGCACATGTCTTTAGACATGAGCATTTTATTTAAGCATCGTTTTAAAGTCTGTACAGTATTTCTGTGATAGGACTTGCAATTTGATTACCAGCCCTTTCAATTATGCTCTACCTGCAGGTTAACAAGTAACTTTCAAGTGTGTTCTTGGAATGGAATTTATGTTAAACATCTGGAGTACTCATATTCAAATGTTCATGATAACAGTATCGGAAAATAATGTGAACTTGTTTTGCAAAATAGAAAGGCAAGAATGAATCCTAATCTTTATGTTAAAAGTTGTTTCTTGCAGGAACTGTTTAGATAGACTGAAAACTAAAGGCAGCAAAAATGACTCAGAGACATTTCTTGATCTTAAGTGGGGTCTTTCGGCCACCTAGCTAGTCTGTCACAAAGGGAGACTGGGTAGAAAATCTTATTCTTATTCATGAAAGATGCAGTCAAAATAATTCTAGAAGCCAAAATGGGGGACTGGACACACAGTAGAGTGTACAGAAATGTGTTGTATAGAATTGGGTACCTGAAACTATATAATTATGTTAAGCAGTGTCACCCCAATAAATTCAATTAAAAAATGCGATGGTCTTCAGTAAGGAGAAAAATATCAGTTTTCCATTCAACTTTTACTCCTAGAATTTAAGGTAGAATCAAAGCTGAAAGATAGTCATGTCTTTCTACATGCCTGTATTCAAAGACTTATTGTACCCTGCCTTAAACAACTCCCCATGACCTCCTATGGACACCTGTCACATAGTCCAGTTCATATACACATGCACACTCAATTACACAATCACAGAAGTCAAATATACACATATTTCAGTCATCAGCCTGACACAAAGGAAAAGTAGCAGCAAATGCAGCTGCAGTATATGGGTTCATTTTCTACTGGAAGATGGGCCAGTATACGCAACCACTACAGGACACTCCATCTTGGCCATCAGGCATCGGAAGGGCCAATTCTGATCGCATGTTCACTGTTCACACCCATCTGAGCCTGGACAACGGAGTGAGAATGGCTCTGTCATTTTAAGGTTAAGTTTCTAGAGCCTTGCAGAAACAACATGCGATGCAAAGACAGTGAGAATCAGTGGTTAGACATCAGGGTGCTGTGATATCTGGAGGTGAAACTAAAGACTGCAATGATGTGAAATAAAATGACAAGTATCAGACTAAACAGGAGCAGGGACCGAAGGCAAGAGAGCAGATTTGTAGTGCTTTGAAATGAAACGTTCTAATCCCTCTGACAATCCTGTTGACTATGAGCTAGAGCACTAGGAGTACAACAGGAAAAAGGATACATTGTGGGATAAACAGCTTCTTATAAGGTAAAACTGAATGGCCCAAATAGATGAATAAGGAGACACAATGGAGAGTGAAAAAAGAAACGAGTCAGTGGCAATATAAGGAAAAGGTAAAAGTGAACAGAGGACAGAAAGGCAGAAAAGAAAAAAAATGTAAATGAGTGAGACAAAAAATAAAAAAAGCCAAAAGACAAGAAAGAAAAAGAGAACAAGAGGGGGAAAGAAGTAATATTTTCCTTGATAAAAATGCACAAAAGGGAAGATGAACTTTGTTCTTTTTCTCTTTCTACTCTCCTCTCTTTTTCTGCTTTTCGCCTCGCAGCACGCCAGCCTAAGCTGAGAGCTGTAATGTCATTAAATTGCAAATGCTTTTTCATTTCCGACACACACTGTTTACTTATCTGGCAAAAACATATGTTGGAAGGAATCCGTTAAATTCTGCCCATTGCCTTGGGTAAAAGTGCAATGGAAACGGACCCACCGAGCGTCCTCTTTCTTCTTCTTTAGCACTCCCCTTATCTACAAGACGGCTTCGCAGAAAACTGGCTAGTTCAATGAAAAATGAAGATACAGCAGGAGATTAGGGAAGAACACTGAGCACAAAATTCCTGGAGAGAGGGTCACTCCATTGCAAATGATTTCACTCCTCTAGATCTGCATAAATTACTATTTTTAAGGCATCTCCAAAGTCTGTATATTTTTCTCACTCTGTCAAACATTTAATTTCACGCCCCGTGTTCTGAATATGCTAAAATGCATATCTCTGATGCACCTTTAAGCCAGAAAAACGAATGCAAAATTGAAGATAAAATGATGTGATTTGCACTACAAGCCTATTACTTGAGGTATTTACATATAGTTTACCTCTGCAGTTCTGAGGATGATTTATTAAAAAAAATCTGGATTAAGCTCATATAAATATGTATAAATCTTTGTTTAGAAAATAGATTTTGCCGCTGTTGTGTCAAAAAAGTTCTTTAAGGTTCTGTGAAGAATTTTCCTTTTAGCATGCTTTAAGAGGGAAAAAAAGGGGGACAGAATTTGACATTCTGCTTGGCGGGGGGTGGGGGGAGGAAGCATATTTCACCATCCAGCAGTTATAAAGACTCCTTTATTGCCTTTCTTTGCCCAAAGCAGCTTGGCCCCTCCTCACTCTTTTATTATACTTATTTAATTCTCTCTTTTTTTTTTTCTTTTTGCTTGGTCTCAAATAATAGTACCCAAGATTACTAAACTCAAATTAAATATCGGTGTTTAATGACTAAAACAATCATGAGCCTTTTGGATCTATTCCCCCCTCTCCCCCCACTCCAGCCCTTCTCTTGACTTTTCTAAACACATCCTCCAAGAGTCCTTACTGAGAGCAAGTCCTGGACTTTCTGGGAATGACTTCTAGTTATTGATTTAAAGATGCTTATTAACATACTGTAAGCAAGATATCTTAACCACTGGAGAAGCAATTCTCAAAAATACATTTCTTTTAAACAATCTCCACGTGTGTGTTTTAGCCTCTCTCTTCTCTCTCTCACTCTCTCATCTAGAGTTTTGCCTCTTAGTCTAAAAAATGCTTCATTTAGTCTGGCCTCTTGCATTCACTTCTGATCCCCGTTCCTCTGTAATCACTGTGGGGGAATTACTCTGCTATTTTCTTGTTAGGCTTTGGGTTTAGGGGAATTTAGATAACAAAGTTGATTAATTCAGAGCTGAACACACATTGGTCTCTGCAAATATACCGCCCGCCACATGATAAGGGCAGGGCCCAGCTTCTGGGCTGCACCTGCCGAGATGCTGTGAAACAGCTGCTTCTGGAGGCAGGTAGTGGGAACAGCTATTTCTTCAAAGCTAGCATTAATCCTTTCGCAATTAAAACAAGAAAGGGATGTTTACAGGCATTTGATCGCTTCTAGTAGAGACAAGAGGTTGCTTACAAAGATTGAATTCCAGTTCTAGTGCTCCTGCTTAAAGTTGACCAATGACAAATTTAAAAGAATGAAACTGCAGCCATTTTCAAAAGTTAAGTCATTCTTTTTGCACAAAATGGCTTAACAATCCCCCCTAGTGGTCTGATTCCTGTGACTGGGATTTAGGCACTCTGCTTTATAAAACTGCCTGCTTGGTTACTTTATAGGTTCTCAGCAGAAAAACTGCAAAAAAACAAAACAAAACAAAACAAAAAAATAAAACCCAAAGTCAGGCTATGTAGAGTTACAATGAGCTCTCATTGAATCCTGCTTTCCTACTCGTAGGCAGTACCTGATTTCTCACCAGACCGAATCCTACCATAAAGCCAGATTTCTATCTTCAGTGTTTTCTCACAACTGATAAACACCTTCAGATTTCTGGTATCCACACTCCTGTCACTAAAATCAGTGATGACAACGTGTGGGACACATTCATCTTTTCAGTCTTTCCGAGGTTGGATTTGGGTATATGAAGGGGAAAAGAGTAAATCATAGAAATGCTCTTAGCCTTTCCTTCAGGAATGTTTGGCCTAAACTAGATTATTTTAATCCTTGGGAACAGAATTACCTTTAAATTATTTTAAAATCCTATATGGTTTTCAAGTGTAAGCACGAAGAAAATGCCTGGTCATCATTGCCATTTGGTGTTCAATCCTTTTCTTTCCTCTGGACACGGAGGTGGGAGATCTTATTCCATCCCTGTCTGCAGGTGTGATGAACCAGCTAACCATCTCCTCTGCGTCCTTCCAGGCAGCTGACACACAGACAGGTTATAACTGAGTTGAGGTCACCTAATTACTTCAAGTTTTGGACATTGAGACGAGAAGATACCCCATTCACCTGAAAGCTGGCTTCATTGCCCTTGGTCATGTTCTCAGTCATACTCCTTTTCTGGACGATGGAGGAGTGAACTCTAGCACATCCACTTATTATGGAAGATACTACAGAGCACTGCCCCTTGATAGCTCAGATGGGGACAGTACCAAGATTTCTTATATTACTGGCCATCTTATTTTGTTTGAGTTGTTCTGACAGAATACCACTGATCAGCTGGTTTATAAACAGCTGAAATTTAATGCTCACAGTTCTGGAAGACAGAATTCCAAGATCAGGGGCCAGCGTGGTTGGGTTCCGGTGAGAACCCTCTTGAGACTGCCGATTTCTCTATGTGTCTACACATGGTGAAAGGGGCAAGGGATCCTTCTGGGGTCTCTTTTATACTAACATTAATGCCATTTGTGAGAGCTCTTCCCTCATGATCTAATTACTACCCAAAGGCCCCACCTCCTCCTACCATCACACTGGGAACGTGAACTCACCATAAGTATTTGGGGGGAGACACACACATTCAGACCACAGCACTGTAATATGGGAGGAGAATGATATGAGATATTTACTAAATGTGCATCTATTTTTTTAAAAAGTTGCAAAATTATCCTTAAACCCTAAGCCCTGACCTACAAGAAGCTTACAACATTAGGAAAAAATAACATCTAAAAATGAATCCATTGCAAACCTCCTTTGCCCTTCTGAAAGCTGGCAGAACTTTAAGTCTGGTTTTCTTCCAAATATTTAGATGATTTCCTTCAGTAACACTCAGGCTTGCTTCATTTCCTTCCTTTCAGTTTCTGCAGTCTCCATCCTGGTCCATGAAATGATCATTTCTTGCTAGAATATCTCTAGGAGTCCCAGGGCTTCTTTTTATTAATTCATTTAAACCCCAGTGGCAAGAAATATTTACCTAATGATGCAACTTTCCTTCTCAGAAGTATGCTCAAATTCCCATCCACATCATCGTGAGAGGTTATCTCCTTAGCTTTGAGACCCTCTAGAGAGGAACCGGTATTTTCAATCAATCATTTAGGAACACAGTCGACACCTTTCTGCTACATGCTAGATTATATATAGTTCGTTAAAACTTTTGGCTGAGCCTTGAACCACCACTTAGGTTTTTACACCTACACATACCTCTCCCACAGAGGCATATTCAGCATAAAACTAATGAAGCTTCCTTCGTCTTTAGGGCCCATTGCTTGTATAGTTCATTTCTAAGGCTTTACCCTTAATTTTGTATCAGTTTTCATAAGGAGGGCCTCCCACATGGTATAAGCTTCAGGCCCCACATAATCAGGGCCTGCCCCGGCCTTCACCCTTTCTTATTTCTCCTACCTGTGTGCATCTCCTCTTAGGATGTGCACACAAGCCTGCTCTTTCTCTCTCTGAACTCCAGATTGTGCTTGCGCGTATTGTCAGTTTTAGGAGCTTGAGGGTTTACCCTCCAGAGTTATGTTATCTTTTCCATTAGATAATACAATAAATGACTCCACAATAAGGCCTATCTCTTCTTTATATTGCATACCAAAATATAAGATTTTGGGTTTAATTTTTTTTTTTAACATTTTGACTAATTGCCTCTGAGAAAGTTTGAAACTCTTGGTTTACTTATAAGTATCTGTATTAAAGATTATTAGAGGATAAAATTATAATTTCCTGCTGCCAGGATCATTTAAATAAAAATCAAAATAAGTAAACATTTATGAAGCATGTCCATTGCTGTATCCTTAAACCTGGCACAGGTGGGTAATAGCTACTTTTTGGAATAATTCACAGCTAAATCAGGACTAGGGCGTGCAGGGTAGAGATTGTTACTGGTTGACTTACATCACTGAGGAAGCCAGAGAGCATTAACTGCCTCTGGCACAGGCTGGATCCAGAAATCAATCTCCTTCTCCATTTGGTCCTACTTTCTTCTATGTTAGACTTCCTCTCAGGCAGCTCTAATCCATGCATTGGCATGACCTTCAGGAACTCTGAGCATATATCTTATGAGCTCAGAAGCCCCAGTGTAAAAGTGGGGAAATCAAGTCTCATTGGGTCAACTGGAGCCACAACCCGAGTCTCCTTTCCCTGCTGACGTGTGCCTGGGGAACGGGCCAGGACTGGGCCAGGTGTACATCTGCGGTGGGAAAGGGGTTAACCCCACTGCAACCATGTGCATTAGGAACGTGGTAGGAGGTGGTTTCTTAGTAGAAAATCGAGAAGGCCACTGCACTTCTTTATAGAAAAATGTGAAGAATCATTACAAACCAATGAAAATCTTTATAAGCTGCTGGTTAGGGGACAATTTGGTAGAACCACTGTAAAAGATAGTTTGAGATCATCTTGTGAAGTTGAACATTTGCATTGTCTATGACCCCCGTCTCACTCCCTGAGCGTGTCCCAGAGAACCGCTTTCACACAGGAATGTCCATGCAACTTATTCAGGTTATGCATTAGTTATTTGGAGTCACAAAATAGTGATAGTCCTATCATCTTGACCTTTCTTTATTTATAAGCTGGGATACTTGTATAAAGAGAAACATCTCTCCATCTGCTGGTACAGTTTATATAAGAAAGACAAGGTAAATATTTAGCCTTTTCTTATCAATTTTCAAAATCCTGATTTGGTTTCCTTCCATGGCAACCAATTTTTTTGGTATCTTTATGAGCTCATGTATTAAACTATGTTTGATATATTTCAATACATTGCAGTTACTGTTCTGATTGCTGCTCAAATTGTTCCATCTTTGGCTAACAGGAACATTTTCAAGTTGGCTCCACATCTATTATATAAGACTCCAGTTATCTTTTAGTTCCCTTTCTTTCTGGTTTGACAGGATGCTCTTTCATCATCTTAAGTATTCTCTGCTCCAAACCTGGGGCAGCAATTTCTCCACAGAATCCTAGTTCTTTTGAGTGAGAAATAATAGATGGAGATGGTGCTAGAGGTGCTCACTGCTACTAGGCTCACCATTGCTTCTTGGTTTTTCCAGGGGACAGCATTAGAATGTATACACATTAACTATAAACTACATCAAGGATTCATAGTAATATATCTGATTTAAATTCAAGGATATAGAATTTTATTTAACTTCTGTATTACATTGAATCTCTGATCTCTCATGCTGAGGATGCTAGTTCTCAAAGCATTTAATATTTGATTTAAAAATTGCTTTTAATAGTTGATCATTTTTATTAATTGATCAACTTAATTGGCAATAATGTTTTTATTGTTCTTACAGTTCTAATTAAGCTCGCTAAAAGAAAATTATCTTACAGTTATTATTCTTTTCCTAAGAAAAAATTTAAATTGCAATATTTTATATTTAACCAGTTCAAAACGTTATTGAAATATTCTATTTCTCTTCTAGTAATATGTAATGTTAGCAGTGTTAGTATTTTCCAGTTTGTGGTATGAAGTCTGAAAACCATGACTTTTAACTTTTGTATAGTCAAATTTGGTCAGGTAAGTGCTCTTTTCAGACATTTCACGTGTTCTCACCATGTAAAATATGTGACGATAAATCTGAGCAGTGACTACAATATTTAGTCTTGCATTAAAAGGTGTCTTGTGAGAGAGCCTGGGGACAGCTTACAATGCCATCAACATGTAAAAAGACAGATTCAGCTGGCCTTGGCTGGTTGGATCAGTGGTAGAATGTTAGCTCCGCATGTGGATGTCCCAGGTTTGATTCCCGGCCAGGGCACACAGAAGAAGTGCCCATCTACTTCTCCACCCCTCCCCCTCCCTTCTCTCTCTCTCTCTCTCTCTCTCTCTCTCTCTCTCTCTCTATATATATATATATATATATATATATATATATCCCTCACTTCTCCTCCCTTCCTGCAGCCAAGTCTTGGTTAGAGCGAGTTGGCCCAGGGCACTGAGGATGGCTCCATGGCCTCTGCTTCAGGTGCTAAAAGTGGCTCCAGTTACAAAACGAAGTAAGGGCTCCAGATGGGCAGAGCACCGCCCCCTAGTGGGTTTGACGGGTGGATCCCAGATCCTGGTTGAGGCACATGAGAGAGTCTGTCTCTGCCTCCTCTTCTTAAAAAAAAAAAAAAAAAAAAAAAAAAGATAGGTCCAGGTCCAGCCTTTTAGGTCTTCATTAGTAATATAAAGATTCTATCAACCCTGCCCATAAGGTGAATGAGGAGTTAGGATTCAATTCCAGTCTAGTACTAAATGTCTGAAGGGTGCCTTCCTAAGCAAGCTCTTCTCTCTTCAGAAAAGAATCAGAATTAAAATAATTCATCTGAATTTACATCCTTAAACCATAGAGCCGCAGTTGATCCTTGAATTATAAGAGACCAATATCCATATACGTTCTTTCCACTAAGATAAACTGCTGTGACTTAAAATATATGACCTATACATATGCCTAATTCTCTACATACTCACTCTTTTTTTTTTTTGTATTTTTCTGAAGCTGGAAATGGGGAGAGACAGTCAGATAAGACTCCCGCATGCGCCCGACCGGGATCCACCCGGCACGCCCACCAGGGGCGACGCTCTGCCCACCAGGGGGCGTCGCTCTGCTGAGACCAGAGCCACTCTAGCGCCTGGGGCAGAGGCCAAGGAGCCATCCCCAGCGCCCGGGGCCATCTTTGCTCCAATGGAGCCTTGGCTGCGGGAGGGGAAGAGAGAGACAGAGAGGAAGGAGGGGATGGGGGTGGAGAAGCAAATGGGCGCTTCTCCTATGTGCCCTGGCTGGGAATTGAACCGGGGTCCCCCGCGCGCCAGGCCGACGCTCTACCGCTAAGCCAACCGGCCAGGGCTACATACTCACTCTTTATGTTATGTGTATATGAGCATAAGCTTATATATATATTATATTATATTATATTATATTATATTATATTATATTATATTATATTATATTATATTATATTATATTATATATACACACATATGCATATTTATATACATACATGTTCACATATAAATAAGATAAAGAATAATTATTTAGAGAGCTAAGCATGCATATAATTCACAGATATACCTAATACATACGTAAGGCTAGCACAACTTCTTCAGATAATGAGTTTTGTGTATCTACTACCTATTTTAGCCATTTGTCTTTGAAGTATGTGCCTTATTTAGATCATAAATCCAAGAACCAAGTTTACCTTCTAGTCTTAAAACTTGTTAAATTTTCATCTTGTTCTCAAGAAATATTAAATTATGACCATAATGTTATAGAAAACAAAGTGAACAATTAAAAAATGAGGTCATATCCAGGGAAAATTAAACTGGTCACTTATGGAACACTAAGTCAATGGTCATTTTGATGTCAATTCTTTTAACCATGATAAATAAGAAAAAGAACAATGTTCCAAGTAGATTACATGTGATAGGAAGTGTACTGATTTCTGTAATCCTTACTTACACAGATGACTAGTGGTGCCAACTGGCCCCTATAGTATACATTCCTGAGGCAGTGTGGGGCAACTTAATTTTAGCATTTCAACCATAACTTTAAATTTCTTAGAGTTTAAATATCTACTGGATGAACTTTCAGGCAAACCTATTCATTTTGTAATAAATTAGATCTCACACCTAGTATATATGAGGACTCATTTGTTGCAATCTGACAAAAAAAGAGATATTAAATTGTATGGTTTGTTTGGTAAATGTAAAGAGACTGAACTATTCTTTATATTTCCAACATACTACTCCACAAGTGTAGGATCCAATGGGTGAATACAAAATAAAATGAACCGAGACATATCTGAAAAGTAGCTGCTGTACTCTTACGTGTTAATCACACTTCGAAGCATAATATATTTTTTTTAAGTAACAGAAGCAATAAAATACTATTATGGATTAATCTTGTGCCAAATTTTGTTTTTTAATCAAATCTATTTTGAGCTAAAGAAAATACAAAACTGTAAATGAAGGGCCTAATCCTCCATATCTTGTGAACTTGTAAGAGTTGATATACTTCAAAGATATTTTTAAAACTCATAAATCAAAATCATCAAACGACACAGCAAAACATACTTATATGTAAACCTTTTAATTTTTATTTCATGTAACATTCTGGCCTAATAAGTCTTTAGGAAGGAGGGTTTGAAAAAAATCTTAAAATTTGATGTTTACTAAATAAATGATGATCTAATTTAATTTCTCACATGTACTGAACGCAGACTGAAAGGGAGAATTCTGTTGTTTCACACAGCAAATAACCAGAAACCCAGGTCTGAAAAGAGTCAGAGCTCTCACATGTGCAGCCCCTTCCTGTCTAGTTATATATACCACTTGAACACAAAGGGTGGGTGAGTGTATGCAAGGGTTGTTTGTGCAGTATTCCCCTGTGTGCTTTCTCCATCTGGGATGAAATATTCATTAGTAACCCTAAACAAACTCTTCAGAACATTTTTATCTCAAAGTGGGAAAAGGCTATTCAAACAGGCTGCTAATGAAGCCGTCCACCATTTTGTTTGATGTTGTTCCTGTGGTTAGAGTGCTCTGCAAGGCTTCAGGCAGTGTCTACTCTCAGTTGGCAGCCGTTTCAACCTTTGTGGGGTAATTGTGTAGCTGTAACACAGACTCTGCCTATAAAATGCCAACCCACACACTGTAAATGTAAAATGCAACAATATTCATGGACATCAGCTATATAATATTGGGTATCACATAAACTACATTTTACTGCATGAGATCACACTCTGTAAAAGGATGTAGTAACATGTCATTATAAGGTGATTCTTCTTAGAATTCAAAGCATAAGAAAGAACGTGTTTTTGTTTCTGTCCTGAAGCCAGAGATCACTGAAAAATATTGAGAAAAAAATGTATGCTGTTGATAAAATATGTAAAACAAAGACTTTGTGCATACATCTTTCATAGGAATATCTTACACTACTTAGAAGCAAATATATAATAGCATTTGGTATTATTTGAATATGTGTCTCTGTATGTGGACACACATGTATACATAAAACCATAGTGAATTAAAGTATATAAAATTAAAATTTTACATTAAGATTATAATGCAATGATGCAAGGAAATTTTAAGATGGTCTTATTATTTATGCAATTACTACTTTTGCTCAATTGATGATGACAGTCAGAAGATGATTCTTCAGTATTTGTGCAGAAATGGAAAAGGGAAATGTGTGCCAGAGCTCATAGGTACCATGTAGAAAGTCACCGAATACGAATTCTACACCCAGATGACACGCAGGCTTTTCAAATTCAATACCTTGAAAAATTAAACTCAACATTTAATGCAAATAAAATAGTCCTCTTTATTATTTTTTAGTTCAATCACAATACATTATCTATGGTGGGCAAACTCATAGCATGACCTACAATGGCCCTCACTCTGAAGTGTGGGCAGGACCTGTGAATATTTCAGGAAATCACTCTTCTGATTTTGTTACATTATAGGGCAAAGGGAAAGGGATTTGGCAGATGTAGGTCAATTCCCTAATTGATTGACTTTGAGTTAATCAAAAGGGAGATGAAACTGAATGGGCCTGGTTTAATCAGGTGTGCCTTTTAAAAGGGGGTCTAGAAGTCAGAGGGATTCTCCTGCTGGCTCTGAAGAAGTAAGCTACTATGCTGGGAGAGGACCTGTGAGAGGACAACACAGCAAGCATCTGTGGATGGCCTCCAGGAGCTAAGAGTGATCCATGACTGACAGCCAGCAAGAGAACGGGGATCTCATTCTGACAAATAACAAAGAACTAAATTCTGCCAGCAGCCACGTGAGCTTGGAAGAAGACCTTGGGCTCCATAAAGGAACATAGCCTAGATAACACCTTGATTACAGCTTTTTAACAGGGGAGCCAGGTAAGCTGTGCCTGGACTCCCAACCATGGAAACAGACATAATAAATGTAAAATATTAAGTAACTTCTTAAAACATTTTTCATTGATGGTCATTTATGAATTAATAAATTTTCTTAATTTTTATTTATATTCTAGAAAAAATACTTTGCATAAATCTGAATTTTCTCTCAATATTTCATCATATTTATACCTCAGTTTATTTATCTTTGCTATTTCTCAAACCAATCAAGGCTACTAAATGTTCCAGAATTTTGTGTTAGTTCTGTAAATATTATAAAATCACATAAATCTGATTAATAAAAGTTATTTGTAGCATCTACATTTAAAATCATTGAAATAATATTGAATATTATAAGCATACTCTGCATAAAGGGAATATACACAAAGTTATCAATAGTGGTATCTGGTTGGTAGACATACTTTGTTTGTTTTTTGTTGGTAACATTCATTTCTAGATTATAATTTCAAATTGTCTTCTGTTGAATTCTTCTAATTTCCCTATATGTTTAGTTTTGCAATGGACTATATAAAAAAAATTCTAATTAAAAAAACACTTTATAAGCTTTAAAATCAAGTTATATGACCCCAATTTTGTTCTTCTTTTTCAAGATTATTTTTGCTACATCTTTAAAATTATATGCTATTTAATGATAAAAAAAACATTGAAAAAAGTCAACTTTATTAAACAAATAATTTCAGGATGGTTCTTTGGGCCAATAAAACAATAACCAATACAATCCCTCTTTGTCCCAAAGATCTTGCCAAACTTTTTTATAGATTAGGAGTCTTACATCCTAATCTATATAATCCTTAGCATTTGTACACAAAGTCATTCAGGTATATCTGGGAACATAACAAACAAACTTTGATTCAAATTTTAGAATTTCAAAAAATTTTAAAGAAAAAATTGTAACCACAGAAATACATGTTAATGCTATATACTATCATATTTCTGGAGAGAGCACTTTACAGCTCTTCCCAATGAGACACCTCTATTTGAGGCCATGGTCACCATCTTTTTACAAAAGACAAGGTTATATATTTGCAAATGGACCAAAAAATGCTAAAAAGTGCACTTGTTAATAATAGAATGAATAAATATACACCTGGAATCATTATAACAAAAGGTAAGCAAAAAATTTTATTTTTTTAACACACTTCAAGAAAAGTATAATATTTTATAAAAATGAGTGATGGGGGAGGGAGATATATTCAGGGGTACACATGTAACTATGTAAACACAACAAATTAAAACCAATAAAAAAAATGAATGATAATCTGGTTGATGGGAAAGAGGCTAGGCTACCAGTAAAAATCAGCCATATAGTGACCTAGAAAAAATTGAATGTTTTTTCCTTCCCTTCCTTACAAAGACAGCACAAACAGAATCAGTTAAAGATTCTTCCCAACAAGTGTTTCTCCTTCTACTCCTCTTCCAAAAGGGCTATGAATGTTCTGGGAAGTCTGTTAGAGCATCTTTTGAAACTTAAGAGGCCTGGGATGTCAGTTTTCCATGCAGTACAAAATACTTCACTGGAAGTTAGTTTTAATCAAAAGAAGGGAGAATAGTGTAGCAGCTAATAAGCTTTAGAGCTTGACACATTCAATTCTGTCATTTAACTGTGTAACAGTGGGTAAATTATTTAATCTATTTCAACTCATTTCCTCCCAAGGTTGTTGAGAGGATTACATTAAATAATGCGTACTTGGCCAGTGCCTTGAACTCTGTAAGTAATGAGTAAGTTGTCACTGCTAGTTTATTTTTCAGATTTTTCCCAAAGTAGGTGAAGCAAACAGTTACCAAACAAATATGCCAAATGAAATAAGCCAGTCAGAGAGAGACAAATACCATATGATTTCACTCTTGTGGACTCTAATGAACAAAATGAACTAACAAGTAAAATAGAGACAGACTCATACAGAGAAAGCAGGCTGACAGCTGTCGGATATGGAGGGAGGCTGGGTGACAGAAGGTAGAGGGATTGAGCAAAAAGGACACGCACCCCCCATTGATAGGAACAACAGTGTGGTGGTTGCCAGGTGGGGAGGTAAGGTGATGCAGGTGGAGAAGGGTATGGGGAGATAAATGGAGATGGAAGGAGACTTGATTTGGGAGGTTTAACACAACATACAGTGAGCGTACAGAGATGAGTTATAGAATTGGGCACCTGAAACCTGTATAATTATGTTAACCCCTGTCACCCCAATCAAGTCAATTAAGAAGCAAAAAAAGACAAAAAGTATGCCAAAGTAAGCACATGGTTTTGAAATTAAGTGCATTTAAAATTACTTACTAATTATATTTTTCAACATATCCCTGAATAGCAAAAGTATGAAACAGTAGGAAGGTCATAGTAGACGAGAGCCAGGATTCTAGCCTTGGCTCTGGCCTATGTGACCATGTGATCCTCAGCAAATTAGCTGTTCTCAGAGGCTCTAGATTCCTTGCCTGGAAGACGAGGGGATTGTTTTAAAAGAAACTTTAAGATTTCTTTTCAAAGCTATGGTTTTAAGATTTGACTAAGTAATATAATTTCCATTCTGTTCAGATCTAAGAAGTCAAAATTTTAGTATAAAATGTTTCACATCCCTTCACTCAACTCTGGCACTTAGAGAAGTTGCCAAAGCTATGGCAAAGTAGGTGCCTGAGTCATTTAACCAATCAGAAAGCTTTAGCAGAAGACTCTTACTATCTATGGACATTACACTTAATATGACAGAAACTAATGTCTTCAAACAGGTAATTTGAATGTCACTGGGATTGGTAGGAAGACATAGCTTCTGGTACTTCTCAGGTTGATTTTTCACCATAATACCTTTATCATTTGGACTAAATAAGTCTCCTAACAAATTATCACATGACACCTTTCTTCACTAAACTCATTTATAACATCTACAACTTAATTGTTTGTATGGTGTAGAGCAATCTGGATATTAGAGTTCAAATTCTGGATGTATTAGACAAGAAAGTTTCCTCATCTTTTTGTATTCTCATTGAAGAGAGTAGTGTTTATATTTAATTGATTCCAAGATTCATACATTTTCCAAATGTTAAGTCCTTGGAATTGAATGCATCTAATAGTCTATGTGTTTGAAAAGCATTGTATTATAATTTGATTAGCAAAACTTTCTCTTTCTTCATAAAATTAATCGTGACTCTTAAAAGCAATGGAATCTTAAATTCAGTTAAATACAGTAAAATCTTGGCAACCCATGTTGGTAAAGCTTTAATGAAATAAATGGCCTTCAGAATAGGAGAATGGACTGAATGTTGTCAAAACTGTTTAGTTCCTAATGTCTGCAGAAGTCTTATATGAATACAAAATCTTATTAAATTGATTTCTCTCCACAAAGTGAAGTAATGTGCTAACACAAGCTAAGATAAAACCATATTGACTGCTATAATTTTCTTATTGGCCATGGAAATGCTGAAATATATTGATTATTTTTACTGCTATTTCCCAACTGTATGTTATTCTCAGAGATAAGTTCATATTAAAAAGCAACAATTTCCTGACCAGGCAGTGGCGCAGTGGATAGAGCGTCGGACTGGGATGCGAAGACCCAGGTTCGAGACCCTGAGGTCGCCAGCTTGAGTGTGGGCTCATCTGGTTTGAGCAAAGCTCACCAGCTTGGACCCAAGGTCACTGGCTCGAGCAAGGGGTTACTCGGTCTGCTGAAGGCCCACGGTCAAGGCATCGCAATGAACAACTGATGATTGATGCTTCTCATCTCTCTCCGTTCTTGTCTGTCTGTTCCTCTCTATCCCTCTCTCTGACTCTCTCTGTCTCTGAAAAAAAAAATGCAATAATTTAATAAAGTTATAAGCAGTTACAGTTTTTATTTTAATTCAGGGAGAGGAAGGGAGGCAGAAAGACAGATTCCCACATGCACTCTGACCAGGATCCACCTGGCAAGCCCACTGACGGGTGATGCTCTGCCCATCTGGGGCATTGCTCTGTTGCTCAGCAACTGAGCTCTTCTTATCACCTGAGGCAAGGCCATGGAGCCATCCTCGGTGCTGGGGTCCAACTCGCTTCAATCAAGCCATGGCTACAGGAGGGGGAGAGGGAGAAACAGAGAGAGAGAGAGAGAGAGAGAGAGAGAAGTGAGAGGGGGAGGGATGGAGAAGCAGATGGGCACTTTCCTGTGTGTACTGAACAGGAATCAAACCCGGGACATCCACATGCTAGGCCAATACTCTACCACTGAGCCAACCAGCAAGGGCCAACAGTTATAATTTAAATCAATATATGTTTATAAAATATTTGTCTATAAAAATATAAGCAGCAAACAAAGTAAAACTTAAATATGCAAGTCCTCATCTTCCTCATCTTCCTCATAATAACCCACCTTCATAAGTTATAGATTTAATTGGAATATTTCTGGTACCATTCTATACACTATTTAAAAAATAGTGACTAAAATTTTATTTTAAAATAAGGGTTTTTGCAACTAATATTTCTTATTATAAAGTATAACACATACTTCTTGTAGATAATTTGAAAAATTCAGAAAAGAATAAATAGGAAATTTAAATCTCACCAACCTGAAATAATCCTTATTAAGATTTAGATGCATTTTTCCAGTCTTTTTATATAAACATTAGTGGAATCAGAGAATATTGGTATATATCTACACACCTATAAAGTTTACATTAATATGTTTTACTTATAGTCATTTTTTTAGGACCGTTTTCATATCAGCAAAGATTCAAAAAACCTTTGCAAGGTGAATTGAAATGATTCGGAAAAAGAAAAGACTGTATCCATGCTTGACTCTGCACAGTAGTTCCTGACTCTGGTTGAACATCACAAAACATTTACAGAAAAAAGTTTTTAAATACAATGGCCATGCCACACCCTCAGGGATTTTAAATGAATTAGCCTGGGATGGGATCTAGGCACAACATATTTTTCTCATGTAATTCTAATGTATAGTCCTGGTTCAGAACTATTGTTTAACATCAAGATAAATTTCAAATAGACTAAAAATTGATTATTGGAATTAGTGAATAAAAATATAACTATAGCCTGACCTGTGGTGGTGCAGTGGATAAAGCGTCAACCTGGAAATCACGAGGTCGCTGGTTCGAAACCCTGGGCTTGCCTGGTCAAGGCACATATGGAAGTTGATGCTTCCAGCTCCTCCCCCCTGTCTCTCTCTCTTCTCTCTCTCTCTGTCTCTCTCTCTCCCTCTCTCTCTCCTCTCTAAAATGAATAAATAAAAAAAATTAAAAATATAACTATATTTAATTTTAAGGTACTAAAGAACACTAAAGACAGAAAAGCCAAAGAAAATAATTCATATATTTAATTACATGAGAATTACATTACTTCAAATTTCTGAATGTCAAATAAAAAATACCCACAAACAAAAGTGAAAAGCAAATCACAAACTAGGACAATTATTTTCAATATACATTATAGGCAAAGCTCTTAAAAAGTATTAAAGAAAACATGAAGGGCTAAAGAGAAAAGGTTAGGTAAATTACCCAGGAAAATAAAGTCACAAAATATATGGAGATAAAAAGCATTTTCTTTTCAAATGAAAAATAAGCTGACCTTCACTTCAGAATACATTCGTCTTTACCTGACTCCACATGCCAGGCTATACGGTAGCATTTACGTTTATACCATGAAGCTTTATCTCATTAAAAAGTCAAACTCTAACCAAATATGGTAAAGCTAAAATATGAATACATAAAAAAGAAAGCCCCACTGACACATAAAGGTCTCATAAAATCAAATGCAAAACAACATAGTTCCACTTTATTACTGCCTGAGTCCAGCTTTGTACAGGTTCAACTTGCAATAAAACGCAAGTCTTTTCAATCTGCTATAGGGACTTTACCCTTATTAGAATGCATACTCATTATTTTCTGATTACTCCTCCACATAACACACACAATTTTGTACCTTGGTTTCCACACCCCTTGTACAGTATTCATATTTTATCCCTGAAGATTGTAATAAGTCACTTCAAACACAAAAACCCATTTAAGAATAGATTTTATAGGCAAAAAGGCACACTTCTAGTGATGTGATCACACTCATCAGAGGCTCTAATTCTCTTTCAAGCATGCATTGTACAGTGTGAACATAAATGATACAGAGGCTATTACAGGCTGAATGAGTCAACTCAACTCAATGTGTACTTCCTGGTTTCAGGATGTATCCATAGGAACCCTTTGAAATGTTTTGTTTTATTAATTTGGCTCCTTTCTATTTTTCACTAGTGCCAACACTTTCAAGATAATGCAGTTTAGACATGTCACAGCTGTTGAAACTCATAGCATAAGCTCGAGCTGACAGTGGTGTATCATCAAGAAACAGAAACACCAAAACAACATTATGATAAAGAGCAGAAGTATAAAAAATAAGAAGACAAAGGGCAGAAAATATTGCCTTACCTACTTAAAGCAGAGCCCTGGGGGAAAACATCTGGTTCAGAGCAAACAGAGATTCTTTCAACATCATGAAGGGGTCACTGGGTAGAGTGAGGAGTGGCCAGATGTGAGAGATGGTTCCCGGAAGCTGAAGGGCGAGCAGTGAGACGTTGATCTCTGTAGGGGAATTTATATATAAAAAGATAAGAGAGCTATGACCTTGAAATCTAGATAGGAGCTATAATTTGAGATTTTTGCTGTTGGCCTTACTCCATCAGTACTTTCCATCTTGAATAATCAGGTTAACTTTCCAAAGCACTTTAGGAGCATACAAAGAATCTACAGGGGTTTAAAAAGATTGTTATGTAGAACTATTAAATTTTAACAACTATTGAATGAATATTAGTTATTTCTGCAAAGCCAGATTTACTGACAAAAGGAAATAAAGAATATTATGGTTTACTAATTTGATAAGGAATTTCAGTCATTGCAATTGATGTATCTAAAAAGAGACCAACCACATTCTAGTTGAAAAATCCACTCTCACCCTCAAAAAAAGAGAGCCTTTTACATACACTAACTTCTGGGTTAAATCTTAAAAACTAATCTGAAAAATCTATAAAGCTCACAGGCTAGGCAAGAGATTTAAAAGTTTGTTTTGTGTGGGTGTAAGTTGGAATGTAGCCGTGTATGAATTAGATAGAATCTTGAAAATACTTAGTCACATCTACTTTATGTCCTAACCACATATGTATGATCATTTAAAACAAACACTTTTCTCTCATGAACATTTAAATATTATCTTCATAAATAAAAGATTAGGGAGAACCTCAGGTTCACTGAAAGTTGCATACAACCTTTAGATCTATAAATAAAGAACATTATATTAAATAGGCAAAGCACTATATATAATCTTAAAAAACAATCACACGAATTAGTAATATTAGAGCCCTTCTCTCACATCTGGCCACTCCTCACTCTATTTAGTAAGACCCCTTCTCTGTGGTAAAAGAATCACTGTGTGCTCCATGAGAAAATCATTGAAAAATGGCAGGGCCGGGATTTGAAATCGGTCTGTCTTGCCAAAAAGTCCATGCTCTTTCCAGTAGAACATAATGCCTTCTGTATATGACAGATTTTGGCACCTTTTATCCCTAACCAGTTATACTCTAGGAAAACATCTTTTGACAATAAACCTGAAATATAGGTGATGCATAAAGCAAAAACTCAAAATAATACAACTTATTTTAAACACACTTTTCAGAACAAACACCTACGAGTCTTTTCTTTCTAAGACATCCTTAAGAAATGAGAGAATCTGAATATTTTTATTTTCCAAACTACTAAAGTTTATATCTTATTAAATATCCCAGTTTTTTTTAAATCTCACCAATTTGAGATGATAAAACTTTAAAAAAAATGTATTTTATATTTATACTACATTAAGAAATGTATTAATACTACTCATCATATTAATAGAAAAAAGTCATTATCATTATATTCTTGTATACTGAAACACATTAGACAGCATCTAACATCTATTTTTTAAGTTAGTTTATTCTTTAAGTCATGACACAGAAAATAGCCTTTTCTTGGTATAAACTGATGTAACCACAGTATGATCAGGATACAGAAAAGTTCTATAATGCCCCCAAAACTCCTTTGTGTTACCTCTTCAAACTCATATATTTGCCCCACCTGTAACTCCTGGCAACCACTTATTTTTCTCTCTATCATTGTAGTTTTGTTTATTTGAAAATACCATCTAAATGGAATCAGTGTATGACCTTATAAGACTGTTTTTTTTAATTCAGCAGAATGTCTTTGAAACTCATCCAAGTTGTATGAATCAGTAGTTCATTTCTTTTTATTACTGATAGCATTCCTTTGTATGTATATATCATACTTTGTCAATTCAGGACATCTGGGTTATTTCCAGATTTTTATGATTGTGAATAGAGCTGCTATAAACATTTGTGTACAGATTTTTGTGTGAAAATAAGTTTTTATTCCTCTAGGGTTAATACCCAGGGCTGGAATTGCTGTCATATGGTAATTTATTTAACTTTATAAACAACTACAAAACTGTTTTCAGAATGGCTGTGCTATTTTGCTTTCCCACCAGAAATGTAGGAGAGTTCCAGTTGCTCCACATCCTTGACAAGATGTGGTATTCTCAGTCTTTTTATTTTAATCACTCCAATAGGTATGTAGTGATATCTTACCATGATTTTATGTATTTTTTTTCTTTTCTTTTATTTGTTTTGTATTTTTTCGAAGTGAGGGGTGGCAAACAGACTACCACATGCACCCAACCAGAATCCACCCGGCATGCCCACTAGGAGGTGATGCTTGGCCTGTCTGGGGCATTGCTCCACTGCAACTGGAGCCATTCTAGTGCCTGAGGCAGAGGCCATGGAGCCATCCTCAGTGGCCGGGCCAACTTTGCTCCCATGGAGCTTTGGCTGAGGGAGGGGAAAAGAGAGATAGAGAGGAAAGAGAGGGGAAGGGTGGAGAAGCAGATGGGTGCTTCTTCTGTGTGCCCTGGCTGGGAATCAAACCCGGGACTTCCACACACCGGGCCAATGCTTTACCACTGAGCCAAACAGCCAGGGCCTTACTGTGATTTTAATTTACATTTCCCCAATGAATAATTATGTTGAACTTTTTATACCTAATATCTGAGTGCTAATTTGTCATATGTACAATCATTTAAAAACACTTTCCTCTCATGGACATTTAAATATTATCCTCATAAATGAAAGGTTAGAAGAGCTTCCGGGTCACTGAAAGCTGTATATTTCCTCTGGTGAAGTTCTGTCCAAGACTTTGGTCCATTTTTAATTAGGTTGTCTTCTCACTGCAGGGTTATAAAGAGCCCTTTATACTTTCTTTATATAGTGTTCTTTATTGAAGATGTGGGTTAGCTTGTCATTTTCTTATTTTCTATTTTCTTATTCACTACTTATTTACAGTCTTTATTTTCCCAGTTGTGCAGCCTAAACTACTGCCATTGTCATTTAATCAATTCTAAGATGTACAATTTTTTTCACATATAAATATCCCTGAAATTTGAATACTATTGACCCAATATCAATTGTGATGTTACTGTATTCTAGTCATTCTCTTAACTGTATTCTAGTCAATTTTTTGCTCTCTCTCAGAGAGCAACATTTTAAAATTCTAATGAAGTCAAATTTATCAGTATTTTATTTTGTGGATTCTGCTTTTGATGTCTAAGAATTCTTTGCCTAACTTTGAGTCACAAAGACTTCATCTAATATATTTTAAAATTTTTATAGTTTAATATTTTACATTTAAATCAATGATTCATTTTGAGCTAATTTTTGTATAAAGTGTGAGGTTAGGTTCATATATTTTGCATATCAAAGTCTGATAGTCCTAACACTGTTGAAAACATTCATTTCTCCACTAAATTGTCTTTGCATCTTTTTCTCCCTTCTCTTTTATTTTTCTGAAAGAGATTGTGTAGAACTAGTGTTATTTCTTCTTTAAATATTTGGTAGAATTGACCAGTGGAACCATGTGGGCCCGAAGATTTCTATTTTAGAAGGCTTTTAAACAAGAATTCTTTACTTGTTTGGTTGTTATAGTATTAGTTTGTGTACTTAGTTTACCTTAAGTGGGTTTTGGTAGTTTATGGTGGTGGAATAGGAAATCCACCATGGGTCCTACTCACCTTGCATGCTTTATTAGGTATGCCAAGAATACAAGGCTCCAACCACTATCTGTACCTTTCTCAGGGCTGCATTTGCAGCGAGAAGCATGAGCTAACGGCTCCCTCTCAACAGAGCCAGTTTTAAAAGAAATAAATATCTCAAATTCAGTGTTTCTTGGGGGCTATACAAATCCATTGCATGTGTAGCATCCATCTAGTCTTACATATATTGCCCCTACAAACTTAGGAGTTATGCGTAAGCAATGCAAATCAACATGAAGTTCATGATCTTGCTGTGCTGTAATAAAGTAAGTCCCTTATCTCTGACTGAGGAATCTTGTTACCCCTACAGCCTCCATGAAGCAGTAATAGATTAATGAGTTATATCATAAGTAGGGTAAAATCTCAGACTCTTCATAGTTCTTGACATACAGTTTCCAGGGAAATGGTTGTTTAATCTAAATTGTCATTTATGTTTGAAGTTTTACTCTTTTTTTCCCCCAGTATTTCCTTACTGTGATCCTATTAATATCTGCAGAGTCCAATATCTCCTTTTTATTCCTGGTATTGTTAATTTGTGTGGTCCATTTCTTCTTTGTCAATTTTGCTAGAGATTTAAGAATTTTAGTGATGTTTTCAAAGTTTGGTTTCATTGATTTTTATCTATGAGGTTTTTTTGTGAACAAGTTCATTAAATCTGCTCTCATCTTTACTTTCTTCCTCCAACTGCTTTCGGTTTATTTTTCATTTTTTAAAAAATTCTTAAGTTGGAAGTTTAGATTATTGATTCAATACTTTTCTTCTCTTTTATATAAACACTTAATGCTATAAATTTCCTTCTAAGAAATACTTTTGTTTCCTCTCCCAAACTTGGCATGCTGTATTTTTAGTTGCAAAGAAATATTTGGTAAGTTATGGTTAATTTAAAAGCGGTTCTCATGTGCTTGTAGATTTTTCCAGTTATTTTTCCATTACTGGTTATGATTAGAGAGTATATTTTGTATAATTTCAACTCTTTTTTATTGGTTATGGTGTCTGACTCAAGATGTGATTGGTCTTGATGAATGGTCCATGTGCAACCTGAATAGAATGTATATTCTGCTGCTGCTGGGTTGAGTGATCTCAAAATGTCAACTATTGTAGCACCAGTTAATGTCTTTGTTCAGTTGTTCTATATCTTAGATGACTTTCTACTAGTTCCATTGATTTCTGGAGAGAAGAACGTTGAAGTATACAATTATAGATTTGTGTATTTCTCCTTTCCGTTTCATTTTTGCTGTATGTATTTTGATTATCTGTTATTTGGTGTATATATTAGAATTGCAATGTCTTCTTGGTAAATTGACCCTTTATTATTTTCATCCTTTCTTTATTCCTGGAAATTTTTATTGCTTTGAAGTCTACTTTGACATTAATATAGTCATTCTAGCTTTTGTTTATTGTTTGCATGCATATATATATTTCATTTTAGTCCCATCATTTTATTTTAACTTACCTTTATCTTTATTGTTTTTTAGAGATCATATAGTTGGGAAAATTTCTAAAAATGTATTCTAACAGTCATTTTAAATTCCAGTATTCACGTATTTATTTAATTTTTTTTTTTGTAACAGGGACAGAGAGAGACAGAGAGAGAGATAGGGACAGACAGACAGGAAGGGAGAGAGATGAGAACCATCAAGTCTTTGTTGCGGCACCTTAGCTGTTCATTGACTGCTTTCCCACATGTGCCTTGACCGGAGGGAACAGCAGACAGAGTGACTGCTTGCTCAAGTCAGCGACCTTGGGCTCAAGCTGGTGAGCCTTGCTCAAACCAGATGAGCCCATGCTCAAGCTGGTGACCTCGGGATTTCGAACCTGGGTCCAATACTCCATTCATTGCACCACCGCCTAGTCATTTAAGTCATTAACACTTACTGAAATTATTGATGAGTTTGAATTTAGGTTTATCTTTTTTGTTTTCTGCTTTTTTCCCCTCTGTTTTTAATCCATTTCTCCTTCCCTCTCTTCTTCTGAGTTATTTAAACATATTTTTGTACTTCACTTTAATTTCCCTATTATATATATTTCTTATAAAACATTTGCATAGTTTGTTTTGTTGTAGTTACTCTAGGGATTACAGTGTACATACTTAACTTTTCAAAATCTACTTGGAACCATGTCATGTGGAATGTAGAAATCTTACTGCATATTACCAAAACTAATTAACACTATTCTACAGATAATAGCAAAAGGGGTAAAAAATGAGAGGTAAAAATATAGTAAGAAGAGAAAGAATAAAAATGATAATTATTTGTAGATGACATGTCTGTTTACCTCAAAAATATAAGAGAGCTAGAAAATTATTACAACTGTTAGGAAAATTCAGTTAGGTGGTTGGGAGCAAAATTAAAATACAGAAATCAATGATCTTCACGTGTAAAATAATAGCTATATATGCAAGATATAAGGAAAGAAAACAAAATATCAAGAAATGTACAACAGCTATATAAAGAGGTTTTTAAAAGTGACAAACACATGCTCACATTGAAGAAATTGAAAGGTATTTTATATATTACCAGTTTCTTGGACCACTACCAACCACAGATTCAGACAGTTGATGATATGCTTGACTAAGGAGTTAAAAGAGCCTGACCAGGTGGTGGCGCAGTGGATAGATCGTCAGACTGGGATGCCAAGGACCCAGGTTTGAGACCCTGAGGTCGCCAGCTTGAACGCGGGTTCATCTGGTTTGAGCAAAAGCTCACCAGCTTGGACCCAAGGTCACTGGCTTGAGCAAGAGGTAACTCGGTCTGCTGAAGGCCTGCGGTCAAGGCATATATGAGAAAGCAATCAATGAACAACTAAGGTGTCACAACAAAAAACTAATGATCGATGCTTCTCATCTCTCCATTCCTGTCTGTCTGTCCCTATCTATCCAGCTCTGACTCTCTGTCTCTGTAAAAAAAAAAAAAAAAAGGAGTTAAAAGAATGAGCTACCATCTATGGAATTAACAACCAACATATTAAGAAAGCTAAATCTCCCTAAACCGACTTGGAAAGAAAGTTTGTGGACAAGTCCTGCCGGGGGTGAGGACGACGAGGACACAAAGACCCGACTCTGGGGACCAGGTTCAATGATGCAGATCCACTTTATTCAGGAAGTAAGCTAGCTTATATACATGGTTCAGCCAATAGGATGTTATAGTGTGTCCTTCATAGCCAATGGCTGAAAAGATCAGGGAGCTGTGTGGTTGGCGCTAAGTCATTTCCTTATAGCGGGCGAGCTTCCTTCCTGGGTATGCCCAGGAGGCTTCTGGGAGCTGGAGTATTCTCACAGCATTGCATCAGCCACATTAGGAATTAGGAATTCCACATTAGGAATGTGCTCTGCGCTCCAACCACAAAAGTTCATCCCGGTAAAATAACAAACAGGATTTTTTTTTTTTAATCAGAAAAGTTGATTCTAAAGCTCAGATAAGAATTAGCAAGAATAATCAGAAAAATTATGAAGAAGAAGAGCACTAACAGGGAACTATCCCTGTAATACAGTAAGGCATATTTTAAAGCTAAAATAATTTAAAAAGTGTGGTGCTAGATCATGAATCAACAGTTCACTGAACAGCTGTAAAAGCCCCTCAGTAGACTAGAAGCAAATTAGTAAAAAAAAAAGTGGATTATTGAATATATGATGTTATAATAAGTGTGCAGCCATTTGAAAAAATTAAATTGATTCCCTAGTTCATATTTTATAGCAAAATAAATTCATGGTGGATCAAAACTTAAAACATGTAACTACTAGAAGAAAAAACATGGTGGGTTGAAACATAATATCAAAGAGGCAAGGCTTTCCACATGTGGCACAGGTAGAACACAAACACAGAAGCCATAAAAAAAATACAGATAATTCCACCTGTGTGTTTTCTTTTCTTTTTAAATCTACAAGCTCACCTAAGCTTCAGTGTCCACAGTTTTTATTAGGGGTTTATTAGATAGGCATGATTGATTGAATCATTTACTACTGATTGAACTTAATTTCCACCCCTCTTCCCTCCCCAGGTCAGGCTCATATCACTGTGATTCAAAGAACCAATTGCATGGTTCTGGTATGGCTAAACCTCATCCTGAGTTATCTATCTCATTAGCAAACACTATCAGGTTGCATCGTGAACAACAAAGACATTTCTATATAATACTCTGGAAATTCCAAAGATTTAGATCCTGGAAAGGGAAGGGGGGAATGTTTGAAAGGGAGGAGACTGGAAGGAGAAGAAGGACAGACACATTTTAATAGCAAAAGACTATAACAGTAATAGCAAAAGACTGGAAATCAACAATGTCCAGTAACAAAGAACTAACTTTAAACAATTAGAATACACTCATTTAATAGAATTCTATGCAATTGGTGAAAAGAGTGGCCCAACTCTGTAGGTAGGGATACAAAATAAACTGCTGAATGTGTAAAACAATCTGTATAATATACTATAATTTGTGTTTTATGTATATGTATATTTATATATCCATGAGCCATCTCTTGAAAAATAAACAAGAAACTGGCAGGTTGGATTCAGAGTAGTGAAATTAATGGCTAGGAGGACTTACTTTTTAACCCTTTACAACCTCCTGATTTTTGTACAATGTGCATATACTACTTGCTTAACAGGACTGAAACATTACAATGCATTTGCACATTTCTCTGATACTACATATAATTTATAATTTAATCTTTTGATTACTGAAGCCATTGTCATGAATTATATTAAACAATAAAACTGCCAGGGTCTACTAAGGCACGCAGAGCTGTTTTCATCCACACTAAATGACCCATTAGATAGGATGGCATAACAAGGATCTGATCAGAAAAGAACCACCAGGATATAACAGACAAACTCATCCTTACTATATAAACTAAGGGGTTTAGTATAGGGATCACAGAAGGCTATTCTTTCTGTGTCTAGCGGGTTGGAAGGGAAGATGGATATAAAGGCGGGGAAAGCGAGGGCACACTGGAACCTGCTAGGATGAGCAGAATCCTTGGGGACTGAGTGGACTATCTCCAAGTCTCCAACTTCAACAGGGTTGTCCTGAAGAATCTGGCACCCTTTGTCACTTAGTAGAACATACGCCTGGACCAGGAGTCAGACTAGCTGAAGGAAGCAATCCAGCAGTAGCTGGCATTCCTGTGGGCCTGGCTGTTGGCCCATTGGCAAAGATGAACCAGAAGATAATAAGGTGAGTGAGAAGTGTGTGTCTTGCTTCGACCTTTCAATTATAAGAATCTGGGTCTAGATACTTTACTTCTACCTTCTAAGTCTCACATCAAACATCTCTTGTGACCCACACTATCCTGGAATTTCCCAGGGAGAATTCTGAGGAACATATATCTCCCGCTTATCTAAATTTGCACCAAATAAAATCCACCAAAGATGGTCAGATGTCTCTAAAAATAGATGAGCTTAGAACCTAAAGAATGAGGATTCAGCCATGTGAATATGGCAATTTGGAATATTTCAGGCAGAAAAGAGTAAGTGCAAAACCTCTGAGGCACTGATATAAATGAGGTTATTAATATTAATTTTTTAAAGTGAGAGAACAACGGCAGAGTATGGTAGCGTGAGCAATACTCCTGATCTCTCCCCTTGAAACTTCAACAAACTGAACAATATAACGCCATGAAGGAACCACAGTTGAGTTCACAGGTGTGTGGATCCAAATGAACTAAAGGTGGGATGGGTAGAAAAGGGGGGTGGGAGATAAAACACATTTGCAGTGGGCTTTGGAGAGGAGACAAACCTGGAGTAACTGGATTTTGTTTTGTTTTTTTGCCTATGGGGAGGAGGAAAGCTCAGGCTCTCTGGGTTTTTTTCTGAGGGGCACAGAGAGGAAAACCCGGAATGACTGGGTCTCCTTTGGCCAAGAGAGCAGTGAGATAGAGGGGCAGAGGGGGTGATAAACAAGAGGTGGCAGAGTGCAGTCACGGCCAGTGTTCCCATGGTCTGCCACAGCCCACGCTCTGCAGAGACATAGAAAACTAAAGTGCGGCCTCCCAGACAGATCCCGCCTCCCTCAACCTGTGGTATGGAGAGGCGGAGACAAACCCCACAGCTTGCTCTCCAGAGCCACTCTCTCCCCTGAAGAACAGAGATGTTCTGTTGTGTTGAGATGTGTGGAAAAGTCCCTGGAGGCCTGAGATCGCCATTGCTAGAGCCGAAAAGCTGTAAACCTGAGGCCCCACCCCCTCACAACAGGCCTCATCCACCAATGCAACTGCAGCTCCACCAACAGCAACATCTCAGAGGACAGCCCAGAAATCTCAGAGCAAAAACTTGTAACACAGTGACATCTACTGGAAAAAAACCAGTAGCCTATCAAAACTGAAATTTATTTTTCCTTTTTTAATAAATTTTTTCCTTTTTATTCTTTTGAATTTCATTTTCTTTAACTTTCATATTTTTCATTCCTTTTTTGTGGACATTATGTTTGTGATTTTGTTTTTTTGGTTTTTGATCTTTGTCTTCTGTGGTTTTTCCTTTTTATTTGTTATTTTAAAATTTTTATATTTTTAATCTTCTTTGAGTATCAGTCATTTCTACATTGTAAGCTCCCAGAAAGTTTCAGTGTTTGCACTAAATGGACCAATTGCTTCCCTATTTCCCAGCCTATGTGGCTAGAGTTCTAACAACTGCATAACAAAATAATTACTAACTTGAATCAGTAACATTTACTTCCCTGCTTTGTACAGCACTGAGTTTTCAAGTGACATATAACTGCATTTGTGTTCCTCAAAAATTGATTAAATAGCCCTGGCCGGTTGGCTCCGTGGTAGAGTGTCAGCCTGGCATGCAGGAGTCCTGGGTTCGATTCCCGGCCAGGGCACACAGGAGAAGCGCCCATCTGCTTCCCCACCGCTCCCCCTATCCTTCCTCTCTGTCTCTCTCTTCCCCTCCCACAGCCAAGGCTCTACTGGAGCAAAGTTTGCCCGGGCACTGAGGAGGGCTCTGTGGCCTCTGCCTCAGGCTCTAGAATGGCTCTGATTGTGGCAGAGCGACGCCCCAAGATGGGCAGAGCATCGCCCCCTGGTGGGCATGCTGGGTGGATCCCGGTTGGGCGCATGCGGGAGTCTGTCTGACTGTCTCCCCATTTCCAGCTTCAGAAAAAAAAAAAAATTAATTAAATAAACTTAACAAAGAATGTGAAGGAACTATATACTGGAAACTACAAACATTATTGTAAAAAATTGAAAAAGACACAATGAAATAAAAAAATATTCCATGTTCATGGATTGGAAGAATCAACATAGTTAAAATGGCAATATTACCCAACTCAATATACAAATTTAATGCAATCCCCATCAAAATCCCAATGTCATTTTTTAAAGAAATAGAACAAAAAAATCACCAGGTTTGTATGGAACCATAAAAAACCCTGAATAGCTAAAGCAATCCTGAGGAGGAAAAAATGAAGCCGGAGGTATCACACTATGTGACTTTAAATTATACTATAGAGCCACGATAATCAAAATAGCATGGTAATGGCTGAAAACCGGCATACAAACCAATGAAATAGAATCAAGAGTCCAGAAATAAAACCACATATATATGGACAAATCATCTTCAACAAAGAAGTCAAAAGCACACAATGGAGAAAAGAAAGCCTCTTCAATGGTGCTGGCAAAACTGGAAAGCCACATGCAAAAGAATGAAACTCGATTACAGTTGTCCTCCTGCATAAAAATTAATTCAAAATGGATCAAAGACCTAAATATAAGAGCTGAAACAATCAATTACATAGAAAAAAACATAGGTACTAAACTCATTGACCTTGGCTTTAGAGAACAATTTATATATTTGACTCCAAAGGCAAGGGAAGTAAAGGCAAAAATAAATGAATGGGACTACATCAAACTAAAAGGCTTCTGCAAAGCAAAAGAAATTGAAAATAAAACAAAGAAACAGCCAACTAATTGGGAGATTATATTTGCAAACAACAGCTCCAAAAAGGGGTTCATATCCAAAATATATAAAGAACTCACAAAGCTTGGCAACAAACAAGCAAACAATCCAATTAAAAAGTGGGGAGAGGATGTGAACACACTTCTCCCTATAAGCCAAACAGCCAACAGATATATGAAAAAATGCTCATCTTCACTAACTACTTACAAAATGCAATCAAAACTACAATGAGATGTCACCTCACACCTGTTAGATTGGCTATTATCAACAAGACAGGTAATAACAAGTGTTGGAGAGGCTGTGGAGAAAGGGAACCCTCATTCACTGCTGGTGGGAATGCAAATTAGTATAACCACTATGGAAGAAAGTATGGCAGTGTCAAGCCTGACCAGCTGGTGGCGCAGTGAATAGAGCATCGGACTGGGATGCGGAGGACCCAGGTTCAAAACCCTAAGGTTGCCAGCTTGAGCGCAGGCTCATCTGGTTTGAGCAAGGCTCACCAGCTTTAGCCCAAGTTCACTGGCTTGAGCAAGGGGTCACTTGGTCTGCTGTAGCCCCCTGGTCAAGGCACATATAAGAAAGCAATCAATGAACTAAGGTGCTGCAATGAAGAATTGATGCTTCTCATCTCTCTCCCTTCCTGCCTGTCTGTCCCTATCTGTCCTTCTCTCTGTCACACACACACAAAGTATGGCAGTTCCTCAAAAAATTAAGAACTACCATATGACCCAGCAATTCCTCTACTGAGTATCTACCCCCAAAATTCAAAAATATTGATATGTAAAGAAATGTGCACCTCCATGCTCATGGCAGCATTATTCACTGTGACCAAGACATAGAAACAACCAAACTGTCTCTCGGTAGAGGATTGAATAAAAAAAGATGTGGTACACATATACAATGGAATACTACTCAGCCATAAGAAATAATGACATTTTGCCATTTATGACAACATGGATGGACCTTGAGAACATTCTGAGTGAAATAAGTAAATCAGAAAAAGTAAAAAAGAACTGTATGATTTCACACATACGTAGGATATAAAACTGAGACCCATAGACATAGATAAAAGTGGTTAGGAGGGGAAGGGTGTAAAGACAGACAAATATACAGTGATGGAAAATGATTTGACTTTGGGCAAAGGCTATACAACACAATCAACAGTTCAAATGCTATAGAAATGTTTACCTGAAACCTATATACTCTTATTGACCAATGTCACCCTGTTAAATTTTTCTTTCTTTTTTTTAAAAGATTTTATTTAATCATTTTAGAGAGGAGAGAGGCGGGGGTGGTGGTGGAGCAGAAAGCATCAACTCCCATATGTGCCTTGACCAGGCAATCCCAGGGTTTCAAACCAGTGACCTCAGTGTTCCAGGTAGACACTTTATCCACTGAGCCATCACAGGTCAGGCAAAATTTAATTAAAAAAAAAAAAAAAAAGGCTCTGGACAGTTGGCTCAGTGGTAGAGCGTAGGCCTGGCATGTGGAAGGCCTGGGTTCAATTCCTGGTCAGGGCACACAAGAGAGGCAACCATCTGCTTCTTCATCTCTCCCTCTCACCTATCTCTCTCTCTCTCTCTCTCTTCCCCACCCACAGCCATGGTTTGATTGGTTTGAGCAAAGTTGGCTTCAGGTGCTGAGGAAGGCTTCATGGCCTCACCTCAGGTGCTAAAAGCTCAGTTACCGACCAACAGAGCAATGACCCCAGATGGGCAGAGCTCATCATAAACCAGTAGGGGGCTTGTTGGATGCATCCTTGTCTGGCACATGCAGAAGTCTGTCTCTCTGTCTCCCAGCCTCTCAATAAAATAGATAAAAATAGCCTGACCAGGTGGTGGCACAGTGGATAGAGCGTCGGACTGGGATGTGGAGGACCCAGGTTTGAGACCCCAAGGTCGCCAGCTTGAGTGCGGGCTCATCTGGTTTGAGCAAAGCTCACCAGCTTGGACCCAAGGTCACTGGCTTGAGCAAGGGGTTACTTGGTCTGCTGAAGGCCCACGGTCAAGGCACATATGAGAAAGCAATCAATGAACAACTAAGGTGTCGCAACGAAAAACTGATGATGCTTCTCATCTCTCTCCGTTCTTGTCTGTCTGTCCCTATCTATCCCTCTCTCTGACTGTCTCTGTAAAAAAAAAAAAAAGATAAAAATAAACAAATAAAGTGAGAGAAGGGGAGATAATGAGACAGACTCCCATATGTGCCCCAAACGAGACCCATCAGGCAACTCCGTCTGGGGCCGAGGTTCGATTCAACCGAACTAGTCTAAGTGCCATGGCTGACACTTGGCCCAACTGATCCATTCTCAGGGCCAACTGAGAGGTTGAATCTCAAACCAACCTATCTATCCTCAGCACCTGGGGCAGAAGAGAGAGAGAAGGGGGAGGGGAAGAAGAGAAGCAGATAGTTGCTTCTCCTGTGTGCCCTGACTGGGAATCGAACCCAGGATGTCCATACATCACACTGACACTATCCACTGAGCCAACCGGTCAGTGCCAGATGAAGTTATTTTTAATGATGAGACTGGAATATGGTGAGAGGGAAGAGCGGTACAAAATGAGATCAGAGACAGAGGCAGGGACCAGATCATTTGGGGCCTGATAGAACATGGTAAGGAACATGGATCACTTTTTCATAAGTGCAATGGGAAGCACATAGAGATTTTAACAGGAAAAGAATAGTTTGATCTAATTTACCTTTTTTTTTACTCTATTATAAAATAATTTCAAACATAAAGAAAGGCATAGGATTAGCACAAAGAATTCTATCATCCAGCTTTGCTTTGCAGAGAATGGGCTTTAGTGAGCAGGATCACTCTCTCCCAACTCCAAGCCTCCTGGTATTCTAATGTCAATGACACTCCTAAAGCACAAGGGACATGATGTCCTTGCAGCTGTGCAGAGGATGCCCAAGTGTGGAAACAGGAATATCAGTTAGAGAAATACTGCACGAGTTCAGGCTAGTGTGCTCCATACTAGTTTTCAGATCTCACAGAAAAACCAGTCTTATTAATTTAGTCTCCATTCATGAATCCACGTTGAAACAAAAAATGGTGTTACATCTTCAGGTTTGGTCTCAAATTGACTGGGTATCACATCAATTCTCAAAAGCAAACAAACAAAAAAACCTCAAAGATTTGTTTGGTGACAGTTATTTAAAGAGAATGTTTTGCAAATAATTTCATATTTCCAAAGAATTTCCAGAGAATATGCACAGCCTCCTAAAGGAAACATTGAAGGGGCCAATATTCATGCCAAGTAATAGGGTCCTACTGTCATGTTAGTGTTGGACTTAGATTTGGATAGCTTCTATTTTCACTAGACTTGGCTTACTTTACTTGAGGTCATGAAAAACTTTCCTAGAGCAAACTCCTCTGCCTGGACTATCTCTTCCTGCTAGTAATGCTGTCTGGCTGAAAGCCCAGGTGGTGAAGGGCACACTTAATTAAGTAGGAGCTAACATTATTATACATGTCAATAAATAAACATCTTCTATACCTTTTAAGGGGAAACAAAATCCAAAATGCTTCTTAAAAAAGGAAGAGCTCTGGACAGAACATTCATCTTCTTTAAGAAAAATATATAAAAAGATTTTAAAAAAGCATTATTTGACAGAAAGTAGAAAAGTTTTGATCTTTAATTAGTTTGTAGTACATACTTATCCTTCTGTAATCTGTAGTGACATATCTCCTTGTAAACATTTAGAAAAAGAATGCTAAGTTATGACTTATGAACTATAAATTTGAGCTCTAATTACTAAACTTTATTAACAACTCTTATACATTATTAACAATTGTTTTACTTCACTTAACAAAGTCTTTTGAATAACAAAATAAATTATCAGTAAATTCAAGCATAAATAAAAAAAAACACCTGTTAAAGTTTCATAAACGCAAGTACAGCAATATATTTTATATATACTGATTACAGTTCCTATGTTCTTTGTGTTAGATAACATAAAGATTATTCCCTTCCCACTGATGCAAGGTCACAAAACTTATGAATAGGCCTCACTATTTTTTTTTTCAGCTTAATTAACTGCACTTCAGTTGAACACAACAGACAATAACTGGTGTTATTAGTAAGATGTGGTAAAAGAAAAGGTCACGGCCACTCAGCAGATCGTGTAAACCTAACATATACCCCAGACGTTCTCGTCTCAACCTGTAGCTCTCACTTATTCAATAATTGACAAAGAACTCTTAGGGATGACTCAATGAGCAGGCTGAACTTTGTGTCTTTGTCATTTGGCCAGTCACAAACATGTATTTTGTCTTTAAAATGAATCAATACTATTCATTTCTAATAAAACTAGGTGTAAGTGAAAGACAAAAATGAAGCCATGGATATTTTTAAGTCATACTACATTATTTTAACTATTTAATCAAAAAGATTAAGTACCAGATCAGTGCACCATTTCTTGCTTAAAATGTAATACCTTTAAAAGTAGATTTAAAAAACTTGTTCAAATAAGACACAAAAATGAAAAGACCTGAACAACTTGACAAACAGAAACAGAGTAACTTCTAATCAGTGACTATTGACAATGAGAATACTCACGCTACACAGCAGGTATTAACCACCACTTAGCAGTTCTTTAAAACGGCACTTTACAGAGTACTTTTTAAGCTATCATAATACTGGGGCATCACATACACACACTAAAAAATATGGCTTTGTTACAAAGGATTCAAGATGGCAATTACTTAGAATCCAGTGCCAATACAAATTATAACAAATCCAGTGAGTATTTTGTTTTTCAATTATTCATAGAAAATTTAATCCCGATTAAGTATCCTTGGGCAAGAATTCATGGGTAGTTGATGACTGAAACCAAAATTTATGTGAAATGCTTCTGTTAATTTAATCTGTGTATATGGCTTAATTAGGATCAGGGGTTCAATGGAAGAGAAATAAATTATATCAGGATTAAAATTTTAGTACCATATTACATAGTACCTTTTTCTTCTTTCTTTTTAAATATGTAAACCTGCTTGTTTCTTCACCTAAATGCTCAGATTTTAAAACTTTTTGTTCTTAAAACACATGTAATATAGATATCTAATTTTATTTCTCATGAACTGTCAAAAACCTTTTGCTAATCAAACTAAATCCTGAATTAGAGCTAAAGGGATAGAAGAAAATGAAAACAAAAACCCACCCACAAATAAACAAAAGCTTATTCATTTAAATATGAATATACTTTACATTTATTTTCTGAAGTAATTTCACTTTTAATTCCTTTAAATAAACTCCAATATGAAATGCATTTTCCTTAAAGTGTAAAAAAGCAGTTTTTAATCAGTGTATTACACTGCTTTCATAACTGGATCTAGTTTAGATACATATAAGGAAGTAATCATTTAACTGATTACTTCTGATAAGACTATCAAACCTGAGTTAACTACTGACATAAGATGAGGCATTTTAAGTGGTGAATATCTTAATATCATATAATTCTTTTCCATCTTTATTTCCAAATGGAAACTGCATAAATCAACTTATAACAACACTTTTTCTTCAAAGTTTATTAAGTATTTTTCAAAATATGTATTACCTTTTCCAGTTTTGGTACTGCTTAAATGCAGTTGTATTAAGAACATGCTCTACTTTCTATGTTCAAGTTTTCATACTAAAAGTATGAAAAAAAGTCAGTGTATTTGGATCCTTATTGCACTCTGTAATCAATTCACTTTTCCTTTAAAGAAAATCAAGTATCAGAAGTGAGGCCGACTTTTGTGTCCAGAGGATATGGTCAGCGGTAGTGTGACTGAGGAGAGTGAAGAGACTTCCCAGTACAGACTGTGGGACAGGAAGAGTCTGTAGAGAATAACCATGGCGACAGACTGGCAAAGGATAACACCTATTGTAATAACCTGAAAAGAAAGGAAAGAGAATGCTTTTACTGCATGCAAAAACAGAAAAATTAAATTCAATTTATCACAAACCGATACATACTTTTTATATACATATGTATAGATATACACACTATCCTCCATCTTTACCATGAGCACATTTTATCAAATACATTTTCAATAGAAAAATATTACTAATGTTCAGAACTGTAATTGTTCACAGGCAAATTCTTTTAACAGTTTACAGATGCCAAAGTAAGACACAAAACAATAATTTACTACTCTAGTCTCTCCTTATGGGTCATATATTACAGAAAGTAATGAGAAAAGTCAGGTTTCTGGCTAATCTTATAATAGGAATAGAATAGGCCCCTACCTGAATCTTGAAGTCCTTTCAAAAATTCTCATGTTGCTTCTCTATTTCTGTAGCCTCTCTATCTACCCTTTGTAACTAGCTCAGGCTAAGACACATTTGTGAGTTCAAGCACATACTACAGTGCTTGTAAAGGGCTCCTGGCAGAACTCCACTTTGAAATGATGGAGCTGTTCCCCTAACAAGGTCAGAATCAACACAATCAAAGAGTAGCATACTTCAACACTGCACTACAGTCCGCACTCTGTTAAAGCTACTAAACTGATTTTTACAAATCTATCTTTTTACCATTACACAGTAAAAAAACTTGTAATATTTTAACAAAGATGTGTCATGAATTCTCTAATTCATAAAACAACATGAAATAGGCTAAAATAGGCATTAACAAAGCTACTTTCCATCATTTTGCTTATAAACTATATTTAAATTTTTGTCTTTCATATTTTAAACTTCTAAATTATGTACATACCAGTTCAGTACTGTTTTTCAAAGTTTTATTTTAAGGAACTCTATCGAGAAGTCTCTGAATGGATAAATAGGCCCAATAACAACAACCAAAAACTATTTTGATGATGTATATTGCTTACCTTATCTCTTTGGTAGTCATTAAACATGACAGAAATGCATGCGAGAACTGGATGGCATAAAAACCACAAGATACAGCCCTGAAACAAATGAAAAAGAAGTTGTATAAACACAGCCATGTCTTTATTTTCAGAATGCACCAGACAAAACCACTGCAGCATATTTAGGCAGTCTTGACTGAGCTCAACTGGACTTTATAAAATTTGCAATAAAAATATAGAAATAAATTTGTTGTTGCTATAACATTAATATTTTATTTCCAATCAAATGGGTATTTTCTAGAGTATTTAAAATCTTAAATCTTTTACATATACACATTTTGCTATGCTATAAATATATTTAGTAACTAATCAATAACTGAGAAAACCAAAGTAAAAATGTATAACATTTCTATAAAAAAATAAGAATGTGCATTAATATTTGTGTGTATTCATACACATACACACACACACACACACACACACACACACACAGAAATTCTCTAAGAATACACAAAAAAGTGATTGATAGTGTCTTCTATTTGAGGGTTGTTAGTACAGAAGAGAGTGGAAGTAGGCAAGTTAAAATGGAAAACTTGTTAAAAGTTATACTTTTCAAATACCTGTTTTCTCTATTTTTCCTAAAACCATGGCAATGTACCTGTTTTCTAAAATTAAATATGAAATTAGTTAAATGATAGCTGCGGAGATGGTTAGTATGTTGAAGATAAGGAAAAAAGATGTAAAACAATGTGTTCAGTATGCCATTTATATAAAAATGGAGAGAAGTATACAGGAATGTATAAATATCTGGAAGGATAAATGAAAACAGCAGTTATTACATGAGGAGGTGATAATTGAGGAGATGGAAGAGAGGTTAAGAAATATGTTTTGCTACTCTTTTTAAAAAAATTTTAAGATTTTATTCATTTTAGAGAACAGAGAGAGAGAAGGAGGGAGGAGCAGGAAGCACCAACTTCCATATGTGCCTTGACCAGGCAAGCCCAGGGTTTTGAACCAGTGACCTCAGCATTCCAGGTCAATGCTTTATCCACTGCGCCACCACAGGTCAAGCTTGCTACTCCTTAAATACTTCTGAATATTTAAACCCATTCAGAAAGTTAAATTATAACATATAAAAATTTTTTAAGTTCAAGGAAAAAGTTTGGTATTGTTTTAAGCATAAAACAAAAGAAGAAATTTAGTTTCTAAACACGTTTCAAACAATAAACACTACTATCCCTGTAAAACATTCAAAAGTGAAAAGGCATTTTCTTGCTTGTTTGGTACTCAGAAGTCTGAAGGGGGTTCTAGGGCCGAGGTGGCGGCGGCAGCGGCAGCAGCAGCTGTAAAAGGCTCTACACTAGGCACAGAGAAGACACTTGCCCTTTCCCCACAGCTGCTCCGACTGCTCAGTGACTCTGGGTGGACTAGAGTGGGCTGACACAACAGCTTCTCAGAGTGCTGTTTAAAGTTGCCAAGAGGAAGGAACTTGAATTCTCTCAATCTGACATAACCTTCTAGGGAGAGAGGCTTGTGACGTCACTGCCCCAACTTCTCTCCTGATCTTTTCCTTTATTAAATGGGTATAGAAAAAATTTAAATTTGCTTTTAGATCTCACTACCATACGAAGGACACTGAGTGGGGAATAAAGTGAACTCATAAGGATGCAATGAAATGGCTGAAACTTAGTATTTACTCAGTCTCCTGGTTCCATCTGTTTATGCCAATGAATAGCTCCTCACAATATGTTTTAAAACACTGCCTAATTTTGAGTTTTAATAACATTATCTAGTAATAGTGAACAACTTTTTTTGATAAATGTAAACTGTGTTCTAATTTAAAAAAAATTTTTTTAATTCTGATACTACAGAAAAATGTAAGTCCATGTTGATAAAGAAATGAGCCAGGCAAAAGTGACCTGCCAAAAACTACATGGAAACCACTGTTGTATGGGTTCTGTAAAAAGGGAATTATATCACCCACATCTCGTAGGTTGTGAAGATTAAATGAGCTGAAGCACATGAAGGGCTTACAACAGTGCCTGGCACATAATAAAAGTTAAATAAATGTCGATACACTGCCTGTATATTTCCCAAGGAAAGCAGAACAAAACTGATAATCAGAAGACATTTGCTAATCAAACCCATACTTTGGCAAAGGTGATGTAGAACTCCCTTTTCAGTGTGCTTCTCTCCACTGTGATGATCTGGTAAAGCCCACAGCTTAGCGACAAAGCCAGGCAAATTCTTAAAATGATTAAAAGGATGCCTGCTAAGTTGTGGTGTAAATAATAGCCATGAGGACTGGTATCTTCAAACTGTTCCCAAAGTAGCAATATACTCTGCAAAAAAAAATACATTTAGAGAAAAAATAAATAAATGCTTATAATACAATATTTCTTCAACTCTTTTAAACATCTCTTTAAATATATCAACTCTTCTAAGAGGTTCTAAGATACATCAGACTATAAATTTGTCAATTAATAAATAAAGCACAGGCAGTTTTTTTCCTTGCTGACACCCTAAGCTAGAGAAAATGCATTATCAAATGAGACCACATACAAAAGATAAGAAATGCTATTTCTACCATGACTCAAATAAGACATGGGCAAGGATGAAAATAAGTTGAAAAGATTAAGAGAATGAATACAAACTTTTTCCTAAATCCATCTTTTTCTTACTTTAACACTTTATTAGAAATCAAACTGTTCTGCATTCAAGCCTATTATCTCAGGATTACTTTCAAATATCTCAGTATTTTCTGTATACTATACAGAAATTAACAAGTCAGAATTGCTGATTTCAGATTTATTTATTTATTTATTTATTTAATTATTATTTTTTTTTTAGCAAGAGAGAGTGACAGGAAGGAAGAAAGATGAGAAGCATTAGCTCACAGTTGCAGCCCTTTAGTTGTTCATTGATTGTTTCTCATTCGTGCCTTTACCAGGGAGCTTCAGCTAAGCCAGTGACCCCTTGCTCAAGCCAGCAACCTTGGGCTCAAGCCAGTGACCTTGGGATCATGCTGAAGATCCCACACTCAAGCCGGCAACCCTGCACACAAGCTGGTGAGCCTGCGCTCAAGCCAGCCACTATGGGGGTTCATATGTGGGACCTCAGTGTTCCAGGTAAATGCACTATCCTCTGCGCTACTGCCAGGTCAGGCCAGATTTTATTCTTTTTCCATGGTAACATCCATGGGTAAAGGATAGGAATTTTTAATATGCACTTATAACACCAAAGGCAAAGTTACTTACCCTTATTTTTCTCCCATATTGTTACTGTCACAGTAAAATGCTCAGCAGGTTCACTGTCAAGTAGTTCTATTTGTTCCTATTCAGTAGAAATCTGTGTCCACACTCCCTCCACCCTTACTAAACATCAGTTACTTAAATAAATTACTACAGTGTTCCCACCATCATAAGTCATAGCCCTCTGCTCCCTTCACTTGCCAACTCAGGCCTTAGAACTGCATCTTCAGTGGCTTTCAAAGAATTCAGATAAGACTCAAGTATTAATTACAATTCTCAGACTTTATAGGTATACCAGCAACCTCTTCCTTTTCTCATTATCAAATCTTCTACCCTAATTTACCCTTACTACCATTTTTGATAGGTGAACTCCTTTGTCATCTGCATTCATGAATTACCTTCTTGCACTGAATATTTGCTCTTTATTACTGAAAATGTTAATTCTCCACTCCACCAAATTACACCCATCTGACCTACATTGCTAAACTTAACTTTCACAACAAAATAGTGCTATTATAGAATTACCATTTCCTACTGTCTATGTGAGGCAATGGCTATATTTGTGATCATCCCACAATGTGTATATATACAATTCAAAACATCAAGTTGTATACCTTAAATATATACAATTTCTACTTGTCAATATACTCAATAAAGCAGAAAAAAACCTACCAATTCCTATGACTCACATTTTTATAATTCAAACTCCCATGTTCTTATAGACGTGTGTGAACACATGACCTATGGGATACATGTATGTATTCATATAGTTTCTGGTTGTCCTTGTTGTCTACCATGTCTGATTTGTTGTTCAATAATGGGCCATCCCTAATGTATTCTTCATAAATGCTCACATACAGTCTAGAGTAGTATCATAATCTTAATTCTTAATTTGTATTTGTCTATAATAATGAATTTACATTATAATGATCACTTCTAAGCACTTGGCTAAGATCAAATGTAAATTGTATAAATGTATAAAATAATAAAAATTTAGTTAAAAAGTTATTAATGAGAATTTAACCTAATATTAACACAACTCTCTACAAATTCTGACTCAAAAACATTAAGTTGGGAGAATTTTGCCCTTATTTTAATCACTTTTAATTCTGTTCTTTCTTATTAGCCCTCCCCTTCCTGGAATTATCTCCTTTCTAAATATTACTGTCTGTGATATAGTCTCTTTCTAAAATCAATCATGTAAATTCAATATACCTACTTCACTCAGTACCTGCTGTACTTACTAAATACCAGAGGTACAGAGAAGAATGAAGCATATAACTTACCATTCAGTAATAAGTTTTGCAATTTATTTAACGCATTAAAACTTAGATATAATGTCCTTTATAGAGCCCAAGTGTATATTCATTTTCATCTATAGCCAGTGATGGTTACAAACTCAGTAGAAATTTTTATGTTTGGACTTTTCTTCTTACTTTTTATAGATCCACTGCACAAAGGCATATGGAGATCCTAGAATAACGTCTATACTATTGTTATAGAGAGGGAAATGCATAGAAGAAGATCTGTCTAAAAGACCAAATTTGTTTTTGTAATTGTTTTCAAAACAATTATCCCATTCTTTTTTTATTCTATATTTTGCTTTTTCATCGATCCCAGATAATCACTTGAATTATTTCATATATAAAATAGTAGAAATAGACCTAAAGATCCTTGTCAATGAATGAATCTCAAATTCACTGATTCACTAATTTAATGTTGAGCACTTACTATGTGTTAGAAAATATGAAAGAAAACTGTTAAGTGGGAAATGAGAATCTAACCTAATATTAAATATACTGCGCTTAAATAAGCTTATAGGAAGCTCAAATTCAGGTAAATTACAACTAAATTCACACTAAGAAGATTAACAAGTTATTCGATCTATCACTTTTTAAATTCACACTTTAAAATGACACAAATTATTCATGGATCCCAGGTGTCAATTTTGAAATGAGATACGTTTAAATTTGCATTTCCAAATATTAAAAAGCAGGAACACTGAATGTCAATGCTCACCTGTGTTATGACAATAAACACAGCAATGCCAGTGGAGGCCGGAGTGGAATCCCACTGGAGAGGTCTGCTTTGAGACTTCTTCATTCTCACTATCGTCCAGCCCATGCACAGACTCAGAAGTAGGTATAACATTTGAATTTGGGAAGCAATGTCAAAAACTAATGGAAAATGAAAACCAAAGTCAACCAAGTTTGCATCATATAAAGGATGTGGTGCTTTTTGAATTGAGAATATAATTATTTCTTAACCATAAAAAGATGGGCATTTGTAAGAGGACTGATAAAATTCAGTAAGATGTATAACAATTCTAAAGAAGTAAAGTTTTGGCATTAAATTTGTCAACATTTATGAGAATAGTTAGAAAAATGGTAACACTCCTATTTTAATGTATACATATATGTATGCATGCCCATAATACATCTTTATTAATATAAACTTTAAATCTCTCTGTATTTCCCACTTCTCTTAGCTTCTCCAACTACATAATCCTGTTCTCTATATCTCACTACTTATTAAAAGAAAAAAATGTTTTAAATAATTTCTGCAATGTAGACTCCCGGTGCCTTCATTTCTCAGTTGCTAATTTTTTTGATGGTTGCAGTATAATGTAAAGAATATTTTCTAAGATTATTAGAAAATAGCATGACAAAATGCACAGCAGTGATAACATGATTAACATCCAATTATACTGCCTTTAGTGTCAGAGACCCAAAGACAGACAAAATACTCCAAGCATTAGTGCCACCAAGTGGCCATCACTGACACTGCAGGGGAAGCCTGCTACTTTAAAAAGGATGCAGTTGATGTCTTACTGACTTGTACACTTGAAACTTGCATGGTTTTGCAAACCCGTGTCATACCAATAAATTCAATTAATTAAGAAAGAAGGATGCAACAAACCACCTGCATTCAGTTCAGTGCTACAGGAAAACAGTAACAATCTATAAGTACCTCAAGTTCCATGCATATTTATTTTAGAAGAGAATAGTATTTATTGATTTTAAAAAAGATTATTACCTACTCATCATAGTGTATTTTGATCTGGATTTTAGAATAAACATGGGATCACAACTTAACAAAATAAAACTTTCTTCATATTGCCATCCATAACTTTGAGGTCTACAACTTTTACTTCTTTTGTCTAAAGATATTCTTAGAGAAACAGATAAGACTAGCTCTAATCTAATACTTATATTTAAGTTACAAGCCAAAAACCTATTAATAATACACCTTTTCATACATATTTTGATACATTTTTCCCCTTTAAAACTGGATACTCTATATTTATGCTTATCTATACTTCACACAAAAATTAGGGGATATTTTATCGCTTCATATTTATTTTGAAATATCCCCTAATTTTTGTGAGCAGTATATTTGTAATAGTGAATTCTGATAATGAACTGTTACTGCATTTGAATAATATAAAATGTCATGGCTTTTCAGAATCAGCACAATTTTCTTTCATCACAGATTTTAAGTGTCTGTAATATTAGTCAATTATTTTATTAAACATTTCACAAATACATGTTAAGTTACTTAAAGTATATAGTTGTAGTACAAAGAATATAATCTGCAAAAACAAATACCAGGGAAAAAACAACAACATTTGATTCCCTGGTTCATTTCTGTCTATACTAAGTAAGACACACATTGATATAATGCTATGGCTTTGAGGAGAGGTAGAACACTGCTTATTTGTTGTTGAAAAGTAACTAATTATAAGTAAAATATACAGATCATACAAAAAAATATTCTGTGGGATTTGATTAAAAATATTGACATTTTAATCATTTAACTAACCAAACCTATTGTCAGAACTACCAAAATGAGCAACATTGATTTACTGCAGTTTTATTTTAAAACGTTTGCTTTTTAACCTACACAGAAGATGACAGACAGACTGATACACTGTTTTGTATACAGCAGACACAAAACTTCTAAAGTCTTTGAATTTTCTAGTAGGTTTGCCATTGATGAGCTTCTATGTGTTTTGCCTCTTTGGACCTCAATTTCCTCATCTAAAAATGCTAAGCTAAATTATTTCTAAGGTCTGTCCAGCTTTAAAATATTTTATGATTCTATGAAACATTCTGAGTCATCGAAGAGAAAAGAGTGTGAGAAATCAGGGCTCTAGATAATGTTAAAAATAAAAAAGCAATCATGTTCATGCACAAGAGGAGAACAGTACACACTCTTCATAAGGAAAACATAAGGTTCTAGAAGTTTTAGAATCTTTAAATAGGCAGCAAGATCAGGATAAGTGGATCTGAGATAATTAGGGATTTCTATAAGATATCCTATAAAGAGTGACAAGACTAGAAAACAAAAATGGAAATACATGGAAAAGTGAATTCTAAAATGGTTTATGTTCACAATCTGCTTTTTTAGAGCAAATCATAACAAGTTTTCCAAAATTAAGAATGGCATTATGGTCTGATATATGAAATCCTCTTTAGAAAGTCATGACGATCGAAACTTTTAAGTATTTTTCCCCATTAAGTTTAACTAAAAATAACTTCATAAAAGTTCTTTTGGAAAAAACAAACCAACCCAAAGCTGATAGGTCAGCTCAGTTTTAGGTATACTACATGGCTTCGGGTCAGAATAGAAGAGTCACAAAAGGGGTAAATATAGGGAAAAAAATCTTCAGTTTGGGATCAGAAAACTTGGGTCTGGGTCTTGGCTCTACCATTCAACAGCTGACTACATTTGGAAATGTGCTTCATGCCACTAAGCGCTGATTCTTTAGCGGCAGCAAGACAGGGATAAGCAAACCTATACTTCACCGAGGATAAAATGGAAGAATGCATATAAATATGCTCTAAAATGAAGAGCTACACACTTTACCTATTATTAAGCAGGAACAATAGGCTATATGGGAACTGAATCTGTAGTCCTGTTTTCAGTCAGGCTAAATTCTAAACAACCTTGAATAGAAAAATTGTATTAGGACAAAAAATAATTTACAAAAAAACCCAAAACAAAACAAAACAAAATAAACCTCCACAAAAACAAACAAGAAGCAGATAGCAAGTTTATGTTTTTTAAAAAAGCTCAGAAAGATACTCACATTCTGCCAAACTTCCCATAAAAGGTACCCCGATTCCATCTTTGGAGTAACTGTGGAATTAAAGAGGAGAGTATTAGTGTAAATTACAAATGTGAGAAAATATTGTTTATAATCAAATCAAGCATAATTTTGGTGGACTAATTAGGATTAATTAGATGTAATGATGAACACAGTTTTAGTGGTTGTGAGTTACCTGGAGAAATGAATGTAATTAGCTAAAGCTGAACCAGCTTGTAACAGCAATGCAGTTGTCAGAACCTTTAAAATCATGTGCATGGGTCCTCCTTTCTTAATAGCCTGCCACAGTGACTGAGCATAAATGCAAGCAATCACAAAGTACACTAGGACTAGGAGGAAAAAGAACTCATGTAACCCTGTGAAGAGAAGAAAGGAGTTTGCTTCAGTAAAACAAGCCAGTTAGAGTGTTGGGTTGCTTTCAAATCTTCCTGTCAATATATTTCTAGAACTTGTTTTTTAACTGCAGTCATAGCATTCACTTTTATAAGAGAGAAAAAGAAAAGGAAATCATTGAAATTTAAAAGTATTATACTTTTGGATAGTTTTAACTATAAGAAGGCAGATTCAACTAGTTAACATTGATCTATAAAAAAAAGCATAGTGGTCAAGGAATAAGTCCAAAGACTACCCATAAGATGACAGTCTTGTTTAAAAACAGTAAATTAAATCAATGATTTCAGCATTGTTAGATATACTTTTTATCCCCAAAGTGGATTTCTTTTCTAAGACACTTAGAAACAGATATAGACAATGGTCTCAAAGTGTGATCCTGAGCCAGCAGCAGCAGCATCAGTAGGGAACTCATTAGAAATGAAAATTTCTGAGCCTTATTCCAGATCTACTGAGTCAACAACTCTGGGCGTGGGGTTCAGCAATCAGTGTTTTAAATAAACCCTTCGGGTGATTCTGACTGCAGGTAAAGTGTGAGAACCACAACTCTGGAATGTATGATTACCTTCAATTTCCACCTGGACAGAGCTTCAAAATACCTGTCATGACCACAGCCTTCTTCTAAAGTAAACTGTCTTCAGCTCTTGTCAAAGAGGAAATCCTACGGTGACCATGTGACTCCACTCCACAGTTAACTTAAACTATTATGGCTACAAATCCAAAGACTAGCCATTGACCAACAAACAGCATAACTTGATTCTCAAAATTAAGTTAGGCTATTCTCTCAGGAAATCAAACCACAAAACATTGAAAGGATTAGCCAACAGAAATGGAAGTTAAAAGGGGCTGATACTGGGATAGGGCCAATGAATCAACCCAGGCCATGATAAAATCAAAAAGTTGAGTACACTGAAATTCTGAATGAGCAAAGGGAACTGGCTGGTAAAGACAAGAACAAAGTAAATGTGCAGACTTCTGTAAGCAGCTTCTAGTTGCTGCTAGCAGCTTTTCAGTAGTCTTTCTGTGTCCTCAAGATAAATCCTTTTTTTGCACTATCTGGAATATTTGACTATCTTCATTTTTCAGAAATTTCAGTAAATTTTAATTATAAACCAGAAGGCTAACTTACATTTATTTCGTTACATCTAAAGCTAGTCTTTACTATTAGGGCTTTTATATTCTAGCTAAATAACAGTAGAGTATAGTTAACGGTGAATATGAATAGAGCTGTCTCTATTGAATTTGTGGGTGAACATCTAAATTGCAATCACTTTCATTTCAATTGTGAATAATGAACCTGCTCCCATTTCTCATTTGTGGTAAACTTCAATCAATAGGCAGAGAAGGAAATAGTTCAATTATGTAAAAAATAGTTTTAATAAAGCAATATAGATACTAAGAGTAGAAAAAATAGTCAATAAACATTTCAATCTCAATCATATTTTTGGCATGGTTAAAAAGAAAAGAGGTAAGTATTTCAACCACTGGGTGTCTCCCCTGCTCTATGTATATCAATATTGATAGTGGACTTCCCTAGCCCAGGTGAAAAACCGTATTTTCTGTAAAATTCCTTACATAAAAAAGTCTCTAGTCCAGTTGAAAAGGCATAGTCTTCAGGAAGACAATATCAAATAACAGAAAAGGCATATTTCTGTAAAATTCCTTACATAGAGAAAGTGCTACAGGTTTAGAAATAATGGGAGAATAAACCTGGGATGTCACAGTAATGAAACGAGACAGCAAATATGCTGAATATATTTTAAGTCAGTAAAATTCTTTTTGCTAACTTGTGTTTTAAGTCCTGGTTTTTATCTTTTCTTCTTAGTATAAAGATTTAAACATGCATTCTATCTAAAGTTTTATTATAATTCTTTACAGAATATCCATTATAAGATAAAGTTTTAGACCCCATTAGGTTACAAATCCACCATGAAAAGAAAATCCTCAGACGATTTACTGAATAATCAGAAAAATACAGGAGAGGGAAGAACTTTTGAAAATAAAACATATGTCACCAGCAAAAAAAAAAAAAAAAGTTTTAGGATTATTCAAGATTAAGAGTATTTTACAGAAAACATTAACATTATAACCAACAAATTATTTCACTGAGATACTATAATAAATACCTTGACCTAGGTAATTTATCCTACACTTTGTTCACTGAATTTTATATAAATTATTTTTAGCATGACCCTGTCTACTGGACACTTTAGAGATAAAACATGGTTTCTGCACTCAGTGATCTTTTTAAAGAAATCACCTGTGGAAAAAAGGGTTTTTTTCCTCTTTAGCTATTTTACTTTGAAATTAAACTCTAATTTTAAAACAGATGGATACTAGGTATTAAATTTTACCTATACACAAAAGAAAAATAGTCTTGAATGAGCATGCAACAAGTGACAAACACTAGGAAACATATAGATTTTAAGGCAAGTTACTGGGCAAAAGCACTGGTAAACTTAAGTAGGAAGAAAACTTATAGCAGTGCTTCAAAAAAATTCAGCTCTAGCTAAATAACAGAATATGGGAGAAAAGAGGGTAAGAGAAGGGAAGTCACGGGCCTACCCATGATGTCTGAGCCCCAATGTCTACTCTACCCTCAAGCGTCTCAAGATACATCCTAACCAATCAGAGAAATTCCAACGCCTTTGCCAGTAAGAGGTAAGCCCAACCCTTTACTTTGACACATTGGTATACCCTTATTGTCGGACAGTTTCACTTACATTTCTTTCACTGATATTCCATAGCAAGGGCACGTGACCCAGTTCTAGCCAATGAAATGTGATAAGGGAGCCTCTGGGAAAGGTCTCCTTACTCTCAGAATGAGTTACCGAATTTTGCCATCAACGATCCCTCAGCATCTAAGGGGAATTAGTTCCAGGACCCACTATGGATACCAAATTCCACCCATACTCAATCCCAATATAAAATGGCATACTAACAAGATGTGAGATGAACAATGCTCAAACAATTGCTGGAGAGAGGTAAGGATCATTGAAAATGGCCACAGCATATGCCTACACACCACTTCATTAGTGTTGGGAAATTCAGTACAGTGCTTGGCATGTGGCAAATTCAAATTTTGCTTTTTGAAACTTTCTGGGATTCTTTTCTTATTGAATTTGTGGTGTGGAGTGCAGATATATACAAAGGGCCAAATATATCTAGATGTGATCCCCAGAACTGCTGTTGTTAACTTTGAACACGAGGAAAGTAGCCTGAAGACAATGCTGACAGTCACGGAGAGCAGGGTAGAAAGATTCTGAATAAACCACCTTGAAGAAGCCCTGGAAATACTTGTTATGTAAGATAATTAATTTCCTTATCATCTATATCAGTGGTCCCCAACCTTTTTTGGGCCATGGACTGGTTTAATGTCAGAAAGTATTTTCACGGACCGGCCTTTAGGGTGAGAAGGATAAATGTAATATGTCACCGAGACAAGTGTCAAGAGTGAGTCTTAGACGGATGTAACAGAGGAAATCTGGTCATTTTTTAAAAAATAAAACATTGTTCAGACTTAAATATAAATAAAACGGAAATAATGTAAGTTATTTATTCTTTCTCTACGGACCAATACCAGTCCGCGGCCCGGGAGTTGGGGACCACTGATCTACATTACTCGCATCAGTGTTGTCTGTTACTTTTAGCCAAAAACGTTCCAATATATTATCAGCAACACGTTACCAGAGCGAAAGGGAAGACCCAACCCATAATCTGTTGGGAGACTAGAGGAAAAAAAGGGACAAGAAAAAAGAATGAATATATCTGGAATCTTAAGAACAGTGAAATGGCAAATGTGAAAGAGCCTGTAATATTATTCCAATGAAAACCAATCTGCTTTAGATAATAATACTTTAACCCTCAGAATTCTAGTACTACTTCTACTGGTCTCTAACAAGGACACAAATATAGTTAACTGGGATTCTATATTTTTTTAAGAAGCAGTTTTATTTTATTCTACCTTAAAGCATGTTATTTCTATGTAGTATTCTATCAGATGGCATCACACTTGCCTTAGTTTTTTACTTATTTTCTTCATCTAGACCATGTCTGTAAAATACAGGATAAACCAAAGTCAGGTAGATATAAAATACATAATTGTTTTTAAAGAAAACAAATTATAAAATTAACCCAAAATAATATGTAACATTAATTGTAGTTATTTGCACTACGTTACTCTAATTCAAACCTTTCAGGTATATGGTTTAACAGTCAATGCTCAATAAAAAGCATAGTAAATCAGCTTGCCTTCCTCAGGGCAGAAAATGAAACACAGGAGCAAAAGTTTCTAAAATAAACTAATTGGGAATTATTCCTTGGAAATAAACCCCATACCTAAGGCTAGAGAGGAAGAAAAACCCCCCTTAGGGCTCTGCTTTACACCAACACGTTACCAAAACAATGCAGAATATATATTATACTTTTACATCAGTGGCTCTTCACAGTAAAATCAACCTTGGAACTCTGACCAACTACAAATGCCTGGCTTCCACTCCAAAACCAAATCTACCCGAGTCTCTGAGGGATGGATGTGTGTGTGTGTGTGTATGTGTGTGTGTATAAAAGCTTTCCAGAGCCCTGGCCGGTTGGCTCAGTGGTAGAGCGTCGGCCTGGCATGCAGAAGTCCCGGGTTTGATTCCCGGCCAGGGCACACAGGAGAAGGGCCCATCTGCTTCTCCACCCCTCCCCCTCTCCTTCCTCTATGCCTCTCTCTTCCCCTCCCGCAGCCAAGGCTCCATTTGAGCAAAGATGGCCCGGGAGCTGGGGATGGCTCTGTGGCCTCTGCCCCAGGCGCTAGAGTGGCTCTGGTCGCAACATAGCGACGCCCCGGATGGGCAGAGCATCGCCCCCTGGTGGGCGTGCCGGGTGGATCCCGGTCGGGCGCATGCAGGAGTCTGTCTGACTGTCTCTCCCCATTTCCAGCTTCGGAAAAATGCAAAAAAACCCCAAAAAACAAAAAGCCTTCCAGATGCATGCACAGTGATGGGTTAAGAAACACTGATTTATACTTCAATGTAGAATTTATCATATTTTATGGCAATGTAGAAGTAATCATATTTTAAGGCCTTTAGGCATTTTAATCAATAGAATGTAATCCTTAAGAATTAAGCCAGTCCCATAACAAATTTGAATATTTTTGAGTACTCTGGCACTTTCTGATAATCAATTCTTATAGATTTGCCTTGTACAGAATCCCATGCTTAGGGAAAATATTGCAATAAATACTCAATATAATGAGGTTGTCTCTCATTTCAATATTATTGATGACATGACCAATGTAACTCTTCCCATCCTGGCATTAAAAAAATGAAAACTGAAGAGTGACGTCAGAGAAATGGCGCCATAAGGAGCGATACCGATAAATCTCCCCAAAAATTCAACAAGATCTTCAACCAAAGACAGAAAAATCTGTCCTTGGAGCCTCCAGAAGTTCCACACTAATCGCGAAGGCAGAGGCAGCAGCAACACCATAGCTGGATCATCAGGCTACTAATTCAGGAAGGAAAGACTAGGAGAGAGGCTCCGGGAACACGGACTCTCTCATTGGCGGAGCCTGCAAATGCTAATAGCCTCGACTGCCAGCGAGACTGAAGCCCAGTATATGACATCGCCATAGAGACTTATCAACTGCAAACCTCTACCTGAGCGTGCCATAGGGGCAGACACCGGGGTACAGGTCACCGACCAGGAAGAGGAAGAGAAAAGAAAAAGCAAGAAGATAACCTCTCAAAATCAAGAATAATCCACAGACTTTATAACCTATCCCATTTTACTATATTGCACGTTTGTTTCTCTTATCTTCTTTTCTTGATTATTTTCTTCCTCTTCCAATTTGGTCATTTAATTTTCTGCTAGTCTTACTATCTCCTCTCCTTGAACTACACTACCCATAAGTGTTACATCTCCCATTATCTTTTCTTTCTTTTTCCTTTCTCTCTATGAGGGTTGCACTCCAAAACCCTTGACTCTCTCTCTCTCTCTCTCCTTTTCTTTTTTCTTCTTTTTGTGTTTTTCTCTTTCTTTTTTTTCTCCCTCTATATTAGTTTCTTCTTTTCTCCTTTACTTTTCCTCTCATTCAATCCTCAATCACGAACAAATTATTTTATCTGGGACTCAAATTTTTCTTTGTGGTGCTTTGGGGTTTTTTTACCTCATTTTTTTTTTTTTTAACTCACTAGCAGTGCTCCCAATCCTAGCTCTCCATTTTATCTAGTTCTTGCTCCACTAAATACAATAGTAATTTTTAAATTTTTTTCCCCTTTTTCTGCTTCCCTCTTATTCCTCACATCATATCTCTTAGTCAACCATCACCTAAAAGCAAATCATTTTATTCTTGACCCAAATTTTTTCCTTTTTTGAATTTTGTGGGTCCATACCCCCTTTTTTGCCCCATTATCACTTGTCCCCAACTCAGGCCCTCCATTAAAGGTAGTTTTTGTTCTATTTAGCACAATATAATTCACAGTTCACCACAAGATTTTCTCAAGAAGAAGGGGAGACGAGAGGAGAGGAAAAAAAGGGGGGGGTTAAAAATTTTTTTTATTCTTTTTTATTTTTAATTTTTATTTTTTTAACTTTTTATTCTTTATTCATTCTCATTAATACTATCAACAAAACCACCCTCAGATGCCATTAAGAAAAAGGAAATCAAATATCATGGATAAAAAAGACAGAGAGGTAGCACATATAGATGAGGAAAAATCTATGGAGAAAAAATTTAATATATTGGAAACCTTGGAGCTAAATGACAGAGAATTTAAAATAGAAATCCTAAAAATACTCAGAGATATACAAGAAAACATAGAAAGGCAATTTAGGGAGCTCAGAAAACAACTCAATGAACACAAAGAATATATTACCAAAAAAATTCAAACTATAAAAACAAATCTAACAGAGATGAAAAACTCCATTCATGAGCTGAAAAACGAGGTAACAAGCTTAGCTAATAGAACAGGCCAGATAGAAGATAGCATTAGTGAAATAGAAGACAAGCAACTTGAGGCACAACAGAGAGAAGAAAGAGGCTCAAAAATTTAAAAAAAGAGAAAGCCCTACAGGAATTCTCTGACTCCATCAAAAAGAATAACATAAGAATAATAGGTATATCAGAGGGAGAAGAGAGAGAAAATGGAATGGAGAACATATTCAAACAAATAATTGATGAGGACTTGCCAAGCCTGTGGAAAGAACTAAAGCCTCAAATTCAAAAAACAAACAGAACACCGAGTTTTCTTAACCCTAACAAACCTACTTCAAGGCACATCATAATGAAATTAGCACAAACCAACGACAAAGAAAAAATTCTCAAGGCAGCCAGGGAAAAGAAGAATACGACATATAAAGGAAGGCCCATTAGATTATCATCAGATTTCTCAGCAGAAACTCTACAAGCTAGAAGAGAGTGGACCCCAATATTTAAAGTCCTGAAAGAGAGGAACTTTCAGCCATGAATACTATACCCATCAAAGCTATCCTTCAAATAAGAAGGACAAATAAAAACTTTCACAGATACAGATAAGATGAGAGAATTTATCATCAGAAAACCCCCACTCCAGGAATTACTAAAGGGGGTTTTCCAACCAGATAAAAAGAACAAAACAAAACAAAACCACAGGTAAAAGCTCCACCAAGAACACAATAAAACGAAATTTAAACTGTGACAACAAAAAAAAAGGGAGGGGGGAGGACGGAGATTAACAGTAGCAAAGGACGATGGAGTGCAAAAGTACTCACAAGATAGTGCACTACAATGAACAGGGTAGGAACCCTTTTCATTACTTAATGGTAACCACCATTGAAAAAACCACCACAGAAGCACATGATTTAAAAAAGATAGCAACAGAGGAAAGATGTATGGAATACAACCAAACAAAAACAAAAAATAGAAAAACGAAAGAGAAGAATCAAAAAAGACACAAAACTAACAGAAAGCAATGTATAAAATGGCAATAGGAAACTCACAAGTGTCAATAATTACACTAAATGTAAACGAATTAAACTCACCAATAGAAAGGCACAGAGTAGCAGAATGGATTAAAAAAGAAAATCCAACTGTATGCTGCCTACAAGAAACTCATCTAAACAAGGATAAAAACAAATTCAAAGTAAAAGGCTGGAAAACAATACTCCAAGCAAATAACATCCAAAAAAAGCAGGCGTAGCAATACTCATATCTGATAATGCTGACTACAAGACAGCAAAAGTACTCAGAGACAAAAGTGGTCATTTCATAATGATTAAGGGGACGCTGAATCAGAAGACATAATAATTCTTAATATATATGCACCAAACCAATGAGCACCAAAATATATAAGACAGCTACTTATTGACCTTAAAACAAAAACTGACAAAAATACAATCATACTTGGAGAACTCAATACAACAGTGATGGCTCTAGATCGGTCATCCAAACAGAGAATTAATAAAGATATAGTGGCCTTAAACAAAACACTAGAGCACCTGGATATGATAGACATCAACAGGACATTTCATCTCAAAACATCAGAATATACATTTTTCTCCAGTGTATATGGATCATTCTCAAGAATTGACCATATTTTGGGCCACAAAAACAACATCAGCAAATTCAGAAAAACTGAAGTTGTACCAAGTGTATTTTCTGATCATAAAGCCTTGAAACTAGAATTCAACTGCAAAAAAGAAGAAAAAACCCCCACAAAAATGTGGAAACTAAACAACATACTTTTAAAAAATGAATGGGTCAAAGAAGAAATAAGCACAGAGATCAAAAGATATATACAGACAAATGAAAATGACAGTACGACATATCAGAATCTATGGGATGCAGCAAAAACAGTGATAAAAGGGAAGTTCATATCACTTCAGGTCTATATGAACAAACAAGAGAGAGCCCAAGTGAACCACTGAACTTCACACCTTAAGGAACTGGAAAAAGAAGAACAAAGACAACCCAAAACCAGCCGAAGAAAGGAGATAATAAAAATCAGAGCAGAAATAAATGAAATAGAGAACAGAAAAACTATAGAAAAAATTAATAGAACAAGGAGCTGGTTCTTTGAAAAGATCAACAAAATTGACAAACCCTTGGCAAAACTTACCAAGGAAAAAAGAGAAAGAACTCATATAAACAAAATCCAAAATGAAAGAGGAGAAATCACCATGGACATCATAGATATACAAAGAATTATTGTAGAATACTATTAAAAACTTTATGCCACTAAATTCAACAATCTAGAAGAAATGGATAAATTCCTAGAACAATACAACCTCCCTAGACTGAGTCAAGAAGAAGCAGAAAGCCTAAACAGAGCAATTAGTAGGAAGAAATAGAAAAAACCTCTATTAAAAAACCTCTCCAAAAATAAAAGTCCAGGCCCAGACGGTCATACTAGCGAATTCTATCAAACATTCAAAGAAGATTTGGTTCCTATTCTACTCAAAGTCTTCCAAAAAATTGAAGAAGAAGCAATACTTCCAAACACATTTTATGAGGCCAACATAACCCTCATACTGAAACCAGGCAAGGACGGCACAAAAAAAGAAAACTACAGACCAATATCTCTAATGAATACAGATGCTAAAATACTAAACAAAATACTAGCAAATCAAATACAACAACATATTAAAAAAATAATACATCATGATCAAGTGGGATTCATCCCAGAATCTCAAGGATGGTTCAACATATGTAAAACAGTTAACGTAGTACAACATATCAACAAAACAAAGAACAAAAACCACATGATCTTATCAATAGATGCAGAAAAGGCATTCGATACAATACAACACAATTTTATGTTTAAGACTCTCAACAAAATGGGTATAGAAGGAAAATATCTCAACATGATAAAGGCTATATATGATAAACCATCAGCTAACATCATATTAAACGGCACAAAACTGAAGGCTTTCCGCCTTAAGTCAGGAACAAGACAGGGTTGTCCACTCTCTCCACTCTTATTTAATGTGGTGCTAGAGGTTCTAGCCAGAGCAATCAGACAAGACAAAGAAATAAAAGGCATCCGTATCGGAAAAGAAGAAGTAAAGGTATCACTTCTTGCAGATGATATGATCCTATACATCGAAAACCCCAAAGAATCTACAAAAAGACTACTAGAAACAATAAGCCAATACAGTAAGGTAGCAGGATACAAAATTAACATACAAAAGTCCATAGCCTTTCTATATGCCAACAATGAAACATTTGAAAACAAACTCAAAAAAATAATCCCCTTCATGATTACAACAAAAAAAATAAAATACCTAGGAATAAACATAACAAAGAACCTAAAGGACTTATATAATGAAAACTACAAACCATTGTTAAGGGAAGTCGAAAAAGATACAATGAGATTGAAGAATATTCCTTGTTCTTGGATAGGAATAAATATAATCAAGATGGCCATATTACCCAAAGCAATATACAAATTTAATGCAATTCTCATCAAAATTCCAATGACATTTTTTAAAGAAATGGAACAAAAAATTCATCAGATTTATATGGAACTATAAAAAACCCCGAATAGCCAAAGCAATCCTAAAGAAAAAGAACGAAGCTGGGGGCATTACAATACCTAACTTCAAACTATATTATAGAGCCACGACAATCAAAACAGCATGGTATTGACAGAAAAATAGACATTCAGATCAATGGAACAGAATAGAAAGCCCAGAAATAAAACCACATATATATGGTCAAATAATTTTTGATAAAGGGGCCAACAACACACAATGGAGAAAAGAAAGCCTCTTCATCAAATGGTGCTGGGAAAACTGGAAAGCCACATGCAAAAGAATGAAACTCGACTACAGTTTGTTCCCTCGTACTAAAATTAATTCAAAATGGATCAAAGACCTAAATATAAGACCTGAAACATTAAAGTACATAGAAGAAGACACAGCTTCTAAACTCATGGACCTTGGTTTTAAAGAGCATTTTATGAATTTGACTCCAAAGGCAAGGGAAGTGAAGGCAAAAATAAATGAATGGGACTACATCAGACTAAGAAGTTTTTGCTCAGCAAGAGAAACTGACAACAAAATAAACAGCCAACTAAATGGGAAATGATATTTTTAAACAACAGCTCAGATAAGGGCCTAATATCCAAAATATACAAAGAACTCATAAAACTCAACAACAAATAAACAAACAATCCAATAAAAAATGGGAAGAGGACATGAACAGACACTTCTCTCAGGAAGAAATACAAATGGCCAACAGATATATGAAAAGATGCTCTTCACTAAACTATTAGAGAAATGCAAATCAAAAGTGCAATGAGATACCACCTCACACCTGTTCGATTAGCTATTAACAAGACAGGTAATAGCAAATGTTGGAGAGGCTGTGGAGAAAAAGGAACCCTCATTCACTGTTGGTGGGACTGTAAAGTAGTACAACCATTATGGAAGAAAGTATGGTGGTTCCTCAAGAAACTGAAAATAGAACTAACTTATGACCCAGCAATCCCTCTACTGGGTATATACCCCCAAAACTCAGAAACATTGATACGTAAAGACACATGCAGCCCCATGTTCATTGCAGCATTGTTCACAGTGGCCAAGACATGGAAACAACCAAAAAGCCTTCAATAGAAGACTGGATGAAGATGTGGCACATATACACTATGGAATACTACTCAGCCATAAGAAATGATGACATCGGATCATTTACAACAAAATGGTGGGATCCTGATAACATTATATGAAGTGAAATAAGTAAATCAGAAAAAACCAAGAACTGCATTATTCCATACGTAGGTGGGACATAAAAACGAGACTAAGAGACATTGATAAGAGTGTGGTGATTACAGGGGGGGGGGGGGAGAGGAAAAGGGGGAGGGGGAGGGGCACAAAGAAAACTAGATAGAAGGTGATGGAGGACAATATGACTTTGGGTGATGGGTATGCAACATAATTGATTGACAAGATAACCTGGACATGTTTTCTTTGAATATATGTACCCTGATTTATTGATGTCATCCTAGTAAAATTAGTAAAAAAAAGACAAAAACAAAACAACAACAACAAAAACCCACCTTAGGTGTGATAAAAGAAAAGGTGAAAATATACAGAAATAAACCTTTTGTTATCATTATCATCAGCAAAAATAAAAATAAAAAAAATAAAAGTAAAATCTGATTTCAGACCTAAGTAGAAGCATCTACTCAAAATCAGTCACAGAGAACATCAATCAGAAGTTAGGATTAAGAACTGAGTCAGAATGGTTAGTATGAACCCTAAAGAAAAAGCTAACCATACACAAGACGTTGAAAAAAATACTAGATCTGGGTAAGGTTCAGGACGAGCCAGGGTGAGTATGAACGACATTTAGTGGCTCATGCATTGCACAGGCACAAATTTGATCATTTTATGGTTTATGGTCAATGTTTTGCATGTCAAATTGGGAAAACAGAAAGAGACTAGAAATGAGAGCTTGGATAAGGACAGGAAATGGAAGCTCGGATAAGGAGGCAAGAAAAGCACATCAGGATACAGTAGCATCTCATGGATCCAGACAATAACTAAGACAACCTCTTGAGCCAAAGACCTACTACTTATAAGGACTAGACTCCACTATGAGGCAGGATAGAGCCCCCGGATCAAAGAGAAAACAGTTAATGGCAGGAAACCCTTCTGATCCTGGAAGTGACAAAAACAAGGCTCCCTACCAACCAGAAGGTGGAGTCAGAATTTGGCACCACAAAGCTTAAAGACCCCCACCTCCAACCTGTGGAAGCACATAAAATCCCAAGAACTAACTGACCATGCACGACTCACTCTCAAGTTGGCCCATTTCCACCTGGACATGTACTTTTCACTTCATAGCCATGACCGTCCAAGCCTCTTTCTTTTTCTCTACCTGAATAAAACTTGCTTTATTCTCACTCTGATTCATCCTTTCAATCTTTCCTTGGCTAGTCAAGGACCTGGAGGATCACTGACAAGCACAAGGTCCTGGACTAGGCCGGGCAGGGCCAGCTCCCAGCATGGAAGTAGTCCGGGAACAATAAGGTCAGGAGGGTTTGTATGTACGGTGACTGTAGCAGAGCATTACTTCCTTATAGTTCAAGGCTGAGCCTTGAACAGTCCTAAAAATAAGTAAAGAAACCTTAAAAACAATTTAGTACAACCACCTACCCAATGCTATGAGTAGACATGGGTTTCATCAATGCCTTTCCAAACTATGAAAAAGAAATGCCAGTATCTTTTAGAAAGATAAAAGAAATGGAATTACTGACTTAACATCCAATAACAATCCACAATGATCCGAACTACCATTTCCTTTACACAAAAAAACATTCAGAATTAACTATATATTTTAAAACAGCTTCTCATTTTGCCCCTAGCTAGATATACTTTTTCAGACAAAAATATATTTGAAAAATGTTACTCTCTTCAGACATTAAGTTATTTGTCACATGGTGTCTGTAACATGTTCCTTAGTTGCTTTTCTATCTGCGGCAATGTACATCTTGAACTCAGTAATCAGTTCTGTACAGTGTAGCCTCAACTCCTGCCCTACCTCCACCCATCCACCTTGATGGTCAATGGGATGTGATGGGATTAAATTTTTCTCTAACCAGACTGACTCTTCCAAATAGGTAATAAACTCATGAATCCTGTTTCTTTGACAGACGGCCTACAGATCTTAGTTTTCACTGACATGCTAATTTACATTTCTATGAGGATGCTTTATGGCATGTCTATCATGAATCACAAGAAGTCATTCATTTCTGTTTGAGCTAGGTATTTCACTTCAGCAGTACAGTACACAGTCAACCTAATATTCTGATGAAATAGTTAATGAGAGTAAACCTAATTTTTTAAAGCATTATAAACTTGGATCATTTCTAAAATGGTTATAAGTTCCAATAAAGACAGTCCTTAAATTTGCTCAAACAACCTATTAAAAGAATAGTCACACAAAGTAGTAGAGTTCCTAATCTGTATCACTGAATTTCCAAATTTACTCAATTTATTAATATTTTTGTTTATAAAAATGCTGTTATCATTTTTAAAAGACTTAGAATATATAGAAAATAAAACTATCCAAATTTCTACCACACTGAATTTCCAAATTTACTCAATTTATTAATATTTTTGTTTATAAAAATGCTGTTATCATTTTTAAAAGACTTAGAATATATAGAAAATAAAACTATCCAAATTTCTACCACCCAACAAAATAACCTTATATTTCTATACTCCTTTTTGTTTATTCTCTGCATTTTTAACATACTTCAAATCAACCAATATAAAATTCAGTGTTCTACTTTAACTTAATAGTGTAGCAATTAAAAGGCTATAAGAAGATTTATTTAACATTTCCCTACTATTGGACATGTTTAACATTCTAAAAACACATGAAAGAACTTATACATAAATCTTTTCTGTATTTAGGACATATTTAAATGTATATTCTTACCAGATTCTCCAGCACTAAAATGATCAAGTGGGTTCCCTTCAGCATCCGGGTTTAGTAACATCATTTCAAATGGTATGTTGTCCACCTGAGAATTCTCACTGTCATCTTTGCATGTATACTTGTCTGCATAAAACACGTGCCATGTTTGTGGATATGGAATCTGGGACACTGTCAGATTATGTTCAGTCTGATTCATGGATACTTTAAAGAGAAAGAATATAGCATTTTTAAAGCAAAACTCTCAAATGTATTTATTGTTTTAGTCAGATAATCACCCTGAAGTTAGAATTCTCATGTTTAATTCTTAGAGCCTTAGAAATTCAAACCCTGTTGTAGTATTGGCATATGGTCTGTATATCATAAAGCAGAGAAAAATAATGTTTTTTAACCAAAAAATTTATTACTACAAAAGTACCATGAAACACCACAAATGAGAATGGTTTTACTGAAACCTTCACTTTTAATATAAATGTTCTCAAATTTTTCAAGTGGGTCAGTAACGTAAATTTTTTTTTCTTCTTTTCCAAGTGAGAGGAGGGGAGAGAGACAAACTCCCGCATGCACTCGACCAGGATCCACCTGGCAACACCCCCCCACCCAGGCTGGGGCCAATGCTCTGCCCATCTGAGGTCATGCTTACAACCGAGCTATTTTTGAGCCTGAGGAAGAGGATCCTTGGAGCCATCCTCAGAGCCCGGGGCCAATGCACTTAACCAATCTAGCCATAATGCATGAAGGGCAGAGAGGGGGAAGAGGGGGATAAAAGGGTGAGGGGGAAAAAGAAGAAGAAGAAGAGAGAGGGGAGAGAGGGAGAGGGAAAAGAGAGAAGGGGAGAGAGAAGGGTGGAGAACAGATGGCCACTTCTCCCGCATGCTCTGACCGGGAATCGAACCTGGGACATCCACATGCAGGGCCAACACTCTACCACTGAGCCAACCAACCAGGCCCATAAAAGGTTTTTTAGAATTAAACTTATTGGTGTGACATTGATTAATAAGATTACATAGATTTCAAGTGTACATTTCTATGATACATGACCTGTATATTGCATTGTAGCAAAATATACAAAAGTTACCATTTTAATGATTTTTAAGTGTACAGTTCTGTGGCATTAAGTACATTCACAATGCTGTATAATCATCACAATGATAGGGTTTGGGTTTTTTTTCTTATTTTTAGCAAGACAGAGACAGAGAAATGAGAAGAATCAACTTGTAGTTGTGGCACTTTAGTTGTTCCCTGATTGCTTCTCATACATGCCTTTACCGGGGGGCTCCAACCGAGCCAGTGATCCCTTACAAGCCAGCAACCATGGGATAATGTCGATGATCCCATGCTCAAGCCAGGGACCCCACACTCAAGCTGGTGAGACCTGTGCTCAAGCTGGATTGGTCTGAGCTCAAGCTGAAGACCTCAGGGCTTATACCTGGGATCTCAGAATCCCAGTTTGACACTTTATTTACTACTCCACCACCAGTCAGGCACAGTGACAGTTTTGAAATCTACTTATTTGAGTTACATTTAAAATAAAACATTTAATTTAGGAAGCCATTTTATCTAGGAACTATGACTGACAAGTACCTTCATAAGATTTTTCCAAAATCTTTTGGTAATTGGTAATTCTTTAAAAAGGTACTAAAAGTAGAAAAACAGAAATTATAAGAATATAAGAGCTACTATGCTGGGTCAGGTTTATATAGCGGCAGGAGAGAGGAGACTCATGAATGTTGCCACCACACAAAGCTGTGTTTGAATCTTGGCTCCTATACTTACCTTCTATGTGACCTTGGGCAAATTACCTAAGCAATGACACTCTCTTCATCTGTAAAAGGAAAATAATACTTAGAGCAAAGAGCTGATGCAAGGACTAAAGTATGAGTGTCAGTTTGCATGGTATCTGTCATATAATAGTTGCTGAATAAAGGTTAATTCTCCTTTTCCTTTCTTTAAAAGAAGGGGGTTATAAAAATAAGTGGTTTTCAATCCAGGGTAATTCTGTTCCCTGCCAGGGCATCTGAAAACACATAGCGAGTTTTATTGTCACAATAGTTGAGAAGATACCTGATACCTGATACCTGGAGGGGGTTGTGATAAACCTCATGCAATCCAAAGTAAAGTCTCACAAGACAGACCTGTTTCTCCTAAAATGCTAGTAGTATCCCTTCTGAGAAACACTAAATGATGTCTAAGATCCCTTCTCAATTTAAAACTACGCTTCCGAGCTAAGAGGTACTGGCTAACACAATTACAAAGTTACAGGAGAGCAGTGTCTCAGACACTATGCATAATAAAGAGCAAAAGAGATCCAAGGCTAAGGCCTTCTACTTACCAACATTAATATTTGACAGATAAATTACTTAACATCTTTAAATTTGTTTTTTAGTAATGAAACTAAGATACCTGACTTAGCTAGCTCAGATTCTTGTCATAAGCAAGTCAGACAATATATAAAAATCCTTTGTAGAGTCAGATTCTGTACAAATCCAGGTATTCTTATAAGATTATGATGGGCCTGATCCCCAATTCCAGACTGCCTGCACACATGCTGAGCAGTCTCGATCTTTTTCTCAACTGAAGAAAAGGACCTTTTAGTAAATAAGACATGTCACCCTGGCTGGTTGGCTCGGTGGTAGAGCATCAACCCAGTATGTGGATGTCCTGGGTTCGATTCCCCGTCAGGGCACACAGGAGAAGTGCCCATCTGCTTCTGCATTCCTCCCTCTCTCTCTCCCCCCATCCCCTCCTATGGCTCCAACAGTGCCAGAGTAAGCCTCAGGTGCTGAGGACAGCTCCCTGGCCTCTACTTCAGGTGCTAAAAAAAAAAAAATGGCTAGGTTGCTGAACAACAGAGCAACCGCACTAGATGGGCAGAACATCACCCCCTAGTGGGCTTGCTGGGTTGATCCTGGGTGGGGATGCTGTGGGAGTCTGTCTCTCTGCCTCCCCTCCCCTCACTTAAAAAAAAAAGAAAGAAAAAATAAAAGACACGTTGAGATAACTGGAAATTTGCATATGGAAAGATTTTAGAGCACATCATGAATGATCCACTTTCTTAGACGTAATGTGGTATTGTGATTATGGAGAAGAATAAAAAGAAGAGAAGGAATAAGAAATCGCACTCTTATATAGTGTAGGCTGAATTATGCTGGGTCAAACACTGCTTACGACACCCACAGATATTTTCAGGTGGCTAGATTAAAAAAAATCATACACATACAAACACAAAGCAAATGTAATAAAATATTAACAATTACTGAATATAAGACAAGGATATATAGATGTTGATTGCACTATACTTTCAACTCCTTTGATTGAAAATTTTCCTAGTAAAAATTGGAAAAATGTTATTTATAGGTTAACTTTATAAACAAGATACTGATGTATCTAGTCAGGATTTAAATTTTGAGGATTTAGACTTTATAATTGGCAATTTCATTAATAGCAGTTAACCAGGGCAAGAAGATTTATGAACAATACCACAGCATTATATTTTTGGTTATCTTAACCTACCTGACATTTATACTGTTGTTTATTTTTCTTTAAGAAAACTACAATTGCTGGGAAAATATAACATAGACTCTAATTTCTATTAAATATTTGAAGATCTTTAATAAGAATTCAATATATATAATTAATACATGGCTGAGAAATAAGGTTTTTGAAATGTGCAGCTTGCAATTACATAATTTGGACCTCAGTATATAAAGGCTCTGCTATGTTGCTGTTCTATCACTTGTACTTTTCCTTTTATATAAAACAATCTAAAAATTAACCATTACATCTCAACCAATACACTTTTTAATGTTCCATTTTAAATTATGCAGATATACATTAAAACAAGAGTGTGCTTCATAAAGTGATATTGCCTTAACTTTGTCAAAAGCCTTGTTTCCCAGGCTTACTGAAAAAGGCAAGACAAAAAATGTGTACTCATTGTTTTTGAGACAAAAGACTACAGCACTGCACACCTATTCTATGCTAATATAATTAGTACCTAAAATATTAACAAAACTTGAATTGCAGAGAATGATGTTATATCGCTAACTGTTCAATCATATTATGCAATGAAATGAATACTATTAACAAAAATACACAGAATAATAATATACTAACACCTTTAAAGGATTTATACACACGCAAAATGTACAAAAGGAATTATATGTATATGATATACAAAGACATTACTAAATGTTTCATATACAAAGTTGTATTTAGTTATAATCTGACAGCAAATTACTGTACTCTTAATATTGTTATTTTTTTTTACATAGAAACGTAATTTTCAGTGCTTTTAAATGTTTTGTTTGCTTGCTTTAAAAACCTACAAAATGCCCTGGTCCGTTGGCTCAGTGATAGAGCGTCATCCTGGCATGTGGATGTCCTGGGTTTGATTCCCAGCCAGGGCACACAGAAGCGCCCATCTGCTTCTCCTCCCCTCCCCTTCTTGCTTCTCTCTCTCTCTTCTCCTCCCCTCCTGCAGCCAAGGTTCGATTAGAGCGAGTTGGCCCCAGTGCTGTGGATGGCTCCATGGCCTCTGCCTCAGGAGCTAAAATGGCTTCAGCTGCAACAGAGCAAGGGCCTTAGATAGCAGAGCATCGCCCCCTAGTGGGCTTACTGGGTGGGTCACCGTCAAGGTGCATGCGGGAGTCTGTCTCTGCTTCCCCTCCTCTCACTAAAATTTAAAAAATTTAAAAAAACCTACAAAATATTTTATCATTACTTTTAAAGCTGATTGTTTATGACACTACTGAAAGAAAGCAAAGGAAGCCTGAAAAATAATTTCTCAAACACTAACCCAGGAGAATGTATACTCACAAGCCACATTTGACATTAGGGGTTTTTCAGATCTGCTAGTCTTTTTATAGTTCATAGCTGCAGTAAGGTTTTACAATGGCATTAGGCATAATTAATGAACTCATTACCATATAGGTAAAAGGCCATTAATTCTTAAAGTCCCATTAATGTCCAGAAAATGAGAATTATTTCTACAAGGAATTATTTTCAAATATGGTACTACTACACTGTCATGAATTTAAGGATATGTTTTTTGTTTCAGTGCACCAAAGCCCCTAAATAATAACATACTATAAATGTGACAACTAACATATAAAAGTTAGAGAATAGGTTTTCTTAAGACTTGGCTTTTGTTATTAGAAAAAGAATTGATGAAATATGTAGACAGTGGTTTACGTCTCACCAGTACTTAATTTATTTCAAGCCCCCAAATTTAACAAAACAATTTTCTTCTTTAAAAAGTCCTGTTCCCTGAGCTCTTCTGTTCCAGTAATTCCCAAGAAAACCCTTGCATTCAAGAGTGTAGGAAAGAGAAATTAGAAAAGGAAACAGCAAGAGGTTTTGTAACTTACAGCCCCATGGATGCGCACTCCATCCTAAAGAATTATAGTTAGAACCACAGCATTTTAGGACTTTCAGAAACCTCAGAGAAAGCCACCGCAGCTTCCTTGTTGGACCAGTAAGCACAGTGCGGCTCAAAGATAAGATTCTGTCAGTACTAGCAGTGGTCTCAGTGACTTTCCATTGCACCACACTGTCTCCCTGTTCACCTAAGTTCTGTGACTGCAGGCATATTATGACTAATACAAAAATTACCATTTTGCTAGTGTATATTGTTATGGTATAATATTGACCATGTGATATAAGAAAACAAATCCATTCCTATAGCTCAAACCTTTAAACTACCGGGTAAGTTTTTACTAGAGAAAGAAAGACTCTGAGTTGTCAAATATAAAGCAAACAATCCACCAACAAAAAAAACCCTCAAGCGCTAACCTCTATAATTCATCCTACAAATACTTAGTAAATGCCTAACTCAGAAATAGAATATCCTAAATTCTCCTTTTCATAGTACCATGTAATAACACTCACAGTACTTACACAGTTGTAATTTCACATTTACTCATATTGATGTGATTCATCCCTGTCACACCCACCAGCCTGACTGAGACAGTGTCAATATTTTGGTCCATGATTTATCACTAGTGCCTAGCATAATGCATGAAACAATAGAAGTGCTCAGTGAATGAAGGAAGGAAGGAAGGAATGAACAGACCAAAAGAGCCTCAGTGCTCTTACCGACTGATTTAATAACAAGCAAATAAAACACGAAGTGGTAACTATAACAAGTGCTGTGGAAGAAAACAAGAGGCTATAAAAACTCAACTGTTAACTTAGAAGAGGGAGGCGCCAAAGAGGGGCAGGAAGAACAGGCAGAGGAAAAGCCTGTGCAAAGGCCCAGGAGAGCACTAAAGTAAAACCAGCACTATAAATAAAATGAGGCAGGAGGAGGACGATGCTGTGAGATAGATGAGGCTGGGAAGAAAGGCAGGTAAGCAAAGGCCAGACTGAGATGCCTTTGCTGATCATGTTAAGGAGCTGGTCTTTGTCCTGAGAGCAGTAGAAAAACACTTAAGTATTTAAGGGTGTGGTGAGGAAGAGAATATGACATGATAAAATCTGCTATTCAGAAAGATTATTCTGATGGAGAGGGATCGGCATGGCCGCAGTGGCCAGATAGGAGGCTACTGCAATAGTACAGGCAAGAGACGATGGCAACCTGGAGTAATGTGGTGGGGGTAGATAGGAAAAAAACTAGACGAATGCAAGAGATATTTAGACCTAACTTACTGATAGATTGGAAGAGAACAGAGAGGTCAAAGAGGGGAATGCTGGAAGACCCCTTGCTTTCCAGCTTGTTTCCTAGGAGGATGATGGCCCCAATTCCTAAACCCGGGAACATGAAAATGACCAGGTTTGGATGGACAAAAACTTTTTACACATATGTGGAACACTTAGATGAGCAAACTGGTGTATAAAGAAAAAAACTGGTAACAAGAACTTGCAAGAATTTCTCAGGAAAAGTTCTGAAATTCAGGGTTGAGATATATAACTTTATGTAACTGTCTGGTTTTTTTTTTATATCTGAATCTTTAAGTCATTCAGTCTTCTTCCGCATACTGTCAATGTCATCACACAAATCTAAATAAAGGATTCCCACAGTGGGTGGCAAGGACTGGGAACTTCTACTCTTATTCCTCATTCTTGCTCCCTGCCTTATGAGGGAACCAGAGAGCTACTAAGTCTAGGACAATGGGTGTTTAGAAATGGTTATGTTTCACTTGACTAAAGATTCAGAGACTCATCAACATGTAGAATATGATAGGGACAATATAGGGGAGAAAAGAGGAAAGAGAGAATTCTCTTTTTTTTTCTCATGGATTCTTCATATTCCTAATGTCTCCTAAAATTAACTGACTTCCAAGAAGTATAATGGGTAGCATGGCACATGCTCTTCATTTCCATATTAAAAATATCTGCACTCACTCTGGATGGCTAACACTCTAATGCAGGGATTGTTGATGATGAGAATGGAAGAGCTCACGGGTCCAGCCAACCAGGATCACAAAAGCAGTGCCTCTCCAGAGGTAAACCTAAAGGTTTACAAGTGATGGGGTACTAGGGGGTACTAGTATATCTCAATATGACATACTATGTCACCATACAACTAGGTCCCCTGTTCCAATAACATGTTACAAAACAGCATCACTTGGGCTAATTTATACAGTTAACTGAGATAATACAGATTTACTGCTTAGCTCAGTGCTGGCATATAATGTTCTCTACTAATGTTATCATTCACTCCACATTGCCAATGGGTAAAAATATATCTGCCATATTGGTAGGAATTATGTGACCTGTAAGAAGTTTGAATAAATATCCTTATAATTATCTGGATATACTTTAAAATTTTTTGAATGAGAAAAAGGAGAAAAGGCAGACTACTTTTTGATCAAGGAAAAGGTCAGTTTTCTTAAACTTCAGTTTCAAATGTACTAGATGAAGTGTCATCACAGTGTGATGTGTGCTGTGTCATGAAACATCTTGGTATACAAACATTGCATTTCACATTATGGAGAAAAAACATAACTAACAATCAAATAAAAATGATATACTCACCTGTCAACTGAGCTCTGGATAGTTTTTCACTACAACTGTAACTGTGACTATTTTCCTGCAGCTTTAGCCATTCCTGAGCTTGGAATAGGTGGAGTTTAGCTTCCTTTCCAACCGCTACTGCTATGTTGTCAATTCTGACACACAGAAGAGCATGGTCACCTGGACATTAAAACAAAAATTACCAACTAGTTCGGTCTCTTGTACAAAAGTGACATGTTAGACAATTCAACAACTCTACTTATCAAAGTGGGAATTTACAGAACACAATTTTTCTTAAATCTCACTTAACTAGAGAGGTCACATTAGAATGAACATCTCATTGAGATGCAAGTCAAGAGATTATGCACATTAATTATTCAAATCAATGTATGGTGTTTCCTTATACTTCAGCTAAGTGATGACATTTCACTGAGTAAACAGCAACATCTGCTGTATGTGGACCTTCACTGTAATAGAATCTTTGTCTCATTTTACAACTACTCCACGTCTTCAACATCTGTTCACAAACTATCCATAGAAATTTCCTAAGTTTCTTTTGTTTTTTTAATATGCCATAGCTATTAATATTGAAATATATTTTTAAGGTAAAAAATAAGCATAGCTAAGAGCAAAAGAGTTTAAATAAATGAGTTTGGGGGTTCATTTACCGGACACAAAATCTAACATGTCACTTTTACAATAAAACTTCCAGAATATGTTGTAAGACTACTATCGGTGGAGCCTCGCTGCACACACCAACTACATTTCAGGCCCAGATAGAAAGGGCAAAAACCAGCTGCCCCTGCGGAAACAGGCTGGGGGGGGGGGGGGGAGATGGAAAGCAGGAGACTTTTTCATTTTTCCATTTAAATATTTTCTATTCTCTTATTGTTATAATTATCACTTTGATTAAATATTTTAAATAAATTTAATGTATAATATGTATCAAAGAATGTGTTAAGTCTCCTATATAAATTGATTACATTATAAATTAGCAAAAGTTAAAAATGACTTTAAGGCCCTATTAACATTATATTGCATTTTAAATTAGTTATTATTTTGGTATAGTTGTAGTATTATTACTTTATTGAATTTGAATGCAATTAAAATTAATTATACACACACACACACACACACACACGTAGAGTGAGTGTTAGAATACTTGGATCACTCAATTCTCCAACCTTTCTTGAGAAATCTGGATTTACTACAGTACGTTTCTCCTATTTACCAAGTAATCATCACGTTTCTAGACATGCGTAATAACCCATGTACGAGCTTTCAGACACCCCAGACTTTCCAGCACTGTCCAGACTGTGCTTGCCATTTCTTGTACTGCCACTGCTATCACTAACACTCAAAAAGTACAGTGACAGCCAGTTGATTCAGAAACTGAAAATGTTACCTAGAAAATAATAAAACTATTTCTAGACTTTCTATTTTATTCACCCAAGATTTAATCCACATTAGATTTTGGAAAACTAGATTGCATCTCCTTTTCTCAGCTGTTTTGAAAACTTTAAATTAAAAAAGAACATTCAGGTTCCCCTCCCTTGACCCAATTCTGTAATTTTCCAATACTTTAAAATTGTTCTCCCACACCAAAGAACTTCTCATTTATATTATCTTCCCCAAAGAATCCTCTCTAGGATATTATGCTGATCTTTTCATGCTAAAGATTGTGTAAATCAAGGATCCTAACCTCATCGAAGCAAATATTCATTTGAAATATAGTAGTCAAATTAAGAGTACCAAGAGTGTGTACCAACAAAAAAATTTAAGGGTACAAAATAAACACAGTAAAAACTAGAGTGACTTGTAAATTCATTCACTGAAGAATTATCGATTTTTGAAGAAGACCAGAAGGTAAGAATCAACCGCAGTTCTGATGTCAAACGGGCGAGAGGATACAAATTATGAAGCTTCCAGGGCACACTCACATGCATTTCTGCCAGGTTCTCTACCTCATAATCGGTAATCTACTCCTTTAGTAGCAGAGTAACTAAACTGTTGTAGTAATAGTGACAACTAGATTATCAGGTGTTTTATTTAGTTTCCAAAACCTCTTTATTGCAAGTAGTTTTTATCGAATTGATATTAATAACAACAAGCCCAAGAAATATACGTTCTGAGGCTTAAATTCACACATAATTGCAGTGCCTCAGTGAATATAAGGGGGCTGAGGCAGAAGTGAGCAACTGCTGCGTCCTTGAGGGAAGCATTTCGAAAAATGCATCAAGCTTATCATCGGTACAACGTTTGTATGGGGAGGGTTGGAGAAACCATCTTTCTGGTGCAGAATACAATTATTAAGCGGGGAGCGAGTGCTGACGGGGGGGTAGGAGGCAGCAATGGTAGGATTCGCAATACAGGCATCGCACGATTCCGCCGGGCTGCAGTGGGAGGAGGGCTGCCGGAGACGCCGGACATCCAGGTGAGCCAGGTGAAGTTCCCCGCCTGGCCGCCGGGCCCCAGGTATCCCCACTCCAGGCAGGGGGTGCGGCCCGCGGGATGAGTCCTTGCGCCTTCATCCCTCTCCTCGCCCCCGCACCTACCGTGGAACTCGAAGTGGCTGATGCTCTGGCCTTGAGCGTCTCGGGCCGCGGCGCTGCTGAAGCTGCCCCGCAGCGTCTTACCCTGGCTCCCCGGCGGCCACATGCAGCAGGTGAGGGCCACTGCCAGCAGCCGCAGCACCCCCATCCCCGCCTGCCGCCTGGCACCTACACCACAGCCCTAACCAACAGCGGTTACTAGTCCCACGTCGGCAGCCGGGAAGGGGGAGGAAGGAGCAGGACCTGCGCCGCCGGCCGGCCCAGGAAACTGACAGCCAATGAGGTGGGCGCCTCCGCCACGAGCCAAGGATATCTACCAATCAGAGACTGAAATGGGCGGGACGTGCAGATGCGTGCGTCCCATCACCTCCTTGCCTGTTGGCTAGTTCCCGCCTTTTTAAATGGAGAATCAGAAGGATGTTGCTTCAGGTTACGGAAAAATTATTTCCCTCATTGTCTACTGCGCATGCGTGGGAGCACGGGCGTGGGTTCATCGCTTTCCAGAGATCCATGGGTTTTGCAAAGACCTAACAAACACATGACAGCATTATTTCTGGTGAAAAGAAGAAAACTCTCGCAAAACCCTACGTGTCTATGTAGCCTGTTGGACGTTTCCACGTTAATGTCTCAAAAATATTTGTGCATGTCCAATGGATTTTTTTTACCTCCTAGATTCCTTGTCTTCTTGAATTAGGTCATTATCCATCTCAAGCCCAACAGCTGGGAATTATAGTGACCCTCTCCACCTCTAGAAGTCTACATCCAGTCTCAATTTAACTAGTTTATTAGCATCTCTTTTGGCAGTAATGGTAGGAAGCAGCAGCCACTATCCTCTCCAGGCCCTCATAGTATCACCATCCTGTCTATGGCAACTGACCTACCTCCAGGCTTAATTTTTTCCAATTCACACAGCCCATCTCTAGAACCACAGAAAGTTTTAGGAAATGCAATTTGACTGCATCACTTTCTTTCAAAAGTTCTCAATTGCTTTTATTGCACAACCTACTCTTTAGAATATGGTTTTCGGGCCTTGATGGCGAACATATGACACGCATGTCAGCATTGACACATGTAGCCACTTTCAATGACACACAGCCGCATACCAGAGAAGTATGGGGCCGCACGCTGAGAAGTACGATTCATCCTCGGCTCCTGCACGGCCAGGTGCAGTAGCCGAGGATAAAACATTTGCTGTAGTGTAGACACTCTGTGCTGGAGGTCTGTAGGCCAAAACAACAGAACTCTGGCACAGAGCATCTAGTTCTGGGACTTCCGGTTAGGCCCTTAGGGGGTCTTTGACCTCACTTCTGGCTGGCGGAGCAGGGAGCAGTAAAATGTCGCGCGTGCCCTGTGACCACCATTCCCAGCAACCACATAACCACAGCAACCATCACCCAATCTACTGTCGTGGATTTCTAATTGACTATCATTACTGAGATAAGTGAGGGGGAGGCTGGGAGAGGCGAGGGCCTGTGCTATGGGTGCCGTTTCCCGCCATTAGAAATAGCGGCAGCCATCTTAATTTACATAAGATGCAACTTGCAGAATTTCAAGACAGCATCTGGGCTCAGGTGTTTGTCAACTTGAGGTCAAAGCTTGAGAATCTGGAAAGGTGCTGCTTGGAGAATTAAGAGGAGTGTCACTACGAACAGGAAATTTGGAGTGCCTGGAACCGATTACCAGACACTTTTAGCACCCTGAAAAATAGAGCAATGGCTTTACTCACAATTTTTCCCTCTACGTACTTTTGTGAGACCTTATCCTCAGCATTAAATAATATCAAAACCAACAAAAGAAACAGATTGACAGATGAAGTTAGTAGCGCTTGCTTGGGCTTGAAGTGTACAAAATACCAACCTTCAATTGAAGATTTAGCCAATGAAATTCAGCAACAAAACAGTCACTAATAGGCAGGTTAGTTAAAGAATTCCCCCTCCCCCTCACTTATCTTAGTTCACGGCACCCCACACAAGTTAAATAATATCAAGACCAACAAAAGAAACCGACTGACAGATGAACAAAGAAGTCACTAAGCAGGTAAGTTAAATAATTAGTTTTGGTTTATTAAATACAGTTATATATTACAATTATACATTTTTGTTATTTAAACTATAAATGTCACAAAATTATGTGTTTTTTTTTTCTCGAAGTGACACACTACCCGAGTTATGCTCAGTTTTTTGGCGAATTTTGACACACCTAGCTCAGAAGATTGCCCATCACTGTTTTAGGGTCTCTCAAATTTCTATCTGGAGTTTTTCTATTACCATCATTACGGGGCAGCTGTCAGTTCATTGAACACTGCAAGTGCTCGCTTCTGGGCCTATAGCACTTGCAGATCCCTTTGGCTGAAATACTTGTCTTATTCTACTATTCAATTTTCACATCATCTTCCTTTTTCCTTTTTACTCTTCTCCCCTAAGGCTCCTTTAGAAGCCTTTCCCAAACCCCCAAGTCTGTGTTAGGTGCCTCTGGGATAGGAATACTGTATTTCCCTATCCAGGCACTTACCACAAGGTATTGCAAATGTTTATTGATTTATCTGAATCCCCTACTATACTGTAAGCTCCAGGTGGTCAGAGATTATGTCTTCATGAGAATAGAAGCTTAAAATTTGTTATGAATAAATGCATATGTTATTTTCACTTGACAACCATATAAGCAAGTTCTAACAAAGGACTTCGCCTTTTATAAAAAGAAAGCTTGGGGGAATGCTTCCTATCATATAGCCAATATTTTCTGGTATCTCTGGCCAACCAGGAATAAACTGGAGGTATTAATATTATGAGATTTTTAAAAATTACATTATATTTTAATTATAAAAGTAATTTATGCAGCTTAGGGAAATAAACAGTCAAAATTATATGAAGTAAAAATGTAAATCCTCATTTATTCCTTTCCTTGCTCATTCCTGACACTCAAAGGTAACCCTTGCCAGTAGTTTAGGGTGCATTCTTGAAGACATGTGTTTGCAAATATATGTGGTATTTCCAAACCAAGAACAGGAACAAAATTGGTCCTGGAAAAAAAAATCAGAATATGGGTCTTGAATGCTGTGAAGCCTCTTTTACTGTTTCTTGTCATTCTTCTCTTTGTTATCAACTCTGTTTTCCTCTCTCACCAAAGACAGGTTTTTTGATTCCTCAGTTCATTTGAATGAATATGGCCACCAGCAAGTCCAAACTTTGTAGGTCCTCAGAGGTCAAGGAGAGCAACTAGATGATCCTAGAACCTTAGTGCAATTCCAAATCCCAGGAAGAAGGTTCAGTTGAGTCAGGAGACCATCCTGGGGCCTGTCAAGAGTGGGTCAAGTTAGTAAGATGATAAAGTGTAGGGTAGTCTGGGCCCTGGCTGGTTGGCTCAGTGGTAGAGCGTCGGCCTGGCGTGCGGGGGACCCGGATTCGATTCCCGGCCAGGGCACATAGGAGAAGCGCCCATTTGCTTCTCCACCCCTCCCCCTCTCCTTCCTCTCTGTCTCTCTCTTCCCCTTCTGCAGCCGAGACTCCATTGGAGCAAAGATGGCCCGGACGCTGGGGATGGCTCCTTGGCCTCTGCCCCAGGCACTAGAGTGGCTCTGGTCTCGGCAGAGCAATGCCCCGGAGGGGCAGAGCATCGCCCCCTGGTGGACAGAGCGTTGCCCCTGGAGGACGTGCCGGGTGGATCCTGGTCGGGCGCATGCGGGGGGAGTCTGTCTGACTGTCTCTCCCTGTTTCCAGCTTCAGAAAAATACAAAAAAAAAAAAAAAAAAAAAAGTGTAGGGTAGTCTGGTCATATAAAACTGTAAGTATCCACTAAAATAAATTTGGTTCTCATTCCATGTTGGTATATTCTTTTAAAAGGTTATATATCCACTCATTGTATTTAAAAAGTGTGACAGTATTAGTAGACATTTATACTGGGTCCAGTTTTTCATTACTATGAGCAATATAGCAATGAACATACAGTTACCTATATTATACATTATGGAATATGGGGATCATGGGATATGTTCATTTGAATTTTGCATATATATTATCAATTTGCCCACTAAAAAGGTAACAAATGACACCTCTACATATACTGGGTATTCCCATTCTTTTTAGGCTCTGCCAACACAAAAAAACAGGTTTTTATTCACCTATTTGACAACATTTAATGATGGTTTACTCTGTTCCAGGTTTGATCCTAGGGCTTTGGGATTTTTATCAGGAAACAAGGCCCCTGCCCTCATAAAGCAGGGGCAAGCAATTCAATATAAATTATTATAACTATTATGGAGAAAAATTAAGGGTAAAGTGGTTCGCCAGGGCTGGGGTAGTTTGCTATTTTAAATGGCGTGGTAAAAGGGCTTTCTAACAGGGTAACATTCAAGCTCAGAATTGAAGTAAGGGTAAATCCTAGTCAGACATCGGGGAAACAGCATCCAGGCCTAAGGGAAGTGGCAAGCCAGGTAAATTCAAGGAAAAGCAAGAACAGAGGCTAGGGCAGAGTAGGAAACGATCTAAGAGTAAGAGCTAGGAAACATTTTTACCATGATTGCAAGCAGCTTGCTCTGTTTGTAATAGTAACAACAACAGCAACAGATCATTTTTGCTATTCCAACCTCCCATCTATACTATGCAAGAGAATTCCCCAGAAGTTCTCAACTCAGCAAGTGCTAATCTGTGGAGATCGCTGTAGTAAAAGAATGGGAAGAAGGTAGTCATTCAAAACTCCGACCATCTGTGTAAGACCTAATTCAGGCTGGTGGCAGCCCAGAAAACGGTCTAGACCCCACTTTCTCATAGACTCCCTAATATCTCCTAACATAGCTGCGATACAGAACATCTGCGCCTGCGCAAAGGCTCGCCGGCGTTTGCGCACCCGGTGATTCTGCCCAGCCCTTCAATGGGCGGGGATAAATCAATTACGCCCGGAAGCCGACGCTGCCCCCGTTAACGTGTCGGGGGAACAAGACGCGTCGTAAAAGGTCGCGGTGGAATTTTTATAGAGTCCTGGCGCTTTACGGATTCAGGCAGTGCTGAGCCGAAAGATGTCAGCTGTGGGGCCGGTGGGTTCTGTGGCTCCTCCCGGGAGCTTTGCGAAGCGGGTCCTGGTGACTGGAGGTGCTGGTTTCATGTAGGTAACGGCGTTGCTGGCCGAATAGGGGATCCCTGGAAACCCCAACCTTTTCCTGCGGCTCTGCTTGTCCTTGGCAACTTGGGACCAGCTTTGGGTGTCTGATAAGGGGAGGGTCTTAATGCACGACCAGGATCTTCCTACTTTCTTCTTTCCCGGCCTGCGAAGACCTGGTTCCTTTGAAACTGCGACTTCTTTAAAACACCCTTCCCCCAAATCAAAGGTGCTGGGTGCTCTCCGCCCTCCTACTTGGCCCGAGATGTACGTGTCACACTCTTACGAATACGTACAGAATTATAGTAAGCTTCTCAACCCTCCTGAATCTCCACCCCATCTCTACTTCACAGGCCTTATACATGCACCAAAAATCACTTTTTTTAATATAACAGCGCACGCATTTATTCAGCCTACTGAAAAACCCTCCCGGTACTAAGCATTTGACGCCTCTTTCCCTCGTATACCGGCAGTCAGAAAGTCCTCTCTCCGTACTTCCAAACTATCCTCAAGGCCATTTCTCACCTCCCTTCCCCGTCTACCCAAGCCCATGTTACTGTCTTCTTTTGCCACACTACTACTGTACAACTGTAGCCTTCTGATTGGTCATGGTGCTTCCAAGTCCGTTCCTCACAAGCCAGTATTATTAAGTAAAAGTTTATAAAAGTTTTACTCCAGTGTCAGACATAGACTAAAATCCAAACTCTTTACCATGTCTAGAAGACTGGCAAGTGCCCCAAGCACCACTTTTCCAGCCTTATCTGCCAGGCTACCCTTTGCTTTTCTGTGCCTGACACGCTTACCATCTTGCTGTCCCTGGAACATACAAGCCTCCTTTCTTGGGCCTCTGTACTTGCTTCTCCTTTGCTTAGTCTGTTTGCATCACTCAGTTGAGATGTTTGTTCAGATAGCTCCTCAGAGAGACCTTATTGGACCACCCTATCTAAAATACCCCTTTCCCTACTGACACCCTTATCACTACTGAAATTGTATTGTGTATTGCGCTTACTTGTTTATTGCTTGCCTCCTCCCCACTTTAGAATGTAAATTGAATAAGGGCAGAAACTGTTGTTCTCTCAGCACTTGGAAGAATGTCCGGCTCATTTTATAAGGGTCTATTATAATTATTGGATGTATGAATATTTAAGTACAAACAAACTCTCCCAGTGTCTAGTGGAATAAGAGGAACATGGGACTCTTTCTCCCACCCCTCAGCCCATTGTCACATTAACTCTTCCCTTCTGATCTGACAGTGACTTGGAGGAGGGTACCAGGTAGGCAAGTTTCACTAATGAAGCTAGGAGTACGGACATAAAAGGGCGGTGCTGGTGTGATAGTGCTGGTCCAGCAGGGGCATTTCTAAAAAATGCTATGAAAGGGCTGTCAGGTACAAACTCATAATTTGGTTGAAGGCTGCCCTTGTTCCTGCCCTGTTTGTATATGTGATAAAATCTGGTAAATCATCTCACTGAGTTGCACCTGTGGTTCCACTTCAGGGTCCTGTAAGCCCAGGAGCCAATGTGGATATCCAACTCAGGATTTTTTTCAGCTTGGAAATCTAGGTTTAGTCTAGGAACCCCTGATTTACACCATCATATTTTTGTACCAAAATATAGGAATTGCAGTAAGACTACTGTGAAACAGACAATTCCTATGCTCATACTAACGTAATTTTACATAATTAAACCTACAGTCTCTGAAAAGGCTCATTATTTCCATTTTCACCGACCACCAGCCATGGTATTTATCTTCTTGCTTTGCTCCTGTCCTCAAAGCATGCATGGTCAGATCATTTGGTTAAACTAATTTTTCCTTATACCCAGGACCAGTAGATGCTCTGAACAGGGAATATAGGCTTTGTGTATTGATACTGTTGACAAGGCTAGTGAAAAGTATGTGTGTGTATATTCAGTAAGTTATATTTCCTGCAAAAATATAAAAGTCTCCTTGAATAATTTCCTAATATTTGACTGCTTAGGGTAATATTTAAGAATTTATGGGAAAGGTCAAATTTTCTACTAACAAGATATACTTTTTTCTCATAGTGCATCACATGTGATTGTCTCTTTAGTAGAAGGTTATCCAAATTATATGATCGTAAATCTAGACAAGGTGAGTTTTATAAAAATGAGCTTCATGCACTGAAACTTAATGTATAAATATTTTTAAAAGTATTAGAATCCTATCATGCTGATATTTTAGTTTCTTATTTAGTCATTTTAGCAACTTAGTCATGTGTTCATGCTGTATTTAATCTTATATAAAGACTTTTGAAACTTTATTATGGTAGCCCATAAAGTAAGGTGGTTTTTTGGTTTTTTGTTTGTTTTACAGAGACAGAGAGAGAGTCAGAGAGAGGGATAGATAGGGACAGACAGGAACGGAGAGAGATGAGAAGCATCAATCATCAATTTTTCGTTGTGGCACTTTAGTTGTTCATTGATTGCTTTCCCATATGTGCCTTGTCCGTGGGCCTTCAGCAGACCAAGTAACCCCTTGCTCAAGCCAGCGACCTTGGGTCCAAGCTGGTGAGCTTTGCTCAAACCAGATGAGCCCACGCTCAAGCCGGGGACCTCAGGGTCTCGAACCTGGGTCCTCCGCATCCTAGTCCTATGCTCTATCCACTGCGCCACCGCCTGGTCAGGCAAAGTAAGGTTTTTTAGAGCAGTATTTTTACCAAAAAGAAGAAAAAGAAATCTTCAACCTAAATTCAATGTTTAGTGTTATCTTGTGATTATTAGTCTTTTCTGGAGTTGAAATATTTTGACTATTTGATTATCTAAATGCCACCTCATGGAAAATTATATATATATATATATATTTAAAATTAAAATGTAATTAAATTAATTTAACTTTGAGAATTTTTCTGTATAATTGGAGTTTTCCTTGAGAGTGAAAGTCATGATTGGTAATCACTGAATTTTTTATTTTAAACACAAGATGCAGTTAGTTACCTTCATTTCATAAAACATAATAGTAAAAATGTATAGTCAAAGGATAACCGATAACTGTTAAGTCTTAGGAATTTTTACCTGTCCTACTGTCATGGACAGTAATTTTTTTCCCACATCTCTATACTGATTTACCAGCAGTTAACTCAAAAAAAAAGTATAAGGAGTTATAATTTGTGTAACACAAGTGTCATTGTTCTCAAGCATTAATTTTTCAGTAAGAAATGGTAAACTTTTCTAGCCACCAGGGTCTGGAGGCACATCTGGGTAGGAAAAAATTTTAAAGGAGAGAGTTAACGAGTGATATATATATTTTTGTATTTTGAAATGATAACAAAATTACATGTTTCTGTTTTCTTTTTTTTACTTTAAGATATTAGAAATTTCTAAAAATACAAAAAGCAAATATTTTAAGAAGACATGTTCTTGTATTACAATCAAAACATCTATATTCTTTAAAGTAAATTCCTACTTTATAGGAAAAGCTAAGCTATTATCACTTTTTGTGTTGTTTCTCTACCCTCCCTTCTCCTTACTTATTTTAAGCTGGATTACTGTGCAAGTTTGAAGAATCTTGAAACCATTTCTAGCAAACAAAACTACAAATTTATACAGGTATGAAAGTTTTTCCTAATTATATACGTAAATATTATACTGTACCTCTTTAGTCAGACATTGTATCTTCCTTCTTTACAAACTCCTGTGATATGGGCTTGGAAAGCATGCTAGTTAAAGATTTTTTAGTTTCCAGAAGTACCACATGCTATAGAGAGTACTACTTTTAGGTTGATACCATATATCAACATGGTATCATGTGATTAAAGATGCCTTGGCAGATCTATCACTGAACTTACATGGTTTGTGATTTTTACGTCCTCACTATTTTTCTTAATAAGGCCTTGCTGGGATTTAAAAAGATTGGCATAAAGTGGGGTGTTACTTAGGTCAGCCAGCAGCCAAAGAGCCCACCAGGTAGCCAGTAGGATAGTCTTTTCCCTTGAAAGTTGGAAGGCTGATTCTAGCCTGCCTGTGCGCCTCTCTCTCTCTGTCTCTCTCTGTCTCTCTCTCTCCATATATATTTGCCCCAAGCTCTATCCGCTGAGCCACTGGTCAAGGCCAATAGTCATTTTTTTTTATTTTTTGACAGAGTCAGAGAGAGGGATAGATAGGGACAAATAGACAGGAAGGGAGAGAGATGAGAAGCATCAATCATCAGTTTTTTGTTGTGACACCTTAGTTGTTCATTGATTGCTTTCTCATATGTTCCTTGACCGTGGGGCTACAGCAGACTGAGTAACCCCTTGCTCAAGCCAGTGACCTTGGGTCCTAGCTGGTGAACTTGGCTCAAAGCAGATGAGCCCGCACTCAAGCCGGCGACCTCGGGGTCTCGAACCTGGCTCCTCTGCATCTCAGTCCGACGCTCTATCCACTGTGCCACCGCCTGGTCTGGCCAACAGGCACTCTTAAAAAGAGTCCCAAGTATAAACCAGAGAGCCAGGTTATTAATTTGCAAAGGGAATGTTTAATGTCAAATGCAACTATGTATCCTATGGTTTACTTCCTTTATTTTAGTTATTCTAGAAACACTCTTTTTAAACACAAATTTGAAGAATATACTGAGCAAACATTTCATAATTCTTTTCTTCTTTTTGAAAGTGTTTCCTTCAGTTGCCAAAGAATTATTGAGAATATGTATTTTTAGAACTACACATATAAGATCAAAAGTACTATACTTATAAGTTTACTTAGTTGTGACTGAATGCATTTTTTGAAATGTCATTCCAGTTGTAAAACCTTAAATATATTTCAATAATGGTTATCTCAATCATTAGGAAAATATGTTTAACATTTTTCCTGTTAACATGGTGACCTTGCCTGATCAGGTGGTGGTGCAGTGGATAGAGCTTCAGCCTGGGATGCTGAGGACCCGGTTTGAAACACCAAGGTCGCCGGCTTGAGTGCGGGGTCTCTGGCTTGAGTGTGAAATCATAGACATGACCACATGGTCACTGGCTTGAGCCCAAAGGTTGCTGGCTTGAACCCAAGGTCATTGGCTTGAGCAAGGGGTCACTGGCTTGGCTGGAGCCCCCAGTCAAGGCACGTATGAGAAAGCAATCAATGGACAACTAAGGTGCGGCAGCTATGAGTTGATGCTTCTCATCTTTCTCCCTTCCTGTTTACCTGTCTCTCTCTCTCTCTTAAAACAAAACAAAACAACACATAGAGATCTTAGGTTGGCAAGAATGTTACAGAAAAAATCTAGCACAGTCCTTAGTAATAGTTAGTGCTCAATAAAATAGTAGTTTAGACATTTATTTGCAAAAAAATTTTTTGAATTGAGTATTTTATATCCTAGGATGCTGAATAAAATACATCACTTACTATTGTACTTATGTGACCCTTCAGTTGAATTTTTAAGATATTCTCTATTAAACTGGGGGAGGGGGTGGATTAATTCTTTTCTTCCATTTTGTTTTTTAGACATTAAAATGGTTCTTATGAATTAGAACGCTCAATGAAACTTTCATATTTGCTTTTTAAATAGGGTGACATATGTGATTCTCACTTTGTGAAACTGCTTTTTGAAACAGAGAAAATAGATATAGTACTGCATTTTGCTGCACAAACACATGTAGGTAAGCATTGTTTTATGTTACAGTTATAATGGGAAAATGATTTTTTCCAGTGGCTTATTAGCCTAAATCAAAGTCTAGTAGTGGGGGTGAACAAGTAGATACTTAATATGTGTCTTTGAAAGCTCTACCAGAAAAAGAAGCCAGTGGTCACTCTGTCATCAAGATAGTTCGGGCTTTTCAGGTCACTTTTATTAGTGTACGTTGAAATGTAACCTTGAATGCTATCTTAAAACTGTGAGTTTAAGCCCTGGCCGGTTGGCTCAGAGGTAGAGCGTTGGCCTAGCGTGCAGAGGACCAGGGTTCGATTCCCGGCCAGGGCACACAGGAGAAGCGCCCATTTGCTTCTCCACCCCTCCGCCGCGCCTTCCTCTCTGTCTCTCTCTTCCCCTCCCGCAGCCAAGGCTCCATTGGACAAAGATGGCCCGGGCGCTGGGGATGGCTCCTTGGCCTCTGCCCCAGGCGCTAGAGTGGCTCTGGTTGCAACATGGCGACGCCCAGGGTGGGCAGAGCGTCGCCCCATGGTGGGCGTGCCGGTGGATCCCGGTCGGGCGCATGCGGGAGTCTGTCTGACTGTCTCTCCCTGTTTCCAGCTTCAGAAAAATGCAAAAAAATTAAAAACAAAACAAAAACAAAAACTGTGAGTTTAACCAAATTCATCATAGTAATTACTTCTGAGGAGACATTGAAACTATATTTTTTATCTTGTTTTTTTTAAGCTAAGTATTGGATACACATTTGAACATTATATTATTTGTGCTGTTTTTTCCATCTGAGAGTTTTCTAATAATATGTCTAACATTTTACATTGTGAAATATAGCATATTCGGAAGAATTTAGAAGTCATACTCATGTAATGGTCACTGAGACAAAGATCGAATGTTGCTGAACCCTCTTTAGTGTAGTATTACTACGCTTTAACCTGATTTTAAAGTTAGCATTTCCTTTGGTTTTCTCTACAGTTCTGCTGTCTATATATAAATATTTATCCCTAAACAGTATAAGTTAGTTTTGCCTGTTTTTACAATTTTATAAATATGTATATATAAAAAAAATGTAGGTTTTGGGGTCTTTTTTATTCAGATAGATTCATGTTGTTGGATGTAGGTATAATTTGTTCATTTTCAGTGACATAAAATATTCTTTTATTCTCAGCGCGTACCACAATTTGTATATTAATTTTACTCTTGATGGACATTTGGATTGTTTACACTTTGGGCAATTTTGAACAATACTACTATGGATATTCTTACACATGTATCTTGGTACATATAAATACACATAGTATATATTTCTGTCAGTATATAACTAGAATCATAAGATCTGCACACTTCAGCATTAAACTTACCACACAACTTATATTTAGAAGAGTAGCTTTTAATCCCTATGTTCTCCTCTGTCCCCTGTTGATAACTTTATATGCTTTAATTTAAAGTTTATTTTTCCTCTTTAAAAAAAGATGCATAATCTACTGCTTTTAAGAGAAATGGTAGTCTAGTATACTCATCTTTCTCCATCTTTTTATATAGTACAGTGTGTCTAGGAGATCATTCTAAACAATGTAAAGATATTCCTCATTCTATTTTTAATTTTCATGGTACTCCATTGTATGGATGTACCATGATAGGGCTTATTTCCTACATTTTGCTTTTCTTTTTAATAGTGCTATAGTGGTTGGCTTTGTGCCTGTGTCTTTTTTATATCTGTCAGTTGACACTGGAAGTATTTCTAGAAGTAGGCTTGCAAGGCATATTCATTTTGCATGGGGCTACCAAAACAAAATACCGCAGACTGCGGGCTTAAAGAGCAGACATTGATTTCTCACAGTTTTGAAGGCTGCGGGACCAAGATTAAGGTGCCGGCAGGTGTGGTTCCTTTTCCGCAGGCTTCTTTCTCTTCTTGGATTGCAGGTGACAGCCTTCTCACTACGTTCTTACATGGTCTCTGTGGGTCTCGAGTGTCTCTTTTTGTGTCCACATTCCCTCTTTTAAAGACACCAGTCAGACTGGATTATTGAGCACCCCACTGGCGTTGCTTTAACTAATCACCTTTTTAAAATCCTGGGCTAATGGTTTTCAACCTTTTTCATCTCACGGAACACATAAATTAATTACTAACATGCTCAAGCACACCAAAAAAATACATTTTTTGCTGATCTGACAAAAAAAATAGGTATAATTTTGATTCATTCACACCAGACACTTATTGTGTTGGCTGTTGTCATTTCTTTATTTGAAAATCAAAGGGAGAAGTGGTCAGTGTCCCTGACTAAATAGTCAGGTATTGCATTTTTTAAAAATTCTTGCAGCATCCTGGTTGAAATCTGCTGCCCTAGGTAAATACAGTCACTTCTGAAGCACTGGGGTTTAGGGCTCCAATATGAATTTTGAGGGAGCACAATTCAGCCCCCTAACACTGAGTTAAAGTGTAAAAACATATGTAATTCACCTAGCTATTGGAAAATTTTCTTCGTTGGGGTGTAAACACTTTGTATACTCATTTCCAATGTATAAAGAATCTTTTTTCTTATAGTCTTACTAATAAAACGTAGTATTGTCAATTAAAAAAAATTTTTTTGCCAATCTGGTAGGTAAGAAATAGTATCTATAAGTTTTTAATTTGGATTTCTTTTATTGTAATGAGATTGAGCATCTTAAGCTTAAGGACCTTTGTATTTCTCATCTAAACTATTTGTTTATGCTGCCCATTTTACCATAGAATTGTTACTTATTTTTAGAGCTTCCTTATAGAATGGTTATATTAACATTTTGTTTCTGATAAATTCAGATGTTTTTTCCAGTTTGTTATTTGTCTTCTTTGTAGATTTTTCTTAAACCATAGAAGAATTTTTATGTAGTCAAATTTATTAATTTCTTTTCTTTTGCTTCTGTATTGTGAGCCATAATTAGAAAAGTTTCCCTCATTCCCAGATTATAGAGAATTGATTCTTTAAAGTGAATTTATTTTAAAATAATTTATCCAACAGTTTTCAGTAATAACAGTTTGAACTGAAAAACAGCCTTCTAGCTTAAACTGAAAGTTTCAAAATTGTCTTAAATTTAAAAATATTTTAAATTTAGATGTATCATTTATTTTTCTCCCTTTGGAATTAAAAGTGTTTCCCACACATTTAACACTGATGGTTTTCTAGGTTCTAAGAATTTACACATATGATGTAATTTAGGTTTAAAAAATCCAAATGGCCATGTGTTTTTCTGTTATTTTTGAAACTATTGCATTTGTTGTGAATGAACTAAATAGAGTTTCCTTAAACCTGAGTCTATGGTTTGGTGTTTGTTTTGTCCTTTGGATGGGATTATTCTAGCTTTTTCTCTCTTTTTCAGATCTTTCGTTTGTACATGCCATTGAGTTTACATATGTTAATGTTTATGGCACTCACGTTTTGGTAAGTGCTGCTCATGAAGCCAGAGTGGAGAAATTTATTTATGTCAGTACAGATGAAGTATATGGAGGCAGTCTTGATAAGGTAAGCTTAGGAAATGTATATTTCACCTACTAGCCATGGACCATGTAACAAATCTGTCTTATCAAAACCAACTCTGAAACTAAAAATCTTTTGCACAGCAAAACATACCTTTAACAAAATAAAAAGACAATCCACACAATGGGAGAACATATTCACCATTACGACTGATAAGGGGTTAATAACCAAAAATTTATGAAGAACTTCTAAAAATCAATACCAGAAAGGTAAACAATTTAATTAGAAAATGGGCAAAATAACTGAATAGACACTTCTCCACAGAGGACATACAGATGGCCAATAGGCATATGAAAAAGTGCTCAACATCACTAATCATTAGAGAAATGCAGACTAAAACCACAATGAGACATCACTTCACACGGTCAGAATGGCACTCATCAACAAAACAACACACAATAAGTGCTGGCGAGGGTGTGGAGAAAAGGGAACCCTCCTGCACTGCTGGTGGGAATGCAGACTGGTGCAGCCACTGTGGAAAACAATATAGAGATTCCTCAAAAAATTAAAAATGGAACTACCTTTTGATTCAGCCATCCCACTTTTAGGAATATATCCCAAGAACACCACATCAGTGATTCAAAAGGAGAAATGTACCCCTATGTTTATGGCAGCATTGTTCACAATAGCCAAGATCTGGAAACAGCCCAAGTGTCCATCAGTGGATGAGTAGATTAAAAAACAGTGGTACATATACACATACTAGAATATTACATGGCAATGAAAAAGAAGGAAATCTTACCTTTTTGGACCTGGAAATTATTACATTAAGTGAAATAAACCAGGCAGAGAATGACAAATATAATCTCATTTATATGTGGAATCTAATGAACATGGTGAACTGAGGAAAGAAATAGAGGCAGAGGCGGGGTCACAGAGACCAGAGGGACAGCTGTAAGAGGGAAGGGGGATGAGGGGATGGGATCAGAAAAGGTGAAGGGATTAGTGAAACTATATATACGTAACACAGATACAGATAACAGGACAGCAAGTCCCAGAGGGAAGGGGGGAGGGAGTCAGGTTCAGGGGGGCATGATGGGGGCATGTTGTTGGCCAGTGAGGGTGTTATATAGAGTGGGGCACTTGAATTTAAGTTAACACAATAAACTTAAAAATTTAATAATTAAAAAAACCTACTCGACTTTTTTTCATCCTCTGATTATACATCCTTATTGGACTCTAATTGTCATTCCATCATGCCTTCTGTTCAAATCAAATAATGCCACCCCAATGGCAACAGCAGTCCACTGGGTACAGATTATGTGTAATTTGACTGATAGTATTTTACAAGAGGGCAGCAGATTTCATCTTTTTGTCGCAGTCTTACATACACGATGAATGTTATTCCTTGGGGCCAGAGCATGTGTAAGTACGCTGCAGCATACTGCCTGGTCACACAGCAGAGCACACTGGAGTGCCAAGGGGTTAGTGTGAAATTAGTGAAGAAACTAGAACTTGTTCTCATTTATTCTTCATTTGTAAATGTCATTCTTTTTATGCAAAGAGATGGGTCCATTTTCCAGCCTGTATTTTTCATGGTCAGTAGTGACCTCTTTATGTTTTGTTTTATTTTTTTATTTTTACCAAAACACATGTATAGTGAAAACAAGCAAGTAGTTTGAAAAATTTTATGAGAAAAAGCAGGCCCTGACCACTTCAATCTACAATCCCACCTCTGAGAAGCAACCATTTTCAGTTCTTGTAATTTTTATCTGGCTAACTTCTCTCTCCTGTTACCATGTCACCACATACAGATGTAACATAGTATCCAGAATGATTTTTTTTTTGACAGAGATAGAGAGATAGGGACAGACAGACAGGAAAGGAGAGAGACGAGAAGCATCAATTCTTCATTGCAGCACCTTAGTTGTTCATTGATTGCTTTCTCATATGTGCCTTGACTGGGGGTCTACAGCAGAGCGAGTGACCCCTTGCTGAAGCCAGCGACCTTGGGCTTCAAGCCAGCAACCTTTGGACCCAAGCCAGCAAACATGGGGTCATCTCTGATCCCACGCTCAAGCTGGATGAGCCCACGCTCAAGCCGGTAACCTTGGGGTTTCGAACCTGGGTCCTCCACGTCCTAGTCTGACGCTCTATCCATTGTACCACTGCCTGGTCAGGCAGTAGCCAAAATGATTTTTAAAATGTAAGAAAGATTATAACATGCTCAAAATCTATTAATGTTTTATGTTGGCTTTCAAGGTTCCAAATGTTCTGGCTTCCCTCTAGCTCCGACCTCATCTTCCATTTCTCTCTTGTCTCATGAAGCTCCTTGTAGTTCCTCTGAACAGACTTCTATCTCAGGGTGTTTGCTCTTGTTCTTCTGCCTCTTGCTTTATAGGGTTGAGGTGAACTTTAAATAGGTTACTACATTAAAGTGCTTAGAAAAATACTAGGCACATAGTTGGGGTTCATTAATTTTTTTTAATGTAGTGATTAACATTTAAAGTTTGTAATACATTTTTTGAGTTTTCTACATGGAAAGGATGTATAATACTTATTTTTTTTTAATTTATCTTTTTAAAATTAGGAATTTGATGAATCTTCACCCAAACAGCCAACAAATCCTTACGCATCATCTAAGGCAGCTGCTGAGTGTTTTGTGCAGTCTTACTGGGAACGATACAGAGTAAGAACTGATTTTAAAACTCTCGAATCATTTTTGTTTGGATTTAGGTATTAACACTTCAAGTTAACATTAGCAGTATTTCATTTCTAGCGTAGAGGACATATATTGAGAAAAGTTACATATTAAGGAATGTTAAAAAAACTGATTTTCGGCCCTGGCCGGTTGGCTCAGCGATAGAACGTCTGCCTGGCGTGTGGGGGACCCGGGTTCGATTCCCTGCCAGGGCACATAGGAGAAGCGCCCATTTGCTTCTCCACCCCCTCCCTCCTTCCTCTCTGTCTCTCTCTTCCCCTCCCGCAGCCAAGGCTCCATTGGAGCAAAGATGGCCTGGGCGCTGGGGATGGCTCCTTGGCCTCTGCCCCAGGCGCTAGAGTGGCTCTGGTTGCGGCAAAGCAATGCCCCAGATGGGCAGAGCGTTGCCCCTGGTGGGCGTGCCGGGTGGATTCCTGTCGGGCGCATGCGGGAGTCTGTCTGACTGTCTCTCCCCGTTTCCAGCTTCAGAAAAATACAAAAAAACAAAACAAAAAAAACAACTAATTTTCTATTGCATGTGTGCAAAGTAGGACTTACTTCTTGTTTCACTCATTATTTAAAGGAGTGATTTGTATATCTTCTCTTTCTACTTCAGTAATAGGTAGAGAGTTGCCTCCCTAGTGAAAAACCTGTTCCCAGGCATCCTCTGAGTGAAGGAAGACGGAGGGGGGCCGACTCCCTGCCTCCTGCGTGCTCCTCTGCATGGTTCACCTCTCTTGGCTCATGAATAGGAGGCAGATTTCCCAGGTGGCTCCGACAGTGTCAGTGTGGGAGCCTTACTAACTGAATTATCAGCTCGAACCCCCTCCATCGGGCTCCCCACTGATCCTCTGGGAGTTGCTAGGGACTGGGTCAGAATGGCGAGCCAAGGAATGAGTTAACCTGCTCTTGCCTATTGTGTCCTTTTCTCTTTTGTGGTAGGCTCTTTTATTTGTAAGGGTTGGCACATCAGGGAAGCCTACTTGAAGTTTAACATGTAACCAAACCTAGAGTCCTAAGTTGGGGGGGGGAGGGGTCTCTGAAATGATCAAGTGGAAATTTCCGTCTATCAAACTTATAAACCTGCCTTCACTATATTTATCTTTCCCGTGTCCCAGTAAAGAAAGGACTCCTCTTCTTCCTTTTGGAACCTCTTCCTTTATCTGAATCCCAGCCTCTCCTGTCTCTTCAGGAACCTTACATTAGAAAAAAATCCCTTTGCTTCTCTCCTTAAGGTGTGAAATTATTTATCCAAAAGTGCCATATTTTAAAACTGCTTAATTTTATATAATCATTATTTTGTAATCATTATTTTGGACCTTTCCAATACCTTACTATTGAATACTCTTTAAGTTTCCAGTTGTCATCACAAGAAGCAGTAATGTTTATGGACCACACCAATATCCAGAAAAGGTACATTTTACTTCTGAATTCAGAGTGCGTTTTAGTGATTATAACTCATTTGTAATAATCTCTCTTCAGTTACTTGTTCAAAGTTTATGTTGTAACTATATATAATTTTAAAATGCTATATAGGGCATGTGCAGAACTCATTGGAGCCGGAGTTTTTACCACTGGTTTACGGACCGGTACCAATTCGCCAGAAACTTCATGCTGGTCGGACTCTAATGTGCATACATCAGGGTGGGTAACTCTTTCACAGACCAGCACGAAATTTCTGGAAGACCAAGACCGGTCCGCGGACCAGTGTTTGAAAAACACTGATTTAGAAAGTTTGAAGACTTGAGCTTAAGTCCCTACTTAATATTCACCTGCCGTCATGTCCATAGGCCCTTAGAGCATCATCTTTAAATTGAGGGATCATCATAAGCTTGGAAAGGATTCTGAAGGGTTCAGTGAGATGACACGTGGAAATGCCTCGTACTTTGCGGATTCTCAAGCACTGCAGAGTCCTCCCTGCACTGCTGTCACGCTGCAGTTTAGACTCCGGTTTGTCAGTGATACAGGAGGCTTGTACAGAAACTTACCTTAGACCTCACAGCGATGAGATTTGGTATGGAACAAGCCTTTCCAAGTGGGCAGAGCCGCCATCCTAAATGAGCCACACTAGTCCCAGGATACCTCAACTGGAAATACTGACTTCAAAGGGCAGTTTTAGAAAACAGAACTTCAACACTAGTATTTGCTCAGTGAAGGCAAAAGGAAGAATGTGGCATGTAGTAGAGCTTTATCAAACCTATTTTATATTAAACCATTTTATTCATATTTTATGTAACCATTCTGTAAGCGAAGTGTTCCACAGAGAGACTATGTAGCTGGGGTCTTTGCAGAACATTGTTATTGTCTTGTTACTGTTCTGTATGAAATCCCCAAATAGGTCACATTAGCATCTTTCTCCTTTGATTCAGTTATATTGTTGGCACTTCTATTGAGTACAGTGTGTGGCCCCTGAAGAATAAGATGACTGAGGTTTGGTCCCTGTCTTCACTTATACCAATAACTGAAATGTACTGAGCTAAAGGCTGGAGTATAGCTCATAGACAGGACAAATAATTAAACAAAAGAAAGAAAAGAAAACGAAAAAAAATTTATCTTACATTCATATGATTAACTGGGTTGGAGTTCTCCAACCCCTCTAATTGTTGAAGGCCTGCATGTCTTCCAGAGAGTAGTACAAAGAGGGCATGAAGAGATGTAGTGAAAGGCTGAACATGCCTGCGTGGCTGGTTCTGTATCATTAAACCCAAGTCTAAGTGACTAGTGCTCTGTCTCTGCCTACGGTTAGAGACCCGGTTTTTTACTTCCAGCTTGTGTTAAGCTGTTTGCCCAAGGGAAACGGCCCTCACCATGCTCTGCTGGTATTAATATCTGCTTTTCTTAGTTTTTAGAGTATCTTTAACAGGTTTATTATAGATTTAGTAATTTCACCCTGTTTAACATAAATTTTCTTTGACTCCAACTCACTGGAACGTATTTTTTTATCAGTGTCACAGGCACTTATTGAGTAGCTGTTATATATAAAGCACAAGTAAGCTAGGATTCCTGCTTTATAAAATCAACACAGAAGTGAGATTGGTAATGAGATGAAATTGTTCATAAAGACTTTCCACTATATATTGTTTTATTTTCATATTTTTCTAGCCGATAACTTGTTTTTGTGAAATAGGAAGCTATCTTAGTTAGAGTTCCTTTACTTTTCAGAGTTAAAATAGATTTTTCTTGAACTCCTGATAAGAACTGGAATGTATCTAGATGTATATTTCTTAACAATAATAATGTTTTAATCTTATTATGAGTTCAGATTAGTACCAGTGTACAAATTCTCAAAGTCTGAAATGATGTTTAAATATTCTTTTAGGTTATTCCAAAATTTATATCTTTACTACAGCACAACAGGAAATGGTATGTTGTTATTTTCCTTTGTACCTGTGTTTTTCTGAGATGTCACTGATTTGGTGACAGTCTTTCTTGACAATCATGAAGTCTTAGAGTTGGAAGCCATAGAACTGAATGTCTCAACACATTTAAGAATTCCTTCTATTGTATAATCAGTTTCATAGTTTTTTAAATAAGTACCTGTAATTCATCTTTATAATTTATATCTAAGATATTTTCAGTTCTAAGTGAAGGGACTAAGCAAAAGAACCTCATAGACACAGACAGCAGCATAGAGACAGAGAAAAATATTTCAGTTCTCAAGTGATTTACTCTGGAACTTTCAGTTATTACATAAAATATGACAGCTATCTGTATATAACTGTTCTGTACTTTTTTGAAAGGATTAATTCATAGAATTGTAGATATTTCTTCAAAATGAATTTAAAGTATACAATTGATGATTATTCCTCGGGGGCAGGAATTTCTTAGGCGTTTTCCAATTTCCTGCTGAGTGCCCTCAGAAGATTTGGAAATTCTGTCATTGCTGTACTCTGTCTTAGGAAAGCTTACTCTTATATTTTATGATTCCCTTTATGTAATCTTTTTAGCTGTATTCATGGATCAGGACTTCAAACAAGAAATTTTCTTTATGCTACTGATGTAGTAGAAGCATTTCTCACTGTCCTCAAAAAGGGGAAGCCAGGTGAAATTTATAACATTGGAACCAATTTTGAAATGTCAGTTCTCCAGCTTGCCAAGGAACTAATACAACTGGTATGTATATATTGTGAAAGGGTACTATTTTCAAAATTGTCACTAATTTAGTGACAGTAATCACTAAGTCAATATGCTTACAGTTTATTTAATTGAAAACTGAATGAGTAATAAGTAAAATTTATAATTCTGTATACTGACAATTTTCAACCAGTGTGCCCTAAGAATTTTTAAAACATTCAGTAACTGACTGTTTAGTCAGAGGCACTGACCTCTTTTCCCTTAGACTGTCAAATAAAAAATGACAACAGCCAACACAATAGGTTTCCAGTGTGATTGAATCAAAATTATACCTATATTTTTGGTCATATTAGCAAAATATATATTTTTTTGGTGTGCTGCAGAATTTTAGTAATTAGTTAACGTGTGCAATGAAATGAAAAAGGTTGAAAATCACTGATGTATATCATCTATATGCTGAGATATATCATTTGAAATTATATCACTCATTAGTAATAGTTTTTCAGGAAAAAAATCCTAACATGTTAAATATACATAACTAATAAAAGACATACCTAATTTCAGAAATGTAAAATTGTGTGACCTAGAATCAAAGAACAATGAAAAAGAAATAATTATAGTATATTTGTGAACATCAATTGTAAATCTCAGGATTCAGTAGAAAGACTGAGTAAATTGAAAAACTTGTTTTCATCTGTACTATTCTCAGAATAGTCTGTATTCCTAATATGGGCTTTCCACACCAAACTATTGTTGGATACCAGCTGGGTGTCCTACAATTGAGCTCAATTCTGATATCTTCCTGGAGATAGCGTTAGGTCCCACAGGTCAGGAGTCAGTCCCACAAGACTGCCCTCAGTTCAGATGCCAGTTAGAAGATCCTAGGTGCCATCTGTGCTTCTGACCCACCAGCTATAAATCAGAGGTAATATGCTAGGGTGGCTCACAGAACTCAGGAAAATAGTTTACTTTCTAGATTATCATTTTATTACCCAGGCTGTAACTCAGGACAGCCAGGTGGAAGAGATGCATAGGGTAAGGTATGAGGGAAAGGGTCTGGAATATTTATGCTCTTTCTGGACACGCCTCTCTCCCAGCACTTCCACATGTTCAGCAGCCTAGAAGTGCTCCAAACCCTGTATTTTGGGGTTTTTTGATAGACTTCATTAAGTAGGCATTAATTGTCACGTTGGCCATTGGTGACTAACTCAACTGCCAGCATCACTTCTCCTTTCTCTCCCAGGTCTGAGGGGAGCGGGGCAGAGTTCTATTTCTCTCGTCACATGGTTTGTTCCCCTGGCAACCTGCCCCTATCCTTAGGGGCTTGCCAAAACTCTGTTACTAACGTGAACTGTGGTGTGGTCGAAAGGGACTTATTATAGATGGCAAAAGACACCTGTATCTCTCATCACACTGGAAATTCCCAGTGTTTTAGGAGCTCTGTGCCAGAAACAGGGATGACGACCAAACATGTATTTTTATTATAAATCACAATATCACACTGAGAAATGACCAAAAGCCAAAAAATTTATTTTCTGCCTTAGTATACAATATGTGTTCTTTTTTCCTTTTATTGATTTTAGAGAGAGAGGAACGGGGGAGAGAGAAAGAGGAACATCGATTTGTTGTTCCACTTATTTATGCATTCATTGGTTGATTCTTGTCTGTGCCCTGACCAGGGATCCAACTCACAAGCTTGGTGTAGGGACGACACAAACCAACTGAGCCATCGGCCAGGGCACTGTGTATTCTTTCTGAGCTTCAGACAGAATTTGGGTTGTAGAGTACAGAAAGTATTCCTAAAACACTGTTCATCTTAGCTGTCTCTCCTGCTTTCAGGAGCTTGTTTTCTTGTCTTTTGAATCTGCTATTGAATATAATTGCTATTCTCTTGTCTCATTTTATAATTTGATTCAAAAAACTTTTTCAATTTCAACAGATCAAAGAGACCAATTCAGAGTCTGAAATGGAAAACTGGGTTGATTATGTTAATGACAGGTGAGTAACAAGTCAAAACATTGGGGAAAGAAACTAGTTTGTTTGTTTTGAGTTTTCTGCTAAAATATTTTCTTCTAATTTTAAATGTCATGAGAATAAAGTATAGCATTATAACTTGCTGTATGATTTTTAAAAAGTTCCTGACCTAGCCCTGGCCAATTGGTTCAGTGGTAGAGTGTTGGCCTGGCTTGTGGAAACCCTGGGTTTGATACCCAGCCAGGGCACACAGGAGAAGCACCCATCTGCTTCTCCATCCCTCCCCCTCTCCTTTTTCTCTATCTCTCTCTTTCCCTCCCGCAACCAAGGCTCCTTTGGAGCAAAGTTGGCCTAGGCACTGAGGATGGCTCCATGGCTTCCACATCAGGTGCTAGAGTGGCTTAAGTTGCAATGGAGCAATGCCCCAGATGGGCAGAGCATCGCCCCCTGGTGGGCATGCTGGGTGGGTCCCGGTCAGGCACATGCAGGAGTCTGTCAGACTGCCTCCCTGCTTCTCACTTCAGAAAAAAAAAAGTTACCCTTCCCAAAGCTGAGGTTTCCTTGAGTGTGAAATAGACAAAATAATATGTTGCTTTTAAAAAGTATTTTAGGGTTTAATTATAATAGATACAAAGTACCCAACCCAGGGTATGGAACACAAGAGTTCTGATAAGGTTATATATATTTATTTATTCATTCATCATACCTAGATTGTGCTGAAATAAGAGAATCAACTACAAAGAGTATTAGGCATCTGGGATTATAGATGATTTTTAATATATATCTATATATACTTTATTTTATAAATTTTCTCTGATCATGTCGTTAGGTAGAATTTTTTGAGAAAAAAAGTTTGAATTATGGTAAAGATGAATGGCCACATTCTCTTTAATACTCAGATTTGTAAAGATATTCCACAGTGTCATTTTAACTCTGTTTTGTTTTCCAAGACCTACCAATGACATGAGATATCCAATGAAGTCAGAAAAAATACACGGCTTAGGATGGAGACCTAAAGTGCCTTGGAAAGAAGGCATAAAGAAAACAAGTATGTTATGAATTGGTTATTTGTGGGGCAGCGGGTTCAGAAAAATTTAAAGATAAAGTAGTTTATTTTTTGAACACTAAAAATTCAGAATATTGTGATGAATAATTTTTACTTTTCAAATTGTTACTTTAATGTATTTCTAGCAATAGTAATATATATTTTTAAGTATATATCTTGAATTTCATAGACTAACTTCTAATTAGTCTTCCTTTATCTTATTAGCATTTATGAGATACCTATTTCATTGATTCTCAGGTGCACATATTTACTTTTCATATCCTTGAAAGGTATGTGTTTGACTATCACTAGTATCCTAAAATTATTGTAACTTTTTCCTTTATTGTATGGAAAATAGTGGTCTATCTTAAGAAAAGTGGCGTCTTAGATTTGATGACATATGTGTAGTTGCAGTCTTTAATATCTTAAGTCTTTTTATATTACAATAAATAGGAAGCAAATTGACTATGTACAGAAATATCTATTAAAATATATATGAAGTCTATGTACATGTGTTAAAAGTTCTATTCAGAAATATACTTATGAAAAGAAATGTCCAGATATAAAAAGGTCTTGATTTAAATCTTAAAATACAAAGTACTTCTGTTGAATTTCAAAAACAAGTTCAAAGATAGTTAATCTTTTTTTCACTATAAAACTTTACAAACTATAGTATAGCAACATAATATAATTCACATATTAACAGAAGAAAACTCATCTCTCATTATGCCTGTAATGCAGTATTGCTACCTTTACAGGAATAAAATGTTGCACTTACTTTTTATAACTTTAAAACCAGTACAAATGACTTATCTCCTTTTCCCCCTGTGTTTCTTAAAATCAGAATGTCTTTAAACACTTTTATCAGCAAATTTGATATTGAAGCATTTGTGATGTTAAAAAAAAGTTGGTTTTTAAATCTGAATTTTAGTATGATGAAGTATCTTCTGATTAATCTCAGTTCAAAATCAAATTGTTTTCATCATTAGGCAACCCTTGCTTGCTGATAGGTGTTGGGCAAGACGTTTCTTACTTGGCAGGAACTCAGTAAATTTTGGTTAACTGATGTTTAATTTTTAATTTTTTTCTCTTGCTTTCTTCCTTTCAGTTGAGTGGTACAGAGAGAATTTTCACAACTGGAAGAATGCAGAAAAAGCATTAGAACCCTTTCCAGTAGAGCCATCATTTGTATAGTCTGGACAGTTTTTGGAAAAAGAAAATTATTCTACCTCGACAAGTGATATGAAATCAAGTGACCAAATGAAGCGTCTTTTATTTATTTGGAATTAGATTCGTGACTTTTTGTACAAAATTCAAATGCAAAATGCCTCAATCTTTGGAAAAGTTTCAGTATTGGCATGGGATTTAAATATCAAAATTCTTTCAGGAACATTTTCTGAATTAGGAACCCACAGTCATAGGAAGACTCCTTCATAGGAGTGGGCTGGGAAGGAGGGACCTCCTAGTTCTGAGAACAAGGGCAATAAGAGATCTGGACTGATGGCAGCTTTGCTGGCATTGAGCTCGGTCAGCTTCCCAGCCTTTCCCATTGCCTAGAGTCACTGAAGTTTTCCTTTTTAGGCAATATAGGATGAGATCTATGCCCTGACTTTTTTTTTTTTAAGGTATGATATTATGCTATAGTTTCTTTAAAAATGGAACAAAATGGAAGCACTTTTAAACTTTTGATAATCTTGTAACTGATTAAGTTAAATGGTTTTTAAAAGGACAGTTTTTATATTTTTAAAATCAGTCATTGAACTTGTGTTTACATAACCTTGTAACAGAAATTTTATCATGTTTTATCATATTTACCATATAAAATGATTTTATTTATAAAATCACTATTTTAATGTATTTAAAATAGAGTATGTTCTTTTAGTAATGTATGTTTTTATTTTGCTGTAGAAAAATTTTTAAAAACTTAATTATGTATTTTTAATTCCTCTCACCCCTGAAGCCTTTAAGATAATTTGAAAATGTAGCTGATTGGATATTGCGTTGAGAAAGGAAAAAGAGTCAAAGATTATGCTTTCTGGCTTCAGTACATAATTGGTGGTGGTTTGTGTGGTGGGAAGCAAGGTTATTAACGCAGAGGTTGGAGAGGGTGGGCGGGGGGATAGGAGTGAAAAGAGGAAGCAGATCCAAAATCAGGAAGAGGATTTGCCAAACAGAAATGAAACACAAACTGAAGTTGAACATTTGTAACTTCAGAATTCTGAGATACGTGAAAATAGACCGAGCCAGAATTGGGAATAGTATGAGTCAGGTCAGGCAAAAGGACTAGAGAGTGAGGCGGCCTGAAATGATGCTCCGCTGGTCTTTGCTGTGTAGGGAAGAACAAGCTTCCTGCAGGTAGTGTGGCTCCAGAGGAAATGGAGATGGCGGGCGGGCACAGGGGAAGCTGAGCAGAGCTCAGAGCCTGGGAAGTTACAGGCAGGTGGGACCAACTGACAGCAAATGGTCTGTGATGGAGTTTTGTAATTGAGGGCAGATGACAAAATAAAAGCACTTTGTGTCATTTGTTCTGTGTAGTTTGTTCTTGTACATACTTTTGTGTACACTTTTATTTCTAATTTTAATATATTTACTTTATTGTACATCTTATCTCAGGAGATGGCCTTGACAGACATTAATAACATATAATAAAAAATCAGTTTATAAAAAAAAATGCCAGAAAAATGTAAAAAGATTAACGCTCCAAATCATTTGTCACAGGGATATGCAAATTAAAATAACGAGATACACACCTATTAGCCCAGGGGTCTCAAACTCGCAGCCCGTGGGCCGCATCCGCCGAACACTTTTGTGCGGCCCGCAGACTAACCCACAAAGTTCAAAATATTTTGGATAAAATTAAGTAAGCCTAGGGGCCTACTTGTATTTTTCATTTCTCTAGCATCCTAGCTAGATATTAACTTAGTTAACAGCAGTTGTGATGCGAACTACAGTTTCTGGTCGTTTTGTGACACTGAGTAAACTGCATGTACGATTGTGCTTGTTGTACTGATTTTTTTTTTGTTTTCAACTGCAGTGAGAAAAGTGTTGCATAACAGTTGCCTTTTGTAGACCTAGTGCGGCCCCCCCGAACGGCTGTGATCTTGCTCTGCGGCCCACATGCTGAGTTGAGTTTGAGACCCCTGTATTAGCCCAAAATGACACCACCAAATGCTGACAAGTGATTCCACTTATTTGAGGTATTTAAAACAGGCAAATTCATAGACACAAAGTAGAGTAGAGGTTTGTCATCTTGCCCCTGCAGTGCAGGTACAAACATGGTTACTGGGCGCTGCACCTGGAAAAAAGTCACCTGACCCTGAAAGGGAAAATGTCACAAGCATGCCTTTTCATGAAACCAACTTTGTCCCCAGCTTGTAACGCAGCCAGGCGCCAGCCTCTCAGTCAGTACAGAGGACCTTCCTTCCCTTCCTTTGTGCTGCCTCCCTTGTGCTTGAGCATAACCTTGATAAGAGCTGTCTGAAATTTCTCTGGGGTCTTCTCTCAGTTTCTGTGTTGGGGAGCTCAAGAACCCTAAGGCCAGTTACAATTAGGGATCTAGGAATGGAGTTGGGTGAAAAAGGGCTGCATACTGAACCTGACAAGGTCAAGGGAGGCCTGCCTGGCAGGTGTTAAGCTCAGAACCAAAAGTAACCACGGAGGACAGTCTGAACATAAAAGTCTTAACTGAAAGTGTGTCCTAGGCCAGAGTAATCTCTTCTAGATCGCTCAGGACACCTGCTGTACCAGAGAACGAGACCACAGACCCACCTCACTGTTACTTGTTCCCCACATTCCATCTCTGCTGTAAATGTTCATTGTTCACTGTCCTGTACCCCCCAGTGTAAAGGAAGCATGTGTTTCTCTGTTTTGCATTTTTTCCCAGTCCCGGGGATTTCCCTACTTCTCTTTTTCCCACCACCTTAATCTACCCCCAGCAGATTTCATGTGACCCTCCTGACGTCTCCTTTCATTCTAATGTATAAAATAAGCTGCAACACTGCCACTCTCTGGAGCATTTTCAGTCTCAAAGCTGAACAGCCTCAGGATGGGGCTGGTCACCAGAAAGATCAAGCAACTAGAAAGCAGTATCTTTTAGACCGAGAGCCCGAAAACAGCTCTATAAAAACTCACGAACAATGAGATTTGATGAGCATCCAGGTCGGTGAACAGGTGGAGAGGCCGGGCAGGGGTGCACCTGGGGAAGGCGTGGGAGCTCGGCACTTTCCCCACATCTTGCCCTGTGCTCACTTCCCTCTGGCTGCTCTTGAGTTGTAGCCGCTATAATACAGGTTGTGTGTTTCCCTGGGCCTTCCTAGCAAATGATCAAACCTGAGGAGGAGGTGATGGGGACCTGAAATCTATAGCCAATTGGTCAGAAGCACAAGTGACAACCCAGACTGGCAATTGGTACCTAAAGTGGGGACAGTTGTGGGATCAAGCCCTTTACTTGTGGGAGCTGATGGTAACTCCAGGTAGATAATGTCAGAATTTAATTGAATTATAGGACAGCTAGTTGGTGTCCTCAGTAAATTAAAGAATTGCTGGGTGTGGAAAAAGCACACATTTTGGTGCCCAGGAGAGCAATAATAGAATGGGGAGTAGAGGAGGAAGTTGAGTTTTCAGAAACGTGTGTGTGTGTGTGTGTGTGTGTGTGTGTGTGTGTGTGTGTGTAATACTGTTCTAATGGAAGAGTGTGCAGTAGAGTAGGACAGATTGACGACGGCTCAAGGGTGGGTGATTGACAGGGTACCGTGTCTGAGGAGAGGGGCTCCAGGGGGGAGTACTGGCTTGGGTGGAATGAGATAGGTGGGGTTCACCTCTTTCTGAACCAGTAAAGGCAGGGATTGGATGAATTTTGCATATAGAAACTTCAAGAAAGGAACATGAGGGAATTCACCATGACCTCAATTTCTTCTTGAGTGGTGAGGAAGGCATATTGGGCACCGAAAACCAATAGGGTCATTGCAGTCTAGATTTAGGGGGGGCAGGTGTGGGGAACTGGCAGTAAGCTGACAGTCTGTCCAACCCCCCACCTCACTTGTTCTGTGAAGTTGCTGAAGGTTGTTTTTCTCCACACCTCCATGTTAGCTGTGATGCTGAATTGTTTCTGCTCTCCTATCCTCCATGTCCCTTGGAAAGACTGGAGGCAGTTTCTTTTTATTCTTTGTTTTGTGTAGTTAAGATATATATGGTGGGGGTTTTCTGCACTTGGTAGAATTCTTGGGATGCCTTGGAAATATGACTTTGTTTAATGATCTCTTTGATTTGCTAATGACCTCACTTTGCCTTATAAATAAAGCAGGTAGGGGGGTGGAGGCTCGCCTTTTGCAAGCTATCTTCTGTGTTGCAAAAGGTCCTCCCTAGCCCATCCTTTTTTCTTTTAAGCCTATTTTTCTTAATTCTGCGCACTTCCCACTCAGGACCTGGAATTACTAGCTGTGCTGGTTCGCGGCAAAGGCAAAGGGGGAGGGGAGGGTTTTGAAGAGTCACAGAGGAAAATGAAAGCAGAAACTACCATTGCCAAGGTGAAGGCACAACCCAGTCTGAAGGCCATGAATTTATAGTGGCACCTGTTATAACTATTGAAAACACTGCTGCATTGAACATCCCTGTATGCACCTATCTGGACAGAGGTGAACATATATTTCTGAAGGATTGATGACCAGAAATGCTGTTTCTGGGTCCAAAGCACATGCACTTAACATTGAAAAGATACAGATGAAACTGCCTGTACTGTAACTGTTGGTGGCGAAATGGCACCAGAATGTTACTGATGATTGGACCTTGGTTCAGCAACCTTAGTACTTGGGTTCTGGCTAATCAAAAATTCAGTCAAGACTCTAAAACAGAAAGTTTGTTAAGAAAGTCACAGAGGTAGAAGTGAGCTATAGAAGAAATGGGCTCAGGAAATAATTGCAGAGGCAAAAGAATGGCCCTTGGAGCTTGGGAGAAAGAGAGAGGCCAGGAAAACTGGCTGGGGGCTGGGTGGGGAAAGGTGCAGGCGTGCTCTGTAGAGAGAGCAGCACTGGGTCCTTCATTGTGAGAATGTGTATCTGGAGGTCCCAGGGGAGCATCCCAGTAGAATACTTATCAGCTTTTCATGTGCATTCTTTCAGGATTGTGGTCTCCACTGATTGTTGGCACTAGGGCAGGGGGTCACTAGTCAATGCAGCTTGTGGGTCAAATAGGTTTGCAGATATGATGTATATGTTTGCTCCCTTATAGTTTGCATTGGGTGTGGGGGACAGGCTGTAAGCAGGCCAGGTTGTTATAGCCTAAGGCTTAGTTTTAAGACTAAGCTTTTCCCCACACCCTTGACTGTTGCATGATGTGGGTGGTGCACTCTCGTGAGGAATCCCATCATGCCTCAGAGACTTCCTTGTTGTATATTGGATTAAAGGTTTTGATTTCTATACTATAAAGTGGGGCAGACGGAGAGCTTGCTCTCTCTTGGTTCCTGAAATTAGCATTAGAGGAGAGAGCAGAGAAAGGAGAGCAGAGAAAGGCCACATGGAGGGGAGGAGAGGCAGCCAAGATGGCAGAGTGCTGAAGGAGAAGCCAGTTTGTGCAGAGAGAAGGAGATGGGAAACAGAGGTGAATAAGACTGGTAAGCTAGAAACCTTTGATTTTAGGAAACTCGGATAAGTCAGTAGCTTTGTGAGCACAGAATGGAAAGGGAAGTGTCTTCCCACTGTGTGTTTTGCTTGCCCGCTGGGTGCAAGCTAGGATTAAAGATGATGGCCCACCAGTTTTTGGCTCCATTGTTTTATTACTATCTGTCCAAATCTAAAGCGAACCTGCATGGGCCAGGTGGCTGTTATGGTGGCTGTGGCTACTGGCTTTACATAGTTGGTCCTATGGCATTACTAGTCTGGCCTTGCTGCTTTTTGGGGCCTGGAGCTAAAACACATCTGAGGCCTATATTTTATCCGTAGGGATTAATGCTTGTTGGGCAGATAAAATATGTATTATGCTCACTTTGTTAAAGTGGCGCTGCCCACGTGGAGGCCGTTGCCCAGGTGATATTAATGTGTGTCTCTGTGGGCAGGCAGACTCCTTGTAGCCTGGGGCTTGGTTTTGGGATTAAGCCTTTCCCACCCTTTTTTGATGTGGGGTGGTACAATCCAATCATGCCTCAGAGAAGTGACTTTGTATTAGAGACTTCCCTATTTTGTATATTGGATTAAGGGTTTGGATTTCTACACTATAAAATGGGGACGGAGCGGGAGCTTGCGCTCTTGGTTCCTGGGATGATTAGCATGAGAGAGCAGAGGGAGCAGAGCAGAGAGCAGAAAGAGGCCATGTGACGAGGAGAAGCAGCCAAGATGGTGGAGTGCTTAGTGAGATGCCAGTTTGCGTAGAGTTTGTATCTGGGATAAGGAAGGAGATGGGGAACTGAGGAAAATAAGGCTGGTAAGCTAGAAACCTTTGATTCTAGGAAACTCGGATAAGTCAGTAGCTTTGTGAGCACTGAATGTGAGTGGGTTTTGGAGCCCAGTGTGTATTTTTACTTGCCCGCCGGGTGCAAGCTAGGATTAAAGACTATGGCCCACCAGTTTGTGGCTCCATTGTTTCTTTACTGACTGTCCGAATCCAATGTGAACCTGCATGGGCCGGGCTGCTGTGATGGTGGCCCTGGCCGTGGCTCCTGGCTTTACAATGCTTAAGGCAGTTAATGCAAGGGCCCACATGGGAGGGGGTCTGCTGTAAGACTAGGAACATGAGAGGGAAGGGAGGGTTGGGGGAGGGCCTGTACTGCATGACCAATGATATGAAGTGTGAAGGGATCTAAACCACTTGACCAGTGATATGCTAGAGGAGGTGAAGTTACCCTGGAGCAAGGTCTTTGTTTCCCTAATATTAACCCTTGCTAGGCACCTGGGGCTTTCTGTCCTGGTGACCTTCCGTATCTGGCTCATTGTTCTTGCTCTGCTCATGTCTAACTGCCTGCCACATAACCAGTTGTGGATATTAATAGACCCTTTAACCTGTGCCAATTTGAAAGATACAAAATTATTTAATTGTACTTCTATACTCCTTAACCAGCTTTAGTCTCTCTGTGTATGTTTATTAGCCACTTATGTGTCTTTTTCTCTGAATTACATATTTATATTGTTGCTGGCTTTTCAACAGAGGTATTTGAAGTAGATCTTTTTAATGAGATGATTAAACATTAATTGGAGCATCCCCTTTGATGTCATCTCTCCTGACCTGAGCTTCAGTGTCCATTCCATCCTACCTATGACCCCAATCAGATCAGCCTCAACAGTCTGTCTCATCAGCCTTGACTGGGCTTCGCTACTCTTCCTACTCAGTCTGGACCCCAATGGTCCAAATGGGTATAAACTTTTTCCTAGTACTCTTAATTCTGCTACCTCCTTCCTTCCTTCCTTCCTTCCTTCATTCATTCATTCATTCTATATTATTGACTACTTACTGTGTTCTAAGCACCATTCTTACATAGCCCAACCTTACATGAACCTAGCCTTTCTCTTTTTCTAAGTCTGTATATTATAGAATATCACTGAAGAAAATTTCAAAGTTTTAGAAATTTTTACCACCAACATAAACAGATGTGCCCTCAGAAGTATAAGCCGTGCTTTCATCTATTCCTGCTTAGCTGCCTTTTATATGCCACAGGGAAGGAGCTCTCGATTTTTTATCAGAGTTCAGATTCTGACTTCATCCTGATCTCACTCATTTTCAGTCCATTCTCCTACTCTTGTTGCAGAAGGAGGTGAAGTGATGTAATGGTAATAAACTGAGTTTTGGAATTGTGTTTGATGGGCCAGGGCAAATGTGAAAACTGGCCCTCGCCTTTGAAAATTCTTGGTTAACCCCTTGAGCGGATACGCTCAAGCTCAGAAATCCTAGGTATTTAGATCCCTAAGTCCTATGGATTCCCCCATTCCCTGACTGAGGAGATTCCAGAAGAGGGTCAGCTGAGGTGAGTAGCATGACAACCACATTCCGGCAGACTTCCTTCTAGCTCTCTCCTGCTTGGAGGGACTGAGCAAGGAGCTAGTCATGGAATCCTACAGCTGGTGAGTTCATTCTATACAACCCACCTGTGTAAACTTCTGATGGAGAGCCGGAGTGACCTAGGTTTATTTTGTTAACCTCCTGCTGGGAATGAATAAAAAGGGAGGACCAGGGTTAGTAGATACTGTAAAGCTATTGTGACCAGTTTCTCTGACTTTGGAGACTGCCTTTGGGCCAGCAGGCTGGGCGGTAGCAGCATCCACACAGGACGACTGTGAAACACCCCAGGCTAAGGAGAACCTCCCCACACTTCAAGTTCAGAGCCCAGTTCACCACTTCCTCTCTCATGATAGTCACAGTTCTCCAACTGGGGCTCAATATCCTCCTTTGTAGAGTGGAAACCATAGTTACTATGAATTTTAAATAAAGTAATGCATGTAAAACATTCAGCCAGTGTCCAGTACATGTTTATTAAACTTTAGTTTTTATTTTTATTTCACAGGAAAAAACAAAAAGAAATAGGAATATCCTTACCCTAAACACTAAATTATTCCTTACCTCTTCTCTCCCTCATCATTTATAAACAAACACTCGAGAGTATCCCCATTTAGTGTCCCACGTCCTCACCTCTTGACCTTTTAGCACTGTGTTATACCTGACTTTTCTGCCCCATTACTTTTCTGGGTCTGTTTCCACCATTGTCACTCATAATCTCCTGAATGTGAAAGCCAAAGGTCAGTTCTCTTCCCCACTCCTTGCTGCATTTTGGCCTTATTCGTGCTCTGTTTGTTAAAAGGCTTTCTTCCCTTGCCTTCAGCAGCACTGTTCTTTCCTGTCTCCCTCACCATTTTCCACCTCTTTCCTTCTTGCTGGCCTCTTCTGCCTATTCCCTAAATTGACCATTTGGGACTGGTTAATTCCTGGGTGTGTGTGTGTGGGGGGGGGGGGGGTGGCTATCCAGTGCATTGTAGTAGGCTTACTAGCATCCCTGGTGTCTATGCCCTTCCTTTCCCCCACTTCCGTGTTGTGACAACCAAAAATGCATCCAGACTTTGCCTATTGTCCCGAGAAGCAAAATTGCCCTGGTTAAGAACCATTGCCCCTAAGTGATAATGTTCCCAGCCTCCTCACTTATGTACTCTCTCTCCATATCCTCTAACTCTCATCCTCACGATAAGCACGATTCCCTTCCCACATTTTATTTTCCTAGCACCTACCTATTCTATTTCTGCATTCTAAACTCCAAACAACTTTTGGAGCACTCACCTGGATTCTAGAAGATACCACAACTTTTACAGATATGTAACAGAATGTACAGTCCCTCCACAGTCCCCAATTACTGTTTCCTGCATTCTCAGTCTTGAGAAAGGACATACTCGTCCACCCTTTTCCAGGCCAGCAGCCTTGATGCCATCGTTGCCTCTTCTTTCTCTCCCTGCCCATGTCTAGTTACTGAATCCTACTGATTACTCCCTAGTCATCTCTGAATTCTGGTGTCTCTTCTTCAGCTCTTACTGCCACTGCCTTAGTACTTGCGTTTTTACAAATCAAACCACTCCCTGAAATAGAAAATACATTTTGGTTCCTTGTTGCCTAATTTTTCAAACTCCAAAGGGTCATCATACCCAGTCATTCTGCTTCCTCTCAGCTCCCTCCTCAGTTGTGCTCACAGACGGGCACCCTGGCCTCCTCAGGAGCCAGGCCCTTCCATGCTCTCGGAAGGTCCTGTTCTTCGGCACAGCTGTCTGTCCTTTCAGATATGCGCCTTCCTCTTGTTCCCTCTTGTTTGTCTGAAGAACTGGTCAACCTTCAAATCCCAAACCAAATGTCACCTGCTCACCAAAGTTGGCCTCACTTGCAGCTGTTGAGATCAGCCCTCAATTCCCATCCCATTTTACTCGTATGATTCATGTGTTTATAGGTTTGTGTGCCCACAGGACATGTTGCTCCTGGGAGTGGAATCATTTCTGTATCCCAGGACTCAGACACTCAGCATCGCTAATCGCTTGTGGGTTTTTAAAGGAGTAGATTCTTCGCCACTGTCTTTTTGTCTTTCTCAGTTTCTCTCTGCTGCTCTCTCCACACTCACAGCTGCTCTCCCTCCCACCCCAGGCAGAACCTCTTGCTTTTTCACACACCACTGACCACCATAAGCATACTTGCTTCCTTGAACCTCACACTTTAAGAAAGAGGCCAACCAGTTTTGCAAGTCTTAGGCTTGCTACTGATTTCACTTATGTTTTGTTGTTGTTTAGAAGAACTGATCTTTAATTCTAACGTTGGTGCTTCTTTGTGGAAACTTCTTTGAATGATTGTTCTTTGATCTTTTCTTAGCTTTAATAATTAGTGTTTCTAATACTGTTGTGTTTATAGCTAAATTCACTATGCTTTAATTGACACGCTATTAGGCAAGCTTTATCCAATGGTGGAAAATATTCTGTTGTACCTATGTAGTCTTTCTATCATACATTTAGAAAAATAGCAAGCCCCCTTTTTATTGTTTTGACTTAATTAGGTCAATTCTGCGAAGCAAAAGAAGCAACTTTAACTCATGGTTTCCCTCCCTTGACTTTAACCTGTTGGAAAATCTTTCAATAAAATGTCTTCTAATTAACAGTTCTGTACTTTGCTTAATCCCTGATTATTGACTTGGAATGAAAACATCGCTCACTTAATGAAGAGAGCCTTGAGAAATGACTGCAGGGGTAAGAGAGAAGGGCAAGTGCTTTCTCAGGTTAAAATGCTGAATAAAAATTACGGAGAAGAGAAAATTATATAAAATAGGCCAAATGAGCCATTGAGAAACAGCTTTCTATTCCTAGTAAATTTGAAAACTTTGATTGGTGGTTCTGCTGTTCTGCCCGTCACATTTTTAAAAATATAATAAACAGGTGAAAATATAAAGCAGTGTTTGTTTGTTCAGAAAAAAGCATCCACAGTGAAATGTACGTTATACCTTATTTGGATGTTACATATCAAGTGCAAGTTCCATGTGTTAATATTTAGAAAATACACGTTTTTCTCAGATTAATCTGCCAGCCTGCAGGTTTTCCTTTTGCCCTCATAACACTCTAAGGTGCTGCCTCTGACTTACTCTACAAATATTTCAACCATTATATAAAAAAAAATAAAATAGTGTGCCTCATAACTAAAATTAAATCAGTTAAAATTCTCAGGAGTTGAAATTGTGGTTGTTTCAGTTAATGGACTAATCAAACCATAGTTTTAGATGGTGTCCCTGCAATATTCTAATTACTGCAATCTGATTTTCCTTAGTAATTGTGAAGGTCAAAACTGAAAGCCTGATTCAAGAAGGAAAATTGAAAGTTAAGAATAAAAGATGTTTTTATCCTGAACATATGTCATGATAGATTAAGTTGACCTTGTAAAGTTAAAGAGAGGTTTTTCTATAAATCACAGTGGAGTTGACTACAAGGTATGGAAATTGTGACCCAAATCTTGAAACAGTATTCATTTCATTGTGTTATTTTTCAATAAAGGTGCTTTGTGATATATGAAACAACAACAACAACAAAAATATCTACACATTTTTTGATTTTATGTCTTTGTAAGGATTTCATGTGTAAAAACAGAAATGAAAAACAAAACAGAAACAACTTTTGTCAGACCACATGTCCTAATGTGGTGATTCCAAAAATATGGTTTTGGTATACGCAGGACAGACTTTAGCAATAGATGGACAAAGGTACTATTTAGACTGACTGTGGATTTAATGAAAAGCCTCTCTTTTCTCACAAACTATAACCCTAATCACATTCTGATGCCTAAAAACACATTAATAAGAAATAAAGTACTTCATTATTTAGTGAAAAATAGCATTAAAATCCAAAAATTTCTTGACTCTTTAACATAAGACTAATAATTATTTTTTTCAAATTCTATTATAAAAAATTAAAACAGAAATTAAAAGATGTATTTCTCTACATACATTTAACAATTGTAAACATTTTGCTATATTGATGTTATGTGTATGTGTGGATGTTTGAAATATTTAAAAGCAAACTGAAGACATCATGACACTTCAACACTAAATACTTCCACATAAATATCATAAAATCCATAGTATTTCTCCATAATTATAATACTATTTTATACTTAAGAAAATTGACAGCCATTTCTTAATATACACATTTAAATTTCTCCATATTTCCCTGAAAGTTAGCAGAATATACCACCCAAACCATGCCACTTTGGCACAGACATTATTTTAAGCTGAAAGCAAATGAGAAACAACAAAAGTTTTCTGCCATCCCCTCTGTCTAAATGCAGGATAAATTGGTAAAGGTGTCCCCTCTTCCCTCTCTACCAGGAAGGGCAGTAGTTAATCACCAGAGACAACTATACACCCTGATCTTTCACAAATTGCACCAGAGGAATCTAGGAAACAAGCTTTCCTAACTAGCCCTCTCTACCATTAGTTTCTCCGTGTGTTTACTTTCCGCCCCAGAACTTTGGTCTTTTTCCTTTGTCTTGTCACTATTTCACAAATTTATTTTTCTTTTATAAGATGCCATGCAGAGTTGGGCAAAAGTAGGTTTACAGTTGTTTGTACAGAAATAATGCAATAATTAATAAATAACAATACAAGAATAAACTCTATGTTTTGTGTACTCACAACTGTATTTTGCTACACCCTGTATTAGCTCAAGTTCTAACCATCCCATTAAATTACTCATCACTGAGAACTTACACTTGTATGTGCAATACACAGGTTAATAGACTTATGCTTTCCTCTTGTTCTCTGATTTTCTCTTATCTTTTGTTAGTCTAATTTACGGGGCCCCAGCCAGGGAACCTAAGATAGATAGAGAGATAACTTAGTTTTCTCTCTTATATTTATAAGTGTATTTATAGCTAAAAAAAAAAAAAAAAATCTATACCAGAGTCCAATAAGGGTCCACACATTAACTTTTAGTTATGTCTTTTTGTCAATGATGTGATGAGTTCCTGCCTGTTTATCCGGGAAGAATTGGACACTGGACTAACCCCGTGATAACATGTAGAATGATGGGGTGGAACCGCAGCCCCTTCTGAATCATGTGCAGCCTATGGAGTTGGGGAAAACTAGGTGTGGTCAACTTCCCCAATTGCTAATGGTGGAAATGGCTGGCTAGCCGAGTGGTGGAATCTGAGGTCAGGGCCCTGCTTTTCATCTTGCTAATTTAGCAAAACCCCAGAAGTGTGCCCCGTCAGCTCCAGCTGCAAGACAAGAGGAGGAAAGTTCTGATGAGGCTTCTGTCTCACATTGCACAGTCCTGCCTCAGTCCTGACCACAGGAAGCAGCAAAGCTCCACTACCCCTTTCTCTTACCCATTCCACCCATCCACTAAAGTCCTCTAGAAAAACTCTGCCCTGCATGTGCAAGAAAGACAGGGAGGAATGCTAGAGAAGAAATGACTGTCGCCTAGGCTCCTGAGCAAAAGCAACGTGGGTCAGGAATTGGCCAGTGGTGAGACATGCAGTTGGTGTAAGGGTCCAAAAAAACAGAACTAGAGAAGTGAACGAAAGCAGTGGAGAGTCAACAATACGAGGCTCCTGGGAGGCTGGAGGTGACTCAGGGCCAAATAGCACAGGGCTTCTGTGTCCTGGCCTCTTTTTCTGAGCTGCCGGTCACTTAACACTATCTTGTGCATCTTCACTGGGGAAAAAGAAAAAGAGACAAATTATTTTTGGTTTCTGGCTTTAAAAAAAATTATCAAGGATTTAGGAAACTCCTGCATTAAATTTATTTTGTCTTATTTTTTGGGCAAATAATCAAGCCTTACGCTTTAATCTCTGGATAGGGGTTGAGTGTGAGGAAATGGGCAGGGATGCAGTCGGGAGGCTGGCCTAATTCATCAGAAAAGAGAGACAAGCAATTATGCTGACAAGTATTTAAAGAGTGTGCAAGCCTCTGAAACTCAAGCTCTGGAACCCAAGGTTTTGGCCTTTAGGCCATTGTGCAAAATCCACGTGATTAGTTAGGTGTTTGCTTGAGGATGTGGGAGGATTGGATTAGAACATATGAAAAACACAGTAGGTTGTTCTTGAGTATCATTTACTTAATGGTTTCTGGCCTGGTAAGTATACCCAGAGGCTTTATATTGATGTATGTGATTCAACAAAAACAAAAAACAGTAAGGTCTTTATTGACTTGTGGTTTAATGGCTTTAAATACATTAACTTCTGGATCAATTCAATACACTGACGATTTTGCTACCCATTAACTTTTTTATACTTCTCTTCTAAGTTACAACTTCAATCTATACCTTTGAAGAAATCACTTTATATCCATCAAGCAAAGGTCTTATTTTCTACGCACAGAGTACTTTAAAATTCATAGACACGCCGGTGAAAAAGAATCTACAAGAAAAGCTGAGCCTTACCATCAGATTCCTGTTAAGGATTTAGATTCTCATGCTAATTTTTAATAGAAATAAGGTGTTTTAAAAAACACATATTAGTAGTATTTACTCAAGCTAAAATGTATGCTTTGTAGGGCAGCAGTCATTTCTGCACTGAATTAATTATGTAACTGCTATGGATGGAATTGTGTACCTTCCTCCCCCAAATTCATATGTGGAAGCCCTAACTCCCAAAGTGACTGTATTTGGACAGAAAGCCATTAAGGTTAAGGAGGTTATAAGGATAGGGTTCTGATCTGATAGGACTGGTGGCTTTAGAAGAATAGAGCTCTCTCCAAGCACAGACACCAAGGAAAAGTCCATGTGAGCAGGCAGTGAGAAGAGAGCTGTCTGCAAGCCAGGAAAAGTTCTCTCCTGAGGAACTTAACTGGCAAGCACCTTGATCCTGAACTTCCCAGACTCTAAACTCTAAGAAAATAAGTATCTGTTCTTTAAGCACTGTTCTCCCCTCCCCCAAATGTTTATGGTAGTTTATTATGGCTGCCCAAGCCAATTTCAAGCAAGACAGTAACCTTAAGCAAGTTGTGTACAGTATCTGTGGGCCTCGGTTTCCTGATATGTAAAATTTGTGGGTCAGGCTAAATAAACCCCAAGTTCTTTTCCACCTCTAGTGTTACTTTAACTTCAGCTGAAATGGTCTGGCTCCAGAAGAACATCACATTTAAGAAAAGTTACTTGATATTCTGACTTTCCAATTTTCATAAAAGATACAGAATAATACAAGGAAGTCCCATATATATTTTACCCAGATTCACCAACTTTTAATACTTTTTCCCATTTACTTTTAAATATTCTCTTTCTTCTGTCTTTCTGTGTGTATTTGCACACATACGATTTTATTTTTCTGAACCACTTGGGCGTAGATTGCAGATAAGAAACCTCTCTTTCCCTTTAATACTTCATTTCACTGTGCATTTCCTGAAAACAAGGATATTTTCTTATGTACCTATGGTTGCCAGCTTCAGGAGATTTAACACTGACATGACGCTTTTATGTAATCTACAACCACATTCCAATTTCTTTAATTGACCCAATAATATTCTTTAAAGCACGTACCTTCCCCAATAAGAACCAGTCCAGGATCACATATTGCGTTTAGTAGTAATGTCTTTTTAGCCTCCTTCCACCTGAAATTGTTCCTCAGCTCTTTGCTTTTATGACCTTAACAGTTTTGAGAATCCAAAACAGTCATTTACTAGAATGACTTTTATTTTTATTTTATTAATTTTATTTTATTGTATTAACATGAATTCAAAGTGTCTCACTCAATATAACATCCTCATTCCCCATCCCTGTGTCCCCTATTACACCCCCTGTACCCCTTTCCCCCAACTCCCTCCCCTCTTCCCTCTGGGATTTGCCATCCTGTTATCTGTATCTATGTGTTATGTATATATAAATTCACAAATCCCTTCACCTTCTCTGATTTCATCCCATCATCCCCCTTCCCTCTGACAGCTGTCCTCTGCTCCCTGTGACCCTGCCTCTGTCTCTATTCCATTCCTCAGTTCACTTTGTTCATTAGATTCCACATATAAGTGAGATCATATGATATTTGTCTTTCTCTTCCTGGCTTATTTCACTTAGCATAATAATCTCCAGGTCCATCCATGCCATTGCAAAAGGTAACATTTTCTTATTTTTCACAGCCACATAGTATTCCATGTGTATGTGTACCACTGCTTTTTAATGCACTCCTCCACTGACAGACACTTGGGCTGTTTCCAGATCTTGGCTATTGTAAACAATGCTGCAATAAACTAGAATGACTTTAATTTTGGATTGTTTAGTGTTGTATCCTGATTAAATATAGGTTAAATAACCCTGGCTGGACCATTACATAAGTGACAAAGTTGTGTCCTTTCCAGAAAATCGTATTAGGAAGCACATGATATCTCAATGACCCTCACTGAAAAATCATTCTTGACGACCATATCAAGGCATTGTTCAATTTCTCTAATGTATAGATTCTATTTCCCCCTTGCTACTATTAAGCAATCTTTGGTGAAACACTTTGAGACCGTGCCATGATCCTGCTCATCATATAACTTTTCTCCCAGCCTTAGCATCCATCATTGATTCTTGCCAGAACCAGTCTTTACTGATGCTTGGAAATGGATGATTTCCTATGCCACCACGCCCTTCATATTTTTCAGTCGGTGCAAGTCATTCACCTACAAGCCAGAATTTTCAGTGTCCCGCTCCCTTCATTATTGTACTCATGGGTTTTAATTTTATTCAATGGATAAATTATCTATTGCTCTTATTTATTTTGATGCTCAGATTGTCCCAGATTTGACCACTGGGAGTCCCTTCAAACTGGCTCCTATGTCCTTTTGATATATTCTTTTTTTTTAAAAAAAAAAGACTTGAGAAATAATAATTACAATCAGAGGCAAATCAAAATATTGCAATTTTTTTGTGTGTGCCAGGGGTTCCAGAATCAAAGTTAAGGACAGCTTACCAGTTAACAGAAGTTCAAAAATTTATTAGACGTTATAACTACATACAACATATTCTCTTTCTCTCTCTTTTAAAACATTCTCTTTGTAGTTGTTTACTCTCAGGTCTTCTCATAACTAGTTTTCATAGTTATCATAGGTAATATATCCATGGGCTAATTTGGAATACAGGACTGCAGCCTACATAAAACTTCTTTTCAACATGGAGTCATCTTTAACATCCTTCTCATTTGAATGCCAACTCCTTTATTTATATGTCCTTTACTGTGATGTATGTGCAGATTTTCACTTTACTTTCATCCTTGGAACGTGATCTCTATGGAGGTTCTGATGGTTCTTAGCTGTGCAATCTTGCTGAGCAAAGCTGGATTTCCTCCATAGCACAGTTACCGCACCTTAGTTGTTCATTGATTGCTTTCTCATATGCACTACGATGTGGGGAGGGCGTGGGGGGGGGGGAGCGGTCTCCAGCCCGCAACCCTGGGCTTCAAGCCAGCGACCATGGGATCATATGACCCCAGGCTCAAGCCAGGGACCTCGGGTTTGGAACCTGGGTCTTTACTGTCCCCGTCCAATGTTCTATCCACAGCACCACTGCCTGCTCCGATTTCTGACCCATTTTAAAGAGAATGTGAAAGGTAGCTACATTCATCATACCCAAGAAAGCCTTGAAAAGTCCTCTTTTCCTTTTCTTGTATGACCCGCAGATGTTTCAAATTTCTCCTTCTTTCACTCCAAGCCACCACCCCCGCCGCCCCCCGCCCCCCGCCCCCCAGCCTTCACAGATCAGTATCCATCCCCAAGTTCTCTGGTCTCTTTCCCCTCCTAGCCAACGCTTTTAAAGGAACTCAGACAGCGACTCTCCGTCTTAGAGATTGCAAATACTTTCAAATAGTGATTTTTTCCCCCTGTTATATATATATATATATATATATATATATATATATATATATATATATATATATATTGTTATGAACATATATATATTGAATATATATATATTCAAATGCATCCATTCCAAATAGTGATTTTTTTTCTGTTATATATATATATATTCTGTTATATATATATTGTTATGAATATATATATATTCAATATATATATATTGAATATATATATATTCAAATGCATCCATTCAGCCGTAAAAATTGACGGTGAAGCCTCCGCTTTAATGCAAAGCTCTAAATTGCAATGTAATTAGAGAGTGAAAAAATAGGATGTTTGGGCATTGCAGAATGTCTGCCTGGCACGGAGCGGATGTTTCAGAAACATTTATCTGCTGGTGTAGGAAATCGTATTGCCAATGGATGATCGCCCTTAATGAGCACGCCAAACTTTTACCGAGCGCTCGGGGAGTGCCGGGCGGGCCCCGCGCAAAGTGGTGGTTAGATAAAGGGGCATTTCCAGGACCCAAGAGGCTGCACTCCTGCCTCCCTGCGCTTGTCCACTCCCTTATCCCAATTGTGACAAATGTGTGTGCGGCTCCAGGCAGGGGCGGGTTGGCGGGAAGGGCCTATTCCGGCTGGGTCGGGGGTTAACCGAGGGGACCGCGGGGCTCCGGGATCGAGGGGACCAGCCCCGGGCGGACTGAGCGCTCCGCCCGGGGAGCATCCTCCTCGCGGGGCCCTGCGTCCAGCCTCCCGCCGCTGCGCTGCCGCCCTGGACCCTGCGGCCGCGGGCTCCCGGGCCGACCCGACCGCCGAGCCCAGCGGCTGCGGACCGGCTCGTTCACGACCGCTCTTAACAGTTAAGTTCAAAATCCGGGTTATGTGAAGAGGAGGTAGCTGTTCAGTACTGCCGGGACTGTGGCTCGTAAACAGCCAGACAGGAGAATTCTGATGGAACAATTTGCCGTGACAAAGAAGAAACTGTGATTATTTTAGAATGACACATCCGGAAGGGGCAAAGAATGCAGTAATACCTGGCTCTAGCGCAAAAGCGGGAGGAGCCGAAATAGCTCAGTTGGGAGAGCGTTAGACTGAAGATCTAAAGGTCCCTGGTTCGATCCCGGGTTTCGGCAGACCTCTTTTCTCCCCCTCTCTTTTTATTTCGAAGTGATTCAAATTTCGTAGGATCTGCTGTCAGTTGTAATCTGACTCATTAACGTGAGTTTAAATGAAACCGGGAATTAAAGGGTGAGGGAGGAGTGGAAACGGTCGCTTTCGGTCGCTCCTGGGAGAGCAGCCGCGGGGCACGTTCGCTAGTCCCGCTGCGCCTCCCGGCGGCCGGCAGAGACGTTGCTGCGCGTGCGCGACGCGGGCCTCGGGGCTGGAGCAGCGCGGCTCCGGCCGAAACCGCTCGGCTTCCCAGGCCCGCTCCACGCCCCGGCCGCCTCCGGAGGTATCCCAGCCGCCCCGCCGCGAGGGCTGGTGCGAGGAAGGAGTGGCTCTGCCTCGGGTGACAAGAGAGAAAACTGCATTCCAAATTTCACGCCCCAAAGCATGTCAATCTGAAAAGCAAAACCCTTCTGTTTAATCAAATGGCTCATCCACCGGGCTGCTGAGTGGAACCGAGGGGCTCGCTATTCCTGGTTAGAGGCGCAGGCAGGGCGCTCGCGCGGCGTACCCAGAGTTACGTGCCCGGGGGGTAAAGGCGTGGCAGCTTTACAGCTCCGCACAGTTCATCAGTCTTGCAGTTCAACAGTTTTATTTGGTGTCTAGACCAGTGGTTCACAAAGTGTGGTCCCCGGCCCTGCGTCACTCCTCCTCACCTGGGAACTAGACACTGTGGTTAGAACTGCGTATCCACCTCAGACCTAACGATCAGACACTCTCGGTTCCAGCACCAGGTGTTCAAACAGGCCCTCCCAGTGAGATTCTGAAGCAACTGAAGTTTGAGATCCACTTATCAGCTATTCCTCTCCATTTCTAAAAGAGCCCTTCCTTTACTAAGACTTTTTGTGAACATGCTTTTCCAGTTTGCTGTCTTTGCTCTGCAAGCCCGAAAGAAAACTTTGGCATGTGGTCGAAATTAATATTTCTTAAAGCATTTTTGTTTCCACCATGAGTGTGTGTGCTGGCGCTGGGATGTGTAGGGGCATCCCCTTTTCTAGCTACCTGTGGGAGCCCACCCCAAGGCTAAATTAGGTGCAGTAAAGAAAATGGAGGCGCTGGGCACCTTATTCTAGACCAGGGGTCCCCAAACCATGGCCCGCGGGCCACATGCGGCCCCTTGAGGCCATTTATCCGCCCCCGTCCCATTTCCAGAAGGGGCACCTCTTTCACTGGTGGTCAGTGAGAGGAGCATAGTTCCCATTGATATACTGGTCAGTTTATTGATTTAAATTTACTTGTTCTTTATTTTGAACATAGTATTTGTTCCCGTTTTGTTTTTTTACTTTAAAATAAGATATGTGCAGTGTGCATAGGGATTTGTTTATAGGGGTTTTTTTTTTTTTAAAGTTTGGCCCTCCAATGGTCTGAGGGACAGTGAACTGGCCCCCTATGTAAAAAGTTGGGGACCCCTGGAATAGATTGTGTGGTTCCCTTTGCTGTGCCAGGACTGAGGGGTAGAAGGTGCAAAGACGTAAATTTGACTCACAGGAGGAAGACATTTTAATCTGTTGGAGTCACTAGAAAATGGGATACAGTTTAGTGCGGAGCTGAGTTGCTGGCCTGCGAATGAAAGACAATCACTTACTTGTTGGCTTTATCCATATGGTCTTTTGTCTCTTCTGGGTCTATGGCCTTGAGAGGGAAAGGCAACTTGTATTTATGAAGTACTGTGTGCTCTCAGGTTATTAATTTATTCATCAACTGGACATTAATTAACTGACCTTCTGCCATGTGCCAGATATTATTTGATCTTCATAACTTCCTTATGAGGTATATAACATTATTTTTATTTTACATATAACAGTTTGTGTAGGATTGCAAGGATTACATACATGTCAGGCACCTAATATTTGCCACCTCCTAAATGTTACTATATGGGAATGCAGTATTTGCTGGAATGTTTGGTTAAGATGTGTGTGTAAAAGTGGAGGTAATTGTAGGAAGAACTAAAAGCTTTAGCTGGTTAATCAGAAGAGGCTCTGTGAGGAAGTAGGACTTGAGTGGGCCTGAGAGGATGATTTCTTGGTTAAGGAAGGACAGAACAGCAGCACCAGGTATCCCTGTGTTTAAATGGCACAGGAATGGTGTAGAAACTGTAGATGCTGGAAGTGAGAGTCATTTTAGACAATCTGAGGCCTGACTTCCCTGTGGGGAAGAACCTGTGGTGTTGGCGGGAGGTTCGAGGCACACATCTGGTTAAAAGTTAGAAGAGGGAAAAATAAAAGGGGACAGTTTGGGCAGGCATCCACTTGGGGGGGGGGTTGATTATAAACAGTTGTTGACCTTGTGGGAGAAAAGAATAATTAAGAAGAAGGTAGGCAGTATTTAAAAGTTTTTATGTATGTGTATACATATATAATTTAAAAGATAATTCTGTCTATTACATGTATATATATTTCTTTTTGTACTTTAAGGAATAAAGTGTAAAGAGGTAATCTGATAATTTTTATTGCTTTTGCCTGAAGCATGCAGTGCTCTGGTAGCTGTCACTGTACTTCCCAGGAGTGAAGGCTGAGAAAGACTGAACATGAGCTGTCTCCTAGGAACTCCCCCAACACCAGGCAGCGCCAGGATAGCTCTTTATGACTGAGGAGGAGGTGAAGGGGGAAGAGTGGAAGTGTGGAGTTAGCCCTTACCTCAGAAAAGAAATACTTTCAATGGAACACAACCAGCATGAAACATTTATGAGTTAGTGCTCATCCCAGCACTCTATTATCAGCGGAAAGGTTGTGAATGTCTCCTTGCTTCAGACCTTTTATCCAGGGGGTGAGGGGAAAGTATCCTCTCAAATTTCCTTGGGAAGTTTTTATAAAGACATCTGAGACATCTGGCTCATCTGACAAATTCTAAGGTGATTTGCAAGCATGCTGCTAAATGACTGTTTACTTCTTAGCTATTCTGGATACTACATTCATTTTAGTCCAGGATTACAATATAGCAAAGCTCTTGATTTTTATATACAATAAAACTAGATGAGCATTTAATTATTCATTGGGGCCTTTTATGTAATCGATGTGTACCTACATTAATGCCCATTTTTATTAGTCTTGGGTTATACTTCTACTCTTTTAAATGCATAGTGGTTTATAGTTGTTTAGTTTCATGTTATATTATTTGTCATATCTCTGATTTATCTGATGTAGTACCTTGGTTAGAAATACAACTCTTGATTGGATTTGTGTCAGATACCAGAAATATGTGAATTCTGCACAGTCATCCTTAATATGTGGTGCCCGGATGAATTACCTTGTTTAAGGGTAGTTCACTTAACTAACTGAAAATCTTGAAGGATTGTTTATAGTCCCTAGCTGTTGGATGTATTGTTTGGGAGATGGCTAGCAGACACCTGGGGAAGCAAACAGGACAGTTTGAGCAAAGGTAAGGGTCTTCTTCGTAACAGACACCTGAGTCACATACTAGTTCCATAAATTCCAATTTTCATGTAATGAGGTATCTTAAAACAGGATGCACAAATATTTGACTCTTTACTACCTAAAAATATTCTATAGTGCATTTTGAGCAACTCCTTCTCCATACTTGACTGACTGTCTAGTTTAAAGTATCAAGAATAACCAGTTACCACCTGACCTGTGGTGGCGCAGTGGATCAAGCATGGACTTGAAATGCTGAGGTCGCTGGTTCAAAACCCTGGGCTTGCCTGGTTAAGGCACATATGGGAATTCACGCTTTCTGGTCCTCTCCCCCCCTTCTCTAAAATGAATAAATAAAATTTTAAAAAAACTTGAAAAAAAAAAGAATAACCAGTTACCATGCCTGGAGTATTGTCTGTGTACCAGGTATTCTAGTGAGCACTTTTCACATCAGACCTGTTAATAACCCTTTGAGGTAGGAGGCACTGATGAATACACATTTAAAAAAATGATACATAAATGTGCTATTGTGAAAACCCAGCATAATTTTGAGATCTATTAAAATGGAGCATTAGGCTCTGGCCTGTTTGCTCAGTGGTAGAACATCAGCTCACCATGTGGATGTCCCAGGTTCAATTCTTGGTCAGGGCATATAGTAGAAGCAACCATTTGCTTCTCTACTTCTCCCCTTTCCCCCTTTACTCTCTCTCTCTCTCTTCCCTTCTGCAGCATGGCTAGATTGGTTTGAGCAAGATGGCCTTGGGAACTGAGGATGGCTCTGTGGCCTCGGTCTCAGGCACTAAAAAAAAAAAAAGAAAAAAAAAAAGGCCCCAGATGGGCAGAACATCGCCCCCTAGTGGCCTTGCCAAGTGGATCCTGGTCAGGAAGCATGCAGGATTCTCTCTCTGCCTCCTCTCCTCTCAGTGAATGAAAAAGAAAAAAAAAAGGAGCATTAGCCATAAAAATAAAGTAGTAGTTCTTTTATATGTTGTTAGTGAGATCTATGTTAGAGCATTTTTGTTTAGTTTTGATTAACTCAAGAGGAAAGGGTTAATAAAGAATAAAAACATGATTTAGGAAGAGGAGAATTATTTTATAAAAGAACAAAAAATATGAAATAGATTTGCTAAGATAAAAGAAAGCAAAGGTAACTTAATTATTGTCTTTAAATTGTTTCTTTTTTATTTTTATTATTTTTTTATTTAATTAATTGTGTTTACATAGATTCTAGGGTCACCCCATATGCATCCCCCCTCCTCCCTATTCCCCTCAATATCTCCCTTTTTCCCCTCCCTTCAGCGCCCTCCCCCCTTCCCTTCAGGTTTCTCCCATCCTATCATCCCCTCTCCCTCTGTCCTCTTTTCCTTTGGTCCCTTTTATCCCTCCTCTGTCTCAATTCCATTCCTCAGTTCTCATTATTCCCTTGGATTCCTCAAATGAGTGAGGTCATATAATATTTTTCTTTCTCTGCCTGGCTTATTTCACTCAACATAATAGTTTCCAGGTCCCTCCATATTGTTGCAAAAGGTAATATTTCCTTCTTTTTCATAGCTCCATAGTATTCCATTGTATATATGTACCACAGCTTTTTAATCCACTTGTCCACTGATGGACACTTGGGCTGTTTCCAGATCTTCGCTAAGCTCACCGACATCTATCACAGCAATATCTTTGCTGATTTATCTCCACAGGCAAATGAAATAAAAGACAGGATAAACAAATGGGACTATATCAAACTAAAAAGCTTTCGTACAGCTAAAGACAATATGAACAGAATAAAAAGACAAACTATATCCCAAGGACACCGTATTACCGACTGAAGAAAAGAAATGCATCCCCATGTTTATGGCAGCATTGTTCACAATAGTGAAGATCTGGAAACAGCCTAAATTACTGTTTCTTTTTTTATTTTTATTTTTATTTTTATTTTTTTACAGAGACAGAGTCAGAGAGAGGGATAGACAGGGACAGACAGACAGGAATGGAGAGATGAGAAGCATCAGTCATTAGTTTTTTGTTGTGCCTTGCAACACCTTAGTTGTTCATTGATTGCTTTCTCATATGTGCCTTGACCGCGGGCCTTCAGCAGACCGAGTGACCCCTTGCTCAAGCCAGCAACCTTGGGTCCAAGCTGGTGAGCTTTTGCTCAAACCAGATGAGCCCGTGCTCAAGCTGGTGACCTTGGGGTCTCGAACCTCGGTCCTCCACATCCCAGTCCGACATTCTATCCACTGTGCCACCGCCTGGTCAGGCTAAATTACTGTTTCTTAAGAGTATATAATTTTTAGGAAGATGCCACTAGAAGAAATGGGTTCAGAGGAAGGCATGAGAAATTGCTGTTTGCCAAAGAGAGAAACTGTGATAAAATATTTTATCTAGTTTTACGATAGAAAAAGCATCTGGCCAACATGGGGTAGAGAACTGCTGTTGAATAGATTTGTCTGTGTCTAAGAGGACTGCTAGCTAACTTTGGTATGTAGAGGAGGAAGAAAAGAATTTCCGCATTACCCTCCAAGGTTGTTGAGTGGGGCCTTGTATATAAGACTGACAAAAGGCAGATTAAGAGGAGAAAAACAGAAGTTTATTAACATGTGCAGCATGCATGCACATGGGAGGACTGCTCAGTGATGAGTAACTCTAAGAGATGATTAGAACTGGGGCTTATATAGCATCTTAACTGAAAAACAATAAATTTGTAGAAAGTGACAAGACAAAGGAAAAGGACTTTGAGTTTCTAGATCGGTCAATTATGGGAAGGCAGATATATGGGAAAACTAATGGAAGATGAGAGTTAGTAAAGTTTTTTAAGTAGATTTCTCTGGTCCCACTGCTGGGCTGATTAGGGTCTAGTTGTCTCTGTTGGTTTCTGTCTTTCCTGGTAGAGTATGAGAAGTGATATCTTTACATATTTATGTCCTGCTTTTAAGCAAATCGGGAAGGGCAACGAGCTTTTCTTGTGTCTGCTTCTCAATTGCATCCAGCTCAAAATAACCCTTATATAAAAGTGGCATGTTTGGGTTGGCATATTCTGCCACCCTTCAGATACTTCCAAAAAATCCACTGATTTCTATGTGGTTGCCACTGCTGACAGTTCTGGAAGGAAGGGGGTGAAGCAGCAGGGAGTGTGGACATTGCTGGCATAGAGCAGGAAAAGGGTGGTTGGGTGGATCCTATTATCGTTTTACACTCAGTATGTCTCGAAGACGTACTTCATCTTTCCTCTATGAAGACTTAGTGTGCACATCACGATCATGTACTCCAGTCAGAAAAAAAAGAAATTTAAAAAGCATTCTCCATCCTGAGATAAACCAAGACAGCCCCAAGAGGATCCCGATGTTTAGTTAGAATCCTCATAATAAATGAAGCCATGAGCCTTTTCTGAAAGTTATTGACTCTGCATCCAAGATAATTTTATCCACAACAATTTCAATGTCAGTGTCTGAAGATATGTAGTGACCGGCACATCACTGTTTTACCATGATGCACGGACTAACTGTAAACTTGGTAACATCGCTCTTCTTGTATATAGATTTGGGTATGCTTGATTTGGGGGTTTTATTTCAGAGTTTCATGTTTGTTTGTTTAAGCTAGTTTTTTTATTTTTTTAATTTTTTTGCATTTTTCGAAGCTGGAAACGGGGAGGCAGTCAGACAGACTCCCACATGCACCCGACCGGGATCCACCCGGCATGCCCACCAGGGGGCGATGCTCTGCCCCTTTGGGGCGTCGTTCTGTTGCATCCAGAGCCATTCTAGTGCCTGAGGCAGAGGCCACAGAGCCATCCTCAGCGCCCGGGCCATCTTTGCTCCAATGGAGCCTTGGCTGCGAGAGGGGAAGAGAGAGACAGAGAAGAAGGAGAGGGGTAGGGGTTGAGAAGCAGATGGGTGCTTCTCCTGTGTGCCCTGGCCGGGAATTGAACCCGGGACTCCTGCACGCCAGGCTCACGCCCTACCACTGAGCCAACCGGCCAGGGCAAGGACTAGTTTTTTTAAAAAAACTTGGACCCTCCCTTATTCAATTTTTTTGCAAGAAAATTATTTTATTTTTCTAAGTGCTTTTCTTTGAACAAATGTCTGCTTAAAGATGAACTCAATGTTAAAAAAAAGCAAAAATCTGGGTCTTTCAGTAGAATTTCAGGCAAATTGAAACATGTGGAGGTGGACATGTGAAGCATAAAGCAGTATGTGGTGAGAATTAGAAAAGAAAATTACCATTCCATTCTTGATGGGCTTGAATGAAGGGAGAAGGCATGAAAAGATAAAATGCCCAGGAATTCTTCATCAGTATGAAGACCTGACTTAATTGTAAAGTGCTTATATCGCAGTGCACATACTTAGGTGACACTAATGTGTCAAAGAAGGCCTGCATTCTGCCAGTCTGTTTGATAGAAGTTTCACAATTCTCTGAAGGAAAATTTGATAAGTAAGCAGGAATCCCTAAAGTTAACTATCTAGGAAATGATCATTTCTATAGTTACACACAATTTCTTGTGTGAAGGCAAATGTAGGGGGCAAGCGACTTCCTCAGATCTGGAATACAACCTCTGGAGCACCTGCCGATGCAAGGGGCCAGGTGCGGAACCAGGGCAGAGCCCCTTGCTTTGCAGCTTTGTCATTCTCTTTGAAATCTGAACCCTCCCACGGTCTTTCTCATCTTCACAAAGTCTGTGTAGTTGTTGACTCTCCTCTTCCAGGTGTCTCTTAAATCGGGAGCCCAGGCCCGGGGAAAATGTCTGTTAGACACAAGGACAGTGTGAAGAGAATTCTGTTCTCTTTCTGCATCCCTGAGCTTCCTGAGCACACAGCAGCCGCTTCACGACTTCTGCTTCCTTCCTTTCTTCCCATTCTACCTGCTTTTTCAGTCCCTCCCTCTCAACAGAGCCTATTCTCACATTTAAAAGTTGGGAATTTGAGAAAATGTTTTAAAATTCTTAATTTCTCTTTAAGAAATTGATCACTGAATTAGAATTGATCACTGAAACACACAGTGTGAAGTTTAAGCAGAGAAGGAGGTATACCATGAAAAGTACGTTTCCGTTTTAGCTCTGAGCCTAATCACCTTCTGCAGAGAAGACCATTGTCAGTAGCAGAAGCTTCTAACAATGTTTGCTTTGGTCAAGAGAGTTTATATATACAAGCACATATGACATATTAGATGAATAGCATCATTAGCATGCACACTGTCCTAAAGCTTTTTTAAAAAGATGTACAGCACTTCTTTTTTACATCTCACCAAACATGTTTACTTCTTTTTTTCCCTTAACCGATTATAAACCTGAGCTGAACTTTTAAATCATAGTCTCCTGTAAAGTATTTAAGAGATAAACTCACCCAATATCAACATTTACATTCCCTATTGAAATAGATTCTAAAGATATGATTGCAAAGGATTTTAATATTAAATCCATAATTTGGATCTAAATTTGAATGGTCTGAGCTCTTATTCTAGCAACGACTATTAACAGACACATTTGGTTTAATTCCGTTTGAAAAAAGGCCTGATTTGTTAAATAGCTTCAACTATCAATTAAATAAGAATGAAATACAGGTATAAACCAGCATGAAGACATTTTCCTTTTGAGCATTTTCTTATGTCAAGTTGGTAACTTGTTCAGATAAAAATAATCAGGAGCCTATTTATTTTACATCTTATTTCTTTAGTGTCTCCTCAATTCACACCATTTTTCCGATTCTCTCAATTTTTGCCTCGTCATAAAACCTTTCCCCGTAGCTCAAGCTAATATTGCTCTCGCCCCATTTTGACCTCCCAAAGAGCTCACCTCTGTGCATCGAGCATGTGATTCTGCCCCATCTTTCATTTTCTGTTTTGAATGCCTGCTCATTTCCTGTGACAAAATGCTACCTCCTTCGCAAAAGGTGGCGTTGATTTCAGGGACAGGCACTTCAAAGTTTCCATGCTTTAGCAAGAAAATCAGGTGTTTTCCAGTAGTGGTGCTTTGGAAAAGGTTATGTGACCTGGAAGAACTGGAGAGGTGTGGACTGAATACCCCTAGAAGGTGAAGTGGTGTTTGGGCTCTCAGAATGAAAGGAAAAGGGCGACGATAGCAAAGTAAAGGAAACCAGGCAGGCAGGAGTAGGGGCAGTAAACCCTGCCCCCGACAGTGTTGCAGGTGAGGGTGGAGAAGCAGATGCGCACCGGGACAACTGATCTGGCTGTTAAGGTGGGAATCCTCAGGGAGGAGCTTTTATCTGAGGCAGAGAGAGAGGCTTCAGGAGAGCCTGGATGCAACTTGATTTCTTTTTAAGTCTGAGTTTGCAATTGCACTTGTGATAGGCAGTGGAGAGCCTGTCACTCACCTTCAGTCAACCTGACTGAAGAATACGAGGTGAGGCTTATGAACAGTTTATAGCCTCGAACTCTCACAATGGGAAAAAAAGATAACGGTGCACCAAACCATGTATGTCTTTGGCTGCAGTAGAGCAGAGCAGGAAATGCGGTGCATCAAGAGACAGAGAAGGCCGGAACCAAGGTACCACAGCTGTGTGTATTGGCGTGGGGAAGGTCAAGAACACAGCCCTGAAGGCAGGCTGCTGGACCTGCGCTCTGACTCCACCTATTGGCTGGGTATTGTTCACAAGTGTTTTAACCCTTCTTAGTTTTAGTCTGCCCACTGTAAAATAGAGAAGAAGAAAAACACTTATTTTCTGGGGCTAGGTGAGAATTAAACGAGGGAACCTATGAAAAGTGCTCAGCATGTACAGCCGGACATATCCTGTGTGCTCAGAAAGTACTTTCTGCACATTGCTGTCTTCCTGTAAGAAGCGGCGTAAACATCGGCTACTCCAGGAAGGCTTAGCTGTTCCTCTACTCTCTGCCTCCCACACTTTATCCAGAGATCCATCAATATTTTATTGTATTTCACTGTTTTTTTTTTCCTGACTGGCTGCAATGATCTCCTTCAGATCACAATTCATGTGCACAACAGAGGGCACATAGTAGGTGCTGTGTGCATATTAACACATCTCTCTTTTTATTCTGCCAGTGGTGGCTCACCACCATGTCATAGGCCTTGGCTGTATTTGTTTTTATCATGTTCCCTGACAAGAGAATTAATTCATTTGAGGGTCTAGACTGAGGTTCCTCTTTATTTCTATGCCTTATATCACATAGCCCTGTGCCAGAAACATTGTAGGTTCTCAGAAAAAGCTTCATAACATCTATTGATTTGACAAAAAAGCAACTCTGTTAGAGAGACTAAAAAGGTTGTGTGATTAATTTAAGACTATGGGTGACTTTCAGAATTTTCTTTTTTATTAATCTGTATTTAAATGTTTTTCTTAAAAATAATTTTAAAAGGAAGGGAGAAAAAGGGCTCTAAACCTTCTACAACATAGCAGAACAGGACAGTAGAAAGTTGGACCTCTTTGTTCACCTATGTTCCAAGGAGAGCATAGGTTTGCCTAACAGAGACAAGGTGAGTCATTTTGGTTCTAGGATCTGCCAGGGCATGAACCCAGGTGAATTTAGGTCATAAACCCATGCGTTAGAATCATAATCACACATTACATGTTGACATTCAATAAATGTCTTAGTAACAGTAATCAAAACAGTCTCTCCATCTTTCAAGTTACTTAAGCTGTTCTGGTTGCTATTTTAAAACATAAGATTTAAGTAACTTCCTAAATAAACAGGTTTTAGAAAACCATCCAGATGTAACAGAGATTAAAAGCTAAATAAAGGTTTTGTGTTCAGAGGGATATAAAAAAAGGCAAACAGACCAACACAAATAGAAACATGTCTTAATAATGTAAACATTTTAGTTAATTCATCAATTATCCGTTCACTATTCGTGCAGGTGTTGGTCTGTAGTGAGTGTGCTTGGGAGGTCCCCTTTGAAGAGCAGCTGCCGGATGTCACAGGCATTGGCAGCTGCCAGAACAGTGTTCTGTCCAATATGAGTGTTAAATCCTTGGGTCCAGGCCTTTTGGAGGATGGCATTTTTGAGGTTGGATCTGTCAACCTTGGATCCTAAAATGTATCTGCCACTGGCCCTTGGTAACTGCCACATCTCTGTGCACATACATTGGTCCACTGGACCTTAAATAAAGAATTTTCTTTCTTTAGATGTGGAAGCATTTTGTCACCAGCTTCTGAACTGGTTCTAGAGGCCATTTTAGAAGCATAGCTCAACTTTTGCTAGAGGTAAGGGTTATACTTTCTCCAGCTAACAGATCTTTGGGGTGCCGGATGAGGAGCTGGAGTCACTTCAGTTTCCTGGAGAGCTCCTGTGGGGTGGCAGAAGGTATTTTCCTTTTAAGAGGATAACTTAGGCTGTGCTATGCCACTTAAAAGTACTTATTATTAGTGCTTTTGGCAACTCCCCATGGCCTACCATCCTGAAGGTATAGATGGGGTCATGGTGTTGGTAATAACTCAGAGTTTTATGTCCCCCCCTTTTTTTGCCCCAACTATTTATTGAGGACCTCAGCAACCAGAAAGAATCTCGCCTATACTTGTCCGGGGTAATTCATGTGTTTTCACAAAAAAATCTTAACTTTCCATGCACCACCATCGGACCTCTGGTCTACCAGGTTTCTTTCATTCCCTGGCTGGCCTCATGGGCACTGACATGGGTACATTAATGCCTTCAGGTGCTGAGTGTTGCTGTATTCTGATTAAGAGAACTGCAGGTATGTCTGGAAGCACGTTTGTCTGACAGAGCTTTTGACAGAACTCCTTCAGTATCTGCCAGTCTTCTATTGCACTGGGTTTGGTGGACTGACAGACACCATGTTCATTTCATTTCTCTATGTTATTTCCCTAGTACTCATAGCTCTAATGCTTCTTCCTTATTTAAGCCAAAAACCTAAATTCCTTTGCAGTTCATCACATGGAAATGATTTTGTGTTGGGTATGTTACACCATATACTCAAACACAACCCTATATTCTGAACTTCAGTAATATCTTTATTATATGCGGCTTAAGTGTCTGTTTGTCGCCGATAGCTTATTGGTTGCTTGCGTAACTGTACTAGCCAATGGGGTGAAGTTGCCACGGCTGAACGCAAATTGAGCAGGTCAGGGGGAAGGTGAATATTTGTTTGCCTTGGCAATCATCTGTTTTACATAAAATCTACATCTTAACGTAATTTCTTTTAAGAATGCCTCCTAGAAAATACAGCACTGAAGGGGAGAGAAAAGAAGCTAAAGCTGCACAAAAACAGCTTTCTCGACAAAAAGAAACCACTGAGCAAAGAAAGACAAGGCTTGCTTCAGTGGCAGAGCAAATGTGTCTTTCTCGGCAAAATGAGACTGATGAGCATAGAGAAACAAGGCTTGCCTCAGATGCAAGACAAAAAAGCCTGTTCGACAAAATGAGTCCCTTGAACAAAGGCAGCAGAGAATAATGTCATAATAGCTAAGTCTTTGACTGGCTTCTCTAAAGGTGAAATACATGTCATTCCAAGAATTGATTTGGCTCCATCTCAAACAGGGTTGCCGTTTCAATTGAGACATAGACAATTTCCTGTAAAACTTGCCTTTGCTATGACCATCAATAAGTCTCAGGGCCAAATGCTTAAGCGTGTTGGCATTTTTTTACCTGAGCCTGCATTTGGACACGGTCAACTTTATGTTGCCTGTTCAAGAGTTCGTGAAAGAATGGACGTAAAATTAAAAATAATTGATGGTCCTCTGCAAGGCGAGCTTAAAAATGATGGAAAGATCTACACAAGAAATGTTGTGTACAAAGAGATCTTTGACATGTGAATTAACATTTTATTATTTAAATCACCTTTATTTATTGAGCTAGCGGTGGCTCTTAAGAAATGTACCGCCAGTGGTTTCCTTCATTGCACTCTACTTTAAGCAATTAAGCAAGTAGAAGGGCAGTAAGCAAAGGGGCGTCCTCGCCGCCTGCCCTGGGTAATTCAGTTTGAATTAGCAGACACCTTTGCACAAATCATTTTAATTACAATTTATAATATCTAGAACAGCGGTCATTTCGTATGACCGCCGGGCTTTCTAGTATCTGTATAACTAAAATTGTCTGCATAAAAGCAGTTACATAGAATGTATTCTAAATTGTATATACTGACAAGCTGTAACCAAATCCTACATGTAGAGTCAGATATTTGGATATTTCAGGAGGCTGTGGGCCCTTTAAATGCTGTTTTAAAATATTTCTTCAACATTTATTTGGATGACACGGGGCAGGATGGAGGATGTGACAGTAAGTGGCAGCTCTGCACTTTATATTGAAAAAATTATCCTCTGCCTTCAAATTTTCCTACTTCTCTCATATAAGAGTGTTTAAATGAACTCTACCCACCCTCCTTAGAAGGTACTTCAGCAGTTTTCAGGTGTTGTTTGAGGATATTCTTTGAAGATCTCACTCCCCACCCAGAACAGCTATTGCAGTGCAGTGGGAACTGCCCGGACAGACTTCCACATGACCACCCAGCCTGTGCCTTCCATCACTTTGAAACAAATTGCCTGATGATCAGGGCTCACTGAAAGCTCACGGCCAGTGGCCTCTCTGTGGTATCTCAGCACTCTCCTCCCAGCAGTTGTATACTTGCCAAGTCATTCTATTGTTCTTGTTTCCAAACCTATTCATGTCAATTGTGCTTATAATTGTATAAGTGTGAAAAGCAAAAGACAAAGAAATAATTGGAGTTTCTAAGAAAATGAAGTTGGATTCTTTTGAAAGCCTTGTAAAATGAAGTCGCCAGCTGATGGATATTATATGCCTGGAGGAGGTTCAGCCCCTGGCCTGTTGTGCTTTCCATTGGACTTGACCTGAGAACTTAACAGTTCTTCCATTGAGGAGACACCAGCCTTTGATTTGAAGGGAAACTTATTTGATTACTTAGTCTTTATTGAAGGACTGAACATAATGAGGCAGCTGATGAAGAAAGATAAGTTAAAAGATCAGGAGAAATTGTGAATGTAGAAAGAGGCTATATTCAGCTTGTCTCATAAAAAATTATTATGACTTTGCTTTAGTGGAAATCATAAGAGATGCATCATGGTATAATAAATGTAACAATGTTAATCATTTAGCTTATACTCCAACAAGATATACATGAATCAAAAGATTTGTGAATGAATGAACAGTTAAAGGTTTTGCAGTAAAATAGTGTTTAAGGTGACAGTGTCCTTTTTTCATGATTTCCTGCTTTTAACCCACTTTTTTAATTACCAGTCATACTGATGAGCTCCAGTTTAACCCATAAGAGGGCATTTACTCCATTTCTTTTAACTAGGGTATTCTTCTGTAAGATCTAGTAGTTATTGTTTTCTCTAGCTGGTCACCTTTCTTGTGGTGTTTGGCCTGCCTCAGGGAATTGGCAGGAAGCTACCCGGCTAGCCCATCCAATAATGCTGTGCACCTGAGATTTAAAAAGAAATTCCCAGTAAATATTTTAGGTAATATGTTAGTAAACTTGCTTTGAAGGAGAAAATTTTATAGCCTAATAACTTAGGGAGTAGCTGGATTAAACAAAACACTCTTTTGTTTATATTTTTACTGCCAAATTTTCAGATCCTTTTGTGTTATAATGATATAATTGGGAGACAGAAAGGGGGCTTGGGGAGATGGCCATCCATCCTATTTATCATTTCCCAAACTTAGTTTGCCATGGAGGCCCCTTTTCAAGGATTGCCTTTTATATGTAGCAGAATAGTAGTATTACTCAAACACAGTGAAGAACATCCTTTTTTTTTTTTTTTTTTTCTTAAGTAAGAGGAGGGGAGCAGAGACAGACTCCAGCTAGTGCCCCAACTGGGATCCACCCAGCAAGCTCCCTATGGAGTGATGCTCTGCCTATTTGGGGCATTGCTTTGTTGCTCAGCAACTGAACTATCATTAACGCCTCAGGTTGAGGCCTCGGAGCCATCCTCAGCACCCAGGGCTAACTTGCTCCAGTCAAGCCATGACTGCAGGAGGGGAAGAGAGAGAGAGAAGCAAAAGACAAAGGGGTGGAGAAGAAGATGGTCGCTTCTCTGGTGTGCCCTGACTGGGAATTGAACCTGGGATGGCCACATGCGGGGCTGATGCTCTACCATGGAGCAAACTGGCCAGGGCCAAGAACATTCTTTGTCATGAATTTCTAATGTCTTTAATCTGGATTTTCAATTCCTTGAGGATAGGAATTGTGTTATTCATCACAGTGCCTGATTTACATACTCCTTTAGTAGACTTGTGTGAATAAACATCTGGGCACAGAATGTCCAATTTGCTCCTTGCCATGACAGTACTCACATGCACCAGAGTTCTGTCAAGTTGTGAGTAGATAATCACACTCCATGAGCCACAATCCTTGAAGATAGCACATGTGGCCGGAATTTAGTGCCAATATCAAATTGTTCTTAGAACAAATTTAAGCTTACCCACTTATAGGTATAATCATGGCCTTTAGGCTCAAGTTAAGAGATGTGGATGACAGGTTTGTAAACTGACAAAGTCCTTATGGCCTGGGGTTTAGTCTTAAACTAAGTCTTAAACATACCCTTTTAAGACTAAATTCTTCCCCACACCCTTTTAAGACTAACATCTTTCCCACACCCTTGAATGTTGCATGGTGGGGGGGGGGGGTGCACTCTTAAGAAGATTCCCTTATGCCTCCAGTGTGTGTCTTTGTATCAGAGACTTCCTTATTTGCATATGGCTCTGCACTATATAATAAAGCAGACCAGGGGGTTTGCTTTTGCTCTTGCAAGCTAAAGGCATTGCAGAGACCTCCCGATCTCATCCTTTTCCTCTCTTAGTCTATTTCTTCATTCTGTACTGTTCTCATCAGGACCTGGACAGTTACTAGCTGTGCTGGTTTGTGCCAAGAGCAGTTTATATAAGTGAAAAGTTTACAGAGACAAACCAAGTATTTCCAGGGTCATCTGAACAGAGACACGCTCCTGGGTCGATAGATTCATGGCACCATGATTCCAGGGTAGAAGTTGGGTCTTTACCTCTCCCTAAAGGGGGCCATTCAAAGCTTGAAGATTTTGGGAGGGAGGAAGGACATCCTCAAAAGCTGCTATACAAAAGTGCAAAGGTTGAGAATGATGCCCAGAAAACAGAGTGTGTGCAGACAGAAACACTTAGTGGGGTGCAGCTAGGCATACACATAGCTTTGGAGCAACCATGCCTAGGAGTCTCAGTTCTGGTAGTCCTGTGGCATAAAATTACCCACTGTGGGTGGAATGAATATGTGCCCTCATCACATTTTTAGGACATTAGCTGGACCCCTAAGTGACAAGGATGATTGATATCTGAAATAATAGGACAAACACATATGCTATTAATTCTGCTTACAAAATGTAATCCAGCACAGTGGTTCAGAGCACAGACTCTGGTGTCAGACTACAGTCTGGCTTTGAACTCTGGCTCAGCTACTGACCTTGTGGGAGTAATTCAGTCTCTTCTTGTCTCAGTTTCCTCACCTGTAAAATGGGGATGATCATAACAGTACCTCCCCATAGAATTTTTGTGATCATTAAATTGCTAATATAAGTATCCAAACAGAGGCTGAAATACGCTAGGCTCTAAAAAGGTGTTGGCTATATTATGTCAATTATTTGTCATATAAAAATATTCTTATTTTGAAAATTTTTACAAAGAGATGAATGGAATAATGTATTGACAGGAAAAGTTTTTCTAGCATTCTCAGCTGTGTGGAGGCCCCTAGTGTTGTATTTAATGTAGCACAAACTTCTGCGAGGCAAAGGGCCCTGCTCCGAAGTGAGGCTGAAATGAAAGAGTTGGCCTCCCTGTGACGTAAAGAAAGGAAAGGATGTGAGATGAGAAGTAATTCCAAAGAGCAAGGGAAGGAGTCCTTATTAGTCGCTAGGCCTTCTGTAACAACGTAGACCAAACTTGGCTATTGTCTCAGTTCTAGAGGCCAGAAGTCTAAGACCAAGGTGATGGCATAGTTGGTTCCTTCGGAAGGCTCTGAGGGAGACTTTGTCCTGTGCCTTTCACCTTGGCTCTGAGGCGTGCTGGCAGTCTCTGGTGTCCCCAGGCGGGTAGAAGGGTTACTCTGATTTTGGCCTTCATCTTCCCATGGCATCTATATTTGTGTGAGTGTCTGCATCCATATTTCTCCTTTTTACAAGAACACCAGGCCTGTGGGGGTAGGGGCCACTCTAATGGCCCTATCTTAACTAATTACATCTGTAATAGCCTGTTCCCAAACAGGGCTGCATTCTGAGATACTAGGACTTCAACATATGAATTTGGGAGGGAACACAATCCAACCCATAACCAAGCCCTGGTGGGGTTCTCTAGAAGCAACCACGAGGATGCTCCAAGAGAAGGTTCTGTTATTTCTTGGTGGGAAAAAGCAAGTGGCTTTGCCCAGGATCTTAAACTGGAACTAAATTTTCCTCTTCATCTAAGTGAAGGGCCACAAAGCAACCAGCACAGTAATGCTGGCTTAGCTTGCGCTGTCCCACCTCAACACACAGGACTCTGAGCCCACCTGTCTGAAGTATCTCAAGGCCAGTGGCAAATGGCATTGGCAAGGGTCCAGGATGACAGAGGAAGGCAGAGAGCTGGCAGGTCTTGGTGATAGTCAAAGTCTCCGTGGCTACACATCCTTCTCATCCTGAGCAGACAGATGGTCATGCACTTATGGCTCCTTGGTGTTCCTGTCCTGCTTTGTGTGGTGTTGATTTCAATTGTTGAGCCTTTGAAGATGCTGCAGCCCACTGACCTTCTGTTGCCTATCAGTGCTTTGATGGGGTGACCACATCTTCTCAGATAATGGAACAATGGGTCGTTCTCCACTGCATGGTCTCGATGCTGTGCCCCAGTCGCAGCTGATTTTGAGGTTAGTAGCTGAGGATCTTTCCTGGATGGAACAGTCTGAAGGAGGTATTATTAGCTCATTTTACTGAGTTTAAATCCACAGATGGACTCTGAACCCCTTTTGTCCTCTCCTTTTTCCCTTCTCCTCACATGGATTTTGAATTTCGTGTACACATCTGTCTGTGCACACTCGAGTTGGGTATATGAATGGTTACTGTTAACCAATCACTTTGACTTGGGCTTAGGAAAAATGAGAAGTGATTTTTAAAAAATGAAGTTCTCAGAACATCTTTTGAAAAGTAGAGTAATTTGAGGTTATTTCTCCCAACCCAGAGAGCAAAAATATTTAAATAATCAGAAAGCTCAGGCTACTGTATATGTTTGCAGGAAAGTAGACTGTTCAAATAGGGGTTTAGATACAGAAGAAGGGACTGATCCCTCTCCCATCAATCCAGGGTGAATATGTCTCTAATCACAAAGGTGCTGCTCAGAAATGGTGTAGCTGTAAACCCTCAAGTAAGAATTTGGCCAGGGAGATATAAAACAGGATGTTTAGCAAAGGGACTGTTGTTTTGCTTCTTCAAGAAATGGGTCAACCCCAGAAGAAGCTGTGATACATTACCTTTGAAATTGGAGAGTCAAGATCCCCTATCCCTGGTTATATAGTTGCTGGTGACTGCATTTTGTGGGCAAATGCAGGTCACAAAAAAGAGCTGTCATTTTGTCTCAGCTCCCTCCAAGACATAAAAAGTGTATCCTAGTGCTGTGGACTTTCACACACCCATTACTATGGATTTTTATACACCTATCAACTTATATAAGGAAAAAACATAGGACTTGACTGAGAATGTCTGGTTTCAGTTCCAGTTCTGCCAGTAACTGTGTGGCTATGTGATTGTTACTGAAACTATCTTCTCCAGGCTCATCTATAAAATGTGAAACAACACCCACCACCCAGGATTGTTGTGAGCTGCAATTAAAATGGCTCATGTTCAAATGAAATCACATATGTTAACATACCCAGTAAGCTAGAAAGCACCTTTTTTGTGGATGAAGGTTAGTAGTAAGTGTTATTATGCTTTTATTATTTAACATTGGATTTACAATTACTCCAAGAAAATATAGCAATAAATAAGCAAAATGTAATATATTTATACAATAACATATTATTCTACCATAAAAAGGAACGGAGTCCTCATATAGACTACAGCAGGGCTGAACCTTGAAAACATTATAATAGGTGAAAGAAACGTCCACAGAAGGTATCATATTACTCATTTTATATAAAATGTCCAAAGCAGGCAAGCTCACAGAGAAAGAAAGTAGACTACTGGTTGCCTAAGGCTGGAGAAATAGAGGGTTTGGGAATGATAGCTAATGAGTATGGAGGTTTTTGTTTTTTTGTTTTGTTTTGTTTTTTGCAGTAATGAAGACATTCTAAAATGGGTTGTGGTGACCCTGGCCGGTTGGCTCAGCAGTAGAGCATCGGCCTAGCGTGCGGAGGACCCGGGTTCGATTCCCGGCCAGGGCACACAGGAGAAGCGCCCATTTGCTTCTCCACCCCTCCGCCGCGCTTTCCTCTCTGTCTCTCTCTTCCCCTCCCGCAGCCAAGGCTCCATTGGAGCAAAGATGGCCCGGGCGCTGGGGATGGCTCTGTGGCCTCTGCCTCAGGCACTAGAGTGGCTCTGGTCGCAACATGGCGACGCCCAGGATGGGCAGAGCATCACCCCCTGGTGGGCAGAGCGTCGCCCCTGGTGGGCGTGCCGGGTGGATCCCGGTCGGGCGCATGCGGGAGTCTGTCTGTCTCTCCCTGTTTCCAGCTTCAGAAAAATGAAAATAAATAAATTAATTAAATAAAATGGGTTGTGGTGATGGTTGTACAACTCTGTGAATATACTAAAAACCATTGGAGAGAACACTTTAGGTGGGTTAACTGCATTGCACAAGAATTATATCTTAATAAAATCTGTTACCTGAGAAAGAAACAAACAGCAGCAATTGGAATTACCAAAGCATTCATAACATAAAACACTACTTTTCTCTGTTTGTGCTTATTAAAGATATTTGGGTCCCTCTGTTGACAATAATAGTTATGAGCACTTTCACAGTGGTGGGTACTGTGCTAAGCATATTATAAGCATTCTCTGTTTCATCCTCACAATACAGGTTTTATTCCCTTTTAGAGATATATAAGAAAAGCTCAGAGAGGTTAATCAACTTGCTCTAGATCACACAGCTAGTGCATTGCCAAGTGAGAGCATGACATCAGGCAGATAGACTCCACAGCCTCTATCCTGCCAGTTACCTCCTCAGGTCTTCCTTGAAACCATGTTGAAATGTCTTGAGCTCTATGAATCTCCTTGAGCTTTCATTGAGGTTAAATGGTTGCGGTTAATCTTATTTAAATATTTAGCACGGAATTTATGATTAAGATATACAAGCAGAATCTACCTTTTGGAGAGAAAAAAAAATTCTAGAAAGGCATAAACTCAGTCCCGGCAACTCGACCTGACTTTACTGCCAAGAGTATGTTTTGATCTTGAGATCATGCCTGGAAGATGTGCATGTCTCTGTCTCTTCTTCTGCCCACCTCGTGAGAAAGCCAGAACTTCAGACATGACTTAAACCTTCTGTGTATACCTGTCTTCAGAGGCAAAAAGAAGGTGGGTTAGATCGATTAATTCTGGGGAGCCATTTGGGGGGCCCACTATGGTTTTGTGGTATAGTACGTGGCATGAATACAAAAGGCTCCGCACACAAGAAATCGCGGTTTCTGGCCACGCTTGCGTTGCTCTCCCCTTTGACGCAGGGTGGGAGGCTGTTTTCCTGCCTTGCCACCAGAATAGATTAATTTTGTCATTACCCTTTCTCAATTTCTGCCTTTGACCAGAAAAAAGAGGTTAATTGTGTGCCATTTCTCAGGAGAACGAAGTATCAGCATTTTAATTCCTGATATTTTATGAATTGTGGGCAGCTAATTAAAACTTAAAGATTAGAGGAGCTATTTTGGCTAAGAGACCATTTGCAGGATTGTGAAATGAGAAGAACAAAGGGTTGTCTTTCTTTTTATTCTACAGTTTAAATGAAACTTCTTGCTGAAATAGAGCCTTGAATTGTTTTACATACTGAGTATTCATTGTATTGATTTTTATTTTAATTTTGCAGCAAATGGTACAATATATGAAAGCAAGTAGGGGTTAATATTGGAATTATTGAGAATCTTAAATAGCAAGATGTGTGTTTGGAGACTCCATTTGACCCTTCTTGACTTCTGAGAGACACCTTAAAGTCAGATAGGAACCACTTACAGATTCTATTAGATGTCCTTAATTACCATCTCAGAACTCAGTAAGTTTTTAGGTCTTTCTCCTTTGTTCTCCTTTATAGTTAATTGTTTGAATTGTTCCATAATAGACTAAGGGACCTGCCACAAGTGTTGGGTTTTTTCTTGGTTCCTTTATTACCTGGTTGACTTTCAGACTATTTCATTTCATTGGATACCACTTAACCCATCAAGGATCCTCATCTTGGGATGTGAACAAAGAAAACCACTGGTTTTCACACTACTTTGTGCAAATTAGAAAAAAGTTATACCTTTAACTGATGCAGTCCCACAGACATGTCGTTTGGAGAATCACGTGTGGGTAGATTTTAGCTCCTACCCACCTCCAGAATATGCAGAGACCTGAACAGGGCAGAACCCTCTCAACAGATGATGTGGCCATGATTCAAACAGGTCTTTCTTTCCATCTATTTCTTAGCCATGTGTCTCATATCCTTCTTGATATAAAATAATTTCTTCTTTCTGAGAGTGGATTAGGTTAGCTGAGATTTGAGTAAGTATCCCAGTGCAAACTCTTTGGGTGCAAAACCAGGTCTTGCTCCTCTTTTATATCCCCAAGTTTCTAGTGTTTTTCCTTTCACCTAAAATTGAACACAAGGGGTCCTCAGGTTACAACAGAGTTCCCTTCCTATGACAGTGATGTAACCTGAATTTTGGTGTAAGTCAAAACATACCCTAGCCTAAGTCACTTACCTATCCTAGCACAGTTATAAAATCATAATCTACATAAAAACACAACTAAGCCATAGAAAAAGGAAAAGGACATAAATATACTGTACTGTACACTGTACTGCAGTAACAGGAAAAATGACATGATAAGGGTAAAAAAAAAATCAAACAAAGCAACGCAAACAGAACACTTGTGCTTTTAACAGTCCAAAATGTAGGTAAGTGTACTGGGGGACGTCAAACCCTTCGCTCAGACATAGCATTACTGCATATTCTTCTACTGCAAGCAACCAAACTAGTTTACCCATGTTGTCCATTAGTACATGCTAATGGCATAAGCTAAAACACATCTCTATTTTTTAAAGTTTTTATGGGAGTAAGCGTCATAAACTTGAAACTTTGTATATTGAGACTGTCCTAACCCAAGGACCCCCTGTAAGCATTTACTAGATAGAGTCCAGGTACTGTTCTAGGTGCTGAAGGTTCATCAGGAAGGACATAGACAATACTCCAGAACCTATAGAAATTATACTCTGAGCTCTGGCTGGTTGGCTCAGTGGTAGAGAGTCAGCCCAGTGTGTGGATGTTCTGGGTTTGATTTCTTGTCAGGGCACACAGGAGAAACAACCATCTGCTTTTACACCCCCCCCTTGCTTTTCTCTTTCTTTCTCTCTCTCTCTCTTCCCCTCCTTTAGCCATGGCTCAATTGGATGAGTTGGCCCCGGGTGGTGAGAATGGTTCCGTGACCTTGCCTCAAGTGCTAAGAAGAGGTTGGTTGCTAAGCAATGAAGCAATGCTTCAAACAGGCAAAGCATTGCTCCCTAGTGGACTTGCCAGGTAGATCCCGGTCAGGGTGCATGTGGGAGTCTGTCTCTGCCTCCACTCCTCTCACTGAATAAAATTTAAAAATATATATATATTTATACTTTGATAAGATACACTAGACTGGGAGAGGGAGTGATGATGGGGTAAAAGAAAAAGAACATTCTATCCAAATAGAGGAGTGTGGGCAAAGACTCTGAAGCTGGAAAGATTTTGACTCATTCTAAGAACTGAAACAAGGCCTACAGGACTGAAGCTTAGGGATTCAGAAAAAGCATGAGGTGAGATGAAACTGCGGAGGGAAGAAGCCAAATCGTGGGAAGCTTGGAGTCCATGCTAAGGATTTGGTGAACTCTATTCAGACATTCAGTTTTAAGCAGAGACATAAAATAAACTTATATTTGATACAATAGCTCTGGTCTTGAAAATGAACCATCTGAAGGGAGGTAAGAATGGATGTAGGAGATTTGTGCAGAGGCTATGGCCCCAGTGTAGGCAATGGATCATGGTGAATTAAACATTGGTGAAAAGTAGAGAAAAGTGATCAGTTCTAAGAAACCATTAGAAAGTAAAAACAGCAGGATTTGGGATGAAGGAGAAACGTGCTGAGGCTGACACATAGATTTCTGGTGTTAGTGCCATTTTCTGAACTGTGGGACACAGAGTAGGCTTTGAGAAGGAGAACCTGAGATAAATTTTGAACACATTAGATTCCAAGTGCCTGCATGACCTCCAAGTTGAGTTGGCAATTGCATATGTATGGTTTGGAACATGGCTAAGGGCAAGCAGTGTGGAGGACCCGGCTGAAGCTTACAACTATTTCTATTTTTGGTGTCATCAATTTGCCAGGTTATATGATTTTTCTGTAACAGCAATTAGTTGCTTGGTGCTGGTATAGAGATGGCCAATTGTTAGGTTAATCCAGAGTGGAGAGTAAGTCAGCTGGTTATGGAAAGAGAGAGGGGTAAGAGAGAGGCCAAGGGAACTGTATTTGCAATATTGTAATATGGACAATGGGTTTTAGGATGCATAGGGAGGAAAGAGGGGATAATGGGGAAAGTTAAGAGGACAGGAAGAAAACACATGAGCCAAAGGATTGACAGTCCCACAGATGAGGTGACATTAGGTAACAAATGAAAGTAGCCAACATAAAAAGGTGATATTTAGTTTCCAAGGCTTAGGACCTGATATTATTGGGGGCTATTGTCCAGCCTAATACAGAGTTCTTGAGCAAGGACACAGGAAAAATGGAAGGCTGTAGTTACAGAATTGGGTATTCATATGTTTTTGCTACATCATCTCTAAAATTACACAGTTGTCATTTTTGGAAGTGACACAGTTTCAGGTAATATTAAAGAACAGAACCATGTAGGTGGTATCTAAAGTAGAGGAAAGCAAGAATTTATTGGCTCTTATCTCCCTGAAATGAGGTCAGGGAGATAAGAGCCCACATACTGGGTGAGTTTACCTTGAAGTTACACTGGACAATGGCAGAAATTGAAGTGGTCAATTCTCAAAGTCTTAAGAGAATGAGAAAAGTCATTAGAAGTTAGACCTGGGCAGAAGAGGAGTAGATGTTGGTGGCTGGAATATAACTCCAAAAGTGGAAGAGAAATTGTCTGGAAGCGATTTCTAACCTCCACCATTCTCCTCAGTCTCCTACTTCACCACTTATATGTGATTTAGAAAATGATTACTTTGGGGGGGGGATTTTAGAAACTACATAATTAGTATGCCTTGAGATATTTTATTTGAAATAGTAAGTCTTTGTACAAAATTTGTTTTTTAGAATACACTTTTTTTTATTTTTTAGAATACACATTTGCTATTGGTTTATTTTGCCTCTTCTTGAACAGTCTTATAAATTAGTTGGTTGGTAAACATGGGTTCCCTTTTACACATTTATCCTTTTAAAAGGTTTTTCCCTCTCCGTTACAAATGTGATAAACCAGGAGATCTGTAGCACAAAGAAACGTTGCTTAATTCATTCAGTTTTAATCATGTGGTTTTCATCGGACATATTTCTCTTCTGGGCAGCAGTTACAGAGGGGTTTTAATCTAATGTAGAATATGGCCTATCCAGTTTGTACCTCAAGTCCTGATTCTGCCAATTTTCTCACTTGCACATGACCACCATCTCTTTCTTATTTTGAGCTATTCCAGGCTCACAATACTTGCCTGCCAGGCACACTGAGTCAATAGATCCTTTTCCACATCCAGACCTGGCCAGTACTGCTGAGAAATTGCTGGGACAAACCGAGTCTGGTTTCTGTGTCTTGCTCTGTGAGATGCAGTTCCAATAGTTGGAGAGAGTGGGTGAACACCACCAAGAAGCTTAAATTGCTGCTATGATTGCCTTATATTTTGGCCCACTGTTGATATTATCCTAATGTTTCTCATTTTTCTCTTACAATCTCTCTGAGTAGCTTCATTTTGAGCCCCACAATTCGCAAATCCATTTTTTTTTTTTTTTTTTTTTTTAGTTCAGAGCTCGTTCTTGTGGTCTGGAAGAATATATCAAACATCCTACTTGGAAGTCACAGCATACTCCAACCCCAGTATCCGTCCTCCAGGTGAACTCCCAGATGAGCACCTGTTGCCATGCCATAGACAGTCTAGACAGCGGCCACCTGCTTCTTGGGATTACCTGTATTGGTGTTACAGGATGAGGTCCAGGATTTCCAGAAGTTCTTTAGATATGAAGTAGCTTCTCTTCTGGGAAGCAGCAGTAGAGCTTCTGAGAACCTCTCCTAGCCCTTCTTGAGATTTTGTAAGCCTCTATTTCCTTGTATTAAAACCCACTATTTTTAAATTTTTTTTTTCAGAGACAGAGTCAGAGAGAGGGACAGATAGGGACAGACAGACAAGAACGGAGAGAGATGAGAAGCATCAATCATTAGTTTTTCGCTGCGACACGTTAGTTGTTCATTAATTGCTTTCTCATATGTGCCTTGATCATGGGGTTACAGCAGACCGAGTAAACCGTTGCTCGAGCCAGCGACCTTGGGTTCAAGCTGGTGGGATTTTACTCAAACCAGATGAGCCTGCATTCAAGCTGGCGACTTTGGGGTCTCGAACCTGGGTCCTCTGCATCCCAGTCCAACGCTCCATCCACTGCACCACTGCCTGGTCAGGCAAAACCCATTATTCTTAGGATACATTGAGAAGCTTCTGTTTTCTGACCAAGTGCTGTTTGACTCAGTAACTGGTCAGTAGCCTCATCATCTACTGAGAGAGAGAGAGAGAGAGAAAAGGGGGGAGGAGCAGGAAACATCAACTCCTATATGTGCCTTGGCTGGGTAAGCCCAGGGTTTTGAACTGGCAACCTCAGCATTCCATTGTGCCCCCACCCGTCAGGCATGGGGATGGTCTTTTACCTTTCCTGTCCCTCACCTTCAACAGCCAATTGGTTTCCAAATTCTGTTGATTTTTTTATACCTCAAAACAATTTGAATATTTCACATCCTTTTTATTTCCCACCATTCCCAACTTTGTCCAGAACCATATTTATTTAGTAATTGGATTATTGCCACAGCCTCTTCACTGATCTTGCTGCCTCTATATCCTCTTGAACCTAGTCAGTTTTTCCCACACTGTTGCAGTTGACTTGTCTAAAATACATCTTTGATTATGTTACATCTTAGCCTAAAACCTCTCAAGCTCTTGATTATAGCATCCATACTCCTCTGCTTCCCAAACAAGGCTATCTGTATTGTTTCTAGGTCCTCACCCTTCCCTCTCCCACCCTGCACTCCAGTCACAATGAATATCTTAAAAGCACCAGCCTTTGTCATCTACTTTCCTTTCACTGTGGTATTTTCCTGCCTATTTACTTTCTGCTCTGCATAGTTAACACCTATTTATCTCTCATAAGTAAGCACAGCCTCTCCTACATATTGCCCTGAAGTCTGGGTCACACCTGCCTCTTCCTATGCTACTGCAGCCCTGGAAACACAGAGAACCTTTTAGGGACTCAAGCCAGCCAATGAATACCAGCCCATGGTTTCTGCTAACTTTGCTTACCTCACTCAGATTCTGAGTGGTCAGTACAGCCTCTGAAGGAAGGCAGGGGAAACAAGAGGGGAGATTCAGAAAGTCAGCTTGGATTCAAATGTGATGAGTGCCAACCATCCCTTCTGTTTTGGTGATCTGGCTTGAGCACCAAATTTGTTGCAAAGTTGATATTTTACCATCTCTCTCTCTTTTTAATTTACTTTAGAAAGAGATGGAGAAATACATCAATTTGTTGTTCCACTTATTTATTATGCATTCATTCATTGCTTGATTCTTATATGTGCCCTGATCAGGCATCAAACCTGTAACCTTAGCATATGGGGATGATGCTCTAACCAATTGACCTACCCGGCCAAAGCTACTTTTTTTTCTTCTTCTTCTTCTTCTCTTCCTCCCCCCCCTCCTCCTCCTCCTCCTTTTCCTCTCCTCCTCCTCCTCCCCTTTCTTCTTCTTCTTCTTCTTCTTCTTCTTCTAATTCTAATTCTAATTCTAATTCTAATTCTAATTCTAATTCTAATTCTAATTCTAATTCTTCTTCTTCTTCTTAGTGAAAGAGACAAAGACAGAGAGAGAGAGAGAGAGAGAGAGAGAGACTGAGAGAGGGACAGATAGGGACAGACAGGCAGGAAGGGAGAAAGATGAGAAGCATCAGTTCTTTGTTGTGGTATCTTAAATGTTTATTGATTGCTTTCTCATATGTGCCTTGACTGGGGGACTCCAGCAAAGTGAGTGACCTCTTGCTCAAGCCAGTGACCTTGGACTCAAGCCAGTGACCTTGAACTTCAAGTCACCAACCTTTGGGCTCAAGCCAGCAACCATTGGGTCATGTCTATGATCCCACACTCAAGCCAGTGACCTTGTGCTTAAGCTGGATGAGCCCACACTCAAGCCGGTGACCTTGGGGTTTTCAACCTGAGTCCTCTGCATCCCAGTCTGACTCTCTACCCACTGTGCCACTGCGTGGTTAGGCTACTATCTCTTCTTATAGATAAGGGTTGACCAGGATCATTAACGAGATAAGTTAACAAAGATAAGTTTTCCAAATTTTAGACCTCATGTAAGTCTCTCTTGTCTACAACTGACTCCAACAGACTCCAACATCAATCCACCCATTGTCTAAATTGGTTTTTATCCCCACACACCAGTCAACCTGCTTCTTTACACTGAACATAGTAGCAAACTAGAGCTCTGCCATCAGGACCAAGTTGCTGCAAATTGCCATTTCTCAGAAGGGTTTGATCCACTGATAAAACAGAAACACAGAATACCTCCTGGAGTTTCTTTGGGGGGTATGTTCAAGGACTTCTAATTCAAGTACCAACCCCTGCTTTGATCCTTCTTTGAGAGTTGCTCATCCAGGACCAGGGGTTCACTGAGTCCTCTGGCAGCCTCACCCATAATTGGATTTTGGAGTTAGAAAGTTTCTTGATAATGAGCTGAAATCTCTCTTCTAAACTTCCTTCTCAGATCACACACAATAGCACTAAACCCTCTTTTTCAAAACAGCCCTTCACATTTTTGAAAAATGGCTTTCATGTTTCCCCTGAGTCTTTCTCCTCCAGTTTGAAACTTCTCTAATTTAAAACACATCAACCTGAAAGTCAGTATTTGTGACAGTGAGATCCAATTTAAAAGAGATAAATAAAAGGGGATTAATAAAAAGTGGACACAGCCTGAGGCTACTCAAGTCACTTCTCCAGCACAAAACTTCTTGGGGCCCAGTGTACACTCACTGAGCTCTTTCTCTAAAGTCAGATATTATTAGCAGATATTTTTGCTGCCTCATCTGTGTCTTCCTCATAGGGCTATTGAAAGATGAAAGGAACTAATCCATAAAGTGATCTGCTCAGTGCCCAATATACAAGAAGAATACAATGTTAGTTATTATGACATATAATGAAGGCAATATTAGACAGCTTCTACCACCAACATAATATAATGGTTAGTGATCACTTCCACCTCATATCATGAAATGTACCATGCATGTACATCCTCGATATTTTTGCAGATAACTGAGGTTTGACAATGTAAGTAATGGGAAATAATAAAAACATGACTAAAGAGCAGTATATGATATATGGATCTTGATGTGCCCCCCCTTTTGGTAATGATTTAAACGAGCCATTTCTTCTATCATTAATGATGCAAAGGAGAGTCTAAAACCAGTAGACTTTTGACTCTATAAAGTTAGAAGAGATTAATTAAAAGTAAGCTAACGTCTTATAAGGTTTTAAATAAAAATAGTCAATATAGCCAAAATGTAATTGCCACCTGGTGTTCAAAAGCAAGATGTCCTTTGATATGGGTTGATAAAAATCTACCAAGGAGAGACTCTTTTATAGCTTAGATCAAAGGTCTTGTACCCATTAGTTCGTGGTGTGAGGCTGAAAGACCATCAGAACTTCAAACTTAGAATACCAGGTGGAGTTTTTATTTTTAAAGTTTGTATTGTGAAATACTTTAGTCTGCAAAAAAGTTGTAAAAAAGAGTAGAGATACTTCTTGAGTACCCTTCAACCCAACTTACCTTAGGTTACTATCTTATATAACCATAGTATAATCATCAAAATCAAGAAATAATTGAGACAATGATGTTAACTAATTTAGAGTCAGTGTTTCCTAACATTCCTTTCCTGATCCCACATGACATTTAGTTATCATGTCTCTTTAGTCTCCTCTGATCAGTGAAAATCTTTGTCTTTCACGACTTTGACACTTTTGAAGAATACTGGTCAGTACAATGCACCTACTTTCCATGTGAAGAAAACAAGACCTAGAGATCACTCTGTACAGTAACATAATAGCAAAACTGTCAATGTACACTTGTCTGAGTTTCTTTTCTCATGAACAGATATTATACTCTTCTCAGTGCATGGTATCGGGGGTGCATGATGGTTATATGTTATGTCTTTACTGTTGGTGATGTTAAATTTGATTATTTGTGGTCTCTTGCAGGTTTCTCTAGTTATTTTCCCTTTGTAATTATGAAATTTCTTATTTCTAGACCACATAAATATACTATATCTCCTCATAAAACCACAATGATTAATTTGGAATTTTTCTATAGTTATTTTTTATTTGCATCATTCTTTCTATATTTATAAATTAAATTCTACTGTCCCTTTCCCATGCTTCCATATTTATATCAGTATGGGCTTATGAATATTTATTTTATTCTGTAGATTCTAATACATCACTATAATTTATTTTCTGACATACCCATTATTTGGGAGTAGTTTTTTTCTTTCTGTCACCACAAAATGTTTCATGATCCGCTTTTGGTTTTTCTGCCCTAACCCTGGAATCAACTATTTCTTGAAGAACTTTTCCCAAACAACTTGGCTTCATTTAATGGAGAAACCAAGATCTGGATGCTAGGTGACAAAATGGAGTTTTAATCAAAGTAAGCACTAGAGGGAAAAATAAAAGATAGTGTTTTGTTTTTTTTTTTGTATTTTTCTGAAGCCAGAAATGGGGAGGCAGTCAGACTCCCGCATGCGCCTGACTGGGATCCACCCAGCATGCCCACCAGGGGGCGATGCTCTGCCCATCTGGGGTGTTGCTCTGTTGCAACCAGAGCCATTCTAGCGCCTGAGGCAGAGGCCACAGAGCCATCCTCAGCGCCCGGGCCAACTTTGCTCCAATGGAGCCTTGGCTGCAGGAGGGGAAGAGAGAGACAGAGAGGAAGGAGAGGGGGAGGGGTGGAGAAGCAGATGGGCACTTCCCCTGTGTGCCCTGGCCGGGAATCGAACCCGGGATTCCTGCATGCCAGGCCGACACTCTACCACTGAGCCATCCAGCCAGGGCCTAAAAAATAGTTATTGATGTTTAGACTCTGTGGTGCCAGGTAACACACTATATGTGAGTTCTTGATATCAAGTATATTAGTAATTTATTGCAGTGTAACATGTTACTCCAAAATATAACAGCTTAGAACAGCACACATTTATTGTCTCACAGTTTCTGTGGCTCAGGAGTCCAGGTGTGACTTAACTAAGTCTCCCGTCTCAGGGTTCCTAATAGGCTGCAATCAATGTGTAGACTGGACTGTAGTCAATTTAAGGTTCAACTGGAGAAGGATTTACTCCCCAGCTCACATCACTGTTGCCAAGATATGCTTTCTTATGTCTTACTGGACTGAGAGCTTTTGTTCCTGGTTGGCTGTTGGCTGCAGACTTCACTCGTTCTTGCCACATGGGTTTCATAAAATTGTTAATCCAAGAAGGCAATGGAGAGAGTTTGCAAAGTGAGATGAAAGTCACTGTCTTTTATAACTGAATCACAAAGTGATGTCCATCATTTCGTCATTTTCTCTTCTCTCTACTTTTATGCCATACTCATTCCCTTTCAATTCTGATTTTGTAAAAATCTCTTGGTATTCTACCCCTCTACCTTCAGGACCAAGAAGAAGAATATTCTTCCATGGAAACTAAGTTGACATATGACCATGTAGCTTACATTCTAGAGCTAGATCTATTTGTTTTTCTAAAATGTAGCTTCTCTAAAAAATGTTTGACCAAATCTAGAGTCTGACATTAACTAGGATAATGACTGCTGTTAGAGGATTAGTAGAGAATTTTAAAATTGTTTGCATTTAACAATTGGGCTAAAGTGTCTAATCTTGATGTACTGTTTTTATTATTTTTATTTATTTTTTAAAATTTAAATATTATTTTTCAATTACAGTCTACTTTCCATATTATTATTAGTTTGAGGTATACAACAAAGTGGTTATATAATATACTTCTAGGTCCATCCATGCTGTTACAAATGGTAAGATTTCATTTTTTATGACCAACACATGATTTTGGCTGACGATGAATTACATTAGCCAAACACAACACATTCTATAAAAATAGCAAAGCCTGCACTATTTACAGTAGCATCTTTTTATTTTCACATTTCACAAACCTGGCTTTGGGTTAAGATAAACTGCTTATTTTTGCTTTGACTTTGATAATGAGTTCACTAAGGAAAAACATAAACAGGATAGAAAGAAAATATTTACCCCACTTATGCACATTCAACATCACTCATTTTACAGGTTAAAAGCAGATAATGTAGCTCATCAATAACTCTAATCATTAGAAAAGTCAGTGCCTCCACTTGATAATTACATGAGTAAGTTTTAAAAAGAGAATACTGGATATATGCCCGTGTTGGTTTCCTGAGGTGGCCATAACAAATGACCACAAACTACATTGTTTATAACTACAGAAATGTATTCTCTCACAGTTGTGGAGGCCAGAAGTCTGAGATCAAGGCACAGCAAGTTGCATTCTGTCTGGAGGCTTTAGGGGAGAATCCCTCCTCTCCTCTTCCAACTTCCTTCTTGCGCTTTCTGCATCAGCCACACTGCAATGATTTGTCTCAGGAGCCTATGTTCGAGAATCTCTACCTCACTCCTCACCTTCCAGTTTTGGTGTTCTTGCAATGTGTTCCTATAGCCCTGTCACTTTCTCTGTCTCACTGTGCCCTTATGCCATGAGTGCAGGAACCACGGTTCTCTTCTTCCTCATCATTGTGAACCTGATACTTAGTGCAGTGTCTGGCATACATTTTTTTTTTCAATGAATAAATCAACAAGGAAGGAAGGAAGAAATGGCAAATGGAGGGTAAGAAAGTTAGTTTCTTTTCTTTTTTTAAATTTTATTTAGACAGTTAATTTTAATGGGGTGACATTGATCAATTAAAGTACATAGATTTCAGAGAAAACATCTCCAGATCATTTTGACATTTGATTATGTTGTATACCCATCACCCAAAGTCAAACTGTCCTCCATCACCTTTTATTTGGTTTTCTTTATGCCCCTCCCCTCCCCCTCCCTCTCCTCCCTTCCACTCCCCCTGGTAACCACCGCACTCTTGTACATGTCCATGAGTCTCAGTTTTGCATCCCACCTATGTATGGAATCATACAGTTCTTAGTTTTTTCTGATTTACTTATTTCACTCAGTATAATGTTATCAAGATCCATCCATGTTGTCATAAATGATCCTATGTCATCATTTCTTATGGCTGAGTAGTACTCCATAGTATATATGTACCACATTTTCTTTGTCCAGTCTTCTATTGAAGGGTTTTTTGGATATTTCCATGTCTTGGCCACTGTGAACAATGCTGTGAGGAACATGGGACTGCATGTGTCTTTATGTACCAATGTTTATGAGTTTTGGGGGTATACACCCAGTAGAGGGATTTCTGGATCATATGGTAGTTCTATTCTTAATTTTTTGAGCAGCGGTTCTCAACCTGTGGGTCGCGACCCACAGGTTGAGAACCGCTGTTTTTGAGGAACCACCATACTTTCTTCCATAATGGTTGTACTGCTTTACATTTCCACCAACAGTGAATGAGGGTTCCTTTTTTTCCACAGCCTCTTCAACACTTGTTATTACCTGTCTTGTTGATAATAGCTAATCTAACAGGTGTGAGGTGGTATCTCACTGTAGTTTTGATTTGCATTTCTCTAATAGCTGGTGAAGAGCATCTTTTCATATATCTTTTGGCCATTTGTATTTCTTTCTGGGAGAGGTGTCTGTTCAAGTCCTCTTCCCATTTTTATTTTATTGGATTGTTTGTTTGTTTGTTGTTGAGTTTTGTGAGTTCTTTGTATATTTTGGATATTAGGCCCTTATCTGAGCTGTTGTTTGAAAATATCATCTCCCATTTACTTGGCTGTCTGTTTGTTTTGTTCTCAGTTTGTTTGCTGTGCAAAAGCTTCTTAGTCTGATGTAGTCCCATTCATTTATTTTTGCCTCCACTTCCCTTGCCTTTGGAGTCAAATTCATAAAATGTTCCTTATGTCCAACGTATATGAGTTTAGTACCTATGTTTTCTTCTATGTAATTTATTATTTCAGGTCTTATATAAATATTTAGGTCTTTGATCCATTTTGATTTAATTTTTGTGCAAGGGGACAAACTGTAGTCAAGCTTCATTCTTTTTCACGTGGCTTTCCAGTTTTTCCAGCACCATTTATTGAAGAGGTTTTTCTTCATTGTATGTTTTTGGCTCCTTATCAAAGATGATTTGACCATATAAATGTTGTTTTATTTTTGGGCTCTCTATTCTGTTCCATTGGTCTGAGTGTTTATTTTTCTGCCAATACCATGCTGTTTTGATTATCGTGGCTCTATAATGTAATTTGAAGTCAGGTATTGTAATGCCCCCAGCTTTGTTCTTTTTCCTTAGGATTACTTTGGCTATTTGAGGTTTTTTATAGTTCCATATAAACCTGATGATTTTTTGTTCCATTTCTTTAAAAAATGACATTGGGATTTTGCTGGGAATTGCATTAAATTTGTATATTGCTTTGGGTAATATGGTCAATTTGACTATATTTATCCATCCTATTCAAGATCAAAAAATATATTTTATTTCATTGTATCTTTTTCAATTTCCCTTAACAATGCTTTGTAGTTTTCATTATATAGGTCCTTTACATTCTTTGTTATTTTTATTCCTAGGTATCTTATTTTTTTTTTGTTGCAACTGTTAAAGGGATTTTTTTTAGTTCATTTTCTGATGTTTCATTGTTGGCATATAGGATGGCAATAGACTTCTGTATATTAATTTTGTATCTTGTGACCTTACTGTATTGGTTTATTTCTAATAGTGTTTTTATGGAGTTTTTGGGGTTTTCGATGTGCAGGATCATATCACCTGCAAAAAATAAAACCTTTACTTCTTCTTTTCCAATATGAATGCCTTTTATTTCTTTCTCTTGTCTGATTTCTCTGGCTAGAACTTCCAACACTATGTTGAATAGGAGTGAAGAGAATGGGCAAACTTGTCTTGTTTCTGATTTTATAGGTAAAGTTTTCAGTTTTTTGCCATTTAATATGATGTTAGCTGATGATTTGTCATAATTGGCTTTTATTATGTTGAGATATTTTCCTTCTATACCCATTTTGTTGAGTGTTTTAAACATAAAATGATGTTGTATTTTATCAAATGCCTTTTCTGCATCTATTGATAGGACCATATGGTTTTCTTTGTTTTGTTTATATGGTGTATTATGTTAACTGTTTTATGTATGTTGAATCATCCTTGTGATTCTGGAATGAATCCCACTTGATCATGGTGAATTATTGTTTTAATGTGTTGTATTTGATTTGCTAGTATTTTGTTTAGCATTTTAGCATCTGTATTCATTAGAGATATTGGTATGTAGTTTTCTTTTTTTGTGTTGTCCTTGCCAGGTTTTGGTATGAGGATTATGTTGGCCTCATAAAATGTGTTTGAAAGTATTGCTTCTTCTTCAATTTTTGGAAGACTTTGAGTAGAATAGGAACCAAATCTTCTTTGAATGTTTGATAGAATACACTAATATAGCTGTCTGGCCCTGGAATTTTATTTTTTGGAAGGTTTTTGATAGTTGTTTCTATTTACCCCCTGCTTATGGGTCTGTTTAGGCTATCTACTTCTTTGTGATTCAGTCTAGGAAGATTGTATTGTTCTAGGAATTTATCCATTTCTTCTAGATTGTTAAATTAGGTGGCATATAGTTTTTCATAGTATTCCACAATAATTCTTTGTATATCTATGACATCTGTGGTGATTTCTCCTCTTTCATTTTGGATTTTGTTTATATGAGTCCTTTCTCTTTTTTCCTTAGTGAGTCTTGCCAAGGGTTTGTCAATTTTATGGATCTTTTCAAAGAACCAGCTCCTTGTTTTATTGATTTTTTAATAGTTTTTCTGTTCTCTATTTAATTTGTTTCTGCTCTGATTTTTATTATTTCCTTTCTTCTGTTTTTCAGTTGCCTTTGTTCTTCTTTTTCTAGTTCCTTAAGATGTGATGTTAAGTGGTTTATTTGGGCTCTCTCTTGTTTGTTCATATAACACTGTAGTGAAATGAACTTCCCTCTTATTACTGCTTTTGGTGCATCCCAGAGATTCTGATATGTCATATTGTCATTTTTGTCTATATGTATATTTTGATCTCTGCTTTTATTTCTTCTTTGACCCACTCATTTTTTAGAAGTATGTTGTTTAATTTCCACATTTTTGTGGGTTTGTTTACTTCCTTTTTGAAGTTAAATTCTAGTTTCAAAGCTTTATGATCAGAGAATATGCTTGGTATAATTTCAATCTTTCTGAATTTGTTGATGTTAGTTTTGTAGTCCAACATATGGTCAGTTCTTGAGAATGTTCCATGTGCACTGGAGAAAAATGTATACTCTGATGTTTTGGGATGAAATGTACTGTAGATGTCTATCATATCCAATTGTCCTAGTGTTTCGTTTAAGGCCAATATTTCTTTATTGATGTTCTGTTTGGATGAACAATCTAGAGCTGTCAGTGGTGTATTGAGGCCTCCAAGTATGATTGTATTTTTGTCGGTTTTTATTTTTAGGTCAGTTAGTAGATGTCTTATATACTTTGGTGCTCCTTGGTTTGGTGCATATATATTAAGAAGTGTTATGTCTTCTTGATTCCATGTCCCCTTTATCAAGGTGAAATTACCATCTTTGTCTCTGATTACCTTTGCTGTCTTTTAGTCAGCATCGTTAGATATGAGTATGGCCACACTTGCTTTTCTTTGGATGTTATTTGTTTGGAAAATTGTTTTCCAATCTTTCACTTTGAATTTGTTTTCATCCTTGTAGCTTAGATGTGTTTCTTGAAGGCAGGATACAGTTGGATTTTCTTTTTTGATCCACTCTGCTACTCTGTCTTTTTATTGGTGAGTTCAATCCATTTACATTTAATGTAATTATTGACACTTGAGGGTTTCCTATTGCCATTTTATATATTGCTTTCTGATAGCTTTGTATCTTGTTTGGTTCTTCTCTTTTGTACTTCTGTCATTTATTTTTGTTTGTTGTATTCCATAGTACTTTCCTCTGTTTCTTCTTTTTTAAATCATGTGTTTCTGTAGTGGTTTTTTTAGGGGTGGTTACTATTAGGTAATAAAAGGGATATATATCATATTCATTGTAGTACATTATCTCATGAGTGCTTCTTCACTCCATCCTCCTTTGCTACTGTTAATCTTTGTCCTCTCCCCTTTGTTGTTTTTGTTGTCACAGATTAATTTTGTTTTTATTGTGATCTTGTTGGTGCTTTTACTTGTAATTTTGTTTTGCTTTGTTCTTTGTATCTGGTCAGATAACCCCCATTAGTATTTCCTGAAGTAGGGGTTTTCTGGTACTAAATTCTCTCATTTTTTCTATATCTGTGAATGTTTTTATTTTCCCTTCATATTTGAAGGATAGCTTTGATGGATATAATCTTGGCTGGAAGTTCCTCTCTTTCAGTACTTTAAACATTGAGGTCCACTCTCTTCTGGCCTGTATAGTTTCTGCTGAGAAATCTGATGATATCCTAATGGGCCTTCCTTTATGTGTTGTATTCTTCTTTTCCCTGGATGCCTTGAGGATTTTTTCTTTGTCATTGGTTTGTGATAATTTCATTATGATGTATCTTGGAGTAGGTTTGCTAGGATTAAGATAACTCGGTGTTCTGTTTGCTTCTTGAATTCAAGGCTCTAATTCTTTCCACAGGTTTCAGAAGTTTTCATCGATTATTTGTTTGAATATGTTCTCCATCCCATTTTCTCTCTTTTCTTCTTCTGATATACCCATATTCTTATGTTGCTCTTTCTGATAGAATCAGACAATTCCTGTAGGGCTTTCTCACTTTTTTAAATTTGTGAGTCTCTCTCCTCTTCTCTCTGTAATATCTCTAGTTGCCTGTCTCTTATGTTACTAATTCTTTCCTTTATCTGGCCTGTTCTATTAGCTAAGCTTATTACCATGTTTTTCAGTTCATATGTTGAGTTTTTCATCTCTGTTTGTTTTTTTTTTATAGTTTCAATTTCCTTGGTGAAGTATTCCTTTTGTTCATTAAATTGTTTTTTGAGCTCTTTAAATTGCCTTTTCGTGTTTTCTTGTATTTCCCTGAGTATTTTTTTTTCCTGTATTTTTCTGAAGCCAGAAATGGGGAGAGACAGTCAGACAGACTCCCGCATGTGCCCGACCGGGATCCACCCGGCACGCCCACCAGGGGGCGACGCTCTGCCCACCACCAGGGGGCGATACTCTGCCCCTCCAGGGCATCGCTCTGTTGTGACCAGAGCCATTCTAGTGCCTGGGGCAGAGGCCGAGGAGCCATCCCCAGTGCCCAGGCCATCTTTGCTCCAGTGGAGCCTCGGCTGCAGGAGGGGAAGAGAGAGACAGAGAGGAAGGAGAGGGGGAGGGGTGGAGAAGCAGATGGGTGCTTCTCCTGTGTGCCCTGGCCAGGAATCAAACCCGGGACTTCTGCATGCCAGGCCGACGCTTTACCACTGAGCCAACCGGCCAGGGCCTCCCTGAGTAATTTTAGGACTTCAATTTTTAATTCTCTGTCATTTAACTCTAAGGTTTCCAAGCAATTGAAAATTTTTTCTAGAGATTTTTCATCATCTATCTGAGCTACATTTCTGTCTTTTGTATCCATGATATTTGATTTCTTTTTCGTTAATGGCATTTGAGAGTGGTATTGTTAATAACACTAATAAGAGATAATTAAAAAAAATAAAAATTGAATAGATACAGTATAAAAATGAAAATTTTATAATGATAAGTGGAACAAAAACTACAGAGAACAGGGGGCAGGAACTGAAGAAAAATGACAAAAGAGATAAAAATGAAATAAAAAACATGCAAAATACCACAAAGGTAAATATGAATCCGAAATATAATAATTTGTTGATAAATGATTATCAAATGAGAGAAAAAAGAAAAAAAGAGGAAAAAAAGTAAAGGTTTTTGAAATAAAACCCTCATAAGAAAACAAGAATGAAAAATGTAACAACTATGGATAATGAAGTTCAAAAGGCAAAGGAAAGAATAAAAAGGAAAAATAAAGGTTATAAAAAATATAATTTTTTCCTGGTTTTGAGAGGTAGCTTCTTTCTTTTTCTTGGCAGGTGGCTTTGTACTACAGGTTTTTCCCTGATGGGATTTTTGAACAGAGGTTTGCTGTTGTGTCACTGTGGTAATGACGTAGGCTAGGCCTCAGTCTCATTGGTAGGTGAGGATTGTTAGAGCTTGGAGGTTCTGACAATGAGAGTCTCAGTTTTCCAGGTGCCTCTCCCCATGTCTTTTTCACCTGAGCTAGCAGCCTGGGGACTTAGCTGTGAGGTTCACCCCAACCACTGCTTGCAGAGCAAGAAGATCTAAGAGCATACAGGTCCTTCCTCCAGTACCATTCAAAGCACAGTTCTGGGTAAATCTGTGTCAACCAGAGCCACCAGCGAGAACAGGCAGAGCTGAGAGCTGATTGCAGATCAAGTGCCTTTCTAAGGGCCCCCTGGCATGTCTAGTATGCCTCAGTGCTCCGTGGGTCTAATCTCCACAGGCTTCTCCCTTGTGCACTGTTTAGTAGCCTGCCTCAAGCCACATGCATGCCCAGCCTCCATGACTTCAGCAGTGCACACAGAGGTCTGCTCTCACCCACTTAGGTGCACTGTGCTTGTGATCTTAGTCAGAATTGGGAATGCAGGAATGTGCTTTGAAGCCTGTACCGGCCCCATGGAGGCGCCCTGCCCAGGCAGTCCCAGACCTAGGGTTCCTGGCCCTTGTGCATGTCCCGTGCTGGTGGTCACGAAGTCAGGAATACACAAAGACTATGGCAACAGCCCATGCAGATGTCCATGCTGATAATCTTGGGCTAAGCCCTCCAGCCTGTGAGCACACTCACCCATGCCAGAGCTGCCAGGTGGAGCCACTTGCACACTGCCCATGATCGTGGAGCCAGGAGCGTACAAAGCGGCCGGCACCAGTGCTGGCTCCTGTGGGCACCCCACACCAGCTACCTTTTTCAGGGCCTGCCGCTTGTGCTAGCCCTGCATCTGTGATCTCAGGCAGGGCCAGTGTGTTCTCTTCTCTGCTTGATCATCCACCCTAACCCAGCTTCTTCCCTCTGTCCCAGACCCTTCACTTTGCTCAATTACAGACGAAAGTGGCCCTTCCTCAGATCAGTGAGGAAAGCAAAATACTCCATTCTCTGTTTTATTTCCTTCAGAGTGGGTTATATATTCAGCCACCTTTTCACCTAGTCATACCTTGTCTGGTGTGTGTATATTTTAGGAGCTCCTGAGATTTGTTCTCTGTCTTTAGTTGTTGAATTTCTTGAAATTTCAAGGGGAGTTATCGAGAGCATACTTCACGGTGCCATTTCTCTGACATCACTCTCAGTTTATTTTCTATGTACTAAGTGTGCTAACTTGTTTACTCTTCCCAACAACCTGATCAGATGAGGTATTATGAATATTTTATAAGTGGTGAAAATAGAGGCTGAGAGAGATAAATAGGCTCAGACTGTTTTAAACCTTCTTGGAACAATTATTTCAAAAGAAAGAAACTGCCTGACCAGGTGGTGGCACAGTGGATAGAGCATTAGACTGGGACACAGAGGACCCAGGTTTGAAACTCTGAGGTTGCCAGCTTGAGCATGAGCTCATCTGGTTTGAGTAAGGCTCACCAGATTGAGTCCAAGGTCACCGACTTGAGCAAGAGGTCATTAGGTCTGCTGTAGCCCCCAGTCAAGGCACATATGAGAAAGCAATCAATGAACAACTAAGGTGCCACAATGAAGAATTGATGCTTCTCATCTTTCCCTTCCTGTCTGTCCCTATCTCTCCCTGACTCTCTCTCTCTGTCAAAAAAAAAAAAAAAAAAAAAAAAAAAAAAAAAAAAAAAAAAAAAGAAAGAAAAAAAAAAAAGAAGGAAAAGAGAAGAAAGAAACTAAAAATGTGGATGAAATTGGCAGTGGTTGAAAAGTCTGGAAGGAGAGCCACCAAGTATTAATTGAGTTATCTCCAAGTGGTGGATTGTGTATTTAATTTTTGTTCTTGCTTACCTGAATGATTCTTTTTGTATTTTTTATTTTTCAATTATAGTTGACATTCCATATAATTTTATATTAGTTTCAAGGGTACAGCATAGTGGTTAGGCATTTATATATTCTGCAACATGATCCCCCAGTAAATCTACACCCAGTTGACACTATACATAATTATTGCAATATTATTGACTATATTCTGGATTGAATGATTTTTCAAATGAAAATATATTTAAAAAGTGCAGGCCAGCTATGTTTTGGGCTGGAGAATGGTGGGCATATAATCATCTCCAATGAAAAAGGCCAAGGTTTGGAACACAAGATGGACCAGGGTTATAAAATGAGCTTAGTCTAATATTCTCCATGTCTTGAAGCTGGAGGCTAGATCCAGGAGTCAATTGCTTTCTAAGTGCATTTTTTGTTTTATGGTGTATAACTGGAATGATGTTTAGCCACTGATAGCACACTTTGCTTATTTATCTAATAAGAGTCAGAGATGTTCTGTGTATTTGGAGTTAGGCAGTCAAATTCTTGCAGCCATTTTTTTTTTGAACATCCTGAAGAGAATATTATTCTCTGTTATATTGCCATCAGCAGCCACTGTTTAGTGCTTTAGAGGGGAAAAGAAATTCTTCCTCAGTGCTCTTACTGTTTATGAATGAGATATGCATATCTTTATGCTTTTAGTTTGCTTTTATAATAAATTTTATTCAGGAGGGTAAGTGTATAGTTTCCACAGGTTTTCTGTTTGTCTCTGGTGTATTTATTTATGTTTCTTTGATGATTTTAATTACAGGATTAAAAAGAAAATAGCAAAGTCCCTGTGTTATATTTTCTTCCGCTGATGAGTTGAGTGGGGCGCTTGGTGTCTGGTATGGTTTCATGTACATTTTATCTACAAACAGCCCTTGAAACACCAACTTTGAGGATCTGACTCATCCAACATTATTTCCTTCACGAGTGGAAGAAGACTTATGATTCTGTCTTGCTGTTTTCCTCAATCTTATATTTGATTCCTGAGTACAGCCATTCTTTTGGAGACCTCTAAAAGGTAGTCTTGTTCTTACAATTTTGAAATTTTCTCATAACAGGTATGTTAGTCAAGTTCTTTAAAGAAACAGAACCAATAAGATGCATGTGCACACACATGTGTGTGTGTGTGTGCATGTGCTTGTGTGCATGTATGAGAGAGATTTTAAGGAATTAGCTCAAAGGATTATGGGGTTGCCAAGTCTGAAATCTGCAAGGTGGCCAGCAGGCTGGAGACCCGAAGAAGAGCTGATGTTGCAGTTCAAGTCAAAGGACATCTGCTGGTAGAATTTCTTCTTGCTCAGGGGAGGTCAGTCTTTGTTCTGTTAAGGCCTTCAACTAATGGGATGAGGTCTACCTACATTATAACCAACTTTACTTAAAATCCATCAATTTAAATGTTAATCTTATCCAAGAAAACATCCTTACAGAAATATGCAGAATAATGTTTGACCATATATTTGGACAGGATTTGGGTGGGACAGGGAATGGCACTGAACTATAGTAATTGACATGCAATGAACTGCACATATTGCCAAGTGTGAAATGGACACCATTGCCAAAATCAAGATAATAAATGTATCTAGTACCCCTCAAAGTTTCCTCATACCCCTCTGTAATCCCTTCCTTATAGTTATACCTGCCATCCCATCCCCAGGCAAATACTCTGCTTTCCATCACTTGAGATTAGTTTGCATTTTCTAAAATTTTACAGAGCCTGATCCGTGGTGGCACAGTAGATGAAGCGTCTACCTGAAACGCTGAGGTTGCTGGTTAAAACGCTGGGCTTGCCCTGTCAGGGTCAAGGCACATATGGGAGTTGATGCTTCCAGCTCCTCCCCCCATTTTTTTCTCTCTCTCTTACTCTCTCTCTCTCTCTCTCTCTCTCCCCCCTGTATAAAATAAATAAAGTTTAAAATTTTACGGAGATGGAATCATACAGTATTAACCTCTTCTCTGACTTCTTTCACTCAGCACAAGCAGTAGCAATTATTTCCCCTGGATTCTGTAGAAGCTAAACTTCAACAAGCTGACTAGTCTTCTGAGAATGGTAACTAATAATATAGTGTCAGAGGTTGGCCCTGATGTCAAAAATGCTCTCATCAAATATCATCTTATATACTATATTAGTTATGAAAATAGCCCAAACTGTTTTTTCCTTCACAGTCATGTTGCAAAAGAACTTTCAATCTCCTTAGTACAAACATGAAGCATTGCACAATCTGATACAATGAACCTTCCCAGCCCAGTGGACCCCTGGATGCTATTACTCTTTCTGACTGCCATGTTTTGATATGACTCTCCTGGTTTTGATTGAGTGAAACTTTCAGCCTTCCTCTGTACTGTACTTGACAACTGCAAGTTATGAAAAAGTGTCTTCAGTATATAATTAAATGGAGGATAAAAGTAGATTATAGAAATATGCATATTATAATTCTAATTTTATTAAAAAGATTATGAAAGGAATGAATAATTATGTTTATAAACAAAAATACATTAATTAGGATTATTTCTCAATGGTGAGATTATGAATGATTTAAAATTTTCTTCTCCATACTTTTCTGTTATTTTTAATTTTCTAAAATGAATGTGTGTCTTGTTATTAGAAGTAGTATAAAAATTTTATATTAAACCTCAACTTTGGGCTTTTGATTCATAATAAATTATTAAATTATTTGGAATAGTTCCCACCCCCAACTAACTTGAGCCCTACAGCCACAGCAGTCATTGTTTACCACTCATCATTCATTCATTCATTCATTTATTCTTCCACTTATTATTCAGTTACTGGGTTCTAGATTTTGTGTTAGATGTTGGATATGAAGATGAACAAAGTAGCAATTCCCTTCCCTTGGAAATATTCCGCAGCAGTCAACCAGTTATCCAGATCAGTTTACTAATTTGAAGTTGTTAGTCAAGGGAGGTTTAAGATTTCAACTAGGACGTAGGCTTTGAAGGAGAAGGAGAAATGTGCTGCTCTTGATTCTCAGGGATATGGAACCCATTCCAATGACAAATGTCATTCTGCATGATTGTATTGGTGTTTCCGTCAGTGAACTGCAAACACAAAGAGGGGCCTTTAAAAGTGCTTCAGTGCAGTGGCATCTGCTGTTCTATTGTGCCTGCTCACTCCATTATTCTAGAGATTTTTAAATGTACACTACACCTTATTATACCTTTAAAAGAGATTTTTAAATTTATTTTTAAATTATAGTTTACATTCAATATTATTCTGTATTAGTTTTATATGTACAACAAAGCTGTTAGAAAGTCATGTACTTTACAGAGTGGTTCCCTTGCTGCTTCAAGTACCCGCCTGACCCCACACATATTCATCCCAATACTATTGACTATATTCTCTGTGCTGTAATCCACATCTCTGTGGCTATTCTGTAACTACCAATTTGTAATGCTTAATTCCTTCACTTTTTCTGAGCACACCAACCCTCCCCTCTGATAACTGTTACTCTATTCTCTGTATCTATGGGTCTGTTTCTAGTTTGCCAGTTTATTTTGTTCATTAGATTCTACATATGAAATTATATGGTATTTTCTTTTTTTGACTGTCTTATTTCACTTAGCATAATACCCTCTAATCAGTGGTGGGATTCAAATAATTTAGCAACCAGTTCTCTACCTTAATGACCATTTTAAATATAAAAAAATGATATACTGAAAGGTAGTTTATTATTTTATGCATTTAATACTTGATTAAAAACAATAAAAGAGGTACACAAAACTATACTCATAGGTACACAAAACTAGATTATAAGAATTCTAAAATATTAATATATATAATATGTAATATTTATATATTAATATATAACATATTACTATATTATATACAATTACATAGCATATATAACATATTTTATATATATAATATTAACTATAATATTAATATATGAGTTCTAAAATATTAATAAAAATATTAAATAATACCTGACAAAAAAGCAATAAAACTGTTATTTAAGATATTTCCATATTGCTTCTTGATTGGTGTCCTCACTTGCAATTTTTTTCACTCATGGATGGAATGAACATTATTACAGGTGCTCAGAATATGCTGTTGTGCAGATGAACATTAAAATCGAGTAAGGAATGTAAATTTGTGATTTCCATGTTTGACCACCTTAGAGAGAAACCTGATTATAAGTGTCATTTTAACAACCTGCTCACCAAACTCAACAAAAAATTTAGATATCAGTTCTCTTGAACTGGTGTGAACTGGTTGAATCCCACCACTGCCTCTAGACCTATCCACACTGTTGCAAAAGGTAAGATTTCCTTTTTTTTTACAGCTGAGTAGTATTTCATTGTGTAAATGTACCACAGCTTATTTACTCACTTATCTACTAATGGGCACTTGGGCTGCTTCCAAATCTTGGCTACTGTAAGTAATGCTGCAGGGAAGATAGGGGTGTATATACTTAGAATTAGTGTTTTGGCTTTCTTCGGATATATTCACAGAAATGAAATTGCTGGGTCATAGGTCAATTCCATTTTTAATTTTTTTCCCTGGAGCATCATGTTTATTAGAAAATTTGAGAGAATAAAATACTTTATAAGAACCCCCACAAACATGAGAGCAAAGGAGAGGAGGGGAGGGGAGAAGGACCCCAGGAAACAGTCCAGTCTTTGAAGTTTCACTCAAATGGGGCGAGGTGTGGACTCACAGTGAGGGTGACTCTCTTCTTGATCCCCAGGGGCTCCAGGCTGTCATCTAGTCACAGCAAGTATTTTGGATAAGATGCTCCTGAAGGCAGTGGAGTTGCCGGATCCCCCCCGATGTGAATCCCGTTCAGAGAACTCCTGCTGGCAGCTGCACTCTTCCATTGTCCTCTGGACCAAGGCCTTGCACCTTGCACACATGATGTGTATTTCTGGCACTGCTCTCACCGAGCTGTTGTTGGTGTCTAGCCTCTGGCTCACCTCCCACACCACATGGTGGTCCTCCCTGGAGTTCAGCACCTTCAAGTTCAGCATTTAAAATGCAAGGGGTGTTGCTTGACCTCACCTGCATCTTACACTGTGGCCCTGCCTTGGCCATCTGCAATTTTAAAAATTAGAGTGACTTGACTCTTGTCCTTTTGAGATGTGGCTTTTTAGTAGATGGCCCACAGCATGTGCATTGTAAAAAAATGTGAAGACCATCCTAGCCACCCGCTTCCAGCCTTAGTAGTGGCCAGAGGAGGAAGCTGGGGTCCCATTATCAGGCTGCCCAGCTTGAAGGCATTTTTCATCAGTGTTTCCTTTTTGGGTTCCACCACTGTGGCTGGTACTCTTGCTGCTGTAGGTGGTGAGGGAGTACACAGGGCCACACTGGAGGGCTGGGTTGGGAGTGGCATTCATGGAACCTGGGTCACGTGGGTGAGTGGTGGTCCTGGAGACTCTGGGCCAGGTGCGAGAGTGGTGGACCCTTCTGGTATCTCCTTCCCTAATACGTGAACCTTTTGGGTAGAGGAAAGACTGATGCTGGGGTCGGAGGAGCGGCAGGGCTTTACCTGAATAGTGTGGCCTTTCATCTTCATCTTCCTCATTTCTAAGCAGAGGTATGTTCCCATGACGTTGTTATATGCTCTTCCTGTAACAGCATCCTGTATGTTCTGTTGCTAAAATCCCATGTTCTTCATTCCTTCTGTCAGCTGGGGGTCCAGGTCCCCCCAAGGTGTCTTGTGGTATGGCTCAGTTCCTTCTGCCCGATGCTGACCCATGGGTCCTTCATAATATCTTCTAGGGGTGTCCTTTGACTGGAGTTGAGCATCATTAAGTTTTTTTTTTTAGAAATAAATTTTTATTAATTTTAATGGGGTGACATCAATAAATCAGGGTACATATATTCAAAGAAAACATGTCCAGGTTATCTTGTCATTCAATTATGTTGCATACCCATCACCCAAAGTCAGATTGTCCTCTGTCACCTTCTATCTAGTTTTCTTTGTGCCCCTCCCCCTCTCCCTCCTTCCCTCCCCCCACACCCTGTAACCACCACACTCTTGTCCATGTCTCTTAGTCTCATTAAGTTTTTTAGAAATTCTTTACATCTTGGAGATATAAAATCTGGTGCAAGTTGTATAGTCTCATTCTTCATTTCACCAAAGTTCTGCTCCATGAACGGCAGAACGCCTGTCACCATGTTGGAGAGAATTTCCCCCGGGCTCCGCACATTTACCTTTGGGCCCTCGTAGTTTTGGAGCTGCAAGATCTCTGGGGCCATAAAGAAGGAGGTGCTCAGTTTTTTTTTCTGTAACGTCTGTACTGAAGTCAGATTCTGCTAGCTTGATATTGCACTCCCCACCAACCAGAATGCTCTCTGGCTTCAGGTCTCGGTGCACTCTGCCCTATGGTGGCAATATGTGCCTCTGGCAGCCGTTATCAGAACATGGGCAGGCTTTCTCCTTGGTCCTGTATCCATCCATCCATGGTTATGCAGACAGTCAAATAAGTCCCCACCACTCACATACTCTATGATGACAAAGAACTTGTCCTGAGTAGCAATCACTTCTATCAGTTTCATGATGTTGGAATGACTTAAGCCTTTAAAATAATTAACTTCCCTAAAAGCCTCAGGGCAGACTCGACAATTTATAATTTTCACAGCCACGTCTGTGCCCATCAAAACGTGCAGGGCCAGCCTCACCTTGCAAAGCCTCCCTTGATGAGGGTGCTCAGGAAGATGTAGTTGCCAATATGGCACTCCTTCCTGGCAGAGGTGGCTGAAAAGTCATGAGACATGGTAACTTCAAAATGAAAACAAGCCAACTCGCCCAAGTCAAACATGTCAAAAACCAAGGCCATTAGTCCTAGTACATAACCCGAAAGTCAAAAATCATGCCAACAAGCCCAAGTCCACAGGTCACCACAAAGCTTCCTGGGTTATAAAGGACAAAAACCTCAGCCCAGCCAGAGCCTTCTATAATAGAGGGTTGGTCTGTAATTCCATCACAGTGGCGCCTTCTGAGATCAGGGCCAATCAGGGATAAAGCACAATGGTTTTCTCACTTTTGGGTCTCATTACCCTTTACTCAAGAAAATAAATGAAAGGACCCCCAAAGAGCTTTCTGTTTATGTGGAATATTAAAGATTCTTATTGGCTTTACTGGAAATAAAAATCTCAGATTCAAAACAATAAAAAAAAAAAAAATGAAAAGTCTGACCCTGGCCGGTGGGGCAGTGAGGACAGTTGTTCCAGCTCAAGGACATCAGTTTCCAATGTTGGGTTGCCAGTTTGAGCTTAGAATTGTCAATCCTGAGGTCATCAGCTTGATCCCTGTAGCACCGGCATGAGCCCTGGTCAGGGTGCACATGAGAAGCAATCAATGGCACAACTCAGTGGAACAATGAGTTCATGTTGTAGTGTTCCCTGTGCCTAGCACAGTGAATAGCAATAAAGTAAGTATTGAGTAAGTGTTTGTTCACTGGATTAATAGAAGAGTTTGGGGGAACAAAAGAAAATATGGCCAGCTATTTCTTTACTCAAAGTAATTCAGAAAAAATCTTAACATTCACGTTCTGTACTCAACTTTTGGGGCAGATAAGCTAAGAAAGAGGAGGGATGCAGTCTGGGTTTGCAGGTATGTAGGCACTTGGTGAGGCTGAGGGAAGGCCAGCTGGTAGAAGCCTTTCTGTGAACATTAAAGAAGACTCTTGCCTGACCTGTTGTGGTGCTGTGGATAAAAGCGTTGACCCAGAATGCTGAGGTCACTGGTGCAAAACTCAGGCCTTGCCTGGTCAAGGCACATATTGAAGTTGATGCTCCCTGCTCCACACCCCTCCTCTCTAAAAAATGAATTCATGCCTGACCTGTGGTGGTGCAATGGATAAAGTGTTGACCTGAATGCTGAGGTAGCCGGTTCAAAACCTTGGGCTTGCCTGGTCAAGGCACATATGGGAGTTGATGCTTCCTGCTCCTCACCCCCCCCCCTCATACTCTCCTCTCTAAAAATTAATAAAAAAAGAAAAATTAAAAAAAAATTAAATATAAAAAATGAATTCATAAAAATATATTTTTTTATTTATTTAATTTTTAGAGAGACAGAGAGAGAGTCAGAGAGAGGGATAGATAGGGACAGACAGGAATGGAGAGAGATGAGAAGCATTGATCATTAGTTTTTTGTTGCGACACCTTAGTTGTTCATTGATTGCTTTCTCATATGTACCTTGACCATGGGGCTACAGCAGACTGAGTAACCCCTTGCTCGAGCCAGCGACCTTGGGTCCAAGCTGGTGAGCTTTGCTCAAACCAGATGAGCCTGCGCTTAAGCTGGTGAGCTTAGGGTCTCGAACCTGGATCCTCTGTATCCCAGTCTGACGCTCTATCCACTGCGCCACCACCTGGTCAAGCCATAAAAATCTTAAAAAAAAAGATGACTCTTCCCTTCAGTACTTGCTGAAGGATACAGTGAATTTGGACCTGCAGTGAGGCTACAAGATATTTTTACACTTTGAGTATCTGTTTCCAGATTACACAATGTACTTCTCAGGTGACCTTGAGTAGGTCATGTAGGTAAATTTCTGTATTACTTTTTTTTGTGTGTGTATTTTTCTGAAGTTGGAAACGGGGAGGCAGTCAGACAGATTCCTGCATGCACCTGACCGGGATCCACCTGGCATGCCCACCAGGGGGCAATGCTCTGCCCATCTGGGGTGTCACTCTGTTGCAACCAGAGCCATTCTAGCGCCTGAGGCAGAGGCTACAGAGCCATTCTCAGTGCCCAGACCAACTTTGTTCCAATGGGGCCTTGGCTGTGGGAGGGGAAGAGAGAGACAGAGAGGAAGGAGAGGGGAAGGGGTGGAGAAGCAGATGGGCGCTTCTTCTGTGTGCCCTGGCCGGGAATTGAACCTGGGACTCCTGCACTCCAGGCTGAAGTTCTACCACTGAGCCAACCGGCCAGGTCTTCTGTGTTACTTAAATGAACCATCTCTGTGGAGAAAAGTGATGATGAGGCTTGTTAATGTACATTTCTGCAAACACTGAAACCTCTGGATGAAAGGATATTTATTCCTGCCTTCCAAGTTTGTGTTGATATGCATCCCATCAGAGGTTTTTCTGAAATGTCTGATGCTCCTCGTTCACCTATTTACATTTAAGAGTGAGAAAATATAGTCAATAATATTTTAATAACTATATCTGGTACAAGGTAGATACTGGAAATATTAGGAGATCACTATGTAAAATATATGATTGTCTAACCACTATGTTGTACACATGAAATTAATACAAAATAATATTAATTGTAAACATTAACTGAAAAATATTTAAAAAATTATTTTAAAGAGGCACTGGCATGCTGATCAGGAGCTCTCTGCATTTATTTGTGTGTGTGTTTGTGAAAGAGACACAGGTTGCTGACTGATGGTCTTCACTGAAGGGTTCTTTGACTTGGCTGTTTGAGGGATACTATTTTGATGATTATTGTAGGTCACTCCCTCAAATACAATTGTGCCAGTCAGTTACTTCAGAGACAATACTTTAATCTCTTGTCTGGAAGATATAAAGGCTAGTGTTGTTGGAGACCAGTGGGAGAAGGAACCCATGCATCTAGTTGTTCAGTGTATAGACATGCACTTAATCCTTCTGTTTTTCTGTTTGCCTGGGATCTTATAGAATTTTTATGATTTAATCTCTATAAGTCCTTTTTTGGGCTGCAGGACAGATCTGTGTTTTTAAAAGCTTCTTAAACAAATTATTTAATGATCCTTCCATAGCAAACCCAATTGCACCCCTGTGATGCCTCTTAATTTGTGAGAATCTCTTTGGTTCTGAGGTCCAACCCAGTCAGCTTTTTCTTTCCTCTATGAAGAATATTTTTTTGTGCTTTTATCTCCCTTATACCTTCTAAAATTGGTCACTGTCATTCCTTTCATGGTTCACTTCATTCTTAGCAACCTCTTTAAATATTTTCACTATCATTTTAGAGGTTTTCAGAAGAGGACAGTAAAAACAAAACATATTCAACCCTTCATATTTAACTGAAATTAATATATATATCTTTATATATATTTGAACAATGCAATCATATCAATTTCTGACAAATATGTTTTGTGGGCTCTAGTGCTCAGCCTCTAAATCTGAAAGTTACTCCCTTGTTTTATTGAGGTACATGACATAGGAACTGATGAGCCAATAAAATGATATAGTCCTTCTACCAATATTCTGTCAATGTTGCCAGTTAATTGGTAACTTATATGTCCATTGTAGTGCTGAGGGCAACTTGTGCTTTGTCATTGACATATGTACATATCACATAACAATTGTTTGAAAATGAATTACAAGGTGTCCTTGGGTTAGGATACAGTTCCATCCCAATGACAGTGACACAACCTGAATTTTGGTGTAAGTCAACACACCCTAGCCTAACACAGATGGAATACTTGCGCTTTTAACAGTCCAGAATGGCATAGGTAAGCGTACTAGGGGATACCACTCCCTCAATTTATATGCCATGTTACTGTGTATTCTTCTGCCGCGTGCAACCAAATTATACTGCTCACAAAAATTAAGGGATATTTTATAGCTTCATATTCATTTTTGAAATATCCCCTAATTTTTGTGAGCAGTATAGTTTGCCCACGTAGTCTGTATGTATGACACTAATGATGTAAGCCAAAACACTCACGTCTCAATTTTTTTTTTTTTTTTTGTATTTTTCTGAAGCTGGAAACGGGGAGGGACAGTCAGACAGACTCCCGCATGCACCCGACCGGGATCCACCTGGCACGCCCACCAGGGGCGTTGCTCTGCCGCGACCAGAGCCACTCCAGCGCCTGGGGCAGAGGCCAAGGAGCCATACCCAGCGCCCGGGCCATCTCTGCTCCAATGGAGCCTTGGCTGCGGGAGGGGAAGAGAGAGACAGAGAGGAAGGAGGGGGGGTGGAGAAGCAAATGGGCGCCTCTCTTATGTGCCCTGGCCGGGAATCGAACCCGGGTCCCCCGCACGCCAGGCCGACGCTCTACCGCTGAGCCAACCGGCCAGGGCCACGTCTCAATTTTTTAAAGTTTTTAGAGGAGTGAGCATCATAAACTTGAAATGTGGTATATTGAGACTGTCAAAACTCAGTGAGCTCTTGAATGGGACATTGAAACTATATCAATAAACTAAATTTAAAAAATTATATAGGAATGATTAAAATTAGAAACATCAACAAATTCAAATCAGTCCTTTGCAAAAATGATTTATATGGTATAGGAAATAAAATATTTAAATTATATAAAAATAAGTCAGCGAGCTCTTAAAAGTATATTTTACTTAAAGACTATATAAGGTAGTTTGTTTTCATGGTGTTTGAGAGACTTGTTCCACTGTTTTTTCTTCCTTTAACAGAATTTTGTTTTTTAAAAAGTGATTTCTAAGCATTTTCCTAAAATTCCAGCCCACCACAGTAACTTTGGTTTGTTAACTTTTTATTCCACACTCTTGCAAATCTATATTTTCTGATTAAGTGGAGATACTTGTTATATTGAGCCACTATATAAAGTATTTGTCCTAAGATTACTTTGTTAGGTTCAAGAGAGTGCTGAGAGTGCCTAGTTCTAATACTTTGGGATAAATTGGAGAAATCCTTGCTTGTTTTTTTTTTTTTTTTTTCAGAGACAGAGAATCAGAGAGAGGGACAGATAGGGACAAATAGGAAGGGAGAGAGATGAGAAGCATCAGTTCTTTGTTGTGGCACCTTAGTTGTTCATTGATTGCTTTCTCACATGTGTCTTGACCCGGGGGCTACAGCAGAGTGAGTGACCTCTTGCTGGAATCAGTGACCTTGGGCTCAAGCCAGCAACCGTGAGCTTCAAACCAGTGACCTTTGGCCTCAAGCCAGTGACCATGGGGTCATGTCTATGATCTCAGATTCTAGCCAGCACTCAAGCCAGATGAGCCTGCACTGAAGCCGGTGACCTCAGGGTTTCGAACCTGGGTCCTCTGCATCCCAGTCTGATGCACTATCCACTGTGCCACCACCTGGTCAGGCTCCTTGCTTGTGTTTTATTTTATTTTATATTTTATTTATTCCTTTTTAGAGAGAGAGGTGAGAGAGAAAGAGAGAGAGAAAGAGAGAGAGAGAGAGAGAGAGAGAGAGTAAGAGAGAGTGAAGGGGGAAGGAGAGGAGCAGGAAGCATCAACCTCCACATGTACCCTGATCAGGCAATCCCAGGGTTTAGAACCAGAGACCTCAGCATACCAGGTCGATGCTTTATCCACTGTGCCACCACAGGTCAGGCTCCCTGCTTGTGTTTTTAAAGATAATTATTACTATGGTTCCTTAATCCTAATCCTTTTATGAGGCAGACCTTAATTATTTATCTGTGTTCAAAGTGATATCTTTTATCTTTTCAATTTTGTTATTTTGGCTTTTCTGCTTCATTATGCTTGTTTTGAGGTTTGTTGACCAGAGAGTCACATGGCATTTTGGTATAAATTCTTCATGAGTTTGTTTGTTTTTTGAGTGAGAGGAGGGGAGATAGAGAAAAGACTCCCACATGTGCATTGATTGAGATCTATGTGGCAACCCCTGTCTGGGGCTGATGCTTGAATCAACTGAGTTGTCCTCAGCACCTGAGGCTGACACTTGAACCAATTGAGCCATTGGCTGTGAGGAAGGAAGAGAGAGAAAAGGGGGTGTGGGAGGGGAAGATAAGCAGATGGTTACTTCTCATATGTGCCCTGATCTGTGATTGAACCTGGATGTCAGCATGCTGGGCTGACACTCTATCCACTAAGCCAACCAGCCAGGGCCTCATTTTTAGTTTTTTAAGGAACTGCCATACTGTTTTCCGTAGTAGTTGACCAATATGCATTTTCACCAACTTTTTGTTAGTAAAAAGGACTTGGTTTTTTCATTTGAGAGTTTTAGTCTAAAACGACTTTTTAAATTCTCATCCAAATATATAATTTATAAGATGATATGGTTTAAAGAGACCATGGGTAGCACTAACTGTAGAAAAGTAGGGGATTCTGGTAGTGCCTGACAAATACTAACCTTTATAGAAGTAGGCTAGCCAGTGACATAAAGTAGAATTCTTCATGTCACTAGAAGCAGCTAAGGTCTATGATGATGTCTCCCTGATGTATCTTCAGTGTCTCCTCCTCTCCCATGTGACACAGACCAACTCCCCTACTAAACTGAAAAATTTGACGATTTGTTGAGGGTGACCTGGTTGTGAAAAGAGAATGAGCTTATGAGTTTTAATGTTCAGTTTTACCATTTACCATCTGTTATGAGGTGAGCTGTGTCCCTCACACCAAATTGATCTGTTGAAGTTCTAACCTTAGTACCTCCAAATGCAACTCTATTTGGAAATAGGGTCTTCACAGCTCTAATCAGATATAAGATGAGGTCATGCTGGAGTATGGTGGACCCCTAAACCAATATACTGATATGATTATGGAAAGGGGAAATTTGGACACAGAGACACACACACACAGGAAGAATGCCATGTGAAGACTGGAGTTATGTTACCACAAGCCATGGAACTACCAGAAGTTGGGAGAAAGTCCTGGAATAGATCCTTCCCTATTAATTTTAGAGGGAGCATGGCCCTGCTGATATCCTGATCTTGTACTTTTAGTCCCCAGAACTGTGAGATAATAAATTTCTATTGCTTAAGTCATTCTGTGTATTTGGGGTTAAAGTAATCAAATAAGGAAGCCACTGGTCTGTCATGGCTCTAATGCCTTGGTAGTCTACCATGCAAGCTAAAGCATGGGCCACAATGAAGGATTGTAAAAGCCTCAAGGTTAAGAACAACCAATAAAAAACAGCTGATTAAGCTTTCCCCCAAAATGCAACCACTTAAGCTGTAGTAGCCGATCAAGTAATTTCCTTGCTTTGCTTCCACATCTTCTTTATAAAAACCTTTTTCCTGACTCCTGTTGATGGAATGCTCCTAACTACATCCAGTTTGGGGCTACCTGATTCAAATCCATGTTTGCTCAAATGAACTCTTAAAATTTTTAATACGTTTCAGTTCATCTTTTAACATGCCTTACGATAGCCATAGCAAACACTAAGGAGTTGTGTTTGTCATTGACATGTCACATTACCCTCTGTGTAATCATGTGTAACTTTTAATAACTATATCTGGTACAAGGTAGATACTGGAAATATTAGGGGATCACTATGTAAAATATTAAGCTTTTTTAGGAAAGCTTAATCAGCTGTTTTTTTAACATGCCTTACGACAGCCATAGAAAACACTAATGAGTTGTGTTTGTCATTGACATGTCATAATTACCCTCTGTGTAATCATGTGCAACTCAGACAAATTCTGTGAGCTCAAGTTTACTCAATAGAAATTGATGACATATAAGAAGGTTTATTTTGTTTTTAAAAATGTGCTTTACTCTTTAATTCTTCACCATGCCTAGTTTCCAGTCCCCACAGGTCCCATGACTTTGCTTGTTCACTTACAACTTTATATTGCCTGGGGTCTTCAGTAACAACAAGCGTGTTTTCACCAAGGAGATTGCTCCCCTGCCATTAGTTCTGCATCTTCCCCTGAGTTCTGACCAGACCTTCAAATCCTCCCACTCAAAATGAAATCATTTTCATGGCATAACTATACAGCTGATGTTCATAAATTCAATTGATTTTGTGACTATAAAAGTATGTTATTATAAGCTTTTTTTATAACTGAAGCTAGCCCAAAACCTCCAAGAAGTTATTTTATTTTCTGTTTTTCTATACTAACACTATTTGGAAATAAAAAGTTTATAACAGCAAAATTTACATTTAGTAGAAAGTTGTTTGCCATGATTTGTAAGAATAATTTTTTTTTCTGTAGCTTATAAAATAAGTTGGAAGTTTAGAGTTACTCTTTTGGGCCATGTGTGTGTACACTTGGCCTATAAAATGTAACTGAATTAGTGCAGACAAGATTAAATGAGAAGGGCTCCTTTTCAAAGAGAGGGGCAGACAGACATCATGGTTAGATGCTCTTTGACAACAGTTATAAAATAATGAGCATCAGATTCAGGTCAAGTATGTCTTGAAGAATATTTATTTTACTTTTCTTATTTTTAATGATAGAATTTATTTTGGTCAGCTCTTGAAATTAATAAAAGTGGCTTTAAATCTTGTTTACTCACAGTTTCTGTAGCTTAGTTAAGCTTTGTTCACATGCCTATTTATTATAATTAATGGTAGAGATTCCTAAGTTTCAAAGCTAAGAGAATAGCATACCTGTAAACATAAGAAATCATGATTTAATTAATTTTGCAGAATCTAAGAAAGAACAGTTCCTTTTATTTCTGGGTGGTAATATTGCATTATGGGTAAGAATATTTCCCATATGCTGAAGTTAGGAGCACTGGTTTAGTTTCCAGAGGGAAAAATATTATAGAAAGACCTTATAATTGATAGATATGTGTATTCCAAACTGCCCTCTTGATGTTCCGCTTACCTGTCAGACCTCACCCTTACTGGACTATCGCCACTGAGACAGAGGAATTCCAAAAAGTTGACAAGCCACCCCAAGGAGGGGCTCTGGACATACCATGACTTTTGATTCAAAACCCACATGCTTGAAGCCCCCGGACTTCAAGGATGAGCATTCCGGACATATCAGGATTTTTGCCTCAGTATCCCCTCAGGCTCTCCCAAACACTATATAACTCGCCCCTAGTCTGTAACCAGCACTCTTCTCCCCTGGGAGAAGTGCCCGGCAGGGTTCCTTTCTTCCTTTCAATAAAGCCTGTTACTCTGGTCTTTCAGACTCCAACAATAATTAGATTTTTAGTTTAGATGTATGTATGTATGTGCATAAGTATAAAAGTGTGTGTTAATTGATAAGTCCTGAAATACAGATTAAATCAGGAGAATTTTTCAGTATCTTAGTGGGACTTTCCACCCCCTTCCTGGCTATCCATTGAAATAGAGGCAGTAGCGCTATTCATTAAGAAGGCAATGGCTCTCCAAACAAATAAAAAATGACATAATAGGTCAGATCAATGATTTGTCAGTGCTGAAATCTGAAAGGCTAACAGTGGCCTCAATGGATTATGTTATGGAAATAATAATAATGATAGTTATTCTTTATGGAGTACCTACTGTGTGTCAGGTTCTGGTAAGCAATTTATATATGCTATAGTATTTAATCCTTACAGTTAAACGTAGTAGATATTGCCATCTCAGCTTTATAGATGAAGAAACTTGGGCTGAGAGAGTATGATCACCTTGTCCAAGGTAAGTAGCAGGGTCATGATCAATAAAACAAATCTGTGCTGTGCCAAAGCAATAAGAACTTTACTGCTTGCAAACAAACATACTGCTACTCCATAGAATGTCATTCTTACAAGTTCCCATCATTCAGACCCCAAACAGTCCTAATCACACATTCATAAACTCAGACGGATCTCATAGCAGTAAAGTCGTCTAGAGAAACCTTTACAACTTTTTGCTTTGCAAATGTGTAAGTGGTATTTGCTTGGTTTGATAAGAAGTGGGCCCAGAGGGGAGCAGTCTTACCTTTTCATGTCCTGTATTTTGAAACAGAAATAGCTTTATTACTCCCCCAACTCAGTCATTAACTTATATGGGTACACATTAAAAAATCTAAATGGAGTACCCATTACCCAGATGAAAAATAATAAAAAAGATGTTAAAGTAAGAATTAGAGGGCACAGTTGCATAACAAAGAACTGAGATGAATATATAGAATAGTGATGCAAAATCTGAAATTAAAATGTTTGATGTATAAACACAGCCTTAAGAATAGACTATCAAAAAAAATGGAAGGAAGGAAGGAAGAAAGGAAGAGAAAGAAGAAAGAAAGAAAGAAAGAAAGAAAGAAAGAAAGAAAGAAAGAAAGAAAGAAAGAAAGAAAAGAAAAGGAAAGAAGAGAAAAGAAAAGAAAAGAAAAGAAAAGAAAAGAAAAGAAAAGGAAAGGAAAGGAAGGTATGCAGGAGAGAAAAAATGCATTCATCTAAATACCAGAAGCCACACAGCCCATTTCTAACCCTTAATTCCTCTGAAGAACAATTCACACCACTGAGCAAAGAAAAGCTCTTAGATGTAGAAAGCAAAACCCTTATCAGTACAGATGCCTAGCATTGAGGAAACAATTTGGGCACAGAAGAAAAAAATAATCTCTTTTCACCATGATGTGGCAGCAGAGAATAGATCAAAAAGCATCAGACAGAGAAGACCAACAGGGACTAAAAATGTGGAGGATTTTCACATTCTGGGGCCTGGAGAAAAGAGCAGGCAACTTGCTGAGGAGCAGAAGAAAGATGCAGATGATTTCTCTGTATTGATCTTGGCAACAACTCTAAAACATTTAGCACCCCATTCGGTTGCTTACAAGGTTTGGAGCCATTTTATCCTCCTTTGAATGTAGGAAAAGCACAAACTGACATCTGAGTTCCTACCTGCAAAGTTTTGCATGCATATTGGCATTAGTCAACCTGGTCCCTACCGCCCACTAGTGGGCGTTCCAGCTTTCATGGTGGGCGGCAGCGGAGCAACCAAAGTATAAATAAAAAGATAGATTTTACTATAGTAAGTTGTTTTATAAAGATTTATTCTGCCAAACTTAGCGAAAATCCAACATAAAGTACTTGGTAAGTAATTATTATTATATGCTTTAACTTGCTGTAACTCTGCTTTATAAATTTTATAAAGTTACTTCCCTACTTTATAAATCACCATTACTGTGAAACCGGTAGGAGGTTAGAAAATTTTACTACTTACAGAGATACAAAAGTGGGCGGTAGGTATGAAAAGGTTGACTCCCCCTGCTCTACATCATTCACTCACAGCTCTCTAAAATATCTAATTCAGTTCACTGCCATGAACACGCATCAGGTTCTTACATGCAAGATGGTGCCAGGTGCTGAAATGAAAAATGAAAGTTTGCAGGACATCTCTTTCCTTTAAGGTTCTTGCCCCAACTATAGAAAAACAGGGTAAAATGAATTGCTTTCTAAATTGAGCACTTTTCTATACTCAGATTATTTATTTAGCTCTATAATACTCAGCTGCCTCTCTTTACCAGATTTCAGAACACTCCTTAGATTTGTCCTTGATTTTATAGCTTTCATTGGCAACAAATAGGCTCAGTACACCCATAAAATATCTCTTTCTGGATTCCGTTATTCAGTTTCTAGCAAAGATTTTTCCTTTTGTAAGTAAGGTAATATTTAATTCTAGTCATGCTCATGATCTGAGATCTCTTTGGCTAATGTCCTTAGACCTCAGATTGCTTACACTAATTTCTCTGGAATTTATTTTGTTTTCTTCTCTAAGCCCTGAATTTTTTACAAACAATAACTTGGGTGGGTGTTTATTACCTTTGGACTTAAACAGAAATATAAGTGGATGTACATATCTCTCTACCTCTTTTCTCAAATTTGGGATAGGCTGGACAAATGCATAAATTTGCAAAGGGATAAAGTAGAAATCTCAGAATCCAAGAACATAAGGAAAGGAAAATATCAAACTGAGTGCTATGTGAATCAATTGCTTGACATGGAGGCTGCAAATTCAACTCTAAACTGCAAAGGCAAAGAAAAACACTATTCTAAGTCACAGGATCTAAAAGCTTGGAGGAATCACAGCTTTTCTGGGCACTGAGCTGTGAGAGAAATATCTCCCCAGGATCCTCATAAAAATAACACTGTGAAGTATATTAGATGATATAAAAATGCCTTAGAAGTTTCACATGACATTTTCACATAACATACCTTAATGTAGGAGGATGGCTGATGCCAAAAGGTAATTCAGTTAATGTAAGGCTAGGAGGAGCCATACATTCTCAGCTTCAGTCAGTTCCCTCTATCAGGATGAGAATTTTTAATTCTAATGTGGCCTGCTTAGGGCTTCCATCTAGGGTAGCAAGATTAAAACAATTCATTTATATTAGAAGCATTTTATTACAAGCAGCAGTTCACTGTAATTCAGACGGGTAACGTAGGTAAGGTAAGCCTAGCACAGAACCTGGCATAGAGCAGGAGATAAATGTGAGTTTCCATGTGTCCCTTAGCATGAAGCACTTCCCTGGATAAGGTAGTAAATTTGGCAAGCAGCACAGTAAGAAGACTATGACCTTAGGGTCAGGAAAACAGCTTAGTCACAGGGCTTGTTACCCGAGGTCTCACAGCCTCCACTTTCTACTCAGTGAAATGGAGATAATAGCCAGTGAATAAATAACCAGAAACTATATATACCAAGCTTCTCGCTGAGAGTTTGGAGCAAAGCAAAGAACAGAATACCTTAGGTTGCTTTTTTACTCCTAAAATCACATAGTCTGGTAATACATAAGAACTCAAAAGGACCAAAAAAGTCAATAACTTTGAGGGAATCACAGCACAAACAAAACCTGTAGCTACATCCTAACCAAATTCAAAGTAAATGTTTCATCTTTTTGAAAATCATTCATGCCCTGGCCGGTTGGCTCAGTAGTAGAGTGTTGGTGTGTGGAAGTCCCGGGTTTGATTCCTGATCAGGGCACACAGAAGACGCGACCATCTGCTTCTCCACCCCTCACCCTTCTCTTTCTCTCCCTCTCTCTTACTCTCCTGAAGCCATGGCTTGAATGTTTTGAGCAAAATTGGCCTTGGGCTCAGAGAATGACTCCATGGCCTCGCCTCAGGTGCTAAAATAGCTTGGTTGCCAAACAATGGAGCACTGGCTCAGATAGGCAGAACACCACCTGGTAGAGGGCTTGCTGGGTGGATCCCGGTCAAGGTGCGTGCAGGAGTCTGCCTCTGCCTCCCCACCTCTCACTTAATAATAAAAAATAAAATAAATAAAGAAAAAAGGAAAGAAAAGAATTTGCTCATTCCCTAACAATTCTATCTAGGTCAAATAATCTATATGCTTCCTACTCTTTCTCACCTATCAAGCATTAGTGTCATTATTCCTTGGTGCATGTTGTTTCCTTGCTCTTTCAAAGTGTGGAACCCCAAACTTGGTTTTTCCATGGGATAAAAAAAGAGTACCTGCTTTCATGTGGGATAATTGTGAGTCTGTGGAGTATACACCACAGATGAAGCTTCATTTATTGAACAAATAACAAATATTTTAAAAAGTACTTACAATGTTCTATCTAGACCAGGGGTAGTCAACTTTTTTTTTTTTCTGAAGTTGGAAATGGGGAGGCAGTCAGCCTCTGGGGCATTGCTCTGCTGCAACCAGAGCCACTCTAGCACCTGAGGCAGAGGTCATAGAGCCATCCCCAGCGCCTAGGCCAACTTTGCTCCAATGGAGCCTTGGCTGCGGGAGGGGAAGAGAGAGACAGAGAGGAAGGAGAGGGGGAAGGGTGGAGAAGCAGATGGGCACTTCTCCTGTGTGCCCTGGCCAGGAATCGAACCCAGGACTCCTGCACACCAGGCCAATGTTCTACCACTGAGCCAACCAGCCAGGGTGGTAGTCAACCTTTTTATACCTACTGCCCACTTTTGTATCTCTGTTAGTAGTAAAATTTTCTAACCTCCCACCGGTTCCACAGTAATGGTGATTTATAAAGTAAAGAAGTAACTTTACTTTATAAAATTTATAAAGCAGAGTTACAGCAAGTTAAAGCATATAATAATAATTACTTACCAAGTACTTTATGTCGGATTTTCGCTAAGTTTGGCAGAATAAATCTTTATAAAACAACTTACTATAGTTAAATCTATCTTTTTATTTATACTTTGGTTGCTCCGCTACCACCCACCACGAAAGCTGGAACGCCCACGAATAGGTGGTAGGGACCAGGTTGACTACCACTGATCTAGACTATATTTCTGCAAGGTTGATGGGATTACAGCCTTGTTAAGCCTTTTCCTTTAACCATTTAAGCCTTTTTCTCCAAGTCCAGGTGAGTATGAGAAAGCTCTGGGCCTCTGCCATTCTTGGAGAAGGACAGAAAACTGTAGAAATTCCTCCATTGTGGACAGGCAGACTGATGGTTAATGGCCGTGGTATCCTTTGGAAGCACTTATGGTACCCAGAATATCTTTCTAAGTTTTCTCTTAGGGAACTCCAAGGTTTTGCTTGTGCTGAAGTCTCAAGGTCTGGGTCATAAATATATTTGAGAAATTAAACAAATCTATGACTCTTGTTCACAGAAAAAGACCCATGCTGAATTCTTCATACAATTTTAGGATGTTCAAGGACCTCTTCAATCTACACTGTAACCCCCCAGAATAGGAGACTCTGAGTGGCATGCCCCAGGAGCCTGCCAATGACCTCTATGGTATCATTACTATTTTTATCAATGAGTTGGGTTCTGAAGGCAATGATGACACACCAACCAAATGCATGGTTAAGACTAAGACCAGAGCCCTGCTAAGTAGCTCAGTAGGTTGGAGTGTTGTCTCAATACACCAAGGTTGAGGGTTTGATCCCCAGTCAGGGCACAACAAAAAACAACTAATGAATGCATAAATAAATGAAATAATAAATCAATGTTTCTTTCTCTTCTTTCCCCTCTCTTTCTCTCAAACCAATTAAAAAAAAAAGAAAAACCAAGATCAGAAAAACAGAAATCACATTGTTTGGCACACCAATTTAATATGGCAACATTTACTAGAAGCGAAAGTGAACTATTGTATTTAGACGCCGTTTTACACTGAATTGTGTTCTCCCCAAATTCATATGTTGAAATCCTAACCACCAGCATGTGACTGTATGTATAAATAGGGCCTTTTAAGTAGGTGATTAATGCCGCGGACCAGCGCGGCTCCAAATAACGGTGCGGAACTGAGGAAACACACTTTGTCAAAACAAAACCGTTGGGACCGGGAGGACTCTTCAAACTGCCTGGCAGTATCTGAGTGCCTCATAGCCCCAGTTCGCTTAATTATATAGGCATATGCAAATCAAGGACCCTGATACAAAGTTGCACATCAAAGGCTAAGACAGGAACTCTCCCAAGGCAAAAACAGGATACATTAGTGAAATTTACAAACATCTGAAACAAACAAAGAGTCAGAGGAGGGGCATGTATATTGCTTCCTGCAACCCAAGGAAGGAAGTGGAGTGGGTGCAAATACTCAGCATCAAAGCCAAATATGGAGATGGAGGGGGGAGAACTTAGCCTCCTGCCAAGCCTGGAATCTATAATGGCTTTTTTGCCATTAACGGTCCACAACAGATTAAGCTCTGGCCAGATAGCTTGGTTTAGAGCAGGGGTCCCCAAACTATGGCCCACGGGCCACATGCGGCCCCCTGAGGCCATTTATCCAGCCCCCGCCGCACTTCCGGAAGGGGCACCTCTTTCATTGGTGGTCAGTGAGAGGAGCACATTGACCATCTCATTAGCCAAAAGCAGGCCCATAGTTCCCATTGAAATACTGGTCAGTTTGTTGATTTAAATTTATTTGTTCTTCATTTTAAATATTGTATTTGTTCCCGTTTTGTTTTTTTACTTTAAAATAAGATATGTGCAGTGTGCACAGGGATTTGTTCATAGTTTTTTCTTATAGTCCGGCCCTCCAACGGTCTGAGGGACAGTGAACTGGCCCCCTGTGTAAAAAGTTTGGGGACCCCTGGTTTAGAGCATTGTTCCAAAGTGTAGAGGTTGCTGATTAAATCACCAACCGGGGCATATACAGGAACAGATCGATGTTCTGGCCTCTCTCTCTCTCTACCTCTCTCTTGCAATAAAATAAAATAAAATAAAATAAAATAAAATAAAATAAAATAAAATAGAAGAGAGAGAAATGATTAAGTTAAGTGTTAAAATGAGGCTGTTAGGGTGAGCCTAATGTCCTTATAAGAAGAAGAAATTTGAACAAACAAGGAGACACAGAGGAAAGACCATGTGAAGAGGGAGCGAAGGGACAGCCAACATAATAGTGGTAATCATTAGGCTACAAGCCAAAGAGAGAACCTGAGTAGCAACCAATCTGCTGACACCTTGATCTTGGACTTTTAGCCTCCAGAACTGAGAAAATAAATTTCTGTTTATTGTGGTCACTGGAGTGAACTAATACAGATTCCAAAAGAAAATTCAATAAGAGGAAAATAAGGGATGGAGATGGGACAGATATTTGACTTTAGAGCAGCAGTGTCAAAGCTATATGAAAGAGACATAGGGATTTAAGTTGATTTTAAATGCAGTAAAAATAAAATTCTTGCTGCCCCTCCTTGTAGCACTCCTCATCACAGAGCCCCTGTCTTTGAGAAAAGCAGTCTTTATCATGGGACTTGCTTTTGCCAATGAAATGAGCAGATGTGAGCAAGGTGGACCACTTTTAAGCAGTTGACCATCATTGCATTCTTTGCCATGGGATGAGCAGTATAAGAAGTATTTTAACCAGACACTGATGATACCTTATCAGAAATAGTGAAGAGTAAATGTGTTGTTGGTGATGTGGAGTCAGTGGCTTTTAAAAATTTTTAATAATGTAACAAAATCTTAGAAAGAACCCTCAACATAATAGTGGTGTTTAAATTTAGCGGTATTTAAATTAGTCTAAATTTATTTTATATAGTCAGGTTAATAACAATTTGTATAAAGCCAATCACTATAACAGTGAAGCTTTTCTGATGAATATAAACAATTGAGAATTGGAAATATTTACTCATCAATTGTTATCATGTAGCTGCTTTTTGCCAAGGACTATTCTTGGCATTGGAAATACAACACAGGTTAAGTTTCTTGGTCTCCTGGAAGAACCTGAGTAGAGGAGACAGACGATCAACAACTAAACCAATAAATAAGATACTTTTTTAATAGTGGTAAGTGCTGTAAAGAACAAATAATGCAATGTGATAGAGTAGGTGGCTGTGTATAGACACAGTAACGTGAGTGGCCTGGGATGACCTCTCTTAGGAGCTAACATTTGAGATGAAGCTTGAGTGACAAGGAGGATTCTGAGCAGGAACATTGCAAGCAGAGGAAATGGCAGTCCAAAGGCCACAGTGGAAGTAAACATGTGTCTGAGTAACAGTGATGCTGTGCTCTGCTACTGCAGAACAAGAGGGAGAGAGGTGGAGGAGGGACAGGTCACCTAAGATCTTACATGCCAGTTCTCAAACCATCTATAGTAAAGAACTTTCAAAAATAAAATTTTAAGTCACAGGACAACATATGACCCAACATGACTAGTTTGCAGCATGTACTGCTACAAGATCATCACCATTCAAGTTTGACAAACCCCCAGCCCAACTGGACCCCATCTTCAATGAGGTGAGTTCACAGATCATGTGCTCGACATTGTGACAATGTCCAATTGCTATGACAGTTTCTAAATGCTGACTTTCAATTTCTCTTCTTACTGTATGTACCTTGATGAAGACCAGGAATACGTGTCTGTGGATCTGCAGACTACCCTTTGCATAGTGCTTAGAAAGGACTGTGAATTTTACTCTAAGTGTGGTGGGAGGCATACACAGGGGAGGCAGGAATGAGAACAACGAAGGACCTATTACAGGACTTTGGTGGCAGGCATTCTTTATTAAGATGGAGAAGACTCATGGAGGAACAAATCTGGTAGGAGAGAGCAAAAGTTCTGCCTTGAAGTGAGAAGTATCTAGGCCTCCAAGTGAGAGGTCAAGAAGAGAGTTAGATATATGAATCTGGGGCTCACAGCTGAAGTCAGGGCCAGAGTTGTAATTTTGGGAGTCATGATAGCCTGTATTTAAAGCTGCAGACTAGGTGAGTTATATTAGCAAATGTTGTTATGAAAGAAATGGCATCCTAAGACCTAGACCTGGGGGCATTCTGACATGAGAGTTGCTGACTCCATCAGTGTCAGTATCCAAGAACTTTGATTCTAAGATTTATTGAATCAGGGCATCAGGAAACAAATAATTAAATCCCAAAGTGTCACAAGGTTGGCATAAAAAGGGTCAATAAATACACATAGAATGAGTAAATGAGCTCCAAAATACCCTTCCAATTCTGAGATATTGAAATTCTAGTATTAATTAAGCTCCATATCCATGCCATAGTGGGTTGAATAGTGGCCTCCAAGAAGCCATTCCATGCCTCAGAAACTGTGAATGGGACCTTATTTCATAAAAGAATCTTTGCAGATATAAGTAAGATCTCAAGATGAGATCATCCTGGATTATCCATGTTGGCCCAAAATCCAACAGAAAGTATCTTTTTTTTTTTTTTCTTTTTCTTTCTGAAGCTGGAAACGGGGAGAGACAGTCAGACAGACTCCCGCATGCGCCCGACCGGGATCCACCCGGCACGCCCACCAGGGGGCGATGCTCTGCCCCTCCGGGGCGTCGCTCTGCCGTGACCAGAGCCACTCTAGCACCTGGGGCAGAGGCCAAGGAGCCATCCCCAGCGCCCAGGCCATCTTTGCTCCAATGGAGCCTCGCTGTGGGAGGGGAAGAGAGAGACAGAGAGGAAGGAGGGGGGGTGAGGGTGGAGAAGCAAATGGGCGCTTCTCCTATGTGCCCTGGCCGGGAATCGAACCCGGGGCCCCCGCACGCCAGGCCGACGCTCTACCGCTGAGCCAACAGAAAGTATCTTTATAAGAGACACACAGAGGAGGGACACAGACAGAAAGGGAGAGGCCATGTGACTATGGCACAGATTGGAGTAACGCTGCCTTTAATCAAGGAAGCTGAGGAATGGTGGCTGTTTCTGGAAGGGAGAAGAAGCAGGAAGGCTGCTCCTCCAGAGCTGTTAGAGGGAGCGCAGCCCTTCGGACATGTTGAGTTTATATTTCTGGTCTTCAGGACTGAGAGAATAAATGTCTGCGATTTTAAGCTACCCAGCCTGGGGTAGTTTGTGAGGGCAGCTTGCGGAACTAACATCCACGGAATCTTTCAGCTATGTTGTATTCTGAGCCAGTGATTCTCAGCTCTGAGGGCACCTCCGGATGACCCGGAGAACTGATACGACAGGCTACAGCCCAGGTCACAGCCCAGAGATTCCGCGTCCTTGGGCAAGCGGTGCAGGCTGGCTCCGGTGGACAGTCTGAGTTGAAAATTATCACTTAATTAGTCACAACTTAATACCATGGGGTGACACAGAAGTACATGGAATCGGAACAGCAATATAAAAAAATTTTAACCTTAGGAAATGGCTTTGGAATTAATAATCTGTATTGTCATGCCCTAATATATTCTTAAGAACTATTGAGGTCCTTTTGTCGCTCAGGTAGTCCTGTCCTGCCCCTGAAGGGGAAAATGGCTGTTTTGACAGATCTGGATGCTGCCCTTGCTGCCCCTGAAACACCAGGGAAAGCATCCTTCTCGATCGACAATGCTTAACTTTAACAGGACTCAAAAGACGTCATTTTCAAGCCTTCGCTGCAAATTGTTTCATCACCTTCCTTACAATGAGATAATCACAATTTTGAATTTCTAGTGGCATGGTTCATCATGTAACTAAAAAAAAAAAAATCTGCAGCCTAGATGTGCTGAATAGGAGAATAGAACATTATTATTTGGAGGGGAGAGGGTCCCTAATTGTGGAAAAAAGCAATTCCTTATATGTCAGCCCTAAATAAATGTTTCTTTATTTCTGAAGTTGTGTGACCTCTTGTGGTGGTCTTTCTAGCACGTCAGGAAGCAGTCAGGAGTGAATTGCAGTTAGCAGTGTGTACTCATCTATAAAGGGCCTTTGACAACGAGCTCACTGCATCTATTGACTCCCTGGGAAGTCTGAGGTCACAAGCTTGGCTGGAGCATATGAGCCCAGATAATGAAGATGGTTTTACCCTCTTGACACAAAGCCAGAAAGTTCATCTACTTCACTGTGCACTTTGGGTCATGTGCTAACCATGAGGGTTTCTCTAACACTAATCCCCCTAATGATGGCTTCTCCTAGCCCTCACACAAACCCCACAAAGCCCCGTGGCTTGGCAATCCAGACAGAATAAAGGCAGCCCGGTGTTTGGATTTTGAACTGAGTTCAAGGCAATTAAAGTCATGGGCTAAGGAGAAAGGAGGGGCTTTAGAAATACCCATGTAATAAGTAGTATGACTAGAGTGCTCTGCAAATTAACTCAATTAGACAAAGCCTGATTTAACAGGGGGAAGATGGTGAGAAGCGCTACCCTCATTAAGTTGGGCTGTTAGAGGCGCCTCTAATAAAATTAAATTTGTTTTAGTTGTTTGGATCACATAAAAGAGTCTGTGCATGTGCACATGTGCACATGCATGGGTTCTGTGATTTTGAGGGTATTTTTTTAAAGAGGAGAGGAATAGACCGCAAAAGAAAAATATATTTTAAAATCTCCAAATCAAAAACTGAGTGAATGCTCAGGAGCTCAAGTGGGAGAGAAGAAGAAAGTTGTTTGGTAGTGGAAGGTGAGAGAAGGTTCTCCCAATTATAAAGCCATGAGCCCCCTGCAGTGGGGGCTTCTGCTCAGTTGCCTGGGTTATGGAATCCTGCCCAGAGCCCAGGCGCAGTTCCCCCGGGTCTGCATGACGGTGGCCAGCCTGGTGTCCAAGGAGTGCTGCCCGCCTTTGGGTGCGGAGCCGGCCAATGTCTGCGGCTCTCAGGAGGGCCGCGGCCAGTGCACGGAGGTACAAGCCGACACCCGGCCCTGGAGTGGTCCTTACGTCCTGAGAAACCAGGATGACCGAGAGCGGTGGCCACGGAAGTTCTTCAACCGGACCTGCAAGTGCACAGGTGAGGGGGACCCGTATGGGGAAACGTGCTGCTCCAAAGTTAGTGGGGAGGGCCCGGCTGGGAATGCTGCCCCTCGTAAGGCAGGGATGAGGCTCATTTGACTGTGAGACTAGGTTTTGAGAGGAAAAGCACGTTTGTTTCTCGTAGGCAGCAAATTGAGTAAGGCTGTTGTCTTGGTCATATTCTTCCAACCCTCTAGTGCATGTAGTTATGAAATCTAAATAAACAATACACGGGCCAAGCCTGGCTATATGAACTCATGCCAACATACCACTGGCTTGTCCGTTGGAAGCTAAAGAGCTCAGGAGTCAGCTTTGAAACCCAGAGCAAGTCCTTTCACGATGCAATGCCCTCTCCTGAAATGGGTTTGTACTTGTTGGAGAGAGGGGTGGGTGAGGTTGGAAGACAGGCATGCAAGGCAGGTGTTCTGTATAGTCCTTGTCTCAGCGTTTCTAATGGTTTGAACAGATCTCAGGCAGGGTAAAGGCGATGCCTGGGTTGTAACTCTGCCAAAGTCGGAGAGATGTGGTGGGTCAGAGCTTTCTCAGCGATCTGGAGAAGGAAGATTGTGATCAGATAACAATGGCTTTTTTCACTCTTGTCTGGGTTTGATGTGGGCATTTCCGATTTGTTCCGTGTCTCTCTTTTCAGCCTTGTTCTCTCTTATTATCCATTTCTTTGAAATCTCTGTGCCCTTCTTGTTCCTCTGACTCTTCCGTGCCTTCTCAGGTCCTCTTGGGCAGGGCTCCCATCCAGTGTCAGCAGCATGCACAGCAGTGATAGAGTCTCACAGGCTGGCAGGGCACTGGAAACACAAGAAAACATATGCAGCAACTTGAACAAAGCTCTTGGACACTGTTCTACAGTCTCCAGCTGCATAAGAGTTTTTCTTTTGTAAGTTATGTTTTTATTATGTTCTTATATGATAGTGGACCATAGGAAAATACAGATAGTTGAACTATGTAAGGGTATAAAAAGTAAACTAAGGGAATGTATAAAGGATTGTGATATAAATGTAGAAATGATGCTAGTTTTTTCAACTTTAATTCTGGCTTATAATAATTTTTGTAGCCATATTATTAATTCTGTGTTACAAAGCATCTGTTAGTTTTACCTTGAGCATTCATTTGGACAAGAAATTCTTTTTTCTTCTTTTTCCAAATGAGAGGAGGGGAGATAGTGAGACAGAGTCCCACATGTGCCCCAATTGGGATCCACCCAGCAACCCCCATCTGGGACTGATGCTCTGTCTGTCTGGGGCCATGCTTGCAATGAAGCTATTTTTAGTGCCTGAGGCGGAGGCTCCACAGCGCCATCCTCAGTGCCTGGGACTGATGTGCTCAAATCAATCAAGCTATGGCTACAGGAGGAAGAAAGAGAGAGAGAAATAAAAAAGAGGACGAGGGGAGGAAAAGCAGATGATCGCTTCTCCAGTGTTCCCTGATGAGGAATTGAACAAGGACATCCACACACAGGGTAGATGCTCTACCACTGAGCCAACCGGCCAGGGCCTGGACATAAAATTTTTAATAGCATATTGAATATATACTATCCATTTTTTCTAAGCTAATTGAGCATTTGCTTTATAGATATTATCTCATGAGTTCTCATGGCTTTTTAGTCTAATGAGAAGCAGCTGATTTCATGTTACCTATGCAATTGGAAACCAGTAACTTCTTTGCCCATGACTCAAAAAATCTTCTAGAACACTTCTTTCCGGGTCAATCAATGTTAGAGTACCACAGAATACAAAGGTTGGAAATCTTTATGTGATAGAATCTTGAGACAGAAGGTATTAGAAAATCAGATATAATATTTAACACTTCTTATCAACATTTTATTTTATTTGACCTGGGTAACAAGTTTGGTTTTTTTTAAAGGCAGGGATGGAAAGAATAGAGAATGGCAGAATAGAAGGAATAATTGTGATCTCCTTTTCTTGAGGGAATGCTTATAAATATATCTCTAGAAGTGATGATAACTTAGGGTCACAGTGACCTGTATTCATAACATAAAAGGGGGTTCTGGCTGGGTAGCTCAGTTGATTAGAATATCCTCCCAATAATCCAAGGTTGCAGATTCAATCCCTGGTCAGAGGCAGAGGACCAGAAACAGTACCTGTCCTATAAGTCCAGGCTGTGAGGACCTCACATGTCCGTAAGCCAGTCAAAGGAAGCATGGCTTCCTTAGGGTATAGGTCTCCAACTCTGACCATTGTCAAGACCATGACTGCTTCTGAAGCCCACTACCAAGTCATGGCTCACCCTTTCCTTCCATGTTTGTTCTGTCTGGACTCATTAAGGACCATAGTTTTTTCCATCCCAACTTTGGGTGGCTAGATGGTTTTTACTTTTGGTCTTAGGACTAAATCTCTAGTCACTAAGCTGAAAAGTTATTTAGTATACACAATAATTATTATAATATGTCATATGTTCCAAAGCAAGACACATGTCTTTAATTGTATTCTCCCTAAAGAATGAGTTGCTTGCTTTGCTAGGGTAGCTTTTTCATGGTTTAGAAGCCAGTCTTCAGAATTTAACCCTGATCTTGAGTGCTCCAAAGCCCTCTTCTCTGGTAGGTTCATAATTAGTTTGCAAATAAGACCCCAGGGATTCTTCTAGGGTGACCCAAAATGTAAAGAAGAGGTGTAGATTAACTTCTGGCAAATTGATTATTGATGATCTTGAACTTTGTTAAATCAGTGGAAAAATAAACATGCCATTTGCCTGTTGCTGGACATTAAGGTTGTTTCTATATCTTGGCTATTGGGAATAGTACTGCAATGAATATGGAAATGTTAACATCTCTTTGAGATCCTGATTTCAATTCCTTTGGATAAATATCCAAAAGTGAGATTGCTGAATTATATGATAGTTCTATTTTTAAGCTTTTGAAAAGCCTTTATACTGTTTTCTATAGCAGTTTTATGCATTCCCACCAGTAGTGTACAGGTTTCCAATTTTCACATATCCTAGCCAAGTGGTGTATATGTGCGATTAAATACTATCCAGCCTGAAAAAAAATAAGAAAATTCTGCAATATGTAAAAACATGGATGAACCTAGAGGATATTATGCTAAAGAAATGTCAGCTACAGAAAGAGAAATACTGAAGGAATCACTTATATGAGGAATCTAAATTAATCAAATTGAGCAAGATAAGTTCTACAGTTCTGTATAGCTTTGTAACTACAGTAATGTATTGTACACTTCAAAATGTGTTAAGAAGGTAGATATCATGTTTAGTGTTCTTACCACAAATTTTTTTTAAATAAAAAATTAACATACCATAGTCTCTATGATCTTGAAGTTGGTAAAAGATTTTAGCTTATTTAATTAAAAAGAATGAAAACTAGCCCTGGCCAGTTGGTTCCGTGGTAGAGCATCAGCCCAGCATGTGGATATCCTTGTTTGATTCCTAGTCAAGGCACACAGAAGCAATCATTTGCTTCTCTACCCCTTCCCCCCCCTCTCCTTCTCCTGCAGCCATAGCTTGATTGATTTGTGAAACTTGGCCCCAGGCACTGAGGATAGCTCCATGAAACCTCTGCCTCAGACACTAAAAATAGCTTGGTTGCAAGCATGGCCCCAGATGGACAGAGCATTGACCCTGGACAGGGATTGCAGGGTATATCCTGGTCAGAGTAATGAGGGATTCTTTCTTTCTGTCTTCTCTCCTCTCATTTGGAAAAAAAAGGAAAAAAAATGAATGCAAACTCTGAAGGGAAAAAAAATCTTAAATTATGTCTCAAATTCTTTAGAGAAAACTTCTATATTTTCTATGGGAATAAATTGAAACCAAACATTATTGAAATTAATTGTCAGGAAGAACTGAATTTCAGGAGACTTGGCCATTTACTTCACAAGTTGTACCTTTCAGTTGGCATTTCTGAGACTGATCAGTTGTAACTGTGTTTCTAAACTTTTGAAAAACATGCACACCAAATAGTTTTAGAACAGTTGTCTGAGAAGATCTTGTTTGTACAAGTGACTAATTGCCTCCATTTTTCAATCTCTGAAATGGGGATAATGATGAAACCACACCTGCAAAATCCTTTTGAGCTCTATAGATGAAAGGCCCTATGTGAGTAGAAAGTATTGTTATTAAAATAATAGAATCCCTAATTAAAAGGAATAGGCTATTTGGCGCTCCTTATAAATTCACTAATTGGTGGCCTTTAAGCTTATTTAGTCTAATAGCTTTCTGAGGTTGAGCTGATGTAGTTCATGTAGGAACGTGCGTAGTCTGGTTACCCTTAGTCTCTTTCCATTTGTATCCCAGTCCTAAGTAGGTATTGGACTTTGTTTTCTTAAATTTAATTTTTGTCAAGAACATATTCAATAGTAGATAGATAGATATCTAGGGATTCTTTATTTTTTCTCTCTCCATTTCTAAAAGGCCCCTCTTCCATTTTTTGCTGCTGCTATTGGTGGATTAAAGGAAAAAGTTAACTTGTTAAATTGATGTAAGAAACTACTAGGAAATTTAAATTAAAGAAATAAACATTTTGAGTACTAGGTGTTACATTGTTGAACTTTTCAGTTATCTTCAGCATTTTAACAAAATATTTGGACCAGGTTTAGAAGCTAAAAAATGAAAAAGATCTGCAGAGCATTGGAATATTTTTTTCTGTGGCATGGTAAAAAAATGAATTTTTTTATTGAATACATTTCTGGGTCACAAGTGAGTTGAAATTCAGACAAATATTTCCTTGTTTGTACTCCTACAATTGCTTTTCATGGGCAACCTTGGCTTTGTGAAAAGACACATCTGTGTTCAACAAAATTGTGAAAGATCTCTGGTTTTCTGAGCCAGAATTAACATCTTGTCTTTTGTCTCCCTGGTGTTTGGTTTGTTCCTCTGTTTTCACTTTCGCCACAGGCAGACTTGCATTGATATGTCATTGTGTTCATATCCATCTACCCTAGATGAAGGCACTGTACATTATTTATGTTTGTATCCTCTAGTGCTTATTTTATTCTGTTCAATTATTCTTGGCTTTCTTCATTATGAACCCAACCAATGTTTTATTTAGCACCAATAGTGTTAGGCCCCTAAGGTACAAAAAGGAAAAAACATTACGTGATTTTTAATACGTTGGTAGTATAGTGGATGAGTAAGACAGATATGAAAACAAATACTTACATGGTACTAGTTGATAAGTGGTATCCAGTAATACCAGTAATAATAACAATATAGAGCTTACTATGCACCAGACACTGTTTTGAGTGTTCTAATATATTTACATGCTTGTTTTCCATAAGAACAATACAAAGTAGCCTGACCTGCAGTGGCACAGTGGGTAAAGCGTCGACCTGGAATGCTGAGGTTGCCAGTTCAAAACCCTGGGCTTACGTAGTCAAGGCACATATGAAAGTTGATGCTTTCTGCTCCTCCCCCTTTCTCTCTCTCTCTCTCTCTCTGTCCCCTCTCTCTAAAATGAATAAATAAAATCTAAAATAAATAAATAAATATATGTTTAAAAAAAAGAGCCATATGAAGTAGAACTCTTACCCCAATATGACAGTTTTCGAGAGGTGAAATCCAAAGTTACAAAGTGTGGCAATTTGTGAATGCACATAAAACCGTGGGAGCCCAGAGGAAGGCATGCTCGATTTCAGCTGCCCTTTAGGTAGTAGGTATTAATCAAGAAAATTGTTGAATAAATGGCTGAAGGAGATAATTAGTTACTGGTAATTTTGTTTCAAGCAACTGAAAATAATCATGTAAAGAAAGAGTAGGAATCTTAAAGCTCATGATGAATTACTCAGTTTGAACAATGAGATCCCAAAATTCAAAGACAAGTTTTATGCCTTTAAATGTAGAAATGTATTGATTTTATTATTTCAAAATTTAGGTCTGCTGTTTCTTAGAATTTTGAAGGAAAGAATTACGTTTTTATTTTAGAACTGTATATATCTACCTCCAGTCATCTGGCTATAGGTGAACAGCTGGAAGTTTGGGTGTTTAGTATTCTTCAGATGCATTTTATTCAATCAGTCCTCAAAAAATACTTTATTTTTTATAAAAGCTGCCAGAATAGGTCATACATTTTCATTAAAGATGTTTTAAAAGTAATTATTGTACAATTTTCAGTCAAGATGGTGATGTAGGTAAATTCAGTACTCAAATTCTCCCACAACCACATCAAAATTACAACTAAACTACAGAACAGCCATCATTTAGAACCACCTAAAATCTAGCTAAATATAAAAACTATAATTAAAGATATAAAGAAGAAGCCACATTGAGACTGATCTGAAGGGTGGATGAGAATCAGAGATATGGAACAGGCTGGTCCCCAGCCCATGTATGGTAGAGATGAACGGGAAGCAATTGAATGATCTGGAATTGGGACATGATCTGGAGAGGCAGCTTTCTCCTAGACATAAGTGCTGGCAGAGGCCATTGTTCCTGTATAGAGATGGCAGGCAGGTGCCATATCTGAGTCTCTATCAACCTTGCTTATACTGTTCGCCTATCCTGGTGATTACCTGAGACCCGGACCCACCCAATTTGCAGTCCCATACAAGCTATTTCCAATGGATTTTCCATATGAATGTCCTGTCTTGGATCATGCTTCAGGCTTTCTTAAAATCTCTCAAACAAGCAACATCTGGCTTTGGTGTACCCCTTACATCTCTCTAAGTGGACCCTGGTCTGGTACTAGCAGCAACCAGCTTTAGTTTGCAGCTTGGCCTCTCCTGAGCGCCTCTAAGCCCAGCACAGGTAGCAGCCATCTGCAGATCACTTTGTAGCTCATGCTGGGTGGTCCTGGGTAGGGCACAGGTGGTGGATAACCTTGGTCTGCACCTTCTGGGAGGACTCAGAGCCACTCTACAGTGACACATTCAAGGGGTAGACTTAGTAAGCACCAGAGCCCCACTGAAGTAAGTCCTGCTCCATGGTGTGGGGCCAGGCACAGCTGATCCTTCATGATGGTCGCAACCATGCTTGAAGCCCATCTGCCTGGGACAAATCCCTCCCATTGTCATCATGCCAATAGCAATCAAAGTTCTAATACAACAGAAGGGTACGCACAGCCCACATGGGAAGTGCATTTGGAGTGCTCAGCTCAGGTGATTAAGGATGCTGTGCCACTGAACCCTACAGAATACCTACTATATAAGGCCACTCTACCAAGCCTGGGAGACTGAGTAGCTCTGTAAAATACATATACATCAACACAAAGAGGCACCAAAATGAGGAGACAAAGAAACATGCCCCTAATGAAAGAACAGAACAAAACTCCAGAAAAAGAGCTAAACAATATGGAGATAAGCAATCTACTAGAAACAGGGTTCAGAACACTGGTTATGAGTATGCTCAATGAACTTAAGGGAAGAGTGGGTGAACTTGGTGAGAAAATCAACAAAGACACAGGAAACAAAAATGGAACTAGAAAACAAAATAGAACTATTCAGAAATCAAGAATATAGTAACTGAAATGAAGAATACATTACAGGGAATCAATAGTTGGAATAGATGAAGCAGAGGTTCAAATCAGAGATTTGGAAGAAGTAGAAAACCACCAATTAGTACAGCAAAAAGAAAAAAATAGTCAGAAAAGAAATGAGGCTAGTGACCTCTGAGACAACTTTAAGTATACCAATATTCTTATCCTAGGGGTTCCAGAAGGAGGAGAGATAGATAGCAAAAAATTGAAAATCTATGTGAAAAAATAATGACAAAATTTTTTTCTAACCTGGTGAAGGAAATAGACATACAAGTTCAGGAAGTGCAGAGAGTCCCAAACAAAGGAAACCCAAAAAGGCCCAAATCAAGTCACATTATAATTAAAATGTCAAAGGTTAAAACAAACAAACAAACAAAATGCCAAAGGTTAAAGATAGAGAGACAATCCTTTTTATTTTTTTATTTAGTGAGAGGAAGGGAGGCAGAGACAAACTCCCGCATGTGCCCCAACTGGGGTCCACCCAGCAAGCCCACTAGGGGGCAATGCTCTGCCCATTTGGGGCCCTTGCTCTGTGGCAACCAGAGCCATTTGTTTAGCACCTGAGGTGGAGGCTATGGAGCCACCCTCAGCACCCGGGGCCAACTAGCTCTAACCGAGCCATGGCTGTAGGAGGAACTGCGGGAGCACAGCGTGGAAGCATCCGTAGCTCACATGTAGAATTAAGGGTGACCCTGTAAAGGGTCCATGGGAGCTTAAAGGGGGAGTAGGTAACCTAGGCAACCAAGGAGGAAGAACAAGTAAAAAGATCTGGAAGCGTGAGATGGAGGAGGAGGTGATCCGGAGAGCTGGTCACCCAGGTTAACCGCTTTTCTCCTCCTATCTTCTGGGAGATAAAGTATTATTTTCCCTCTTTGTTTCAACATTTGACTCCAATGATTTTGGCAGTAACAAAAGCAGCGCTCAAGGCTAAGAGGAGAAAAGTCAAAAGCAAGCGAAAATAATTTAAACGTCAGTGTTAATCAGAAAGCTGCTTAGAGATTAAGATGGCTAGTCCTTGTTCCCTGGGATGACAGAGCAGAGACATTTGTGCAACCACAGGGAACCTGCAGTGATTTGCATTTCCTGACACCGTGGCAGCTAATTGACCTTTATGACCTGACAGCTTCCATTGATTTTGTCTTAACTCTGTCTCCTTTGTGAAATAAACCAGCTTTCTCACTTAGTTTTTCCTGTAAATTCTTGAAAATCAGCTTATTTATTTGGGTTTCACTTTTAGCTTAGTGTATACGCTCTTCTCCGAATCAATGAACTGTGTCAGCCTTTCAGTGTACGCCACAGGACGGTAGGGCTCAGCAGCGTGGATGTCGAGGCTGCTGCTCAGTCCCAGGGAGGGGCAGGGGGAGGACATAGGAAGGAATCCCTGGGGCATGGCCAGTGAGGAGAAGAAGTATGTAGAGGACAACATGGGATAAGTTTGCTAGGGCCACTATAGCAAAGAACCGCAGACAGGGTGACAAACTGTATTGTCTCACAGTTCTCGAGGTCTGAAGTCCAAGATCAAGATGCCGGCAGGTTTGGCTGTCTTCTTTCCGTGTCTTCACTATCTGTGTAACTGTCTGTGCCCAACTTTCCTCTTCTTATAAGGACACCAGACATACTAGATGGAGGGCCACTATCATGACCTCAGTTTAACTTTAATTACCCCTTTAAATACACTCTCTGCAAAGACAGTCACATCCTGAGGTACTGGGGATTAGGACTTCAACATATTAACTTGGGGGGAGACCAAGTTCAGCCATAACAGCATGTCATACATTCAATATTCTGTCTTTGCAGGAAAAATTTTTAGGGAACTTTCTAGTGTTCATTTTGAGATACTTGTACAAACATTTCAAGAGAATAAAGGATAGAAATTGCCTTTCTTTTCCCTCTTGTAAGCACCTTCATCTTCTCTTCCATTCTATCCTAAGTTCAAATTCAGAAATTCCTTCCAAACTACATAAACTTACTTATGCCATCTCTTCCCCACCCTCTCCTCCCTTAAATACTCTAGGGAACTTTGCTGGCTACAACTGTGGAGACTGCAGGTTTGGCTGGACTGGCTCCAACTGCGATCAGAAGAAACCACTGGTTGTTCGACAGAACATTCATTTTTTGACGCCTCAGGAGAGAGAGCAGTTCCTGGGTGCCTTAGACCTCGCAAAGAATACCACACACCCTGACTACGTGATCACTACGCAACACTGGCTGGGGCTGCTTGGGCCCAATGGGACCCAGCCACAGGTTGCCAACTGCAGCATTTACGATTTCTTTGTGTGGCTCCATTACTATTCTGTAAGAGATACATTATTAGGTGGGTGTTGTTCTTAAATGAAAGCATATTATTATAGGTTTGGTTTTGGGGGTGGGTGGGTGGAAAGTAGTTTCAGGCAAGTGAATTCACAAGAGCACAAGCTGAAGGAAGGGTTAGGTTTGTGAAAATCAGACAATTGTCAAATGCCGCCTACAGTTAGGCTGGAGCAGTTTCTTCCTGTACATTGGCTGCAGTCATGTGAAAATGTTCTCTCCTGTGGTTTGTGGTTTGATTTCAAAGTCGAACTCTTCTCTACAACATTAATTCTCAAAGGAAAAGTGAAGACAAGTTTCTTTTGATGCCAGAAGAAAACATTTCTAACTCTGGCCATGGAAGCCCTCTTTGACCTTTTCTTCAAATTAGAGGAATTAACTGAATATGTGTTAAAGCATGTGAAACGTCTTTGGGCAGAATTAGAGTGTTTGTGCTAGAAGTGTCACATTGAATTCACATGTATTAGTTTTCAGATGTTCAGGTCATCATTTATGGTGCCCATGCACTGCTGGGATGCCCAGGGTTTTTCTGGAGTTGTATTGTCATGAAAATCATAAGCTGAGCCACAGCAATGCCGTGTTCCTTCTGGCTCAGTTACTGTCTACAGCTACAGTGCCCTGCCCTTCTGGACCCTAAACATTGAGGCCTGGGTTGGACTTGGAATGGGGGTTTGTCTGCTGGGAACTTCATTAATCTAGTAGGTTCAGCTTCATCCTCAGTCATTTTTCAGTCAGGGGAAAACCATAGACACTAGTTTGTTCCAGGAGGGTTTGAATCCATTCCAGGGTCTGCTCAATACAGTTCTGAACCCTTGGCTATACCTGCAATTATCTCCCATCTGGAAACCCCTATTGGGTGTCAGGGTGAATGAGGACATCAAGCTCACTTTGAACAGTCCCACTCTCATTTGGAACTGCCCATCCTTGCGTTTATCACTGGTTCCCCATCACTTCCTTCTCCCTCACCATTTTTTAAATTTAAATTTAAATTTTTTTAAAATTAAAAAATGTTCAATTACACTTGACAAACAATATTATTCTCCTTCATAATTATGTTTTGAGAACTTTAAACTTTGTTCTGGATTAAAACCTTTAAAAAGGACTGTGTAGCTAATAGCAGCAACAATAGCCCTTTCCTCAATGTGAGTCTCTTAAAATCGTGCCTCTCGGGTAAGCATCTGTCTCTCTTTATTGATAGATAAAGAGGTTCCTCTGGTCATAAATCTTTATAGCTTTCTCATCATGACTCTGAGGAATTGTTGCTTTATGAGAAGCTAGTCTCTCAAGAGGAAAAGAACTCTATAGTTTCTAGTTGTATCCAGAAATTAAATTTATATTCATGTCTTTTCAGCTCTCCGAAGTTATTATAGGTACTTTGAAAAAGAACTAAAGTTAGCTAAAGTTTCTACATAATCATCAAAGCTGTTATAAAAGGGGAAAAGTGGGTGGAACAAGCAGTAGGGAGGTCATTATATTGCCTACAACTTTTCAGTGAAATTGGCAGTCCAGTGGCCAGCAAATTGGTTCGAATGTACCAGTATATATTTTTCTCTCTTCTAGTCTCGGCAACCAGGCTTGTTAGCCAATAGTTGTAACTGATTGATGGTGAAGGCAAAATCTGTAAAAGTTGTGAAAATTCATTTTGGTTATATAAATGCTGAAGTAGATTGAGTGTGGTAGAAGTTTCTTTATTCTTAATTAATCCCTCCCTTATCAATGTATGCATTTGTAAATAATTGGTTAGAAAATGTTTTGTAAAAATATATTTTGCCTGACCAGATGGTGGTGCAGTGGATAGAGCATTGGCCTGGGATGCTGAAGATTTAGGTTTAAAATACTGAGATCTCTATTTTGAGTGCAGAGTCACCTGAGCTTGAACCCATGGCTTGAACCTGGGGTCAGAGACATGACCCCATGGTCACTGGCTTGAGCCCAAGGGTTGATGGCTTGAGCTCAAGGCTGCTGGCTTAAGCTCAAGGCTGCTGGCTAAAGCCAGCAGTAATTGGCTCAGCTGGAGGCCCCCTCATCAAGGCACATATGAGAAAGCAATCAATGAACAACTAAGGTGCTGCAATGAAGAATTGATGTGTCTCATCTCTTTCCCTTCCTGTCTGTTTCTGTCTGTCTCTCTTTCTTGCTAAAAAAATAAAAATAAATAAAAATGTATTTTATTTTGGTCTTAATGATCTATTACATCGGCTACTGTGATTTCATTTTAATGAAATACAGTATTGCTTAAAATTAAATATATTTATATAACATGGGCTCTTAAATCTGAAAGTGATCCGGATTTCTCTGGGTCTCTGGGGACAAACTTTTGAGAGATGTAGAGGAATTTATCCTAAAACTGAGTTGCTTCTAAAATTGTTTTGGTGTTGATGTTGTTGCTTTCAGAAAAATAAATGACAAAAACAATTTTTTTGGACAAGAAAATCATGGTTGTATTGGCTTTGCAGGTGCATTCTAGGTAAGGTTTAACTTAAAAAAATTCTATTCTGTGATCTCTAATTAGTTTCTCAATCATTTTAGGACCAGGGCGCCCATACAAAGCCATTGATTTTTCACATCAAGGACCTGCCTTTGTCACCTGGCACCGGTACCATTTGTTGTGGCTGGAAAGAGATCTTCAGGTTGGTGAATGCTATACCTTTCATTCTTTAAATTATGCTATACATTTTGTGAAGACCCGTATCAGTCTTTGCATTATATGCTTTCTTGTTGTATCTGATGGCATGAATTAAATGAGACATGCCCTTTGCTTTCAGCGACTTATTGGCAATGAGTCCTTTGCTTTGCCCTACTGGAACTTTGCCACAGGCAGGAACGAGTGTGATGTGTGTACAGACCAGCTGCTCGGGGCAGCAAGACAAGATGATCCGACTCTGATTAGTCAGAACTCAAGATTCTCCAGCTGGGAAATTGTCTGTGATAGGTAATCACCTCTGGTCTGGAAATCCAGAGACCGTATTTTCTTACTCTGAGAAATGGAGAGTCCCTTTATATTTCTGTTTCTAATGCATGCAGGATTCTATTGACATGTTTCTGAAAATGACTTTCTTGGGGGAGGTGGGATTTTTTATCTATTTATCTATTTATTTATTTTTATATAATTATATTTTTTGGGGAGGTGGGATTTTAAAAAACTCTGTGCCCTTTCATAAAAAATAGAGGTAAAAAAATCACATTTGTGAATTGAGTATGCTTGGCCATCATTTTGAGATCAACTGTTTAGCACCAGTCATATTCCAAGCACTATTATAGTGCTGGGAATGTAAAGATGAATAAAACATAGCTTTCCTTTTGAATATCATTTTGTATTTACACAGGTGGATTGCTTGTAAACAAAGAATCATACAGTATCAGAAGGAAGTATCATAATAGATGTATGTGCAAAGCCAAGGAGAGAGGCAGGGAAAGGCTCTAAGGAGGCAAAGACCTCAACCAGGGAAGGGAGGGTGGTGAGTATGTTCAAGGTTGGGGGGGAGTTTCATGTATGAAGCTAGAACGATCTCGGGAAGCAATCTGGTGTGGCTGGACCACAGGGGCCTGGGAGTTGAGAGGGGCTGGAGAAAGGGTGTGGGAGGGTGAGCTCTAAGTACTCAAAAACACAGGAGGTGAGCAGCCCGCAGCCCAAGAGGAAGTCTGTCCTCAGTGATTCCTTAAATTTGTTTCTTTTTCCTGGCTCAGATCTCAGAAAAAGATTCCCCAAGAGGGCTTCCTTTATTCATTTGTTTCTTCCAAAATTTTATTTTTAACCCTGCTGATCGAGCTTCCTTGTCCTGTGTCTTTTGACTGTTCCAGGGTACAGAGTGAGCTGCATTGTCAACCCCGCGAGGCTGGGCATGTGCATATTTTCAGGTGTCTAAGCCACGCTAGCTGGGGTCCCATTCTTCACATCCTCAGCTTTTCTTGCAGCCCTGCAGATAGTGTTCCACACCACACAGTGATGTAACAAGAGCTTTTTACGTGACTTAGCATAATTTCATACAGCACTGTTTTTCAGTGCCTTGAGGTATTTTAATAGGTGGTATATGAAAAGAGCTTTCTATAAATTTAGGGAATGCTTAATAAAAACATTTTTTTAAAAATTTAGAGTGAGTCAGGGCATTTCTTATGTAAGTGTATTATTATTCTCAAGAAGGGTCTATAGTTATCTGACGCTGGCGCCCCTATTTCACAGACCATCTCACTGGAACACATTTGGGAATGTTGCCTTGGAGGCTCTTCTTTTTTTTTTGCCTCGTTTTAGGTACTGGCTTTTGGTTCTCATGGTGCTGATGCTGACTCATTTCCCACATCCTCATTAATGTCCCCCTACCCAGTAAAACCCACACAGAAACAGCTTAACATTTTATCTCTATAAAATAACAGTCTGATAGTGGCCTTTCAGCCACAATAGGCACGTAGAATATAATCTTTTGGGGGAGGCGTGAAACTTTGTCAGCCTCCATGTTACAACATAAGCATCCCACTGCCTTAGAACATTTTCTAACACAGCGTTTGTCCTAATATCTCCCCTCCATATTGTTTCATCTGTTTTCACTCTGACAGCCTTCATTTGCCTTCAGTTTGCTTAAAATGCTTTCCTTCTGCCCAAATTGGCTTAGCTTAGTATAGTACTGGTCATCTTATTCTTTCTTCAGTTATTTTTTAATTTTTTTTTTTTTGTGGCAGAGACAGAGAGAGTCAGAGAGAGGGACAGACAGACAGGAAGGGAGAGAGATGAGAAATATCAATTCTTCATTGCAGTTCCTTAGTTGTTCATTGACTGCTTTCTCATATGTGCCTTGACCGTGGGACTACAGCAGACCGAGTGACCCCTTGCTCAAGCCAGCGACCTTGGGCTCAAGCTGGCGAGCCTTGTTCAAACCCGAAGAGCCCACGCTCAAGCTGACAACCTCGGGGTCTCAAACCTGGGTCCTCTGCATCCAAGCCTGACGCTCTATCCACTGTGCCACCGCCTGGTCAGGCTCTTCAGTTATTTTAAGATTCAAATGCACATACTAGGAATTACCACTTTGTCTGTAAATTATCTTACTGTCTTTCCAGTATTTGAGTAATTATTAGGCATATTTATTCATATGTCATATTTTTGCATCTATGTTTTTGAAGTACCTTTGGAGATAGTACTTTTATGACATATTTTTGATCCTTGTAAGGTCACTATAATAAGTTTATTGGATGACTCTGATTGGTTTGCTTGGCCCAAAGTTATGATACTTTCTACACAGTAAGACATATTCTTTTTAATCCCCTTACAAATCTTAGCTTAGATGACTACAACCGCCGGGTCACCTTGTGTAATGGAACCTATGAAGGTTTGCTGAGAAGAAATCAAAGGGGTAGAGATGGTGAGAAATTGCCGTCCGAAAAAGACGTACAAGATTGTCTGTCTCTCGAGAAGTTTGACAATCCCCCTTTCTTCCAGAACTCCACCTTCAGCTTCAGGTAGGTGCTCTGAGCTCTGCTAGACCGGTACTTTCGATTTTCATGACTGTGGTTGAAATGAACAGAAAGGAAATCCAGGTTAGAGAGATTTACAGAGTTAATAATGGAGAGGGGCTTGATAAGAGGGGTAACAAGGGATCAGTGTTAGAAAAGTCATCATCCACTCACTATAATTAATAGTGCAGTTTTAATAACTTAGCTTTTTAAAACCATTTTTTGTATTCCATAAATATATTACAGTCTTCAGAACCAGGGTAACTCATTGAATATAGTATTTAAAAAATATTTGCTCATGCTCTTTCTTTTACTTTTCTATCTTTTTAAAAATAAATGATCTGTCATAGAGCTTAATATTGGGGACTGATATCTCAGAGGACTGTTATAGACTTAATGCATCTTAAATTACAACTCAGCAATGACATTGCCATATGTAAATTTTAAAGGCCAGCTAATAATTCTCTCCCTCTAAAAAGACTTTAAAAATTATGAAAAATATGTATTTATATAAATAAGATTTTAAACAAGCATGAATGGGACTCCAAAAAGAAATGTTGGATAGATTCATATTATTCTCCCAAACTGGATTTTCTATGTGATCTGGGTGTAAATTATATAGCTGATGGGTTATTTGGAGACAGGGTCAGGGTAGACTGAACTTAAATGCAGAGGTTGTGTTAGGTGTAGCAGGTCTCAGGTTTTGTGACAGGGTTGGTACAGCCCTCAGGGTGGGGTCAAAGGTAAGAGAAAGGGCAACATTTGAGACTATCTTTGAAAAGGAACAGGTTCTCAAAGTGTGGTACCCAGACAACCATAATTGGCATCACTTAGGAACAGGCTAGAAATACAAATTGTTAGAACCCAGCCTGTACCTACTGAGTCAGAAACTCTGGGAGGGGGGCATGATAGGAGTGTTTTTCTCCCATGATTCTGCTGTATGCTTAAATTTGAGGATTACTGAAGTTAGGCTATAAACAATTAGAATTACCTGAAAATGGGTAGGTTGCTAAAAAAACACAGGGAAATTTCAGGATATGTTTATTTTGGGATATGTTAGAACACTGAATATATATTACAGTCAAGCTGCAGGTCTATTTAGTTGAGAAATAGGAATATAAAATTATATGTTAATTCAAAAAACATTTATTGATCATAGACCATGTGCTGGGCAGGGTATTGAGCCCTGACAATAAAAATCTGAAGAAAAAAAGACTGCCCTCTAGGAGTTTGTAGTCTGAGGGAGATGGATGTGAAGATTAAAAATTGTCACACACCCTGGCCGGTTGGCTCAGCGGTAGAGCGTCGGCCTGGCGTGCGGGGGCCCTGGGTTCGATTCCCGGCCAGGGCACATAGTAGAAGCGTCCATTTGCTTCTCCACTCCCCCCCCCCCCCACTCCTTCCTCTCTGTCTCTCTCTTCCCCACCCGCAGCCAAGGCTCCATTGGAGCAAAGATGGCCCGGGCGCTGGGGATGGCTCCTTGGCCTCTGCTCCAGGCGCTAGAGTGGCTCTGGTCGCGGCAGAGCGACGCCCTGGAGGGGCAGAGCGTCGCCCCCTGGTGGGCAGAGCATCGCCCCTGGTGGGCGTGCCGGGTGGATCCCAGTCGGGCGCATGCGGGAGTCTGTCTGACTGTCTCTCCCCGTTTCCAGCTTCAGAAAAATACAAAAAAAAAATAAAAATTGTCACACAGTACACAAAAGATATATAATCCAGCTAGTAGGTGAAAAACCAGCACTGAATAAGAGTTCCCTCCCCTTGGAGAAGATGATCATTAAAAGTTGGGGCTATTTCTTAGTCTATGAGCTGTAACATAGCTTCCCGTTTCCTTACCCAATCTCAGATTGGGAGATGATTAGGTAGGCTGGAGCAAAGAAAAAAAACCCATCAATTTGTGACTGTTGTTGTTGCTGTTGATTTCTTCCAGGAATGCCCTGGAGGGGTTTGATAAAGCAGATGGGACCCCAGACTCCCAAGTGATGAGCCTTCACAACTTGGTTCATTCCTTCCTGAACGGGACAAGCGCCTTGCCACATTCTGCTGCCAATGATCCTATTTTTGTGGTATGTTCAAAGCCTAGGAATAGATGAAAAATGTTTTAGATACTATGTTGGATTTATTTGCTTTTCAATAAGATTAAAGTTTGTTATGTGTTTTATTCTCTGTGTGAACAATGGGATGTATGCATATGTAAATTAATTTCAGTCTGCCCCAGATGGGGTGGTTTGAAGTCCCCTTCTCAGAAACTAGCACTTTGGAGATGGTTAGCTTTGGAATGATCCTAGATAGGACTTTACAGTCTAGAGGTACATTTATTAATTACTGTAATGATAGTATAAATAATATCATAATTTAGCATAATTATATCATAAATTTGCATAATTATAAATGATGTTTAATTGGTGAAAAGGTGGTGTTGAAGATAAGTGGTGGGTTAGAAGGACTTTGTAGATACCATGACCCTAGCATGAAGTCCAGCATTCTGGCCCCTTTGAAGCAGCACAGGAAGCCCAAAGTTCTGTTTGGTGTGTGGTCCTGGTTCCCTCACTTCCCAAAGGCTTCTGATTAAAAGTCAGCTGTTCCTACTGTCAGAATATCGTGTCTGTTTTGGAACAAACCTTTCATGCAAGATGCTTGTAAGAGGAGAGTGAGTACTTCCGTGGGTGTATAAGAACAGGTTCTTAGGTTTACTAGAATTTGGTCTTATACTTGTTTTTATTGTTACACACCATCAGTGGAAAATCTATTTAAGATGGGGGACATATGACCACTACGCACCCCCATTGCAGGAGGCTTCTGATATATAGAACAGTCTGGTAGAGCTGACTGGACATACTGGGATGGGTCAATATGCAAACTTGAAGGAATATTCTTTGGTCCTGTCTCCTTTGTAAATGAATAGAGATTCAACTCAAATGCATTTAGGATAAGAAAAATTAATTTATTAATTTATTTATAACTTATTTATTTACAGTTATGTAAGCCAATAAATAAATTATTTTCCAAAAACTGGGAAATTCAAGAGAGCTGCTGGCTTCAGGCATTGCTGAATCTGGTGGCTCACATGAGGTCTACTCTCTGTGTGGATCTTCTTAGACAGTTTCTTTCTATGTGGTAGCTGAGATGGCCATTGGGAGTCACCGACACACATGCCACCAGTTTAGCACCTGACTTAAGAAGTCATGTGTCCATAGCAGCAGGACAACAGTCCCAGAATTAGCCCAGAATTAGCCTGGAACAGGTGGTGTGGCAAGGGGAACGAGGTCTTCTGATTGGCCAGATCAAGGTCACATGTTCACCTCCATTGTAGGAATAAGTGCATGAACCTTGTATATATACCGCTTGTAGTTATTTCTTTGCAGGAAGAAATATTCTGTTGGAAGAGGGAGGAGAGTGGAGAATGGGTGCCAGACAGACAAAACCAAAAATGCCTTCAATTAATACAAACATCACATATGATGTTGTTTACTTTGTTAGCAGCCAGTAGAGAGAATTGCTATGACTATGTAGAAGCCTCATAGCTCTTCAAAATTCTTCAGAATATCAATTCCTTTGATACTTTTGAGCCTGATTTTAGTTTCACTTTAAAACAGAAGGGAACTTGACAATGGTATTGTATTAATTAGAGTTTGAAATTTTACTAGTCTAAAAAATATGTTCACTAAGCGGCTCTCCTAAGACAAATAAAATGGGGTAAGCACAAGTCAGAGCCACTTTATCCCAGCTGCCCCTACTGTCCTCCAGGCTAAGAGCAAGAGTAATACACCTGCAGTGGAACATGTGGACTTATTATTGCTTGCTATAGGGATGCTAGGTGATTTGGGGAAGGTTTAAGGAATCGGGGCTTTGGTCTGGGTAGGATGCTCTCAGGAAGCGGGGCTAATTTTATGATTATCATGATAATTCTTACCTATAGAGAACACAAATCAGAACTGGTAAAGCAGTGGCAGTTCCTTGTTTTGGCTAAAAAGGGCTAATGTTCATGTCCAGTATTTTGTGACTTGGACGGTGATCATGTTTCATCTAGGCTTAGACATGATTTTATGGAGTTGTGTTGTTTCTGTCTTGATCCATTACAACATTACAACCAGAGTTATCATGTCTGATGTTGATAGTTCATGAAATGTTTTGTGTCTGACAGGAGAACGCCAAGACCTGACTGATAGTACCAGGCCAGCCCCTGGATGTCAGGGGCTACTCCCCAAACTACCCTCCTTCAGGTGCAGCTCCACCGAGGCTGGCTTCGAAGCTTTAGACAACATAAATGTGTTTTGTGTCAGCCGATGAAACCCCAGAATGTCTGTTTTACAGACACAACTCACCATCCACTATTTTAATATGGTCTTCAGGGTTGTATGCCTTGGATAGATGTTTTCGGAGCAATTACAGGAAGAAACTTCATCACCAATTCCTTTTTATTTTACCAGTATTTTGAGTTTATATTATTATCCAGTGTAGATTGTACTGAAGCAAACATTATATGACCCCCCCCCACTCCGAATTTTCCTCACCTTAATGTTAATCTTAGCAATGTGTTTCAGTCTGCTTAGGATGCATGGCAAAATAGCACCGATGGGGTGGCTTAAACAACTGAAATTGACGTCTCACAGTTCTGGAGACGGGGAAGTCCAAGATCAAGGTGCTGGTTTATTGGCTCCTGGTGAAAAACCTCTGCTTTCTTGCAAGCTCCTTTCACGGCAGCAAGAGAAAGGGAGTGAGCTCCTGGTGTGTCTTCTGATAAGAACACTAATTCTGTTATCTTAGGGTCTTGGCTTTGACATCATTTAACCTTAATTACCTTCTTGTGGGCCCCATATCCACATATAGTCACTTTGGAGATCAAGGCTTTAACAAGAAAATTTGGGGGTGGGTGGGGTCATAATTCAGTCCATAGCACAACACATTCAGGACCATCAATTTTTTCTGGACTCCTGGGAGGCTACCCGACATCATCTAAAGAGCACATGATTACAAATCAAATCAGTTTTATTCAGTCCTGCCTTGTGCAGTCTGGGGAGCCCACTGACCTCTTTTTCCCACTCCGCCAAGTTCTAGTCACAGGCCTAATCTGGTGTTGGGCAAAAGTGTCAAGCAACTCATAATAAGTTAGGATATTATGAAGCTGGTCAAGTACCACACAAATGTTATAAAAATTTCAGTGTGCTTTACAGTAGTTGGGAAAAAAATTAGAGAACTACGCGTTGCATTTGAATTTTCAAATCTTAATTAAGGTTCATCTTGTTCTTCACAGGAGACAGTTGTGCCTCAAGGTGATTTGTTGACAAGCACATAGAGGTATTTCAGAGATGATTCTTATTTTCACTCCACCCAGGGCACAGAAAAGGGAGATAAGAAGAGGGAAGGGAAAGGAGTAGCTACCATGACTCTAAGCTTGCCTGGCGGTGTGAAGGTGGAGGGAGCTTTCTGGAGTCGCAGATAAATAAAAGCATGGTGAGAATGAGCTATAAGAAATCCTGACATGGGAACAGTTGGTGGAGCAGTTCCTTCATTCTAAAATTATTTTTGCCATATGTATGGTAGCAATCAAGGAAGAGAGTGTCACAAATGTGTACTATTGGTCCCGACCTGTAATAAAGGGCAGAGAGAGGCTACCTGTTAGGTCTCCACAGCCATGTTTGCTCTTCTGTAAGATGTCTGCCTTGTTCAAGCATTCTAACTTGGTCTTTCACATCATTTTCTGGCTATGATCTCAGTCATCAGCTATGCCAAGCATTTTTGGTGTCTACCTTTTCTGCTATATACATGAAAGATGAATACATATATTCATCTTTACTATATACCTCTAAATAAGTTTTTATTAAAACATAATTTTCTTTTCTAATCTTATTTTTCAATTACAGTTGACATTCAATATTATTTTATACTAGTTTAAGATGTACAGCATAGTATGTGGTGTATCAAATATTTTACAAAGTGATCCCCCCAATGTTTCAAGTCCCCATCTGGCAGCATACCTAGTTATTACAATGTTATTGACCATCTTCCCTATGCTGTACTTTACATCCTGTGACTATTCTGGAACTACTAATCTGTACTTTTTAGTGCCTTCACCGAACTTTCTCACCCAGCCCTCCAACCACCCTCCCTTTTGGCAACCATCAGTTTGTTCTCTGTATCTAAGAGTTTGTTTCTATTTTGTTTGTACATTTCATTCTTTAGATCCCACATAAAAGTGAAATCATATGGTATTTGTCTTTCTCTGTCTGACTTATTTTACTTAACATAATACCCACTAAGTCCATTTATACTGTTGCAATGGTAAGAGTTCATTCTTTTTGGGGGCTTAAATTATACATTTTCAACTGTGCATCATTTGTGCACACAATTCCTATCATAAGAAAAAATGTCACATTACCCCTTATCAAGTACTTCACAATATTATGAGTAGAAAAGCAAAATCTTCTGACAAATTGAGACTTATACCTCAAATCTATCTCTCCTACAAAAGGGAATAATGATAATCCTAGTAATTTGATTTTCAGCATCTTAATATATCTTACTTCCTCCTTTTGAGGGAGGCTGTAAGTATGCACAGCTTGGCAACATTTTTCTCTGAATGGCCAGGTAGCAAGTATTTTAAGCTTTGCAGGCTGGACAAACTGTTGTATCTACTCAGCTCTGCCACTGTAGCATGAAAGTAGCCATAGACAATACATGAACAAATGAATGTGGTGTTGTAACAAAACTTTGTTTATAAAAATGGGTGGTAAGCCCTATTTGGCCACAGGTTTTAGTTTCCTAACCTCTGGTTTAAAGGATCAATGTCCCTTCTCTGCGATAGGAATAAATATATAGTAATATTTTTCTTCCTGTTCTAGTTGGAAGCCCATATTATGACTTTATGGATAAGGAATTCTGTGAGCTACACATAGTTCAAAGATACTAGATGTTTAATGACCCTTGTCTTTGTTACTTTTAATGCCTTTAATATTTAAAATTTTGGTTTTTGGGGGGATATGTTATCATGTACATATAAGTAAACAGAAAGCCACAGCCTTTCCTGGAAGGTACCGAAGGAGTAATGTTTTAGCACTAGTCCTAGAACTCACAAATACTGTAGACTATTTACAAAAAGTTTCATGTTGAAACCAATGTAGCCTTAAAATAATTTTTTACATATTGAGAGCCAGGTTAAAAGCATTTAAGTTAACAGAGTTATAGCTTCTGGAATTTAAAATATATGAGGCAATTCATGCAAGTATATTGCATACATTTATTAAAATTATTTTTTGTGATATCTCTTCAAGCAAGAGAAGTATAAAATTGTATGTGATCACAGTAATGAGTAAAAGAAGATATAATAATAAAATACAGAAAAAACTGAATCAATTGCTGAAATCCTAATATTCCTAAAGTAATTGAAGGAAATACACATATTTATCCTGAAAAATAAGATTTGATTACAGCCAGTGGTGGGATTCAGCCAGTTCTCACCAGTTTGGCAGAACTAATAGCTAATTTTTTGTTGAGTTCGGAAAACTGGTTGTTAAAATGGCACTTGTAATCAGGGTTTTCTTTAAGGTAGGCACCTGGGCAGCTGCCCAATGTGGAAATTACAAATTTGCATTCCTTACTCTTTTTTAACATTAATTTGCGCAACAGTGCATTCTAAGTGCCTATAGAAATGTTCATTCTGACCATAGATGAAAAAAAATAGCAAGTGAGGCTGCCAATCAAGAAGCAATATAGAAATATCTTAGATAACAGTTTTATTGTTTTTTGTTAGTTATTATTTAATATTTTTCCATTAACATTTAAAAACTCTTTTTTACAACATAATCTAGTTTTGTGCACCTCTTTTATTGTTCTTCTTTAAGTATTAAATGCATGAAATAACAAACTACCTTTCTGTATATCATTTTTTTATATTTAAAACAGTCGTTAGGGCAGAGAACCAGTTGTTAAATGATTTGAATCCCACCACTGGTCACAGCTAAGTAGTGCTGCCTTCTATTAAAGTTAGATATTACCAAGAAAAGAAAAAAAGAAGGGAGAAGTTTCAACTCATAGTTGCTTCCCTTTAGTTGTTCATTGATTGCTTGTTGTATGTGCCTTGACTGGGCAAGCTCAGGGTTTTGACCCGGGACCTCAGTGTTCCAGATCAACCATTTATCTACTATGCTACCACAGGCCAGGTTTGGTGATTCTTAATTTCATCTCTTCACAGTTGCTTTTATTATAGCTGAGGAAATGTAGTTTTGCTAAATCATGTTAATAGAAATTAACATTAATTGGTGGAGGACAAGTTTGAATATTTTGCTTGGCTTTTAAAAAGAGAGGGCATTGGTTTTATGAAAAGTAAATGTTCACATTTTAAAATGCCACATTTACTAATTTAATTTATGTATTTTAAAGTAACTGAAATTTATAGTCACCAATTCATAAGGAGTATAACATCATGGTGAGTTTTATAAGAGCTGAGATACCAGAGAGGGTGCCTGGCCACCTGCTTGGGCAGACCCTCCCAGAGTGGCAGAATTTCTACAGGCTCAGTCTGGGGGATGCTTTGTTTTTGTTTTGTTTTGTTTGTTTGTTTCGCTTTAACTTGGCAGGTGCTAAATGGCTAAACAGAGTTGAAGGGGTTCTCTTTAACTCCAGATGTTGTAAGGATAAACCCATGCTCTTTGAGAAAAATTAAACTTACACACTTTATTGTTGATGAAATTAAGTAGTACAATGGCAAACCACAATTCATATACAAAGCTAAGATGATTCTAGCATCGATTTGTGTAACACTCTCCTAGAAGTTTGGTGATTTCTTAGCCTTGAATTGCCTGGGAGTATTTCAGTTATCTAGAATCTCTTCTAACATCACCCTGGCTCTCTATCTTCAGCCTGGATTGCACGGTTATAAGGTAGGTAGGCTGAACTGGTCACTTCTTTTAAAGCTGACTTACTACTAGCAGAATGTTCTTGTAGTCCTCCGTTTACATCTGTTAAGAGTTTAATCCTGAAACTACAAGCTTGCTTCCTGAAAGATTTAGCAATTGAATTTTAATGCTGTTAATATTTATTTTAGTATACACACTATTATATCTTGTATACCATGCATATTGAATACTTTTATATGATGTATACATATGTATATTTTGAATGCAATGTTATTAAATATATTTATTCAGAAAGTATGCTTTCTCTACCTGTAGAATTCCTCCAAAATGCCTGGAAAATATGTCCTATTCTGTCTGGTCAGAATAAAATAAGAGAGTGAATAGGCAAAGATAGAAAGAGAAAATTACAATAAGTTCTCAATGTCATCAGTGGGTTCTTGGAAACTGTGACTTTAAGTGAAATGATGCATAATGAAACCAATTTGAATGTAAGCTAAGTGATAGAAACAACAGTTAAATTCTTATGGCATATGTTTGATCACAAAAACATCACCAAACTTCTAAAAAAGACTCCAAACACTCCTCATATTAAATATTGAAATAAATGTGAGCTACTCATACTTTTAAGAAAGGTGAATAAAAAGAAGTTGATATAATTATTTTCCAACTTGCTTATTCCAGTTCAGGGTCTCAGGTGGCTGGAGCCTGTCCCTGCAGCTCAGGGCACAGGGCAGGCAGCCCACCCTGCACAGGACACCCTTCCATCACAGGGTGCACTCAACATCCACCCTCACTCAGACAGGGACAATGTGGGCACATCAGTTCACCTACCAGGTGCGTCTCTGGGATGTGGGAGGAAATCCAAGTCCCCAAAGAAAATCCACACAGACATGGGGAAAATGTGCAGACTGCACACAGACAGTGGCCTTGGCTGGGAACTGATTTATTTTTCTTATCAGTGTTATAACAAAATGACGGATGAAACATTTTTAAGGACCTGGTGTATAGTAAAATGGGAAATGCATAATCAAGGCTGCACACTGCCAAGAAGACTGTTATTGCCCAATATCCTTTTTTCTGTGATGGCTCCTGTCTCTCTTGTGCTGTGCATGGCATACATGTCTCCCAGTGGCAGAGCTTAGCTAGCTAAGTAGGAGCTTGGGTGTTAACTATTTCATGCCTATCACATATGGCTTATTTAGGAAAATGTAAATGCAACATCCTGATTATAGACTGCTTCCACTCCTTGGTAGAACAAGGCAAGAATAAATAAATATTACCATAAAATAACAAGCATGATTAAAAATGTTCTTTAGGAATTAGCAATAGGAATTCTCTTATTTAGGAATTCTGACCCAACTTTTTAATTATGTACATACACTTTTTACCTTAAATTTTATTTTAATTTTTAATTATTTCATTTTATTTATTCATTTTAGAGAAGAGAGAGAAAGAGATAAGAGAGAGAGAGAGAAAGAGAGAGAGAGAGAGAGAGAGAGAGAGAGAGAGAGAGAGAGGAGCAGGAAGCATTAACTCCCTTGACCAGGAAATCTCAGGTTTTCGAACCAGCAACTTCAGCAGCATTCCAGGTCAATGCTTTATCCACTGTGCCATCACAGGTCAGGCCTATTTTATTATTTTTTTGAGAGAGAGAGAGAGAGAGAGAGAGACCAACAGGGACAGACAGGGATAGAAAGACAGAAAGAAAGAGATGAGAAGCATCAACTCTATGTTGCAGCACCTTAGTTGTTCATTGACTGCTTTGCCAAATGTGGCTTGACTGGGGGTGGGGGTGGGGTGGGGTGGGATGGCTCCAGCTGAGCCAGATTTCTTGCTCAAGTCAGAAACCCTTCAAGCCTCAAGCCATCTTGGGCCTCAAGCCATCAACCATGAGATCATGTATGTCTATGATCCCACATTCAACCCAGCAACCCCAAGCTCTAGTTGGTGAGCCTGTTCTTAAGATGGCGACCTCGGAGTTTCAAACCTGACTCTTCAGCATCCCAGGCTAATAATGCTCTATCCACTGCACCATTGCTTGGTCAGGCATTAAGTTTTAAATGGGAACTTCCCATATGGAACTGTGTGCTTGTCTTTTTACTTTTAAGTGCTCACATATCAATTCTCTGAGGACCAGAGTGTTATCATGTTACCACAGTAAGAGCACTAGGAATTGAACAACCTCTCTGGATATTACACGTGAACTCAAATGGTGAGCAGCAGTATGCTGGTCTTTAGTAACATACAAATGTCTTTACAGCCAGCCTTATTTTTTGTCATACTATTCCTCCAGACACAAATATTCTTGTCATTTCACCAGTGTGGCAAGATTCTGAATGTATAATCATCTAAGTTAAGGTTAACTTTGATAGTAACTTTATCCTCCAATGATCTTGAAAAAGATATGCATATTTTTTCTGTAATTTTTAAGTTTCTTTATGCTTGTAAACAAAATATTTGTTGATTAATTGCTTTTTTCTGCAAGTGTTACATTTATATATATATTTTACCTTGAAAGCCCATGTAATCACATTTTCTTTGATAGTTGAAATTTGGTGTTTTTTCTTCCTGTATCTACCCTTATTTTGTTGGGACAAGGAGAATAGGTTTGTATATCAAAATTTGTAGCCTCATTCCTGAAGAACTTTATTATTAATATCAAATATAGCTGTGTATATCTACAACAGAAATAAGGCAACAAGAGTATACTTCTACTTTACTTTTGCTTTTATTTATTACCATCAAATTAAATTTGGCCTTTACAGAGATATTATCTGAGCTCATTTTCAACTTGTGTCTAACAAAAGTACCATCAGTTTCTCAAGAGCAATTCACAGTATCTTGTTTAAAAACAATGTGCACAACTTTTACAAGAATACCTATTTTACAAAAATAGTTTGCATTACTTTTCTTTCTAGCCTGTGGATACGTTATTGCTTCCAGCATTTGCTTTATTGCATTTTTTTTGCATTTTCTTGGAACACACTACCCTTTTTTAAAAAACTACATTCTATAAATTGGATACTCTGTATAGAGTTCCTAGCAAAGCATTTACTGCATAATGTTTTGTAGCCCTTCAGAGACTTATAATCTCTGCCTATTCCTTTGCCTTGTTCTTCTATAAAAGAACACAATTCACATTGTGAATTGCTTTAAGAGTCTTGTCCCCTCCTTCATTATTTACACTTTTTACTGGATGAATTCTGGTGATTTCCAAGAGCTATTTGCCTCTTGCAGCACTAAATCTGGATTTTTCTATGTCCTCCTGAGAGTTTCTTTTTTCTAATCACAGATTAATCTCTGACTTGAATTCAGACAGAATCTAAAAGTTCAAGAAATATTGTGTGGCCTTGTTTGGAAAATATATTCTGGTACAGCCCTAGATACTTTTTCCTTGTATCACATAGGATTTGGTTCAGCTGCGTAGAACAGAAAATTCAAATTACAGAAATCTACACACAAAAAACTTAATTTTTCTCTTTATGTTAAAGAGCACCAGTGGCAGCCAGTCCAGGCTGGTATGTCCTTAATCACCATGGACACTTTCTGTCCTTTTGCTTTACTGTCCTTGGTGAGTGACTTCTTTTCTTAACTTTGCTGGTTGGCTAGTAAGATGGCTGCTGCAGCTCTAGCCATCACATCCACATTCCAGGAAGAAGAAATAGAAAAGGAGAAAGGGGCACTTTTAATTTGAAACAACCATGTTTAAATTTTTCCCCAGCCATCCCATCCAATGATTTCTAGTTAAATCTCATGGATAGTATGGCATATTGCTTCATTCAAAAGACAATGGAAGTTACTAGGGAAAAAGAGAAGACTGGATATTGGGTAAGCAATCAACAGTGCTTGCTACCTTTAAACATTTCATCTACAGTACTTAAGCTCCGTGCTTGAAGCAAAACTTCTATTTGAGGGTGGCAGGCTCCTCAGGCCATAGTGGGAGAAGGAAGCATACCTTTCTTCTCTGGGAAATTTCTATTCTTATCTGGAGTTCCCAGGATAGAGGACATGTGATAACTTTTTCAGGGAAATACAGCTTTTCCAGGGATGATGACTCTTTTCAAAGGTAACTTTTGCTGAACTCTACTTGTGAGAAATGTTGATCACTTGCATTATCAAGTATTCTTCCAAAGTTGTTGCTTTTGTGATAAACAATGCCTTAATCGCTTTGGAGCTTAAATTTGTTACTCAAAACCAAGACTTTAGAATTTAAAAATCTTTTATCTCCCTAAAATCTCAGGCCTTCTAATGTGATATTTTGGTTTTTAAGATGATTGTCTCTGCCATAAATTTTAAAAATCCATTCATGACAAAACATTTCTGTCAGTGAATCCCCTGATTCCTGTTACTATCCCAAATGTAGCCACTTGAGACAATATAGGTAGAAAGCTCCACTGTTGCCTGAACTAAACTGGAAAGAACCTCAGGTAAGATTTGAAAATGTTATTTACTAAATAAACAACAGTAATACAAGCAAGAGGGCAATGCAATTAATGGGGTTAAGAAGTGCAAAGAGCAAAAATTCAGACTGGGGACAATCAGGGAACATAAGGACAGGGACCACTGAATTCATTCTGACTCCAGAAAATAGTAGAAGGAATGGCTGGTGGACTAAGGAAACAGCATCGGCTGGAAAGGTGTCTGTTTGGGTGAATTGTACAAAAGATATCACTTTTTTTGAACGGCATTGTCATCAGCCAACAAATACCGGTACTTCTTAAGCATCGACTCTGTTCAGGTTGCTTGCTAAGCTTGAAGCTTCAAATGTGAAAAGACCTTCTCTCTGACACATAGGAGTTTGGGGTCTTGTTAGGAGGACCTAACAAGGAAATAAATAACTTATAGTATAATTTGACCAGCTATATTTGGGGTATAAGTAATAGTGGTGAATGAATGAATAAATTTACTTGTAAGTATTTATTGAAATAAGTACCTCCCTGCCCCCATGTGACAGGCCCGGGGGTGACAAGCACTGGGGACACAGAGGGAAGGAAAAACAGACACTGTCTCTGAGTCCCTTGAACTTACAGTCCAGAAATGAAAGAGAAACTGTAATGACCAGTCATGAAGCCTAAGTTCTACTCATATTTATATCCTGTTGTGAACTCCAGGTTATACATGTGGAAATCTTCCTGTTGATATTTTGAAACAGGTAATGATTGCTGTATTTAAGGACTTTTACAGCTTCCCAGAGAAAATTAAAATGAGCACTATGCATATTACAATATTTTTAGATTTTCTTTTTCTGGCATAATACTGAAAATTCAAATGAGAGGGTTAGAAAATGAGTACACAGAAGGGTACTCCAGGTGACAAAAATTTGAAAACCCATTTTGGATACATATTTTTAACTGTCCATTTGTATTACAAGACTGGTAAACACAACCTCTTCTTCCTCTTCTGTTAAAGCAAAAACACCTGAAAGCTGACTAGACTATGTATCTTGGCATCCTTGTTGTTTTTTTGAAGTTAATAATTAACTTACACTTGTTGAGGTCACTAAATGTTCCCAAATTAATGTTAAATCTGCAACAGAACTTTCATTTGTTCATTTGACAAAGGGTTTTATAAGCCTGTTTGGAAAGATATTGATGGAGGAACTCAAGAGTTAAAATTTTAGCTTGATGAATGGTGGCTTTGGTTATCGTCAATGGGCTTAATGGTTAATGCAGGTAGAGGCTTTGTTCCAGGAGCAGGGCTGCCTGAGCGGGCCTGCATGACTTAGGGAGATCTGCAAGCAGTCTACCGGTGTGCTCCAGGGGTCTGCAAGCAAAACCTTTGTGCTCTTAGGATGGAAGGCCTGCTGACTATGATCCAATTAACTTTGACTAGATCTGATTAACTCTCTCTGAAATGTCAAAACCCTTACTTACCTTTTTCTTCCTCTTCTAAAAAGGTTATCGTAGGGTCGGGGGTGGAGACAGCTTGGGAACATAACCCCTGTCTCCTCAGATCACTGGCCATCTGAGTCAATTGCCCATAAAAGATTCAATCCTTGTCTCTTCTTATTTGGCTGAAATGGTGACAGGCAACATGAACGCCAATATTTCTGGTTTCAATATGTCATATATCCTTGGAAATGAAACTAAAACTGCCAGTAGGTATGTCACTAAGATTAGATTGGCTATACAGAAATTACTCATGTCAAGAAGAACCCCATTCCATATTAGAGAAAGCTTCATTCAGATGGATCTAATGGAAATAATCTGAGAAATGTTAATGTCATATTCTACTGTCTTGCAGGTCCTCCATTCCTTTACTGATGCCATTTTTGATGAGTGGATGAAAAGATTTAATCCTTCTGCAGATGCTTGGCCTCAGGAGCTGGCACCCATTGGTCACAATCGGATGTATAACATGGTTCCTTTCTTCCCTTCAGTGACTAATGAGGAACTCTTTTTAACTGCAGACCAACTTGGCTACAGCTATGCCATTGGCCTGCCAGGTAACTAATACAATTTCTAAATGAGTGACTCATTCATCTTTTAAAGGAGCTTTCTTTCTCTAGTTCTTTTCTTTCTTTCTCTCTTTCTTTCTTTTTTAAAATGTAAACTAAAACATTAAGTTGAAACATTTGTGTCTCATTAAGTTTACTGGCAATTTTTTAGAATACATATATTTAGTAAAATGAGCTTTTAAACTACAAATTAAAATGAGCCTTTAAACTACAAATTAACGAACTGGTTGGATGACTGTTGTTTTAGAATACTGAAAGTTGCTAAGAGAACTTGTTCCACAGAGGAAATATCTACTTCTATACCTGATTTGGCAATTTTGTCTAAAATAATCAAAAGCTGACCATGGTTTGATCTCACCAGTAAAGTTAAAATGTCCTAGCCAATGGTGGACACATACTTACAAGAGAGATCATTCCTTGAAGGCAAAGCTGGGTTTAGGGTGAGGCTAGTGCAGAACCTGCCTGGACTGCAAAGTTCAAAGGGAGGCCAAAAAGTTTAGTAATCTAGGTAAATAATAATATAATGCAATATGTGAAAACAACATTAACACAAAAAATCTTTGATGAATTCACTATCAACATGTTTTTTTATTTTATTTATTTTTATTATTATTATTATTTTTGGTATTTTTCTGAAGCTGGAAACGGGGAGAGACAGTCAGACAGACTCCCGCATGCGCCCGACCGGGATCCACCCGGCTCGCCCACCAGGGGCCACGCTCTGCCCACCAGGGGGTGATGCTCTGCCCCTCCAGGGCGTCGCCATATTGCGACCAGAGCCACTCTAGCGCCTGGGGCAGAGGCCAAGGAGCCATCCCCAGCGCCCGGGCCATCCCTGCTCCAATGGAGCCCCGGCTGCGGGAGGGGAAGAGAGAGACAGAGAGGAAGGAGGGGGAGATGGAGAAGCAAATGGGCGCTTCTCCTATGTGCCCTAGCTGGGAATCCAACCTGGGTCCCCCGCACGCCAGGCCAACGCTCTACCGCTGAGCCAACCGGCCAGGGCCACTATCAACATTTTATTTTATTTTATTTTTTTTTTTTTAAATAAATTTTTATTAATGGTAATGGGATGACATTAATAAATCAGGGTACATATATTCAAAGAAAACATGTCTAGGTTATTTTGTCATTAAATTATGTTGCATACCCCTCGCCCAAAGTCAGATTGTCCTTCGCCACCCTCTATCTAGTTCTCTGTGCCCCTCCCCCTCCCCCTAACTCTCCCCCTGTCCTCCCTCCCCCCACCCCTGGTGGTAACCACCACACTCTTGTCCATGTCTCTTAGTCTCATTTTTATGTTCCACCAATGTATGGAATCATGTAGTTCTTGTTTTTTTCTGATTTACTTATTTCACTCCTTATAATGTTATCAAGATCCCACCATTTTGCTGTAAATGATCTGATGTCATCGTTTCTTATGGCTGAGTAGTATTCCATAGTGTATATGTGCCACATCTTCTTTATCCAGTCTTCTATTGAAGGGCTTTTTGGTTGTTTCCATGTCTTGGCCACTGTGAACAGTGCTGCAATGAACATGGGGCTACATGTGTCTTCACGTATCAATGTTTCTGAGTTTTGGGGGTATATACCCAGTAGAGGGATTGCTGGGTCATAAGGTAGTTCTATTTGCAGTTTTTTGAGGAACCACCATACTTTCCTCCATAATGGTTGTACTACCTTACAGTCCCACCAACAGTGAATGAGGGTTCCTTTTTCTCCACAGCCTCTCCAACATTTGCTATTACCCGTCTTGTTGATCATAGCTAATCTAACAGGTGTGAGGTGGTATCTCATTGTAGTTTTGATTTGCATTTCCCTAATAACTAATGAAGCTGAGCATTTTTTCATATATCTGTTGGCCATTTGTATCTCTTCCTGGGAGAAGTGTCTATTCATGTCTTCTTCCCATTTTTTTATTGGATTGTTTGTTTGTTTGTTGTTGAGTTTTATGAGTTCTTTGTAAATTTTGGAAATTAGGCCCTTATCTGAGCTGTTGTTTGAAAATATCATTTCCCATTTAGTTGGCTGTCTGTTTATTTTTATATCAGTTTCTCTTGCTGAGCAAAAACTTTTTATTCTGATGTAGTCCCATTCATTTATCTTTGCCTTCACTTCTCTTGCCATTGGAGTCAAGTTCATAAAATGTTCTTTAAAACCTAGGTCCATGAGTTTAGTACCTATGTCTTCTTCTATGTACTTTATTGTTTCAGGTCTTATATTTAGGTCTTTGATCCATTTTGAATTAATTTTAGTACACGGGGACAGGCTGTAGTCGAGTTTCATTCTTTTGCATGTGGCTTTCCAGTTTTCCCAACACCATTTGTTGAAGAGGCTTTCTTTTCTCCATTGTGTGTTGTTGGCCCCTTTATCAAAGATTATTTGACCATATATATGTGGTTTTATTTCTGGGCTTTCTATTCTGTTCCATTGGTCTGAGTGTCTATTTTTCTGCCAATACCATGCTGTTTTGATTATTGTGGCCCTATAATATAGTTTAAAGTCAGGTATTGTAATGCCCCCAGCTTCATTCTTTTTCCTTAGGATTGTTTTGGCTATTCGGGGTTTTTTATAGTTCCATATAAATCTGATGATTTTTTGTTCCATTTCTTTAAAAAATCTCATAGGAATTTTGATGGGAATTGCATTAAATTTGTATATTGCTTTGGGTAATATGGCCATTTTGATTATATTTATTCTTCCTATCCAAGAACAAGGAATATTTTTCCATCTCATTGTATCTTTTTCGATTTCCCTTAACAATGCTTTGTAATTTTCATTATATAGGTCCTTTACATTCTTTGTTATGTTTATTCCTAGGTATTTTATTTTTTTTGTTGCAATCGTGAAGGGGATTATTTTTTTGAGTTCGTTTTCTAATATTTCATTGTTGGCATGGAGAAAGGCTATGGACTTCTGTATGTTAATTTTGTATCCTGCGACCTTACTGTATTGGTTTATTGTTTCTAATAATCTTTTTGTGGAGTCCTTCGGGTTTTCAATGTATAGGATCATATCATCAGCAAAAAGTGATACCTTTACTTCTTCTTTTCCAATATGGATGCCTTTTATTTCTTTGTCTTGTCTGATTGCTCTGGCCAGAACTTCTAGCACCACGTTAAATAAGAGTGGAGAGAGTGGACAACCCTGTCTTGTTCCTGATTTAAGGGGGAAAGCCTTCAGTTTAGTGCCATTTAATATGATGTTAGCTGATGGTTTATCATATATGGCCTTTATCATGTTGAGATATTTTCCTTCTATACCCATTTTGTTGAGAGTCTTAAACATAAAATTGTGTTGTATTTTATCAAAAGCCTTTTCTGCATCTATTGATAAGATCATGTGGTTTTTGTTCTTTGTTTTGTTGATATGGTGTATTACGTTAACCGTTTTGCGTATGTTGAACCATCCTTGAGATTCTGGGATGAATCCCACTTGATCATGATGTATTATTTTTTTAATATGTTGTTGTATTCGGTTTGCCAGTATTTTGTTTAGAATTTTAGCATCTGTATTCATTAGAGATATTGGTCTGTAGTTTTCTTTCTTTGTGCCATCCTTGCCAGGTTTTGGTATGAGGGTTATGTTGGCCTCATAAAATGTGTTTGGAAGTATTGCTTCTTCTTCAATTTTTTGGAAGACTTTGAGTAGAATAGGAACCAAGTCTTCTTTGAATGTTTGATAGAATTCACTAGTATAACCGTCTGGGCCTGGACTTTTATTTTTGGGGAGGTTTTTAATAGTTTTTTCTATTTCCTCCCTGCTGATTGGTCTGTTTAGGCTTTCTGCTTCTTCATGACTCAGTCTAGGAAGGTTGTATTGTTCTAGGAATTTATCCATTTCTTCTAGATTGTTGTATTTGGTGGCATATAATTTTTCATAGTATTCTACAATAATTCTTTGTATATCTATGATGTCTGTGGTGATCTCTCCTCTTTCATTTTGGATTTTATTTATTTGAGTCCTGTGCCTTTTTTCCTTGGTGAGTCTTGCCAAGGGTTTGTCAATTTTGTTGACCTTTTCAAAGAACCAGCTCCTTGTTTTATTGATTTTTTCTATAGTTTTTCTGTTCTCTATTTCATTTATTTCTGCTCTGATTTTTATTATCTCCTTTCTTCGGCTGGTTTTGGGTTGTCTTTGTTCTTCTTTTTCTAGTTCCTTAAGGTGTGAAGTTAAGTGGTTTACTTCGGCTCTCTCTTGTTTGTTCATATAGGCCTGAAGTGATATGAACTTTCCTCTTATTACTGCTTTTGCTGCATCCCAGAGATTCTGATATGTCGTATTTTCATTTTCATTTGTCTGTATGTATCTTTTGATCTCTGCGCTTATTTCTTCTTTGACCCATTCATTTTTTAGAAGTATGTTGTTTAGTTTCCACATTTTTGTGGGTTTTTCCCCCTCTTTTTTGCAGTTGAATTCTAGTTTCAAGGCTTTATGATCAGAAAATATGCTTGGTACAATTTCAATTTTTCTAAATTTGCTGATATTGTCTTTGTGGCCCAACATATGGTCAATTCTTGAGAATGTTCCATGTACACTAGAGAAAAATGTATACTCTGTCGCTTTGGGATGAAGTGTCCTGTAGATGTCTATCATATCCAGGTGTTCTAGTATTTCGTTCAAGGCCACTATATCTTTATTGATTCTCTGTTTGGATGACCGATCTAGAGCCGTCAGCGGAGTATTGAGGTCTCCAAGTATGATTGTATTTTTGTTAGTTTTTGTTTTAAGGTCAATAAGTAGCTGTCTTATATATTTTGGTGCTCCTTGGTTTGGTGCATATATATTAAGGATTGTTATGTCTTCTTGATTCAGTGTCCCCTTAATCATTATGAAGTGACCATTTTTGTCTCTGAGTACTTTTTCTGTCTTGTAGTCAGCATTATCAGATATGAGTATTGCTACACCTGCTTTTTTTTGGGTGTTGTTTGCTTGGAGTATTGTTTTCCAGCCTTTCACTTTGAATTTGTTTTTATCCTTGTTGCTTAGATGTGTTTCTTGTAGGCAGCATATAGTTGGATTTTCTTTTTTAATCCATTCTGCTACTCTGTGTCTTTTTATTGGTAAGTTTAATCCATTTACATTTAGTGTAATTATTGATACTTGTGGGTTCCCTACTACCATTTTATAAATTGCTTTCTGTTAGTTTTGTATCTAGTTTGATTCTTCTCTTTTGTTTTTCTATCATTTGTTTCTGTTTGTTTGTGTTCCATACTTCTTTCCTTTGTTGCTACCTTTTTTAAGTCATGTGTTTTTGTGGTGGTTTTTTCAAGGGTGGTTACCATTAAGTAATGAAAAGGGTACCTACCATATTCATTGTAGTACCCTATCTTATAAGTATTTCTGCACTTCATCGTCCTTTGCTACTGTTAATCTCCATTCTCTCCCCCCCCTTTTTTTTTCCTTTGTTGTCACAGTTTAAGTTTGGTTTTATTGTGTTCTTGGTGGAGCTGTTACTTGTGGTGTTGTTTTCTTTTGTTCTTTGAATCTGGTTGGAAAACCCCCTTTAGTATTTCCTGGAGTGGGGGCTTTCTCGTGATAAATTCTCTCATCTTTTCTGTATTTGTGAATGTTTTTATATCTCCTTCATACTTGAAGGATAGCTTTGATGGGTATAGTATTCTTGGCTGAAAGTTCCTCTCTTTCAGGGCCTTAAATATTGGGGTCCACTCTCTTCTAGCTTGTAGAGTTTCTGCTGAGAAATCTGATGATAATCTAATAGGCCTTCCTTTATATGTTGTACTCTTCTTTTCCCTGGCTGCCTTGAGAATTTTTTCTTTGTCACTGGTTTGTGTCATCTTTATTATGATGTGCCTTGGAGTGGGTTTGTTGGGGTTAAGAAAACTCGGTGTTCTGTTTGCTTCTTGAACTTGAGGCTTTAGTTCTTTCCACAGGCTTGGGAAGTTCTCGTCTATTATTTGTTTGAGTATATTCTCCATTCCATTTTCTTTCTCTTCTCCCTCTGATATACCTATTATTCTTATGTTATTCTTTCTGATGGAGTCAGATAATTCCTGTAGGGCTTTCTCGTTTTTTATTATTTTTGAGTCTCTTTCTTCTTCTCTCTGTTGTGCCTCAAGTTGTTTGTCTTCTATTTCACTAATCCTATCTTCAATCTGGGTTGTTCTGCTAGCTAAGCTTGTTACCTCGTTTTTCAGCTCGTGAATTGAGTTTTTCATTTCTGTTTGATTTGTTTTTATAGTTTCAATTTCCTTGGTAATATATTCTTTGTGTTCATTGAGTTGTTTTGTGATCTCCCTATATTGCCTTTCCGTGTTTTCTTGTATATCTCTGAGTATTTTTAAGATTTCTATTTTAAATTCTCTGTCATTTAGCTCCAAGGCTTCCAATATGTTAAGTCTTTTCTCCATAGATTTTTCCACATCTATTTGTGTTACCTCTCTTTCTTTTGTATCCATAATATTCGATTTCCTCTTTCTTATTGGCATCTGCGGGTGGTCTTGTTGATAGCACACCGGTGCACTTTCTCGCGGCTTGAATGAACGCCCCTGAGGTAGCTTCCTCCACACCCTCGTCTCTCAGATTCGAGTGATAACAGTCCTTTTGCTTTCAGTTTGCTCCGAAGATAAATTTTCCTGTTTCTAGTTGATAAATTTGTTGTGGTTTTGGGGAGATCTGTCGGACGCGCTGCTCACGGCGCCATTTCCCAACATTTTAAATAAAGACAAGCTGTTTGTTTAATACTCCTGCATTATTTTGTAACGAGACCATTTTTCCCCCAATAATTCCATACCACTCCTGCTAGGTGGGTTTGTGAGGTGACAATTGACAATCACCTGCTAACAGTTTGGGCTACATGTGGGTATATTATAAATTGATATTTATAAATTATAGATTTGTATTAACTTTTCCTTCTTGGTTTAAAACATGGGAGAATACTTTTATAATTTTATATAAGGGCACACATTTTTTTTATTTTCCCAGGCCCCAATATAGATAGATCCATGTGCCTTTTAAAGAATCTTAGTTTATATATATATGAATATATATATATTCAAACTTTATATATATATAAAGTTTGAATCATTATGTTGTATATCTGAAACTAATACAGTGTTGTATGTCAATTATACCTCATTAGAAAGGAATCTTAGAACAGATTGAGAAAGAAAGGTAAAACAATAAAAAAATCTTAATTGTCAAGAAGTCAAAAACCACACATCCCCATCCCCATTTGTGTCTATTTTGTCATCTCTAAATCTCATCCTACAAGGTAATCCAGACTGCATTTGAGCTCACATCTGTCTCTGACTTCAATCTTTCAGGCCCTGAACTCTGTCCTCTGCGTTTCCTTCTAGTTCTGCATCTGCTGCTGCTGTTCTCTTTACTGATTTGAAATTTTATTTTGGGGGACAGCTGAGGATATATCTTTGAAAATTCTTTTTCTTTTCTTTGGGACTAAACATAATAAACCAAGAAGTTTGCAGTGTGCATTTTGACCATGTTTCCATCTCCTCTGAAATCAGCCAATTAACAGGGATCGACTGAGAGACTAAATATGCCCCCACTGCATGAACCCACTAGAAGATACAAATGCATGCTCATTTATTGCTCTGACAAATAAATTCACTATCTCGTCTGGAGGAACATCACTGTAACCGAAAGTTAGAGAAGAAGGTGAGGGATTTGTGAAAGGAGGTAGGTCTTGAGCTAGAGTTGAAGACACGATAGATCTTAGGTAGCTGAAGAGGAAAGAAGGCAGCATTTCAGACTGAAGGAAGGCGGGGACAGGGCTGTGACAGGCACTTGGAGTCTGTATGGAGAACTGTGGAAAAAAGCCTGCTTGCAGTAGAAGGCTTGGGTAGAAGATTATTATGAACTAAAGTTATATCTTTGATGTGTACCTGAAATCTATACAATCTTATTAACCATGCCACCTCAATACATTCAATTAAGAAAGAAAAATAAAAGAAGAAATAATTATTGAATAGTTAAAAAAATATTAAAATAAACGTTGATCTGTGAGAAGAACCTGAGTACCTAGAGCTTTAAAAGCTAGGTGGAAACCACAACTAAATTCCACTTTATACCCATTGGGATATAGCCACTTTATACCCATTAGGATGGCTACTACTGAAAAAAGCAGAAAATAACGAGTGTTGATGAGGCTGTGGAGAGATTGGAAACCTTGTACACTGCTGATTGAAATGTAAAATGGCATAGCCTCTGTGGAAAACAATAAGGCAGTTCCTCAAAAAAAAAAAAAAATGAAGCATACAGTTAGCATGTGATCCAGCAAATCAGTGTCTAAGTACATGCCCCAAATGAATTGAAAGCAAAGTGTAAACAGATATTTGGACACTTCTGTTTGTAACCGCTTTATTCACAACAAACATAATGTGGAAGCAACCCAAAGATTCACTGATGGATAAATGAATACAAAAAATGGGATATATGCATATAATGGAGTATTATTCAGCTTTAAAAAGGAAGGAAATCTTGTCACTTACTACAACATGAATGAATCTTCAAGACAGTATGCCTGGTTAAATAAACCAATCACACAAGGCCAAACACTATATGATTCATTCCTGTGAAGTATCAAGAGTAGTCAAGTTCACAGAGATAGGAAGTAGATTGGTGGTCATCAGGATCTGGGGCAATAGGACATGGGTGAGTTACCATTTCTATTTTGCAAGACGAAAGATGTTCTGTGGATGGACAGTGGTGATAGCTGCACAACAATGTGAATGTACTTACTGTCACGGAACTGCAAACTTTAGAATGGTTAAGACAGTAAAATGTATGATATGTGTATTCTACTGCAATTAATATAATAGTACAACAATAATAATAATAACAATAATAATAAATAGCTATTCAGGAGAGTTTGGACAATAACAAAAGGCAATCATTTTTGGTTTCTGAACAAAGAAATGCAGAACCAAAACCTGTGGTTTAAACTGAGACTGGCAGCAGATGCTGCTGGATTATAGCAAAAGGAGACAAGAAAATAATCCTCTTGGAGGAATCCCATCAGGATGGGTCAGAGCCCTCTGTGAAACCGAGATGAAAGAACTAGAAGGAGCATCTACATTTATTAAGTGTAAGGTACAGAACAAGAACCCAGTGCAGAGAAACTGAATTTAAGAATAGCTGTCTCCAGCCTGACCAGGTGGTGGTGCGGTGGGTAGATTGTTGGCCTGGGACGCTGAGGACCGAGGTTCGAAACCCTGAAGTCCCTGGGTTGAGTGCAGGCTCATCTGGCTTGAATGCAGGGTCGATGGCTTAAGCATGGGGTCACTGGCTCAGCTGGAGCCTCCCCTCCCCATCAAGGCCCATATGAGAAAAGAATCAATGGACAACTAAGGTGTTGCAACTATGAATTGATGCTTCTCATCTCTCTCCCTTCCTGTCTGTATCTATCTATCTATCTATCATCTATCTATATCTATCTATCTATCTATCTATCTATCTATCTATCTATCTATCTATCTATCTATCTATCTATCATGTGTTCCCTTCTCTTTCTCCTGTCTCTCTCTCTCTTGCTAGACAACAATTACAAAAAACAGCTGTCCAAGGATAAGATAATTTTTAAAGAAGTGAAAATTAAACAGAAATATATTAGAAATAAAATCCATTAATTACTTGGAAGAGTGCTCATAAAATACATTTGAGTAGAGGATTAGATTTATCATGTGGAAGATTTAGATTTTATTCATAACTATCTAAATGAGTACGCATTTCATCTGCTCCTGCTCTTTTGTTACAGTAGTCTATCTAATCTGTCTTACACATTCACCATCCTATATAAAAGGTAGAGACAATGGCAGAATTTCTTCACCTGTGAGTTGTGTATTTTGTAGTTCCCCAGATACCATTTTAGCACACACCTTTACAAATGAGTTTCTATCTCACAAAAGTAAATACTTCCTTGGAGAATTTATTCTGTGTAAGTATGTATTGTAAGAAATTTTAAGAATGGAATAAGCTGTATTTAAATAATGGAATGACATTTCCCACTTTCTTAAGAAAAAACAATTGTGAGTATGATAAATAGTTGTTAAGGAAGGAGAAGATAAATTTTTTTTTTCTAGCCAGTGTAGTTTTGCTTTATCAACAAAAATGCATGTGAAAGGCAAATTGGTTTATTTTTTCCCTTTGTGAGGAATACTCAGCTCATAAAAATCCCAATCATAGACCTTTTTCTTCTGCTTTAATTTCAGCTCAAGTAACTCCAAGTTGGACTACCCCTCTCTCAGTGGCTCTGGGAATGCTGCTGGCACTGGTCGGCCTTTTCATGCTGCTGGCTTTCCTTCAGTATAGAAGACTTCAGAAAGGATATGCACCCTTAATGGAGACACATTTAAACCACAAGAGATACACAGAAGAAGCATAGGGTGCTTATGCTTTACCCTAGAGAAGAGGCCAGCCAAGCTGTGGGTGGAATGCTGACCATGAACAAACTAATCCTCCTGTTCTTCCTTTAGCTGAAGATCTTTGGCGCAGCTCATTCTGTTGTGACGATGGTTCCAAACACAGAAAATGCCTAGCTATAGTTTGGCTTGCTTTTTTTATGTAACAAATTCAAGTTGAAGTGCTTGAAACTATCTCTACCATCAGACAAAGTTAGAACTGAAGATTTGCAGTATCTCATAGTGATTCCCCATATTAATTAAGTCCCCTTGTGTATTAAAAAATATTTAAAAAATAGTCAATAGTCTGTATTCAATATAATTTGCAGATTGGTGTAATTTGCAGCTTGGGCAAGATCATGGTTTAATCTTTCTTAGCCCAATGTCTCCATTTGTAATGCAGTGGGTATAAGGGGTGGAAGGGGTGGCAGGTGCTAAGCATCTGTTTAGTCATATATATATATATATTACATCATATATATGTTTATATATATTAACGTGAGAAGAGAGAGATGTGCAGATTTCCACATGTGCCCTGACCAGGATTTACCCAGAAACCCTTGTCTGGGGCCGATGCTTGAATCAACTAAGCTATCCTCAGCACCAAAGACCATACTCAAACCAATTGAGCCATTGATTGTGGGAGGGGAAGAGGGAGAGAACAGAGAAAAGGGAAAGTGTGAAAGAAGGGGGAGAGGGAGAGAAGGGGGAGAGGTAGGGGAAAGTCGCTTCTCCTGTTTTCCCTGACTAGGGAATTGAACCCAGGATGTCCATACACCAGGCTGATGCTCTATCTACTGAGCCACCAGCCAGGGCCCTGTTTCTCTATAAATTGCTATGCTTTTAGGTGCCTTTCTGATTATCTTCTTAAGGCTTAATTTTCTTCTTTTCTGTTTTTTCTCTTCAGCCTTTAAAATGTCCATGAAGATGAAAATAAGCCTTCTTTTCCAAGTAGGATGGAGAATATATGAATAAATAAATAAATGATAAATTCAGTTCTCTTTATAAATTAGACTGTAGAATTTATCAAAAGTCCGAAGTTCTTAACAACAGACATATCACAACATTCAATAGCTGGGTAAACATAAATCCTATAGTGATAAATAAATAAATAAAGGATTAAATGATAGAGCTTTCTAGTTAATTAATGTACAGTTACATACCTACTACCAAGTGTAGAATCCCACTTTCCAGGAATGGCTGACTGGAGAAGGCAGGTGAGGATATAATCCTGAACATGAGACAATTTGATCAGAGTTTCATTGCTCTGAAATCTCATTTGACTGATCCTGAGCCAATTTCTTTACTAGATAGCCTCAGATGAAAAATTATTCACACAAAATGCATTTAGCTTATGTTTAAGAGTTGACTTTGGATTCATTAATGCTACACTGTACTGACAGTTACTTATAAATGCTAATTAATTAAGTCTTATTTAAAAGCAAGCCAGGTATACAAAATATCACTATTCAGAATTAAATGGTTATGTTCCACTAAGTAATCATTAGATCATGAGCGATAAGAATGAGGCAATCTTTATTAAGCTGTTTAAACTCAGCAATAAGATCCCTGCTTCTGAGACATTAACAGTTATTAGATTTCAAGGCAAATTTCATCTGCTTGCACCTAGTACTTGTGCATCGAGAGCGAGGCCCATGTGTAGCATGTGGCCTGTCTGTCTGTTCACTTCAGCCCCTCTCTCTGGAATGGGTGTGTGTAAAGAATGGGTGTTAAGAGGATCCTGAAGCTGCCTTCTACCTATGGGAGCCCAGAGGGGCAAGATTCACCACCGCCGTGTGTTATCCACTGGCATGAAACTGTGAATGCCAGAGAAATGAATGAAGCCCAATCTGAACTAAATTTGAGTCTCATAAAGCTATAGGTATATTTAAGAATAGGCTCAGCAGGTAAGAATCAAGATAGCCCAGAGTCCTTGGGGTGAAGCCCTGCTGGATTCTTTAGCCACTGCCACATATCAATTCCTGCCTTCAACAGCATTCATGGAAAATTGGACAATGTTTCGTTAACATGCTCCACTCTGGAAAGTTTAAGCTCTCAATTCAGGGTTGTGGTAGAACACATTTTTTTACATCCGACTTTTAAGCCACACGAGCGATATATTCAAATGAAGATATAGTTATGTGTGCTAGGTATATTCCTGAAAAGTTGTGTATAAATCAGTTATACTTTAAAAGCACCAAGAAAAATTAGTCTTTATAGATGAACTATTATGACTAATTCTATAATGCAAATAACCACCTCTAGCTTATCTCTCAGGTATATCAAAATTTTCGTATGTAATATTTTCAGAAGATTTGTTTAAAGCAAGACATCCAAGGTAGAAGTAAAGAGTAGTCATTTACACTCACCTATTTTTATCTACAGTGATTGGAACTTATTATAAGTATTATATTTTATAATGTCTTCCTGAAAGAAATAATTTCTTAATTTTATAGTTTGTATAAAAGCAATACAATTTTCTAACATTATCTAATATTATAATAAATCAATGACGAATGTCTTTTAACAACTTTAAAGGTAGAACAAATCTGTAGAATAAAAAAGTGGTATGTACATACATTGAATATTATGCAAATAAACTTAGAAAATATCACCAAGCATTGCAGGACTATACTTCTCAATCATAGGGGAAAAAAATTAATTTTGAAGATAATGAATAGGTAACTTTATATTCTATATCCTCAGTATTAGAAAAATTATGTGTATGTGAATTTTGATTTCAAAAGAAATGTTTTATATATTTAATACATAGAAATGAAATGAAATCCAATAACCTCTATTATTTGTGAATTAAATTATCTTCTGATTCTAAAATTCTTTGACATTAATTTGTGTCTTGCTTAAGATTGAACAATTTGAATTATAATAATCCTAATGAATAATTTTAATCTCACATTAACAAGAAGTAGAAAACTTATTAAAGAAAAAAATAAAAATACATCGTTGATTTGCAGGTTATTGTTCATCTGTTGGGGATTTTTTTTTGTGATAGAGACAGAGAGAGGGACAGATAAGGAAAGACAGACAGGAAGGGAGAGAAATGAGAAGCATCAAGTCTTCGTTACAGCTCCTTGGCTTTTCATTGATTGCTTTCTTAGATGTGCCTTGATGAGGGGCAAGGGCTACAGCAGAGCGAGTGACCCCTTGCTCAAGCTAGCAACCTTGGGCTCAAACTCGAAAGACCTGGGGCTTCAAGCCAGAGACCATGGGGTCATATCTATGATTCCACACTCAGGCCAGTGACCTCGCGCTCAAACTGGTGAGCCCATGCTGAAGCTGGAGGAGCCTGGCTCAATCAGGGGCGACCTCCAGGTTTTGAACCTGGGTCCTCCACGTCCCAATCTGACGCTCTATCCATTGTGCCACTGCCTGGTCAGGCGGGGGCTATTATTTTGTAATTTGTGAACATCAATTCCAATCTTTTCATATATGAATATAAGTATATATACTACATAATAGCTACTTTACTTTGGAAAATAAGTTCTTAAACTTATTTAAATAAGTTCTTTCTACTTTTGAGTTTCTAAGCAATTGCTAGTTCCTGGCTGTTTTACATAGATGGGGTGGGAAAAATGAGACACCACCCTTTCCCCAGGTTACTCTTTTTTTTTTTTTTTTTTTTTTTTTTACAGAGACAGAGAAAGAGAGTTAGAGAGAGAGATAGACAGGGACAGACAGACAGGAACGGAGAGATGAGAAGCATCAATCATTAGTTTTTCGTTGCGCATTGCGACACCTTAGTTGTTCGTTAATTGCTTTCTCATATGTGCCTTGACTGCAGGCCTTCAGCAGACCGAGTAACCCCTTGCTTGAGCCAGGGACCTGGGTCCAAGCTGGTGAGCTTTTGCTCAAACCAGATGAGCCTGAGCTCAAGCTGGCGACCTAGAGGTCTCGAACCTGGGTCCTCGGCATCTCAGTCCGATGCTCTATCTACTGCGCCACCGCCTGGTCAGGATCCCCAGGTTACTCTTGATGTCCCCATAGACTGATCCTGGGGTGGGAGTATGGTAGAGTGGCTACTTAAAGTCACTGACCAGGAAGGAAGAGCCATGCAGCAGCTAACTCTAATCCTCCTGGAAAGCTTTCTAGGTCAATCAGCTTGTTGTTGGAGATCTTAGAAGAAGGAAGTTAGAAACAGTGAGGTAATGGTTATGTCCTGTTCACTTCTATATATAGCCTTGAAGTTTCTAGAGGTCAGGCTGTATACCACTCTGTACAGCTGCAATGCCTTTGTATCAAAGCACTTTAAGAGTACTCAGAAAATGTTGGCAGTTAATGGATCAGGCACATGGAGGAGCCCATTCACTCCACACTGGGATGTAATTACTCTCCTCAACGCAGTAGCAAACTCAAGGTTAAACTCTTCCCATTTCTACAGTGTCTTGCTCATCCCAAATACTCTATTAATATTTTTAAATGAGTAAATTAATCTCAGAGTAGAACTTGAAGTATGAAATACTCTGTAAAGCCAATAGCCAGGGCTACCATCACAGCCGCCTGGCCCATGCAGGTTCGCATTGGATTCGGACAGTTGGTAAAGAAACAACGAAGCCAAAAACTGGTGGGCCATCATCTTTAATACTAGCTTTCACCCAGCAGGCAAGTAAAAACACACACTGGGCTCCAAAACTGTTGGGCAGATAAAATGTATTATGCTCACTTTGTTAAAGATGACGCTGCCCACGTGGAGGCCATCACCCAGGTGATATTAATGTGTGTTGAGAATCCTTGTAGCCTGGGGCTTGGTTTTGGGATTAAGCCTTTCCCACCCGTCTTGATGTGGGGTGGTACAATCCAATCATGCCTCAGAGAGGTGACTTTGTATTAGAGACTTCCTTGTTTGTATATTGGATTAAGGGTTTGGATTTCTACACTATAAAATGGAGGCAGAACGGGACTTGGCTCTTGGTTCCTGAGATTATCATTAGAAGAGAGAGCAGAGGAGAGCAGAGAAAGGCCATGTGGAGGAGGCCAGAAGAAGCAGCCAAGCCTGACCTGTGGTGGCGCAGTGGATAAAGCATCGACCTGGAAATGCTGAGGTCGCCGGTTCGAAACCCTGGGCTTGCCTGGTCAAGGCACATATGGGAGTTGATGCTTCCAGCTCCTCCCCCCTTCTCTCTGTCTCTCTCTCCTCTCTCTCTCTCCTCTCTAAAAATGAATAAATAAAATTTAAAAAAAAAAAAAAAAAAAAAAAAAAAAAAAAAGAAGCAGCCAAGATGGCGGAGTGCTGAGTGAGATGCCAGTTTGTGTAGAGTTTGTATTTGGGATAAGGAAGGAGATGGGGAACTGAGGAGAATAAGGTTGGTGAGCTAGAAACCTTTGATTCTAGGAAACTCGGATAAGTCAGTGGCTTTGTGAGCACTGAATGTGACTGGGTTTTGGAGCCCAGTGTGTATTTTTACTTGCCCGCCGGGTGCAAGCTAGGATTAAAGACTATGGCCCACCAGTTTGTGGCTCCGTTGTTTCTTTACCGACTGTCCGAATCCAATGCGAACCTGCATGGGCCGGGCGGCTGTGATGGTGGCCCTGGCCGTGCCTCCTGGCTTTACAAAAACCCACTCACATTCAGTGCTCACAAAGCTACTGACTTATCTGAGTTTCCTAGAATCAAAGGTTTCTAGCTCACCAAACTTATTCACCTCTGTTCCCATCTCCTTCCTTCTCCCTGCACAAACTCTGCACAAACTGGCTTCTCACTCAACACTCCGCCATCTTGGCTGCTTCTCCTGGCCTCCTCCATGTGGCCTTTCTCTGCTCTCCTCTCTGTTCTCTCCTCTAATGTTAATCTCAGGAACCAAGAGAGCAAGCTCCTGTTCTGCCCCCATTTTATACTATAGAAATCAATATACAAAATAGGGAAGTCTCTAATACAAAGTCACTTATCTGGGAAATGATGGGATTGTACCACCCCACATCAAAAAGGGTGGGAAAGGCTTAGTCCTAAAACCAAGCCCCAGGCTACAAGGATCCTGCCTGCCCATAGCCCGCCCCCAACACACATTAATATAACCTGGGCGATGGGCTTCCATGTGGGCAGTGCTATCTTTAACAAAGTGAGCATAATATATTTTATCTGCCCAACATACTCTATATTTCATATTCTGAGTTGGGCATATAGTAGCTGGAATTTTACTCCAAGTAATCTAATACAAGGGGACACTTCTTAGCTACATTTTCCCCTGGGTGTATCTTCTCTGCACCATTGTTGGTAGGCTTCAATTGTATCATTTGTAGGAACAAGGATAGGAAGTTAGGAACTCACAGTGTCGTTTTAGGGCTATCTACTACGTGATATCTTAAAAGCCTTGTTCTAGTGGAAAGAGTTAGTGGGCAAATTATTTAGCCAGGCAAGCCAGTGACTCCCTTACCCTAATCAGCCTGAGAGTTTCTTTAGAAATTCTCCAATGATATGGTATTTTGACTTTGGCTATAATGACAGTTCAAGCTGAAAACAACCCTTGTGAATTAATTATGCTCTGCAGGTAGCTTAATGAAATCCTAAAACAACATATAAGAAAATTGTGAGCAATTGGGTAAGTTAAAGTTTTCTAAAAGTAAACTGTAAAGCCAGAAGCCAGGGCTGCCATTGTGGCCATTCACATGCAGGTTCGCATTAGATTCGGACAGTCGGTAAAGAAACAATGGAGCCAAGAACTGGTGGGCCATTATTTTTAATTCTAGCTTGCACCCGGCGGGCAAGTAAAAACACACACTGGGCTCCAAAACCCACTCACATTCAGTGCTCACAAAGCCACTGACTTATCCGAGTTTCCTAGAATCAAAGGTTTCTAGCTCACCAGCCTTATTCTCCCCAGTTCCCCATCTCCTTCCTTATCCCAGATACAAACTCTGTACAAAATGGCATCTCACTCAGCACTCCGCCATCTTGGCTGCTTCTCCTGGCCTACTCCACGTGGCCTTTCTCTGCTCTCCTCTCTGCTCTCTCCTCTAATGTCAGGAACCAAGAGAGCAAGCTCCCGTTCTGCCCCCACTTTATATTGTAGCTTCACAACCTCTAATCCAATATACAAAATAGGGAAGTCTCTAATACAAAGTCACTTCTCTGAGGCATGATTGGATTGTACCGCCCCACATCAAAAAGGGTGGGAAAGGCTTAATCCCAAAACCAAGCCCCAGGCTACAAGGATTCTCCCTGCCTTTAGCCCACCCCCAACACACATTAATATCACCTGGGCGACGGCCTCCTCATGGGCAGCGTCATCTTTAACAAAGTGAGCATAATATACTTTATCTGCCCAACATAAACAAAGCAAACAGAAGCACATGGTTCCTATGTAAGACCTGTATGCTTTATATATTTTCACCAAGACTGTATCTATCTGGCAGACATCATTAATCCACTTGTGTTATTTGCCATGTTGATTCAAGTCAGACTGCTTGGCTGTATTATGACTGACTTTGTTCCTATTTCTTCTAGCCACTCTCCGCTCCTCTGTAGGTTTATAAGCGTAAGCTAAAACTATCACAGTGTCTCTCAAATATAATTGTTCTCTGTGTTATAATAATGCCTCGTAGAAAGGCTTAGACTTGTTCTTCTTTATTAAAATACCAGAAATTTCCTGCCTGAGTACACACTCTGATTACTCATTCACTGTTTATATTATTGAGCATCTCTGAGCATGTAATTAGCACAATGACCTTCCCGATTAACAGCATAGCTGAATTGGGCTAACAATCAAGCAAAACCTGCCCTCTTGTGTTTTATTAGAACATTGCACAATGTCGTCAAATTCTTTCCCTGTGTTAATTGCTTGGGTCAGAGAAAAAAACAAACGTTGGTAGCTAGTGTTGCCATGAATTCAAAAATTCGAACAGATAAAGCACAATACTTAGAAGGAAATGATTTCCTGAGCAACCAAAGTGATCATATAAATAAGGCTCTTAGAATTTCCTTCTTAATATATTTTGAAATGTTAAATGTTCATTAGCAAGCCATAAAAATTTAGGGGAACACTTCAAGCCTCTGGGCAAAACGCTTATGTGCTTGTCAAATACATACACAGGGTATAATTAGTTAATATTATTTATTTAATCATTCTGCAGCTGGAGGTTGGGGAGATTTTTTTTTTCCAATTGAAAACTGTTATCGAGAAGCCGGTAAATTTTGAAAAAGTTTTTAGAAAAAATACTGGATCAGTGACTTGAAACCAGATAGAAATACCTAAGTATGGGTATGGTGTGAGCACTGTCAGATAATGTCCTTACTGGGGAACATTTATTTTTCATGACTGGACTTTTGTCCTGATGGTGCCAAGAGCACATGTTTATTTGGGTGCCCACAGTGGCTTATGCTAGGTCATTAAAAAAGGGACTCATAGAATAAGGAAAACATGGTATTTAGCTAGTTTTCATAAAGCTTTTCATACACATTGGTGTGCGTGCTATAAGGAAAAGGTAAAGAAAGAGTAGATGGGAAAAGCAGGAGCAGAACATTTATTTGCTTATTCTGAGTTTTGCTTAAGTGAAAAAAATCGAGGCTCAAATCTTCCAGCTGGCTCCACCTGCTATTCTCTGTCTCTGGTGGTTCTCTCTGAATGGGGATCACAGACATAGTGATGGTAGCTCTTACGGAGAGTAAAAAAAGGCTAAAACAACCCCCAAAACAGAAAACTGAAATTGAGGAGCAGATTCAAAACACTTAGAACACTCCCAGAAGAAGCAGTCTTCCCTGAAAGAGAACCATTGATTTACTCCCCATTGATAATGAATATGTCCCTACAGGGAAGGCTTTGCTGAAAACTTAATCTCCAAAGCGGCAAATTTATTATCTGTTTCTACTTGACATCTCATCTTTTGATATATTTATTTGCTTCTTTAAAAGCAAGCTTTATCATGACTGTTGCCGCAAAACAGTGTTTTCCTTCTTAAAATGTATATTTGTATTTCAAAGCCTTGCATTTCATGTGTGTTCACGCTTTAGGTCACAGACCTCTTTATGCAAGCAAATGATCAGCCTTGAAAATGGAAATGTAATCTAAGTAACAACCCGTGCAGTTATCTATTGCACCTCCTTCCCTGCGTGAATTGTGGCAAGCGTACAACTCCCAGCCTTTTCTGCTCTGAAACTCTCATTTGAGCAGCACATTTTCTTTTCATTTGAGGCGTTTTACAATTCTGAAGCTTGTAACATTTTATAGACTCAAGGTCGTTTTCTTTCTTTCTATTCATTTCTCTCCACAGCGATGTCCTCTTATCACGACGTAGGCTTCTTTGTGTTTTTAACACTTTTCCCTGAGATCGTCCTGACTCTTTGATCCCGCGCTGACTCTAAGCCCTGCGCTGTCAGCCCGGGAGAGCGCGGCTCTGCTGTGGCTCAGGTGTGCAGTCTGTCAGCGCTTGACAGCATCATCGGGCCTCTCCGACGATCAAAGTGCTCTTCCAACCCAGTAACATGCAAATTTGTTCCTTTTCTGCTTCAGTCTGTCACAGCCTACATTTTTCACCTTAGCTGCACAAAAGCCAGAGTAATAAAATCATTCTGAAGTTGACACTGGACTTCACGGACTCAAATTCGATGTTTTAAAACAACAGTTATTAAAATGTCAAGTCAGTGGAAACTCACCTTGCAGCTAGATGGCTGCCTTGGACCTGGTTTTCCTCTCACTGGAGAGATGATGTGACTTAGTGACTTTTATCACCGAACAGTCTGCTGGCCTTTGTCGTAGCTCTCAGGAGGGAAGAACGCTGTGCTCCCTGGAAGATTTTGCTGAGATCTCTTGCTAAGGTAACTAGACAGAGACAGGAGAAAACAGATTCCACGGCTCAGTTCCCGTTCCTGTCTTTCCCCCACTAGAACTTGTTTCCTTCCTTTCTGTACATTAAAAATGCCACTAGAAAATATTAGTTAAAAAGCCCCTATGATTATTTTTTTTCTATTCAAGCCACCAATAAGTGTTTTAACCTTAATTATCTTTCTGTGTGAAATCTCCGGCAGTCTCAGATAAGGGTGCTGGGCTCCCATGAGTAGCACGATCTTTTCTGAGTCGGGTCACAAGTCAGTGTCCAATACAATCTGAACATATTTCTTCTCCTGACATCTGGCAGGTTTCTTTTCATGCCCGCTGGTCCTGGAACTGGTTCAGGAATTAAGAAGGACTCCCAAGGGTTATTTTTAATGGCAAAGGGGCACTTTGAGGGTAAAACACTAGCCTCAGCTGGTATGAAAGTGAAAAGTGTTCAGAACATTTTCTTTAAATTTCACTTTTAAAATTAATTTTTTGTGGCAAGATTTATAACATAAAATTTGTCATTTTAAGTGTGCAATTTAGTGGTATTATCTATATTCACAATGTTGTACACCATTGCCACCATTTACTTCCAGAACTTTTTAATTATCTCAAACAGACATTCTATACTCATTAAATAACAATTTATTATTGCCTCCCTCATCTCAGCCCATGGTTACCTCTAACAAGACTTGGAGAAGTCTCCCCCATCTCCATCATGAGACCTTCAGAACTGTGATTTGTGTGGAAACCTAACTGTCTTAAACTAATTACCCTATTTAATACCACTGGCTCCAGTCTTTTAGCCATGAATGTGAAACGAAAGGCTAAAACATTGGAAAGGGATGTTTACTTAGAATTCTAGGACAGAAAGCCTAAAGATGTGTTCTCATCCCTGAGGAATATGGTGTAAAGACATGAGGTCTGGCCCTGGCCGGTTGGCTCAGTGGTAGAGTGTTGGCCCAGCATTGGAGGTCCTAGGTTCAATTCCCGGTCAGGGCACACAGGAGAAGTGCCCATCTGCTTCTCCACCCCTCCCCCTCTCCTTCCTCTCTGTCTCTCTCTTCCCCTCTCACAGCCAAGGCTCCATTGGAGCAAAGTTGGCCCTCAGGCGCTAGAATGGCTCTGCCACAATGGGACAACACTCCAGATGGGGTGTTGCTCCCTGGTGGGCATGCCGGGTGGATCCCAGTCAGGTGCATGCGGGAGTCTGTCTGACTGCCTTCCTGCTTCTAATTTTGGAAAAATACACACACAAAAAAAAAAAAAAAAAAAAAAAGAAAGAAAGAAAGAAAGGCATGAGGTCTGGAATCATGGCAGCCATTTTGCCTCTTTAAGGAAGAATTCAAAACAACTGAGGGTATCCCACCTTTAAAAAAATTTTAGAGCCCTGGCTGGTTGGCTCAGTGATAGAGCGTAGGCCTGGCGTGCAGGAGTCCCGGGTTCGATTCCCGGCCAGGGCACACAGGAGAAGCGCCCATCTGCTTCTCCACCCCTCCCCCTTTCCTTCCTCTCTGTTTCTCTCTTCCCCTCCCACAGCCAAGGCTCCAATGGAGCAAAGTTGGCCCGGGCACTGAGGATGGCTCTGTGGCCTCTGCCTCAGGCGCTAGAATGGCTCTGGTTGCAACAGAGCATCGCCCCCTGGTGGGCGTACCAGGTGGATCCCGGTCGGGCGTATGCAGGAGTCTGTCTGACTGCCTCCCCATTTCCAGCTTCAGAAAAATACAAAAAATAAAAAAAATAAAATAAAATTTTTAGGTCAGTTTGAGTTGGGGTTTATCTTACAATATGAAGAATCCTAAATGATAAACTCATTTTCAGGGATTTAAAAAATAAAATAAGGAAGCAGAAGAGCTGGTTTATTTATTAATTTCCAAATACCATAATCCATGCCTTTAATTGAATAAAAAGAAAATTTTCCTTGTCCCTTAATGATTGCAAGAGAAACATGGGTGCATAAGTAAGGGCTCCTTTGCATTGTGAAGGACAAAGGACAGTGGGGTGTAGTGGTTTAATATGTGGGCTGTGCAGGCAGAGGCAAGCATTTAAATTACAGCTCACTCACATGTCACCTATTGATTGATTTTTAGAGAGAGAAGAAAGGAGAGAGACAGATATATAGAGAGAAACATCGATTTTGTTGCTCCATTTATTCATACATCATTGGTTGATTCTAATATGTGTCCCAACTGGGGATCAAACTCACAACATAAGCATGTCCAGATGACCCTCTAATTAACTTTCATTTTTTACCTGCTCTGGTCTTTAGTTTCATCATCTGCAAAAAATTGTTAGGAACACTTTCCTAATCCAAATACACATAGGTTGTTGTAAGAATGAATTGAATTATATACATAACCTTTTTATAACAATACCTGTGTATTAAACTGGGTGGCTTCAATAGCAGAAATTTATTTTTGCACAACTTTGAGGGCTAGAAGATTAAAATCAAGATGCGGGCAGGATTGGTTTCCTCTGAGGCATCTCTCCTTGACTTGAAGATAACTCCCCTTTGCTGCCTTTTTTCATGGCCTGTCCTTTGTGCACTCACACCCTGGTTTCTTCCTATGTGTCTGAATTTCTTCTCATAAGGGCACCAGACAGATTGAATTAAGGCCCACACTAACAGCCTCATTTTAACTTAATCACCTCATTTAAATGTCCAATCTCTAAATATTCTTACATTCTGAGGTACTGAGGATTGGGATTAGAACATGTAAATTTTGAAAGGATGACAAAATTTATAATGGAGGCACATAATTCAGCCTTCAGCAGCTTGGAACAAAGACATTGCTTAGTAAATGTTAATATTATCTGTTAAATCTCTTTAGAAGTGCCTGGTGTGTAAAACCAATGCTGTAGGTTTTATCTTGTTGATTACAACAAGCAATTGCAGCTCAGAAAACCAAAAGTAGGCTCTGCAGAGTATGCAGAGACATCTAAAAAATCGAGCAGGCTTCCGCTGTGGGTTCAGTGCTCCTTTATTCATAATGAAAGAAACTGAGATTTCTTGATGCTCGTGTGGGGTCAGAGTGTCAGTGAGCCACAGATGGTTTTAGTTGACATGGAGACTTCTCACCACTGAGTAAGAAAAACGGAAGTGAGGGAATGACAGGGAGAGGCATTTCAAGGAGAGCCAACCATTCTGTTAGGTCCCAAAGGGCACTACTGCCTTTTTCATTTGGTGGAGAGAGAACGGGAATGCAAATGGTGTGTGAAATGTTAAATGTGAGTGAACTTTAAGCAATTGACATGGTGCTTCTGCTTCATTACCAATTTCATTTTTTCTGTGCTAGTGAAGCCAGAGAAAATGTTCCCAGTTTCCAGTTCTTTCTAAGAGATTAAGAATTTTAATGGTGGGCTCAGATTGGATTTACTGTAGAATTACCTTGGATCTTGCCCTTTCCTTAGCTTTCATCCTTTGGTTTGGTTTTGAAGTGAGAGAGAAAAAATAAGGAATTGGATAATCGGGAGGAAATGGGTTGACTAACTCTCCATGTTTCTCAGTCTCAAGCTTGAGTTATTGCCTTACAGAACAAGCAATAGAAATGAAGAGATTCAGCTCTGGTCAGGTAGCTCAGTTGGTGAGAGTGTCATTCTGGTATGCCAAGGTTGTGGTTTACATCCCCCATTAGGTTACATACAAAAATCAACTAATGAATGCACAACTAGGTGGAACAACAAATAAATGTTTCTCTCTCTCTCTGAAATCAGTCAATCAATAAATAAAAGAAATGAAGAGACTCTCCCCTGCTTAGCCACATGCCTCCCTACTTAATATATGCCTACACACCTTTAAGTTTTCAGTTTATAATTTTAACCTTCCAGAGGTATTTTTATGACTTTGTATATTTTATCTGATGTTTTTTCACATATGTGATGGTGGTAGAATACATTTTTCCAAAAATTCTGCATTGATATTCTTAGATTGATTGCCTTACAAATTGCACATTGAATTTGCATATATTTTAAACCAATGAAGATTGTGAGCTGTGCTGCACAGGTTGCTGCCTGCCAGGCACTGCTCAGTTTCAACACAGTTGTTAGGTCTTTTTTTCCCTCTACAGTGTTTGTGTACTTATTTGGGTATTTAATTTTATGTTTACGCCTTAGTATTTTAGGAAAGTGACTGAAAAATGAAACAAAAGAGGAAAGATTAATACTAGTGATAAATTTCACAAATTTAATATATGTGGGACAAAGATGGAAACCAAGTGTGGGTAGATTTAATCTCAATGAAATATAAATGGTTAACTGTGGGTTTAATAGCAAAGGGAAAGAACAAGATAATAAAGTTCCTGAAATAACATCAGAGATTATCTGGAAATGGTGAAGTATAATTAAATTCTTAGATTTTTTTTTTTTTTACTTTTTGAAAATGTATGTTTGTTGTTGAGCTTTCAACTTCAATGTTTTAGGTCTTTGGCTATTTACTAGAATTAGAAGTAGAATTAGAATTATATTTGAGAGACATGGTGGCATGAGAGATACTGCTGATCTCTCCCCTTGAAATTTCACAAATTGAACAACTATAATGCAGCAGAGGAACCCTTGCTAGGATTTTAGGCGTGCCTGAAAGATCCACTCACTGAATGGACTAAAGGTGGGATGGGGTGAAAAGGGGGATGGAAAATAAAACACAGTTTTATTTATTTTTTCTGCTGGACTACAGGGAAGAGGGAAGCTTGGGCTCTCTGGATTTTGTCTGAGGGGTGTGAAGGGATAAACTCAGAGTGACCAGGTCTCCTTCTTCTGGGAACAGTGGTGAGACAGAGGAGAAGAGGGGGGATAAACCAAAGTGGCCAGAGCATGGGGGTCATAGCCAGTGTTCCTGAGGTCTGCTTGAAGCCCACACTCAGCAGAGACAGAGAAAACTGAAGTGCAGCCCTCAGCCTCTCTTATCCAGCCTCCTTCACCTCGTGGTATAGGGAGTGGTAGAAATAAACCCCACAACTAGCTCTCTAAAGCCAAACTCTCCCCTGAAGAACACAGGTGCTCTATGTCTGGTCCCCAGAGCTGTTGAGATATGGGAGGGAGCACCTGGAAGCCTGAGATTGCCATTGCTAGAGCTATAAAGCAGGTAATCTGAAGCAGTAAAGATGAAATAAAGCTGAAACCATAAAGCCCTCAAAGAAGCCCAACCCATCAATGCCACTGTGGCCCTGCTTACATCATTGCGACAGCAACATCTCAGCGGACAGCCCAACAATATCACAGAGCTAAAGGTTGTAATACAGTAACACTTACTGGAAGAAACATCTCAAAACCAAAATTTACTTTATTTTATCTTCTTTCCTCTTCTTTCCTTTTTTCTTCTTATTCTCTTTTGCTTTCTCATTTCTGAATTTTATTTTTAAATTGTTCATATTTTTATTCTTATTTGTTTTGTGAGTGTTTTGTTTTTTACATTTTTTGTTTGCTTTGTTTTACATTTTTCTTATTCACTTGTCACAATTTCTTAAATTTTATAATTTTTATAGTATTTATTAAAATTAAAAAAAAATTAAGTTGCTTTTTTGTTAGGGTTCTTAACAATACCACTCTCAAATGTCACCATGGAAGAAGAAAGCAAAAACCATTGCTAATAAGACAGAGACCTATTTCAGAAAGAGAACAAAAAATTTTCAGAAAAATCTTAATAACATGGAAGCTTTGGAGTTAAGTGATAGAGAATTCAAACTTGAAGTTCTGAAAATACTCAATGAGATGTGAGAAGACATCATTGGCAACTTAATGAGCTCAGAAAACAAATTAATGAACAAAATGAATACCTCACCAAAGAGACAGAATATTTAAAAACAGAGATGAAGAACTCAATATGCAAATAGAAGACTAGGGAACAAATTTAGTTAATAGAACAAGCCAGATAGAGGAAAGAATCAGTGACATCAAAGAAAGGCAACTAGAGATGTTACAGAGAGAAGAGGAGAGAGACTCATGAGTTAAAATAAATACTGAGAAATCTCTACAAGAATGGTCTGATTTCCTCAGAAAGAGCAATATAAGGGTAATGGGTATATCAGAAGAAGAGAGAGAAAGGGGAGTGAAGAGCTTATTCAAACAAATAATTGATGAAAAATTTCCAAACCTATGAAAGAGTTAGAGCCTTGACTCTAAGAAGCAAACAGAACACTGAGTTACCACAAACCAAAGAGACCTACTCAGAGGCATATTGTAATAAAACTGTCAAAAATCAATGACAAAGAAAGAATCTTCAAGGCAGCTAGGGAAAAGAAGAGCATAACATATAAAGGAAAGCCCATTAGGTTATTATCAGACATCTCAGAAAAAACTCTACAAGCCAGAAGAGATTGGACCCAAACATTCAAAGTACTGAAAGAGAGAAATTATCAGCAAAGAATACTATACCCATCAAAGTTATCCTTCAAATCTGAGGGATAAATAAAAACTTTTAGAGACATATAGAAGCTAAGAAAATTTATCACCAGAAAACTCCCACTTCAGGAAATACTCAAGGGGGTTATTTGACTAGATACAAAAAACAAAACAAATGAAACTACAAGTAAAAGTTCCAACAAAGTCACAATAAAAGCAAGGGTAATTTATGACAACAATAACACAAAAAGGGAGAGGATAAAGATCTGCAGTAGCAAAGAAGGATGGAACACACAAGCATACATATGAGAAAGAACTCTTGTACATATGAACATATTTTTCTTAATCCAATAATAACCACCCACAAAAAGGTCACTTACTGAAACACATAGCTTAAAAAATAAGAAACAGAGAAAAAAATGGAATATCATGAAAAAAATACACCAGACAGAAACAAAAAAGAGAAAAACCAAACAAGGCACAGAAATACCAGAAAACAAAACATAAGATGGCTATAGGAAATCCTCAAGTGTCAATAATTACCCTAAATGTAAATGGACTGAACTCACCAGTAAAGAGGCACAGAGTAGCAGATTGGATCAAAAAGCAAAATACAATCATATGCTGCCTTCCAGAGACACATCTGAGCAGCAAGGACAAAAGTAGATTCAAAATGAAAGGTTGTAAAATGATTCTCCAAGCAAATAATATTAAAAAAAAATAGGCGTAACCATATTCATATCTGATAATGTTGACTTCAAGAAAACAAAGGTAACCAAAGACAAAGATAGATGTACCCTAATGATAAAGGAGACATTGTATCAAGAAGATATAACACTTCTTAATATATAAGCACCGAACCAGGGAGCAACAAAATACATAAGACATCTCCTACTGATCTAAAAATAAAAACAAACAAATACACAATTATACTTGGAGATCTCAAGACACCATTGACAGCTCTGAAACAATCATCTAAACAAAAAATCTATAAAGAAATATCAGCCTTAACTGACACTCTGAACCAAATAAACATAATAGACATTTATAGCACATTTCATCCCAAAAGGTCAGATTATACATTCTTCTCCAGTGTGCATCGAACATTCTCAAGGATAGACTATATGTTGGGCCACAAAACTAACATCAACAAATTCAGAAAGACTGAAATTATACCAAGCATATTTTCTGATCATAAGTCTTTGAAATTAGAATTCAACTGTAAAAAAGAAGTAAAGAAACCTACAGAAATGTAGAAATTAGACAACATACTTCTAAAAAATGACTGAGTCAAAGAAGAAATATAAGCAGAGATCAAAAGATATATACAGACAAACAAAAATGACAACATAATATATCAAAATTTCTGAGATGCAATGAAAGCAGTGGTAAGAGAGAAGTTTATATTATTACAGGCTTATATCAAGAAACAAGAGAGATAACAAGTAAATAACCTAACATCACACCTTAAGAAACTATAAAAAGAAGAACAAAGGCAACCCAAAATCAGCAGAAGAAAGGAAATAGTAAAAATGAGAGCAGAACTAAATGAAATAGAGAACAAAGAAACTACAGAAAAATATAACAAAGAGCTGGTACTTTAAAAATATCAATAAAATTGACAAACCACTGGCTAGACTCACTAAGTAAGGAACAAAGAGGAAGGATTCATATAAACAAAATCTGAAATGAAAGAGGAGAAATTACCACAGATATCACAGATATACAAAAGATCAAGTAGAATATTATGAAAGATTATATGCCACCAAATTTAATAACCTAGAGGAAATGGATAAATTCCTAGAACTATATAATCATTCTTGACTGAGCCATGAATAAATGGAAAACTTAACTATACCTATAAGCATGGAGGAAATAGAAACAACTATCAAGAACTTCCCCAAAAACAAAAGTCCAGGACCAGAGGGCTTGCTAGTGAATTCTACCAAATATTCAAAGAAGACTTGGTACCTATTCTTTTCAAAGTTTTCCAAAAAATAGAAGAGGAAGCAATACTCCCCAACACATTTTATGAGGCTAACATAACCCTCATATGAATACCTGGCAAGGACAACACAAAGAAAGGAAACTATAGACCAATAACTCTAATAAATACCAATGCAAAAATCCTAAACAAAATACTAGCAAATCAAATACAACAGCACAATAAAAAATTAATACATTATGATCAAGTGGGATTTATTCCAGGAGCAAATGGATGGTTCAACATACAGAAATCGATCAATGTAATACACCACATCAACAAAAAAAAGAACAAAAATCATATGATCCTATCAATAGATGCAGAAAAGGCATCCAATAAGATAAAACATCCCTTTATGTTTAAAACATTCAGTATTAGATTAGAAGGGTTAGAAGGAAAATACCTCAACATAATAAAGGACATATATGATAAACCATCAGATAATCTCATACTAAATGGTGAAAAAATAAAGACTTTTCCTCTAAAATCAGGAATGAGACAATGCTGCCCATGCTTTCCACTCTTATTCAACATAGTTATGGAAGTTTTCACCAGAGCAATCAGGCAAGAGAAAGAAATAAAAGACATTCATATCAGGAAAAAAGTAAAGGTATCACTTTTTTTTAAGGTATCACTTTTTGCAGATGACATGATCTTGTATATAGATAACCTCAAAGACTCCACACACACACAAACACACACACACACACACACAAACCTATTAGAAACAATAAACCAATACAGTAAAGTACAGTATCAGGATACAAAATCAATATACAATAGCCTATTGCTTTTATATATGCCAATAATAAAACTTCAGAAAATTTACTCAAAAAAAATTTCTTTTATAATTGCAACAAAGAAAATAAAGTAACTAGGAATAAAGTTAAAGAAGGATGTGAAGGACCTATATATTGAGAAATACAAAACATTGTTGAAAAATATTGAAAAAGACACAATAAAGTGAAAAGTTATTCCAGGTTCATGGAGTAGAAGAATAAAAAAAGTTAAAATGGCCATATTACCCAAAGCAATATACAAATTTAATGCAACCCCCATCAAAATTCCAATGTCATTTTTTAAGAAATAGAATAAAAATACCAGGTTGTACGGAACCACAAAAAACCTGAATAACCAAAGCAATTCTGAGGAAAAAGAATGAATCTGGAGGCATCATACTACCTGACTTCAAATTATACTATAGAGCCATAATAATCAAAACAACATAGTTTTTTGGTAGGAAAACAGACATACAGACAATTGGGAGAGAATTGAAAGTCCAGAAATAAAACCACATATATATGGATAAATCATCTTCGACAAAGAAGACAATAACACACAATGGAGAAAAGAAAGCCTCTTCAATATATGGGGCTGGGAAAATTGGAAAGCCACATGCAAAAGAATGAAACTTGATTACAGTTTCTCCCCATGCACAAAAATGAATTCAAAATGGGTCAAACACCTAAAGATAAGACCTGAATCTATAAATTACATAGAAGAAAACATAGGTACTAAGCTCATGGACCTTGGCCGTAGAGAATAATTTATGAATTTGACCCCAAAGGCAAGGGAAGTAAAGGCAAACATAAATGAATGGAACTATAACAAACTAAAAAGCTTCTGTGCAACAAAATAAACTGACAACAAAACAAATAGGCAGCCAACTAAATGGGAGATGATATTTGCAAACAACAGTTTCAATAAGGGGTTAATATCCAAAATATATAAAGATCTCACAAAACTCAGCAACAAACAAGCAAACCATCCAATTAAAAGGTGGGGAGAGGACCTGAACAGACACTAAGCACAAGAGGACATACAAATGGCCAACAGGTATATGAAAAGATGTTCATCTTCACTAGCTATTCAAGAAATGCAAATCAAAAGTACAATGAGATACCACCTCAAACCCATTAGATTGGCTGTTATCAACAAGACAGATAATAAGTGTTGGAAAGGCTGTGGAGAAAAAGGAACCCTCATTCACTGTTGGTAGAAATGTAAACTAGTACAACCTTTGTGGAAGAAAGTATGGTTGTTCCTAAAAAAAATTAAGAATAGAATTACCATATGATCTAGCAATCCTTCTATTGGATATCAACCTCCAAAACTCAAAAACATTGGTACATAAGGACACATGCTCCCCTATGTTCATTGCAGCATTATTCACAGTGGCCAAGACATGGAAACAATCAAAGTGTCCCTAGATAGAGGATTGGATAAAAAGAAGTGGTGCATATATACAATGGAATACTACTCAGCTGTAATAAAGAAAGACATAGTGACATTTATGACACCATGAATGGACCTTGAGAACATTATACTGAGTAAAATAGTAAATCAGAGAAAGCTAAGAACTGTATGATTTTACACATAGGTGGGATATAAAACTGAGACTTATGGACATAAATAAAAGTGAAATGGTTACCAGGGGAAAAGGAACCTGGGGGAGTGGGGAGGGGACTTGAGTGAATTTGGAGGGGTGACAGAATGGGGCGAAGGGTGTAAAGAGGGACAAATAGAAGGTGACAGAAAATGATTTGACTTTGAGTGATGAGTATGCAACATAATCAGTTCAAATGCTATAGAAATGTTCACCTGAAACCTATGTTTGCTTATTAATCAATTTCACCCTGTTAAAGTTAATTTTCTAAATGAAATTTAAAAATTAAAAAAAATCAACTCATGTCAATGACTAATGCAAAGTTAATTTTATTTAAATGAAAGTTACTAATAATATTACCTGAAATGACTTGATATTTTTGTCAATTTTTAATTAGGTAACAGATTATCAAGTTATAAAACAACAGGTTTCTTAAATGAGAGAAACCTCACTTAAATTTTTGTAAGACAATTTCTAATTATCATTATTGTTTCTTTTCTTTTTTATGTAGAATTAAATTAGAGATTTCAAAATTCTTATTTTTTACTTCAGGGAAGTGTATATATAATTAAATACAGTGGTCCCTCGTCTATTGCTGGGGTTAGCTTCCAGAACCCGCCCCCAAACCCGCCCCCCACCCCATGATAGGCAAAAATCCGTGAAGTAGTGACCTTATATTTATTTTATTATTTATATGTATTTTAAGGCTTTATTTTGATTTAGTGTTCTTTTAATATGTTTTAATTAATATTTTTATATTGTTTCAATTTTTTAGACTAGAAAATGCTTATTTTACAGCAAAAATAATTTAAATAATAAATATATAAAATACCTATATGCCTCCAAATCTTGCAATATAGCAAAAAATCTGCGATACAAAGTCAGATATATACAATTTAAAAATTTGCACTACAGTGAGACCATGAAAAGTGAACCGTGGTATGGTGAGGGACGACTGTATATTTCTGTGTAAATGCAATAGCACCCTCTGAAAGTCTGGAATACTGTATAGCTTCCATAAATTGATGTCTTCTTTTGTTAACCTTACATATTTTTGTTGACTTCGACATTTAATATTTTATATTCTGATTATCACATTTGTCTCTTTAAGATGATTAAATACATTTAATGTACAATTACTTTTTAAAAGAATAATTATAATAGAATTGACTGCAATCAGGTAAATGGTATTTGGCCAAAGCTAATTTTAATCTGCAGTCCCAGTATTAAATATTCTTTTTCATTGGATCATAAAACATATCAATATAATGTCTATTTATTTTAACTATTAAACCTAAGCAAAATTAACTACATGTTCTCCACTGGCACATAGGAGCCACATAGTAAATATTGGTTAAATAATTAAATAAATTAATAACAGTTTTAACTATTTGAACAACCTGGTAACAACCTTTAGAAGATTAAGGATGCAAATTATCCTTCAGGAGAAAGTTCAGAGCTGAAATTTCTGGATTGGGAACTCATATGCCGGAAGTGGTTATCAAACCATTAAAGATAATAACATCTGCAACATGACCCTAGAGGTGAAACCATTTGCTGGCAGAATGATATTGGTTATACAGCTTGACCTCTCCCAGCTTCATTTTGCCCATCTGTAAAACTGGAGGATTTGGGATTAAATGATCTTGAAGACTCCACTAAGGTAAAGAGGAGAAACCACATATTATAACAGGAAGAACACTAAACTAAGAAGAATAACCCTGGGTCTAAGTTCCTTTTCTAACATTCACTAGTCTGGAACTGAAACTAGTGAATGTTATGACTTGGGCAAATTATATATGTTGCCTGAACCTCAAGTTTCTTTTATAAAGTGATGATAGTACCTCTTTCACTATAGGTAGGTTGCAAGGATTGAATTAGGTAACATGTATGAAGATACTAAAACTGATTAATGCACAGGTGTTCAGTAATCATTCATTGAATCTCAGCTAATGAACCTTTAATAAATCTGAAGTTTATGTTTGGTGATTATAAAAAGGACTGGAGGACCAGTTTATTTTCATGTGATTTTTTGCCTTGCTTATCTTTGGAAACTTTGACTAACAAAAGTAAATAACATGTAAAGCAGGGGATAATTTGATTTATCAAAAGGATAAAAATGAAGCAAAAGAAGCAGAAGAATTGATAATATCTTGTTTCTGTCATAATTTAATTACAGAGTGAGACACCATATCTAGCTCTGAGTTTCTTAACAGCTGATTGAAATCTAAGAATATATTGGCTTTTATAATTAGCAGTAGAGCATCCAAAGAAAGCATACATACTCAGTTGTAGAGATCTCAATAGAGCATTAAAGCAAACACATGCCCTTTCTGATCATTGGACCTGTGCGACTATACAGGTCACATACTCGTAAAGCTGTACGCCACATTTTTGTTTTGCTCCTGGTAAATTATGTAGCCGTGCTTGCTGGGGGTACTAACTGAGGTAGGAGAGTAAGAAATTTACTCCATTCTACAAAGGCATACAGGCATCAGAGGAGTCACCAGGCCAGCAAAATCTAGAAGAATGCTTCCAAATATTCCCTATGATAGCTCATTTCAATGTCTCTTGTTACTTAGAGCAGAGTTATAGGAGATATAGTACAGCCAATTTATAACCAAGATATTGATTTTCTCAACCCTAAGGGCTGTGGGCAGAGCCAAAGCTGGTCAAAACCTCAAGGTCCTCAAGGAGCCCCATCCGGTGACATGAGAACCTTACGAATGGAAAGGAAGTTTGGGAAACATGGCCTTAGAGAGGTCTAGTTGTGGCCAAAATCAAAAGACTTTTTAAATCTATAATTTATGATACTAAAGAAGTGACCATTAAAAAACACCTTGTTTTAATATGGACATGATTTAACCTCATGACCATCGCAATGTGATCAGTTTTGGTTAGAGCCAGCTGATTAGGGGAGAATGTGAAGTCAGCAATTTTGATGATACAATTGATTCCTATTATTCACGGTAGTTATATTGTATAAAGTCTTGGCCAACAGTGAATTAGAAAACACTAAATAATTGCCCCTAGAAGAAATACAGGGTTAGGTTCCAGTAAGCCCCTGGCCACAACATTTTCATTAACCAATCAATATATAACTGTTTTATGTGTGTTTCTGTTTAAAGCTATCTTGTTTAATATATATTGTTGATTTATTAACATTGAACTCATAGGCAAGAACACTACAACATTCTTAAATGAAGCTTACCTAATACATTTATTTTCCCTGTAAGGCACTTCCAAGATGCTTTGAGTTTAGGAATGCTACACAGTGCTTCAGCACTATCTTGGGGGCCCTTTTAAACAGTAAAATCACTGCCCGATAGCCCAAATATATGAAAAACATGGCACTAAATGGACTGCAAAATGGACAAACATTTATAGTAGGAGAGCTGAAACAAGAAAGCAAAGCAGCACCTTGTTCGGCATCAGCTGGGATGTGTGCATCAAGTGACTCAGTTTTCACTGCTTTGTGCATGCGCATGTCTGTGAATGACTGTGGAGGTGCCTGAGTATTGATCTGGGGTTACAAATGAGTTTTAACTGGTAGGCATATTGGCAAATGCTCAAATCATGAGGATTGACTGTACTGAGGGCAAAGTACAAAAACACCAGTTATGTACTTAATTCTACTATTTAATTTAGAGTTTCAAACCAACGAATTTTCCTCTTTTTGTGGGCTAAAATCTCAATTTAAAGTGAAAAGATAAGCCACACAAAGTGTGTGGGTGGCACAGTGCACTTATTCCATCCGAATGTTTAGAAGGATGAAAATCTCAACTAAAATGGCAGATCAGTAATGAATCATTCCATAAAATGAAGTTAACTATGGCATGAGTAAATTTTTCACAGAGTTGAGAAAGGTATACAACAGAGTCAAAGACTGTTCTGGAGTGAATTCCTATTGTTGATCTCAGAAGTCAATAATCATAATAGAAAGACCTCTTGGGTCAATGGCCTGAAGAGATAGCAAATTGGAGTTTTGATGCTTCTCTGGCAAATCCCAGATTTGCTAGTGAGGAAATAAATTTTAAGCCCAAAGTGGAGCTGCTCCTGCTAAGATACCATGTCAGCAAATTGTTACAGGGACTAAAGAGGACTGTTTGCCTGAGTGCATCAAGGGCTAAAAGACACGAACAAGAGTTTGCAGCAAAGAAAGTAAGGGTTTATTTTTAGGAAGTGGCCCATGCCTGGAGACACAGATGACCTAATGGCTCAAAGACCTGGCTCCTGAATGGCTTCCCAGGAGTGGGTTACATAGGGAAAAAACTAGTAGTAATTATGATGACTTGGGGAGTATGGTCAGGGCTGTGGTCTCTACTGATTGTTCAGCCATAGGGTAGGGGACAGCTGATCAAGGCACCTGGTCCTTATGTCTGACTTGGCATTACTTCATCTGGTTTCCTTAATTTTCTGGGCCTGGATGTGAAACACAACAGAAGCCTAGATGTTATCTCTAGCTTGACTGAAACAAAATCTGTCTCTGTGGTCAACAGACCTGAGGTTTTGTTCCTAAGATTGTTTGATGCTGATCAGAACCTCCTTTTTCTGCTGTTTTAATGATTAAGGGAGTGGTCCTACAAGGGAAAGGAAGGTAGCTGAGTCAGGCTACTAGACGAGGCCAGTTTAAATCAATAGGGAAAAAAGAAAAAAGAAAAACAGGTCATATAGAAGTGGAGTTTCCATGCTGTTACAAAAACAAAACTTTTGTGTCCCTGTAAAGGCTTTGCTTGATTAGAAAAGCAGGCTGTCTGGTCAGACAATCCCCAAAAGTCAAGCCAATGCTGCTTCTTCTCACCCCAAACAAGGTTGATTGTGTGGCCCCAGACAATTCAGGGTTTTCTGTTTTTTGTTTTTTCTTCTTTGCCCTATAAAAACTTCCTGCCATTTGCCCCATTTTTGCAGTTCTCTCAACAGATAGTGTCCACTTCCTGAAATGTTAAGTTTGTGTCACTTCAATCGTCTTCAATCATTTTTTAACACTAGTAAGGAGTTTGTAGGGATTCTGAGTCCTAGTTTGAAAATAGTGACTAGAAAGTAGGCTTATGGGTTTAGGTGCTCACATCTCGTTGATTTTAAACAGGGGTTTTCAAACTGGTTTTGGGGAAAGAGATCTGCGCTCTCGGATCTGCTGTCTTTACGAGTTGAGTGCTGAATGGAGATCTGGGAATTGCAGCAGGATTCCTGTAGGCGAAGATGCGCAGGCTCCTTAGTTTGTAGCTGTCTCCAGCTTCAGCCTGTTTGTCTTACAGTTGTATTTCCTGCTTGGTGAAGCCCTGCAGGCCACTCCTGAAAGCCAGGGCCTAAATGCCATAGGGGCCAAAGCAAGGCCCCCCCATCCTCTGCATCCCTCCTTCCTCCCCCTTCAGACCAAAGGTCAGGATTTGCTGAGGGATTTTTTGCATCACTGTTTTTTTCTGCATCACTCACAGCCTTGATCCTTTCTTGCATTTGGAGCTCTGTATTTTGATGTAATAAAACTTCATAATAATAGCAATAAGGTACATTCAGAGGGAAATTAGATGCCTAAGGATTTAGGGTACTTAACTCATTTGCTTTTTTTCATGATTTACAATTCTGATTAATTCAGCACAGACCACCCTCACCATTGCTTATTGCTTAATTAAGAAACATCTCAGAGTTTTCTTTCTGTTAGTTTCAGGCAGATGAGAAGGAAAACATATTTTAACAGGTGCTAAGGAGTCTTTCACAATGGTTTCAAGATCAGGAGAATGACTTTCATAGAGCTCCCGGAGTGTTCCCTGGCCGCTTCTGCCAGAACTGAAAAGAATTTAGTGACTGAGTACTTAATGAAAAGCCAGGATGCTCTGACAAAGAACTCCTAGGCAACTATTACACTGGCTCCAAAGAGTTATTGCAAATTAATTTTTACCCTTGTCTTTTATGATCTATATGAGGCAGTGGGTGTACCAACCTGACTGTAATGTTCTTGTCTTACACTGTTAATAAAAGCACATTCATTAATGTATGTGTACCAGCAGGAAATAGGATATGGCGTGCTCTGGCTAAAAAGCTGGATAAGTGTGTTGGCAACTTTGTAGGCAAGAGGCAGGGTGTATACAATTTGAGTTTGGGGACAGGGTAATTACTGTCGCCATCTGGTAACACATTCTTTATCTGCACTCAAACCTCTTATGTGTTTCAAGCACTTACGGAGCATCTTGGTAGGCAACCTAATATAGGATTACTTTTAAAATGTTACCCTGAAACCTTTTCAAGATTGCCTTTGTCTAATAAAACAACATCACATCTGGTCCCATTGCTATTGCTGTAAAGCAAAATCTTTTAATAGTGTTTATTAAGTACTTTCTGAAGATTCATAATCACCAACGTGAGTTGGTGTTAATAGAGAGTCATTAGTTAGCTCAGTTTTCGATATCTGTGGCAAAGGCTAGCTCAGCAAGAAACACATAATGAATGTAAAGCAAATACAAAACACAATGTCCCTGCAGCCTACTCCTTCCCCTGATGGATGCTAACACCGCACTTCACAGTCCAGCAGCTCACGATTTCTGAGCACTGTCTCTGAAATATTTGGCATGAAATATCATGATCTAAACAAGCACAAGGAAAACAGCAGCTCAAAGGAGCCTTATGGGGAAAAATGGTATTTACTTTAATGACCATGGCTTAGGAAATTGCCATGTTTCACACTGGGTTAATAAAGGCTTAGGGCAAAGTGGCAAGTGTTGCACCGACTGAGAGCATGGAGGAAATGTCAAGCACCTTCTTCTAGTTGTCACTGAACACTCTCCTCTCCCTTCTGCAACATCCCCCAGCCCCACAGCCCCGAGCTGGGTTAGAAAAGAATTGTGATTAGAGTAATTCAGCAGCTGGGAAGGTATTTTCTGACAGCACTCTAGATAATGGAGTGCTGCACGCAGGGTAATAAATAGATGAGTATGATTATAAAGCTGTAATTCAGTCAAGAGGTTAGATGATCTCATAAACAGCACAAGCCATTGTGGTTTGTCTTGATGTCATTAAGATCTGATGATTGAACTAGAACTTTGCTAGTCAATATTTCACCTTATTTTTTTCTCCAGAGTATAAGGAGTTGTGGGGGGGGGGGACCCCTAGGTCTCCATTTGATCAATTATTCTAACCTATATATATTTATGTGCATATATTGTACATATGGCTTTATGAATATCCTCCCAGAGCTATGCACTCTCCCCATCCCCCAGGGTATGTACAGGAAACACAATTTTTAAAATCTTGGCAGAGTAAAAGCATATATGGAAATGAAATGATCACTGACTATTTTTCATGTGCTTTGCCTGCAGTGGAGCCCACACTAGATCATTATTTCCAAAAGGTGGCCTCCCTCCTTCCTTCATGCTACTGCATGGCAGGGAGAACTTTGCCTCCATCCATTCAGAGACGTGTACCTCTTCAAATAATCATGCTCTGGTCATTTCAGCAATTTTCTTTTCTTTTTCTTCCCGCTTTATTGAGATTTGATGACATATAACATTGTATAAATTTAAGGTGTATAATGTGAGTAAAGACAGTAGCCACGGCCACCACCACAGCAGCCTGGCCCGTGCAGGTTCCCATTTAATTCGGGCAGACGGTAATGAAATAACAGAGCCAATAACTGTATAAAATATAATATAATCTATAATATAATATAATCTATAATAGATTATAGACTCCTGAAAGGGCTAGAAAAACATTCTATGCTGAGCTTCCAGAAATAGCTTTGGTGGAGGTGCTGGGGAGATCCCAGAACCACAATATCTGTCACAGTTGGGAAATAGTTGCCACTGCTACTGGTGGGCCATTTTCCTTTATTCTAGACTCATACCAGCCAATGAGAAAAAAAAATACATGGAGCACCAAAACCCACTCACATGTTCCTCCGGTTCTACAACCGGGAGAATCTTTCTGGTTTTTCTAGGAGCAAAGGCCCCACCAGCCTTATTCACCTTTGTTCCCATCTCCTTCTCTCTGCAGGCCTCTCCATCTTGGCTGCCTGCCTGCTCTGCCACCATGTGGTCTCTCCCCCTACAACAACGTGGTCTCCTCCTCTTCAAAATGGCCCCCTAGCTCCTCCTTTTGAAATCTTCCGGCAGGACAATCCCCTCCTCCAGTACACATTAGCATAACCAAGCTCCTTCCGAAGTATGAAGGTAATTAATATTATCACCTAGGCAATGGCCATTCATGTGGGCATCACCATCTTTAATAATCAAAGTGAGCAAAACCAAATAACACAAATTTTACAACTTATTTCCTCAACAATGTGCTAATGTGATATACTTACAAATTGCAAAATGATTACCACCAAAGCCTTAGTTGACACCTATGTCAGGTCACATAAGTAGCATTTCTTGTTTATGGTGAGAACATTTAAGATATACTCTTTTATTTATTTATTTTTTGTCCTTATTTTACTTGTCTGTGAAGATATATCGGCAAAAATATTGCTACAAGAGATATTGGAGAGTTTACCACCTGTGTTTTCTTCCAAGATTTTTATGGTTTTGTGACTTACATTTAGTCTTTTATTCATTTTGAGTTTGTTTCTGTGAATGGTGTTAAGTTGGTGGTCTAGTTTCTTTTTTTCATGTATCTGTCTAATTTTCCCAACACCATGTACTAAAAAGACTCTCTTCACTCCATTGTATACCCTTGCCTCCTGTGTCAAATATCAATTGACCATAAAGATGTGGGTTTAATTCTGGGTTTTCTGTTCTGTTCCATTGATCTGTACGCCTGATCTTATGCCAATACCAAGCTGTTTTGAGTACAATGGCCTTGCAGTATAACTTGATATCAGGAAGTGGTGATACCTCCCACTTTATTCTTCATTTTCAAGATTGCTGAGGCTATTTGGGTTCTTTTTTGGTTCCATACAAAGTTTTGGAATATTTGCTCTAGATCTGCGAAGTATGCTATTGTATTTTAATAGGAATTTTATTGAATTTATAGATTGCTTTGGGTAGTATAAACATGGGACTATATCAAACTAAAAAGCTTTTGCATACCAAAAGATACAATTAACGAAATAAAAAGACAACGCACACAATGGGAGAACTTATGAAACTCAATACCAGGAAGGTAAACAATCTAATTAAAAAATGGGCAAAGAACTGAATAGACACTTCTCCAAAGAAGACATACAGATGCCAATAGACATATGAAAAGATGTCCAATGTCACTAATCATCAGTGAAATGCAAATTAAAACCAGAATGAAATACCACCTCACATCTGTCAGAATTGACAGAATCAACTGGAGTCCAAAAGACCACTGTAACGGGCTTTAATGAAAGAAAACCTGCCAGGCTGTCTCGTAAGGGAGAGCAGCACCGGTTACAGACTCAGACCATGTTTTAAGGGTAAGGATAGGAAAGTAAAAAGGGTAGCAGGGCATTTGCTGATTGGCTGTTGCTGTCGCTAGGTGCAGGAGTGCTTTTCACCAATTATGGATGTTGGTGCATTTTCAGTCGTAAGCAGTTTCAACTGTCCAGGACTTCATTGGACATTCCTTTGTGGTTGGTCACCTGCAGCAAGCCCTGAAATGAAACTCATGCTGGCAGGGTTAAAGAAATGAAACCTAAGAAGAATGACTCTCATTAACAAATCAATAAACAAAAAGTGTTGGCAAGAGTGTGGAGAAGAGAGAACCCTCCTCCACTGCTAGTGGGAACGCAGACTTGTGCTGTCACTGTGGAAAACAGTATGGTGTTTCCTCAAAAAATTAAAAAACACTGGAGAACAAAATTTTTGTTGCATCCACTAAAACAAGTGTTCTTACCTAATTCTAGTGTATTGATCTCAAATCTGACATTAGTTTTTCTCTGTAAGCTATAGTTTTTTTGCAATTCAAGATTTTAGGTTTTCATCTTATTGTAAAATTTTCAACATTTAATTTAACATAATGAAGTAGAATGTCTTCTTAGGCATCATCTTTGTGAAAATATAATAATTTATATAATGCAGTAAATACACTAACACACGAAAAAATATTGCATCAGAATTTCTCTACAATTTCAAAATAAAACATATTAAAACACTTTTTAAAAAATTTTATTTATTCATTTTTTTATTAGAGAGAGAGAGAGAGAGAGAGAGAGAGAAAACAGGGGGAGGAGCTGGAAGCTTCAACTCCCATATGTGCCTTGACCAGGCAAGCCCAGGGTTTTGAATTGGATATTAAAACATTTTAATCATAAAATTTGCGCAAAACTTATTTAAATTCTATTCAGGCAAAAATTTGTGTTTGCAGCTCTTGTGTTTGTGTACTTGTTGAGGACAATATTGTTTGATGCTCCAGCAGTAGTCTGCTCATCACTAACAGCTCCAAGATTTTCAGGAAACTTATCAAGGTGACTGTTCAGGAAGTGAATCTTAATGATCATGTTACATCCAATGTCACGGAAAGCCAACAGCATCCTTTGAACCAGAAGTTCATAGTTTTCTGCTTTCTTGTTGCCAAGGAAGTTCTTTGCAACTGCTACAAAAAACTGCCATGCTGCTTTCTCCTCCTTATTCATCTTCCTGGCAAATTCTTCATCATGTATGAGGGTTCGAATTTGAGGTTCATCGAATACACCTGCTTTTATCTTCTCGAAAGACAAGGCAGGAAAAGCAGAAATAATATGTTGAAAGCATTCACTTTCTCTATTCAAAGCCTGAACAAACTGCTTCATTAAGCCAAGTTTGATGTGAAGTAGGGGAAAAATGATCCTGTCTCGATTAACTACAGGTTCATTCACAATATTTTGCATCCCTACTTCCAGAGCTTCACATTTTGGCTACTCTTTCTGTGTCCAGTGTTTCTCCTGAGCTCAGCTGTTCCACAAACACAGAAAGCAAGGATACTTAGTGAAGCCTCTCTGTTTTCCTAGCAGGAAATTTACAGTTTTAAGATCCACACAAATGATCCAGTTATGCTCCTCATACTTCAGAGTGTTGAGGACAATTTTTATGTCATTATAATCTTCTCGCAGATGAGTTGAATAACCAATTGGAACCGCTGAAAATAGGCAATATATACACTTGTCACAAATGATGAAATATTACATCTTTGACGTTGAAGTGTGTAACAGCCACATATATAACAGAAGATGTCAGGACTATTCTTACATTTGTGCCTACTTGAAGAAACAATGATTCAATCTTAAAATAAGAGGGTATTTTTTATCAGATAATAATTTTTTACATTTAAAAACAACTACTATTATGTAAAAGTGATGTTTGTAAAACATTAATTGCCTTGTGGTTATGTTCAATCCAAGAGAAGTTGCCCTTTAACTCCAATTTAAAAACCAATGCATGCCATTAACTGTAACAAAAACAAATTAAAATTGCATGAAAACTAGAGCATGCACCAAAAAACAGATTTCATATTTGGAATCAGTGATGCAGAAATATATAGAAACAGTTCTAAAACCTCATGCAACAGAAAATGAAAAAAATTTGTTCCCCAGTGAAATGGAACTACCTTTTGATCCTAAGAATCCCAAAACATTGATTCAAAAGAAGATATGCACCCCCATGTTTATTGTAACATTGTTTACAATAACCAAGATCTGGAAACAGCCCAAGTGTCCATTAGTAAATGAGTGGATAAAAAAGCTGTGGTACCTCTCTCCACTCTTATTTAATGTGGTACTAGAGGTTCTAGCCAGAGCAATCAGACAAGACAAAGAAATAAAAGGCATCCATATCGGAAAAGAAGAAGTAAAGGTATCACTTTTTGCAGATGATATGATACTATACATCGAAAACCCCAAAGAATCCACAAAAAGACTACTAGAAACAATAAGCCAATACAGTAAGGTCGCAGGATACAAAATTAACATACAGAAGTCAATAGCCTTTCTATATGCTAACAATGAAACAACTGAGAAGGAACTCAAAAGAATAATCCCCTTCACGATTGCAACAAAAAAAATAAAATACTTAGGAATAAACATAACAAAGAATGTAAAGGACTTATATAATGAAAACTATAAACCATTGTTAAGGGAAATCGAAAAAGATATAATGAGATGGAAGAATATACCTTGTTCTTGGCTAGGAAGAATAAATATAATCAAGATGGCTATATTACCCAAAGCAATATACAAATTTAATGCAATTCTCATCAAACTTCCAATGACATTTTTTAAAGAAATAGAGCAAAAAATCATCAGATTTATATGGAACTATAAAAAACCCCGAATAGCCAAAGCAATCCTAAAGAAAAAGAATGAAGTTGGGGGCATTTCAATACCTGACTTCAAACTCTATTATAGGGCCACGACAATCAAAACAGCATGGTATTGGCAGAAAAATAGACACTCAGACCAATGGAACAGAATAGAAAGTCCAGAAATAAAACCACATATAGTCAAATAATTTTTGATAAAGGGGCCAACAACACACAATGGAGAAAAGAAAGCCTCTTCAATAAATGGTGCTGGGAAAACTGGAAAGCCACATGCAAAAGAATGAAACTGGACTACAGTCTCTCCCCCTGTACAAAAATTAACTCAAAATGGATCAAAGATCTAAACATAAGACCTGAAACAATTAAGTACATAGAAGAAGACATAGGTACTCAACTCAGGGACCTGGGTTTTAAAGAGCATTTTATGAATTTGACTCCAATGGCAAGAGAAGTGAAGGCAAAAATTAATGAATGGGACTACATCAGACTAAGAAGTTTTTGCTCAGCAAGAGAAACTGATAACAAAATAAACAGAAAGCCAACTAAATGGGAAATGATTTTTTCAAACGACAGCTCAGATAAGGGCCTAATATCCAAAATATACAAAGAACTCATAAAACTCAACAACAAACAAACAAACAATCCAATAAAAAAATGGGAAGAGGATATGAATAGACACTTCTCCCAGGAAGAAATACAAATGGCCAACAGATATATGAAAAGATGCTCATCTTCTTTAGCTATTAGAGAAATGCAAATCAAAACTGCAATGAGATACCACCTCACACCTGTTCGATTAGCTGTTATTAGCAAGTCAGGTAATAGCAAATGTTGGAGAGGCTGTGGAGAAAAAGGAACCCTCATACACTGTTGGTGGGAATGTAAAGTAGTACAACCATTATGGAAGAAAGTATGGTGGTTCCTCAAAAAACTGAAAATAGAACTACCTTATGACCCAGCAATCCCTCTACTGGGTATATATCCCAAAAACTCAGAAACATTGATACGTAAAGACACATGCAGCCCCATGTTTATTGCAGCATTGTTCACAGTGGCCAGGACATGGAAACAACCAAAAAACCCATCAATAGATGACTGGATAAAGAAGATGTGGCACATATACACTATGGAATACTACTCAGCCATAAGAAATGATGACATCGGAACATTTACAGCAAAATGGTGGGATCTTGATAACATGATACGAAGCGAAATAAGTAAATCAGAAAAAAACAGGAACTGTATTATTCCATACGTAGGTGGGACATAATAGTGAAACTAAGAGACATTTATAAGAGTGTGGTGGTTACGGGGGGGAGGGGGGAATGGGAGAGGGATAGGGGGTGGGGAGGGGCACAAAGAAAACAAGATAGAAGGTGACAGAGGACAATCTGACTTTGGATGGTGGGTATGCAACATAATTGAACGACAAGATAACCTGGACTTGTTATCTTTGAATATATGTATCCTGATTTATTGATGTCACCCCATTAAAAAAATAAAATTATTAAAAATAAATAAATAAATAAATAAAGTTAAAAGAGATTTAAAAAAAAAAAAGCTGTGGTACATATAGACAGGGGAATACTACATGACTGTAAAAAAGAAGGAAATCTTACCTTTTGCGATGGCATGGATGGACTTGGAGATTATTATGCTAAGTGAAATAAGCCAGGCAGAGGAAGACAAATATTATATGATCTCACTTTTATGTGGAATCTAATGAACACAGTAAACTGAAGAATGAAATGGAAGCAGAGGCAGTGTCATGAGGAGCAGAGGGACAGCGGTCAGAGGGAAGGGGTATGTGGGGACAAGATCAGAGAAGGTAAAGAGATTAGTAAAATTATATATATATTAATACATAACACATAGCTACAGATAACAGGACAGCAAATCCCAGAAGGAAAGGGGAAGGAAGTCAGGGGAAGGAGGGCAAAAGGGGTGTAATGGAGAACACATTTTGGGGGATTGAGGGTGTTATATTGAGTGGGACACTTGAATTCATGTAAACAAAATAAGTTAAAAATTTAATAATAAAAAAGAACCTACTCTCGACTTTTTTTCATCCTCTGATTACACATTCTTGTTGGACTCTCCAATTGTCATTCCATTGTGCCTTCTGCTCAAATTTAATAATGCCACCCCAATGGCAACAGCAGTCCTCTTGAATCCATGTTAACACAATAAATTAAAAAACAATAAAAAAATATAGTCTCTTACTAACACTCAAATGTATACTACAGTCTTTTTAACCATAATCACCATGTTGTATAGTAGACCCCCAAAACTTATTTATCTTAAAACTGGAAGTTTGAACCTTTGACCAACAAATCTCCAGTTTTTCCACAGCCTCCAGCCTCTAGTGACCATCATTTTACTCTGTTTTTATAAATTCAACTTATTTAGATTCCACATATGTCATATATGTTCTCTGTCTTTCTCTGACTTATTTTCCTTAGCATAATGCCCTGATGTCCATCAATATTATTACAAATGAGAGGTTATTTTTTTCTTATAGCTGAATAATATTCTATTATAAATACACACACATCACATAGTCTTTATCTATTTATTTGTTTATGGAAACTTAGGTTATTTCCACATGTTGACTATTATGAATAATGATTTCTGCATTTTTCTGTATCTGCTACTTCTAGCTATTTGGGACCTTAGGCAAGTTAACTTAATTTGAGTCTCAGTTTCCTTATCTGTCTACTTGGGACAATAATAGCACAAATTAATTTTAAGGATGTTTCATTTTTAGAGTAATGTAAATTAATATATGGAAAGGATTTTGTCATTGTTACTATTAGTGTTGCTTTTGTTATTATTTTTAAGAAAGTGTTATTATAGTCTCCTTGAGGAGAAGTATGTCTTGATTAATTATATATCTTTCTAAATATATATCATAGTATAAGTATATGAATTAAATTTAGATCATTGGCTACCAAGTCTTGTATAATATATATATATATATTTTTTTTTTTTTCCATTTTTCTGAAGCTGGAAACAGGGAGAGACAGTCAGACAGACTCCCGCATGCGCCCGACTGGGATCCACCCGGCACGCCCACCAGGGGCGATGCTCTGCCCACCAGGGAGCGATGCTCTGCCCATCCTGGGCGTCGCCATATTGTGACCAGAGCCACTCTAGCGCCTGAGGCAGAGGCCACAGAGCCATCCCCAGCGCCCGGGCTAACTTTTGCTCCAATGGAGCCTTGGCTGCGGGAGGGGAAGAGAGAGACAGAGAGGAAAGCGCGGCGGAGGGGTGGAGAAGCAAATGGGTGCTTCTCCTGTGTGCCCTGGCCGGGAATCGAACCCGGGTCCTCCGCACGCTAGGCCGACGCTCTTGTATAATATTTTTAATTCTAGTAGAAACTTTCATCTCTATTCTGCAAAAAATGCAAATCTATATATTCACACTCAACATCCTTAAAGACTATCTTTAGGAATAGGTGCTCCTGGAAAAGGGAGCCTGAAGTACCCTTAAAGGGTTGGGTGCCTTACAAAGAGTTAGTCCTTTCTGTTTGTGGCCTTCAATCTAAGAAGCATCTTATTATATGTTGGGTGTTGAAGCAGTTGAGAATGAGCCTCCCCAAAATACGCTACTATGGCATGTGGGCTACTTTGGAATAAAGGCAATCAAGACCCAGAGACTCAAAAAAAACTTTTATCTTTCCCTTAACTACTTTAAAAGGGAGCTTGGTCCAGAAAGAGAGCTATTACTAGAGATAACTTTTTATTTAGATGACCTATTTGTATGACCAGGCAAACATCTAATTGTCAAACACCTGCTCTTCTTATGTGCTGTGAATTACCCTTTTCTCCTTTGAAGCTCCAAACCTGTGTCCTATTCCTTAGTTTAATTCCTTAGCCTCAATTGCCCAACTTATCCTGGAATCTCATTTTCTTTGTGGGGCTCCTGTACATACATAATTAAATTTATTTTTCTACTGTTAATCTGTCTTATGTCAATTTAATTATTAGACCAGACCTAAAAATTTAAAAAGGTAAAGATTTTTTTTCCATTTCCTACAGTATCAGCAGGTGGGACTTTTAGAACACACATTTTTTTTCTCTTTAGAACACATTCTCCCAAATGTTAAGTAAAACAGCACACAGTTTAATAAATCTACTGTAGGAATCAGTTAGAAAGGGCTGAAAGTAGTTTGTTGAAAATGGCAATTGAATAAATAAGTTTTGTGAATGACTGTAAGTTAGACCGGATACATCATTAACTCTCTGAACACTTTTTACTCATTGATTCTTTGCATTCTGGTATGCTCATATGAGTGGGGGAAAGAGGGATGGGGCTTCATTTAATGCATAAGAAAGTACAAATATGACTTGATGTGAACATTGTGTGTCCTTCATGCTAGAGCAGGAGAAACCGTGAGAACTCTGATATAGATGGCCAATTTATCTATAGCGGTAAAGAAATTGAACTTACATGCGACTCAGAAAAACAAAAGAACATTATTACAGTTGTTATTGGACTGTTGAGACTGGCAAATGAAGAAAACATGCCTCAAATCACATCTTTCCAGCAGCAACAAATGGAATCAAAATACAACTCCTAGGGCAGTATTGGTTGTCAGTGGTTTTGTTCTCTGACATATCCAGCAAAAACTGTTGACAAACAAGAGGAGTCAGTCACCTGGGATCAAGTTCCAAGTGGGGTCCCTTTTGAGACGAAAGCAGGATAGTGTTCAGAGCTGGGTATTTGTGAGTTGGAATTGCACAGTGTACTTGGCAAAGTTTGAGTTGTTTTTGAATTATTGATTCTTATTCCAGATGTTTTTCAATACAATAAGTAAGAATGGTAATTTAAACAGGTAGTTTTGTGATGGATAACATTACCCAGTACTTCTTTAGTTGGGTGGGTATTTTGAAAAATTATTATATGTCATATACATTTGAGTGTAAATCGATCATGCAAGTAGCCATTATTCATAGCTAAAGTGATCATATAATTTATCATTCAAAGCAGGACACTGTGGAGACTGAAACGGGTGCTATTAATAATTATGCTGGGACAACAGATGTAAGGGGACTATCGGGCAATATGGGACTAACAGATATCTTATTTATACCTAGACTGTGAAGAAGAGTATTTATTCATGCAATGCATAATTATTCTATTTCTTTTGTTTTTGTTTTATTAAACCACAGAATCTGTTTACCTCTTACTTTATTCCTGTGGTGTTTGGTAGAAGTCTCTATCACAGTCTTTATCACAGCAATTATACAGCCAGCTGTTTATGAATTTGTTCTGTAACCCACCCACACTTACACTAGACCCTGGACTTCTTGAGATGAGGGTCCTTTCTCTCTCCCTTCCTTCCTTCCTTCCTTCCTTCCTTCCTTCCTTCCTTCCTTCCTTCCTTCCTTCCTTCCTTCCTTCCTTCCTTCCTTCCTTCCTTCCTTCCTTCCTTCCTTCCTTCCTTCCTACTGTGGTCTTTTGGTGCCTGGCTTACTTCAGTAAATATAATATCTTCAAGGTTCATCCATGTTGTCACATGTGTTAGAACTTCCTTCTTTTCAAAGGCCAAATAATTTTCCATTGTATGTATAGTATGATTCCTTATAAACCCCTCACTAATTTATAGTACTAGCCCAATAGCTGATATGTAACAAGTTTTTCTTTACCATATTTTCTTTATCCATTCATCTATTAATAGATATTTAGTTTGCATCTAGTTTTTTAATATTTGAGTAATACTGCTATGGAATTGTTGATAATCTGTTCAAGATTCTGTTTTCAATTTTTAAAATATATATCTGTAAGTGTGGGATTGCTGGGTCATACAGTAATTCTATGTGTAGGTTTTTGAGAAACCTCCATATTGTTTTCCACAGTGGCTGCATCATTTTACATTCTCACCCAGAGTGCACAACAGCTTCAACAATTTTTCTACATTCTCACTAACACATCATTATTATTATTTTTAAGAGTAGTCATTCTACTGGGTGTGAGGTGATATCTCACTGTGATTTTGCTTTGCATTTTCCTGAAGATTAGTGCTGTTAAGGATCTTTTCATATGCTTGTTGGCATTCTTTGGGATTTTTTTTAAAGTTTTTTATTACATGCCATTATTTTCCAATTGTCTGCAAAGAGCCCTTCCTTTGAGAGGAGACATTCACAGTGAAGGTTCAGAAATAATGAAATAAATCTAGGAAACATCATGTGTTTCAAATGGCACTGGATTTCTATTCTTTATTTTATTTCTTCTTCATTGTACCTCCTCCAAGCCATCCAACATCACCCTCCCTGCCCATGATGCACGAGGAAACTAAATATCTTAAGACTGCTGTAAAGGAAGAAAGATTTTGTATGTGAGGGAAGTCTTTTTGACTTTTTCTCAGAGAAATCCATTTTATTTACATATTTCTTATGGCTCATTCTCTCTATCTAATAACATACTACCCAAAGTCAAGTTTCCTCTTTCCATTAAAAAAAGAAAACACCCTTGAGCTTAAGAATAAATACATGCACACAACCTGGAGTTATCATTATCATTATAAAAATAGCATTAATATGTTAGTTCATAGCAATGGTTCAAACAAATAAAGCCAATAAAATAATTATTGTGTCACTAACAAATTTATAATAAAACAATTTGGGTGAAACTTCCTTGGCTTAATATATTTTTTTTACATGCAGGAACTTAGTATCTGCTAATTCACAATATGTGCTTCAGGATCAGAGATGAATCAGAAGACTGCTGGGTATCATTCTACCAGACTTGGCTTAGAAAAATTTGTTACTGGGTTCCTGTGGTTAAAATATTGATCTGGCTCTAGAAATTAGTTAGGGGTTTATAGGAACCTGGATGATTTCCATTAAAGTCCTTAAGATTTGGGTGAGCTGGTGTTAGGGGAGAGAAAGAGAAGGAGAAAGGGAGAAAATTAATAGTGAGAGATTGGCTTCACCAGGTAGCTTCTCTGACCTATAAAATATATAGTCATTCCGGCCTACTTCCTGAAAGCGTGGTGAAGATTATGAAAGAAAATGAATTTGAAAGTTCCTTTTAGGGTGAAATGCTTTATATAGATATAAGTCATTTTATATCAAGAAAGAGAAATGGAGTTTTGTAGACAAAACTTTCCCTAACTTGATATTCACTTACTTTTCTGAAATGTCTAAAGAGAACTTTTTTAAGAAGGATAAAACCTGTAATCAATAACTCTGATTCTCTCAGGTCAGGAGGGCAATGGCCCATGTCATTTCATCAGACATAAGGTGGAATATAGCATGAAAAAGAAAGGCATAAGGGTATCTCACTCTCTGGTCTTATTTTTAACTGAGATAATCATCCTTAGGACTTCAATTTAGATGGGTCTTCAATGTCACAGACTTGCAAGATGCAACTGTCAATTTAATCAGCAAAGAAGCCAAACTGGTTGTTTGAAAAGACTAATAATTGTATTGTTTTGATTTATATTTTGGGTCCCATTGACCACCTAAATAGATAAATTTTAGAGAAGGCTAATATATGGGAACAGCTATGAAGAATTGGCCTAAACACTGTGGGTGATTTGCTTTCTGTGAATATGATGTTTAAGCCTAATATGCAAACAAGGAGAAATCAGATTTGATACACATGTTTCTGTGTTAGGCATAAAACTTTGGTTCACAGCGGTGTTAAACTCAAAACTATGCAAGAATCCAGAATCAGTAGTTTGTTTACTTAGGATTCTAATTTTGAAAGAAAAAATTAAAACAAAAAGCAGTTAAAATGGCACTACAGCTTGGAATACAATTTTAATACATACTCTTTTTGCAAATAAGCATCTATGAATTCCTGTTCATGTACTTTTGCCTATTCTCAGAATACCCGTGGATAATTCAATTTATTTGTAATAAAAGACAAAAATTATCTTTATATATTACCACTTTTTTGCTTAGCTGTTACAGATTTCAGTTCTTATCACAGCCTTGCCTGTGTGACTAAGCAAGTTAATTAATGTCACTGTGCTTCATTTTATTCAGTGTAAAATAGGCATTATTATTCCTACATCATAGAGATCCTATAAAGATGAAGTACATAAAGATATTAGCACATTTTCTTGCTAAAATATGTTTTCCAGCAGGGCTGCTGTATAGGAGTAGGTCCTGTAGGGTTTTGGCTTTGCCGGGTGGTAAAAGGCTGTTGCTTTGGCCATTAAACTTATCATGAATGCCACCACTTAGCTCTTCCACCATCTCCTAGCACTGACAACTTACTTACTGGTCCCCAGACACACAAAGATCATTCCTAAACTGACACTTTGCTTTCGATTTTTCTCTGCCTGAAAATCTCTATTTCTAGGTCTGTACATATCTGTCTCTTTCTTGTCATTAGAACATAACTTGGTTAACCCTTGGGAGGCCCTCTAATCTATTCTAATCTGGATCACTAATCCTTTGGAAGCAGATGCATCTGGATTTAAATCCTAGCTCAACCTCACTAAGCTTGTAACTTTTGGCAAGTCACTTAACCTAGGAGTGATCCAGAGTCCTCTTTTTTCCCTTAACCCCACATCCAATCTACTATTAATCTGGTTGGCTTTTCTCTAAAATATATTTTATTTTTTTTAATTTTAATTTTAATTATTTATTTATTTTTTAATTGATTTTACTAGGGTGACATCAATAAATCAGGGTACATATGTTCAAAGAAAACATGTCCAGGTTATCTTGGAAATCAATTATGTGGCATACCCATCACCCAAAGTTAGATTGTCCTTGGCACCTTCTATCTAGTTTTCTTTGTGCCCCTCCCCCTCCCCCTTTACTTCTCCCCCTACCCCCCCTCCCCGTAACCACCACACTCTTATCAATGTCTCTTAGTCTCATTTTTATGTCCCACCTGCGTATGGAGTAATACAGTTCTTGTTTTTTTCTGATTTACTTATTTCTACTTCGTATAATGTTATCAAGATCCCACTATTTTGTTGTAAATGATCCGATGTCATCATTTCTTATGGCTGAGTAGTATTTCATAGTGTATATGTGCCACATCTTCTTTATCCAGTCTTCTATTGAAGGACTTTTTGGTTGTTTCCATGTCTTGGTCACCGTGAACAACGCTGCAATGAACATGGGGCTGCATGTGTCTTTACATATCAATGTTTCTGAGTTTTTGGGGTATATACCCAGTAGAGGGATTGCTGGGTCATAAGGTAGTTCTATTTTCAGTTTTTTGAGGAACCACCATACTTTCTTCCATAATGGTTGTACTACTTTACATTCCCACCAACAGTGGATGAGGGTTCCTTTTTCTCCACAGCCTCTCCAACATTTGCTATTACCTGTCTTGTTAATAATAGCTAATCTAACAGGTATGTGGTGGTATCTCATTGAAGTTTTAATGTGCATTTCTTAATAACTAATGAAGATGAACATCTTTTCATATATCTGTTGGCCATTTGTATTTCCTCCTGAGAGAAGTGTCTGTTCATGTCCTCTTCCCATTTTTTTTATTGGATTGTTTGTTTGTTTGTTGTTGAGTTTTATGAGTTCTTTGTATATTTTGGATATTAGGCCCTTATCTGAGCTGTTGTTTGAAAATATCATTTCCCATTTAGTTGGCTGTCTGTTTATTTTGTTGTCAGTTTCTCTTGCTGAGCAAAAACTTCTTAGTCTGATGTAGTCCCAATCATATATTTTTGCCTTCATTCCCTTGGCTTTGGAGTCAAATTCATAAAATGCTCTTTAAAACCAAGGTCCATTAGTTTAGAACCTATGTCTTTTTCTATGTACTTTATTGTTTCAGGTCTTATATTTAGGTCTTTGATCCATTTTGAATTAATATTAGTACAAGGGGACAAACTGTAGTCGAGTTTCATTCTTTTGCATGTGGCTTTCCAGTTTTCCCAGCACCATTTGTTGAAGAGGCTTTCTTTTCTCCATTGTGTGTTGTTGCCCCTTTATCAAAAATTATTTAATCATATATATGTGGTTTTAGTTCTGGACTTTTTATTCTGTTTCATTGGTCTGAGTATCTATTTTTCTGCCAATACCATGCTGTTTTGATTGTCGTGGCTCTATAATATAGTTTGAAGTCAATATTGTAATGCCCCTAGCTTCGTTCTTTTTCTTTAGGATTGCTTTGGCTATTCGGGGATTTTTTATTCCATTTCTTTAAAAAATGTCATTGGAATTTTGATGGGAATTGCATTAAATTTGTATATTGCTTTGGGTAATATGGCCATCTTGATTATATTTATTCTTCCTATCCAAGAACAAGGAATATTTTTCCATCTCATAATATCTTTTTCAATTTTCCTTAACAATGGTTTGTAATTTTCATGATATAAGTCCTTTACATTCTTTGTTATGTTTATTCCTAGGTATTTTACTTTTTTTGTTGCAATTGTGAAGGGGATTATTTTTTTGAGTTCGTTTTCAAATGATTCATTGTTTTCATATAGAAAGGCTATGGACTTTTGTATGTTAATTTTGTATCCTGCGACCTTACTGTATTGGCTTATTGTTTCTAGAGTCTTTTTGTAGATTCTTTGGGGTTTTTGATGTATAGGATCATATCATCTGCAAAAAGTGATACCTTTACTTCTTCTTTTCCAATATGGATGCCTTTTATTTCTTTGTCTTGTCTGATTGCTCTGGCTAGAACCTCTAGTACCACATTAAATAAGAGTGGAGAGAGTGGACAACCCTGTCTTTTCCTGATTCAAGGGGGAAAGCCTTCAGTTTTGTGCCATTTAATATGATGTTAGCTGATGGTTTATCATATATGGCCTTTATCATGTTGAGATATTTTTGTTCTATACTCATTTTGTTGAGAGTCTTAAACATAAAATTGTGTTATATTTTATCGAATGCCTTTACTGCATTTATTGATAAGATCATGTGGTTTTTGTTCTTTGTTTTGTTGATATGGTGTATTATGTTAACCGTTTTACGTATGTTGAACCATCCTTGAGATTCTAGGATGAATCCCACTTGATTGTGATGTATTATTTTTTTAATATGTTGTTGTATTCGATTTGCTAGTATTTTGTTTAGTATTTTAGCATCTGTATTCATTAGAGATATTGGTCTGTAGTTTTCTTTTTTTGTGCTGTCCTTGCCTGGTTTCGGTATGAGGGTTATGTTGGCCTCATAAAATGTGTTTGGAAGTATTGCTTCTTCTTCAATTTTTTGGAAGACTTTGAGTAGAATAGGAACCAAGTCTTCTTTGAATGTTTGATAGAATTCGCTAGTATAACCGTCTGGGCCTGGACTTTTATTTTTGGGGAGGTTTTTAATATTTTTTTCTATTTCTTCCTACTAATTGGTCTGTTTAGGCTTTCTGCTTCTTCTTGACTCAGTCTAGGAAGGTTGTATTGTTCTAGGAATTTATCCATTTCTTCTAGATTGTTGAATTTAGTGGCATAAAGTTTTTCACAGTATTCTACAATAATTCTTTGTATATCTATGATGTCCGTGGTGATTTCTCCTCTTTCATTTTGGATTTTGTTTATATGAGTTCTTTCTCTATTTTCCTTGGTAAGACTTGGCAGGGGTTTGTCAATTTTGTTGATCTTTTCAAAGAACCAGCTCCTTGTTCTATTAATTTTTTCTATAGTATTCCTGTTCTCTATTTCATTTATATCTGCTCTGATTTTTATTATCTCCATTCTTCAGCTGGTTTTGGGTTGTCTGTGTTCTTCTTTTTCCAGTTCCTTAAGGTGTGAAGTTAAGTGGTTCACTTAGGCTCTCTCTTGTTTGTTCATATAGGCCTGAAGTGATATGAACTTCCCTCTTATCACTGCTTTTGCTGCATCCCAGAGATTCTGATATGTCATATTGTCATTTTCATTAGTCTGTATATATCTTTTGATCTCTGCGCTTATTTCTTCTTTGATCCATTTATTTTTTAGAAGTATGTTGTTTAGTTTCCACATTTTTGTGGTTTTTTTCCCTCTTTTTTGCAGTTGAATTCTAGTTTCAAGGCTTTATGATCAGAAAATATGCTTGGTACAACCTCAATTTTTCTGAATTTGCTGATGTTGTTTTTGTGGCCCAACATATGGTCAATTCTTGAGAATGATCCATGTACACTGGAGAAAAATGTATACTCTGTCACTTTGGGATGAAATGTCCTATAGATGTCTATCATATCCAGGTGCTCTAGTGTTTTGTTTAAGGCCAAAATATCTTTATTGATTCTCTGGATGATTGATCTAGAGCTGTTAGCGGTGTATTGAGGTCTCTTAGTATGATGGTATTTTTGTCAGTTTTTGTTTTAAGGTCAATAAGTAGCTGTCTTATATATTTTGGTGCTCCTTGGTTTGGTGCATATATATTAAGAATTGTTATGTCTTCTTGATTCAACGTCACCTTACTCATTATGAAATGACCATTTTTGTCTTTGAGTATTTTTGCTGTTTTGTAGTCAGCATTATCAGATATGAGTATTGTTATGCCTGCTTTGTTTTGGATGTTATTTGCTTGGATTATTGTTTTCCAGTCTTTCACTTTGAATTTGTTTTTATCCTTGTTGCTTAGATAAGTTTCTTGTAGGCAGCATACAGTTGGATTTTCTTTTTTAATTCATTCTGCTGCTCTGTGCCTTTTTATTGGTGAGTTTAATCCATTTACATTTAGTGTAATTATTGACACTGGTGAGTTTCCTATTGACATTTTATACATTGCTTTCTGTTAGTTTTGTGTCTTGTTTGATTCTTCTCTTTTGTTTTTTTATCTTTTGTTTTTGTTTGGTTGTATTCCATACATCTTTCCTCTGTTGCTATCTTTTTTAAATCATGTGCTTCTGTGGTGGTTTTTTCAATGGTGGTTACTATTAAGTAATGAAAAGGGTTCCTACCCTGTTCATTGTAGTGCTCTATCTTGTGAGTACTTTTGCACTCCATTGTCCTTTGTTACTGTTAATCTCCATCCTCTCCCCCCCTCCTTTCTTTTCTTGTCACAGTTTAAATTTGGTTTTATTGTGTTCTTGGTGGAGATTTTACTTGTGGTTTTGTTTTTTTTTTTGTTCTTTGTATATGGTTGGAAAACCCCCTTTAGTAATTCCTGGAGTGGGGGTTTTCTGATGATAATTCTCTCATCTTTTCTATATCTGTGAGTGTTTTTATTTCTCCTTCGTATTTGAAAGATAGCTTTAATGGGTATAGTATTCATGTTTGAAAGTTCCTCTCTTTCAGAACTTTAAAGCTTGTAGAGTTTCCGTTGAGAAATCTGATGATAATCTAATGGGCCTTCCTTTATTTGTCGTATTCTTCTTTTCCCTGGCTGCCTTGAGAATTTTTTCTTTGTCGTTGGTTTGTGCCAATTTCATTATGATGTGCCTTGGAGTAGGTTTGTTGGGGTTAAGAAAACTCGGAGTTCTGTTTGCTTCTTGAATTTGAGGCTTTAGTTCTTTCCACAGGCTTGGGAAATTCTCATCAATTATTTGTTTGAATATGTTCTCCATTCCATTTTCTCTCCCTTCTCCCTCTGATATACCTATTATTCTTATGTTATTCTTTTTGATGGAGTCAGACAATTCCTGTAGGGCTTTCTCATTTTTTAAAAATTTTTTAGTCTCTTTCTTCTTCTCTCTGTTGTGCCTCAAGTTGCTTGTCTTTTATTTCACTAATCCTACCTTCTATCTGGCCTGTTCTATTAGCTAAGCTTGTTACCTCGTTTTTCAGCTCGTGAATTGAGTTTTTCATTTCTGTTTGATTTGTTTTTATAGTTTTAATTTCCTTGGTAATATATTCTTTGTGTTCATTGAGTTGTTTTCTGAGCTCCCTAAGTTGCCTTTCTGTCTTTTCTTGTATATCTCTGAGTATTTTTAGAATTTCTATTTTAAATTTTCTGTCGTTTAGCTCCAAGGTTTCCAATATATTAAATTTTTTCTTCATAGATTTTTCCTCATTTATCTGTGCTACCTCTCTTTCTTTTGTATACATAATATTCGATTTCTTTTTCCTTAATGGCATCTGAGAATGGTTTTGTTGATAGTATTAATGAGAATTAATAAAGAATAAAAAGTTAAAAAAATAAAAAAAAGAATAAATAAAAATATTTCCCCCCCTTTTTTTTTCTCTCCTCACCTCTCCCCTCCTTCTTGAGAAAATCTTTTGGTGAACTGTGAATTATATTGTGCTAAATAGAACAAAAACTACCTATAATAGAGGGCCTGAGTTGGGGAGAAGTGATAAAGGGGAAAAAAGGGGGTATGGATCCACAATATGCAAAAAAGGAAAAAATTTGGGTAAGAATAAAATGATTTTCTTTTAGGTGATGGTTGACTAAGAGATGTGATGAGAGGAATAAGAGGGAAACAGAAAAAAGGGGGAAAAATTTAAAAATTACTATTGTATTTAGCGTAGCAAGAACTAGATAAAATGGAGAGCCAGGGTTGGGAGTATTGATAGTGAGTTAAAAAAGTGAAGTAAAAAAACCCAAAGCACCACAAAGAAAAATTTGAGTCCCAGATAAAGTAATTTGTTTGTGATTGAGGATTGAATGAGAGGAAAAGTAAAGGAGAAAAGAAGAAACTAATATAGAGGGAGAAAAAAAAAGAAAGAGGAAAACAAAAAAAGAAGAAAAAAGAATAAAAGGAGAGAGAGAGAGAGAGAGAGTTAAGGGTTTTGGAGTGTAACCCTCATAGAGAGAAAGGAAGAAGAAAGAAAAGATGATGAGAGATGTAACACTTATGGGTAGTGTAGTTCAAGGACAGGAGAGGGTAAGACTAGCAGAGAATTAAATGACCAAATTGGAAGAGGAAGAAAATAATCAAGACAAGAAGATAAGAGAAACAAATGCACAAATATAATAAAATGGGATAAGTTATAAAATCTGTGGATTATTCTTGGTTTTGAGAGGTTATTTTCTTGCTTTTTCTTTTCTCTCCCTCTTCCTGGTCAGTGACTCTGTACCCCGGGTTCTGCCCCTGTGGCATGTTTAGGTAGAGTTTTGCAGTTGATAAGTCTCTATGGTGATGTCATATATTGGGCTTCAGTCTTGTTGGCAGTTGAGGCTCATTAGCATTTGCAAGCTCCGCCAATGAGAGAGTCCGTATTCCTGGATCCTCTCTCCTAGTCTTTCCATCCTGAATTAGTAGCCTGATGATACAGCTATGGGGTTGCTGCTACCTCTGCCTGGAGAGTAAGAGGCTCAAAGAGCTGGCAAATCCCCACTCTATTCCCACTCAGCGCAGGGCTCTGGGTAAGGCTCAGTCAGTTAGAGCCGCTAGCATAATCAGGCAGGGCTTTGGCCCACACAAAGACCTCTGACTCTGCCCCTCTGTCTGGGAACACGGGCGCCCATTCCCAGGGGAATCTCTCGCCCACTATCTGCGCTCGCTGACCAGGATATCCAGCCAGCCGCCTCTCACTCCTGGTGAAGTGCCCCACCTGCATGGAAAAGTTCCAGTGTAGGAAATTTCACTCCCACTCACTCCCCATGCGCTGCTTTTCGGGGTGCAGGGGCGACCTCAAGACTCTGGTTTTGGCTCACAGAAAGGTCTCTGACTCTGCCCCTCTGTCTGGGAACATGGGCGCCCACTCCCGGGGGAATCTCTTGCCCACTCTCTGTGCTCGCCGACCAGGATATCAGGCCGGCTGCCTCTCACTCTGGGTGAGGCACCCCGCCCGCACAAAAAAGTTTGAGCATAGGGAATTTCGCTCCTGCTCCCTTCCCGTGCGCCACTTTTTCAAGGCGCAGGGGTGACCCCGAGATTCTGCTTTTGGCCCACACAGAGGCCTCTGACTCTGCCCCTCTGTCCGGGAACATGGGCGCCCACTCCCGGGGCTCTCGGAGGAATCTCTTTCCCACTATCTGTGCATGCCGACCAGGATATCAGTCCGTCTGCCCCTCACTCTGAGTGAGGTGCCCTGCCCTCATGGAAAAGTTTGTGTGTAGGGAATTTTGCTCCCACTCATTCCCCAAGTGCTGCTTTTTGGGGCACAGGGGTGACCCTGAGACTCTGGTTTCTGCCCACAGAAAGGCCTCTGACCCTGCCCCTCTGTCTGGGAACACGGGCGCCCACTCCCGGGGCTCTAGGAGGAATCTCTCGCCCACTATCTGTGCTCGCCGACCAGGAGATAGGGGCGGATGGCTGTCCCAAGTGCCTTTCTTTGTCTGGGTTTGGCAGGAGCGTTAGCTTGTGTTGACTGGGTTGTCACAAGCACAGTTTTTCCTCGGCTTGGATGTCCGTACCACAGCCTGGTTCGGACATTTGTGCTGCAGTCTGGTTCTATTCACACCCTGTGCCTGCCTTAGTTCCTATGTTCTCAGTTCCCAGTGAAAGCAGTTCTTATTTAGGTTATTGAGGAAGGCGGAGTGTTTCTTCCTCCTTATTTCCTTTGGGGTTGATTATATATTTAGTCAATTTTTCACTCAATCATACCTTCGCATTTAGTATGGAACTTCTGGAGGCTCCAAGGATAGATTTTACTGTCTCTGGTTGAAGATCTTGTTGAATTTTTGGGGAGATTTATTGGTATTGCTCCTTACGGTGCCATTTCTCTAACGTCCTAAAATATATTTTCAAATCTTCCATGTGGATCAGTTGTGGCCTCTTTCAGAAGGGGTCCTGCCCAGCATTCCCTGTGACATCTCCCTATAAAGTTTCCTCAGAGCACTTACTTAGGACAATCAATAAATATCTCATCTATCTATCTATCTATCTATCTATCTATCTATCTATCTATCTATCTATCTATCATCAATCTATCTATTCTGTCTCTACCACTAGAATGAGTCCAATGGCAGCAGGGGTACCGTATGTCATTGTCTTTTTCTCTTATGGAGCCATACAGTCTTCTAAAATAAAGCTTTTTATGGGGGGGGCAGAGACAGAGAGAATGACAGATAGGGACAGAGATGAGAAGCATCAAGTCTTTGTTGAGGCTCCTTAGTTGTTCATTGATTGCTTTTTCATATATGCCTTGACCAGGAGGCTACAGCAAGTGAGTGACCCCTTGCTCAAGCCAGTGATCTTGGGCTCAAAGCTAGTAACCTCAGGCTTTAAGCCAGCAACCTTTGGGCTCAAGCCAGTGACCATGGAGTCATGTCTATGATCCCATGCTCAAGCCAGTGATCCTATGCTCAAGCTGGTGAGCCTGCACTCAAGCCGGATGAATACTCTCTCAAGCCCTTGACCTCGGGGTTTTGAACCTGAATCTTCTGCATCCCAGTCCGATGCTCTATCCACTGCACCACTGCCTAGTCAAGCTAAAATAAAGCCTTTTAAAGCTGGCTCTCAAAATTTTTGTTGAATACATGGACTTATAAATAAATGAGTAAAAAAAAAAAAAAAAACAAAGCAAAAACAACAACAAAAAAGTCTCCTTTGTTCTTATCCCATTTTCTGTTTCATTTCTTTCCTGGCATCTCCAATTTTCTGAAATCAACTTGTTTTAATTTATATTTTTATTAAATTTATTGTGGTGACACTGGTTAATAAGACTATATGTATTTCAAGTATATAATTCTATGATGCATCATCTATATATTGAGTTGTGTGCCCACCACTTAAAATCAAGTCTCTATTTGTCACCACATACTTAACCCCCTCTACCTTTCAGAACCACCTCCACCCCCTTTTCCTTCTGGTAACCATCATACTGTTGTTATCTGTGTCTCTTTTGTGTTTGTTTGTTTTTTTTTGTTCTGTTTGTTCATTTGTTGTTTTTAGTTTTATATCCCACACGAGTGAAATACCATGGTTCTTGACTTTTTCCATCTGACAAAATTGGCTTGTTTATTATTTACTTTGTGTTTTCTTTGTCTGTTTCTCCCCTACTAGGATGTAAGTTGTCTGAGAACAGAAATCTTGATGTCTTCTTCTGGTGTCCAGAACCATGCTTGGCACATGATTAATTGCTCATTGCATATCTTTTGAAAGAATACATGACTATTATTGTTTAGGCCAATATTTTCTTTTATTTAAAAATCCACAGACACATGTTCTCATCAAAGAGCAGAAAGCTTAGTCAAGGTAAATATTCTTCTGTTTGTCCTGAATAGTTTGTTAGTCTTCTTTCTGTTTCCAAACTTGATCTCTCACAAGGTAAAGTGTCCATTTTCGTGCTCTGTTTTATGTTTTAAGTGTGTAAGAGTATGAGTTCCTTAAGTAAGCTACAAAGGCAGACATGTAATTCCTCTTGGCTTTGTTATATGGCTCTTTTTTGAGCCAACAAAATATGTTTGGCCACATTTTTATGTCAGCAAATCAATTTGTCTGTGGAATGGAAATGTATCTGCACTAAATAATTGTGAATGTCTATTTGAATAGACAAACTTGTGGGTACACCTTTTTAGCTCTCAAGGTATGAAACAGTACTCCATGTTTTAACTGCCACTATTTCACAATTTGGTATTTTGAAAATCAAGGTCATCTTTCATAGTGTGTGAATGTTTTGATTATATCACAGCCCATTTATCCAAAGAACAAATGAAAATAAATGTTGTTAGCTGACAAAAATATTTGTGGTTTTATTATTATTTTTCCAAAACCATTTGGATGTTTCTTCTTTCCATGAAATTGTTTTCAGTTTATTTCCAAATAGAATTGTTATAATCTGGTTATGTAGATGAAATTATCTCAAAGTCCCTTAATTGTTTTGTAGAAATCACTTTTCTTATGACATAAGAAATGGGAGGAAGGAATTGGTATATATTAAAAAGTAAAAAAAGAAACACTTTTTTTTTTTTTTTTTTTTTTACAGGGACAGAGAGAGAGAGTCAGAGAGAGGGATAGATAGGGACAGACAGACAGGAACGGAGAGAGATGAGAAGCATCAATCATTAGTTTTTCGTTGTGACACCTTAGTTGTTCATTGATGCTTTCTCATATGTGCCTTGACCATTGGCCTTCAGCAGACCGAGTAACCCCTTGCTTGAGCCAGCGACCTTGGGTCCAAGCTGGCGAGCTTTTTGCTCAAACCAGATGAGCCCGCGCTCAAACTGGCAACCTCGGGGTCTAAAACCTGCGTCCTCCGCATCCCAGTCTGATGCTCTATCCACTGCGCCACCGGCTGGTCAGGCAGAAACACTTTTTTTTTTAATAGAGAGCAACATAGTCATAATGTGAGCTAAATTGTAATATATCTTACATTTAAATGTTGTATTCTTGATAACTTTATTTATATGTGTTCCTTTACTCAAAAAATCCTCTTGAAATAATGATGTGTGCATAATAATTATGGTTAACTGTAGTGAAGAATAAATATTTTCCAATTGGTGGTTCTGACAACCAGTGAACAGCACCTAGGTTTAGTACAGAATAGGAGTTTAATAAATACTTGTTAAATGAATCTTTAACATGTTGTAATTAGTTCTTTCACCTATTTATCTAATTTTTCTGATCTCATAAAGTATTTACATCAGTTCTTAAACCACTAAATTGTATATTAGAGAAGAAACCAAGACACAATAAAAGAGAGGTTGTGTCTTCCATACATATTTGGAAAGCTCTAAGTAGTCTAAAGTTTTAAAAGTTTATGATTTCAAATAGCAAGCGTACTTAGGTGAGTAGTGCTGATTTAATCTATGTGGTTTTTCTCTTTATTTCTGTTTTAATATTACGGCTTCTAAAACAGTCTCAAGCAAAAAGAAAGAAACAAACAAAAAACCACTCAAAAGCTCTGAAATTTATACAATGACAATGATTAAGAAAATGCAGAAAGGGCACTGATAGATTTTTAAAAACTATTTTAATACAAGATTAATAGCATTTTTTTTAATCGAAATCAGAAATGAAAAATCTTAACCCAAATAATACTCATTTGACAGATACATAAAGTTTTAGGTTTGATTGGTGCACACATTTGTCCTGCACATGCACACAGAGACCTCACTGCTAGGCCATCATTAGGTTTTTTTCATGGAAGTACCTCATTGCAAGGCAAGGTCAAAGATTCCAGTAACTATTCAATTTTGAATGAGGTTTACATGGCCCCATGCTAGGCTGAGTCCCTGTACTGTAGCAAACCATGATATAGCAAGGCTCTAGAATGCATACAGACCAATACTCTATTTGTATAATTTGGCCTAAAGCTAAACACTGGCTAATTCTCCACTGAGGAGGAATACATTGCAAATTTATAAGTTATGGTTTCCTTTATTCCTTTGCTGGCGAAGCTAAACTGCCTTTTGTTTGTTTGTTTTCTTAAAGTTAAAAGTCAGGTCTGTGAGTAAATGAAATATAAGTAAAATGAAAATGAGTCTAAATTTCTGCAAGTTTTGGATAAATCAAAACTTGCATTTGCTAACACTTCCACCTTTAATCAAACCACTTGACAATTAGCCTTGCAAATAGAAGTAACAAAAGAATCACAACTCAGTAATTTGCTATATTTTTATTCCTCCTTGGGGTCTTTAGTTGGTGTTCAGTGCATAGCCAAAACATGTATGTAATGGCTAAAGAATTAAAGTAGGCTAATGTCTGCAGCAGGGAATATAAATTAAATATCAGAATTCTGTATCCAATAATATGTTCAGTGTGTTTGAATTATAGAATGTTACTTTTATAATTAATACATCTTGTCAATGAATAATAGTGTTTTTCAGTGTAGACAAAGTAGTATTTTCTATCCCTTACAATTAAAACAGGTAATACAAGATACTTATCTGGGTAAGTCACTTATGTAAGGGAGTCAGATTGCTATTGCTAAGGTTGTCCTAGGATGGCTATAATCAAAGTACCGACTTGACCTTCATTAAAATGACAGAAGGTTGTCATGGCTGTCCTTTAACACAGAACCATAAGCAGAGCTCTACTTCATGAATTTATAATTCATTTTTCTCTGCTAAAGACTTTAGCCTCTCTTTAGCATTTGTTATAACATATACAAAGTATAATATACACCAATTACAGACGTGTATTTCAGTTAGAAAAATACATATTGTAACTAAACATGTAAATAGAGGCACTTCAATAAGCTAAGTGTTTGCAGTTATGAGCATCACCCAACAATTTCTAGTGTCTGATTTCAGTGAGCCCATTCCTCTCTACTTGTAACAAAGGTCATGATATCATTACAGAATTCAGGGACCATCAAAACAAAGAAGTCAGATCATGAAGAATAATGAAGCATCATTGCTTTCCCTTCCATGAGGCTGAAATGAGAGAGATTAATCTGGCCAAAGGTGGGTGGGGTTAGGTGAGATTCCAAAATACTTCTAAAATGGGGTAACTAGATAAAACTAATTCTCATAAAGCAAAAAAATATTTTTTTCATGTTTAATTAGTTTGAAAATCATGACAAATTAGGATGATGATAAAAACCAGAAAGTTCAATTTGAATAAGATTTTGACCACGTTCATGCAAATGACTGATATTGTGGCATCATTAACTGATAGTCATTTCAGCTCTCTGCCTGGCTTATATAGGTCATTATATCTAACTAATATAGATACTATAACCAATTAAGGTGTTGAAACAAATGAAGCAGGTGTGTATATATTATCTGTGTGTTTAGTGTGTACAGAACATGGGTTCATATTCATAATATAATGTGTTTTCATACACATGCACAAAACGCACAGGGAAAACAAAGCATTCTGATCTATTTCATAGAAGACAATGCAGACACATTTTAAAAAGGAAAGACTTGGAGTTTAAAGCCATAGAAAACAAATTATTACTCAAATAGTCTGGCAAATCAAGGTTGATTTAATTTGTATTGCACCTTAATTATTTGGAGAAAGACAATACTGATTTCTGAATATACAATGACATGAGCAACATAAATGATTGGTCTTTCATAGAGATTTTTTTGTGTGTGTAATTGGTGACAGAAAGCCAAAGTCTGGCAGTGAAATGTTCTCAAAGTATGTAATGCTGACTCAAGCCAAGTGTTAATTTCATTAAGATTTAAATGAAAAGATGCCATAAAACCTCTCAGAAGTCTATGTTTCACAACTCATTAGGTATACAATAGCAATAGATGCTTCTACATACTTTTAGTTTTGCAAAAGTGCTCAATTATACTTAATATTATTGTGCTGCATATGTTCTACTTAAATGTGATGAATAACTCAATAACTAATTATAATTTTGATGAGAAAGGGGATTGAAAAATACCATTTATATGTCATTACTGTCAATGGGTTAACTAAAATGTGACTTTTGTAGTGTGGTGTCTGAAAACATTACCTTTTCCTAACCCCAGAAGCATCATAAAAACCAAGTAACACATGGATAGCCAACTGTATTCATAAAGCCCCAGTTTGGTTTATTTGCTTTTCTCTGTTAGGGGAGCACAGGACCTAGCTTTGGAGCACTTGATGGACCAGTTAGGCTGTGGCTCTATACTGGTCTTTTGCGTTAGGACATTTTTCCAAGTGCCAAGCAGGAACCCTAGGCTGAAGGCATTGTACATAAAAGCAATGGTTTTATGTGAATAACTCATTCTTTATGCAAACAGTTTCCATCACCAGTGAAGTCCTACACATCCAGGGCTCTCTCCATGAGCTCGGTACAGTCTGGAGCATCCAGGACAAAGCACACTCATGCAAAAAGGGTGTGCCCTGGCAAACTTGTAATAAATGGACAGTTAGATACATAAAAAGGTCTCTTTCTTGATTCTTGGTGCTCACAGATCATTGAAGAATTACTTCTCTGAGCAGCACAAAACAAGAAGAGCTGGTTGACAAAACATTTTTGTTATAAAGGGGTGTCAACCCTGAGCTTGGAATTAAGAAGTTAAAATCTGTGATTTGTATATATATAGATATAAAAATAGATGATCATACTAAGACTAAAAAAGTGAAAGAAATCTCCATGTCAATACTATATATATATTTTTTGTCTTGACTTTTTTTTTGTTGTGAGTTATTTTAAAAGAGAATGCCCTTGTGATGCAGAAACCAAGTGACACAAAGCGAATAGCAAAAAATAAAAACTCACGGATGGGTCTAAATGCTTATCAGTTCATTAAAAGAATTCTTCTTTTGGGAGCATAAGAAGCAGAGGGACAGAAACCAAATTAATGTCTAACCTGTGGCTAAAGGAAAGTGATCATAGTGTTGATGATTATTTTCAAGTCAGATCCTTGAAGAGGATGAACTGATGGGGTGTCCACTAGTATCTGAAGATGAAGGGGAAAATCTATACTAATTGGATCCAGTGGACAGACATTAAGAGAATTTAGGAGAATGTTACCCTTACTACAATTGACATTGGGCAGGGTGAAAGAGAGGCGCTGAGTTGGAGGAATATTTTGTGTCATATTAAAGACAGAATTCTAAATTTATGATCAGTACCTCTAAATTAGTTTGGTGTTGTGTGGTTAGAGTGCAAGACAATACCTCCAAGACAATCTTGTACTTTCACTACACTAGAAACATTTCCAAACTTTCTCCCCATAGCATTTTTTTTTAAAAAAAAACCTGATTCGTCACAGAAAAGCTTACACTGGGAGTTGTCTGACAATGCTGAACCCATAGTGTTAAAGCTCTTTTATTTTTCTCTCTTGTTTGCTTCTTTGTTGAAAATGCAGTTGTCTTGGGGTTTGGCCTGATTTTACAAAGAAAATTATTTTCTTTCTACTTTTCTTTTTAGTTGTTATAAATGGGGGAAAAAAACCCACCTCACAACATGAGATTCCTTTACTTCTGCAGCATAAAAGCAAATGAAGGTAAGAAAATCTCCTGGTATGAAAGATTTGAGTAAGAATTCTCTAGAACAAACAAGGTCCCCACGGATAGCGAAGGAAAGAGGAAGCAGTCCGGTCTGGCACCCGGGACTCTTTGGGAAAACACAAGGGAGGCAAGTGCAGCACTGCTCTTCTCATAGAAAACGGTAAGTTTGTGTGGCATGGTCCATTGTTCAAGAGTGTAAGAAAAGAGAGAGTCGGCTGTTCAAATAGCTAAAATGCAGTTTCATCTGACCAGAAACCCAGGATTATCTGTACAGTCTCTGCAGTGCCAGGGTGATGCAGACGAGAGACGCTGAGAGCAGGGAGTGGCCCAGCTGGGCAGCAGAGGAGTCCACTTCTCTCCGGTCAGGATCCACTGCAGGAGCCTCCGTGGTGACAAACTCAAACTCCGTGGGACACACGTCATCCATGCACCCACTGCCACTCCCTGAGCCACTGGCTTCATCACCTGGTATGAACAGATTGACAAAGAAAGTTAGATCACAACTTGGAAAGGTTGGTGACACGCACAAGATTTGGGCGTGGTGGTGGGAGAGGATGTCTCCCCACCGAAAGGTCCCCCAACCCACCTCGACAATTCACTTTTAACAGGCAGGTGGATTGTATCAAAATAGATGGAAGAAACCCAGTAAATTTGATAACCAGAGTTACCCAACTAAGGAACACATGAATTCCAGACCTCGGAAGAGACATACCTACCATGTTGACACGGGAAAGGTATTTTTTACTCTGGCCAGTATTTATATTACTTTAATAAAGTTCATTCTTGGCTACTTTTGTACCTAGGAGCCATTGTTCTTAGTGGTTATTATGCTTTTATAAAAGATTTTGGAAGAACTTTTTAAAGTAAGGAGGAGTAATAGTAAAGAAGAGAAACACAAACACTGCAAACAGGAAATTAGGGGAACAGCATGCACACACACACACACAGTTGTGAAAGGCACATATTATCATCACTTCTGACTACTGTTTTTCTTGATCTGTTCCCCTAAGAACAAGCATGATAGCCAGCCGCTCCCTTTAAAGCAGGAGTTGGTTACGGCTTGTTGGCCGATCTGGCCTGCTGCTTCTTTTTTGTATGGTCCACAATCTGAGGATAGCTTTTATGTTTTCAAGTGTTTGAAAAAAGATCAAATGAAAAATAATACTTTGTGACATGTAAAAAGTATATATGTGAAATGTAAACTTCAATGTCCATATAGAAAGTTACAGTAAAATGCAGCCACAGCCATTCCCTCACACATTGTTCACACGCAGCCCTCAAAGCTGAACATAATTTAATATCTGGTCCTTTATTAAAAAGTTTGCCATTTCCTGCTTGAAATTAGTGCCCAGGTACCCAAACAGAAAGGGGTTTGAGTGCAGCATCTTTCTGCTCTGCCCAACATGCTTGTGGGCCTGCTCTATTCCCACTTCCTCCTGCTTGGGTCCTTCCTGTTTCATGAGCCCTGCATCTGAGACCCCAGCAGGCGCCATTGTTTCCTCACTATTCACTTGTCTACTTGTTTTGTGTTTGTCCCTCCATGGGAATGCAAACTTGTTGAGGGCAGAGACTTTGTGTAACTGTTCTTTCTGATCTCCGTTGCCTATAATGGCCCCTGACATATAGCAGGTTCCCCATAACTTGTTGAATAAATAAATGTACTTTGGGCAGTTTACTCAACTTTGTGAGTTTCCCCATCTCAACAAATATGGACATAAGGCAGGGGTCCCCAAACTTTTTACACAGGGGGCCAGTTCACTGTCCCTCAGACTGTTGGAGAGCCGGACTATAAAAAAAACTATGAACAAATCCCTATGCACACTGCACATATCTTATTTTAAAGTAAAAAAACAAAATGGGAACAAATACAATATTTAAAATAAAGAACAAGTAAATTTAAATCAACAAACTGACCAGTATTTCAATGGGAACTATGCTCCTCTCACTGACCACCAATGAAAGAAGTGCTCCTTCTGGAAGTGCAGCGGGGGCCGGATAAATGGCCTCAGGGGGCCGCATGTGGCCCGCGGGCCGTAGTTTGGGGACCCCTGACATAAGGTTTACCTTGCAAAGTACATGTGAAGACACCTGGTAAAATGTGAGAGGACACAAAACCCAGTGCTTGCAAAGATGCCTGATAAAAAAACAGCATGTTTTTCCTGCAGCAAAGGCAGTCTAGATTTTAACTTGAGGCATTTTATTTATGTGAATAAGAACAAACCTGTTAGCCTTGCTGAGGCTGTGTTTCTTCTTCCGTAAAAAAAACATGAGATAATCCTATTTCTTTCACAGAATTTTTATGGAGGATGAGCGAGATGAAGTTCCTAAGCGGACTCAGAAAATCATAAACCTGGTAATGATATTTGCTATGGCCCCCAGTTGCTCAGTGATTCCATCCAGTAGCCCTAACTCCGCCCTGCTGGCCACAGGTGGTGACGTGTTGATGAAGCTGCTCCTGAAACATGGGTGCCCTGTTGGCTGCTTGGTACTTAAATAGAGCTAAAATAATGCACCTTTCTGATGTTTTCTGGATGAGAAAGGTACAACTCATCACAGTTTTTATTTTAAATTTATAGGACATCTAAATACCAGATAAGATCACATGAATACAGTATAGCAGATCCTTAACATTTTCTCTGCTTTATTTTTAGTAGCCTTTTATAAAGAGGAAAATGCCCATTAATTAAATTCAGAGATAACAGAATTGCTAAGGGGATTGTTCTAGATACTGGTATTATGAACAAGAAGTAATATAACCTTTATAAAGATATTATTAAAGCGATTTAGAATATTAAAAGAGTGGTAAGCAAATAATGACAGGAGACTCCAGATGAGGAAAGTAATGGCCCCACCTCTTTTTGAAAGGAATCAGAAATGCAGGGATGATTTTTAAAAATGTCAAAAGCAATAAGGGTGGTGATGGCTAGAAGATGTGATAGTGGTTTGTATGACACATACTATCCTAAAATAAAGAGTCAAATTTGGTGCTTGGGTTAGAGTTAAGTGACTCTCTTGACTATTGGCTGATTTTTGTTTTCTTTTGCGGGGAAATGGAGCAAAATTTCTCCTCATGAACATCCTCTAAGCATTGCAGATTGACATGTATATAACCTCTTTAGGTAAGAGAGGAGAGAGAAACAAGGCCAACATCAACTAATTTTTATGCATCTTGAATAATTTATTTCAATAGTCATTATCCAAATAATAAAGCATTTTGTTAGAGAAGACAGAATGGATAAGTAGAGATGAATGAGGCTCAGTAATGAGCAAGGGAGAAGTGGAAAAGGCTAAAACCTCGTGCAATATTTTTTTTTCTGAAGAGAAAAGGAGACACTTAGTAAAGAGGAAGAGAAATAATGGGAAGAGTCTGATAAATTCCACGGTAATGAAATCTACAGGGTTGGAAATTATCCCACATTTAGAAAATTGGTTTTTGTTATTTAAAATAGAAAAAAGCACTAAAAAATTTCTGCAGGGGACAACTCGGTAGGATGATGGCTAAGACATAGATGACTTCATATCTTCCATCTGTGACTTCTTTCTATCTCATTAATTCAAGCACACAAGCATCATCTTTTGCTTCAGTGACCAAATTACAGAATTCCTGGCAAGTCTACACCTCATGTTCAAGAAACCTTTCCCTGAAAACTCTCTCTGTAAAGGTGCTTATTAAAGAAAAATAACCTTGTCTTTATAGTAATGCATCTTAAAACCATTTAGACAAAAACCCAAAATAGTTTTGTGTCAATATTCACTTAGTAGCCTCTCAACTCTCTTCTGAAGCTTTTATGACATTAAATAAAATAGTTAAGTTTAATACTACATTTATATTTTACTATTTCTCTCAATATTTCAGAAACAAATGTCAGTGATTCTTGTTGTATATGACTGACTAGAGAGAGAACTAATACAGTTGAATCAATGGCACATAAGATATTCTCTTAGCTCCTTTAAATATGGCTTCAGTTAAATTTCCTAACAACTTCTTAGGCAGAGTTGTTGCCCATTCTATAGAAGAAAAGCCTGAGGCTCAAGAAATAATTTGTGCCTGACTGGTGGTGGCACAGTGGATAGAGTGTTGACCAAGGATGCTGAGGTTTCAGGTTTGAAATCCCAAAATGCCTGCTTGAGTGCAGGGTCACCAGCTTGAGTATGGGATCATCAATATGATCCTATGGTCACTGGCTTAAGCCCAAGGTCGCTGGATTGAACAAGGGAGTCGCTGTCTTGGCTGGAGCCCCACAGTAAAGGCATATATATATAAGAAGAAACCAATGAACAACTAAAAGTGATGCAACTATGAGCTGATGCTTCTTGTATCTCTCCCTTCCTGTCTTTCTTTCTCTCTCTGTCTCTTGTTAAAATAATAACAATAATAATAATTTGTTAGAGACCCTAGTTTATAAGTGATAAAACAAGGATTCTAGCCTAGCCTTGTCAGAGCAAGTTTTAGAATATTATTCTTTTGGCAGGAGTTTGGAACAGAGGCATAAATGTTGATAAGGAAAAGAGAAAGTGAAAACATTACTTTGTAGCTGTATCATTAATTGATCAACTGGCAGATGAAACTCAATTCTGGCTTTGGTATAGCTGGATGCAATCCTTAAGACCAGCCATGATTTTAGTAGTATCCTGTTTTGTGGATCATAGCTTTCTATCTAAAGCACTATAAACAGCTTTGCAGATTGGGCAAGAATGGTACAAGATGAAATGTGACATTGTTTTTGAAGAGAAATGGTGATATAATTTTCAATGACCTTTGTTCACTCTGGAGGTTATTGGTAAAACTTTCTTACTTGTGTCCTGGAAGTTGACGTCATTGCCATTGTATGCATTCTTCAGTTTGTTGGTCATCACACGGAGAGCCATGATCTGCTGCCTGATGAAAGTGTCTGGCCGAGTGATATCTACATCCACCTCAGGATTGTTAATCTGGTTGGTCAGCCCATCATTCATGATCTCAGGCAAGTACCTGCAGGGCACAGAGGGAGAGAACAGAGAAGGGTGAGTGAGGCAGAAGGAACCTCGTTCCTGGAAAATAGGCCAAAGCAAAAACATGCAATACATTTTCTCAGAGGGAGACACGGCTAAATCTCTTCATAGTGGTTTTCTAAATGGCACTGAATTCTTAGGTAGGCTTGCCTATAAATGAATGCATGATTGGGGCTTGCAAAAATTATTACTTAAAATGAACTATTCTTTCTCTCCCTTATCCCAAATGTTAGATACTTATGTCAAGAACTTAATAGCTTTCCTCAACTGTCTTATTAATTTTGCTCATAAGAACTAAACTTGTAAATTACCTATTATCTTAGGGAGTTTTCTTTTATGAGGACATTCTTTCTCAACTAAGGAGGCCCTACCTAAGATTATTTTTAAAGAAATAATAGCTGACATTTATTTATTTATTTTAAATATTTTATTGATTGATTTTACAGAAAGAGGAGGGGTGGGGAGCGAGAAGTATTGACTCATAGTTGCTTTACTTTAGTTGTTTATTGGTTGGTTGTTGTGTGTGCCTTGACCGGGCAAGCCCAGGGTTTTGAACTGGTGACCTCAGCATTTCAGGTCGATATTCTGTCTACTGTGCCACCATAGGGTAGGCTTTTACTAAAGATTTTAACCAGAAAAAATGTCTATATAAAAAAAAATCCTTGAAAAGTTTGAGGAGTCACCAGGGATTGCTGACTGTGTGATTGCAGTGTCCATTAGGGTTTTTATTTTACAATAAAATCTTGGGTCTAACTCAATAATGGGTAAAACAGAGAGTGAAATATAATGGTTCTTTAATTTCCATACTTGTACTAAAATGTGAACACTGTCAGTTCTTCAACATCAATGGCCTAAACTGCCTAGGACTAGGTATAACACCAGAGGAGACTAAGGATCTCAGAATGTGCTTGGAGCCCTCTCTTTCTCTCTAACTTCTTATCCTCATGACCTGTCAGTTTTCCTTCCTTCTGACCTTCTCACAGAGCTCCTCCTACCGGCTTCCTCTCCCATTTCCTGTGTCCCTCCTTGGAGTGCAGACAGCTACAATGGCCTCAAACTGACTTCCCTGTTCTGTCTTTCATTTTAAGTGCATTCTGCATATGCTGTCTGATTGATTTTCACAAAATACTGCTTTCATCGTGTTGTTCTTCTGTTTAAAAACCTTTGAAGATAATATCTAATGTCTATTGAGAGCTTACTAAAGTCAGGCACTCTGCCAAGCACTTTGACATGCATTCTAAAATTCAGTCTCCCAGCAAATCTAGGAAGTAGTACTATTTTATCTTCTTCTCAAGTAGAAACCTGAGACTTAACGAGAAAAAAGTAACTGTGTAAAGTCACAGAGCTAATAGATGGCAAAACAATGACTATAGCCAGGGCAGTCTAGCATCAGAACCCATGTGCCCAAATACTACATCATACAGCCTGGTCTATCATGCCCTATGATACACACTTTATACCTTAGAAATCAAAGCCCATCTTCATCGCATCCGTACTTTCTTATGCTGCAATACTTCTTTCAATGGACCTTTCTTGCCTTGCAGAATCTACTCCCTATACAGATCTGATGCTTGCCTGTGCCTGTGTACTTCTTATCCTTGTCTACAATACACTTTTTCACTTAAGTCTCAAATATTCTGAAGACCCAGGTCCATCCTCACTTTCTCCTTAAGGCAGTATCCAGCTTTTAGGGATCTGCTTATCCTTCAGTAGGGCTGCCACGCTCAGCTGGGCATCCTGTACATAGTGTAAAGTCACCTGCTGAGAGAGTGGAGTGAGGCTGAAATGCAGGCCGAATTCTGTGCCCAGGTGATACAGTTGGAGGGGTTCTCCTTTGGGGCATAGAACAAGGTGGTGGGATAAAGAGGGGACCCCAAGGGGAGCCAGGACATCCTGCACAGACAATTAATAGGCTGGTTGCAGCCCTGCCTAATTGCTATTATTATCATTCTTTTACTATCTCTACTATTGCTGCTTGAAAGATGAAAAACACCCCCTTTTCTTCATTTAGAGCTTCCTGCTTACATTCTTGTACAACATACTTAAAACTCTTCCTTTTCCTGAAGTTAATGTTCCAAGTTCCAGATACAAAGACTGTACCAGTCTCCAACAAAAGAAATAAGATCACACAGAGAAACTTACATGTAAACCTTTCTTCAGCTTCTGAAATTTTATGCATGATGTATTTTTGTATGAATCAGTTTACCCATTTTAAATCAGAAGTCCCTTGAATAAGCGCTTCATCTTCATCCACATCTTGAACAACATTAACTTCACAGTGTCGACTACATAATGAATAATAAAGCACACAGAGTGTATTGCAATTTATTTCCAAAAAGCTTCCTAATATCTACTGCCTTAAAAATGTTCTAACTGAAGTTTTTAAAAAGTCATGGAACTATATATTTATTTTTGTAGTAAAGAACTTCTGTGCTGTCTTTTAATATACCTGGTATACCAATACATTCTTGTTGGATTCTGAGATTGTCTTCCTGATACACCTTTTAGTACGTGACATTGGATTGATTTTTTTTTTTTTTTGTATTTTTCTGAAGCTGGAAACGGGGAGAGACAGTCAGACAGACTCCCGCATGCGCCCGACCGGGATCCACCCGGCACGCCCACCAGGGGCGACGCTCTGCCCCCCAGGGGGCAATGCTCTGCCCCTCCGGGGCGTCGCTCTGCCGCGATCAGAGCCACTCTAGGGCCTGGGGCAGAGGCCAAGGAGCCATCCCCAGCGCCCGGGCCATCTTTGCTCCAATGGAGCCTTGGCTGCGGGAGGGGAAGAGAGAGACAGAGGGGAAGGGGGGGGGGGTGGAGAAGCAAATGGACGCTTCTCCCATGTGCCCTGGCCGGGAATCGACCCGGGTCCCCCGCATGCCAGGCCGACGCTCTACCGCTGAGCCAACCGGCCAGGGCCGACATTGGATTGATTTTAATTGATATTTGAATATATGTGCTGGGCTCTGTGAGATCTACCTAATTCTTAAAGCCCATTGGAATAAACAGTAGCAAGTTCAGGCCTGCTTTTGCTGGTACCAGAATTGAGGGGGGGCTGAAAAGTGTTTGTCGGTTCTGGTGCTACCCCTCAACATTCAGGACAATGATTCCTGCAGCTGGACCTGTGCTGAGTCAGAGGAGAGCTTTGTTTCTTTCAGATGCTGTGTGCTCTGAAATGGCTGGCTGAGACTCATTTATCAGACGCTGACTGCTATAGCTTACATTGGGAATGGTGCCCCTGGGAGTCTGAGCATCCAGGAACAATGAGAGACTGCCAAATACACCCAGCCTCTAACTGTGCCCGCTGACGCGCAGCCACTTACAATAAAAATAAGGAACAATGCACCTGTGTCCTCAGAAACCTTTTCTCCTTTCTGTGTATTCAAAGGGTAGCTTTAGAGACAATGTGGAAACTTAAACTGAAAAACACAGTTGAATAAGAAAATGGCCATTTTGCCACTCCACGGTATATTCTGAGGTCAAAGCTATAGATGGCTGGGAGCAGCCTGAAGGATGAAGGGGAGCCCAGGTCAGCACCAGGACTCATGGTCCATTTATTTGTTGCCTCTCATGTTTGGCCTCCATCTATAATGATCATATCCTACAAGGATAGATGCATCTTTGAGCTTATACCATTCTTCCCTTGATTAGATCTTGCACCAGCTCTTTGACATGACAACAGTCTATTTTTGTACCCTCACAGTTCTGGGAGACACGAAAATGAGGAAGAATATTGCTTCAGATGGTTCAGGTTCTGAGGCTGGGTACGCATTTATCGAAGATGAAAAGATCCCCAAAATCAAGACAAACAGGGTTGTCATCGTTTATCAGTGTTTTATGCTGTGGTGTAGTGTTTTTTATTGTTGATGTAGACTTCTTGATCACATCCAAACATGATAGTTGATTAAGGGTAAGAGTCCCAAGGGAATTTAGGGGGACTGATACTGTCAAACTTGTGGGTGGCTGCAAGCTCTGTCCTCAGATACTTCCTGACACAGTTGACAACCTCTGCCACTTGAGAGACTAAGATTTGTCACCACAGCAGTTTCTCACTGGCCAGCCACAGTGCCTGTCATTGCCACCATTTAAAATCACTCCTTTCAGTTGAGCAGATGCTTCCAGAAAGACCCTGTTGATATCTGAATGTGCTTGCTGGGAGGAGACATGTTCACTAATCAGGGTTCAGTATTTCTCATCGCCACCTTAATGCTGATATCTGTTCTGATGACAAGACTGGCCTAGGGAGGGAAAGGGACACACAACTCTCAAGAGGATGAAGGAGGGATAAATGGTGATGGAAGGCGATGACTTGGGATGGTAAAAGTGCAGTGCAGTGTACGAATAGTGCATTATGAAATGGTATACTTGAAATTTATCTAATGTAATTAACTAATGTCACCCCAATAAAGTCAATTTAAAGAAAAAAGATCTAATAGGATTTCAAAGCTAATAAAGTCTGAGAAGTGACCTCTTTTAGTGAGGCACTTGTAAGGATTAGCTTGATGGTGTCCAGCGGGGTAGGCAAGGGTTTAAGTGGAAGTTAGGTCAGAACTGGGGAGAAACAGGGTCTCTAGTGCTGGCCTGCGCTTGCTTTCAAGTGCCTGACCGTTGCTTTGACTGCGCCTGCCTCCGGGCACACTTCAAGATGGTGAAAGCAGTTTCCATGTTGTCTGCTGGCACAGATGACCTCCATTCAATACATATCTCTATAGCAATTTCTAATTCTAAGCTACATAAGTCATTCGCCTTTGATGGATTTAAGAGTAGTATCAATGTAAGTAGAGATGTAATAATAATACAGGTCCAAAATTCCTTTTCTGCAGTTCCAATACCAATATGGGAAAGGGTGTAAAGAGGTCCAACTATAAGGTGACAGGAAATTATTTGGCATTAGGTAATGAATATACAACATAATTGACTAATCAAATGATGGAGTAATGTTTGCCTAAAATCTATGTACACTTATTGATCAATGTCACTCTGTTATAATTAATTTTCTAAATTAAAAAAAAGAAATAAAGAGAAATCTCCAAAGTTCTTTTCCTGCAATCCGTTTATTATTAAACTTGGATCCGATCTGAATGAGGCTAACTTAGTCCTCATTGATCCCACTTAGTGTACGTAGCAATACATTTTTGCAGCAAACACTTCACATATTTGATTGTGAGTTCTGGTGTCAGACTCCACTGGAAAGACTTTCTAAAAAATGTATGCACTGTGGTCATTTTCTAAAACCTAAAAAATCCTGAATTCTGAGACATGTATGGTCCCAAGGAGCTCAAATAAGGGATTGTGGACCTATGGTATCCATAACCTCTTACAGAAGTTTTCTTAAAAATCTAAGTTTATATTTCACACCCATTAGGATGTTTATTATTAACACACACACACACACACACACACACACACAATAACAAGGATGTTGAGTGGAATGTATGTGCCTGTCATTAAGTTTTGATTGCCAATGTATCTATTTCAAAAGGCATCCATCTTGAATAAACACAATGCCAACTGAAGGTCACATCTACCTGCAAAACAACCAGATAAGAAAGTAGGCTGGCCCCATTCACAAAGGTCCCCTTTTAGAGAGCCATGGGTAACCTAGTAACTGACCACTTGAGTGACCACTACAAATCTCCTTTCTATATATTTCAATTCCAGCTCTTATGCTTTAAATTAGCCAATAAAGAGTGAACCCTAGAACCTTAAGAACCCCACTCTCAAACCCTAATAAAGGTAAAACCCCAGACCTGCTCTCTCTCTTTCTCTCTGTCCATGACCTTGCTATATTGTTCTCAGGCATGCCATGCATCCCCCGTGTCAGTAATAAATCTTGTTCTTCTAAGTTCCCTTCCTGATGGTTTCTTGCTAGTGTGGTTATCATAATAAGAACCTCAACAGTGAACCCAGCGGTAATTTGGGCCCTGGTGGGGGAAATGTCTGTGGAAGTTTCTATGAGTGATGTGTGACAGAAGTCATGTAGCAGGCACTCTTAACCAAAGGCGATACCATCAATAGGCTTGAGATTGATGGAACATGGAGAAATTGGAAGTCTTTGTGTATTGTCACAGGGAGTACAAAATGGTGCAGGAGCTGTGGAAACAGTATGACAGTTCCTCAAAAAATGACACTCGAAATTACTATGTGTTCCAGCAATTCCACTTATGGAATTATCATTCCAAAAGAATTAAAAACTAGAACTTGAACAGATATTTGTACACCCATGTTCACAGCAGCATTATTCACAATAGTCAAATGGCTAAAGCAACCCAAGTGTCTGTCGATGAATGAATGGAGAAACATATGTGGTATACACGTATGATACATTCAGCCTTAAAAAGGAAGGAAATTATAACACATGCTACCATGTGGATGAACCTTAAAGACAGCATGCTGAGTGAAATCATCAGCCTGTCACAAAAAGACAATTGCTATCTGATTCCACTTATATGAGGTACCCGGATTAATCAGGAGACAGAAAGTAGAATGTTGGGTGCCATAGGCTGGGGAGGCATGGCTCGAGAAGTGGTGTTGAATGGGTGCAGAGTTTCAGTTCAGAAGGATGGAATGTTCTGTGGATGGATGGTGGTGATGGTGTACAATCAGTGAATGTACTTAATGCCACTGAACTGTACACTTCAAAATGGTTAAAATGGTCAACTTTAAGTTATGTAGCTTTAACCACAATTTAAAAAAAATCTGTTTTAAGTATAACCTTCTAAAGTTCTTTTTTTTCTTTTTCTTTTTTTATTCAGTGAGAGGAGGGGAATAGAGATGGACTCCTGCATGTGCCTTGATCAGGATCCACCTAGCAAGCCCACTAGGGGGCAATGCTCTGCCCATCTGGGGCATTGCTCCATTGCTCAGCAACCGGGCTCTTCTTAGCACCTGAGGCAGGAGCCATGGAGCCATCCTTACCTCCCAGCTCCCAAGGCCAACTTGCTTCAATCAAGTCAAGAATGCAGGAGGAGCACAAGGATGATGATGATAAGGAGGAGGAGAGACAGAGAGAGAAAGAGAGAGAGAGAGAGAGAAGCGAGAGGGGGAGGGGTGGAGAAGGAGATGGGCACTTCTCCTGTGTGCCCTGGTTGAAAATCGAACCAGGGACATCCACACGCAGGGCTGATGCTCTACCACTGAGCCAACTGGCCAGAGCCTAAAGGTCTTTATTGTTTACTTTTTTTCTTCCCATTTTTTCCAGACTAGGAAGTGGAACCACTCAAAACATGCTGTAACTTCATGCTTGAAGTGAATGTATAAATCCTTGGAGACTATTATTAAGCTAGAGCTGTCTGTGGATTGGTATGTGTGGCAATGAGATATGGTCAAAGGCACAGAGACAGACCCAGGACACACGAGATCTCTCTGGGACCCAGCAGTGTGACCATGGGCAAGCCACTTTGTGATTTTTATACAATTATTTCATATGTTCATGCATATATAAATAACACTTCATTTGTCTCATAAGCTGCCATGTTGACTCAAAGTACATGAAAATGCTTGAAAAATATAAAACACCGTACAACGCTAATGTGTTCTTATGAAAACTGAGTTGTTAACACAACTCCCTCAAGTGTTAAGCTTGCTTATTAGGACTGGTTGACAGTAAAATTTGGCATTTTGAAACATCAATTCATGTGCAGAGGAATGATTTCCGTGGCTTCCCTCCCACTGGAGAATCTGTGGCAGGAAAAGGAACTCTCAGAGGACACACAGCTCATTGGTTGTGGCAGTGAGCAGAAGCCAAATTCTTTGACTTGGCCTCTATCTCATTGGCAAGAGCACCCCAAATACATCCTTTCTTTATAGAACTGGAGTCAGCAAACTCCAGCATGGAGAGAAAATACCCATGAGCCAGTATTCATGGCTGCGAGTTTCTGACAGCCACATGTTTCTTTCGTCCTATTTGTAGCTACAATTTTTACCACTTGCAGGAGGTGCATGAAGCATCCCTGTCTCCCAGTAAAGTCAGCCTTCCTGGGGTCTTCCCTGCCAAGGCTGCCAACAGAAGGGAAGTGGGCTTTTAGAAATGCCAGGTTTGACAGCTACCGGTTCTCTTCCCAGACTGATTTCTTACCTTCCTGAGGTGTTTCCTGGCTGGGGATGCAGCAAGTATTTTCCAGTTCTTTAACGTGCAGCTAGAGCACTTTGGGACATATTTTGCAATCAGACTAAGAAAATATTGTCCTGCCAGATCTGCCAAGTCACTGTCGTTGACAGATTTCTCATCCCCATGCACCGTTTCGTTCCTCTTCCATCTGCTCAAACTTACCCAGTCATGACTTGCTATTTTCTTTGCTTAACCAATCCACTCAGTGGCTGGTGACAGTGACTGATCTATTTTCCAGATTTTTTTTTTTTACTTATTTCTTACAATTTATGGTATATACCTTCTGGCCTCAGGAAGGATTTCCTTTGGGTGGCAGTTATTTCTGTGAGGATCAGGTGACTTAAAAGATGGCAGGGGCTCCCTGCAAAAGCTCTGTTTCCCAAAAATCCAATTAATCCCCATCCCTCATCCAACGAACGGGACCACCTCCTCCCAGAAGACATTGTAAAGAAAGGACATGGTGAGCACTGAACACTGGTGCACAAAGAGCAAAAGTGGAACATTGTTTTGCCAATTTTATGGGGAGAGGGAGGAGACTGAAAATAACTGACATCAGAAACCTGAAGACTCCGTCATATGTATGTTCTATCATGAAATCCACATGCTATTGGGACTTGCCTCTCAGACTGGCTTCCTTTTGCATTCTTCCTGCCCCATTGACTCCTGCCCCTTCTCTCTGTCATGTAAGGCACTTTGCAGCATTGTTTACTGCATTGTTTAGATGAGCGAATAAAAAACTATGGTTCATTTACACCAGTGGTCCCCAACCTTTTTTGGGCCATGAACCAGTTTAATGTCAGAAAATATTTTCACGGACCGGCCTTTAGGGTGGGATGGATAAATGTATCACATGACCAAGACAAGCGTCAAGAGTGAGTCTTAGATGGATATAACAGAGGGAATCTGGTCATTTTTTAAAAATAAAACATCGTTCAGACTTAAATATAAATAAAATGGAAATAATGTAAGTTATTTATTCTTTAATTTAATTCTTTCTCTGCAGACTGGTACCAAATGGCCCACGGACCGATACCAGTCAGTGGTCCGGGGGTTGGGGACCACTGATTTACATGATGAAATACTACTTAGCCATAAAAGATAAGGAAATTTTATCTCTTTGCGACAGCATGGGTGGACCTAAAAAGTATTATGCTAAGTAAAATAATGCAGCCCGAGAAAGGCAATTTCCATACGATTTTACTTATAAGTGGAATCTAATGAACAAAATAAACAAACTAGAAACAGATTCATCAATTCAGAGAACAGACTTGACAGGTGTAGGAGGGATGGGGGTTAGAGGATGGGTGAAAAAGGTGAAGGGATTAAGCAAAGAAAAAAAAAAGCTCATAGACACAGACAACAGTGTGGGGATTACAAGAGAGAAAGAGGTGTGAGAGGAGGTAAAAATGGTAGAGGGAGGATAAGTGTTGACTTGGGTTGGTAAACTCACAATACAATACACAGTTGATGTATTACAGAATTGTACACCTATCCCCTATATAACGTTATTAACCAATGTCACCAAAAAAAAAAAAAAGTAAATAAAATGTGTGGGGTTTTTTTTTCCAATTAAGTGAGAAGCGGAGAGTCAGAGAGACAGTCTCCTGAATGCACCCTGACCAGGAATCCACCCAGGAATCTACCAGGGGCAATGATCTGCCCACCTGGGACCGCTGCTCCTTTGCTTGGCAACCAAGCCATTTCAGCACTTGGGGTGAGGCCATAGAGCCAGCCTCAGTGCTTGGGGACACTTTTGCTTGAACCATTCGAGCCATGACTGGGGGAGGAGGAAGAGGAGGAGGTGGAAGAGGAGAAGGAGGTGGAGGAGGAGGAGGAGGAGGAGGAGGAGGAGAGAGAGAAAGAGAGAGAGAGAGAGAAAGAGAGAGACAGAGAAGGGGGAGGGATGAAGAATCAGATGGTCACTTCTCCTGTGTGCCCTGACCAGGAATTGAAACTGGAACTTCTAGATTCTGGGCCAATGCTCTACTGCTGAGACAACTGGGCAAAAATAAAGTGTTTTACTTGAAAAAATAAAGAAAGAAAGCACAGTCCACAAGCTAAGAAGAGAGTTCTCTCCAGAACTCAACCCTACTAACACCTCGATCTTGGACTTCTGGCCTATGAGAACAAATTTCTGTTTCAGCCATCCAGTCTATAGTATTTTTGTCATAGTATAGTATTTTTGACTAAGTCACTAATTGAATGAAGTACTACTCAAAGTGTCTCTTGTGACCCACAAAGGCATCCTGTTTGAGGCCAGAGGCTTACGTGGACAATTTCTTGTAAATGTGAAAGCTGTGCTGTATTTCCAACTTTAAATTCTCTCTTGATGCATGTGCGATGCTGAAGCAACTGATTGTTAAAATGATTTCAACTTGGCCTGTGCTCCAGCTATCCCTACTGGATGGCATTACAATGGAATAATGTGGCCTCCCTGGCCCAGTTGCTGTTGTTTTAAATACAAGAAAAGCCCTATTAAAGAGAACATCAAGGGTGTCCATGAAGACAAAAAGAAAACAAAAAATTGTAATATGCTCTCTAAAGAATAAAAAGAATTTCTTTCTTATCTTTTTTTTTTTTTTAACAGGGACAGAGAGTCAGAGAGAGGGATAAATAGGGACAGACAGGCAGGAACAGAGAGAGATGAGAAACATCAATCATCAGTTTTTCGTTGCGACACCTTAGTTATTCATTAATTGCTTTCTCATATGTGCCTTGACTGTGAGCCTTCAGCAGACTGAGTAACCCCTTGCTTGAACCAGCAACCTTGGGTCCAACCTGGTGAGCTTTGCTCGAACCACATGAGCCTGCGCTCAAGCTGGCGACCTGGGAGTCTCGAACCTGGGTCCTCCGCATCCCAGTCCAATGCTTTATCCACTGCACCACCGCCCGGACAGGCAAAAGGAGAATTTCTTATATGTTAATAGGAGCATAAAGTTCAGCTGCCTAACAAAATACAGGACTACCAGTTTAATCTGAATTTCAGATAAACAATGGATCTTTAAAAAAATTTTCTGTGTAAGTATGTTTTATTTGGTGTTTGTTATTTTCCTGTGCTAAATCTGACAAACTCTTCCTTAGAGTCTTGCTACTCAAATTGTGGTCCCTAGACCAGCAAAACTGCATCCTCTGGATTTTGTTGCAAATGCAGAATCTCAGGCCCCAGCTCCGACTTCTTGAATCAGAACCTTCATTTTTAACAAGATGCCCAAGAATTTAGCCTGCACATTACTGTTTAAGAAACATTATTTTAAAGTTTACAATTTATTTTTATGGCCATGACTGTTTTGGTTTTCAAATTGTTCCAATAGGTTGGAAAGGAAAGGGATGTGTGGAAGGGGTCCTCTTGATGACCTGGTGTCATCAGAATGGAGATTTAAATGTTGACAGGTTCGTGGGCACATGACAATTTCCTCCTATCAAAGGGCACAGTCTCCTCCTTGAGTCCCGCCTCCTATTTCCAAACTTGTTTAGCTGTTAAAGCAAATTGACATCTGCCAGGGATGGGTAAGGGTGGGGGCCGGGGACAAAGGTATATTCATATTCTAAGGGAGCCAGCACTCACATACCCTTGACCTTTATCTCAACACAGCAGATTTCCCCTGTGACTGCTTATAGCAGCCACATCTATGTGCCTCCTGTTTCAAGTTATTAATTGCAACAGTGTCATCCATTTGATACCAGATATTTGAAAAAACAAAATAACCATTGGAGTAAATAGACATAACCACTGTAGGAGTCGTTTTGATCTCAGAAATTTTCAAATGTGAAATAGATACATTTCTGAATGAAAGGAAGTGTGGTAAAGAGTTATGGAGTAGCATTCAGACAATAATCAGGAGAAATATGGGTGATGGAAGACAAGCTTGTTTAAATACTTAGATTAATAAAAGGGCTGCAGGAGTGGACGTGAACTGAAGAATGGGGCTGAAAGAGTCTGCTGGACATAGAGAGAGGGAGAACTGTCTGGGTGATTAATAGTCTCCTTTTACAGGTTTCAGTGCAAAAACTCCAGACTGTGACGCTCAATGCTAGTAAGTATCTCTATTCCACCTGTGGATAGATTTTTTAAAAATCGGGTTCTTTTATTTCAGGTGGATGATAAGAATAATCTTTCTATTTATCTTTCTTCTTTTTTTCACAAGCATTCTTAAACACCTGTCTTCTGAAAATCCATACTTCGAAAGTAGGAGAAAAGTAGGTTACTATCTGCATTACAAATGGAGTTTTCAACTTACAAAATAGTTCAGTAAAATTTCAGTGAAATTTTTTAAGTGAAAAACTGTCAAGATCAATTAATACTGAATGAGAAGAAACCTTCAATTAAATTTAATTCAACAAGTCTTTTGATTATCTACGTATTATGCCATAAATAGAAAGTTATAATATTAACATTCCATTCCAATAGAAGAATTTTTTAAAAGGAAATAAAAGAAACCATTAAATTATAATTTTTCATTAGGAGTATAGTTCAAGTCACAAAAATTTGACAGCCTTATCTTTTAATAATATACTGGGTTATATTCTGGAATATTCCTACTAATGACTTTATTGCATTAAATTTGATAGTGTCCCTCACTTGCATAAAGTCTTTCAGCGGCTTCCAATAGATCTCAGGATAAAATTCAAATCTGGTCCCTGAGTACTGTTCCAGAAACTTCTCCAATTATGTGGTCTTTTCACAAACCTACTTTCCCCACAAACAGTATGGTACTTGAAGTTCAAAAATTCATTATTTTCTCTCCAGCCACTGTGCCTTTTCATATGTTGACAGACAACATTGTTGTGTTACAGCATTTAATCCAGAGAGCCTTGCCAGACAGAGGGCGTGCTTAAAGATACCACTGATGGAATGATGGACTTAGCGAATGAAGATTCACAAAATCTTTTACAAAACTAAGGATCTATTTCAGTTATTCTCCTAACCTAGGAAGGGCTGTATTCAACTGTCATTTTTTTTAGAGGCAGGATATAGAATTGAAAAGAACACTGGGCTAGGATTTGGGACGTTTCAGCTGTCACCCTTGTTAACTGGGTATCCTTGAGCTAATCGTTTTCCTTGTATGCGCTCCTGATGTGCACAATGAGGAACCTGGCTGAACCATCCCAGTCACCTCTAGCTCTAACTTCAATCATCTTTATCTTCTCCATTCATTTTCTTTCTTTCTTTTTTTTAGTGAGAGGAGGGGAGGCAGAGTGACAGACTCTGGCATGCACCCTGACCCGGGTCCATTTGGCAAGTCCACTAGAGGGTGATACTTTGCCCATCTGGGGCCAATGCTCAGTAACAGAGCCTATTTTTTGTTTAAAGTGCCTGAGGCAGAGGCCATGGAGCCTTCCTCAGCTCCCGAGGCCAATGTGCTGGAACCAATCAAGCCATGGCTGCAGGAGGGGAACAGAGAGAGAGGGAGAAAGAAGGGGGAAGGGTGGAGAAGCAAATGGTCACTTCTCCTGTGTGTCCTGACCTGGAATCGAACCAGGACATACACACATTGGGCTGCTGCTCTACCACTGAGCCAACCAGCCAGAGCCCTCATTCATTTTCTTGATGGAGTATAGTTCCCAATCCACACCTGCAACTATTTTTTTTTAAATTTCCTTTTGTAAAAAGTTGCATATGCACCAATATCCAGCAGCCTGTGTAACCATCCATGGGAATGTAGTTGAAAACACAGTTTTCATTTTAGTCAAGGCTGAAAGGTAAACACGGATGGGCAACAGAGCAACTCGTACAGTCAAACACTTTCCATCTGGTCCTCTTTTACAGTATCTTTCTGCGCAGTCATCAGGAAAAGGCACATTAGAGTCTGTTAAATCTTAGCGGGATTTGCTGGCTTAAGGTGTCCGTCCTAAAAGGCTGTACTCTGGTAAATTACTAAGCATTTTTGGGGGGCGTCTTATTGATATCATGGATATCTTTCTGAACCTCATGATCTAAGATTTGGATATGAATATTCTGGGGCTACTTGAAATACAGCTTTTTCCATAGCTGTCTAGTTTTTACTATGGAAAGCTTATTTTTTAGTATACTTAACAATATGATTTCCAATAGATGCTAAAAATGCAACTCTACAGTGTAAGAAATAATACCTAATGGGCATCTCACTTGTACCCCTGCTTACCTTCTGCAGTATCTTCTGAACTTAATATCCATGTCTCTTCTTGTTCCCTCTTGATCATAGCTGCTTCATACATTTACAGCCACCCAATAAGGTTCCAGAACAGACCCCCACACCTGGGGCCCCCACTCCTACACCTGCTGGTCAATCCCCAAAGATTCCCTGAGGCCAATTTACCAGCTGCTCTATCCACTTGTATCCCCGCTGGGAGGGCTTCAGGCAGACCGCTCCTGGTGGCCTGCGCTGCTTGCCCCCGTCCAACTTCCCCACCCTGTGAAAACTCAGGCGAAGCCCGTTTCTGGGCTGAATGAAAGAATTCAGAAATCCTCTGTCAAGTGGCGATAGTACCGGGCTGTGAAGCAGCAGAGTGAAAACGGAGCCACTTCTCATCAGGAGATCCCAGTGGGGCTTTTTGAGGCGCAGGACCTATGAGAATACTTTTCTGGTTGTCTCTCGGTCATTCTGTGTTCTCCTGCCCTTTTTAATGAGCACTCTAAAAACAATTTTTTTTTCAAAAAGTGAAAAAAATTAAAGTTGAATTTCCACTTCTGGTTTAAATTGTGATAAAAACAAACAGACAAACAAACAAACAAAATAAACCCCCCAAACAACGCAGCAAGCCAAGCAAATTGAATTGTGGATAAAAACAGCCCTGCTATCTTACAGTCATTAAGTGAACATAAAAGGCCCTTCGTGACTTCAGATATCTCTAACTTGGCATCTGTCACCATGCCTCCATCCTCACCCAGAGGCAAGGCATTCAGAACAAGGATTCCATGCTTAATGGCACCTTAAGAGTAAGTGCTCCCAGGAGCCTATCACACCTGTCACTCTAAACAGCTGTTGCTAAGTGACAACTTGTGCCCTCCACCCTCTGTTGCTTTCTGCATAAACAGGTTCTGCAGAGTGGTGCCAGGAGTGTCTTCCGGAGGCGGAGGAGCAGAGCCCCGTCCCCAAGAACAGCGAGTCACCCCTCACCTGGCTTTGCTGTGCCCATTCCAGCATTCCTCTTCATTGGATGTGCCTGCTGTCACGCTTTCATCCTTGCAGATGGTGTAGGGCAATGCCGACCAGACCTTTTTAGAGAGCTTCAGTTTCTCTTTTATGTCTGTGACCTGATCAAGAAAGCAAGGGAAGACAGTGACTATTTCTCCCCGAGCATCGCTGGTTTCTAGACAAGGACGCTGCTCAGGTGAAGGTTAGAGAATCTGTAATAGGATGAGTACAGACTCTCGGTTTTAAGAGAGAGACAGGATTTATTGTCCAGGACAGCCTTGCTCCCTGCCCCCTTGATCTTCTGCCAGCTTCTTACTAGAGAGTTCTCAGGTAATTGGTTTTCTGTTTTCCATCTTTTCTGCCCCTCTGTCCTTTCAGTTAAAAACTTATGAAGCATCTTCCTGGCTTCGAGTCTCTCTCCAAGTGGGAGAAGTAAGTATGTCCTACTGCAAACACCACAAATGCATTCTTTAGAATTCACTTGCCTGGATGTCAGATAAATGCACTTAATCAATGTACCAAGAGGTCAATGCCTTTCCCAATGGTCTACTTGTTTCTGCAAAAAACACATATTGTCACTAATTCAGCTGCTGGTGACTCTCCTTTTGACTAATTGACAAGCCTAAATAACAAACACTGGGATGGTGAGCAGCAACCCAAATACACTTTGATGGTGCCAGAGAGAAAAAAAGTCAGTCCAAATACAGTGAAGTGTAAAATCCACAGCTCTATGGGTGGATGGCCCAGAGAGGCTTAGTAACACCATCTTTAGTGTGATCAGGCTCAGCATTGACTGTGCACCTGGGAAAATGGTAGGGAGCCAACTCTAGTACCATTTTGCTTCCATAATTAACATATCAGTTCATGCAGTCACAACCTTGATTTCCTGTTCTACATAGACACTGGGAAAGTCTATAGATGTTTGAAATGCCTGTTATTGGTTGAATTATGTTCTCCAAATTCATATGCTGAAGTCCTGACCCTCAGTACCTCAGAATGAGATCCTATTTAGAAATATGGTCTTTACAGAGGTGAGAAAGTTTAAAATGAGGCCATTAGGGTGCCCCAAGCCAGTATGACTGGTCTTCTTACAAAAAGGGAAAATTTGGATCTATAGCTCTGTGTAAAGGGAAGACCATGTGAGGAGACAGAAGAAGAAGACATCCATCTACAAGTAAAGGGAAAAGGCCTGGGAAGGATCCTTTCCTCACGGTCTTCAGAAGGAACCAACCCTGCTGACACCTTCATTTCGAACTTCAAACTTCTAGAAGTGTGAGACAATAAATTCCTGTGGTCCAAACCACCTAGTCTCTGGTACTTTGTTATGGCATTCCTAGCAAATCTACATATAGCATGTTAGCAGGGAGAACCGCTGAGGCTTAATGGTGTCTTTGTACATTGATATCAATACCCTTTGGACACAAGGTATTCTATGTTTACTGTGGATGGAGTATAGATTTGAGAAAAAAATTCCAAAGATCAGGTTTAAGAGTGAACACAGAGAAATAAAAGACTCTGGCATTTTATTTGAGCTCTTGTCATGTTTCTCAGTAGTTCCAGAATCCTAGCCTCTGGCCTCTGCTTAAAGGTGATGCTGACAATGACAGAGATTTCAGCTCAGAGACTTCAGCCTGCTCACTCGTATAGATGACCAGAATGTTGGATCAGAGAACGTGCTACCTATCTTTGACTAGTATGATGTTACTTTGTTTAAAGTGTGAAAAAACCCCCATGAGTAATGATATTCTAAGAAGTAGCTTACACACAGGACATGTTGAGGATAACCTAAAACCTCCATTCTCTGCTTCACCCTCATTCCTATGACCTGGGTCCCCCGCTGCCCCCAGCTCTCCTCCTAGCCAGTGTGACTGGGGAGGAAAGTTTGCAATAAGAGCCTGTCTCTTTCCGCATACCTCTCCAGGCACAGATGTGTGCGTTTGTTATTATTTGCTCTTATTCTTTTGTTTTAAAGATAAGTGACATTTCTATCCAGCCATGGTTGAGTGTACATTCTGTTTATCAATTACAAAAAAAACCCAACCCCTGAAATTCCAGTTAATAAATGTTGAAAGAGAGATAGTTAGAAAAGAATCACCATTCTACAACTGCTACAGTAATAACTGATCTCAGTAAGTCGCATCAACAGATGCTGTTGTGGGTTGAATTACTTCGCCCCCCGGCCCTGAAAGATGCTGGAGTCATAACTACCAGTACCTTTGAAAGTGCCTTTATGTGGAAATAAGGTTGTTAGAGATGATCAAGTTAAAATAGGGTCATTAGAGGGGCCCTGATCCAGTATGAATTTGTCTTTATAAAAAGGGAAAGTTTGGACACGAAGAGAGACACAGAAGGAGAAGGCCGTGTGAAGATGAAGGCAGAGATCGGGTGATGCAGCCGCCAGCCAAGGAGCTCCAAGGAGTGCCAGCAAAGCACCAGAAGCTGGGGGAGGCCTGGGGCAGCCTCTCCCCACAGCCGCAGGGGAAGCAACCCTGCTGACACTTGGCTATCAGACTTCCAGACCTCACACTGTGGAATAGTAAGTTTCTGTTATTGTATGCCACTCAGTTGGTGGTACTTGGCTACAGGAGCCCTGGCAAACTAGGACAAATACAAAAAATGTTGGGTAAAACATTTGGTGGAGACCAAGATATTTACACAATCTCAAAGTATCCCCCCACACAGAGGCGGATTTAACGGCAGGTGCACCAGGCACGCGCCCTGGGCCCTGACTTCTGAAGGGCCCCACAAAACCCCAACTTGACACTTTTTTCCAATGTAAGGAGCCCAATATTTTCTTTCGTGCCTGGGACCTCAACTGACCTTACTCTGCCTCTACCCACACGGGTTATTATTATTACAAGGAGAAAGCTGGTCGTTTTACAGTGCAGAAAAATTGTCAGTTCCCCACCTTGCCCACGTGATCAACGTCACGGGACAGGTTGACACTGTGCACCTCCTGATGTGATGTGACAGGAAGGACACATCACTTTTGCAGCCATAATTCATAACCTGAATCCAATTATGAAACACATCAGATAAACCCAAACTGAGGGACCTTCTGCAAAACAACCGGCCTGTATTTCTTAAGCTGTCAAGCATAAAAGACAAAGAAAGGCTGGTTTAAGGAGAATGAGAGGCATGGTGTCCAAATGCAGCACACCGTTCTGGATAGGACTCTAGATTATGAAATAATTTCCACAAAGAATATTATTGAGATAGTTGGAAAAATGTGAATAATAATTCCATATTAACAGTGTTGTATTAATGTTAAATTTCCTGAAAATAAAATTGTACCATGGTAATATAGAAGAGTGTCATCTTCCTAACAGATACCTGCGAAAGTATTTAGAATGAAAGGGTTATGATTTCTGCAACTTACTCTAAGATGGTTTAATAATAACAATAATAATCAGTACACAGATGTACAGAGAAAGAGAGAAAGTAAATGTGGCAACTATTTAATAATCTGTGAACCTAGATGGAGGTGTATAATTTTTTAAATACATTTTTTTGGTAAGTTTAAAGTTTCTTCAAAATTAAGATTTTTTTTTTTAAATAAAATCTCTCCCATTTGATTTGTTCAGCTTTGGTGTCCTTAACCTCCAATCTGGGCCACCACCTCCAGGCCACTCACTCTAACTGTTCTCAAGCACCAACCCCAGAGAAAGGTGCTACATATCCATAATTAATTCAGAATACCAAACTGAAACACTGTAAGGTTTATTCTGTCCCATTATAAAGTGTACCAAGAATAAGTATCCCTTTTATGATTACTTCATAACTAAATTCCCACCTTTACGCTGTGGGAATCTGAAACAAATACATATATATATATTGAGACACAGAGAAAGAATAAAATTGCATGATGTTCCAGAAGTATATCCTCTTTTGGTATTTTCAGAATTTAACCGTGCATGCTATGCTGCTCATTCTTAAACTCAAACTCAAGTCTTGTTTCTTATAAGGTGTGTCCTCTGTACCCAAGAAAGATTTAGATTCATCTATGAGTTCCATAGTGCCCTGGTCATGATGTTAATTAAGTACTGACCACCCCATACTTAACTAGTTGACTTTTCGGATTTGCTCTTAGATCACACACTTTTTGAGGCAAGACAAGGTTCTAGTTTGTCTTAGTGCTTAGTATGGGTCAGGTGAGCAATCGCTTCAGTGTGTCTGGGACACAGGGGGATTGTAAGGCTCTGAATTTTCAGTGCTAACATTGAGAAGCCCTGGGCAGACCAGGACAAGTCAGTCCCACAGATTTCTGCAGAACTAGGTGCTTAATAAATGTTGATTGAGAAAGTGGATCGAATTACCCCACTCTGTTTCCAGGTCACAGACAATACCGCTAACACAAAATAGTTGGGGTCAAACAATGTGCGCCTTCATTTCAGGCTGTGCAGCAGAGTGAGGAGGGTGTGTGTCCGTTCTGATGATTCACTACAGCACGTTTCATGGTCAGGCTGTGTTCACCCTGGCATTTCAGCGGCCAGGCATTTTCGCTGTGCAAGGGAAGGAGATAACAGCAGGGGAGCGGTGAGATATGTAAATGCTGTTTTAACATTCTGCACAGAAACGTGGGTCGATTCACTTTCCGACTGGCATGGGGATATAGACAGCTGGAAAAACGAGTGTTATTAGCCACTGGAGAGGAAGATGCCTTCAGTTCTAAAGAACAACGAATGTTGGCAGTTTCTTTTTCAGTTTCAAGAAGTTTTTCAATACTCACATTGGCTAGAAACATTTCTTTTTATTATTTTTATTTCTGAATAATATATGGGACTACTAAGCTGTAGCTCTAGACCTAAGTTTTTTTTTTCTTTGCTGAAAATGAGGTGTCTACAGTAATGAGCATAGCTTTATGTTAACAAGCATCCTTAGTGCAAATGTGTTGTTAAAAAATGATAGTGAGTCCTAATTTATTAATAATGAAAACCTATGAGAACAAAGACCTTGAATCAAATATGGGATTTACAATTTCTTTTCTCTTTTTCCCATATGAGCTATTCAAGGACAAATTAATTTTCTCCAATACTTGCAAATTATATTTATCATTTTTCCAGTATGTTACACTTTTGTAATCAAATACTATAATAAGTTATACCTAAGTATTAAACATCTTTCATTTATGCTGTTGAGAGATCCTGAAAGTTAAACAACTCCTGTTAAGCCACAAGACTCTGATCCAAATAAATACTGTCTGGATCCACAGGGAAAAAAGGAGCCTCCTTTTAGAATTTATATGGAGTTTATTCTAATTTCTCATAATTCCAACTATTGGCTTCAGTAGTGGCATAGACTCTAATTTTAAGGCCTGTCAAAGGGTCCTGGATATTTGACTCTAGGAGGAAAGTGGAACCATTTTCATGCCTACTCTTACAGAATCGTAAAATTCAACGAAAAGGAGAAAACTGGCAAAGTGAGGTACTTTGTTTTTAAAGGGATTAGCAAAATCAAAGAGCAGAAAGAACTGTCCAAACACTGTTGTCTGGCAACATTTAAAAAGTAATCTTGTTCCAAATATTGAACCTGAATCTCATCAAGATACTGACTTAACAACTTTACAGGAAATACTAGAGATAGAGGCACCAGCTAACACTATTCTTAAATGGTCAAACACAGTCAGTGTGTGGGATATTACGTGAGATAAAGGTCTCAACTCTTTAAAAGAGGATGAAAAAAAAAAGGAAAGGAAATTGTAAATGAAAAGCAACTCCAATGGCATAATGAACCAAATGCTATTAATTTACTGAATCCTGAATTTGGAGATGGGCATCCATCTATAAGAGAGAGTTTTGAAGTAACTGTGAAATTTTGAATATAAATAAATAGTAGACACTATTATTCAATTACTATTAATATTCTTATGTATAATGATGGCACTGTGGTTATATAAAAGACATTGTGGTTGCTTTTAGGAAATTCATGCTGAGATATTTAGGGATAAGTGCTGTCTATTTTACTTACTTGAAAATAGCAAAAAAGTAAACTGTTATTGAGTCTTTCCAAGAGATATAGGAATGTTCACTTTATTATTTTTTTCCAACCATTTTAGTATTTTTGAAAAAGTTAAAAATAATGAAAATTTGGGGGAAAAGGAGACTAATTTTAGTGCACATTGTGTTTAAGAGCTTTGTTGAATTCATCTCAGGTCAGTAACTCATAATTATTGGGGCTATGAGCTTTCATTGAGTCAGGTACTCACATTCTTTTTTTAAAAAAATACATTGACACACATTATTATATTAATTTCATGTGTATAACATAGTGACTAAACATTTATATGCTTTATGATGTGATCATCCTAATAAGTCTAGTCCCTATCTGATACCATACATGATTACTAAAATATAATTGACTATATTCCCTATGCTGTACTTTATATCCCTGTGATTTTTTATAACTAGTAATTTGTTTTTCTTAATCCCTTTCACCTTTTTCACCTATCCTCCTAACCCCTCTGCCATTTGGAGACCATCAATTTGTTCTCTGTATCTACAAGTATCTGTTTTGTTCTTTAGATTCCACATATCATAGGGTATTTGTCCTTCTCTGTCTGACTTATGTCACTTAGCATAATAACTTCTGTGTTCATTCGTGTTTTCACAAAAGGTAAGGTTTCATTCCTTTTTATGGCTGAGTAATATTTTATTGTATATATGTACCAAATCTTTATCCATTCATGTATCAGTGGGCACTTGGGTTCCCTCCGTATCTTAGCTATTGTAAACAATACTGTAATGAACATAGGTGTGCATATATAAATATTTTTCTGAATTAGTGCTTTGGATTTTTTCAGATAAATACCCAGAAGTGGGAGTGTTGAGTCATATGGTAGTTCTAGTTTTAATTTTTTGAGGAAACTCCATACTGTTTTCCATAGTTGCTACGCCAATCTGCAATTCCTCCAACAGTGCATGAGGGTTCCCTTCACACTCTCATCAACACTTGTTGTTTATTGATTTATTAATGATAACCATTCTGACATATGTGAGGTGCTATCTCATTATGGTTTTAATTTGCATTTCTCTGATGATTAGTAGTATTCAGCCTTTTTCATATGTCTATTGTAAGGCACTCACATTCAATCTTCAAAACTCTGTGTGTGCTGAAGTATTACCTTTATACCCTTTTTACAACTGGGAAACAAGGAGCTTAGGAAAGTACAAAACTTGCCATGCATCTAGTAAATTGTGGAGATAGGATTCAAATTCAGTGTAGACTTCAGAACTATTACTCTTGTTCTTAACCGCTAGGCTTAATAGGGACATTGTGTACAGCCATGGTCTCCAAAGCATGTGTGTTGGGGTGGTGTTGGAGGTGTGTGTGTATTCCTGGGAGTGTGCAAAATGATTCAGGTTGAAAACAAAACTTCTATTTTTAGTTTTATATTTTTAAACTTGGGTGGGATAAATTATGAAGTGTATTTATAGTTGACCTTTTAAAAGCCAGAATGTAACAAGCTCTGGCCGGTTGGCTCAGTGGTAGAGCGTCGGGCTGGCGTGAAGAAGTCCCGGGTTCGATTCCCGGCCAGGGCACACAGGAGAAGCGCCCATCTGCTTCTCCACCCCTCCCCCTCTCCTTCCTCTCTGTCTCTCTCTTCCCCTCCCGCAGCAAGGCTCCATTGGAGCAAAGATGGCCTGGGCGCTGGGGATGGCTCCTTGGCCTCTGCCCCAGGCGCTAGAGTGGCTCTGGTCACAACAGAGCAATGCCCCAGAGGGGCAGAGCATCACCACTGGTGGGCAGAGCGTCGCCCCTGGTGGGTGTGCCGGGTGGATCCCGGTCGGGCGCATACAGGAGTCTGAGCTTCAGAAAAATACAAAAAAAACCCAAAAAAGCCAGAATGTAACATTTCACTTTCTGGAAAGTCATCTTTTTAGATATACATGAAAGGTACTTAATGCAAGGAAACCTGTTTCCTGGTGTCACCAGTGAGACAAACATGCTCTTGTCAGTTTTCTCAAATGAATGTTTTGTTCAATTTTTCTTCAGACTTAGGTGGAGATTATTTCAATTCAAGAAGGTCTGAGTGAACTTTTCCCAAAAACTAGTGAAGAAGTCAACCTTAACATCTGGGTCCTCCCAGGGGATAGCACATTAAAAAAAAGTAATCTGCTCCAAAGACCTTGTCTTTGCTGGTTAAAATCTCCACAGTTCTTACAGGCAGGTGGAGAGAAGCCCACTTATGCAGAGCTTAAGTCCAAAGCCCTGTCACTTGCAACCTCAGCCACTGACCAGGAGAAATTTCCATATCAGACCAGAGAGTTCTGATATGAAGACGTTAACCTAGAGATTCCAAGATGGCAGTGGAGTAGGTGGACATTCCAAATCTCATTTCCCAGGACTAAAAATAAATTTAAAAATAAATTTAAGAATAATCATCTTGAAAACCCAACTTTGGAGTAATGAAGAGGAGTCTATAACCAAGGATCACAGAAGAAGTCACATTGAGACTGGTAGGAAGGGCAGAGACGCATCAAAGGCTGCCCTGCTCCCAGGAGCGAGGGGTGGCTGAGGGTTCCGAGGGACTCTCACTGCAAGGAGGGTCATCCTGAGAGGTGTGGGTGCTCATCCCCACGCTGCGTGCCCAACCTAGAGCACCAGAACCTAGAAGAGGTGTCCACACAGGATTTGGAAATGAAAAGAGCTGAGGTTTCTGTCTGCAAGAAAGAGACAGAGGTTGGAGGTCTTAAAGGGCCAGCAAAGAAAAAATCATTCACAGCCATGTACCCAGGGTTCTGGCAGAGGTCGGGTTGAGAGGACTAGAACCGTGTGAGGAGAGTGTGAAGTTGGTGATCTAGGGAAAGACACTGTGAGGGATGGCCACCAGAAACCCTGTGCTGAGTCATTCTCCAATACTGTAATAATCACCATCTTTCTTGGGTTGAGCAGTCCCCTCTGAGGGGCATCAGCCTGGAGAAAAGCAACTGCCCCACTCTCAGGAATCCCTCATGCCCCATCCTGTGGAGACTGAGAAGCCAGGAGGCAGGGGGTACATCAGTGACTTAGTTTTTTGGTGTTGAGGCTGGAGCTTACCCCCCCAACCACACTCTCCTGAGACTATGACTCATGTTTCTTCCTCACAGGAGATTCAGTAGAAACTGTCCAGACTGCAAGCAGACCACATTTCTGGGTGTCAGAGGCCATACCCACCAGATTATTGGGGCCACATATTACTGAGATCTGTGAAAAAAGTCTGGACAGACTGACTCCTGGGGCCTAGAGACCTAGCCACACCCACCACCTTTCCTAATCCCTGAATTGCCACAAGCACTAGACTCTAGTAGAGGTTTTATTTCAGTGACCGACCCCAACAAGCAGCCAGCAGACAGAGGCTGCAGGAGGTGGTCTCAGAGAACCTTGGCCTTTTGTTGACCTTACCCTAGGCCAAGTGTGGGTAAAAATCAGCTTAGGTATGTGGATTGGTGTTTCCATGTGCATCTGGGCCCATCAGAGGCAGCCACAAACTCTGGATTGCTTGTAGCTCCAAGAAGGTTGTTGAGAAACAGTTACGGACAGTGTCTTCCATTAGTCTGCATTGGATTTCCTTCAGGGAAGCCCGGGGCTGGTACATCCAGTGGCCAGCTGAGGAAAGCAATGGTCAGGACCTAATGACCCTTGCTGGTGGCATGTCTGAAGGGAGGGCTCATCAAACACCTGGCTCAGCTGAAGAGAGCTCTGCTCTCTGTGATCAGCACTGGCACAGTGGCTTGAGCACATCGGACAGGGTGGAGTTTCACAGTCAGCAGGCTTGGGTCCTGGATATCCTTCCCCGCTGGGCTAGGTTCCATAGGGGGTAAGGAAAGAGGCTTGGACCATGGAAATTCAAGGTGTGGGTCCCCTGGAGACTATTGTTGGATCCGGTCAAGAGGCTTAGCCACTTTTGGGGGGGCACAGTCAGTCCCAGGGGAGGACTCTCTCAGTTTTCTTTCCTGAGACAAGGGGCTCTCCAGCTGGAAGAACTTCTGCAGAGGGAACTATCGGCCCCACCCAATCTGAACCTGCAGCTCACCTCGCTGGGGAGAAATAGAATTGGAGTATCTGGCAGTGTCTGAGGGATTAGGCTCTGGAGTAGGGACCACTTTCCCCCCACTGAGCTCCTGACCAAGAGACCCCCTGAAGTAGGGGGTCCCACTAATGTTATATTCCCAACCTCAGCTGCCTTAACCCAGCAAACTTGCAAGCTGTAAAGGAGTAGGTAGGCTGAAGTCAGTTTAAGCTGACACTATAGTCTCTCTATAGAAGACTGTGGGAAGACAAGGCAGCTGCAAGAAGAGACAGAGCAGTTGAAAAGTGGAGGCAAATCTTACAGAGCTTGGGGCTTTTACAGAGATGCTGTCATCTCTAAGCAGAGGAAGCTGATCTTTATACAAAAGTTGGCCCTTCCCACCATATTCAGGCACAGAAAATGCAAACACAAACAGAAAACAGAGTAGTAGCTCCAGACAGGTAGCCCATGGTCAGTTACCAAGAACTGCTAACACCAACCCAAGAGGAGCCAGAACCAACACAACCAATAGTGAGTAACTGACTACACCAATGCTAGAATCAGCTAACTACACAAGCAGCATGCCCAAAGGAGGAGTCCAACAGTCACCAGACACTGTGGAGAATAAATACACACAACAGGACAGACACTGTACAGTGTCTAATACACATGATCAAGGTTGACCCTTAGAGCCAGCCAGCCTGTAGGGATAATCACACCCATGAAAGGACTAACAGCATTCAATATTCCAATACAATAGAAGGGTAAATGTTATCCCCAAGAAACATTCCTAGAGCAAGGAGCTCAGGTGGTCAGTACCACTGCACCCATCTTTCTCATAAAGACACCACAGCAAATTTCAAAATTAGAACAGAGCCACCTAATACACAAACAAAATGGGCAGACAAAGAAATATGATCCAAATGAATCAACAAGAGAAATGCCTGAATAAAAAAACCAAATGAAATGGAAATAACCAAACCATCAGATGCAGAGTTTAAAATAATGGTTATTAGGGTGCTCAAGGATCTTGGAGCAACAATGGATGACCAAAATGTGATCTGGAACAAAGAGATAGACAACATTAAAAAGGACATTGGAATCATAGGGAAAAAAACCAGTCAGAAATGACAAATAACAATATTGAAAATTAAGGTAGCACTAGAAGAAATCAAGAGTAGGCTAGATGAAGCAAAGGATTGAGTTAGTGATTTAGAGGACAAGATATATTTAAGCAAAGAAGCAGACCAACAAAAAGAAAAGCAACTAAAAAAAAACAGAGGAGACTCTCAGAGAGCTTTGTGACAACATGAAGAGAAACAACATCTGCATCACAGGGGTTCCTGAAGGAGAAGAGAATGAACAAAGGGTTAGAGAACCTGTTTGAAGAAATCATAGCTGAAAATTTCTCTGAACTGATGAAGGAAAAAGTCACAGAAGTCCAAGAAGCACAGAGAGTCCCATTAATGATGAACCCAAGGAGGCCTATACCAAGACATAATTAACATGCCAAAGTTAAGAGACAAAGAAAGAATACTAAAAGCTTCAAGAGAAAAAACAGTTAATTAACTACAGAGGAGCCCCCATAAGGATAATATCTGACTTCTCAACAGAAACACTTCAAGCCAGAAGGGATTGGCAAGAAATATTCAAAGTGATGCAAAACAAGAACCTACAATCAAGACTACTTTATCCAGCAAGGCTATCATTTAGAATTGAAGGAGAAATAAAAAGCTTCTTGACAAAAAAGAGGCTCAAATAATTCATTACAACTAAACCAGTACTGCCAGAAATGTTAAGGGGCCTGCTGTAAAAAGAACAAAGGAAAAAAGATAATTAGAGATAGAAGGTTGTAGGTTTAAAGAGTAAAATGGCAATAAATAGGTACATATTAACAAGAACCATAAATGTAAATGGATTAAGTGCTTCAATCAAAAGACATAGGGTAGCTGCATGGATAAAAATATAGGACCCATATATATGCTGTCTAAAAGATATCCATCTCAGAACAAAAGATACACATGGATCAAAAGTGAAGGGATAGAAAAAAATATTTCATGCAAATGGAAATGAAAAAAAAAGCTGAGGTAACAATACTTATATCTGACAAAGTAGAGTTTAAAACAAATGCTATAGTAAGGGACAAAGAAGGTTATTACATAATGATAAAGGGAACAATTGAACAGGAGGATACAATCATTGTAAATATCTATGCATGTAATACAGGAGCACCTAAATATATAAAGCAGATTGTGATGAACAGAAAGGGTGAGATTGACAGCAATATTCTAATAGTAGGGGATTTTTATACCCCAGTAACATCAATGGATAGATTCTCCACACAATTAAGATCCTCCAGAAAATTAAGAAAGAAAGAGCAACCTTAAAGGAGACATAAGATCAACTAGATTTAATAGATATCTTCAGAACATTTCACCTCAAAGCAGCAGAATGTGCATTCTTTTAAAGTGCTCATGCTACATTTTCTAGGATAGACCACATATTAGGACACAAAACAAGTCTCAATAAATTTAAGAAGATGGAAATCATATCAAGCATCTTCTCTGATCACAGTGACATGAAACTAGAAATCAACTACAATAGAAAAACTGGAAAACATTCAAACACTTAAAAGGTAAATAGCATGTTATTAAGTAACACATGGGTTAACAATGAGATTAAAAAAGAAATAAAAAATTTCCTTGAAACAAATGAAAAGGAATATACTATAACAACCTCAAATCTATGAGACACAGAGAAAGAAGTCCGAAGAGGGAAGTTCATAGCATTATAGACATACCTTAAGAAGCAAGAAAAAGCTCAAATAAACAACCTAACCCTGTGCCTAAAATAAGTAGAAAAAGAACAACAAATAAAACCATTTGGAAGTAGAAGGAAGGAAATAATAAAGATCAGAGCAGAAATAAATGACATAGAGGCTAAAAAACAATACAAAAGATTAATGAAACCAAGAGCTGGCTCTTTGAAAAGGTAAACCAAGTAATAGTGAGGGTGTGGAGAAAAGGGAACCCTCCTGCACTGCTGGTGGGAATGCAGGCTTGCGCAGTCACTGTAGAAAACAGTATGGCATTTCCTCAAAAAGTTTAAAATGAAACCACCTTTTGACCCAGCTATCCCTCCTTTAGTTATATATCTTAAGAATTCCAAAACACTAATTCAAAAGAAGATATGCACCTCCATGTTTATTGCAGCGCTGTTTACAATAGCCAAGATTTGGAAACAGTCCAAGTGTCCGACAGTGGATGAGTAGATAAAAATGCTGTGGGACATATACACAATAGAATACTATGTGGCCATTTTGTAATGGCATGGATGGATTTGGAGTTTATTACGCTAAGTGAAATAAGCCAGGAAGAAAAAGACAAATGTCATATGATCTCACTTATAAGTAGACTCTAAAGAACAAAGTGAACTGAAGAATGGAATAGAGGCAGAGTTGGGGTCATGGGAGCAGAGGGTCAGCTGTCAGAGGGAAGGAGGATGAAGGGATGGAATCAGAGAAGGTGAAGGGGTTAGTGAAACTATATATACTTAACACAGAGATAAAGATAACAAGACAGCAAGTCCCAGAAGGAAGGGGGAAGAGATGTTGGCAGAGGGGGCAAAGGAGTAAAGTGGGGGGGAACATTGTTGAGGGTTAAGGGTGTTATATTGAGTGGGACACTTGAATCCATGTTAACACAATAAATTTAAAAAATTTAATAAAAACAAACAAAAAAGCGAACCTACAGCCAGATGCCTTTTGGTCGATCAAAGGTTCTGCTTCTACAGATCTGACTGCCAGCTCTTGGCCTTGTATTTACTAGTATCGTGAAACATGTTGAACTTCAAGCTTTTTGAGCTGCTACCAAATCAAGTTTCCAGGAGACAGCTTCCATTAACAATTGCTCATAAGACATGTTGTGCCCTTGAACAGTGTCTTTGTCAGAAGAAATGACAGGCTGTTAGTAGATATCCTACCACCTCTCTCTGATAGAAAAACAATGCTCAGTTTACTCTTAAATTGACAAATAAAAGATAAACAAACTGGTACCTGCTCTGGCCCCTAACCTCTTCCTTCTTGTTCATCTGAAGACTCCATTTTATGCCTTGAGGACAAGAACAGAAGCAGGCTCCCACATCGAGAGGTAAACATGACCCAGTCATTGGGAAATACTTCAGTAGTGTGAAAATCATAAGCAAAAAGCTATGGTCCTCCTATCTCTCTTAGCTGACCCTCCTCCCCACTTATGGAATAATAAAGTTTACATATAAAAATACATAAATATATAAAAGGAATTAAGAGTTCCTAATATTTATTCCATCCTCAGATATGTATGCCTCTTAATCAGTCCATATGGCAATAGCTGTTCCTCAATTATGTTGTGGGAAGACTAAGACTTCCATGTCTTAGTGGAGAGAGCCTTACAGTAACACCTCCACCTCCCTTATTAGCTTGCTCCTGGAGTATTGAAATCTATCACAGTTCACATGTGCTGGAATGCATTTATGGATTAGATTATGTAGTTTTAACTAACTCATTAAATGGACCAGTGACTTAAAATGACTTTGGCAAAGGAAATTTGGATTTCTCTCATTTCAAACAGTGCAAGCACAAGTGAACACCAATAAAATGGCAGGCATGATATTTCTTTTACTCTCAATATGTCTGCAAAACTATAAAGTAAAATTAATAAGGATTCTTTGTTTTATCTCATTCTTCAAAAGTGTCTAATTTTGCATAACTTTTACAACATGCAGCATTCACCTTCAGCAGCACTTATATATAATTTATGCATACATAGTTATAAATACACTGGATGTCTATGACTGATATTTTGCTGAGAGCTAGATGAGATCAAAACATTCTGTAGCTCACTCACTGTCTATAGCACAACGACTGATGATACAATGTATTTAGAATCAGTACTTAGCAAGCAAAAACTTTCAGTGAAATCCACTTAATAAGATAGGGAAGTACGTTATGATTTAGAAAAAGTTCTAATACATTAGTTAAATAAGAAAAAGACTTTTGTTGCTTGTGTTCATTCACTGAACACTTCATACTTGCCTTTTAATAATTCAGGTTTTATGCTACACTCTGGGGAAACAAATATGGCCAGTGTATAGTCATTGCCCTTGAAGTTTTTCTAGCCTCCTTGTCTAGGGCAGTTAAACAGACATGGACCAAATATGACAGTCATGGATAAGCAAAGGACTGGAGAAGCACTTAGATGAATTTGTCTGGAAATTTCCTTTCTGGAGAACACCATACTTCCTCCCAAGCAAGGAAGTCTTGGCTGATATTCACTCTTTTGTGCTTTCTGCACTCTGACATGAAGGCAATTAAGAAAGCTGGTTAGTCATTTCTATCCAGAGAGATTAAAAACCCAAAATGCATCCCAAGTTTTCACCTCAACCAGAGGGATGACTTCGTCCAGGCAGAAGCCATCATTTTCAGCCACCGCTCTGGTCTTCCGCTCCTCCCTTTCCTGACTCCCAGGGGAATATCTGCTCCATAGTGGAGACTAGGTAATCAGCACTGTGCATGTCCCAAGTGTCTAAGAAATACCTGTTGAATGAATAAATACTTGAACAGCATTGCTGATTATCTGCTAAGGGAAGTAAGATTTCATAAATGATTGATTGTCTGCCATCTACTGTCTTCTGGCTTTTCCTTTGGAAAGTTCAGAAGACATGGGCAAATGCTGCAGGCTTTCCAACAAAAGTGCTTTTCTTTGACCTGATTATCCCTGGAGTGAGAGGGGAATCTCAAATGATCCTTGCAATCCTCCAATTAGGGTTCTAGTCTCCTGTCATCATGAATGTCCTTCCCGGTATAATTGACATAGGTATGATGGAAGAGCCTTGGAGATCTCAGAGGTAATCTTAGCTTGGAGAAAAACCATGAGAATTTAACTACAAGTGGAATGAATCCCATCTTAAAGTCTTTGCAATTCCTTATAAAGACACACTATTTCCAGTACTTTCCTTTTTTTTTTTTTTTACCAAGTGACCTCTTAAATTCTGATCTGGGGTGTGTTTGAACTGTTGCTACCTTTGTCTTCTCTGTGGGTCCTTTAATCTCCCCCCAAAGAGTTTACCCATAGTTATGTCTACCTGAGGCCCAAAGTCCATCTTCCCTGGACCTTTTTTTTAACCTTGGATCATCCCTGTGAGGGGTGAAAAGTGAACCGTGAGAGGCTGCTTGCTGTCCTCCCTCAATTACAAACAGACTAGAATTCACTTGCCTAGATACCAGTTGTGTGCACCTGGCTAAATGCTCTATTTGCTTACAACTTCAGAAAGATTCCTGTATGCCTATTTTGTCTGTATGAAAGCATAATGTGACCGGATGTCAATAAAATATACCATATCTTTAGTAACAAGATGGTTAATATTTAAAGGGTTATATATTAAATAATACATATTGAAGGAGAAAAACATTGTGAATATTTAATAGGCTAAAGGTTATTTGTTAGCTTTATAAGACAATCTGTTTAAAGAAACAAAGATAGGTTCATTTTTACCTCATTGACAAGTCCACTCTACTTGGTCAAAATAAAGGATATGTACAATCACAATACCATTTCTGCAACCAGAGAATTTAATAATTCAGTTTCAAAGACAGTGACCTCATCCAACTTACTCTAGAGAAGTCCCAAGTCACTTAATTCACTGTATTAGAATTCAGTTCATATATACTCCTTCAGTGATCAAACACAGGTCTGTGAATGTACCTCTTCACTACTTCTCTCACTCACTCACAGTGAATGAAAAAACATGCAGACAGTCTGGAGTAGAGTATTTAAAATTCCCAAATCTCACCCTGTTAAAATTAATTGTCTAAATTAAAAAAAAATAGATTCCAAAATCTTTGAGGGAATACAATGTTTTCTCCTGTGGCGAAGTATCTGTAAATAAATATTTCTAATGTTCTTGAGGAAGTAGGGGTTTCTAATACCGATAAGGAAGCTGAAGAAATACAATGTGCTTAATCTGCTTGTTAAGTTTGTGTTGAAGCCTGAACAGCATTTAGCATCCTATCCACTAACCATGTTTTCTACTTTTTTTGAGTTTGTGAAACTCTCTGGAATTATATTTCATGTCTCAGATTGTCCCTGTCTGTAGCCTAATTTTTGGTGGGGATTGGGAAGCTTGGATCAATCACTTGTAACATGTTTTCTTTCAGGAACCTCCTAAATAAGTCTAGGGGATGATATTGGGGTCCTGTAACATGCAGTTTGGCAGTGAACACTAGCAGATTTTGGCCATACAACACACCGAGCACTCAATCGAGTACTTGAGTCACTGCACAGTCTAAAACCAGCCTCACATTCTGAGCTTTTTCGAACATTCTTAGGGAAGTCAACAAGAAGTTCTATTATGAGGTGACATATTTTCCCCTCTGTGCTATGGTACTTTTCACATTATTCCCCAAGGAGATAAATACAAATTCGTTTCATAGGAAAAACTAAGAAAAATAAAACAACTAGGAATGAGAGCATCTTAGAAGGTTCAAAAAGACAGTGCTTACTTCTGTCAAGTTTCTCAGGGGATTTGGAATTGGATGAAACATTTGAAGAGTTTGCATCATCCCTTCTGACTTCCTGTTTGAAATTTCTTGGCTGCCTGATGACACTGTATTAAGGACATGAACCTGAAAAGACAGATGAGGTCCTTTTCTGGCAAAACACTGGTTTTCAAAATAAAATAAATATGGGAAATATCAGAAATATTTTTCTATGCTGCTCAGGTAATATTTTTGCAACAGATTTTAATAAAACAGCCACAAACTTTCAAATCATATATTTTTTTTATTTATTTACTTATTTTAATTTTTAAGTGAAGAGAGGAAAGATAGTGAGTCAAACTCCTGCATGCAACCTGGCTGGATTCATCTGGGGCTAATATTCAAATCAAACAAGCTATTTTTAGCACCTGAGACCAATGCACAGACTAATCAAGCCATTGGCTACAGGAGGGAAAGAGGGAGAGATGAGGGAGAGGGAGGAGAAGAGAAGCAGATGGTTGCTTCTCATGTGTGCCTTGACCAGGAATTAAACCTGGGAGCTCTATATACTGGGTTGACTCTTGGTCCACTGAGCCAGGGTTCAAATATATTTACAGATAATGTTCTGATGGTGTTTCTTTTTGTAAAGTATTACATTTTAAATAATTAAGAGTATTAAGCATTCTACTCATCCTTGCAAGTTAACACTGTTTAACATCAAACAAAATTAAATACAACAGTGGAAGGAAAAAGACAGGAAGATGTTTGGTCTGTGGAAATGCATATGAAAACAAACTCTTATTTTCAAGTGTTTACCTAAATTGGGGCACTATTTACTTCTCAACATTGAAAATATAAATAATTTCAAGATGCGGTTTTATCATTGAATCATTAAATTTGGGGGTTGAGCTGAGCTTCCATGGTCCAAAGCTTCTATAGGATTCTCGAGATACTCATCGAGACTCCACTTAAACATTTCTCATGACAGATATCAATGTATAACATAAAGAAGACTTGGTATTTTCTGCTTGACCTAAAGCAAATCAGTTCTCTTTGAGCAGTTCTGGGGGTTTTCATGGATAAGGCTCGACCACAAAGCATAAGCATATTCTTGTTCCTTCTCCTGCAGCTGGCATTAAGATGGAACCGCCAACCTTGCTTTGTTCCTTTGAAATCTATAGCTAGTTTTAGTTGCCGAGATTGGATTTTGTTTTCTCTACTTATTACATGGTAAAGTCTTTTTCTGATTAATTTTCTGACCTTGCATATATTCAGTCTTGCTCTCTTGCTCTCTGCTCTTGTCTGTTGAGACCAGCTCTGTCTTCCTTGGTCTCCATCATTTCTCAGGCATTATATTAGCTGTGTAAGGGCAGACATCCCCAAGGAGTTTTCCCTGATCTACTGCATGAATTATAACAAGTGTTGATTCTAAATTAGGTTATTAGATATGCAGTCTTCATAATCCCAGACAGGAAGGTCTCAGATGCATTTTTGAAAGAAGAGAATGAATTCATTCTAGTGGTTGTATAAGGCACATGGAAGCAATTTGGATATTCAAAAACTGACCTCTGCTCCCACCATCATCTATTCTATCATCATGGAATAAAAACATTTGAAAGTTCTTTGGGGCTTGAAAAGCAGATTTCCCCCACTTTTCTTCAATTGCCTGATAGAGCCAACAAGACCATTGCAGTGGAATGGACTAATCCCATTGTATAAAACTAACCTGGAAATTAGCACCAATTCAGAAAACTTCTAGAAAAAGCTTATGTATTTAATAGCCCAATTTTGCCAAGTGAAAAATTTTGACATTCTGAATATTCAGGCTTGCTAAAAAAATTCTAATTCTTTGCCAACTATTACTTCAAATGTGCAACCCCTTTATAGGGTCTGTGACAATTATCATAAATCCATACAAAGTCTCTACTTTTGCTTGTGATTGACATAATGCAGTGATTTTGTTAAGTTCATAACTCCCTGAAGTTACTCTTAAAATACAGAAATTTTATCTTCAGGAAATGTAATCTATGACATTACATATAAACCGCTAATTAATAAAAGCAGAGGAGTTATAACAAAGCATAATAATTTGAGTTTGGGCATTCCTGAGAATCTTAGGATTCATCATTTAATTCCATCTTTGTGGCTATATTCTGCCAAACCAAAGACAGAAATAGATATCTATTCAGATCTCTTTCTCTGAAGCAACTACAGGCAGTTGAAACTGACTAGGAAATGACAATTTCCTGAGATAGGTGTAATTGAGCAGGGCCCTTTTAAGTAAGATTTTGCAAAAAATGGTTTCATCCAACAGGAGCATCCAATACCCACAAAAATGTTTATAGATGGAAAAAGTCACTCAGATGCAGCACAGAAAAATATTCACAGAAAAGATGAAATCAGAGTAATGGCAATGTGAGAAATACTTCTGATCTCTCCTCTTGCAATTTCAATAAATTGAACAACTATAATGCAGCAAAGAAACTCCAGCGGGGCTCATAAGTACTCCTGAAAGATACATGCACTAAATGAACTAAAGGTGGGATGGGGTGAAAAGGGGGGTGGTGGAAGATAAAACACATTCACAGGAGGCTTTGGAGAGGAGAAGAGACAAATTTGGAGTGACTGGGATTTTTTTTTTCCTCTGCTGGACTATGGGGAGGAGGGAAGCTTGAGCTCTCTGGATTTTGTCTGAGGGGAACAGAGAGGGAAACTCAGAGTGACTGGGTCTCCTTCTTCCAGGAAGTGCAGTGAAATAGAGGGGCAGAGGGGGAGATAAACCAAATCAGCCAGAGAACAGAGTCATGGCCAGTGTTCCCATGGTCTCTCTGCAGCCTGCACTCAGCAGAGACAGAGAAAGCAAGAGTGTGGCTTCCCAGCCTTGCAGATCCTGTCTCCTTCATTTCATAGTATGGAGAGTGGCAAAGACAAACCCCACAGCTAGCTCTCCAGAGCTGGTCTCTCCCCTGAAGAAAAGAGGTGTGCTATGTCAGGTACCCAGGTATGTTGAGATGTGGAAAGGATCAGCCAGAAGCCTGAGATCACCATTGCTAGAGCTGTAAAGTTGTAAAGCTGAAGCCATTAAGTCCTCACAACATGCCCTAACCATCAATACAACTGCAACTCTGCCTACATCATTGCAACAGCAACATTTCAGTTGTGGATAGACCAGGAACTTCACAGAACTAAAAGTTGTAATACAGTGACACCAGAAGAAATCTTTTAACACAGAAATTCATTTTTTCTGTTTCCCAGTTTTTCTTCTTATTCTTTTTTCTCTTTTATCTTCTTTAAATATTATATTTTTTATTCTTATTTTTTGTGGTGTTTTGTTTTTGATTTTTTTGCTTTGCTTTTGACCTTCTTTACTGTGGTTTTTTTACTTGTCATAATCTTTTATATTTTTATTGTACTTTATACTTTAATTTTTCAGTTTTTCTGGCTTTTTTTTGGTTAGGGTTTTTAACAATACTCTCAAATGTCATCATGGAAGAAGAAATCAAATACCATGGCTACAGAGATAGAGAGGTATTTCAGAAAGAAAATAAAAAATCTCCAGAAAAAAATCTCAATCACATCGATACCTTGAAGTTAAATGATAGATAATTCAAAATTGAAGTTCTGAAAAACAAGATGTGAAAGGACACCAATAGGCAACTTAATGAGCTCAGAAAACTAATTAATGAAAAAATAAATACCTCACCAAGATTGAAACTTTAAAAAAAGAGATGAGAACTCAATATATGAATTGAAGACTGAGGTAGCAAGTTTAGCTAATAGAACAAGCCAGACAGAGGAAAGGATCAGTGACAACACAGACAGGCAACTTGAGATGTTAAAGAGAAAAGAAGAAAGACACTCATAAATTAAAAAATTGGAGGAAACTCTACAAGAATTGTCTGACTCATTCAGAAAGAGCAATATAAGAATAATGGGTATATCAGAAGAAGAAGAAGAGAGAGAGAAGGGAATGGAGAGCCTATTCAAACAAATAATTGATAAGACTTTCCCAAACCCATGGAAAGAGTTTGAGCCTCAAATCAAAGAAGCAAACAGAACATTAAGTTATCGCAACCCAAATAGACCTACTCCAAGGCACATAGTACTAAAAATGTCAATAATCAATGAAAAAAAAAGAATCCTCAAGGCAGCTAAGGAAAAGAAGACCATAGCATATAATGGAAAACCCATTAGCTTATCATCAGACTTCTCAGTAGAAACTATACAAGCCAGAAGAAAGTATACCAAACATTCAAAGAACTGAAAAACAGGATTATTAACCAAGAATACTATACCCATAAAAGTTACCTTTCAGATACGAAGGAGAAATAAAAACTTTTCCAGACATACAGAGGCTAAGGAAATTTATCACCAGAAAATGCCCACTGAAGAAAATACTCAAGGGGGTTATTCAACCAGACACAAAGAACAAAACAAATCAAAACCACAAGTTAAAGCTTTATCAAGGTGACAATAAAAACAAGAATAATCTGTGACAACAATAACATAAAGGGGAGAGGATAAAGACATGCAGTAGCAAGGAGGATGGAGTGCACAAATATTCATATGACAAAGGACTTTTGTACATATGAACATTTTTTTCTTAACTTAATGGTAAACTACTCATGAAAAAGTCACTACTGAAACACACAGCTTAAAAAGAAAAAACAGGGAGAAGAAGTATGGAATACCACCAAACAAATATAACTGACAAAAACAAAAAAGAGAAGAATTAAACAAGACACAGAGTTACCAGAAAACAAAACATAAAATGGCTATAGGAAATCCTCAAGTGTCAATAATTACCCTAAATGTAAATGGACTGAACTCACCAATACACAGGCACAGAGTAACAGATTATGTCAAAACACAAAATCCAACCATATGCTGCCTTCAAGAGACACATCTAAGCTGAAAGGACAAAAGTAGACTCAAAGTGAAAGGTTGAAAAATGATCCTTCAAGCAAATAATATTCAAAGAAATGCAGGTGTAGCCATAGTCATTTCTGACTATGCTGACTTCAAGACAAGAAAGGTAACCAGAGACAAGATGGACATTTCATAGTGATAAAGGAGACATTGTATCAAGAAGACATAACACTTTTTAATATATATGCACTGAACCAAGAGGCACCAATATATACATAAAACATCTACTACATAATCATAGTTGATTTCAACACACCATTGATAGCTTTAGAAAGATCATGCAAACAGAAAATCAATAAAGAAATATTGGCCTTAAATGACACTCTTAACCAAATGGACATAATAGACATTTATAGGACATTTTATCCCAAAACATCAGATTATACTTTCTTCTCCAGTGTTCATGGAACATTCTCAAGGATAGACCATATATTGGGCCACAAAACTAACATTAACAAATTCAGGAAGATTGAAATTATACCAAGCATACTTTCTGATCATAAAGCTTTGATATTAGAATTCAACAGTAAAAAGGAAGTAAAGAAACTCATAAAAATGTGAAAATTAAACAACATATTTCAAAAAAATGACTGGGTCAAAGAAGAAATAAAAGGATATATACAGACAAATGGAAATGACAACATGACATTTCAAAATTTCTGGGATGTAGTGAAAGCAGTAATAAGAGGAAAATTTACATCATTACAGGCTTATATAAAAAACAAGAGAGTTCCCAAGTAAACAACCTAACATGACACCTTGAGGAACTAGAAAAATAAGAACAAGGGCAATCCGAAGTTAGCAGAAGAAAAAAAAATAGTAAAAATTAGAGCAGAACTAAATGAAATAGAGAACAAATTATATAGAAAAAATTAAAATAAGAAAGAGCTGGTTCTGTTCGATTAGCTATTATTAGCAAGACAGGTAATAGCAAATGTTGGAGAGGCTGTGGAGAAAAAGGAACCCTCATTCACTATTGGTGGGACTGTAAAGTAGTACAACCATTATGGAAGAAAGTATGGTGGTTCCTCAAGAAACTGAAAATAGAACTAACTTATGACCCAGCAATCCCTCTACTGGGTATATACCCCCAAAACTCAGAAACATTGATACGTAAAGACACACGCAGCCCCATGTTCATTGCAGCATTGTTCACAGTGGCCAGGACATGTAAACAACCAAAAAGCCCATCAATAGATGACTGGATAAAGAAGATGTGGCACATATACACTATGGAATACTACTCAGCCATAAGAAATGATGACATTGGAACATTTACAGCAAAATGGTGGGATCTTGATAACATGATACGAAGCGAAATAAGTAAATCAGAAAAAACCAGGAACTGCATTATTCCATACGTAGGTGGGACATAAAAGTGAAACTAAGAGACATTGATAAGAGTGTGGTGGTTACGGGGGGGAGGGGGGAATGGGAGAGGGAAAGGGGGAGGGGGAGGGGCACAAAGAAAACAAGATAGAAGGTGACAGAGGACAATCTGACTTTGGGTGATGGGTATGCAACATAATTGAACGACAAGATAACCTGGACTTGTTATCTTTGAATATATGTATCCTGATTTATTGATGTCACCCCATTAAAAAAATAAAATTATTATAAAAAAAAAAAGAAAGAGCTGGTTCTTGAAAAGATTAATTAAATTGACAAACCACTAGCTAGACTCACTAAGAAAAAAAGAGGAAAGACGCATATAAACAAAATCTGAAATGAAAGAGGAGAAATTACCACAGACATCATAGATATACAGAGGATTATAGTAGGATATTATGAAAGATTATATGCCACCAAATTCAACAATCTAGAGAAAATGGATAAATTCCTAGAACAATACAATATTCTTAGACTGAATCAAGAAGAAGTGGAAAACCTAAATAAACCTATAAGCAGGGAGGAAAACAAACAACTATGGAAAACTTCCCCCAAAACAAAAGTCCAGGACCAGATGGCTACACCCATGAATTTTACCAAACATTCAAAGAAGGCTTAGTACCTGTCTTTCTCAAAGTCTTCCAAAAAATGAAAGCAATACACATTTTATGAGGTCAACATCATCCTCATACCAAAACCTGGAAAGGACAACATAACAAAGAAAAACTACAGAACAATATTTCTAATAAATACAGATGCAAAAATTCTTAACAAAATATTAGCAAATCAACTACAACAACACATTAAAAATAATAATATACCACGATCAAGTGGGTTTTATTCCAAGAGCACAAGGATGGTTCAACATATAGAAACTGATCAACATAATGCACCACATCAACAAAACAAAGAACAAAAATTATATGATCCTATCAATAGATGCAGAAAAGGCACTTGATAAAATACAACACCCCTAAAATACTCAATAAATACAGAATAGAAGGAAAGTTTCTCAACATTATAAAGAACATATACAACAAACGATCAGTTAATCTCATACTAAATGGTGGAAAAATGAAGCCTTCTTCTAAAATCAGAAACAAGACAAGGCTACTCATTCTCCAGTCTTAGTCAACATAGTTCTGGAAGTTTTGCCAAAGCGATCAAGCAAGAGAAAGAAATAAAAGGCATCCATATCAGAAAGGAAGAAGTAAAGTTATCACTTTTTGCAGATGACATGACAGTGTATATAGAAAACCCCAATGACTTTACCAAATAACTATTAGAAACAATAAACCAATACAGTACAGTTTCAGGATACAAAATCAATATACAAAAGTCCACTGCTTTCCCATATGCCAATGATGAAACTTTAGAAAATGAAAAAAAAAAAAAAAAAAAAAAGAAACAATTTCTTTTACAATTGCAACAAACAATAAAATGCCTGGGAGCAAACTTAACAAAAGATATGAGGGACTTACATTCTGAAAACTATAAAACATTATTCAAAGAAATTTAATAAGACATAATAAAATGGAAAAATATTCCATGTTCATGAATTAGAAGAATCAACATAGTTAAAATGGCCATATCACCCAAAGAAATATACAAATTTAATGCAATCCTCATCAAAATACCAATGTCATTTTTTAAAGAAATAGAACAAAAAGTTACCAGGTTTTTATGGAACCATAAAAAACCCCAAATAGCCAAAGTAATCCTGAGGAAAAAGAATAAAGCCAGGAGTATCACACTACCTGACTTCAAATTATACAGTAGAGCCATAATAATCAAAACAGCATGGTATTGGCTGAGAAATAGACACAATGACCAGTAGAACAGAATTGAGAGCCCAGAAATAAAACCACATATATACGGACAGATCATCTTTGACATAGGAATCAAAAACACACAATGGCAAAAAGAAAGCCTCTTCAATACATGATGCTGGAAAAATTGAAAAGCCACATGCAAAAGAATGAAACTTGACTACAGTTTCTCCCTATGCACAAAAATTAATTCAAAATGGATCAAAGACCTAAATATAAGATCTAAAGTCAAAATTACATAGAAGAAAACATTGGTACTAAGCTCATTGACCTTGGCTGAAGAGAAAAATTTATTAATTTGACCCCAAAGGGAAGAGAAGTCAAATAAAAAATAAATTAATGGGACTATATTAAATTAAAAGCTTCTGCACAACAAAAGAAACTGACAACAAAACAAATAGGCAGCCAACTCAATGGGAGATGATGTTTGCAAACAACAGTTTCAATAAGGGGTTAATTTTCAAAATATATAAAAAAACTCGCAAAGCTCAGCAACAGACAAGCAAACAATGTAATTAAAAAAGGGGGAGAGGAACTGAACAGACACTTCTCCCAAGAAGACATACAGATCAGATGGCCAACAGATACATGAAAAGATGTCCATCTTCACTAGCTATTCAAGAAATGCAAACCAAAACTACAATGAGATGCTACCTCACATTTGTTACATTGGCTATTATCAACAAGACAAGTAATCACAAGTGTTGGAGAGGCTGTGGAGAAAAAGGAACCCTCATTCACTGCTCATGGGAATGCAAATTAGTACAACCATTATGGAAGAAATTAGGTGGTTCCTTAAACAAGAATAGAATTGCCATATTATTACCCAGCAATCCCTCTACTAGGTATCTAACTCAAAAACTCAAAAACATTGGTACATAAAGACACATGCACCCCCATGTTCATCACAGCTTTATTCACAGTGGCTAAGACATGGAAACAACCAAAGTGTCTCTCAATAGAGGATTGGATAAAGAAGATGGGGTACATATATACAATAAAATACTACTCAGTCATAAGAAATGATGATACAGTGACATTTATGACAACATAGATGGAGCTTGAGAACATTATACTGAGTGAAATAAGTAAATCAGAAAAAGCTAAGCATTGCATAATTTCATACATAGTTGGGATATAAAACTGAGGCTCATAGACATAGATAAAAGTGAGGTGGTTACTAGGGGAAAGAGGATGTGGGGGAGGAGGAAGGGGACATGGGGGAGGGGATTGGTGGTGGAGGGGGTGTAAAGAGGGATAAATATAAGGTGATGGAAAATGATTTGACTTTGGGTGATGGGTATACAACATAATCAACAGTTTAGATGTTATAGAAATATTTATCTGAAACCTATGTATTCTTATTGATCTTATGTCATTGTGTTAAAGATAATTTTTTAAATAAAATTTTTTTAAAATTCTGAAAATAATTGTTGAAAATAAGATATATCTAAATTCTGAAGCCATTTAGGGTAGAGGTGAATTTTCCTAAATCTCTTTCAGAATAGGCAACAAAAAGCATTTAAATTTCTTTTGGGCATATGTGATTTGAGTTATACTTAACTATGTAGACTTGTATTGTGTAGTGCACAATAATTGCTACTTTTACATCTATTGTGCACTATTTATAATCTAACACAATGTTTACCTAACCCTTCATGGGTTTAAGTGAAAACTGTTTAAAAATTTTTTTATTTATAGGTTGATTTTTTTTTAGAGAGAGAGAGAGAAAAAGAGAGAGAGAAACATCATTTTATTGTTCCTCTTACTTATGCATCATCGGTTGATTCTTGTATGTGCCCTGTCTGGGACTGAACCTGCCATCTTGTCACATTGAGACGATCTTCTGACCAAATGAGCTACCTGACCAGGATTCTTAAGTGGTAATCGCTTTAATTGCCAGTGTTTTTGGCTTAAGAAAATTTGAGAAACAATAGAATAAGATACTAATATATCCAAGAATGTGAATCACAGGACTCAAGGATGTGTATGAATGCCAACAAGAGAAGAGCATGATTTAGTGGATAATTCCTTCTGTGGGTCTCAACTTCTATTTCCCTCTTCTGGAGCTCCCGCCTTGACACCCAGAGTCACTGAGGACCTCCCAGTATGTGCTCACAGAGCTCTCCTGGATTTTTCTGTCATATAGATTTCCCCATTCCTCGCAATGGTGGATCTGGCGTCTCAGATTGCAGGTAACATAGGGGCAGGACCTCTATCCTTTGTGTTCACCTCATCCTAAGAAATGTGCATTCCACCAAACACAATGCCTGGTTTGTAGAAGTACTCAATAAACGGCATATGAATAAGTGACCAAACAGTTAAAGTAGAGTAGACAGAAGGTAAATTTAAATTCCATGCCTCCAAATGAAATGGTAAATAAAATTTAAAATCAAGATGCCCTTACTTGCAAAATAGACTTATTGCCATATTTCTTGAAAACTTTATTTTATGAAGAAGTGGTTGTTTAGCGTCTACTTATGGTTAGTCAGTTCATTAAACACACACACACACACACATACACATGCACACACACTGTTCAGTGTTTACAATGTACCACTGGTCACACAGCGATATACACAAGATGTTCCTGCCTTCAAGGACCTTACTACCCAGTGGGGGAAAGAGACTTATACATTAATAAGCATAATAAATGACTCATCTATTTAAGGCTGGAGAGCATGAGAAGTATTATATAATCAACATTTTATTATTGAGGAGGAGGTGGGATTCAGGGAGGTTCCAAAAAAAAAGTGGGAGTTGAACCGGGCCTTAAAGCATGAATATCACTCTGCAGGGAAGAGCAGGGAAGAGTGGAAGAGCCCTTCTGGGCAGAGCGACCCTGGCGGCAAAAGCTCAGAGATATGAAGCCTCTTCAATGGGGGAAAGAGTGGATGCTCTTGGTACATGGAGATGTGTTTGCTTCAACTGTGACTTTGGTGAAGTCACATAATTTCCCAAAAATTAATTTCAAATTAGGAGAATACTGCCACCTCCATGATTTTTTTTAAAGATTTAATAAAACTTAGCAAGTTAATATATTTTTAGGGCACTTGGAGCTTGAAGTTCATAATGAGTAGAAATATCACCATGAGGACAGATGGCATCATAGGGTGACTAAAGTACATTAAAAAAATTAAATTCTTAGCCCTTTAAGGTAAATTACCTTTTCTGGGAGCCATCTGGTTACCTTAAAGATTCAATTTACCCCATGGGGCACCAATGAGGGGTGCCATTTTCTCCTCTTATGATTAGACTCCAGGGACATTACAGTACTTGACTTTCACCTTTTCATCTTAAGCATCCAATAACCTGAATGGCTTCTCACAGTCTCCTGCATGCAGCAAAGACTCCAGAAGTCCCTTAATTCTAGACAAGAGAAAAATAAACTTGTAAAATGGCAGGATGGGATTTCTTTTGCCTATTGCTGCTTTGGACTCTCATCACTCCTTGCCCAGGATTCTGGCCAAAAGATATATAATGTGAGCCATAATTGTGACCAATTATGTAATTTAAAAATTTGTAGAAATGGCATTAAAAGAAAGTAAAACAAAGTTAATTTTAATGATATAGCCTGTTTAACCTAACCTATCCAAAATATTGTTTCAACATATAATTAATGTGAAAACATTTTAGTGAGATATTTTACATTACTTTTTTGTACTAAGCCTTCAAAGTTTGGTGTGTATTTTACATTTACAGCACCTCTTCAAATAGATATCTCCAAGTGTTCAGCAACTGCCTACATGGCTGCCTCATCACATGTGACTCATGGCTGCCATATTGGATGACTTCTCAAAATCTGGAGTACACTTAGAGTGAACGCATCTCACATGCTCAATTGGCATATCTGGCTCTTGCTACCTTGTGGAGACCACAGGTCTGAGGTCCTTCCTGAGCTCATCATGAGTGAGGACCAGTGGTATGACAGAGGCTGAGTTGTTCAAATGAGTTGAAGGCAGGTTATTAGTTTAACACTAGAGCATTCAGCATATCCTTCTTAATTCTTTGGATAGGTTGTACTTCAACAGAACTCATTTTTATCCTTTTTCTTTAGTGCTATTCTCCTGGCCTCTCCTGCATCCCTTAAATCAGTTGCACAAAGTGTACCAGGACAGAAGTGAATGGGATCCAGCCTATCTCTAGAATTGCTCCCACATATAAATGGGAACATGTTACATTCAGTTTTGTAACAACTGATGATATTTAGCTTACAGAGGAGAGGTTTTTTTTAGCTTACATTTATTAATTTGTACTGAAGTATAACAATCATTCAGAAAGGTATATAGTCATATATGAACAGATTGATTCATTTCTATCGATATACATATGTCACAAGCTACCAGACATATGGCAGTTCTTTTTAAAGAAAATCTTTATCTTTTTTCTTGGGTCTTATTTTTTTTCACAAGACTCACTCTTTTGACTATTAATTGCATCACATCATTGCTATTAAGGGATTGCAGATCACCAAAGAGCAAAGAGTGTCTTATTGATTTATTGAAATTTTTATAAATGTTATTGATTTGAGAGTGTGTGTGTGTGAGAGAGAGATAGAAACATTGATTTGTTGACCCACTTATTTATGCATTACTTGGTTGATTCTTCTATGTGCTCTGATCTGGGATAAAACCCACAATCTTGGCATGTTGGGACGACCTTCTAACTGAGCTACTTGGCCAGGGATCAATTTAATGTAATTTTGAAATTATAAATTGCATATTGGCTCTTAGCATGAGCATGCATTTTAAATACAAACACTCAAAAAATTTTTACAAAAGTTCAAGGCCACTCAACATCGTCCCACCATTTCCTCTTCAGTCCATCCTCACTGCAGGTGGTTAGAGACCACCTTTAACCATGGCCACCAGATGGCAGTGTTATCCAATTTTTTTCACTCTTCTATCCCACAGTCTTTTCCCAGAGAATAAAATTGTAGATTGTTTCCTTGCATATAAAACTGACAACCCTGTTATTTTAAACTTGAAACTGACAGACTGTTATTTTAATAAGGTCTTCCAGAGCCAAGGTTAACCAAAGCTTTATTTCCCTACAAAATGTTAAGGCCATAGTTCTAAAAGGGGGGCGTGAAATTTTATGTATTGGTATTTTTTCTGACTGTACAAGTTTTAGAATATTTTTTGACAAGTAAAGCTACATAAAAACTATAGACATATTTTTATAAATATAGCAAATCCTGCATTAAAATTGGTTCAAATCTCTCCTAATAGGTCCTTTTGCTCTAAGTTACTTTCTGTAAAAAAAAATTTTTTTTCTACAGTTATCCATTTCTGCTTATTTTGAAGCAAAAGGATGTATTTGCAGCACTTTGACTTTTTAGTTTAATGAGTCAAAGGAAAATGTAAAACTATTTTAATACTATTAATATTCCAAAATGAAGTCAAGTGTAGTATTTGATTCTTTATTTCTGTGAAAAGAAGCTTAACTCCAGAACAGTAAAATTTAGTTTAAAAGGATTTTCATTTATATAGTAGGCACTTCTACAATATGTGATGGTTAATGGCATTATAATTTATTTCCTTTCCCTTGAAATGTTTTTTTATGTTGATCAAGGAAGTATTTAAAGTCAGTTGCTACCTGTGCCAGTGACAAAAACATTAACTACCTTTTCTCAAGTGATTTTGCTAACATTTTTGCACCTTTTTACCTGCTTTACAAAATAATTTTTAACATTTAACAAATTTTATTGTCTGAAGTTATCAGTATAGATCCTGCAGATGCAAAATTGACTTTGAATGAATACTCTCATCATTGACCCTTGTCTTTGGCCAAAGGCCTGTCCATAAAGAGACTTAAACTCAGGAAGAGCCTTTGTTTCTAAAAGAGAGCCTCAAATAAATAAATTCATGTCAGTTAGTATTCACTGGTGTAGCAATGGCTATTTAATGAATAAACATGTAATTCAAGCCTACTTTGTATAAAGAACTGTGTGTTGATAAAGCTTACAACAGTAAGAAATGTTTTGTTTCCTTAGGACAAGCTGCATAATTTGTGAACACAGTACAAAATGTGAACATGGATCTCTCTATTAAAAAACTGCTAAGAACTCAAACATGGCAACTACAGAACATTAAATCAAGCATGGGTGGCCCATCTAAACTTGGGATCTCGTGTAACTGCACACAGGTTGTATGTCCAGGAAGCTGGCTTTTTTTTTTTTTTTTTTTTTTTTTAAAGCTACAGTCTAGTTGGGTCATGCTGACAATAGTCATAACAGTGGTGGCTACCACATTGACTAGACACTCAGCGGCCATATCCATATTACCCTCTGATTCACACAAAAATGTTAAAAGGTAGTTATTGATACTATCATTTTATAGACAAGATGACCAAGAACTGCAGCTTTAGTATGACCTTATGGTTCAGTGAGGTGTCATGAAGTGCTCAGTATGTGTAGACACCACATTGAAACCGTAACTCATTGTTTAATCTTCACAACACCACTTGAGCAATGAGGCCACTGGAGCCATGAGGGGTTATATCACTTGGACTTAATCCCATAGTACAAGCAGTGAGGCCTGGTTTTGAACCTTGACAGTTGGGCTCCAGAACCTGCAGTCTCAAATTAGCCATTACAACAGAATTGACCAGCTGCAAAGTTTTAATGCACTCTACAAGCAGTGTGGCCTGCTGGTAGGTCTCACGCATTTCAAAAAGAATGGAAAATATTGGGGGAGAGGCCACAGTGCTCTGAGAAACCTTACCCTCCCCCTCCCACCCAGATTATTAGCCCACACTAATATTCTAGACTTTCCTAACACCACTATGATGCTAGCTGCCCAGCAAACAATTTTTTTTTTTTTGTATTTTTCTGAAGCTGGAAACGGGAAGAGACAGTCAGACAGACTCCCGCATGCACCCGACTGGGATCCACCCGGCATGCCCACCAGGGGCGACGCTCTGCCCCTCCGGGGCGTCGCTCTGTCGGGACCAGAGCCACTCTAGCGCCTGGGGCAGAGGCCAAGGAGCCATCCCCAGCGCCCGGGCCATCTTTGCTCCAATGGAGCCTTGGCTGCGGGAGGGGAAGAGAGAGACAGAGAGGAAGGAGGGGGGGTGGAGAAGCAAATGGGCGCTTCTCCTATGTGCCCTGGCCAGGAATCGAACCCGGGTCCCCCGCACGCCAGGCCGACGCTCTACCGCTGAGCCAACCGGCCAGGGCAAACAATTTCTTAATTACCAACTTTTCTAATGCTACCATGGTTAGAGCAACCCTATAAGTAATTTCTTATTTTGTGGGCCTTTTATAATAGATTCCATGGTTAGAACCACCCTCTAAACAAATACAAAACTACAGATTTTTCAGTTTAAAATTTTAGACTCCCTTAGGAGGGCTAAAGACAGAGGAGCCATATTTTGCCTGTTTACTCTTCCGTTTTGCACAGACAGTAAGTTATATTGTTCTCAAATCCATCTATCTTTCTACTTACCTCTCTAGCTTTCTCCATTCATTCAACCATCCATCCATCCATTTACCCATTCATCTTAACTATCAGCAGAAATAATAATTTTTAGGTGGTGCTAAGAATGTCCTAGATGTATCATAAAAATCTAGGCCATTTCTCCAACATGCAAGGATTAAAAAAAAATGAAAGTGTCCAAAACTTCTAGTTTTAAAATGGAGAAATTGTCCCTGTTCTGAATTTTTTATTCATAAAACTGCTTGAACAAGTTCATCCCCTGAGTGTTTTGTGGCAAAAGGAGAATTTCTCCATAGGGCTCCATGCATAGTTTGGAAATCCAGCCCTACATATTTAATGGTCTGTATCTTTAAAAATTGCATTAGAAATCCTCTTCTTGAGACGATTTCTCTTATGAAATGGAAACTAGTAAAGAAAACAAAATTTCACCACCCTAATAGCAAATGTTGGAGAGGCTGTGGAGAAAAAGGAACCCTCATTCACTGTTGGTGGGACTGTAAGGTAGTACAACCATTATGGAGGAAAGTATGGTGGTTCCTCAAAAAACTGCAAATAGAACTACCTTATGACCCAGCAATCCCTCTACTGGGTATATACCCCCAAAACTCAGAAACATTGATACGTGAAGACACATGTAGCCCCATGTTCATTGCAGCACTGTTCACAGTGGCCAAGACATGGAAACAACCAAAAAGCCCTTCAATAGAAGACTGGATAAAGAAGATGTGGCACATATACACTATGGAATACTACTCAGCCATAAGAAACGATGACATCAGATCATTTACAGCAAAATGGTGGGATCTTGATAACATTATAAGGAGTGAAATAAGTAAATCAGAAAAAAACAAGAACTACATGATTCCATACATTGGTGGAACATAAAAATGAGACTAAGAGACATGGACAAGAGTGTGGTGGTTACCAGGGGTGGGGGGAGGGAGGACAGGGGGAGAGTTAGGGGGGAGGGGGAGGGGCACAGAGAACTAGATAGAGGGTGGCGAAGGACAATCTGACTTTGGGCGAGGGGTATGCAACATAATTTAATGACAAAATAACCTAGACATGTTTTCTTTGAATATATGTACCCTGATTTATTAATGTCATCCCATTACCATTAATAAAAATTTATTTAAAAAAAAAAAAAAAAAAAAAAAAAAGAAAAAATTTCACCACCCTGCAACAGTAACCTATGGGGACTTAAAAGAGTTTTGCCTTTTTCTATTACACTGTACCTGGGAATAAGGTTGAGAAGCCAGACGGTAAATCTGATTCCACTGAATCCACAGCACTTGGAGAAACCGCCTTTTATTGCAGATAAGTATAAAAATAGAACTGGAAGCACACTAGAATCTTAAAGGTAAAATGCCAGGGGCTGTCTATTAATAGGCTTGGTGGTATTTAGAGAATAACCTTCATCTCTTCAAAAAAAAAAAAAAAAAAAAAAAAAGATTTCAGCCAAAGGAGCTCTGAATGTAAATAATTATGATGGTGATTGTGCTGAATTAGCCTCAGGTTGCTTCTCTGTTCCTGCTTTGAGGAGGTCTGTTTATTACTGTGTGTGAGGAGTCACAGACTACTGTCATTCAGGCTTCTGACTGCGCAGCGTGAGTCTTTGCTAACAGGGATGGAACCTTACCTCTCAATTATTTTACTTGAATTAATAAGTGTAAGATTCACTGATTTAATTTTTCTCAACAGGAGCTATTTTGGAATTTTTATAATATGCCACAGAGATCCAGAAATCACAAATTCTGATGTTTCATTCTCTTCAGTCTTTTTACTACAATAAAGAAAGAGTTAAATAGCTTTTTGAAATGTTTTCATTTCCTTCTTCAAATTACAATAGGGAAAGGGTGGGGGGGGGTAGAAGATTGTACAGAAGGATGAATGGTGATGAGAGGAGACTTAACTTGGGATAATGAATGCACAGTGCAGTATACAGATGCTAGTTTATAGAACTGTGCACCTGAAACCTATATAATTTTATTAATCAATGTCACTCCAATGAGTTCAATTAAAAATTATTTTCTGTTTGGAGAACCAACTCTCTTATACAAGTCAAATTGAATGTCTTTTACAGACGTTTTAATGTTCTTTTTATACAAATTGGAAAAGGCTAAAGACATTTTTAATTTTTTTTCTTTTTGAGTGGGTTTCCCCAAATACAATTGAAACAGGTGTTATTTCTGTCAGTGCTTAAAGGAGGTGTGTCACTAAATTCCTCTTCTGCAGTATAAATATGATTGAAAGGACAGTCCAAACTTCAGAGAAGCTAGGACTTAGGTCCTTGATTTTACTTCTATTGGTTTGAAGAGATGACATTTCTGGAAGAAGTTGAGAAGCCTCCTCACTTTTGCTTGATAGTTTTCCCTCCCTCCCTCCCTCACTCGCTCCTTCCTTCCTTCCTTCCTTCCTTCCTTCCTTCCTTCCTTCCTTCCTTCCTTCCTTCCTTCCTCCCTCCCTCCCTCCCTCCCTCCCTCCCTTCCTTCCTCCCTTCCTTCCTTCCTTCCTTCCTTCCTTCCTTCCTTCCTTCCTTCCTTCCTTCCTTCCTTCCTTCCCTCCCTTCTTTCTCTTTCTTTCTTTCTTTCTTTCTTTCTTTCTTTCTTTCTTTCTTTCTTTCTTTCTTTCTTTCTTTCTTTCTTTCTTTCTTTCTTTCTTTCTTTCTTTCTTTCTCTTTCCCTCCCTCCCTCCCTCCCTCCCTCCCTCTTTCTTTCTTTCTTTCTTTCTTTCTTTCTTTCTTTCTTTCTTTCTTTCTTTCTTTCTTTCTTTCTTTCTTTCTTTCTTTCTTTCTTTCTTTCTTTCTCCCTACATTCATTTCTGAAGACAGAGCCATAAGAACCAGACTTAAAAGAGAAGTTTAGAAAAATACTCAGGGAAATAATGGCAACTCCCTGGTGGTCTTTAAAAGGAAACGAGCTTCATCTTGATCAGAAATGGTGAGGGCATGTGTGTTCCCTGGGTCACCTATACCCAAGTGCTCACTCAAAGTGCTGTGAGGACAAACTCAACCTCAAGAGCCAAGCCCAGGATTCTGCATTTCTAATGAATTTCTCCCTCTTATCCCAAAATAATTCTGATCTGGAGGAAGCTAGAAAACTGAGACCCATAGCTTAAAGTTTAATGGAGTACCCATGTAATATCCTCAGGGCACATTTATTCATGTGACTTTTACTGTATTTTCTTCCTCTAAAAGAGCTTTTAATTTTAAAATTTAAGCTAGCTTTTTATTTAACTCCTTTCACTTCTTCTAAGACTATAAGTCAGGTTCCCATGACTGTTATTGCAGCAATAAAAAATAAATGTATTTATCTTTTTATTTAGTTTATTTAATTTTGAATAGGTAGTACTCCTCCCATAACTTAATTCACAGTCCTTTCTATTAAAGGCCTAAGGGAAAGGCTGTATTGCTGCACGTACCTATGCAGTCAGTCAAGAAACATGTATGAAGGAACTTCTCTGTGTAAGGTGCTCCATTAGGTACTGGGGCTACAATGACAAAAAGAACACTGTCCCTCCTGCAAGGAGCTTTTTCTTCTAGGGACGTCTAGACATCAAAACTATAACAGAGTGTGATACCAGCTTTGACAGGATGTCAGCACCAACAGGAATTGGGTGGTGAGTAACAGTGTAGAGGGGTTAGTTGCTGGTTTGAAGAGCAGAGACCAGTGACTCACAGTTGATTAAACTGAGAACAAAGGGGAAAAGGTAAGAGCATGAAAAATACAGCTGAAGGGGGATTAAATCAGAACCAATGAAAATAGGCATGTGATGCAACCCAAGGGCAGTGACCACTTAACTAGAAAAACAATGAATTTCCAGCGAAGACCCAATAAGTGAGAGTGTCATGCTCAAGCAATACACAGTTGGCTGGGTATGTGTAGTTGGCTTAGGGTGCGGCAGGTACCTTTAACTACAGGGCTATTCACATGTGTGTTCACACTGACTTAAAGGTGATGCATGCTGCTTCACTGGTGAGCCATGCCATAGAAGAAGTGTCAGATGACAGAGAGGGACAGAAAGGAAGTCCTTGGTCTGCACTGGGGGTATAGTGAGGGGTTCATATGCAGGCTACCTAAACTGGATCTTGAAGAACAAGCTGACATGTGTTGGTAGAATGAGGCAGGCTAATCTTCCCAATCAGATGGAACAACTCCATGGTCAAAGGCACACATGGACTAAGCTGACTCACATTTTGGAAAGTGGTTTTGTGTGACTTTGGAAGATCAAGCGCATATGTTTGAGAGGCAAGATTTGTGGCCAGAGAAGTGTGCAGATAGCAGCAGATCTTACAGGATTTTACAGTCTACTGTGAGCTGCTCAGCCTTCATTCTGGACGGTCTCATAAAGGATGGTAAACAGAGTGGGTGGGGTCCAGAAGGTATGGCACCCAGAAAGCCAGGCTGGAGTGGACAATGGTTGGGAATGATGGCAAGGGACAGATGGGCTGTCCCTTATTGTTCACACTCATCACGGATTCTTAACTGACGACTTCATGACACATTTTCAGTTTTAATTAAACTCTTTTTCTTACAGAGCCCTTTCCCTCTTCACTTGCTCCCCATCAGCTATGCCTCTGCCCATGTTATTTACAGAAAGTAACTTCCCCCTCAGAAGGACATCTCTTCCTCTCTATCCACAGCTTCTTCAACCTTCAAGGCAGAGATCATGCAGATAAAGTATATCAGAAAAGTTGGTTGAAGTGTTCATTTATTCATTCTCATTCACTTATTCTTCCCTTCATCAAACATCTACTATGTTCCTGGCACTGTCTTAGGTACAAGAGATGAAGTTATGAACAACAATAGCAAGAAAAAAAGGGCAAAAATCCCTTCATGGACCATACATTACCACTAGAGGACTCCACAAACAGATAAACCAGTAACATATAATCTGTTAGACAGACATAGGTTCTAAGGAGAAAAATAAAGTGAGGAAGGGGGTTGGAAGTCTGCATGGAGGTGGGTGAGGTGATTAGCTGTAGTTTTAGATAGGATGCTCATGGAAGGTCTCATTGAGAAAGAGGGGGTTGATAACATAAAGAAGTAATTTATTGTGGGTAATGGTCTTTTTTTTTTTTTTTTACAGGGACACAGAGAGAGAGTCAGAGAGAGGGATAGATAGGGACAAACAGACAGGAACAAAGAGAGATGAGAAGCATCAATTATCAGTTTTTCATTGCAACACCTTAGTTGTTCATTGATTGCTTTCTCATATGTGCCTTGACCACGGGCCTTCAGCAGACCAAGTAACCCCTTGCTGGAGCCAGCGAGCTTGGGTCCAAGCTGGTGAGCTTTTTGCTCAAGCCAGATGAACCCGCGCTCAAGCTGGCACCTCGAGGTCTTGAACCTGGGTCCTCGGTATCCCAGTCTGATGCTCTATCCACTGTGCCACCGCCTGGTCAGGTGGGGTAATGTTCTTTTGAAAGATATATTTATAGTAGATTAATATTAATGGCATAAAAAAATAAAGGCATCAAATTTAGTGTACAAAAATATTAATGGCATAGAAATTACTTCCTTTTCATAAGATATTCTTTCTCAAATTTCTCTTAAAACGTAGATCTCTCTTCGACTCTCTTTTATTTTTCTACTTTGTACATAGAATGTGTATGGAGAAGTATTTCTCTGGCATAACAAAACTATAGTAAAGGTATGGAAATGAAAGATGATTGGTATTGGCCCTTAATTGGGGAGACAGTTGGAAGGATGAAACACAGGGCAAATTGTAGAGATAACAGCCCAGGAAAAGGAGGAGCCACAACTCAGCCCCAGGCATCATGCCACAGGGAACTGCGGGCCCAGAGAGGAATAGAAATACATGGATTTGAAGGTGAAATCGTTTAGTTTTTAAATTCTCTCTCCACCTCCTTCCTTTTCATCACCATCATAATTACTGTCTTCATCACCACCACCACCATCATCATGATGAAGGCTGACTGGAACCTATCTGGTAACTGGATTTACCTTGAGGGATGACTGCTTATTGCCTTTGTTTTATGGCTTAGTTCAAGAGAGCAGTTTGCCCTTCCTGATAATGCCAATTCATTCCACTTTCGACTTCCTTTACATTTTGTGTGCATTTACTCATTCACTAATCATTCGCCCAGAGCTTACTGAGTACCAGGTATTATATTGGAGACATAAAGATGCTCATGATTAAAACACATTTCAGAATCTTTAGTTAAACTCTTTGGCTATTAGTTGTACTGCACACAGAATAGGAGAGTTCTGGAAATTTGCCTCTAGAGTCAAATTTATTTTGATCATCTTATCACACAAATGAATACTTTATTTTATTAGTATTTTGTGCATTTGATTTGTTTATTGTTTCACTTGGTAATGTGTTGCTGCTATAAAACATTTTTATGCACCTGCTAAAAACAATATCTTGTATATTTTTGTACCTTTTTGGCAGTTAGCTAAATTTTGAACATGGTAGATGCTCAATAAAGAGCGCTTTTTTTTTCAGTAGACTGTTGAATTACAGAGAAAGAAGCACAATTAAAAAAAACGATCTTACATAAAGCCTGATGTGAAGTCCATCAAGCTTGTTCATTCCTTGAAATGAACAGATGATCATGTGGGAGAAGAAACAGGCTTTTGAAAACGTTATTTTATACAAGATGCTTCAGAAGCTGAGCATATGGGAGAGAAAATCGTCGTTGTTATGATGTTGTAGCAAAAGGTTATATTTCCTTTAAAAAGCACACATGGCCATGGGTGCAGATTCATTTGCTCTTAATGCACATTATTGTATGACCACAGTGTTGGGGCAATTAGAAGAAAAGAAAGTATATGTTGTGCTATGCTCTTTAAAGTTGCTCTATGAGGTAGCATTCTTTCTTCCAGATCACTGGATCAATTCCAAGAGCTACAGAAAGGTCTGCATCCCACTTCCTGGAAGAGTAACCAAGCTGATAACTTGGTTACCTCTCTCTTTTCACAGTATTTTAACTCTTGGAGCAAAAATGGCAAGACTAAGGCTTTAGTTCCATCATTTAGTAAACATTAATTAACAGTCCAGTAAATTTAATCAGTTCTGTCAGGTGACTGGCTGAATTTTCAGTCCTTGAAGCTTCCCAGAATTGTAATTCTCTGTACATGTTATGACTATTTTAATTTGAAGGGGCAAGTGCTAGTTTACTGAATCTGAAATGGTGCCATTTAAAGTGGGATATATATGTTCCTCGCACACTCATGCCTTTCACTTTCTTTTCCTGCAGGAAAGTGTTAATTAGCAAAGAGGCCTACTTACACTCAACAAACAGACTTTCTGCTGACCTAGATCTAGATTGTTTTATTTTCTCTCCCAAATCCCCAAATGAGGTGCAGCATCTCATTTTCATGAGGGTCTGGGGATGAGGGAGGATAAAGCAATCTCATGTTACATCAAACAGTCATGATTTGCTAAGCATTAAATTCCCCTCAAAAAATTAGGCTTTGGATTCAGCGAAGAAAAGCGTTTCCAGGAAATGAATGCAAACCCTTTTTTTGCTTATCAGCGGCTTCTGAGCTTTAATGTCCTACACAGCACATTCTCATCCCTGGGTGGTTCCGCAGAAGAGAGTCCTGCTTTGTGACGGATGGGGACTTACAAGGGCAAATCTGTGTCCACTGATTTCTCTTTCCTGGTATCTTGTACCCACTTCCTTTTCTTTCCTTCTCACTAGAAAAAGAAGCGGAAGCATCCCTGATCATGTGATTACAGATTCTCTCTGATAGTGTGCTGCAGAGACAGTTACTCTTCATGAGCTGTGAGCTGACATTAGATCAAGAGAAAAGAGCTTCCATTTACCTGAGCTAAGGGTCATGCCATCTTATAGAGGCAGGGCCTAGGACTCTCTGGTAGCCATTTTTGGCACCTCTGGTATTTCTAGACATTTCTAAGTTCAGGTTGATGCCTCAGCAGCTTAGCCACTTGAGGACTGTCCTACCATGGGACAATAAAGATACAACTCATAACTGGTCTAGCCTGGGCTGGAGGGCTCTATCAGGTGGGGCTTGGAAGGCACGGACAGCACAACTCAACCCGGGTAACTTGAGAATCATTCAACTGACATTTAATGTAATGGTGAGAAGGGAGTGTTGGTCAATGATAAGAAACCATGCAGAACCCAAGCTTGGTGACAGTGAGGCAAAGTTACCACCCCCGGGAGCTGAAAGGGCTAAAGCATGGGTGAGGGAGAGAGCTGTGGGAGAGGCCATCTGAGGGGAATTGGGACCTCTACTTGAGGCACTCAGCCAGTCTGTAGCAACCCCACAGGGAGGGAGCAAGCCCTGGGAATGAATGTCAGTCTCACTTTCCTCGCAGAGCTCCTGCCTCCCATTGACCAAGCCAAACTGGAGCCTGAAGAGAAGGGATCGCATGGGACATGGCCACATCCTCAGCCTTCCAGAGCCAGAGCAGGTGGGAAGAGGGGAGAGTGAATCTGCAGGGGCACAAGGAAGACATCCAGCTGATGGTGCTGTAGCCTTTGAGCCAGGAAAGCAACGGCACACTGAATCCCATCTTGCCAGCTCCATGTTCATGCTGCCCTCTTCCTCTGCTATTCCAGTCCAGCTCAGCAAAGCTTAAGCAGTCCTGGGACCTGGTTGACCTCCACTCATCTCATTTTCTCTGTGCCTCACTGCTTTATGCATGAGGCAAAGGCATGCCTCACTTAGGGGCTTCTGGGACCCAAGCAGAAGGACGGAGAAGACTGTGTGAAAACATTTCCAGTGCCCCAAACTGCTGAAGCGAGACCCCAGTTTCCTGCCTCTTTGTTTTGTTTTCTTCCCTCCCCTCTCCTTGCCCTCTGTTCTCTATTTCTGAGTCTTCCTGATTCATGCGGTTTAATTACCAGTCTGCCCTTGCCTCCTTGAAATCATCTGGGCTTTTTCTGAGACATCCACTGTTAACTCAAACCCATACAGGAAATGCACGAGGATGGGCTACCAGGATCCCATTCCCTTAAGCAATACCCTCTTTCTGTTTCATGTCTCATTAATTTGTTTAAATGCCAGACAGGGTGGTGGGTTAGGGTCACAGGAGGGAGGCCAGATCTGTGACATAGCCACAGATTTGCATTTCTTCAGAACAGTTAGTAATTACGCAGATATTCCTACTCAAGGCAAAAGATGATTACTATTCAACTTAGTTTATGAGGAAAAGAAAGTAGGTTTTCCAGGGCAGGATGTGGTTGAGTGAATGTGAAGTGGAATCAGAGACCCAGATGTGTCTTCTTATCTCTCTGGGGCCTTCCATTATTTACGTTCTTTCCTATAGTGTTTTTTTTTTTACCCCCACAGAAGGCTCTGGTGCACCAGGAAACCAGTCTATTTCAGTATCAGCATGCAACAGGGGCAGCTTCATAAATGATCACTTCATGGGGACTCACTCTAGGCATATTTGACTTTCAGATACTCTCATTAGGCAGGAGCATTTAGAGACACCGCTATGGTTCTCTGTCCTTAGGTGGTGTTTTTGCTAAGCTTGAGAAAAAGTTGTCACACATATATACTCTTTCCCATCATTTTCAGTATTTACTGGGACACTCTCTCCTGAGTTTCTGTTGGCTTTGACTGGATCCTGCTAACCTGCATTAAGTTTCCTGATGCATATAGCTTAATTACCAGTCTGCCCTTGCCTCCTTGAAATCATCTGGAATGTTTAGGAATCTTTTGGGCATTGCTTTCAAAGCTCAGGAAGTACAGAAAAATTGAGAGTTAATTCTCCGGGTTCTAGCCATTTGCTCACTGACTCATTTAAAAATTTTCTTCTTTCTTATATAGAAATTAATTTTTAAAAATCAGATGCAACCCACTTCAGAGACACGGAGCAGGGTCAGCCCTGGCCTGGTCAGAAGGCCATGTTTGGGGGTGGAGGTCCTCCTCACTGTCCACTGCTTTTTCTGCACCTCTCTCTCCTCCTTCCCACCTTTCACTGAGAGATCAGGTGTGTCCACCGTGACCTCTGGCTACCCAGCACGGCCTGCAACAATGTTCCAATGTGGTCTGTGCACCCCAATCTTCCTTCCCAGGTTCGTATCTTCCACAGATTTGCTTCTCATTCTTTTTTAAATTCATTTTAGAGAGGAGAGCGAGAGACAGAGAGAGAGAGAGAGAGAGAGAGAGAGAGAGAGAGTTAGAGAGAGAGAAGAGAGAGAGAGAGAGAGAAGGGGGGAGGAGCTAGAAGCATCAACTCCCATATGTGCCTTAACCAGGCAAGCCCAGGGTTTCGAACCGGCAACCTCAGCATTTCCAGGTCGACGCTTTATCCACTGCATCACCACAGGTCAGGCCTGCTCATTCTTTATATAGCTGGAGGATTAGTAGATTACCCCTTCCAGGGAACATATATGAAATATGAGTGCTTTTATACATAAGTTATATATATAAATTTATATTACATATGTTATATACATATGTATCACATAATTATTTTAATAATGCCTTCTGGAGATAATGCTATAATTCAAAGGAGAATTCTGTTAGCTCACAGTAGAAACCAAAATAAAGATGTTTGGGGTCAGATACTTCCCTTCAAATTGCCCTGTGTGCTATAGTTACTGTTTTGTCTACTCCTGACGGGGCCTGGAACTGAGCTGTTCCCTGGTACAGTGGTTCTTACTTTTGACTGTATATCAGAAGAACTTGTGGGGAGTTTTGAAAATATTGATGCCTGGATACGGACCACAGAGATGATGAAAAAATTAGTCTACCTGGGGCACAACCTAAATATTGAGATTGTTCAGAACTGTCCAGGTAATTCCAATATGTGGTCAAAATTGAAAAACCCTGCTGCAGCGATAGGTTCTGAAGGAGAAGACCGACAGGTACACAAATCAGACCCAATCATTAGCTTATAAGAGGGTGGAAAGATAGCATTGTTCAAAGATGCTGAAGAGGAAATGTTTACAAATGTGTGTGTGTGTGTTTGTATGTGTGTGCATGTGCGCTCACATACATTTTCTAAGAGTAGGGCTTCGTGTTTGGTACTGAGGACATAAAAAAGAAAAATTTTACTATCTGGTCAACACACTCAAAATTGTTGAGGCATTTCTTGTTTTGAATATCAGGGAATTTTATTAGGAACTGAATGGGCAAGATAAATATAATCTTAAAATCTAGTGGAGATAAAGACAGACAGCTATACAAGTAATAATCATCCAAGACTGTGTGACAAACATTGTACAACACAGGCATAAATTAAGTTCCATGGAAGTGCTCAACTTATGACCAAGGAAGGTTTCTTGGATGAGGTTGCCTTTGATATGAACCTTGAAGTTGTATCACATTTTGACAGTAGGAGAATTAGGTGAAAGTTCTTCCAGGCAGAGGGAAGACAAGAAGTCTCCAAAGAGCTGGGCCATTTGGAGAGTAGCATACATTTGCTCTGGCACAAGAAGAGGTAGAGGACAGTGTGTGGGGAAAGGAAGCTCGTAAAGTTAGTGGAGAGTAGAGTATAGGGTGTTAAACAATGCTGTGAATTTGGGGTTCCATTTCATTGGCAATGTGAATTCATCTATCTGTGAATTGAGATGTGTCTTGATCAGATGGATGTTCTCAGGACAATGACAAATCCAGGGTTGGTATGAAGATGAGTTGGAGAGATGCAGAGACTGAAATTAGAAAGATAATTCATGGGTAAGGAGACCAATGCCATCATTACAGCTGAGAAGACAGAGGTGAATGGAATAGAAAGGAGAGGAGTATTATGTCTATGATGCCTTTCTGTGGTAGAATAGATAGAATTTTATAAGAAACTGGATGATATGGGTGGTAAGCTAAAAGAATACTGAACCTCCAGGGAGGCAACCCTTTAAGTTGCAGGTGGTGGAGGCTCTACCAGGTTCCACAGGAATTCAAGCAAGCATCTTGGGGACCCGTACCTGCTCCATTCACCACCATATTTCTGTTGCCTGGCCCACAGTAGGAACAGATATTTGTTGAATAAACAAGTATTCATTGAATAAATAAACACAATTCACTGAAAAAGAAGTCCAGTTGGCTGAGCAAGTTTTCAGAAGGGGAAGATAGAGTTTTTCCAATGCGGAGTTTCCAATAAGGAAGTTGGAATTGCAGATCTGAGGCATAAGAGGAAGGCCAACAATAGACATGTAGAGATTGGCCTTGAAGGGACATCTAATTGGGAATTCTGGATGCATGTATAAAAATGTAGTTAAAGATAAAATTAGCACAGGCTGGATGCCAGACAGCAAGTCCAGACACTGTGCTGTAAGAATTCAGAGTAAGAAGCCTTTGTGATGTCTAAGTCTCATCCTAGAGTATTTTAAGAAATAAGTACTAAAGCAAGGTTTTAAATGGATATATGGATATGGGTCTTAGGAAGAAAGGGGAAAATATTCTAGCTTGAAGGAAGACTACGAACAAAGCTATTGTTCATAGAATACATAGGGCAGTTTTTGGATCCTTGCTACTCACAGAGTTATCAGCATCAACCTCGTCCAACAGCTTGTTAGAAATGCAAGATCTCGCTCCCTACCCTAGCTATCTGAACTAGAACCTGCACTTCAACAAGATTCCTAGGTAATGTGGGGAGGCTAAAGTTGAAGAAGTGCTAGCCTAGATTATATTAATTGTAGTGGAGGATTTGTGTATAATGACATATGTCACATGGCGGGGGGGGGTTAATGAGGACACCTGATGCCACATAGCATGCTCTTTTAGGATGCCATTATGATTAATGTATAGGGGAGTCTGGAAAACTTACAAGGCTAAAACAGACCTGTCAACCAACCAGTGAAGTAGGGAAAGTTATACAACTTACAAAAATGTCTAACACTAGGCTGAGGTTTATGAGGCTGAGCTCTTGGCAATGGCTGGCATTGGATGACAGCTGCTTATAAGCACAACAGCCTGGATGGGTCATGTAAGATGGGTGATGTCTGTATGCTTTTCATAACACCTGCCTCTCACAAGCTTGGTCCCTTTCTTTGGTGAACAATTGAACCTGTTTAACAGTCGTCTTTAGGTCTTCCCCAAACCAACCCCAATATGGCTGTTATGCAAGGCTGTTATGAGATAGTTTGATCAACTTGCAATATGAAACTACATCATAGCATATATCTCCACTGTAGTTTTTATTTTTCAGGGTCAGAGAGAGAATCAGAGAGAGAGTCAGAGAGAGGGATAGATAGGGACAGACAGACAGGAACGGAGAGAGATGAGAAGCATCAATTATCAGTTTTTTGTTGGGACTCCTTAGTTGTTCATTGATTGCTTTCTCATATGTGCCTTGACCATGGGCCTTCAGCAGACCGAGTAATCCCTTGCTCGAGCCAGCGACCTTGGATCCAAGCTGGTGAGCTTTGCTCAAGCCAGATGAGCCCGTGCATAAGCTGGCGGCCTCGGGGTCTTGAACCTGGGTCCTTCCGCATCTCAGTCCAATGCTCTATCCACTGTGCCACCACCTGGTCAGGCTCCACTGTAGTTTTTTATCTAGCTCTATTTTATTTAGTTAAATAAGTAGTCCCTGTACAAATATCTTTATATAATACATTTGATAACAAGGTGTTTTTTTCATCACTTAATAAACTGTAGAGAAAATAAAGTGGCAATGCAGAAACAATCTTTCCAATCACCTCATTCATATTCCTAAATTACTATTAAATTTTATTAAATTATGTCAAGTCAATTTGTATCTATAGGTGACTTAAAAAATACCAGCAAATTGGTTATTACCTCAAAGGAAAATTTAACTTCCTGCATTAGTATGAAATTATTAGCCATGATGTTTAGCTGGAGAACTTCTGAAAGCAAATTATGCTGACCTCAAATCTCTCTTGTCAAGAATGTCATACTCCATCAAAGCACATAATACCATATATTTGAAAACTAGGGGAGCTTTCTGTATGGTTGTTTTATTTTGATCTATCCTACATGTAGTTTTAAGTTATTACTTTTTTAAAGATTTTCTTTATTCATTGTAGAGAGGAGAGAGAGAGAGAGAGAAAGGGGGAGGAGCAGGAAGCATCAATTCCCATATGTGACCAGACAAGCCCAAGGTTTTGAACCGGCGACCTCAGCGTTCCAGGTCAATGTTTTATCCACTGTGCCACCACAGGCCAGGCTCTCCTACATGTAGTTTTAAAGGCTTTGGCCCTTATCACTTAATTTATTCCCAATCAAAAAACAGTCAGATTCCAAAAAGGCATTATGTATATCGAAAGAAGAGACAGTGATCCCCACAAAAGCTCAGAGAGCAGTGTTTTGAAACTCCTCTCTTGTGCCTCTGAAATGTTCAGATATAACATCATTCCCTAGTTCTTTGAGCTCACCTCACATAACAAAATGAAATGCAAAAAAATCAGGTATTCAAGAGAAAGAAAAGAAGATGATACTTATCATGCTTATTTTTGTTCACCTCTGTTAGTGTTGGTGATGGGTAAAGAAACTGACATGAGAAATAAAATGAACTAGAGCAAAGTGTAGGATGTGGACTGGTAAGACACAAACTTTACAGTTGTTTCCCAAACAGCTCATACTTTGTATTTCCTACTTGAAAGCTGAGCTGTCTTCATTTATGTTTTCATCCTTAGCCTCCTCCTCTCTCTTTCATTCTAATGCATCCCTCCCTCCCCCCATGTCCTCTCTCATACATAGATCATTGAAGTACTTATTGCAACATTCTTGTTCCCAGTCAAGCTTCAGAACATCCATCCATATGAGTGAGACAACACAAAGCCAGAAGCTGGTTTTTGTCCAAAACCCTTGCACACTGCAACGCTAAATGTGTGACGAGATTATGTCCTAGTACTTTGCAGACATAATAAGTCTGCAAACAGTTCCTGTCCCCAACAGTTTACAGACTAATAAGTGCTTGCTATGGGCTGAACTGTGTTCCTCAAAAAGTTAGGTTAAGTTCTAACCCCTGGGACCTCAGTGTGTGACTTTGTTTGGAAATAGAGCCTTTTTCAGATGTACTTAGGCGAGAGGGGGTCCTACTGGAGTAGAGTAGGTTCTTAATCCAATACAACTGGTTTCCTTATAAAAAAAAAAAGAAGAGAGACACATAGGGCAGAGAACACCATGTGATAGCAAAGGCAGAGACTGAAGTTCCATAGCTGTAAGAAAAGGAATCCCAAGGCTTGTGGGCAATACTATACTAGACACTAGAAGAAAGGCCTGGGACACAGTCTCCTTTAGAGCCTTCAGAGACAATGTGGCTCTGCCAACAACTTGACTTCAGATTTGTAGCCTCCAGAAACAACACATTTCTGTTGTTTTAAACCACCCAGTTTGTGGTAGTTTGTTATGACAGCCTTAGGACATTGATACAGTGCCTGTCAGCAAAATAATAATAACAACCACCTGTCACATGGAGTTGGGAGCCAGTTTTAACAGGTTGATATTCTCAAAATAGTTGGACAGCTTTCTTAGGCTGCTCTTCTTGATCTCCAGAGCCAGGTCAGTCTAAACACAGGGCAAACTTAATTAGACATGTGTCCTTGTCATTAAGCATGTAAATGGCACCCTATCCCTTTTAGATAAGGACAATAACTTCTCAATGGGCACATTTCTCTCAAAGTGCAGAAGCGGAGAGCCCTAAATAAAAGTAGAAGAACAGGATGTTCTCTACTATGCACCAGTAATGTTTCAGGAAATTGAATCATATTTTAAGTACTCAGAGGGAGTAGGCTATTTAAATTCTTTTGTAAAGCAAGAATGAGTTTTTCATCCACAGAATCAGATGTCTTGATTTCAGCTTTCTTAAGGCAGGGAGTACAGACCTGTAGTAGATATTATTAGGAAAAAGAATCTTATTACTTGATATCAGGCTAAGAAGGATAAAAAGACTGATTGAGGGGGTGTCCTCAGAAATTAAAGAATGACAGATTTGGAATAATTCTACTAAATATTTTTCACTAGGAGATTGTACATTGAAGAAGAATCTGAATTCTGTTATTTACCTGAAACACATGAGATTCTATAACTGTAGACCAGTCCGTATAGTTCCTTTATAAAGTGATAGCATGAGTACTAATTTAATAATAATTGAACCTCATATCCCAGCCTTGCTCGACTGCTAAGGTGCCTACATTTTTCCAAAATAAGGCAACTTCTGGAATGTTCTGAGAGCTTAAGATAAAATGGGAACAAATTTAATTAAACAAAAGAGAAAAACTAAAGCAGAAAAATTTACCATTAGTTTGTGGATTAAACCAGAATATAGACTACGTACCATGCACATCTGGTATATAGAATGTCTTTCAAGAGCAGAATCCTTATCTTTATGGAAATGCAATGGCATAAGAAAGCCAGAACATATAGACAAAGAAAGGATTAAGTAACAGTTCTAGATACTGTAAATGATTGAATATTAAAAAAAAATGCTCTCTGTTGGTGGTAACGAGACCATTCCTGGAAAGAGATTTAGCTTTATGTTCTGATATTTTCTGCAGAAATGGCCCTGGCTCATTTTAGGACAATGAGTAGTTATGAAGAGCATAATTAAAAGAGCCATAAAATGTTCGAATGATTTTGTATAAATCAACTGGCAAACCAGCATTAATAACCACAGCAAACTTCTAAATTCAAAGATTCTGAGGAAAAGAGAGTCTGTGAATTAAAAACCATACTTCTTGTGAAGCCAAACCGGCTTCATAGAGATTCTTGTTTCATTTCACATGTGAAACCGCTCCCCTGGTTTAAAGGGATTTTTACATCAAAATTCATTTGAATGAAAACCTGAACAGGCACATCCTCTTCTTAACAAAACATTTTTTAAATTTGTACAAGACTCACACAGAGCTGAGTCTAGAAGAAACAAGTGAGATACTTGTTTTGGGTGCAAAATTTAAGGGGGGTACCCCAAAACTCAGCATTCAAAATAAATACTATTTTAATATTATATTTTAGAACATTAAAAATGAATGCAAAAAAATGCTGTAGTGAAGAAAATATCAAAATTCTACATGAAGACAGAATTGATGTTGCTGCTTTTTTCTCTTTGCCCGAGGCTTCTTTTCAGATGCTTGTAAAAAAAAGTCACCCATAAACGCTAGCCACATATTTAAAACTTCTTCAATTCTATTCCGAGAATGAAAAATTTTCAGTCTAAATAACAATGATATCATGTTTTATTTATAAGCAAGTCCTCAAAGTTCATTCATTCACGTATTCTTCAACAGCTAGATATCCTGAGCCTCTCTCTGTTGTGTCCCAGACCTCTTGTAACACATGTGAGAACACTTCACAGGTCATCAAATCCTATTCTTAATTTTCTATTTTCCCTATTTCATGCTCTTCAACTTTCATTTCTCACTCGCAGATTTGGTCTGGGAGGATGCTGACAGATCAAATGAGCAGCGTGAGTCGGCTAACTCTGGTTTTCGCATCTCCCTGTGTTCGGATTGCCGGATTTAGTAAGCTAAATAACCCTGTGCTGATTCCGAGCCAACGGAGGGATCAGCCTCATGAAGTGTGAGGCCCTGCTCCTTTGTGCAGGGGCCGAGGCTGGAGGCTTTCATTAGAGAGTTGTGAAGGGGACCACATAGCCGGTGTCACTTATAAAACGGCAGGCTTTCCTGCCAAACGAGAAGCCATTTATAGTTCACAGCTTCTTGTGGTGGGTTAATACTGTAAATCCTTATGAGTAATGCCAGAGCCAATGGAATCAATAAAATCCAAAACGACCTTCACTTGGCCTGCCCTATAAGTGGATGGTCCCAGAGTGACAGCCATGCCACCGCTGCTCCACGGGGGAAATGTAATCTGGTGAAAGTGACAAGGATCACTTCTGCGTTACTTTATCCTCTGCCTTTCCCAATTTTAATCAGTTCTGGTAGGGCACAGGGTTCTCAGACATGTTTTCAAGTTTAATTTTTAAAAACTTCATACTTCAGGGTGACATTGGCTGTCCAGTGAATTATGAATCTTTCAAATCTCTGCTGGGAGGGTGGCTGGCAAAACCAACTCCCTACCAAGGACAGCTGCTCTTTGAGGCACTGAATGGGGAGCTGACATGGGAGAGAGTCCAGGGCTGAGAACAGCTGCAGACACACTCAGCTTCAGGGGAAAGCACTGGAAAGTCCAAGGCAGCAGTGGGGACCCTGGGAAAGATTCTGAACCCACAATGGAAAAGCAGTAGACAGAGGACTGCCTTAGCACAGTAGGTTTTCACTTGTGCCTGTGTAGATTCCTAGGGCTGCCGTAACAAAATGCCATAAATGGGTGACTTAGAACAACACGTGTACTGTCCCGCAGTCTGGAAGCCAGAAGTCTAAACTCAAGGTGTGGGCAGGGAGAATCGGCTTCGTGCCTCTTTTCTAGCTTCTGGTGGTGCCAGCAATCCTGGTCTCTCTTGGTTTGGAGTGACATCATGTCAGTCTCTGCCTCTGTCTTCAAACAGCCTTCTTCATCTGTGTGTGTCCTCTGTGTCTCTGTCCAATTTCCCTTCTTATTATAAGGTACACAGTCATATTGAATTTGGGGCTCACTCTGCACCGGTATGATCTCTTCTTAACTTAGCTATATTGGCAAAGACCTTATTTCCAATTGAGGTCTCATTCATGGGAAGAGGGGGTTAGGACTTCAACATAGTTTTGAAGACACATATCTTAAATACAGGGTGGGGCCAACGTAGGTTTACAGTTGTCAGTACACGAAACATGGAGTTTATTATTGTATTATTATTTATGAATTATTTATTATTTTCCATACCAACAACTGGAAACCTACTTTGGCCCCACCCTATACATATTTTGAAGACACAGTTCAACCCACAATCCATGATATATTTATTAAATAACAAAAAAGTGTATATTCAGCCACTGAAATGAAGTAAATACAAATCCCTCAAAGTGCTCTCATATTTTAGGGAAGTGACTACCAGATTTAAGTGAGGATTAGCACCTGAGATATTTATTTTAAAAGGCATTCTTCATTTAGAATGTCTGTAGTGGGGCCATGATCTGCATGTTAACAATATTCAAGTGATTCTGAGGCAAGTGGATCTGTGTACTTTGAGGAACATTGTTTAGTGTTACCACTTTAACTCTCCTGAAATGATCAGTTTCTTGCTATTAATTCCTAGATATTTTGTACATTAGATACTTTCTATTTACCTTTGGCCAGTTTTGTAATGTGATGCATAAAATGATTTCCCTGGTCAGTCCTAATTCATTATCAATACCATTTATTAATTGCAGGTCTGTTAACTGAGACATTACTCAAAGAAGTCTCATATTATTGCAATTCTCACCCATTTCTAATGTGCTTTGAGATCTATTCAAATTATAAAAAATATTTTCATTTAGAACAGCCTAAGATGGTGACAGATTCGGCAGACATTTCAACTGTTTCCTCCCAGGACCAACTTGGATTACAACTTAATTTAAGAACAATCATTATGAAAAACCAATTTTGGATTAAATGAAGAGGAGTCTATAACCAAGGATCACAGAAGAAGTCAAACTAAGACTGGTGAGAAGGGTGGAGACACGGAAAGGGCGGCCTTGCGACCAGGGGTGCACAGGTCTGGAGGGACTCTCACTGTGGGCAGGTTCACCCTGAGAGGGGAAGGTCTTAATCCCCAGGCCAGTGCCCCAGCCTAGAGCCCTAGATCCTAGAAGAGGCACCCACATAGCATTTGGCAGTGAAAAGATCTGAGGTTTCTATCTGTGAAAAAGAGACAGAGTTCCTGAGGATGCAGGCTCCATCTAAAGGACCAGTGCAGAAAATCTCATTCATAGCCACTTACCCAGGGCTCTGACGGAGAAGATTTGAGAGGACTAAAGTTGCGTGAGGAGAGTATAAAGTAGATAGCCCATGGGGAGACATGGTGGGAGATAGTCACCGGAACCCCTGTGCTAAGTCATTCTCAAATACTGCAGTTGCCATCTTTCTTGGGTGGAGCAGTCCCCTCTGTACAGCATCAGCTTGGGGGAAAGCACCTGTTCCACCCTCAAGAGTCTCTCCTTCTTCACCCTATGGAGACTGGGCTGTTCTGATAAGTCAGCTAGGATCCAGGGGGTGTGTCAGTGACTCAGTTTTCTGGTGTTGAGGTCAGAGCTTTTCCTGCACGCTACTGAGACCATGACTGGTGCTTCTACCTTCTGGGAGTCTCAGTAGAAACTGTCTGAACTGCAGGCAGACCACATTTCTGGGTCTCAGAGGCCACACCCATCAGAATCCTGTGCCACACCCTACTAAGGTCTGTGATAAAATTCTGGACATACTGACACCTGGGGCTGAGGGGCAGAGCCACATGCTCCACTCTTTCTAATCCCTGAATTTCCACAGGCTCTAGACTCTACCAGAAGTTTTATTTCAGTGGCCGAGCCCATCAAGCAGCCAGCAGACAGATGTTCCTCCAGGCCCAGTGTGGGTAAAAGCTAGCCTAGGTGTGTAGCTTGGTATTTTCATGTGCACCTGGGTCCAGCAAAGGTAGCCACAGACTTTGGCTGCTTGTTGTTCCAAGAAGGTTGCTGAGGGCCAGTCATGGATGGTGTTATCCACTGGTTTGCACTGCGTTCCCTCCAGGGAGGTTCAGAACCAGTAAATCCAGTGGTCAGATTTGGAGAGCATTGGTTCAGGAACTAGTGACCTTTTCTGGTAGCATGTCCTAAAGGTGTCTTGTCTTAAGGGAGGCCTCATCAGCTACAGGGCTCAGCTGATGCAAAGTCTGCTTTCTGTGATCAGCACCAGCACAACAGTTTGTGTGCATTGGACATAATGGAGCCTCACAGTCAGCCAGCTTGGGTGCTGGATGTCCTTCCCTGCTAGACTAGGTTCTATGGGGGAAGAGAGACAGGCTTGGAGCATGGACATACAAGCTTGCCCATAAGCTTATTGTTGGATCCAGTCAAGAGACTTAGCAACATTCTGGGGGAAAAGGCGCAGACAACCCCAGGTTAGGACTCTCTCAGTCCTTTTTTTTTTTTCCTGAAGCTGGAAACGGGAGAGACAGTCAGACAGACTCCCGCATGCGCTCGACTGGGACCCACCCGGCACGCCCACCAGGGGCGATGCTCTGCCCCTCCGGGGCGTTGCTCTGTTGCGACCAGAGCCACTCTAGCACCTGGGGCAGAGGCTGAGGAGCCATCCCCAGCACCTGGGCCATCTTTGCTCCAATGGAACCTTGGCTGCAGGAGGGGAAGTGAGAGACAGAGAGGAAGGAGAGGGGGAGGGGTGGAGAAGCAGATGGGCGCTTCTCCTGTGTGCCCTGGCCGGGAATTGAACCTGGGACTTCTGCACGCCAGGCCGACGCTCTACCACTGAGCCAACCGGCCAGGGCTCTCTCAGTCTTTCTCTCTGAGACTAGGGGCTCCCAAGCTGGAAGAACTTCTACAGATGGGATTGTCAACCCTACCCAATCAGAACCTGCTGTTCACCTCACTGGGGAGAAATAGAATTGGAGTATCCAGCAGTGTCTGAGGAATTAGCTCTAGAGTAGGTGCCACTTTCCCGAACTGAGCTCCTGAACAAGAGGCCCCTGAAATAGGGGGTCCCACTAATGTTGTATTCCCAAACTCAGCTGCCCTATCCCACCAAGCTTGTGACCTGTACAGTGGTAGGTAGGGTGAAGAAAGACTGAGCCCACACTAGAGCCTTTCTACAGAAGACTCTGTAGGAAGACCACAAATTTCAGGAGGATGTGAAGTAACTGAAAAGTGGAGGCAAATTTTATGGACTTTGGGGTATTTACAGAGCTGCTGTCATCTCTAAATAGGAGGAAGATGATCCTTATACAAAGGCTGGCCCCTCCCACACCACCCAGGGACAGAAAATGCAGACACAAACAGTGAGCAGAGCAGTAGCTACAGACAGGTAGCCCACGGCAGGTTAAAACAATGGCTGAAGCCAAACAAGAAGACCAAGAGCAAACCCAATAGCTCATAGTCGACAGCACCAACACTGGACTCAACTAAGTATTCAAGAAGCATGATCAAAGGAGGAGTCCAGCCCTGGCCGGTTGGCTCAGCGGTAGAGTGTTGGCCTGGCGTGCAGGGGACCTGGGTTCGATTCCCGGCCAGGGCACATAGGAGAAGCGCCCATCTGCTTCTCCACCCCCCATCCTTCCTCTCTGTCTCTCTCTTCCCCTCCCGCAGCCAAGGCTCCACTGGAGCAAAGATGGCCCGGGCGCTGGGGATGGCTCCTTGGCCTCTGCCCCAGGCACTAGAGTGGCTCTGGTTGCGGCAGAGCAATGCCCCGGAGGGGCAGAGCGTCGCCCCTGGTGGGCGTGCCGGGTGGATCCCGGTCGGGCGCATGCGGGAGTCTGTCTGACTGTCTCTCCCCATTTCCAGCTTCAGAAAAATAAAAAAAAAAAAAAAAAAAAAAAAAAAGGAGGAGTCCAGCAGACACCAGACACTGTGAAGAATAAATATGCTCAATAGGACAGACACTGTGCAGTGTCTAATATACATGATCAAGGTTGACCCTAGAGCCAGCAGCCTGAAGGAATAACTTCACTCACAAAAGGACTAACTGTATTCAGTACTTGCATACAACAGGTGGGTAAATACTACCCTCAAAAAGCATTTTTAGGGCAAGAAACTCAGGTGGCCTGGAGGTCATTACCATTGAGCCTATCTTCTTCATAAAGACACTACAACAAACTTCAAAGTCAGACAGCACTACATAATACACAGACAAAATAAGCAAACAAAGAAATATAACCAAAATAAATCAACAAGAGAAATTCCCAGAAAAAGAACTAAATGACATGGAAGTAACCAAACTACCATAGGCAGATTTAAAATAGTGATTTTTAGGATGCTCAAGGATCTTAAAGCAACACTGGATGATCACAATGAGAACTTAAACAAAGAGATAGCAAGCATCAAAAAGGACATTGAAATCATATAAAAGAATGAGTCAGAAATGAAGAATACAATACCAGAAATGAAGACTAAACTAGAAGGAATCAACAGCAGGCTAGATAAAGCAGAGAATCAAAGCAGAAATTTAGAGGACAAGATAAATGTAAGTCCACAACAGAGCAGCAAAAAGGAAAGAGGCTCAAAAAGAATGAGGAAACTCTAAGACATGAAGAAACTTCATAAGAACAAGGAAACTTCTGTGATAACATGAAGAGAAAAAACATACCTACCATAGGGGTTCCTTAAGGAGAAGAGAATGAACAAAGGATAGAGAACTTGTTTGAAGAAATCATTCAGAAAATTTTCTCATATTGATGAAGGAGAAAGTCACACAAATTCAAGAAGCACAGAGTCTCCCATTGAGGATGAACCCAAGGAGACTTATGCCAAAATACAACATAATTAAAATGCCAAGGTTAAGAGACATAAAAAAAAAAAGAATACTAAAAGCTGAAAGAGCAAAGCAGTTAATTACCTAGAGGAGACCATATAATAATGACATATGACTTCTCAACAGAAACACTTGAGGCCAGAAGGGATTGGCAAGAAACATTCAAAGTGGTGCAAAAGAAGAAGCTACAACCAAGACTACTTTATCCATCAAGGTTATCATTTAAAATTAAAGGAGAAATAAAAAGCTTCTCAGACAAAAACAACAACAACAAAAAACAAACAAAAAAACTCAAGGAATTTATTACAACCAAACCAGTACTGAATGAAATGTAAAGGGGCCTGCTGTATAAAAAGAAATGGAAAGGAAAAGGATTGTAGTTTTATAGAAAAAAAATGGAAATAAATAAGTACATGTCAATAATAACCTTAAATGTAAATGGATTAAATGCTCCAATCAAAAGACATAGGGTAGCTGAATGGATAAGAAAACAGGACCTGTATATATGTCTACAAGAGACCCACCTCAAAACAAAAGATACACATATAGTGAAAATGAAGGGTTGGAAAAAAGTATTTCACGCAAATGGAAATGAAAAAAAATTGAGGTAGCAATGCTTATATCTGACAAAATAGCCTTTAAAACAAAGTTATATATAGTAAGGGATAAAAAAGGTCACTACATAATGATAAAGAGAGCAATCCAACAGGAGGATATAACCATTGTAAATATTTATGTGTCTAATATAGGAGCACCTAAATATATAAAGCAGAGTTTGATGGGCATAAAGGGCAAGATTGACAGCAATAATATAATAGTAGGGGATTTTAATACCCCACTAACATCAATGAATAAATCCTCCAGACAGAAAATTAACAAAGAAACAGTGGTCTTAAATGACACATTAGATCAACTGGATTTAATAAATACCTTCAGAAATTTTCACCCCAAAGAAGCAGAATATACATTCTTTTCAAGTGCTCATGGTACATTATCCAGAATAGACTACATACTAGGACACAAAAAAATTCTCATTAAATTTAAGAAGATTAAAATCATATCAAACATGTGCTCTATTCACAATGGCATAAAATTATAAATCAACTACAATAGAAAACTGAAAAACATTCAAACACTTGGAGGCTAAATAGCATGTTATCAAATAACAAGTGGGTTAACACTGATATTAAAGAAAAAATAAAAAAATTTCTTTGAAACAAATAAAAATGAACATACAACAACTCCAAATCTGTGAGACACTGCAAAGCAGTCCTGAAAGGGAAGTTCATAGCATTACAGGCACACTTGTAAGGAAAAAGCTCTAATAAACAACCTAACCCTGCACCTAAAAAAACTAGAGAAAGAATGACAAATAAACCCCAGGTGAAGTAGAAGGAAGAAAATAATAAAGATCAAATGACATAGAGGCAAGGAAACCCCCAAAACCCAAAAAACAATACAGAAGATCAATGAAACCAAGAGATGGTTCTTTGAAAAGATAAACAAGATTAATGAACCTTTAACCAGACTCATCAAGAAAAATAGAAAGAGGATCCAAATAAATAAAATTAGAAATGAAAGTGAAGAAATAACAACTGACACTATAGAAATACAAAGGATTGTAAGAAAATACTATGAAGATCTATATGCCAAAAAATTGGACAACCTAAGCAAAATGGATGAATTCCTAGAAACATACAATCTTCCAAAACTGATCAGGAAAAATCAGAAAACCTAAGCAGACTGATTACAACAAATAAAATTGAAACTGTTAAAAAAACTCCCAGCAAACAAAAGTCCTGGACCAGATGGCTTCACAGGTGAATTTTACCAATCATTAAAAGAAGAACTAACACCTATCTTTCTCAAGCTATTCCAAAAAATTCAAGAGTAGGGAAGACTTTCAAGTTCATTTTATGAGGAAAGCATTATTTTCATTCCAAAATCAGGTAAAGACATTACAAAGAAAAAAAAGTATAGGCCAATATCCCTGATGAACATAGATGCTAAAATTTTCAACAAAATATTAACAAACCTTATCCAGCAATACATTAAGCAGATCATATATCATGATTAGGTGGGATTTATTCTAGGGAGGCAAGGCTGGTACAATATTTGCAAATCATTAAATGTGATTCATCACATTAATAAAATAAAGGCTAAAAATCACTTGATTATATGAATAAAAGCATAAAAAGCATTTGATAAAATCAAGCACCATTTCTAATCAAAACTCTGAGCAAAGTGGGAATATACGGAACATATCTCAACATAATAAAGGCCATAAATCAGTGGTCCCCAAACTTTTTTGGGCCATGGACCAGTTTAATGTCAGAAAATATTTTCACAGACCAGCCTTTAGGGCGGGACGGATAAATGTATCATGTGACCGAGACAAGCGTCAAGAGTGAGTCTTAGACAGATGAAACAGAGGGAATCTGGTCATTTTAAGAAAATAAAACATCGTTCAGACTTAAATATAAATAAAACAGAAATAATGTAAGTTATTAATTCTTTCTCTGCAGACCGGTACCAAATGGCCCACGGACCAGTACTGGTCCGGGGGTGGAGACCACTGCCACAGATGACAAACTGACAGCCAACATCATACTCAATGGGCAAAAATTAAAAGCAGTCCCCTTAAGATCAGGAATAAGATAGGGGTACCCCTTTCACCACTCTTATTCAACATAGCTCTGGAAGTCCTAGTGACAACAATCAGACAAGAAAGAGAAATAAAAGGCATCCAAATTGGAAAAGAAGAAGTAAAACTGTCATTATATGCTGATGACGTGATACTGTACATAGAAAACCGTAAAGTCTCAGTCCAAAAACCTTCTAGACCTGATAAATAAATTTGGCAGGGTGGTAGGATATAAAATTAATATTCAGAACTTAGTGATACTTTTATGCATTAACAATAAGCAGTCAGAAAGTAAAATTAAAGAAACAATCTCCTTCACTATTGCAACAACAACAACAAAAAGTACCTAGGAATAAATTTAACCAAGGAGGTAAAAGATTTGTACTTGGAAAATTAGAAGCCATTGAAAAAAGAAATTGAGGAAGATACAAACAAATAGAAGAATACACCATGTTCAAGGATAAGAAGAATAAACATCATTAAAATGTCTATACTACCCAAAGGAATCTATAAATTCAATGCATGCTGTTCCTATTAAAATACCAATGGCATACTTCACAGATCTAGGACAAATATTCCAAAAATTCATATGGAACCAAAAAAGAACACAAATAGCCTCTGCAATCTTGAATATGGAGAACAAAGTGGGAGGCATTACATTTCCTGATATCAAGTTTTACTACAGGCCATTGTAATCAAAACAGCTTGATTCTGGCATAACAACAGGTTTATAGATCAATAGAACAGATCAGATAACCCATAAATAAACCCATACATTTCTAGTCAATTGATATTTGACAAAGGAGGCAAGAGTATACAATGGAGTAAAGACAGTTTCTTTAAAAAATGGCGTTGGAAAAATTGGACAGGTACATGAAAAAAAATAAAACTAGACCACCAACTTACACCATTTACAAAAATAAACCCAAAATGGATAAAAGATAGAAATGTAAGTCGTGAAACCATAAAAATCTTGGAAGAAAACATAGGCAGTAAACTCTTTGATATTTCTCGTAGTAATATTTTTGCTCATGTATCTTCAGGGGCAAGTGAAATAAAGGAAAAATAAACAAATGGGAATATATCAAAGTAAAAAGCTTTTGCATAGCAAAAGACATCATTATCAAAATAAAAAGATAACCCACATAATGGGAGCACATATTTGCCAATACATCTGATAATTATAACCAAAATTATAAAGAACTTCTAAAACTCAACATCAAGTAGGTAAACAAACAATCCGATTAAATAATGGGAAAAGAAACTGAATAAGCACTCTTCCAAAGAGGACATGCAGATGGCCAATAGGCATATGAAAAAATGTTTAATATCATTAATCATCAGAGAAATGCAAATTAAAACCACAATGAGATACCACTTCACATCCGTCAGAATGGTTCTCATTAACAAATCAACACACAAGTATTGGTGAGGGTGTGAAGAAAACGGAACCCTCCTGCAATGCTGGTGGGAATTCAGACTTGTGCAGCTACTGTGGAGCACAATATGGTGTTTCCTCAAAAAGTTAAAATGGGTATGCCTTTTGACCTCGCTATCTCACTTTTAGGAGTATATATCCTAAAAATCCAAGAACATTGATTCAAAAAAAATATGCACTGCCATGTTTATTGTGGCACTATTTATAATAGGTGAGATCTGGAAACAGTCTAAGTGTCCATCAGTGGACGAGTGGATAAAAAAGCTGCGGTACATACACACATAATGGAATACTATGTGGCTGTGAAAAAGAAGGAAATGTTACCTTTTGTGATGTCATGGATGAACCTGGAGATTATTATGCTAAATGAAATAAGCCAGGCAGAGAGAGACAAATATTATATGATCTCTGTTATATGTGAAATCTGATGAACACAGTGAACTGAGGAACAGAATAGAGGCAGAGGCAGGGCCACAAGGAGCAGAGGGGCAGCTGTCAGAGGGAAGGGAAGTGAGGGGATGGGATCAGAGAAGGTGAAGGGATTAGTGAAATTGTATATACAAAACACATAAATACAGAAAACTAGACAGCAAATCCCAGAGGGTGGGTGGGGGGAGGGTGTTGGGGGAACAGAGCAAAGGGGCTGTAATGGGGGTATGTTGTTTGGGGGTGAGGGTGTTATATTGAGTGAGACTCTTGAATCCATATTAACATAATACATTTTAAAAATTATTAAAAAATATATTTTTATTTGTCATTTTGTTAAAGGTATCAGATGGAATTTAAAAAAACAAGATTCATCTTTATTAAATATCTTTTAGCATAATAACAACTAACACAACATTAAGAGTATCATTAGGAACAAGCTAAAGGCAAAAGGACACTATCATTAGTCTGAGTTGAGAATAAGAGTTCTGATGAGTTTTCTCATCTGTACAGTGAGATCAATTACAGAACTTTTAATATGAAGGCCCTGAGAGAGAGTAAATATTAGTTATATTTTATTAGTTATATTTTATTTAGTCATTAAATAATGATAACCAGTGTCTTTGGAAAGATTTCCCCCCCCAGTTTACAAATGATTACCTAGGATGCAAGAGGTGACAATAGAAGATAAATCGGTGTTGTATTTTTCCATTGTCTTCCAAATATTTATGAGTCAGAGACATCTTCTTAAATAGTATTTAGCTAGGTTAGCAAGGGGTGTGTATTAAAACCTTTTATATAGACATGTATTAAATGTTCACATGTGCCAAATATTTGCACACTTGGAATCCTTTTCTCATTTTTCATTGTGAGCCAAAAGAAACCAGAGCTTTCTTTCCCTCCATTTATTTAACTGTCAATATTTGTAAGTGAAACTTAAGAGAAGAATCTTATATAGTGATTCAGTTTAAGTACAATAACACTGTAAAAAGCCTTTTCATTACATAGTCATGCTTTGCCTCTATATACATAGTGACCTACATATAAAACACTGATGTGATATCTCTATATACATACACGCATTCATTACAGTATATACATGCCTTGGGAAGTGTTCAGGATAAATGTAATTTTACAGCTTTTTAAAGAAAAGGGAACTCCCCAAGTTCAAATAATTGTTGGATGCCTTTAGACTTTTAGTCTCTTAATTTGCAGAAATGTAACTGTGGGAGTGAAATGATCTCAGCCTAGTTCCATCACTTTCCTTTGGGTTCTTTATTTTAATTTCTAATTCTTTGGTAATATGCGAAATGTTTTTCATTACTTGGTTGCTATGCTGTTTGGATGAGTTGCACAGCTAATAAGCAAGCTGCACGGTAAGTGGTGGTTAGTAATCCTGACCTAGGTTAATGTATTAAATGTTAGGTTGACACTGTATGAGCAATTTACTCTTGGAGATTCTAAGGCTTAGAATCTGTGGTGGGATTCAGCCAGATTGCACTGGCTCGGCAGAACTGATGCCTAATTTTTTGTTGAGTTTCGTGAACTGGTTGTTAAAATGGCACTTGTATTTAGGGTTCTCTCTAAGCTGGGTGCCTGGGCAACCACCCAATGTGGAGATCACAAATTTACATTCTCTACCTTTTTTTTTAAACATTCATCAGCACAATGGTGTAGTTTAAAGACGTGTCCACAGTGATGTTCATTCTGTCCATAGGTGAAAAAAATTTGACAGAACTATGCTTGTAATATTTACTTATTCATTTTAATTCACTTGCACTTGTTACCTCAGTAAACAAACATATAATGTAAAGAGAGAAAGTGCCAAAGAACCAGGGCACGGCAATTTGTATTGTTTTTTTTATCAGATATATATTTTTCATTAATATTTTAAAACTCTTTCTTATAACATCTAGTTTTGTGTACCTTTTTTATTGTTCTTATTTAAGTATTAAATGCATTAAATAATAAACTATCTTTTGGTATATATTTTTTTATAGTTAAAACAGTCATTAGGGCCTGACCAGGTGGTAGTGCAGTCGATAGAGCATCGGACTGGGATGCAGAGGACCCAGGTTCAAAACCCTGAGGTCACTGGCTTGATCGTGGGCTCATCCTCCTTGAGGGCATGCTCACCAGCTTGAGCACAGTGTTGCTGGCTTGACCTCAGGATCATAGACATGACCCCATGGTCGCTGGCTTGAGCCTAAGGTTGCTGGCTTGAGCAAGGGGTCACTTACTCAGCTGTAGCCCCCTGGTCAAGGCGCATATAGGAAAGCACTCAATGAAGAACTAAGGAGCCACAATGAAGAATTGATGCTTATCTCTCTCCTTTCCTGTCTGTTTGTCCCTATCTGTCCCCCTCTGTGTGTCTCTGTCAAACAAACAAACAAACAAAAACAGTCATTTGGGCAGAGAACTGATTGTTAAATTATTTGAATCCCACCACTGCTTAGATTCAGACCCCAAGTTCACTAAAGGAGTGAGCAAAATCCCAGTTTGTAACTGCTTTGTCCATGAAAGGAGATCAGAGGTTGGCAGACTTCCCTGGGTGTCTCCTAGCCATCAAATCCTGCGGTTCCTCTCATTCTCATGTTCTTCTGTGTCTTGAAGGGACTGTCCACTGAGGAAGGCTCTCCTCCTGAAGGTTGAATTAATAGCAGATGTTCATAGATCTCTCCTTTCTCTCTGGTCATCCCTTCTAGCCCTTTCTCCTTCCCTTCAGGCACTAAATGTTGATATTACTTGGACCTCCTATTAATACACTGTCCCTCTGCTGTCTCTCTCCCATGCTGTTATAAGTATGTGGCTGGAGACCACACCTATAACCCAGCCCTGGCATTTCTCCTGAGCCCTGGCTTGAACATCATGCTTTCTGGCCCATGTCAATATTTGCTCCTCGTTTCTTAATGACATTGTTATCTCTATCACCTCCATGCCAGGCTTGCTTCTTTTTCTGTGGTTTGTGCTTCTTTACTTTATCCCAGGAGAGTTTTAGGAGCAAAATTTACTCATCATTGACTCCTTTTGTATCTCACATCCCATCTCATTCTTTGCTTTGTCCAGTTCAGCTCCTTCTCGGCCCTCTTAACACCCGTGTTAACAGCCCATCTGTGTCTCTTTGAACCACAAACAACATCTTTAAATGAGCCTCTTTCAAATCGTGTCCTTCTCCCTTTCAATGTTTTGTCAGATAAATTTTCTAGAGCATGGCTCTATGGAAAATCTTCAAGGAGTCTCCTTATTTAAAGAATAAAGTTCAAGCAATTGTGAACTTGAGGTACAGTGTGGGAGTTTTAACCACAGAGACTCATCACTTTAAAACTCTTTCTACTCAGACGACCAGCAAAGATTTTTCTGTTATGCTTTGAAAACCGGTACAGAAGTAAAACTTTGGTTGGTTATTTGTCATGTTACAAGAACTTACAATATCATGGAGCATAGGTTTAGCTGTAAAAACTAAGAAACCGAAACAGAGAAATGTGGCAACCATTACCTAGAGTTAAAAAGAATTCATGAGTCTTTAAATTTAGAAAGACAGATTATATATATAACTTCTAGGCTCATTAATCAATTTGAACTAAAGCAGCAATACAATCTAATTTTAAGAGTCTCCTCTTGGAAAAAACATGTAAAATTATAATAAAATTCTCTTATTATTTTACAGCAGCATGTATGTAAGTACTTCACAATTAAAATAATTTCCTTAAAATTCTAGTTTCTTTTCTTATTGTGACTTTTAAGTTTCTTCGCATTATTTCTTATCTCCATACTCCTCGGTTGCCATTTAATCAGTTCTTACCTTTACGGCACCTTTAAACTATCAGGTTGGCATTACCTTAAGGAAAAATGAGTTTTCTCATGATTTCTGTCCTTTGGCCTTGCAACTTTAGAGATTATGCATATCTTAATTTCCATAAATCCTTCTTTCTAGAAAGTTTCAAGAAAAATCACTAATACTTTGATCCATTCCAGCCTACTTTTATTTCACTACTTTGACCTATGAAGGGGTGTCATTCACCCTTAGAGCTCTTTTCATGAATTCCTGTTCTTGGGGTTGTAATGAAAGTAACCCTTGATTACAAAATCTTCACATTCAACTTATTTTTCCCCTTGCAGTAAAGTTATTGAGGTTGTAGCCTTGATTATCACAGGCCCCAAGTGAATAGTCAAAAAGTGTTACATTGTGAGGATAAGTGAATGACAGCCAACTGTCAGGAAGGTAGTGATTAGGAAAGACAGCTCCTAAAATTATTATTATAGTATTATCCTATAGTCTGCATTCATGGTATTAATTTGAGTACGATGTCTCATTTCAAAACAGAGATCTTGACCTCACTCCCTTCTAAGTGAAGGAAAATGACGAGACAGAAGGTTAACCAGTAAAATATTAGGGTCAAACATTTCCAAGACAACAGCCCATTTCCCACCCTGACTCGGTCCCTGAATCAGCCTCAAATCTGTAAGGTGGAAATTAATTCCTGGCTGCGTTCTCCTTGAGCCATTTTACATGGCTTTACTATAGATTTCTAAAACTTGTGGAATTTCTTTTGGCCATTCTGTGACAGTTTTCTCATCTGTGAAATTTAGAATTGTTATGTGGCTTAAATGAATGAATATAATCCCATAATAGTTCTCAGCAGAGGCCAGTCATCACCATTTGGCTTCCTCAGAGTTCACTGTTGTCTCAGAGAGGGTTCAATGACATCAGTACAAGGATGGCCAGAAAACCCTAGACTCAAGAATAATAATAACAGGATTGGGCTGGTAGATCCAATAAGTCTCTGCTGATGAGGGATGTGTGTCCAAGGCTATCATCTGAGGCAGAAGGAAGCAGACAGGCAGAAGAGCAGGCAGTTCATGCTCAGTGAAGATGGTGCCAGCAAGCAGTGTTGGCTGGTTTACTCTGCTCCTGGGGCAGTGGGTCCTCTGTCCTCTTTCGCATTTCATATTACCCTCAGATTCCCCCAAACTCTCCGGTTTCGGCAACACCTAGGGGGCAGATTAGCAATCTCTAGGGGAAATCTTCCCTGGAGTAGACTGGAATTGCCTTCCAAATCCCTGACCCCAAAGTATGAACTATCAAGTATGATTTCTAGTTTTAAAAAAAACTATCATTGCTACTGAAGAACTTCAATTACAATACTATATGGTAGCATGAAAAAAAAATCCATTGCAATGCAGAGACAATACCAAACAAAGAAAAAGACACAGTAGCGATAATTGGGGCAGAAAGCTTCAAATGTGCATGAGTTACCTTTGTTCACACTTATTGTGTGCCACTGAGGGTCACAGAATTCCAAGTGCTTCAGAGAGAGAGGTGACATAGCAAATAGCACAGGATATGAGAGGAAAAAAAATGGAGACAGATATTTACAGAGGGCTCACTGTGCATTGGGCCTAGTTGTGAGGGTTTCTGTGTCCTATCCCATTTATGCCTCATTAGCTATTAATGTCATGGATTAGATGCACTATCTGTGTCACTGGCCAAGCCAGGTTCAAGTGCTCACTCTGCCCCTAACCCGATGTGAATTTAACAAAACACGTAACTTCTCATCAGGGACAATTAATGAGATAGTTTAGACTCTGAGGCATTTGGATTACTTCCTGTATGGGTCATGTAAACTCAAATCCAAGTCTTTTTCCTTTCTACCATGCAACTGGAGAGTTCAGTCATATTCTTTCTCATAAGAAATGGGGAGGAAATATGTCAGTTCATAAGCTGATGGGATGGTGAAGTAGGTCTCCACAAATTTGTCTCTGAACAAGGTGGAAGTAGAAAGACCTGAGGAAATTCTTTCCTCCTCATAGTACTACCTTTCTAATGTAAACATTTAATTCCCCTTTGTAAGCCTGTTGCAGACTGCCCTGTATAAAGTTCTCTCTATGAATCTTTATTTAAACTGGATAGTAGATAAAGTTTCAAAAGAATCTCTGATATTTGTCAACAATATGTCCAAATAAAAGGTTAATACTCAAAATTTACAAAGAACTCAGACACTCAACACCAGAAAAACAAACAAGTCAATTAAAAATTAAGCAGAAGTGAATAAGCACTTCTCCAAAGAGGACACATAGATGGCCAATAGACATATCAAAAGTTGCTGAACATCATCAATTATCAAAGAGGTTCAAATCAAAAATACAATGAGAGACCATTTCACAACCTGTCAGAAAAGTTATTATTAATAAATCAACAAACAATAGTGTTGGTGAGGATATAAAGAAAAGGTGCACTTTTGGTGGGAATGAAAACATTGTGGAGATTCCTAAAAAAAATTAAAAGTGGAACTCCCCTATGACCCAGTAATTATGCTGTTGGGTATAGATCTGAAGAAACCAGAATCACTAATTTGAAAGAATGTATGCACCTCCATGTTCACTGTAGCATTATTTATAGTAGCCAAGGTGTGGAAGCAACCAGAGTACCCATCAATGGATGAGTGGATGACCCTGGCCAGTGGCTCGGTGGAGAGAGTGTGGGTCCAGTGTGTGGACAGCCTGGGTTTGATTCCCAGTCAGGGCACAGAAGAGAAGCGACCATCTGCTTCTCCCTCTCCTCCCCCTTTTCTCCCTCTTCCTCTCCAACAGCCAGTGGCTTTCTTGGTTTGAGTGTGGCCCTGGGTGCTGAGGATGGAGCGTTTTAGCCTCAGGTACTAAAAAAATAGCTTGGTACTCAAGCATCAGTCCCAGATAAGATTGCTGGGTGGATCCCAGTCAGGGTGCATGCGGGAGTCTGCCTCACTCTCTCCCCTCCTCTAGCCTAAAGAAAGATGAGTGGATAAAAAAAGTGGCAGTACATATATACAATGAAATATTACTCAGTCATAAAAAATGAAACCTTACCATTTGTGACAGCATGGATAGACCTAGATAGTATTATGCTAAGTGAAATAAGCCAGACAAAGAAAGACAAATACTGTACCATATGATTTCACTTATATGTGGAACTAATGAACAAAATAAATGAAGAAACAAAATAGAAACGGATGTATAGATACAGAGAACAAACTGATAGTTGCCAGAGCAGAGGGCATTTGGGGAACTGGATGGAAAAGGTGGTGGATTTAAGAAGTACTAATTGGTAGTTACAAAACAGGCATGAGGATGTAAGGTAAAGCACAGTGGATATAATTAACAAAACTGTAATAACTATCTATGGTGCCAGATGGGCACTTGGATTATTGGAGAGAACACCTGTAACCTATATGAATGTCTATCTACTATGCTGTACACTTGAAAGTAATACAAAAAAGTGAAACTAACACAAAATTGTTTAATGCAAAAACAAACAAACAAACAAACAAACAAACAACCCAAACTCCCTCCAAAACCCCAAGGAACCTCTGATTCACACTCTGAATTTCTTTTTTAATTGTCAAGTGAATGAGATATTAGAATGCAATAATAGTATTAGTTCCAAACATGCTTTACAAATAATATTTTTTCCTTGGTAAGTCAAGTTTACTGCTTTTGGATCATTTTGCTTTCCCAGAAACATGTAATATCAACTCTCCTTGTTATCCTGATTTTTGTTGCAGAGAAAAGAGCTATTCCATGACCCTTCTGTCATGGAAGGTCCCAGTAGAAAACACCAACCCTTCATTAAGATTTCTGAAAAGTTTTCCATCCTGGGAAGAGCAACAAATAAAAAAAACCCCAGCATTGATGTGCAGATATTTTCTGGTTCAATTCGGTGAGACTCTGCCATTTTCATACTGAGAGGTAATATATGACCTAGACGAGACCTAGACACAGGCTCATGAGAAAGACTTTGGGGTTTGAAAATTGTTGCCTTGATCATGAAAAAGAACTATGAGTAATCACTGCCATCCACCAACTCAGGATGGTCTTTGGGGACAATCAATGTTTAAGAGAATCAGAGAAATCTGGAAATCAGCATATTCTGAGTGAGCTCACACCCTACTTGGTTCACATTTCAACAGATCTATGTACTAGACAGTGTGCTGCCCTAAAAATCAGCCTGGACATATCTTCTGGGATCAGTAGATTTCAGGCAGGCTAGAAGGAAGCACAAGAGGTCATCCCCCCTCACTGAACTCCAAGTGCTGCACCTGCAGCTCTAGCATGTCACGGCTCATTTGAATCTACTTCAATTTTCCCCAGCATCTATTGGCAAAATACTTTTTGGGGAATTTTACTAATAAAAATTAATATATAATCTATAGTATATAAGAAAATATCTCAATAACACTTCTTGGGCGTCTGTCCAAGTGAAGATCAACAAACTTCTCCTTGTCCTTCCTCTCCAAACCTTTTATGCTGTAGATGAATAAAAAAAAAAAGAAAGAAAGAAAAAAGAAAAACAATCACATTTGTGAGAGCAGGTCTTGCAGTGGGACAGGAAGAGGAGCCAAGGGGGTCTTCACAGATGGTGCTGATTTTGGCATTGATATTTCCCCTAAAATTCAGCTAATAACTCCAGAGGCCATATAAGATGATTGAGTCCCAAAGGATCTTTTTATTAGAAACATTCAGTTCAAGTGCACACATTTCTAAAACAGCACATATCCTGAAACATTTCTTGGGTTCATCACACCGTGTAGTACATTATATCCTAGAAGGGGTTCTAAGGGGTGCTTTGTGTCAAATAGTTATCCTCCTAGGTGTCAAACCTATAGGACAACAAATTTGCATCAGTTTGTCTTAAGAACAAATTATGCATGTTCTTCCTAAAGGTATCTAGACACTTAGAATACATTTGTCAGTGGAGCTAGTGCTCCTTTTTGACAGGTGAGATATGTCAAGGTGTACCAAGCAATGTGACTCTGAGATTCCTGGAAAAATATCTCTGGGAGCATTCAGTGCTCTTTTTTTTTTTTTACAGGGACAGAGAGAGAGTCAGAGAGAGGGACAGATAGTGACAGACAGACAGGAATGGAGAGAGATGAGAAGCATCAATCATCAGTCTTTCGTTGCTACTTCTTAGTTGTTCATTGATTGCTTTCTCACATGTGCCATGATCGCGTTCCTTCAGCAGACCAAGTAACCCCTTGCTGGAGCCGGTGACCTTGGGTCAAATCTGGTGAGCTTTTTGCTCAAATCAGAGAGCCCGCGCTCAAGCTGGTGACCTCGGGGTCTCAAACCTGGGTCCTTCCGCATCCCAGTCCAATGCTCTATCCACTGCACCACCACCTGGTCAGGCTCAGTGCTCATTTTGTCCACTTTGTACAAGGGTGTGTGGACCTTGAACAATCCTTAGCCTTAATTCTAACTGCTTTTTCTTGCTTTCCCAAGAGAGTGTTTCCTTCATCTCCTTGACTACACAGGAACTTCTCTCTGATCTTGCTTTCTTCTTTCATGGCTTTGTTGAAGTTCAGAGTGTAGAACCAACATAATTCTGATATGCCTCTTGTCATATCAGAAGAATAAGACAACTTTCTAGATGATGTTTAGCAGTAAGCCTTTGGGCCACAACAGTCACCTGGACCAAGAACCCTGGACAGAGCCTGTGAACTGTAAGTCTACATTCTTCTGCCTCAGTACAATAGTCAGTGGTTAAATGTGTGCTGTACTTAATAGTTTCTTAACTGCCTTTGCATACATGCAATCACTTAACCAAGGTAAACCCTGCATAGGTATGAAGGTCACATTATCCTGTTTATAGATGGAGACTCTGAGCCTCAGAGAGGTGTAGGCAAGAGCAGAATGGGGACTTTGAGCTGGATTTTTGATGCCAGGTTCAGTGTTGGTTTCAGAACATTATCTGATTTACCCATGAGATGAGGGCTATGGGGCTGAATGCTGGGATGAATGCTTATTCTCTAGTCCCTAGATCTGTGATTCTCAAACCTGTATTTCAGAAGCACCTGGAGGGATTGTTAATATACAGATTCCAGGCTCCACTCCTTCAGTTTTAGATTCAGTCAGTCTGCAGCTGGGCTTGAGAATTTCATTCCTAGTATGTTCCCAGGTCATGCTAATGCTGCTGTCCCTCCCAAGACCATTCTTTGAGAACCACTGTTTTAGAATCGAAGACAGTGGTCCTCTATCTGGTTTTCACACTAGAGTTTCATGGGAGGCTTTAAAAATATAAATTTATGTCTAGACCTTACTCCAGAATGATTCCATTAATGTTGGGAAGGACCTGCAGGCACTGGCACGTTTTAGTTCCCCAGGTAAGTGTGATGTGCGGTCACATTCCAACAAAGATTGGAAGTCATTGTAGTGAGGCCGGGCCAGAAAGCCAAGGTCTCAAGCTGGCTGCTGTTTCTGTAAATACGAATTCTTGGCACACAGCCATGCCTATTTGTTTCTGCATTGCTGTGGCTGCTTTCTCATTCTAATGACACAGTTGAGTAGCTGTAACAGACACTGTTGGCCAGCAAAGCAGAACATACTGACTCTCCTGCCCTTCATAAGTCATAAAAGCAAAACAGAGAAAACTATAGAAGATATCGTACGCTTTTTTACTTTCAACAAAACTTTCTAAGTCTTTATCATGGCACTGTTGGGAGTGTCAGGAAACAGGAGAGAGGATGAATTCTTCTCTAATGGACTTGAATTGAAGTTGTGATTCTATCTTTTTAAAATCACTGTTCTCTCCACTTCTGTTTCCTGTACACTCACTTTCCTTTTCCACCAAACTCTTTCTCTTCCTCTCGCTTTGTCCAGGTTTCTCAGTCACAGATGAGGCCTCGCTTCACTGGCTTCTTCACCTCCTGGTCTGCACATGGGTGGTGTTTTGTGGTGGACAAAGAATGATGTTTAGAGTTAGAGAATCTGAATTTGAAGCCTGCCTCTGCTACTTAGTTGTAGAGTCTCGGGGAGGCTTACTTAGCTTCTGTGGGTTTTAGTTTCCTCCACTGCTAAAATAGAGATAATACCACACTCACTGTGTTACTGCAAAGATTAAAGAATATTAGTAAAGTACACTGCAAATGGCAAATACCTTACACACTTGATTTTTTATTTTTAATTAATCTCTTAGGAGATTATAAGGAGGGAAATGCTAGCCACTTCACTGGTTTCCTTTTGTGATTCACTAGGAGGGGACAGCAACTGTCCAGACTCTAAAACAGGGTCGGTTCTAGTTTGACAGGGAGGGAAACACTGAAACTTCTCAGGCTGCAGTTTTCTGTGACCGATTCAGAATTCCAGGGTTGGAGCCCAGAGCCTGCACACTAGAATGCTGATGAGATGTTGCATAGCATTGCCATAACCAAAATTTATGCACATGGCTGCATTTAATGCAAACTCTGGATAAAGGCACAAAAGAAAAAAGTAAAAAAAAAAAAAAAGTAAAAAATCCATGATTACCTAAAATTGCAAAGATATATAAATAAAGTAGAGAAGGATATAGCAAAAAATAAAGGGAGGCTCTGAGTATTTTACCGTTAACTTCGGTGATTCATAAGCCTCCCTGGCTCAGCGTTATATTAAGAGGGTAATACAGACAGATATTAATTCATACAGCATATGAAGAGCCTGGAATCCTTTTCCACCTTGGATGCACAAACCAATTTCATCCCCAAATCCCTCATGCATTGCCTTTGGGAGACTCTTGTCATGTACAGAATCCTCACAATGATTTCCAGAAACTTCATGTAAACATACAGAGAAAAAATGTTAACCTTTCTCATAACTCACAGAGAGAAAAGTGTCTTTCTTATAAACAGAGATCCTCACATCTGTTACTTCTCTTGCAATCTCTTGACATCAAAATCACTCATAGCAAAGACAATTCAGATGGAACCTCCAAACTGATTCTGTTTATTTAAAAAAAGAAAGAGAAAGAAAGAAAGAAAGAAAAGAAAAGAAAAGAAAAGAAGGAAGGAAGGAAGGAAGGAAGGAAGGAAGGAAGGAAGGAAGGAAGGAAGGAAGGAAGGAAGGAAGGAAGGAAGGAAAAGAAAGAAAATTCCAGCAAATGAACAAAAAGCTTTGAGAAATAATCTATTACTTACAACGATTTTATAAGAATGCACCAATGTTCATAGCAAACCATCATACATCTTTAAACCACACATTTCAAGTTCACTCTGAAGGCAGAATTAGCCATATTTTGGAATCCCTCTGCCAGAGACCGACAGCTGAGTCAGCCGCATGCCAGAGAGAATAACACTGGCAACAAGTACAATGTACAGAGAGATTATGCAAAGAATTCAAGTCTTCTATTTTGATAACAACTTGCAAAGTGAAACAGAAAGAAGATAATTTGAACAATCTGTTAGACCCAAGACTGCTTGTATCTTTTTCTTGCTCTTTTCTTTTTAACCACTTGGAACTTACACTATTCATCACCATTGCAGATCTAGAAATACCATTTGGATGGAATCAGGCAATAACTAATTGCTATACTTCAGTTCAGTCCAACTGCCAATCAATGTTAGGCCCCGTTATGACCGACTTCTGACCTTACAAGCGCCTACTGGAGGAAATAAAAGTCAAACTAGGGTAAGAGAAGGACTCAACAGAATTATGACAGAAAAGATATTAAATTCAGAAATATTATATAGTCAAGGGAGCATCCAGTTTCAAGAACCTAGGTTTGAGGAGATTCTTTCTTTTTACCCCATCATTATCTCTTTCTTTAATCTCTGTTGCACAAACCATTATTGCCCCATAGTTGGCAAGTTAGCAATTACTAGTCCTTAGACTGAGAGCTGGGATGAAGTCTTATGTGACTCTTGATTTTTCCCTGGCCCACAGAGGAGAAAAAAATAAAAGCGCATCTGCTTTCATTTTAGAAACTCTGATACCATCCACAATGGGCCTAATATCAACGTGGCAAGTGCTTGAAACTGTCCCCGAGCAAGGAATGTCTTGCTTGAAATAGCCTAATAACAAATTAGTTTTTCTTTCATTTTTCTTAAGTAATGATTCTTGCTTTCTACTTTCACTGCAAATCTGGTGTTTCTGTGTTAAATTCAAGGTTTTCTAGCTAGACTTTCCCCCAATCTTATCTTGAAATACAATTATGTGTGAAAGGGACAGTTTAGATAAAAGCTCAAGCAATATTTCCATGAGATTGACAGATAGATGCTGCTCTCCATATAAAAACAAGAGGCTTTCTTTGCTCCTAAATTTGTTCCCAGAACACAGATGTATCCATACTGGGCCTTCCGCCTGCCTCTGCCTTGACTATACAGCTGCTCAGTGTCTGGCTGGAATCAGGGGCCATGGATCTAGTTGGCCGGTGAACACCCAAACTTGCCTACTTAGTAGTTGCTCTAAACCAGGAATTGGCAAACTTTCTGTGAAAGGCTAGTATTAGCCTTTGGAACATAGCAAGTATCATTTTGGGCTTTGGATGTTGTATGGTCTCATGACTACTAGTGTGAAAGCAGCACTGACAAAACCTAAATTAATGAGCAAGGCTGTGTTCCAATAAAACTTTATTTATAAAAACAGGTGGCTTGGCTTGTGAACCAGTTTGCCAATTTCTACACGAAAACTTGTCTGACTAGCTTAAGCCCAATCGCCCAGCTTCTGGTTCCCTATTTTAGGGATTCTCATCCTAAAAAACCCACTTTATTTGGTTCCTTGAATCGATCTGCCAACTAGAGTCAGTTTATAACCTCCAAATCAAAATAAAATGTGATAGGAAAAGGAAGCAAATTTTATTAAATTTTGAAGGGGAGAAATCCAATTTCTGAGATAAAAAAGGTGATACTAAACTTGTAGAACCATGTTGAGGGGAATATGGGGGAGGGGGAATGCTTTGGGGGAGACATTAGAATCTTGTAAACACAATAAATAAATAAATAAATTTTTAAAAAAGTTCTAAAAAAAACATCCAAAAAAAATAAAATAAACTTGTAGAACCATTTCACACAGTCATTTAAATGTTAACCATCAGCCTCTTAGGAAAACCACATAAGAGAAGAGCCATTGCAAAACAAACATGACGTCACACACAAGAACCTTGTGAAACAGGCTGAGGTCTTAAGATCCCATATATGCAGTTTCTCCTCTGAACCTTTTCTAGATTACAAAGGGAGAACATGTAGCACAGAGCTCAGCACGTGGTGAGTATGCGCATCGCCCTTTAACAGGTAAGGAGGTAGAGCTGTGCTTCTTTGTCTGTCAGGTACCCAGAGATCACCTGGGAAGCTGGTTAAAATGCAGATTCAGATGCAGTTGGTCAGGGGTGGGGCCTGCAGGTCTTCATTTCCAGCAGGTGTCCAGGTGACGCTGATGTTATTGGCCTAAGAACCTTACTCTGAAGAATAAGGATCTAACAGGTAGTTGGCAACCTCAGCTACACCTTGGAAACCCCTAGGGAGAGTTCTAAATATTTGAGGCCTGGGCCAGCCCCAAACCAAATGGCTCAGCATCTCCAGGGACAGGGTCCAGACAGCAGTATTTATAAAAATTCCCAGGTGATTTTCACGTAGAGTCAAGATAGAGAGTTGCTAAATCTGAGATAATGAGGGGTGTTATCTGACTTGCCCAAGATCACTTGGTCAGTGGTCAAGCATGGGTTTTAAATAAGATAAAACTTTTACTTGTCTGATAATTTTTGAAAATGGTCATACAAATCTTCACTAGGCAGGGCCCAGGTTGAGGGAGTAGAGTTTCCAGGGTAACAGCAGAGGTGAAGGAAGAGAAGAGGCACTTATTCACACACAGTGACATCAGTCCTGGTCATGGGAGCCCACACACAGCAGGCAGGACAGTACTTCACTCTGTCCCACTGTGAAAACCCTTCTGTTGGCTCTTTCTTTCTTTATGAATGCCTCTCAGAAGGCATATTTAAGTTCAGAAATGTGCAGCACCTTCTGTTCCTTGGATGAATCCCCATATGATGAAACCCGAGAGGCTGAGTAATCACACTTAGCTTTCCTCTCTGTCTCTTGGGAGATTCAAAAAGTCTTATTGATGGGAATGAGCAAAATTTCTGACCCGGGAATTTCTTTCCTGAACAAAAACAAAGTTAAGGGAATAAGAAGAAGAAAAAAACTGGGGGTGGGGATATTATGGGAAAAATTCAAGATTTTCTGGGTCTCCCAAATGCATGCAACCCACTATTGTGAGTGAAAAGTCATTTTCTCCTGGAAAAACACATGAATTTCAATGACATTTACACAATTGTTTAAGGTCAGATCCCTTTTCTCGTTGTTGGCAGGTCCTGTGGAGCATAAAGCTACCCTGGTGAAGGCCTTGGCTATATAATCTGGGACATCCTACCTCAAAGGGGAAGTGGAACTGTGAGGGAGGAATTGGATGTCTCCCAGGCTAAGCAAATGGCAGCTGCAAAGGGTACTGAGTGGTGCAGATTCACTCCTGGGAACTTCGTGCTTTTACGTGCAGGAAGTGAGGGGCCCAGAGTCTGGGGGATTCTGGAAACATAGTGAGCTCATGTGAAAATTCAGAATATAAAACACGCAGAGAGAACTTAGCATTTTGCCAAATGTTTTCAGAGGCTTAAGCTCAAGCACGACTTTTCCCTCACCTCCATTCTTTTGGGATGTTCTTATGGACAATTTATTTAGTTTCTTTCAACTTTTTTTTTAACTCTGTCCTCCTCTGACTCCCTTTAGGACAACAAAGAAATATGAATCCTGCCTGAAAAGACATCAAGCTGATTTTCTGAAAAAGAAATAAAACTTTGAGGGCTCCAGTTTCTGGGGTGCAAGGGGGGGTGTGTCTCACCAGTCTCAGTCCAGCTGGGCTTTCGGCCCCAGATTTCTTTCTCAGGAGCTTCAAAGTGTGATGCAGAACCCACTGGTTAGTGTTCAGTGTGTCATACATTCCACAAAAGCTCATGACTGTGCCACTCAGAGTGTCTGAAGAACCATTGTTGTCCAGTGATCCTATATTTTACAAATGTGGGGACCTGGAAGGCCAAGGTTGCATAGTAATGCAGGGTCAGGAAGTGGCCTAGAACCAGGTCTCCTGACTTTCAAGTCAGCTGCTCCCTCCTGCACCAGGCCACCCTGCTTCTCTGGGTTGGCCCTCAGGAAGCCACATTTTAATAAGCTTCTGATGTACATGATCCAGGCTCCCCATGTTCAGAAATGCTGATCTAGTGAGCAGAGATGTCCTTTGAGAAAAGAGTAACAGATCTCTTATTCTCTATTGGCTTTGTAGTATGTCTCCAGGAAGGGCAAAGATAACACTCAGTTATCTTCTTAACTAATGAAATAAAGGGCAGGGGGAAGAAATATGTCCCCCTGGAGGACAGAGAAGTCAATTTTAAAGTCTCCAGGAGAGCAGGCCCCACTGCTTCTCACATTTAGGAAACTTCTCAGCTAAACTCTTCTGTCTTAAGAAAAGGGGACAATGAAGTTATTTAAGAAAAGGGATAAGTATGTGAAACGATTTCACTTAGATTCAATTTTATATGAGGCAGTGATCACATACCACTTACTCTGCATCACATATTTGTTATAAAGAAAAAAGATGCAAAAAAACTCGATAAAATGACCCAATTTATATTTTGAGTCTACATTTTCTATCAATATGACCATTCAGTGTTACTGTGGCAATGACAGTCTTGAAAAAAGAACCAAGGTCACAGTAAAGCATCAGTTTAGCAAGTAGACATTCCTCCCAAGAGCTTGGTGTCTCTAGAATGTTTTGCTTTGGTTTTTGCCCTGACTGCAGTAAATTTACAGTGGGATGAAATCACCTATTTTTTTCTTGTGTTGTGGCCTAGAATTCTAGGAAGAAAGCCACAGTTATGAGGAAGATGTGATGGAGGATCTGGGAATTCAAAGGGTGGCATGGAAAAGGATTGCTGGAGTGCTTGCCCTTGAAGAAGAGGTGAAAGGGGCCACAACACAGAGAAGAGCAGAACATCTATGGCTAGATGCTCGGTAATTAATCATCTCCATGAGATTCCACTAGTGCCCCAGCCCTGTCCACAGAGCAGTTTTGCTGACACAGAGGGAAAGCACTCCCAGAAACACAGCTAGTGAAATAATATTACAGCCACGTAAACAGCTGGCCCCAACAGAGAGCAGTAGGCTCTTAGTTTTTAAATTATGCATGGCATCATGTACATGGTGAAAGAAATTATAGAATCTCCTCTCTCTACCTTGGTATTTGTGAGTCCTGCAGATATACTGAGAATTATCTTCTGTCTCTTGTTAATGTTGGTAGATGTTAAATTACAAATACAATTTTGATGTAAAAATCCCTTGAGAAAGTTATTGTTTACAAAATAACAGTAAGAGCTGGAGGTGGACTCACCTTTTCCCAGGCATTTCTAGATGGTCTCATAGGAGAAGGGGATAAATTATTTTGACTTAGTTGTCATGAGTCACAGAATGCTAGTGTGGAAAAACTGAAAAGGATCTTGGATATTATCTCATTTATTTTTCTCCATCTACTTTGCTCTTCCCTCCCTGCCATTTTAACTAAAAGAGGAAAGTTGGAAGGACTCACCCAAGGTAGTGATTTTTCTGTGTTTTCACTGAAAAAATGTCAGTACTTAAGATAGAATTCCTTTTGCTAGCCAAATTAAAATCAGCTTGGATAAAAAGAAGAGTCAATGTAGGTTGATCAGTTATAACAACAGTACCACTCTGATCACTTCACACGTGTTAGAACAGTTATTATCAAGAAGAAGTGTTGGTGGTTGGGGGCGGCAAGATGGTGATGGAGTAGGCAGACATACCAACTTCCATCTCCCAGAACCAAAGTGGATAACAACTTAATTTTAAGAACCATCATCTGGAAAAACCAACTTTGGACTAAACTTAGAGGACTCTTTAACCAAGGAAAACCAAAGAAGCCACACTGAGACTGGTAGAAAAAGCAAAAATGCAGAGAGGGCTGCCCAGCATCTGGGAATGAATGGCAAATTGAGGAGACTCGCGTGGCAGAAAGTGAGTTTAGCAGAGAGGGGAGGGTCCTGGGCCCCCAAAACAAAGCCCCAGCTGGCAGCTCCAGAGCCTTGAAGAAGCATATGGACAGTAGTTAGCTGTGAAACAAGTCAGGATACTGTTTGTGGAAAAAGAGACAGATTTCTCAGACCTAAGATTCTTCTTAAAGGGACTGTGCAGAAAACCTCTTTCACAAGCACTCACCCAGAGCTCTGAGGGACAGGAAGAGAGGAGAGGACTGGAGTAGCAGGAAGAGAGTGTAATCCAGGAGGCACAGGCAGAACACTTTGAGGGATAGTGGCCCTAACCCATGGGCTGAGTCACTCCCCAATTCTGAAATTAATATTTCCCCTGGAACCAGCAATACCAGTAAAGGGAAGCAGGACACCAACCAAACAAGCTCTCCCATGGCACTCAGAGCACAGTTGCTTAGAAGGAGGGAGCCTTAAGGAATAGGGTATTGAGTGCCAGGGTCTGAGCTGCAGCGCCCCCACCCACACTGCTGAGGGCTCCCTGGGTGGCAGCAGAACACAGAAGCACAGATCAGTCGGCGAGGACGGAAGCCAGGCCAGCCTTGACTGAGGACCAGTGTGAGCTCAGTCTCACCTGGCAGGGGTAGAAGAGGTAAAAGAAAGCAGTCAGGCCGGCTGTGGGCCTGCCTGCAATCTGGCCCACAGGGGAAAGGTGAAAAGCCTGGGAACTGCAGAGACCCACAGCTGAGCGCAGGCACGCAGCCCCACCCAGCCCATGGAGCCGGAGCTTACAGCCTGACATACGCACACAGCTCTGTTTGCAGGGGCAGGGTGAAAGCCTGGTAATAGGCAGAGACCTGTGGCTGAGCAAAGGTGTTCACCCTGACCAAGGTGCAGAGGCTTGCAGCCTAGGGTGCGGCACTCCACAGGGGTGGAGTGAAGGTCGAGGCTTGTAGTCGTGGGCATGTGAACACAGCCCCTCCTGTGGAGAAGTGGCAGAAAATGCAGTGACAGCTGCAGCTAGCTGGCATCAGCAATGCCCATACCTGAACTCCCAAGTCAGCAGCAGAGGGTGTGGTGAATCTGCAGACAGACCACACTTAGGGAACACAGAGGCAACACCCAATGGACTCCAGTGGCTACAACTTTCTTATACATGGACAAAATGGGAAGGCAGAGAAATGCAACCCAAATGAATCAAGAGAAAACCCCAGAAAAGGACTTGAATGAGTCAGATATAACCAAATTACCAGATGCAGAGGTTAAAATAATGATTGTTAAGATGCTCAAAGATCTTAGAAAAACAATAGATGGTCATAATGGACAACTAAATAAAGGGCTAGTGAGTATAAAAAAAGGACATCAAAATAATAAAAGAGAATCAGTCAGAAATTACAAATACAATAACAGAAATGAAGAACAAAATGGAAGGAATTAAAAGCAGGATGGATGAATCTGAGGATTGAATCAGTGAGTTAGAGGACAAGATAAATGAAGGCATGAAAGCAGAGCAGAAAAAAAAAGACTCGAAAAGTCTGAGGACAGTCTAAGAGAGCTCTGTGACAACATGAAGAGAAATACCATCTGCATCATAGGGGTTTCTGAAGAAGAAGAGAAAGAACAAAGGATAGAGACTTTGTTCAATCAAATCATAGCTGAAAACTTTCCTAAATTGATGCAGGTAAAAGGCACACAAGTTCAAGAAGCACAGAGAATTCCATTAAAGAGAAATCCAAAGAAATCTACACAAGACACATCATAATTAAAATACCAAAGCTAAGAGATAAAGAGAAAATATTAAAAGCTGCTAGAGAAAAAAAGGCTATCACCTACAAAGAAGCCCCATAAGGATGACATCCAACTTCTCAACAGAAACATTTGAGGCCAGAAAGGAAGGCAAGAAATATTCAGAGTAATGCAGGACAAGAGCCTACAACCAAGACTACTTTATCCAACAAGACTATCAATTAAAATTGAAGAAGAAATAAAAATCTTCCCAGACAAAAAAATCTCAAGGAATTCATTACAACCAAACCAATGCTGCAAGAAATGCTAAGGGCCTGTTGTAAACAAATCAAAGGGGGAAAAGAATATAGCAAAAGAGGAATACAGCTTTAAAGAATAAAATGGCAATAAACAACTACATATCAATAATAACCTTAAATGTAAATGGATTAAATGATCCAATCAAAAGACATAAGGTAGCTGCATGGATAAGAAAACAGGACCCAGCCCTGGCCGGTTGGCTCAGCGGTAGAGCGTCGGCCTAGCGTGCGGAGGACCCGGGTTCGATTCCCGGCCAGGGCACACAGGAGAAGCGCCCATTTGCTTCTCCAACCCTCCGCCACACTTTCCTCTCTGTCTCTCTCTTCCCCTCCTGCAGCCAAGGCTCCATTGGAGCAAAGATGGCCCGGGCGCTGGGGATGGCTCTGTGGCCTCTGCCCCAGGCGCTAGAGTGGCTCTGGTCGCAACATGGCGACACCCAGGATGGGCAGAGCATCGCCCCCTGGTGGGCAGAGCGTCGCCCCTGGTGGGCGTGCCAGGTGGATCCCGGTCAGGCGCATGCGGGAGTCTGTCTGACTGTCTCTCCCTGTTTCCAGCTTCAGAAAAAAAAAAAAAAAAAAAGTAAAAAAAAAAAGTAAAAAAAGAAAAAAAAAAAGAAAAAAGAAAACAGGACCCATACATATGCTGTCTACAAGAGACACTCCTTAAAACAAAAGATGCACATAGACTGAAGATTAAAGAAGAAAAAAATATTTCATGCATTGGAAATGAAAAAAAAGCTGGGGTAGCCATACTTATATCAGGCAAAATGGACTTTAAAACAAAGGCTACAGTAAGAGATAAAGAAGGTCACTACATAATGATAACGGGAACAATCCAACAGGAAGATATAACTATTATAAATATCTACGCACCTAATATAGGAGCACCTAAATATATAAAGCCTCGGCTGTGGGAGGGGAAGAGAGAGACAGAGAGGAAGGAGAAGGGGAGGGGTGGAGAAGCAGATGGGTGCTTCTTCTGTGTGCTCTGACTGGGAATCAAACCCGGGAATCCTGCATACCAAGCCAAGGCTCTACCACTGAGCCAACCGGCCAGGGCCTAGGAATGCCCTTGTTGATCAAGCTACCCAAAAGAAAATTATATGGAGCAACCAAGACAGACTGAGCCAGTCAGTCTCATACTATTCATCACCAGAACGCTGCAGCCCGGTGTAAACAGTTTCATCTTTCTCAGGAAGCAGCATGGCAGATTGGGAAAACCTGTCCAAGGGGTCCTATACTGCCCCTTCATTTGGAGTTAACCCTCAAGGATCCCTACGAGGACAACTTTGGCAGATGGATGTTACTCATATACCTTCATTTGGCAAACAGTTGTATGTCCACATTACAGTGGGTACATATTCTGGATCTATAGTAACCTCTGTCAGAACAGGAGAGGTTGCTAAGCATGTTATAGCTCATTGTCTGTATGCATTGTTCTATTATTGGATTTCCTAAACTGGCTAAACTGAAAATGCTCCTGCATATGGAGCAAAAGTATTTACTGTATTTTGACATGCTTACAATGTTTAAAGTTAAGGTATTATTAAAGTGTACTCAGGAAACATTTTAAGGTCAATTAAAAAAAATTTTTAAAAGGGGGTAGTCATATCCTGGAACTCCTACGGGTCTACCATATCATACTTTTTACTTAAAAAAAAATTTACATTTCTTTTGAATGCTGATGAACAGGAGACACCAAATCTTTTTCGCCTGCAAACTACCACCTTCTTTATTAGATCCAGCTAATAACACTGTTTTGTCTTTTTCCAAATAGCTCCAGATATATGGAAAATATTTATATAGGCGGATGGGGATCCTCAAACCCCTCAGCGAGATCTTCTGAGCATGGCTTTTAAGATACCTAGAGGCAGAAAAAGCCCAATAGAGATCAGGGGAACTACCAGCTTTTAGGATACACCCTTAAAGGCTCCAACGCCCCAAAGGGGTCTCATAGGATGCCATCTGGGTCCTGCTTCAATAGTGGAAAGGAAGGTCATTGAGCTAAAGCCTACCAGGCTTACATGCCTCTGCTGTGAGGAAACAGGGACACTGGAAGGTAGGCTTCCCCCTCACTCCTCTAAGGGAGGGTTCAGTCTCTTCCAGCCCTGCTCCAGCCACCTATGACCTAACCTTGCCCAGAATGCTGGGGTTTGCCACTGAAGGCTGAAGGTGCCCAGGGCTGTCGGCCCCATCTACAACACTGTGGACGAGCCTAGGGTATTTCTTCCAAGAAGCAGGTAAACTGATCTCATTTGCACAAGGGCCACTTAACTATGTTTTGCCTGAATAGTCAGGTTTTTTATTCTTCCCTCAAAGATCTCTGTTGTGGGTGTTGATAGTCCTATTTTCTGCGGCTTTGCTTAATATATAGTGTTTCCTTTATTCCTCCTACCTCAATGCCCCACTCATATTTCAGGCTGGGACCTACTCCTAATTTAGAGCTCTCTTTCCCCCCTTTTGCCAACTTCTATTATGAATCTACCTTTGCCACCCAGCTTAGTGTATCCCAAGGATCTCTTTACCATGCCACAGTTGCAGAGCTCCAGGGAAAAGCAACCTGGTCTCATCTCTCCAGGCAGAGGAGAATAGAAGCTCCATAACCACGCATGCTGCAAATGGCTTTTCCAGTCTACCTGAATCATTACCAGCTAGAAGCAGTGGTCATTGGGACTTGGACATGAGCTGCAAAGTATAGAATGGTGACAACTCCAGTGCCATGTGGACTTTTCCTGGATGTGGACTTTTCCTGGACTCCTGCTCCCTGTGACAGCTCCTAACAGACTGAACTGTGGTTGGGTTGCATTTTTCAGGGATTTGGCATGGTGATGGGGCCAACTTGGTCTTGGTGAACATGTTAAGGACACTACTCTTTTATGGATTCTTGCTGTATTGGCCAAGAGTTTGCTTAAAGGCTTTTAATCAGTGTAAAAAAATAGAAGACTGTATAAAGAAGATGGGGCACATATACACCATGGTATACTATTCAGCTAGAAGAAATGATGGCATCGGATCACTTACAGCAGAATGGTGGAATCTTGATAACATTATGCGGAGTGAAATAAGTGAATCAGAAAAAAACAAGAACTGCAGGATTCCATACATTGGTGGGACATAAAAATGAGACTAAGAGACATGGACAGGAGTGTGGTGGTTACGGGGGGTGGGGGGAGGGAAGGAGGGAGAGGGGGAGGGGGAGGGGGAGGGGTACAAAGAAAACTGGATAGAGGGTGACGGAGGACGATCTCTCTTTGGGTGATGGGTATGCAACAGAACTAAATGACAAGATAACCTGGAAATGCTTTCTTTGAATATATGTACCCTGATTTATTGATGTCACCCCATTAAAATAAAAATTTATTTATAAAAAAAGAAAATCTAAACAGACCAATTACAACAAATGAGATCAAAACAGTTATCAAAGCACTCCCAACAAACAAAAGCTCAGGGTCCGATGGCTTCACAAGTTAATTCTACTAAATATTCAAAGAAGAGCTAACTTTATCCTTCTTAAGTTATTTCAAAAAATTCAAGAGGAAGAAAGCCTTCCAAGCTCCTTTTATGAGGCTAGCATAATTCTGATTCCAAAACCGGGCAAAGACAACACACACACACACAAAATTATGGCCAATATCCCTGATGTATGTAAATGCCAAAATCCTCAACAAAATATTAGCAAACCAGATCCAGCAAAATATGAAAAAAATCATACACAATGATCAAGTGGGATTTATTCTGGGGAGGCAAGGCTGGTACAGTATTCGCAAATCAATCAATGTGATTCATCACATAAACAAAAAGAAGGAGAAAAACCACATGATAATTTCAATAGATGCAGAAAAAGCATTTGATAAAATCCAGCACCCATTCATGATCAAAACTCGCAGTAAGGTGGGTATACAAGGTACATACCTCAACGTGATAAAGGCCATCTATGACAAACCCACAGCCAACATCATACTCAATGGGCAAAAATGAAAAGCAATCCCCTTAAGATCAGGAACAAGGCAGGGGCGCCCCTTTCACCACTCTTATTCAACATAGTCCTGGAAATTCTAGCCACAGCAATCAGACAAGAAGAAATAAAAGGCATCCAAATTGGAAAAGGAGAAGTAAAACTATCATTATTTGTAGATGATATGATATTGTTTATAGAAAACCCTAAAGTCTCAGTAAGCTCACCGACATCTATCACAGCAATATATTTGTGGATTTTTCTCCATGGGGATGTGGAATAAAAGACAGGATAAACAAATGAGACTATATCAAAATAAAAATCTTTTGCACAGCTAAAGTCAATAAGAACAGAATAAAAAGACAAACTACACAATGGGAGAACATATTTGACAATACATCTGATAAGGGATTAAGAACCAAAATGTATAAAGAACTTGTAAATCTCAACACCAGGAAGACAAACAATCCAATCAAAAAATGGGAAGGACCTGGCCGTTTGGCTCAGTGGTAGAGCATAGGCCTGGCGTGCAGGAGTCCCGGGTTCAATTCCCAGCCAGGGTACACAGGAGCAAAGATGGCCCGGGCGCTAAGGATAGCTCTGTGGCCTCTGCCTCAGGCGCTAGAATGGCTCTGGTTGCAACAGACCCAGATGGGCAGAGCATCACCCCCTGGTGGGCATGCCGGGTGGATCCCAGCCGGGCGCATGCGGGAGTCTGTCTGACTGCCTCCCCGTTTCCAGCTTTGGAAAAATGCAAAAAAAAAAAAAAAAAGGGGAAAAAGAAATGAATAGACGCTTCTCCAAAGAGGACATACAGATAGATGAAAAAATGATCAACATCACTAATCATTAGAGAAATGCAAATTAAAACCACAGTGAGATATCACCTCACACCAGTCAGAATGGTGCTCATCAACAAAACAACACAGAATAAGTGCTGGTGAGGATGTGGAGAAAAGGGAACCCTTCTGCACTGCTGGTGGGAATGCAGACTGGTACAGCCACTCTGGAACACAGTATGGAGATTCCTCAAAAAATTAAAAATCCAACTATCCCACTTTTAGAAATATACCCCAAAAATACCATAGCACTGTTTCAAAAGTAGAAATGCATCCCCATGTTTACGGCAGCATTGTTCACAATAGAGAAGATCTGGAAACAGCCCAAGTGTCCATCAGTGCACGAGTGGATTAAAAAGCAGTGGTACATATATACAATGGAATACTATTGGGCCATGAAAAAGAAGGATATCTTACCTTTTGCAACAACATGGATAAACATGGAAACTATTATGTTAAGTGAACTAAACCAGGCAGAGAAAGAAAAATATCATATGACCTCACTCATTTGAGGAATCCAATGAACAATGAACTGAAGAACGAAACTGAGACAGAGAAGGGATCAAAGGGAGCCAAGAAAAGAGAACAGAGGGAAAGGGGATGATAGGATGGGAGAAACCTGAAGAGAAGGGAGGAGGGCGCTATGGGGAGGGGGTAAGGGAGATGTTGAGGGGAATACAAGGGAGAGGGGATGCATTCGGGGCAACACTAGAATCTATGTAAACACAATAAATTAAAATCAATTAAAAAAAAAAGAAAAAGAGTTGGTGAGGGTGTGGAGAAAAGGGAAGCCTTGCGCATGGTTGGAGGAAACGTAAATTGGTTCAGCCCTCATGAAAAACAGTATGAAAGTTATTTTAAAAAATTAAAAATAGAACTACCATATAATTCAGCAATCCCACTTCAGGGTATATAGCAAAAGAAAATGAAAATAGGATATTGAAGATGTCTGCACTCCCATATTTGTTGCAGCATATTCCCAATAACCAAGATATGGAAGCAACCTGTGTCTGTCAATGGCTGACCAGATAAAGAAAGATGTGATATGCGTGCGCGCGCGCACACACACACACACACACACACACACACACAAACTGGAGTATTTTCAGCCACGAGAAAGAAGAAAATCTTGTCATTTGGAACAACATGGATGGACCTTGAGGAATTATGCTAAGTAAAATATGTCAGACAGAAAAAGACAAATACTGTGTGATATCATTTACATTTGGAACCGAAAAAAGTTAAACTCATAGAAGCAGAGAGTAGGATGGTGGTTGTTGCGAGCTGAGGTTGGCAGTAAAAAACAACAACAAAACAAACCAAAAACCTCAAGTATAAGACTCTGGTGCCAGGTGTTGATAGTGGGGGAGGCTGAGCAGGTGTGAGGACAATGGTATATAGAAACTCTTTGTACTTCCTTTTTTTGTGTGTGTGACAGAGACAGAAAGAGAGACTGAGAGAGGGACAGATAAGGACAGACAGACAGGAAGGGAGAGAGATGAGAAGCCTCAATTCTTCATTGCTGTTCCTTAGTTGTTCATTGTCTGCTTTCTCTTCTGTTCCTTAACGGGGGGGGGGGGAGAGGCTACAGCAGAGTGACCCCTTGATCAAGCCAGTGACCTTGGACTCAAGGCAGCAACCTTTGGGCTCAAGCCAGCAACCATGGGGTCATGTCTATGATCTCATGTTCAAGCCAGAGACTCCACGCTCAAACTGGTAAGCCCGCATCAAGCCGGATGAGCCCACGCTCAAGCTCAAGCCAGTGACCTCAGGGTTTTGACCCTGGGTCCTCTGGTCCCAGTTCGATGCTCTATCCTCTGCACCATTGCTTGGTCAGGTTCTCTGTACTTTGTACTCAATTCCTCAATGAACCTAAAACTACTCTGAAAAATAAATCTATTAAGAGAAAAATAAACTATCGTTTTTGTGGCATTGAATTCAGTAAATTTGATTTTACATTATTTTTCTTTGTAATTGCAATTTTGCATAATATTTTTATTCTAGCATATATATATATATATATATATATATATATGTATATATTTTTTTTTTTCCTGCTCCTAGTGGAATAAAATGGAATTAAAAGCAAGTTTAATACAACCAGTATGACATTATTTTAAAAAATGCATTACTGGATATATTACTTGAATCAAAGTTGAAATGTAAAGACATATCTTAGCCTTAACCCAGTGTGATTTTTGCATCAGTTACATCATCACTCAGGATCTTGGCATTCTCATTGGTAAAGTGGGAGTATTGGACTAGATGGACTTTAACGTCCCTCCAACTCTAAGGATCCTTGAATATACAGCAAACGTTTTAAATTGTTGCTTCCTGGCAGTGATGGTGAATCCACTCTTTGGCTTGATGCTGTCTCAGTTCTCATATGACCCCTCTTGAGGAGGATGGTCTAAGTTCATGGTGAGGAAGGAGGCTTCAGCCAACACTTTTTAGGATCAGGTCTCAGGCCTTATTTGCCTCTTACTCTACTTACTTGAATAAATGATCTTGCATTTAAAGCCAGCCCAAATCCAGACTGACTGGTGTTTATGGATAAATCACAGTCCAGTTTACATTACAATGACTCAATAGGGCTGAAAAATTGCTGACTGCAATTCAAGATAATGCAATGATTTGGACACAAAGGAAAAACTGTATAATAAGAATTTCAACCAAATGTTAGTAATCTTGAGGGGACTTGATACAATTTCCACACGCATTTTATATTATGTGTGGAAAGCCACTTATCATTTTAAATCAATAGAGACATAGCTTTGACTCTTACTCACTGGTTCAACCAAAAATAATTTACCTGATAATATTACTATATAAGAAGAACTTATAAATTGAAGACTTTAAATCTCATGAACAACAGTCTTTGAGAAGATATCAGCAATGTAATAAAAAAAATTTTAGGAGAATCATCGTGTTTTTTTAATTGTATTTATTAGAGTAATACTAGCTAACATAATTATACAGGTTTCAGGTACCCAATTCAACAACACATCTGTACACCATATTGTGTGTGTCCCCCACACTCCCAAAGTCAAGTTTTTGTCCATCACCATTTATCCTCCCCTATACCCTCCTCCACCTCTCTCCCTCTCGGCAAACATCACATTGTTGTTTGTGTCCATAAGTTTTTTATTTTTGTCCTCTTTTTTATCTCTCCGTCCACCTCCTTTGCCCAGTCCCCTAAGCCCCAACAGATGTCAGCCTGCTCTATATGTATGAGTCTGTCTCTATTTTTTCTTGTTAGTTCATTTTGTTCATTAGATTCCACCTATGAGTGAAATCAGGTGATACTTGTCTTTATCTTAGTGGCTTATTTCACTTAGCATAATGATCTCCAGGTCCATTCATGCTGTCACAAAAAGCAAGATTCTTTCTTCTGGCCATATAGTATTTCACTGTGTAAATGTACTACACCTTTTTTATTCATTCATTTACTGATGGGCACTTGGATTGTTTCCAGATCTTGACTGTTGTAGATAATGAGGCAATGAACAAAGGGTACATATATTCTTTTGAGTCAGTGTTTCATATTTCTTTGAATTTATCTGCAGAAATGGGATAGCTGGGTTAAAAGGAAGCTCCATTTTTAATTTTTTGAGATAATTTCATACTTCTTTCCACAGAGGCTATACCAAGGTGCACTGGACTTCTAGTACTATATCAAATAGGAGGATAGTTGATTTAAAATTCTCGAAACACACAGTAGTTACCATCCAGACCCTACCACCTCTGTCTCAGTCTTTTACCAAGATCCTTTCTTCACCTCCCTTTGAATGAGAAAAGCTCTCTTAGGCTTCATCATCAAATTCTGTGAAGTTGCTCTGGGTACCAGAAATAGCCCTAAGTGTCAGAAAGGAAAACTCTTTTATTCCCTCCCTTCCTCCCTCCCTCCCTCCCTCCCTCCCTTCATTCATTCATTCATTCATTCATTCATTCATTCATTCATTCCTCCCTCCTTCCCAACCCTCTCTCCCTTTCTTTCACCCCAGGAAGAAAGATTCATCTGATGTAAACCCCAAGAAGGAATTTATTGCTGAAATGGACTCCCCATAGTCAAACGAGGGCCTGAATTTTATAAGTAGTAAGAGCTTAGTAGCCACTTGCTGACAGGAGTTCCTCACGCACTCTGTAGACAGGGAAGAACCTCGGCTTCCCACACTATGCCCTCTGATTCAGGCCATCTAGTTAAACCACTGCAGAGAAACCCTAATAGACCTGCCCCATCCTTCAGAACTAGACAAAGTGTATCCTCATTTCTATCTATACCAAACAACCAGCACTCCATGACATGATTTGGACCAATCAGAAATACACAATTTAGAAACTTCACTTACATTAAACAGACCAACATGGGGACTGTAAGCAGAACAGGAATAAAAAGTGACTTCTCCTTTGTCTCCACCAAGCACACTTTGGTTTCTGTGGGAGGCTGTATGCAAACCTGTTTGCAAACTGTTACCTGAATAAAGGCTTTCCTTTTTTGCTCCAGTGCATTTTGGATTTGTTTATACTTCCTTCCTTTCCTTCTTCTTATTTTATTTTATTTATTATTTTCCAGAGGATCTTTTGAAACTACACTAGGTCCTGGAAAAACATCGATTCATTCAACATACATTTCATTATAACATTGATGAGATGTCATAGGAACTAAATTCTTGTTTATATCAGTCTATGAAAAATGAGTTTCATTGTATGTTTTATCTCTTAAACTGGCAGAATCTATCAACATTGAGTGAGGACTTACTGTACTGAGGGCAACAAAGAAGAGATGAAAGAAGAGTTTAGCAGTAAACCCACTAAAATGTTTGCTCACCTCTTGTTTGACCTTTGATAGCAATGGAAACATCACAGGCACCAAGGGGATTGTTACATTAGGCCCCTGGGAAACAGAAAGCCAGCCCTGGAGGTCTCTTCAAGGGAAACATCAAATAGCTGCTTCCAGTTGTTTCAGCTTTTACAAATGAGGTGTGATATGTGAAAGTCCTTTGTCTATTCTAAAGCACTCCACAAATGTGGAGCATCCCTCTTATTCGCTGAAGTAGTTTAGGCTATGAAGCAGGTCCTGCTTCACTCTGGAAGTACGTGATATTTTGTGAGACAGGCAGGTGGAATAATTTGATCATCATAAATCTGGGATAAATATAAGAAACTTGGGTTCTTGTTCTGGCTCCTTTCACCGGACAAACCTTAATAACTTTGTGCCCCTGTTTTTCCTTTCATTTTTTAAACGGAAAAGAGGTCAAGATGAGAGAATGTAAAAATAGCTGCAAGATCCTTCTTTCAGAGCTTGTCAGTCCCCATCGTCATATCTACTCTCCAAGCACTGATCATTTTACAGTTAAATTACTGATGATGACTCGACTCTGTATTCACCTTCAAGAGAGGTTAAAAAATAAAAAGGCTATTTCAGAAACTGTTCATCTTTGTGTCTGATTCAGACCCCTAATTTGAGTTTTTCATGTCATCTGCCAGTATTTCTACCTTGCCTAGCTTGAATGTCTTTTAAAAAGGCTTTCAGTGACAGTCCTCAGTGGTGACTGGAGGCTACAAAATGTGCATTCTTCTTAGAAATGAGTCAGTGAAGACGTGGTGAGTCCCTGCCTCTCTGTACTTCATCATTCCTCTAGGATTTTCCTCCACCATTTAGCTGTATGCCTCCCAAATACCTTTATAGGACTCAAGTCTCTTATCAGCTTCTCCAGTGTTCACCCTCAGACTTTCATTGTGATCTTGCTATGTGGCCTATCTTAGAGAGACATTAACATTCTTTGACTACAATGTGAAAGCCTACAATCTTATTTCACAGATCTAGTCCTCAAGTCGTTAAGAAAAGCTTTCATAGGTAACCTTAGCTCTCCTTAAATGGTGAGACGTGAAGGCAGAGCAGCCACTTTCTATAAAGAGCAAAGCCTAAGGCAACAGAATTTACCTACAGGTTTTGTGTTAAAGCCGAAATCCCAATAAATAATTGAAATTAGATAGTGTTCTTGTTTATGATTAATAATAATAATGGTCATGCTTAATCTAGTGTTATCATTATTGCGATCAATAATATTAATAACTAAGCTTAATGCAGATGGTGGTTAAGTGAGGAGCTTTGTGAAAGTTAGCTGTTATCATTATCGCGACACAATGATGCAGGTACTATATATTATTTTCCACTTGGCGGATTAGAAAGTGTGACAACATAGTTAAGTACTTTGGTCATGACCACACAGTCAGAATTCTGAACTCTGCTTTCTGCTTCCGAAGCCTTGGCTTTAGCAGCTCTGCTATACAACATGTAGAAATAGAACATGGAATTGTGCCTTTGGTGGCTGGTGCACGTTCCTCGCGTGCACTGGGAGAGATAGGAGGAGTAGGTAAGTGGTCAACACCCTAAGTCGTGTGGAGTTGGCTTCTTTTTCAGTCCCCTAGTCCTCCTTTGCATCAGATGGATGCAGGGTTATGAGGCTAAACACTCCTTTCTCTCTCTGCCTGTGTTTTCCCTCTGCCAGAGGAATGAATCAATGAATGAATGAATGAATGAAACACATGTGTGTGCCATGCAAGCCTATCCAGCAGGCACATATTATGCACTTTACATTTACTAGCACTAGCCCATAATGTCTAGATTTGGGCCTGGGCAGATTTCAGAGTGTTCTGTTGAAGAAAATGTCAATTACAGAGCCGAAAACACTTCGATTCTGCAATCCACAGCAGAACTACCTTGTAGGACCAATGCCATTGCTTGTCTGAACCTGGCCCCCAGGAAGTCCACAAACTTGACAAATGTATCTCCTTCCCAAAATTGCTTTTTTCTTTTAAAAAAATGATATTAAGAAATTTTTATTTTCTTATTTTTAATCTTATTTATATTTTTATTTATTTCTAGTTTTATTACTTTTATTATTATTACTATTATTATTAATGAAATACTGTGAAATGTGTGTTTTAACTGGATTGAAAACATAGTAATCACCAGTTTGAAGCATAAAATTCTACAATACAATTGATTAAATGGTTCAGTTGTATGAAGCCCACTGCCCATGAAAAGCATTCTGCAATGATTCCCCAAGATGTTCCAAAGCTCTTCAGCTTTGTTCACTATCCTCTTTGCCCTATCACCTTGGGTTGGTAAGTAGAAGGAGGAAGATCTTTCCAGGTGTCAACAAGGAGACAAGGTGAAAGGGTGTACATGAGTTTGCCTTTTTGCAAGTTAGTAGCTCCAGTTCTGTGTGACTTCTTTTGGTGGGTGGGTCAGCAGGCTCAGGCATTGCTGAGATGAGTGAGACTGCTCACCTTGTAGAGATGGGGCTGCTGACCTTGCAGACTGGAGTTTAGGGATGGACCCAGAACAGGACCAACCTTTGAAGATAAGGCTAGGATATGAAACTACTATATGGCCCCCAAAACAGGATTTCCTAGAATATTTATTAGAAACAGGGAGCTCTGATGAAAATCTCTTCCAATGCTCTGATCTCAGATGTTATGATCCTTCACCAAGTCAAATAATTTAAACACATAGCTGGTGGAGAAAATTATTCTGTGTGCACCTGTGTGTATTTTTTTTTCTGTACACTTTCAGGTAAGTATAGACAACTGAATCCTCTGACTAACCATCTAGCTGAAATCAAATACCACTGCTACGTAAAATATAGAAAACACATTTAAAGGAACAAATGAGTTGGTAAGAAAGTAAGAAATCCTCTAAGGCCAAAAACTAAGCAAAAATAGAAACCCTATAGATAAAAAAAAATACTGAGGTTGGCTTTTGACATAACGACATTTTCGAAACCCGATGTTCTAAAGTTTTGGTTTTAATTGGTTCGCAAGGTGGGGAAAAGGACAGAATATTAAAGTGTAGGGCTTCTATAAGGCCCCCATCCTATACTATATAAAGCTGGAATTCCAAGGGGTTAAATTTTTAGTATAAGACTGAAATAGAAATACTCTTTATCATAAGCCACAAAGACTTTCTAGTGTATAAGTTCTAAGAAATATAAACTCATTAAAAAAAACCCAAACACACACACACAAACAAAATACAATATATAAGGAAACAAAGCACCATGTGCAAGAGCCAGCAGAAGTACCAGATGAGGACAGCAAATATTTCAGATATCACAAGAATCAGATACAAAGTTTAAAATAAAGAGGTACAAAGATAGAAGAGGTAGAATTTAGAAATGTGAATAAGGAGTAAGACCCAATTAAGCACAGGATAATGTATATTTGAGAAAGAATTTAACAAATATTAGAAATGAAAAAAATAATTGCTGAAGTTAAAAACTCAGTCAATAGATTTAATGGCAAAGTAAATATCATACAACTAAAATAAATACAAACTTAGAGGTGGAACTAAATAATTATTCTGAATGTAGAAGAGACAAAGTAAGGTTAATAGATATAGAGGATAGAATGAGAAATTCTGACATGTCTAGTCACTTCTGGATTGAGAGTAGAGAAAGGCCAAGGGGAGGGGAGTAAAGAGAGACAAATATATGGTGACAGAAAATGATTTGACTTTGGGTGATGGGCACAGAATGCAATCAACACTCCAAATACTATAGAAAGGTTTACCTGAAACCTATGTACTCTTATTGATCAATGTCACCTAATTAAATTTAATTTTTAAAGAAAAAAAGAAGTAGAGAAAAAGAGAGTGAAATAGGTTGAAGCAATACTTGAAGAGATAATAGCTTAGAATTTTCCAGAATTATGAAAGAGACCAATCATGAGATTCAGAAAGCCCAACAAATCCTTAGCAAAATAAATTATAAAAAATCAAGAGGTAGATACATTATATCTTATAGAACATAATAGAAAAGCAAGGAAAACCTTAAAAGCAGATTGAAAGAAAATGCTGATTACCTACAAAGGGAAGACTAAGAGTAGACTTCTCAACACCAACAGTGGATACCAGGGGACAGTGAACTATAAGCACTAATCTACTCAGAGAGAACAACTATCAACCTAGAATTACATACTGAGCACAAATGTCTGCCAAGAGTAAGAGTAAACAAAGACATTTTCAAATAAAACTCCCAGTAGAGTAAATCCTGTAGTACGCATTCCAGACCAAGAAAAGTAAATCCTGATAAAGGATTTGATGCAAGAAGAAAAAATGATAACCAAAGTTGGCCCTGGCTGGTTGGCTCAGCGGTAGAGTGTCAACCCAGTGTATGGAAGTCCTGGGTTCGATTCCCACCAGGGCACAGAGGAGAAGCACCCATCTACTTCTCCACTCTTCCCCCTCTCTTTCCTCTCTGTCTCATTCTTCCCCTCCTGCAGCCAAGGCTCCACTGAAGCAAAAGTTGGCCCGGGTACTGAGGATGGCTCCATGGCCTCCGCCTCAGGTTCTAGAATGGCTCCAGTTGCAACGGAGCATCGCCCCAGATGGGCAGAGCATCGTCCCCTGGTGGGTATGCTGGGTAGATCCCGGTCGCGTGCATGTGGTAGTCAGTCTGTCTGCCTCCCTGCTTCTCACTTTGGAAAAATAAAAAAAAAAAAAAAAAAAAAAAAAGGAAAAAAAAATGATAACCAAAGAAAGTGTAAAATGTAGTTAATTCTCTATAAAGTTTTAGTATGGAATAATAAAAATACTAACAATCTCAAATTTGGTAAGATTAAAAAATAGCATATAATTTGGAAGAAGATTTATCAAGATTGAGGTGTTCTAAAATGTTTGTGTTGTTAAGGGTAATAATATTGATTGATTAAACATACACTTTGTTGAGTTAGTACACGTGCTAAAATTTCAAGAGTAATCATTAAATTAATAAAAATAAAGTATTTATTATTCTTGGGAGGCAAGGCTGGTACAATATTTGCAAATCAATCAATGTGATTCATCACATAAACAAAAGAAAGGAGAAAAACCACATGATACTTTCAATAGATGCAGAAAAAGCATTTGATAAAATCCAGCACCCATTCATGATCAAAACTCTCAGCAAAGTGGGAATACAGGAAACATACCTCAACATGATAAAGGCCATCTATGACAAACCCACAGCCAACATCATACTCAATGGGCAAAAATTAAAAGCAATCCCCTTAAGATCAGGAACAAGGCAGGGGTGCCCCCTTTCACCACTCTTATTCAACATAGTTCTGGAAGTCCTAGCCACAGCAATCAGACAAGAAAAAGAAATAAAAGGCATCCAAATTGGAAAAGAAGAAGTAAAACTATCATTATTTGCAGATGATATGATATTGTATATAGAAAACCCTAAAGTCTCAGTCAAAAAACAACTAGACCTGATGAATGAATTCGGCAAGGTGACAGGATATAAAATCAATACTCAGAAATCAGAGGCATTTTTATACACTAATAATGAACTGTCAGAAAGAGAAATCAAGGAATCAATCTCCTTTACCATTGCAACCAAAAAAAATAAAGTACCTAGGAATAAATCTAACCAAGGAGATTAAAGACTTGTACTTGGAAAATTATAAAACATTGATAAAAGAAATCAGGGAAGATACGAATAAGTGGAGGCATATACCGTGCTCATGGTTAGGAAGAATAAACATCATTAAAATGTCTATATTACCCAAAGCAATTTATAAATTCAATGCAATACTGATTAAAATACCAATGACTTACTTCAAAGATATAGAACACATATTCCAAAAATTTATATGGAACCAAAAGAGAACACGAATAGCCTCAGCAATCTTGAAAAGGAAGAATAAAGTGGGAGGTATCACACTTCCGGATATCAAGTTATATTATAAGGCCATAGTACTCAAAACAGCATAGTACTGGCATAAGAACAGGCACATAGATCAATGGAACAGAACAGAGAACCCAGAAATAAACCCACAGCTTAATGGACAACTGATATTTGACAAAGGAGGTAAGGAAATACAATGGAGTAAGGACAGCCTCTTCAACAAATGGTGTTGGGAAAATTGGACAGCTACCTGCAAAAAAATGAAACTAGACCACCAACTTACACCACTCACAAAAATAAACTCAAAATGGATAAAAGACTTGAATGTAAGCCGTGAAACCATAAGCATCTTAGAAAAAAACATAGGCAGTAAGCTCTCTGACATCTCTCGCAGCAATATATTTGCTGATTTGTCTCCACAGGCAAGTGAAATAAAAGACAGGATAAACAAATGGTACTCTATCAAACTAAGAAGCTTCTGCACAGCTAAAGACAATAAGAACAGAATAAAAAGACAAACTACACAATGGGAGAATATATTTGACATTGAGTCTGATAAGGGGTTAATAACCAAAATTTGTAAAGAACTTGTAAAACTTAATACCAGGAAGACAAACAATCCAATCCAAAAATGCGCAAAAGAAATGAATAGACACTTCTCCAAAGAGGACACACAGATGGCCAATAGGCATATGAAAAAATGTTCAACATCACTAATGATTAGAGAAATGCAAATTAAAACCATAATGAGATATCACCTCACACCAGCCAGAATGGCGCTCATCAATAAAACAACACAGAATAAGTGCTGGCGAGGATGTGGAGAAAAGGGAACCCTCCTGCACTGCTGGTGGGAATGCAGACTTGTGCAGCCACTGTGGAAAACAGTATGGAGATTCCTCAAGAAATTAAAAATCGAACTGCCTTTTGACCCAGCTATACCACTGTTAGGAATATACCCCAAGAACACCATAGCACTGTTTGAAAAGAAGAAATGCACCCCCATGTTTATGGCAGCATTGTTCACAATAGCAAAGATCTGGAAACAGCCCAAGTGTCCATCAGAGGACAAGTGGATTAAGAAGCGTTGGTATATATATATACTATGGAATACTACTCAGGCATAAGAAATGATGACATAGGATCTCTTACAACAATATGGATGGCCTTGATAACATTATACTGAGCGAAAGAAGTAAATCAGAAAAAACTAAGAACTATATGATTCCATACATAGGTGGGACATAAAGATGAGACTCAGAGATATGGACAACAGTGTTGGGGTTACAGGGTGGGGGGAGGAGAAGGAGGGGGTTGGGGGAGGGGCACAAAGATCATGGCTTTTCAGCATTTGCCATATTCCTCCTTTAATCTATAGACAGACAGCAAATATTTACTTATGGTGTTTCCACTATAAAGACTGCTGTCTTAGGGACAAATGCTGATGAACTATTTCAGCAGTTCCTCCTTCTTCAAAGACTTATATGTCAACATAGAGCTCCATGTTTCATAGGACATACTCAAGCTCATTCCATGCTCCCTGGAGCTTTAGCACAAGGGAATGCCCTTTTTTCTTTTCTTTTCTTTTCTTTTCTTTTTTTCTCTCTTTTTTTTGTTGTATTTTTTCTTTTATTTATTTATTTTTTGTATTTTTCTGAAGATGGAAATGGGGAGGCAGTCAGACAGACTCCCGCATGTGCCTGACCGGGATCCACCCGGCACGCCTACCAGGGGGGAATGCTCTGCCCATCTGGGGAGTTGCTCTGTTGCAACCAGAGCCATTCTAGCAACTGAGGCAGAGGCCATGGGGCCATCCTTAGTGCCCAGGGTGGCTTTGCTCCAGTGGAGCCTTGGCTGCGGGAGGGAAAGAGAGAGACAGAGAGGAAGGAGAGGGGGAGGGGTGGAGAAGTAGATGGGTGCTTCTTCTGTGTGCTCTGACTGGGAATCGAACCCGGGAATCCTGCACACCAGGCCAATGCTCTACCACTGAGCCAACTGGCCAGGGCCTAGGAATGCCCTTGTTGATCAAGCTACCCAAAAGAAAATTATATGGAGCAACCATGACAGACCGAGCAAGTCAGTCTCATACTATTCATCACCAGAACACTGCAGCCCCGTGTAAACAGTTTCAACTTTCTCGGGAAGCAGCACGGCAGATTGGGAAATCCTGTCCAAAGGGTCCTATACTGCCCCTTCATTTGGAGTTAACCCTCAAGGACCCCTACCAGGACAACTTTGGCAGATGGATGTTACTCATATACCTTCATTTGGCAAACAGTCGTATGTCCACATTACAGTGGTACATATTCCGGATCTATAGTAACCTCTGTCAGAACAGGAGAGGCTGCTAAGCATGTTATAGCTCATTGTCTGTATGCATTGTTTTATAATTGGATTTCCTAAACTGGCTAAACTGAAAATGCTCCTGCATATGGAGCAAAAGTATTTACTGTATTTTGTCATGCTTACAATCTTTAAAGTTAAGGTATTATTAAAGTGTACTCAGCAAACATTTTAAGGTCAATTTAAAAAAAAAATTTAAAAGGGGGTAGTCATATCCTGGAATTTCTATGGGTCTACCATATCATGCTTTTTACTTAAAAAAAATTTTACATTTCTTTTGAATGCTGATGAACAGGAGACACCAAATCTTTTTTGCCTACAAACTACTACCTTCTTTACTAGATCCAGCTAATAACACTGTTTTGTCTTTTTCCAAATAGCTCCAGATATATGGAAAAGATTTATATAGGCAGATGGGGATCCTCAAACCCCTCAGCGAGATCTTCTGAGCATGGCTTTTAAGATACCTAGAGGCAGAAAAAGCCCAATAGAGATCAGGGGAACTACCAGCTTTTAGGATACACCCTTAAAGGCTCCAACGCCCCAAAGGGGTCTCATAGGATGCCATCTGGGTCCTGCTTCAATAGTGGAAAGGAAGGTCATTGAGCTAAAGCCTGCCAGGCTTACATGCCTCTGCTGTGAGGAAACAGGGACACTGGAAGGTAGGCTTCCCCCTCACTCCTCTAAGGGAGGGTTCAGTCTCTTCCAGCCCTGCTCCAGCCACCTATGACCTAACCTTGCTCAGAAAGCTGGGGTTTGCCACTGAAGGCTGAAGGTGCCCAGGGCTGTCGGCCCCATCTACGACACTGTGGACGAGCCTAGGGTATTTCTTCCAAGAAGCAGGTAAACTGATCTCATTTGCACAAGGGCCACTTAACTATGTTTTGCCTGAATAGTCAGGTTTTTTATTCTTCCCTCAAAGATCTCTGTTGTGGGTGTTGATAGTCCTATTTTCTGATGCTTTGCTTAATATATAGTGTTTCCTTTATTCCTCCTACCTCAATGCCCCACTCATATTTCAGGCTGGGACCTACTCCTAATTTAGAGCTCTCTTTCCCCCTTTTGCCAACTTCTATTATGAATCTACCTTTGCCACCCAGCTTAGTGTATCCCAAGGTTCTCTTTACCATGCCACAGTCGCAGAGCTCCAGGGAAACGCAACCTGGTCTCATCTCTCCAGGCAGAGGAGAACAGAAGCTCCATATCCACGCATGCTGCAAATGGCTTTTCCAGTCTACCTGAATCATTACCAGCTAGAAGCAGTGGTCATTGGGACTTGGACATGAGCTGCAAAGTATAGAATGGTGACAATTCCAGTGCCATGCGGACTTTTCCTGGATGTGGACTTTACCTGGACTCCTGCTCCCTGTTACAGCTCCTAACAGACTAGACTGTGGTTGGGTTGCATTTTTCATGGATTTGGCATGGTGATGGGGCCAACTTGGTCTTGGTGAACATGTTAAGGACACTACTCTTTTATGGATTCTTGCTGTATTGGCCAAGAGTTTGCTTCAAGGCTTTTAATCAGTGTAAAAAAAATAGAAGATTGGATAAAGAAGATGGGGTTCATATACACCATGGTATACTATTCAGCTAGAAGAAATGATGACATCAGATCACTTACAGAAGAATGGTGGAATCTTTTTTTTTTTTTTCATTTTTCTGAAGCTGGAAACAGGGAGAGACAGTCAGACAGACTCCCGCATGCGCCCGACCTGGATCCACCCGGCACGCCCACCATGGGGCGACGCTCTGCCCACCAGGGGGCGATGCTCTGCCCATCCTGGGCGTCGCCATGTTGCGACCAGAGCCACTCTAGCACCTGAGGCAGAGGCCACAGAGCCACCCCCAGCACCCGGGCCATCTTTGCTCCAATGGAGCCTTGGCTGCAGGAGGGAAAGAGAGAGACAGAGAGGAAAGTGCAGCGAGGGGTGGAGAACCAAATGGGTGCTTCTCCTGTGTGCCCTGGTTGGGAATCGAACCCGGGTCCTCCGCACGCTAGGCCGACGCTCAACCGGAATGGTGGAATCTTGATAACATTATGCGGAGTGAAATAAGTGAATCAGAAAAAAACAAGAACTGCAGGATTCCATACATTGGTGGGACATAAAAGTGCGACTAAGAGACATGGACAGGAGTGTGGTGGTTACGGGGGGTGGGAGGAGGGAAGCAGGGAGAGGGGGAGGGGAAGGGGTACAAAGAAAACTGGATAGAGGGTGACGGAGGACGATCTCTCTTTGGGTGTTGGGTATGCAACAGAACTAAATGACAAGATAACCTGGAAATGTTTTCTTTGAATATATGTACCTGATTTATTGATGTCACCCCATTAAAATAAAAATTTATTTATAAAAAAATAAAGTATTTAGAGTTCAAACATTAAAAGATAAAAAGTAGAATGAGAAAATATCCTCAATCCATTAGAAAGAAGGTAAAAAGGACAAAAAGACGAGACAAATAGATATCACAAAATGAGATGAAAGAAATAAAAACAACTACTTTAGTATTTCTGGTACATTTAAATAAATTGAATGCTCTAGTCAAAATACAAAGATTTTTAGTCCTGATTTAAATATAAAGCCAGCTATGTGATGTTTACAATAGGCACAAGTAAATCACAATGTTTCAGAAAGTTTAGAAGTGAAGGCATAAAAAAGGTATGTCACTCAAATATTAACCTAAACAAAAGCTGGTATAACCATGTTAATATCAGAAGAAAATAGACTTTAAGGCAAATTATTTCTAGTAAAAATGAATCACTATATAATAATGAAGGGGACAAATTTCAAAGAAGGTGAAATTATAACTATAAAAACATACTCAGTTATATAAAATAAAAATAGAAGTATAAGAAGAAACAGATGAATTTTCCTGCATACCTGTCAGTAATCAAACAAGCCAACCAAAAAAAAAAAATAGTGAAAATAAATGATTGGAAAACTGTTCAGAGAAGAGTCATTTTATCCTTTTTTCCAGGAAGCAGAGAGCAGTGCCACATCTTTGTGGGAAGGTCAAGTCGAGGGCCGGGTGGGATGTGAGGGATGAGAAAGAACTGGAAATAGGTGTTCACATTTCATTAGCACTGGATGTCTCTGAATTTTATAAAAGTAGTGTTGAATCAGAGATATTTATATGAAAGTATCATGTTTTAGCTACAATTAGATATATAACTGTAACAATCTTTGGGTTGTTCAGTTATTAGTGGTCACATGGAGTGTTATCTTAGGTGGTGAACACCCAGTACAATATACAGATGATGGATTATAGAAATGTAGAGCCAAAACCTGTATAATTTTATTTACCAATGTCATCCCAGGACATTTAATTAAAAAAAAAACAACAACTAATCACACACATGCATACACATATGGGCCACTTCCTTGTCAAACAATGATCAAAGTTATCCAAAGTCAGCTTCTTCAAAAAATATTCCTACAGATTCATTTTCCTTATCAATCTCTAAAGTCGTGGAAATAATTTTTTTTTAAATGAAAATACTATGAAGACCTTTTTGTTTCATTTATTTTTTCAAGAAACTTTGACAGAAGAGAGAATAAAAGTTCTTTTGCTTGTGCCCTCACCATTAAAATCCTAATGGAATATTTCTGGTTCCTTGAATAGTTTTGTATAAAGAAGGTTTGAGTTTCCTGCGTTACAGGAACCATTTTCATGAGGATGGGTCTTGCACTAAACATAGCCTCTGGGTTTTTGGATTTTATGTGTAGAGTTCAATTAAGGCAGCTTGCTGCCTTGATTTCTTCGCAGGCCTGGCTTAGCTGCTCTGCCTTATCCCTTTCCTTCAGCACTCGGGTTACCGGGAAGAGCAAGCAAAGGGAATGCTCAGCTTTTCTCAAGTGCAGAGCTGAGTGTTCTTTACTGAAATAAATGCAGGCTGCTTTGGGGAGTTTTCTGAAGTAAAATCCCTAGAATAAAGCAGATAAAGTCATTGTTTTCCTGCATCATGACACATAAATAGTTTATGAATTTAAATAGTAATTTTTCTTTCAAGTAAATCAGAACTCTATGATTTTGCAAAGCCCGTGTGGAAACCAAATGGCACACACATTCCTCAGACTTTTGTCGCAGTCAATAAGCTTGTTGTTGCTGTCAGCCTATGCAATTTCGCTGATTAACCTGTGAAAAGTGTTCTCCTTCATGAATGATGTTCAGAAATAAACAGATATTGTAAAAGGAAACAAGGGCATGTTCCAGAATGTGAATTCGTGGTGATATTAAATGATGATGTATGAAAGAGAGAGAGAACGATTTGATTTGCTTCAACTAGGCTGACCTGAAAAGTAGAAGAGCAGAAAAATTGCTTTGCCTAAGCAAACATGACATCAAGTCAGACAAGAGCAGTACTCACGATATGCAATATCGAAGCCTCATTTAGAATGTATATTGTCTGGATGTGAAAGACATTTAAATGTCAGTAATAAAAAAGTCTTTGCTCATTTTGTTTTTCTATTGCCATTTTCCTCCCACTCATTGGCAACAACTTCTATATCCAAGATATTGTCTTAAGATTTGAGTGGGGGGACTCCTTTGCTCTAGTTGAATTATGATAGAAGGCAAGACTTAGGTTGGTGAAATCGATGTTAAAATCGATCTGACTTGGAAAGGGTCAGGGTTTTCTAGGGCAATGTAGACACTCCCTCTGTAACAAAGATTTAGATTTCTAAAAAAAAAATTAAATGCAATCTTTATCAGTACACTGTCTGATTTAAATTATAGCTAGTTTTGTCCATCATCCCAAAGTGTTGTGAGCTCTTTGATTATGTTCTAGTCACATATATTTGGTTATTAGTGCACAATAAATATCTGTTGAATGAAAATGATTTTTTTTTCATCTTATTCAAATAAATTGAAGAGAGTAACTAAATAGATTTTTATTAACTTAAAAATCTTGCCTTGGCTGGTTGGCTCAGCAGACTGTCGGCCCGGCATATGGAAGTCCTGGGGTTGATTTCTGGTCAGGGCACACAGGAGAGGTGACCATCTGCTTCTCAACCCCTCCCCTTCTCTCTTGATCTCTCTTCCCCACCTCCTGCAGCCATGGCTTATTAGAGCAAGTTGGTCCTGGGTGTTGAGAATGGCAACAAGGCCCAAAGCCTGCCTGAGGTGCTAGAGTAACTTGATTGCTGAGCAATGAAACAACAGCTCCAGATGAGCAGAACATTGCCAGTAGGGGGCTTGCCAAGTGGATCCTGGTTGGGGGTACGTGCAGGGGTCAGTCTCTCTATTTCCCCATCTCACTTAATAAAAAAATTTTTTTTTAAATCTTGGCTTGGTCATCTGTATTTGTGGTTGACAATATAACCATTCACTAATATGTCCATTTTCACTCTTTGTGTGAGACCCAGAAGAACTTGACAGTAGGCTCAGTTATGTGACCTGCTTTGACAAGTAACATGTGAATAGTAGGCTATGCCCCTTACAAGTGTGAAGATTTCAATAACCACCTTTGCCTTATTCTCTATTTCTCCTGCCACAATAACAGACAAAGCTCCAGATCATGGCTACTTTGTTACCCTGGGTCTTGGAGTGAGAGCGAGGATCATGTGTGGCTATAGCCATCCCAAAATGGGCACTTGGCATGAAAGAAAAATTTGTGTTGCTGTGAGCCATTGTTTTTAGGGGGTCAGGTGGAGGGTAGCTACTGGATTACCTAGCTTAGCCTGTCCAGATCAATACAATATGGGAAAAGCTTCCAAAGATATTATACACACTCAACTTCCAAAAAATTACTTGTTAGCCAGCAATATAGTGAGATATTGTTACAGCTGCTGTTTCATTCATTTACTGTCAACCTGACTTTATTTTGTTTTAGGCTGGTTAACCATTTAGTAAGAATATATTCATGAAGTCAGAGCCTTTGATGATAATGAGCACAAATGAGCTTAAGTAATAAAATTATTGTGTATTCCAGATATCCTTCTACCTTTAACATTTATGAAGGGAAGTCAATTTTCACTTAAACAGGTTTCTTCTCATCTGGTTTTCTCTACAATGTTTATGCCTGAGGTTTACTGCTAGCAGTAAAGAGTGTTCAAGTATGTTATGGGAATAGCCAAATTCCCAGTGCTTTATAATGCATTCCATAGGCCCCAGAGCCAGTTAAAGGCTGATTGATTATACAGCAAATACATCAAAACCAGTATTTATGAAATATCCCATTTCTTCAGCTCTATCTCTCCTAAGCGTGAACACCACGTCTGGGAGTTGTGGTGCAAATGTCTCAGACAGCTATGAGAAAAAAATTACTGCAGATTTTCCATGACAAATAAAATGTCCTTTAAGTTGTTCAGTAATTTATTGAAAGCTCTGTGTCAAGGGGTACCTCTCATGAACACGTATTTTAAAAGGTATGGCTCCAAGCAGTGTAGTTATGGTTTGTCTATTCAGGCTTTCATAATCAACTTGCCAAAGCACCTATTTCATAGCTGAATGAAGGACAAATACTGTGAATGAGTGTGCAGATGGACCTTTTCATCTGGCCAGTTCAAAACTGACAATGAAGTTTGCTTAATTTGTTCAAGATATGGGCAATATGTTCTGGCATAAGATGGAAGCATGAGCTATTTGGTATGGCTTATGTTAAAGATACTATATATGTTTAATGCTTTCTGTTTGCATATTTGGTCAATAATGATTCATTGGTTAATCTACCTTCTACATATTCTTTATTGGTGTAGTCTGTCATAGATTACAAAATAAAATTTCTCTTTCTTGGATGCTAATGTTTTATGAGGCTCTACACTAGATATTACTTCTTGGAGGAGACACAGTGTGTCTAATTGGCATGATAAGCAATATTTTTTGGCAAACAGTATGTAATTCTTGTCTTTTTGATGACTAACAACATGCTATGATGTAGATTGCACATGGTAGTTAGTTTTATAAGTGTTGTTACGCAACGGAAAAGAGCTTAATAAATAAATACATTTGTGGATTGATTGATACCTTTAGAATGTATGAATTTGAGTTTAGTGGAAGTCTAGGAATTCTGAACGAAATTTTCAAGTCTGAAGGGGAAAAGAAGCATATCAACATAGCATAAAATAGATATAAACTCTATATAGCCATGTTTGGGGCCAGCCTTAAAATATAACACTTTATTTTTATGATAGTCAGAAGTCAACAAAACTCTTGCTTAATGCTTCTGTGGACAAAGGAGAGTTTAACACAGTTGCCAATGGTTTTGTTGGTAAAATTACCCCAAAAATGATTTCAGACCCCTTATGCCTAATAGAAGGTGTGCAGAAGTTTTCCCAATTTAAAATATATGGCATGAAAATTTTATTGTTGGGATCCAGATGATTCTCTGAATGTGTCTTAAGGCAGTGGTGTGGAATGAGCTTAGCCTTTCCCCAGGATTTCTGCAGCTAGTACGGCTATTTCTCTTCCTTCTCCCTGTGGTGTACAACCCAATGCAATTACAAACTGCCTTGCCTGAGCTGGAAGAGAGGTCTTTGCCACTCCTATTTTCACTAATCTTTGATATGCTTGAAATAATAGCTCCCAAGGAATGTAAAAATAGTCCACCATCTATTGGGTGTGAGCTGAAAGTTCCACATAAGGAGTAGGCATTCCATTCAGGTTTCCAACAGTGCATACTACTGAATTAAGATTTGTGCATCCTTCATGCCCGAAGAATAAGCAGAATGTCCTGGAGATAAGCCATCATTTTGTATGTGTGTCTTATGATTGCCGCCGCTTGGGCCTCATCAACCACAAGCCCCCTAAATGGAAAGATGCTTGTGTCAGGCAACTCGCTCTGCTCCCACATGCTGCTAATGTTGCCTGGAGAAGGGCAGAAACCAGAAACTGAGACCGAGTAAGTTGGGTGGTTTGATTTTAATGTTTTGTGTTTTCTCTTTGCTTTGAAAGCTCACTGTATTTTGCTGCTGTTATTTCCAAGAGTTCACAAAAAATGAAACTGGGGTGTCTCAGTGGGGTTTTGCAGCAAATAGATAAAGCAGGTTCCCGCAAGACGGGGCAGTTCACAATCCGAAGTGAACTGAGCAGTAACTGTTTGTTTGCTGGAGTGAATGGAGCATAATTTATTCAGCTGCCACAGAGGGTAAAAGCCAATCTGGCCTTGACCCATTTATCTTAGAAAGCTAATTAAAGTAGAGAATCTGGTCTACCGTTTTTATTGTGGTTTTACTTTTTCCTGTTCCGGTCAAGCAAAGACTGATGAGTGTGTGTGTGTGTGTGTGTGTGTGTGTGTGTGTGTGTGTGTGTGTGTGAAGGTAAAGGTGGGAAATAATCTGTTTCACCCAAAGATAGTGGCTGCAGCTCTAAATAATAAAGCAGTTTCTTAAACACAGCCTGACATCCTTTTGAAATGCAAAATAGTGGATTTAGCTGGATGCAGAATCCTTTGAGATGACAATGAAATGCCATGGCAATTTAAAATGAACAACAGTTTCCTGAATCCTTACAACCAAGACTTCCTAAATCACACCAAAATGGCCCTGAAGAGGCCTAGAAGAACATTTTATGACCAGCACTTTACTCTGAAACACGTATTAATCATCAGGCAGGAAATGATGCCAGAATGTGAGTTGCTTTGTCCATTTTGTTTTAAAACAATAAAATAAAGTCCGTATCTTGCTATTTTACAAGTACTTAAATCTAGGCATAATAATATTAACAATATATTTTCACCATGGCATACCAATACCTTTCGGAAATTGCATTGTATTTTTGGAAGAATCATATCCAATAATAGACACCTACTTTGGCGGGGAGCTAAAGAAGACTATAGGAGGCAAGCGGTAAAGTCCAACAGATAGGATGTTGTGGGGGATGATACTATGATTTACATTCACTTTTATATCTTCAAGGAAGTCATTTCTCCTGGGAGAAAGCTACAAGGATCATGACAACCATCAAATAAGGAGACTGAACTGGCTCAACTGCTGGAAAATTTGGAGTTATCACGATAATATGTAGGAAAGGCAGGCACATATATACAATCGAACTAGAGCTTCTCTAGTTATACCAACTGGACAAAACAAATTGAACCCTGACTTGTCCCATGCATGAGGTTGTCTCTTCCTATTTCGCAGTGAGCATCAGGCAGCCTTAAGTTATTTTGTTCTCCCTGTTCCTTCCTCAAGGTCTTTCCTTCTAGAGTATTCCTGTTCAAGATTTACCTTAACTTTCTTACATCATCTAAATTGCCCTGGGCTCAGAGATCTGAAATGATGAATGGGGCTACCACTCAGGAAACAATTTCCTCATAAGTGAATTTTAAAGGAAGAATTTTAGACGTAGTGTTACTGCTGCCTGAAGTTAAGGCCGGGCTGACACGTAGCACCTAACGTCATAGGTGTGCTACATGAATAAATATGTGCCCATCAGGTGAGAGTCACCTTCTCTCTTGGATCCAGGATGCAATTTAGGATTCATATCCTTATTATGGTGCAATGCCCACATAGTATGGTATTACTAAAAATTAGATTAGATAATTTAACTATCTGATTATTATGGTTAATATTTAAAGTCAAGTAAGAGAACCATGGCACTCTTGTCCTCAGCCCCAACACAAATTATTTGGTAGTAAAAAATAGCCAATACTCCTTCATTGAATGCTTTAAAAGATATCAGTAAATTCAAGCAGAAGAAAAACAGAGTAAACAACTGTAGGGTCAGTAGCCACCACCGCCATTGTGGCCATTCACATGCAGTGTCCCATTTAATTCACACAGACAGTAATGAAACAACAGAGCCAAGAACTGGTGGGCCATCCTTTATTCCTGCTCATAACCAGCAGGCAAGAAAATACAAACAGCGGGAAAACACTTCCCTTTCCATTCAGGGCTCTCAAAGCCACTGACTTTCTCTGGTATTTTCCTAGAATCAAAGGCCCAATGGTCTCACTCAGGCCCCTCTGCACACCTCCATTTTGGCTGCCTCTTCCCCTGCAACCATGTGGCCTGTCTCTCTCCTCTGCAACAACCTGGTCTCTCCTCCTCCAAAATGGCCTCCTAGCTCCTCCTTTTAAAACTTTTCCCTGGGACAACCCCTCCTCCAGCACATGTTAGCATAACCAAGCCCCTTCCCAAGCAGGAAGGTAATTAATATTATCACCTGGGTGATGGCCATTCACATGGGCAGTGTCATCTTTAACAAAGTGAGCATAAAAATTAAAATTTACAAACTTATTTGCCCAACAACAACCTATACCAAAAACTATGTCATAACCTTCTAAACTCTAAGTCCTAGAAAAATTAACTCCTTATGCATGATAGTTAGGTTTGTTTGTTTATATTATAAGGGAGATAATTATTTGCTCAGCACAAAATGAAAAAGCCAATATATGTATTCCATCAGGGAAGAGCTAGTTTTTCAGACAGACTACACATGGTCTGAACATTTAGGTAGAATATAAATCAGGCTCTGAAACAGCTAGTCTTACTCAAAGCTTAAATTGAAAACTTTGCCATTGGGAAAGAATACCAAGTGGTTGTTAACCATAAATACCAAGAGAGGAGGTTACTAAACTCATTGGTCGTGTGCAGTGTTCTATTGGCTCACTGGACAATTTGGAAACGGGAGGTAGAGGTGGAATTTTTCAGGAACTATCTGGAATGACTGTACAAAGACAAATGGGGATGAGAGAAAGAATAAGAAGACCAAAGCTTACACTATGTTGCATTGTCCTCCACACAATCCTCTGGGAAGCAAGGGGAAAACAAATTTAAAGGAAAAAGAAAGAGAGATTATTCTATACATAATAGCACAGCACAGGTATAATGTTTAGCTTAGCAGGCTGGCATTTCACCCATCCCTCCACCCCAAATTCCCCCTAGATTGAGCAGTAGAATATTTGAGAAATCTGCACATACAGTACAATATTGAATATTTACTGGGAATTCATTGGTCTAAATCATCACCAACTTGATGAATTAACCTCCAAGTCTGTTTTTGTTTCAAAAATTATATATATTCCTTTAAGATACCAATTTAAGGTATATGTCTGCCCTAATGAATTAGCTGGAGTAAGTAACAGACACTCCCTGTCCAAGTGTGTCCAGGAACCACGTTGCCTGTTGTGCTCTAATTTTATGAGTTGTACAACTAACTGCCTTTTACAAAATATAATCTGAAATACTTCTGTATGCTTTAATCTTAAAAATTGAGATATTTTGTGCTGATTTATTTTTATCCTCTGTGCTGCCAGTTAAATTCTTTTAAAAGTTATGGTTTTACATCAAATTATTTAAGAGAATTCGTGGAGTATAAGGTGAATAAAAAAGGAAGAGAACCAATCTCTCCCTTCATGTAAATAATCACTTCTGGTCTCTTTTACTAAAAATCATAATAACTTGCTGGGATAGAAGTGCTGCATTGTTGAGTATTGGTAACAGGAAACAAGTGAGGGGGGACTGGTTAATTAGCCAAATTAGTTGATGACATTAATATTCTCAACAGATCATGGCGGCTGGGAGGAAAGATTGATATTCTCCAGTGAGTCAGCTTTCCATTTGCAGCTGAATTTATACAAATGTATTCATTCATTATTGGATAATAAAAGTAACTTGGGGTAGTACGTCTGAAAGTTACCCACTATGTAAACTACTTTTTATGCCCATATTACTTTAGAGAATGGGACTCTTAACCTCCAATAAACAGAAACAAATGTAAATGTTTCTTAGAGACTAGAAGAATTTACAAGGTTCCTTATAAATATAATGAGGCTAAATGATGGAAGGATGCATTTTTAGAAGAGAGTTTGTTTTATTTTCAATTATTTTACAATAAGTTTTAGCAGCAGTTTACCCAGCTTGAAGTAAACGATAATTATCAATTCATTTAGTATAAAATAGTTTTACAATAACTGACATAAGAATAGTTATCAACAGCTATCAAAGTTAAAACTAATTTTAAATGGTAGTAAGATACAATTCTCTGAAAGCTTTATAGTTATTTTTACTTTAGTGAAAGGGGTGAGTGATCGAAATGCTCATTCACTGCTGTCCTTGGAAGTATTTTCTCTGCTGAAATGCTCAGAGAAATTAAGGAATTCTTTTCCAGTTATTCTCCTTTTCTGGGACACATGCTTCTTATAAATATTCAAGAAACATCATTTCAGGGGAAAAATTTAAAACAGGAGTATGTAATATGAGACCTGTTTATATACAAGGCTGTTCTGTATAGCAGACCCATCAGGAGAGCCCACCAATGCATGTACCTTGAAGAGGATTTTGTCTGACTGTTACACAGCACGGGCTGCCCAAGGTTACTATGCCACCTTTTCACTATTCAGAGCTGTGTTGAACCAGCAAAGGGAAGAAAGCCCTGGGGGAGCCAAGGGCTACAAACCAAGATTCTGATGTTAGCTTCAGTCTTGCTTGTGTTTCCCGAGAATAACCTTGTATAGCTCCTTTTGATTAGACAGAGCCCCTTGCTCGTAGGGGATGGCAAAGCATCTCCAAGTAAGCTTACAACTGGCTGTGAATTATGAATTGCTAATTTTACAATTTATGAAGGAATCAAAATTTAATTTAATAAAAAAAATTAGTAAAACTGCCATTTTTCCTTATAGGGCCTAAAGCCATGCCCATAACAAAGTAAGTAGTACACACTATCACAGAACATTTTAGAAAGAAATAGGCTTATTAATTTAAATTTTTATGCACTGAGTTGGGTCCTTGTTAATGATTAACTATTATTAATTCTTCTTAGGAAAACATTGATTAAAATATGTTTGGGGAGGTTGCATCAATGAAAGAGTGTAAATCAGTTTGCTACTTGCCAGTACTCTTCAAGGCCTTTATATTTGGAGTATTTCAAAGATCATCAATAAAATTACTTTATAAAAAGATTAAATATAAACTTTTCTATCTACTACATTTTAAACATCCTGTGAAATTCTCAAAATGCTGATGTTTTATTTAGGTTGTGCTAAATTGTATAAATCTTGTTGTCTTGAGAAAAATATTTTTCTTGCTCTACTTTCCATTTGAGTTAGTGTGTATGTGTGTGTGTGCAGGTGTGCACACATATGTATATTTATTTCTCCTGGGGAGAAGAGAAAACTGCTTCTATTTCAAAGGGAAAAAATTAATTAGTAGTCATAGCTTTCATTATATTGTTTAAATTCAATGTAGTTCTAACTGTGTATAATGTACACAAATTGTTTTTAAATTTTATTTTTTGTAGTAAGAACACAACATTCAATTTACCCTCTAAATAGATTTTTAAGTACATAATAAATACACTATTGTCAACTAAGGCACAATTTACTGATCTTCATTGTGTCCCAGTTTTTATGTTTATAAAAATTCTAAAAAAACCCGAATTTTTCTAATAATTAAGTTAGAGCCAACTAAAATTGAAATAAAGAGAGAGAGAGAGATCCAACCCATACTCACCATTTGTGCTTCTGGTTAAAAGAATCTAAACTCACAAAGGAATTTGTACAGTAAAACCCCAAACAATAGAATCTTATGAAACCATCATTTGTTTAAAACAATTGCCTTGTTTGGAGAAACCTAATTGGTAGTTTAAAAGAAAAGAAGGTGACTAATTTTAAACTGTTCCCGAAAGTGTGAATAGGGAATAGATATAGCTGCAATATAGTAGATGGTTGAAGTAATTACCCAGAAAATTCTTTTTTCAAAACTAACAAATAAGAGGGGCTTTATTTGATAATAAACTGTAATAAATTTATGTAAATTAGTGGTTAATAATTCCACTTACCCTTCACATTGGCAGTTCATGGATAGGCCTTTATAGTGTAAGTACATTTGATTTGTAAACAGAATTACTAATATGTACATATTTGAGGCCAAATTCAGCCCCTTCAATCTTATGAGTTTTACGCTGATAACTAAAGTGAAAAAGTAATTTATTACAGTGACTAATAAAAGCATTTTTGTAACTGGAAACTGAGACCTAAGTTTATATGACATAATCAGATGTAGTTCAAGTGTTTTATGACCTTAAGTTTCTCATCTGCTAATTTTATATCAAGATAATTGGCGAAGCAACATTAATTAATAGCTCTTACAATTACAGGTACATAAATTGTTTATAATACTGTAAATTGCATTAAAATAATCAGGCAGTATTTCCCTGACATTATGAGATTTTCATTTTTTGTAGCAAAATTTTATTTTTAAAACATTAAAAATTGTGTTTTCCATGTTTGTGGTTGCATTCTCCAAATAAATTATGTTGGTGCTAGTTATGACACACATTTAAATGAATCAAAGAGTGACTATTTATAAGAATTCCACCTTTTAAAAGACACCCGCATACACAAATGGTAGTAACCTTGATTTGGGCTCTCTTGGCAAGGTCATTCAAACAGAAAACTTTACGTATAAGGAGAATTCATAATAAGGTTACACTGTCATAATTGAATAAATAACGGAAGCAGATGAATAAGAAATGTGCTATTGTATAATTATATCATTTAAAGATATAGTAACTTAGTCTTCAAATTAATATTTCAGAAGAAATATGAAGTTGAAAATTTTGCCTTTGCATGTATGAATTAATGGTGATAAGACTTCTTACATAATCTAATTTTTGACTTAGAAGGAAGATCTCATTACTTTTCAGTATTCTAATTAAGACCAGAAGCAGATATAAGAATGAGATGACTTTTACAACCAGCTTTTCCCCCTCATGTCTTCTGAAGCATAACCTTGGGAACAGCAAGCAGCCACAATGGCCATCAATCCAAGAGAACTCACCAGCCGGTCCAAGCTCGTGCCTGCTGCGGTTGTTGGTCTCTCCTCAGGATTGTAGGGCCTGAACCGTGTATTAAAATTTTCAGGAGCTGAGCGGGCAGATCTGAGGGCTGGAGCAGGTTTGGGTTGACCACATCCCTGAAAAACCTGAAGGAAACATTAAACAGTTACAAGAGCTGCACATTTAGTATCTTGCTAAGATCATGATGCTGAAACATACCAGGCAATGGCTTTCACATTTCTCATAGAACTTTTACTTCCAATGAACTCTGATTTTGAAATTTAAACAAAGCCAAGCACTAATGTTACAGGAAGAATTATGCAGAAAGATACAGAGAGACTGATTTTCAACATATACGACTGATCCTCATTGTTCACGGATTCTGTATTTGTGAATTCATTCTCTCACTACAATTAACTTGCAAGCCCCAAATCAATATTCTTGCACTTGTGCAGCTAGGAACAGGCCAACAAAAGTGAGGGTGCCCTACATGCATGTTCTCAGCTAAGTTTGAACACAATGGTAATCTGCCTTGAGCTGGTGATTGGGTCCACTGTTGCTCTATCACAGTGCTTGTGTTCAAGTAAACCTTTTTTTACTTGGGTTTTTAAAGATTGGGTTTTATGTTGTATTTTTATATATTTATTTTTAGAAGTATTTTATTGATTGATTGTAGAGGAAGGAGAGTGAGAAAGAGAAGGGGTCTAGAGGAGTGGGAAGTATCAACTTATAGCAGTTGCTTCTCACATGTGCTTGACCAGGCAAGCCCGAGGTTCTGAACTGGGGACCTTAGAATTCCAGATTGACACTGTTTCCACAGTGCCACTACAGGTCAGGCAACCCTTATTTTACTTAATAATGGTCCCAAGGTGCAAAACTAGTCATTCAGATACGGCAATTCGGATAGGCTAAGGGGAAGTCATAAAGTGCCTCCTTTAAGTGGAAAGGTATGCATATATAGGAATAAAAGCATTATACACATTTGGTTCAGCATTTCTCTGAGGTTCCAGGCATCTACTGAGGGTGTTGGAAAATAACCCCCTGGATAAGGAGGGACTACTATACTAAAAATAAGAATTGTAATAGTTACTTCATACAGTGCTTGCAGGATTAAAGGAATTGTGTACCAGGCATTTTTATATACTTGAATTTGACTTTCAGTGAAGATCCGTTTGGGATTCTTGTTAAGCGTGACAACTGTATTTCATGTATAGCCCATATGACCAAATAACCTGAGTGACTCCCCCTTGGATAATGAAACCCTTACTGAAAGAATTTTTTGAAAACATGCTCTTGAGCAATGGTGTGGAAATAGGACAAGCAAATGTTGGTGAAATCCACATAATGACAGTTTCCTCTAATTTGGTTGTTGACAGCTGTTCATGTCACAATTAGGGTTGCCTTGGGAAATCAAATGCTTGATTTTAATGATCTTAGGGACGGCGCCATCACTGCTTTCCCACAGCGATTTCATTCAGGGTTGGGTGGGGATACCTACTTTGCTGTTTTTAGAAGCTTTGTTCTCTTTGCCGATTATTGAGAGATAATGTCTTCTCCAGAGTTAAAGGAAATACAGTGCCATTTTCAAGAAATTTTGATGTTTAATTTTATGTTTCTCCCCTTTCTACCTAAAAGATGATTGCTTTCTGAGATTTATTTTTCTAGTAATCATTTTGGGACTATTTATGTCAGCTAATTCTTAAGTTACACGGTTATGTTTAGAATGCATTCCTTCTGGTTTTATAAGGTGATTCTGTGTTGTTTGACTTTAAAATACGCATTTTTCATCGGGCATATTATGAGATTCCACTGAAGTGCATGGAGTGCTCTTGAGTGCCATTTCCAATGACAAATTCCATCTTGAGACACAATTCATTTAGTTTTACCACTACAGGTAATTTCTCTTGTGCTGTATTCAAAAGTTCTCCTCTAACTCAGCATTTTGCAGAGCAGGAGCACTTTGTCTTGGCATTCTTGGGGATCGGTCTTAGCACACTATTGATTCTTCTTCTCTCACACAATTTCTAAAGCCGATGGTATAAACCAGCGTGATAAAGATAGTGGGCCCCTTTCCCCCTCGTGCCTAAATCACTTCCCAGCAGCAAGGCCACTGCTGACAGAGAACATTAACATTTCCAAACCTCCAGGGTTCTGTTGAATGCGCTCTTTCCCTCTTTCCGATTGCTTCAAATATGACGAATATGACGGCTGACTTATTCTAAAGCCTAAGGCAAAAACAATACTGATGGCCTTGCTGAGATTGCTTGAAGCCCGGCACTGAAAGGGTTAACAGACCTTCTTAACTCACCCTTGGGGCAAAAGTCTGGCTCACTGGTATAAATAAAATCAAAGGAACAAGAAATGCCTTGAAAAAAATCCATCTGGGCTGATGTTTCTTAAATGCTTCCCATAAATTTACCACTTGTTTGATTTTTTTTTGGGGGGGGGAGAATTAAATATAACAACAAAATATAGGTTACTTAATATAGCCTAGAAGTTTTCTGTTATTTCTATCGGGTTTGGATTTTGAAAATGGCTTCAGTGCAGAGATTGCTGGCTCTGTGATCCAAGTTGAAGAAAATACTGACTCATAATTACTATGGAAACAACAATTAACCCCACAATCAGGTGGAGACCTACACGAAAATCTGTCACAATATGTCAAATATAAATCTTGAAGGTCCTTCAACACAGATTCTATTATACCCTTAGACAAAGGGAATTGTCAGAAAAGACTTTTGGTGTGGAAATGCCAAGCTGAGAGATCAAGAACTGTTTTTCAGACTGTAACAAAACCTAAAGGGAACAGTGGCCCAGGGCACCAGAGTAACAGCTCACCCTGTGTTTGCATGGACATGATTAAAAGCCCCTGTGTGAGTCTTATGCCAAGAATATTTCTTAAACAACACATATCTGTCATGTAACTTAGATGGCTTAAAAGTGAAAATTAATAATCTTATTTTTAACACATGCACTCTGTTAGCTAGACAAAATATTATATCAATATAAAGCATTGGGTTGCCGTGATGGGTGACCACAGGGAACTCGTGCAGAACATCTAGGCCGTCTCAGACATTATTCTGGGCTTGCTACAGCAGCAATATATGTAGTTAGACAAGGTTCTGTGGCTCTGGAGGCCCAGGGCTACATTACTATAAAGACCAGTGAGCCATTTTCATGGTGGGCGGGGTACACTACTTTTTTCTGTTTGGAATAAGGGAAGAAGTGGAGGGAGAATACTGTGGGGGAAAGGGTTTTAGGTTAAATGTGTGTCTGATGATTAAGGTTCTCTGCAGAGTGGCTAGGGCTGGGGATGCAGATCGGAATCATTCACCTAAAAATGGTATTTAAAGGCCTAAAACTGGTTGCATTTACCAAGGACAAGTATGCAGACAGGTGGCAGATGGGGCCAAGGACAGCTTGGTGCCATGCCAACATTCAGAGGATTCTCCCTGAGCTTTAGTGACTGCCTTGTCAAACAGGAATAACAATATTGTTTGCCACACAGACAGGCTCTGATAAAATGCAATCCACACGACAGGAAAACAGAAGCCAGTGTGTCTTAGAAAGTAAATGCTTGATAATTAGATAATTATGTTATTCTGTGATCTGTTCTTTCTAGAAGTTTGGTTTCTGAATAAGAGGATTTGAAGGGGAGAAAAATCCATCTGGGTTGATGCTTTTAAAATGTTTCCTGCAAAATATTATTTCCAGGGGCTAACAGCTGTTTCAGACACAACAGAGTCAGTGCATCAAACTTAAATGAGGTATCTTAGCTGGGCTTCTTTATACTAACATGAGTACTGACTTGTCAAAAGGGAAACCATTTGTAGTGGTTCCCAAAATCGTTTGGTCATGGTTCCCCCAGGAGGTCCTCAAAGGACGGCTGCTGCGGGAGAAACACCCTGGGACACATTTGTAAGGCTTGCTGGCCAAGCGGAGAAGTGATTCTGATGTATCTGCATTTCCTTGGAAGTTTTCCTGAGACATTTTACCTGCTGCCACCTTTAATTCAGGAGAAGAAATACTATTTTAAGACACTCAAGGTCTTCTCTTTACAACAGAAGTTTCTAGAGAATAGAGCTTTAGGCTTAGCCGCCTCATTGTACAACAGATTATGAGCTCTGCTCCTTAAACAAATGGAGTCAGTATTACCTCCTGCCTGCCTCCCTCCAAGGGATGTTGAAAGAGATAATTAGATAATTTGGAAAAGTATTTAGAAGTCCCAGTGTAGACAGATGCTACAGATGTACACAGGAATTATCCTTCCCACCTAGCTGACTCACAAAACCTGTGGATTTCTGGAACGTATCTGGCACATGGACTGTCTCTCTTAAGAGGATTAATAAGATAATGTCTCAGAAGTCTGTTGGCATTCTGAGATGAAAGAAGCTGACATTAAAGATGGAAAATGCTGAAAGAAGAAATGTTTAGAACAGAAACAAAAGAGAGGGAGGTGTGCTGATCACAGGTTCGGATGCTGTATATTAGGTTTTTAAATAGAAGTATTTCTCCTTTACAAATTGTTGAAGCATCTTAACATATTACTCTTAAAATAAACTAACACAATGTGCACTTTTTCAGAGGGACTCATAGCTTTCTTTTTTTTTTTTTTCTGAAGCTGGAAACGGGGAGAGACAGTCAGACAGACTCCCGCATGCGCCCGACCGGAATCCACCCGGCACGCCCACCAGGGGGCGATGCTCTGCCCCTCCGGGGGGGGGGGTCGCTCTGTTGCGACCTGAGCCACTCTAGCGCCTGGGGCAGAGGCCAAGGAGCCATCCCCAGCGCCCGGGCTATCTTTGATCCAATGGAGCCTTGGCTGCGGGAGGGCAAGAGAGAGACAGAGAGGAAGGAGAGGGGGAGGGGTGGAGAAACAGATGGGTGCTTTTCCTGTGTGCCCTGGCCGGGAATCAAACCCGGGACTTCTGCACGCCAGGCCGATGCTCTACCACTGAGCCAACCGGCCAGGGCTGGGACTCATAGCTTTATACATATAACTCTGTATTCTTTATCTTCTGCAGGTTGATTATACTTTCATAAAAGTCATTACTGGGAAGCAGTGGCTGCAGATAAGCCTCTCTCAGCTTCTGTGCTTTTAACTATAGTCTATCTTCTCAGTTTCTACTCAGTGGGCTTTTATTATGGTGGGAAAATTGTTGCTATTCCTATAAATTGTTTTGAGATTTGTAAACAGAACTCTAATCTTTTATATTAGTATAGGTAGCAGTTAATGCTACCTAGATTTAATTGGAATTGATGTTTTGAGAGTAAGACTCTTTTACTTACTTATTAGATTCTAATTTGTATTAGGGTGTTAATGAATAAACTCTTTGTTAGATGACCATTTGGGAAATTCAAGTCTATCCAGTTTGTTCCCAAGGAAACAGAAGCTATCATTTCTGCATCAGCTCTACATATATTTTGCCCCAGTGTAGCCATTATTTTCATGAGAGACAGCTGAGGTATAATAGACAGGTCATGAATAACAGTTTAAAAGCTTGGAGTCTTTTCTTGACACCCGTGTGACCTTGGGGTAACATGTTCTCCCTAATTCTCAAGGCTATTATGAAGATAAAATGATAGGATGCCTAAAAAATACACAGAAAAAAATGAGGTATAAAGATGTATTACTATCTGAAGTAAGCTGTAATTAAATAGGACAATAACAGCAAGTAAAATCTATGGATTTTGCAGAGTGATGCATGAATAATTTAAGCTCTACAAAGAATAAGATCTTATACATTTTGTTCATCACTGTATCCCAGAACCTGTAAGAGATCTCACCACACAATATGTGTTTGAAAAAAAATTGGGAATAAAAGGCTATGAGTAAATAAAAAATTATAATTTCTCCCTTTTGCAAATATACAGTGAAGGCAATTAGGAGGCAAATTTTTGTAATGAGAAAGATAGACAGGAAAGAGAATTAACACTTACTGAGTGTCTGCGATGGACCAGATACTCACCATGCTACATGTGTTACACATTTATCACAAAGAATCACTTCTTTAAAATCAAAGTTAAATACTTCTTCCTTAGGCTTCAGAAAATACAACGAATCATGCATCTAGCTAAAAAAAAAAATCATTTCATATTTCCCTTACTCCATTTCTGTGCCATCCTGAAGCAAAACTAAATCAATAACTTTAAGCTGATAACTAGAACCATAAAATCTTATTTCTTTATCATTTAATGATAGCTACTCACTGTGCTTGACAAGCCAATTAGAGTGCAGAGAATTTTGTGTACAAAAGAGTCAGGCTTGGCTCTCATTGTTGGTGGACAAGCTAAAAGCCATGGGTTCCAGATATGACTAGGCTCACCTCTCAGGCAAGGGCTATTTTTTCGTAGCAGAGTGGAAAACAGCTTGGGTTGTATGCGAAGCCTTCTGTCCTGATTCCCCGTCTGTTAAAATGATAAGCAGCGGCACCCACACGTGGGAGTGGCTGTGTGTAGCACAGCCCAGTCCCTAATTGTTTGGGTAGAGCATAGAGCTGGTGGCCCTTTCTCAAGGTGGAAATAAAATGGGTGTGCAGAGTGGGAATAAAATGGGTGAAAACAAATGGGTGTGTGAAGAAACGTCTACATATCATTAATAGATGTGAAATTAAAATATTAAAACACACACACACACACACACACACATAAACACAAAAACAAAAAAACCACTTCATTAAAAGGAGTAGCAAGAAGCCCTGGCCAGATAGCTCCATTTTTGGAGTGTTGTCCTGAGTACAGAGGTTACCGGTTTGATCCCTGGTCAGGGCACGTATAGGAACAGCTTGATGTTCCTGTCTCTCCTGTCTCTCTCTCCTTGCCTTTCTCTAATAAATAAATAAATATTAAAAAAATAATAAAATTGCTTCACTTAAAAAAACAGTAGTAGCAAGAAGAGCTATATCTTCACCACTATACAAGATTAGAGTAGCAGCCTAAAGCCTCGTTTCATGCATTTTTTCCCCCTGGTTCCTAAGAGCATTCTCCTAATATCCTATAAAGTTTTTTTCTGAATATAAACTTAAAACATTTTAATAATGACTTCTTTCTTTAGCTATAAAATCACTACACTGATTATGCAAGCAGTTTAACTATCAGAGTTTTTATTTCTGGTTTTTCCTTTTTATTAGTGTGCCAGTTTCCTCTACGGATTGCCTTTAATAAAACAGGTTTTCATCCTTTGCCTCAGAACAATTTCTCATCTTCTTTCTCCTTCCCTACCCTCTCCCCCTCCTTTTTTCTCTCATTCTTTTACTCTCTTTTCCTTTGCTCCTTGATTTATGCTGTTCTTTCCTTAGAGGCTGATTACAATGTCCCTTGGCCAAGTTCTCTGGCAAACTCTTAAATTCCTGGATGGGTTCAGGATTCTGAGAAGAGAATTCCGGATTCCTGAATTAAGTCACGGCATCAGTTTCAGGTTTGGCTGTTTTTCATTGGCTTCATTTTCAAAAGCCAACTACTGTGTCAGTTTCAAGGTTTTAGAAATCTACTCTGATGCTTATGCAGCTTGGTTTCAGAATATGTCAGATATGTTGCATGCTCCTTAAAATCATTTTGTCAATGAAAGCAAATTATTTCCATTGGCTTGAGAAGATGACTTTTTTTTTCCTTGAAGCTTTTGCATTCCTAAAAGTACAGAACAGCTTGGTATTTCCTCCCAAAGGGTGAGTGAATAGGGAGGAGTTACAAGACACTGAACAAAGCGTATTTTGAATGTGAAAAGAAAAAAACTCTAACCCCATTGGTCTTCTATGATTCTGTCATAAGCCCTTTGTTTATAAGGTTTAAAGCAATTCTTTAAGATCGCTTTGCAAAATGTACACAAACATGTAAATTTCATCAGCATGGCTCTGTGTTATTCTTTCAACAAGTATTTGCTAAGTGTCTCTGAGGCCAGATATAGGTGCTGAGGATATGCCAAGTGGACATGTCCCTGTTCTCATGAGGTTTTGACAAGAAATCAGGGACTCACAAGAGCATGTAGTAACTGTGATGTGAACACCCACAAGGGACAACTAGCCCAGAGTGAAGTGTCAGAGAAGGCCTCCTAGAATAGCAATGGTACCTTGGAGCTCATTCTTACTGGCTTACAAGACCTTTTGTTAAATTTGCAAGCCACTTATTAAACACAGTGATTACTGAAAGTTAAACTGTATAAACTTAACATTATATATATAAATTATATTGAAAACAAAGGTGATATATACGCAAAACATTTACTATTCTCACTACTAATTATTTACTACTATCTATGCTCTGAGGCTATTTATGCCAATTATATCTTGAGGTTACTTATGTACAATTACATCATTGTGTGCTAGTCTGTGTTCAGTGGTTGATAGCTTGAAATCACCACAGAAATTGGCGAACACTACACAGAAGCACATTTTCTGCACAGAGAACTGGCTGTGTGAACATGCGCCCGTGTACCACTGGATCTTGCCTGGGAAGTGAAGAGATAGTTGGAGTATACCTAGGAAATGGTGTATATTCGCAGTGGAGGATAGAATGTTCCAGGATGAGGGGACAGCGTGTACAAAAGCATAAACAAGACAGGATGGTTCTGAGCCACAGAACCAAGGCTATTGTGTATATCTGGTGTATAGAGAGGCTCTCTAACCTCCTGGATTAAAAGTTTCTTTTAGGATTCAGGCTTTGATGGTCTTATTCACTACTACATCCGCAGCATCTAAGAGGGTGCTCAGAAGAAAACAGATGCTCAATAAATATTTGCTCTAATAATTTAAGATGGGGAGAGTGCCGAAGTGGGCCTGGAGGGGTAGGCTAAGCACCATGCAGGGCTACGTCTGGGCTTTATTCTAATGGCAACAGAGAACCGTGGAGAGGTATTAAACAGGGGATTGATGTGAACATATTTAATATTCAGGAATCCCTCTGGCTACAGTGTGGGAAATGGATTGCAATGCAGCAAAACCAAAGACAGGGAATTAATTAGGATGCTATCAACCATGTGTGAGGTGATAGAATTAGGGGAGCTGCTGTAAATGGATTCAAGAGATATTTAGAAGGATTCTTTAATGGGGTTCATTATGGATTGACTAGGAGGATAAAGGAGTCAGTAGGGTTCCTGACTAGGGCAAGAGAGCAGTCAGAGCCTGACCTGTGGTGGTGCAGTGGATAAAACGTCAACCTGGAAATGCTGAGGTCGCCGGTTCAAAACCCTGGGCTTGCCTGGTCAAGGCACATATGGGAGTTGATGCTTCCAGCTCCTCCCCCCTTCTCTCTCTCTGTCTCTCCTCTCTCTCTCTGTCTCTCCCTCTCCACTCTAAAATGAATAATAATAATAAAAAAGAGCAGTCAGAGGCATTCCCTGGGAGAGAGAACCCTGCGGGAAGGAAGGTTGTGGGAGGATGATGAGCTCAGTCTCTGACAGGTGTGTTTGAGGTGCAGGTGGAGCCGTGCAGCTGACCACGGGGTAAACAGGTGTGACCAGAAGAGTCATCCGGGCTAGAGAGAGTTTGGGGATGAAAACTCCTGTTGCTATAGCAAACTCAGAAAATTGTGTCTGAGGCCACCTGGATTATCTACACAAGAATTCCTTTGGTCACATCCCTCCATAAACCCTGTGTTTTAAAAATATTTTGTCTAGCTAACAGATGACATGTATTCATGAATAATTTATTGATTTTTTTTTACTCTGTAAGGCATCTGAGCTATTTAGATAATGTTTAAGATATACTCTGGGACAATGAGGAGGCGACATGAACGAGATGAACATATTGTGTTAGAAGAAAAAGACCTACAGAAAATCATACACCCTCCAAAGTTTTCTGGCAGAACAAGTGGCTGTAAACACACAGAGGTAGCTTCTTCCCAGGTTTAAACATAGGGTGGTGAGGTGGTGATGGTACCAGGATCAAACCAGGCTGCATATCCCGGAGTGGAAGGGAATCGCTAAGAGCTGGGGATAAGTGTGTATTGGTGAGACTGGGCAGAGGCCATTAAAATTCTATTGACACAATAACCCGTTATCCGTGAAAGTATGATTCTAGGAAAGCATTTTCTTCAAGGCTGGGAGGACTTCCCTTCAGGAGAGCAAGACGGTATCTTCTACTGTTTCTAAGAACACTGAGCACTAAAAACTGAACTGAGTTACGATCCCCCATTCCTGGGTTTACTGCATTAAATGGGATCTTCTCATTGTTTGCAAGTTCAAGTAAAAGAAAAATCTTAAAATAGCTCTCCTAAGGTTCTGGATAATAATCAGGAGTTTCATTTTATCATCAAAAGGAGAAAAATAAATTATTCCTTTTATGTGGAAGAAAAGTTAAAACTAGTTTGCTTTAGATGCATTGCCTATAAATGCATCATAAGCATTGTTTTCCAATCTTCATTTTACTTTATAAAAAAGATGTCCTCCCCCCTCATGCATTACTAGCATCTAAAAAATCTGATCCTATTATCCAGTGACATTAAAAATAGAAATGAAACAGATTCTAGTTTTTGTTTTGTTTTGTATAGAAATGAAGATTCAAAGACTAAAAGATGTTCCAAGGTCACTACTTCTTGGTGGAATATTCTAAGTGAGAGCTCTTGGGCAGAATATAAACTTTGAAATTTGAATAACCAGAGAAAATATTTTGAATTTAGAAATCTTGAGAACTTGCTCTTTTTTATATTTCTCTTCTTAAAAAGAAAACTAAAATAAGAAATAGAAATAGAACATAAAGCTTTATTAATTGTATGGCCAATTCACTTTTTTTTCTTAAGGATCAGATAGAAGGGACTGAACCACTTGCTGATGGAGCAAGCCAATTATTTCCATAATGTAAGAATAATATACTATTAGGCAGAGGCCACTGAAATTCCTCTAAAACCTTGTGCTCTGCTGGCACTGGTGCAGCCAGTGGACACAGGCTAGATATCGAGTTGTTGACGATCTCTGCTCATTCTTCTCTTCCCTCTAGCCTTTTTTTTTTCTTGAAGGTCTGTTTATTAGACACTTATTCAGTGCCAAGTCCTTCCATGTCATAGGCCAGGCAGAATTATGTGTCCCTTTTGGGGTTATTCTCTGCCATTGAAAATATCATGCATGAGTGGGTTTATATGCAGGTGTGTTTATATCAAACCTGCTCTTCTGATTTTAGGTGTTAAAGATAAGTTCACAGACCAACATAGAAGATGTAAAGCCATGGAGTCAATGCTCTTTATAATGTACATATCATATACATTTTCAATAATAACTATTAAAATGCTTAACTTTTATAAATGATTTTCATTTGATATATTTAATGCTAACCATCTACATGGATTATGTCATTTTACTCTGAAATGACTTTATGATTAATACTAGCATCTTTGATTTTTTTAGAAGAAAAATTTGTCACATTTAAAATTATTATTTTTCAATTACAGTTGACAATATTATTTTAGTTTCAGGTGTATAGCATAGTGGTTAGATAACTATATAATTTAAGAAATGATCCTCATGATAATTCAAGTAGCATTCTCATTTTAAATGTGAATTAATTGAGTTTAGACAAATAAATGATTTGTCCCAGGTCACAAGTAAAAACCAGATCCCAGGTCAGTCTGATGTCAAAATCTGATTTTCAAGAATAACAGGCCTGCTTCCAATGCATTTTAAGGTATTTTCTATTCCTTATTGTTGAAGTCTCTGTGGCATTATACTTCCATGTTCTGATTCAATTCAGCAAAATGTACTGTTTCTTCCACTTGTAAAATGACATGTGAAGGCAGCTCTCTGTAGAATATAAGTATGAGCAAGATGCAGTTCCTGTCCTGTAATAATTTATAATCCTGAGAAGGAGGAGGAGGATTTATACAAGTAACCATACCACAAGGAAGAATGTTTACTGTCTTAAGAAGGTCACATGTAACACAGGGGCTCAAAGCAAGGAAAAATACATGTAATTGAAATAAACACATATTGATTTGAACTAAATTCTAAACAATGTCCTCACATCTAAAATAAGATATTTATTTCTATGTGCATTTCCAAGATATTATTTATACCAGATGTTTTCAAAGGAGAAAGATCCAGAACGGAGAAATCTATCTGGATGCTAGAAAAAGAAACCTCATCACTAGTGAAAAGATAAGGTTAAGAATATAAACTGTTATGGCTGGAAAGGGGACCTTTCAGTCAACCTCTCATTCTAGAAATCAGAAAACTAAAACCTGCCAGCTAGGGGGAGAAATCATGTATTTCCTGTTGTTCTCTTAGGCTTTTTTCTCTTTATTTGAACTGTCTGGAGAAAATGAAGTATTTGAAGGCCAGCCCGCTCTTCTCTAATGGGTTGTACCCATGTCTGTAATAAGTATTAATTGAATGGATGGTTTCAATTGGAATTTAGTAAGTCTTTCTTCTTAATTTAGATTATATCTGACAAACCAATCTTTTCCTGGATTAGGTTTGAAATTACTCCTAATGTAGTTAAATTATATCGAGTGAGATCAGTTTCATCTTCCCTGATAGGATAAGAAAGAGATTATCAACACATATGAAATTCACAGGCAGAGACTCAAAGGTTTTTTTTCTCCCTTTCCTTGCAAACTTTCCCAAAACCTTCAAAGTTCTTTAATTTTGGGTGGGTAAAAGAAATGGTATAATAATGAGGGTGTTTTCCTGTCTTTGATGAAGATTGTGAAGTTGGTGAATGTAATAATCTTAGTTGAGGCTTGAAGAACTAGCAGCAAGTGTTTCTTATCAGTAGGTTCCCTGTAGTATCTTTCAGAAAACAACTTCTCTTAGATGTCTGGTCCTTCCATGCTAGTGTATATCTGGTCCGAGTAGGAAGATGCTTACTGAGGAAACAGTGGCATACTGGGAAAATCTTTTTCTTTGGATCAGATAGTTCTGGGCTGCAATCCCTGATTGACCACTTGCTAGCTTCAACACCTCAGACAAACCACTTAATCTCTCTAAAATTTACCTGTAAAACCAGGAAATGAATGTTTTTTTTATTTTTTTTTTAAGATTGTAGTAAGGATTTAAAATAAATGTATAAAGCATTTAGAAAAAGGACTGGCACAAGGCAGAGAATCTGTTTGTACTTTACAGTATTTCCCATGCTTGGTAAATGGTAGTGTATTTGTTGAATGAATATAGTAGGTGCTCAACCAAAGATAGGCATGATGATTATCAGTTACTAGATGATTATGTGTCTAAAAAAAACCAACAAAAGTTTTAATATGCTATTTTCCCCAGTCTCTAAATATATATGATATGATATATAATTATATATATAATTATATACAATATATAATATAATACTGTACAAAAGATATACAAATCAAGAGTTTGAAATGAGCACCATAATATTAATACCAATATATTATAACTGGATTATAAAGATTGGTTAGTCAGTATGCTTTTTAAAAGAAATGTCAGTGTGCCTTACCCCTAACAGCTTAGCTGTGGGCTAAATAGGAGAGGAAAAAGGATCTGAGAATACTTACACAAACAGAACTAAGACAAGAGTAGAGCATGAACAAACACAGTGGCAACGGGTCTTTCCATTAGTCTGTAACTATCACTACTTCATGATCTCAGGGAGGTTGGTTTTGTAGGCACCTGATCATTACAATGCAGTGACTAGCAATGGGGGTTCTGCATTCAGACACTCTATGCATTTTTCACACACCATGAAATCTTTGTAAATTCCTTAACTTTTCTAAGCCTTGGTTTTCTTATCTGTAAAATAAGGGGGGAGATCTGTCTCATCACAAACATTGTTATCTTACATAAAATAAACCATGTAAAGCACAGTGTGGTCCCTGGCAGTAAGCACTTTACAAGTGTGAGCTGGCAGTTATAAATATTGTTGCTTTTCTCTGAAAGAGGCTCTGGAAATGATGTCTATCTGTAACTGCTGTAATAAGGTAAATGACTTTCCAAGAAGTGGTCAATAATATCCTGGAGTAAAAAGTCTTTTTAATTGGTAAGGTTTACACCCTGGCTGGGTGGCTCAGTGGATAAAATATTGACCTGGCACACCGAAGGTTGTGGGTTTGATTTTCTGATCAGAGCACATAGGAGATTCAGCCAATGAATGCACAACTAAATGGCACAGTAAAACCATGAGTTGATGCTTCTCTCTCTAACTCTCCCTCCCTTTCTCACTTTCTCTCTATGTCTCTCTCAAATCAAGGGAAACATTAATTTTAACATTTACAACTCACAGGGAATCTGGCCTGCATTTATGAAATAGTTTCTTGCTTAACCCAAAACTCACCTATTAGCCGTTAACAAAGTCTCTAGTTATACAAATATTCCAGTGAAAGTCTGGAAAACTAGAAATTCAAATTTGATGAGAGTATCAACAGTGACCAAGCATTCCTTTGGAAAAGGAGAAATTCAAACATTCAATTCTTAACTAGAATGTAGATTTTAGATTTCAGTGCATGCATAATTTCATGAATGTGGCTTATAGGAAAAACAAAACTACACATTTTCAAATTCTATTTCCTTGAAGAAATAAGACCTGTGTCAGAACATTTCCTTTCCATCCACAAATCCTGTGGGTGTTTCCTGGTAAATGTGGCCAAATTCCAGACACTTTTTACTTCTCCACTATAGTAAACACTGGCTTTGGTCCTTCCTCTCTAGCTGATCTCCTCTCTCTCCCTTCCTTATCTCACTCCATCCCCTTTTCTCTATGCCCAGACTACTAGATATACTTTTTAGAAAGTTTCCAGCTTATTTGACATTTTTGAACTACTATTTTATGACCCTCTATACTATATCCTTTCATGTGAGTGTACTCTTACATGTCCTATATTATTTCTACTCTTGATTTTGACAATTCTTACAAAGAAATGTGTCTTTTTAAAAGCACAGACCTGCCCTGGCCGGTTGGCTCAGTGGTAGAGCGTCGGCCTGGCGTGCAGAAGTCCCGGGTTTGATTCTCGGCCAGGGCACACAAGAGAAGCGCCCATCTGCTTCTCCACCCCTCCCCCTCTCCTTCCTCTCTGTCTCTCTCTTCCCCTCCCGCAGTGAGGCTCCATTGGAGCAAGGATGGCCCGGGCGCTGGGGATGGCTCCTTGGCCTCTGCCCCAGGTGCTGGAGTGGCTCTGGTCGCGACAGAGTGACGCCCCAGAGGGGCAGAGCATCGCCCCCTGGTGGGCAGAGCATCGCCCCCTGGTGGGGAGAGCATCGCCCCCTGGTGGGCGTACTGGGTGGATCCCGGTCGGGCGCATGTGGAAGTCAGTCTAACTGTCTCTCCCTGTTTCCAGCTTCAGAAAAATACAAAAAAAAATATTTTAAAAGCACAGACCTTATGAACAACCAACTACTACAAGGTAGTTAGACAAATTCCACAATAATGTCTTGTCTATATTCTGCTAATAGAGAGCCCATCTAACCTCTTTGATAATTTATTAAAAGTATAATTTGACTTGAACACGCATACTCACACGCCAATGAAAATCTCTCCTTCTGAGAAGTGTGAGGTGCTCTCAAGTTACAGACAGTTTTGCCCACATGGTTGTTCATGCCCTTTCTGTAGAACAGTTTTGAACATCAGCAACCTTAGCACCCAGTTACTAGAGCACCTATAGGATTTTTGGCTTCTCAAAGCAACATTAATTGGTTTTTAGGCAAAAGCTTTGAGAGGAATAAGTGACTTCTATTTTTTCCCAGGAAAGAAAGAAAATAGCTTTCAATGGAATTACCAAACATGATATTTCCCCAACAGGTGATGGTAATTTGGAGCATCCTTCTTTATATGGGGTGTCCCCAGAGGCAGATTTAACCACGAGCATACAGAGTGCACGCCCTGAGCCCAACCTCTGGAGGGCCCTACAAAACCCTAACTTTACACTTTTTTCTAATGAAACCAAGTTTGGTTTCATATGTGCAATTTTAACATTACTAGTATATAATATTTTTTATTTATTTAAAAACATGGTTAACATGTATTTTTATTTTCCCTGTCTCTCTCTTTTTTTAAGGGGCCCAATATTTTCGTTTCCACCCAGGACCTCAACTGACCTTAATCCACCTCTGGGTATCCCAACCTTTTTGACACCCTGAACAAGGCCTATGAAACTCTTAGCCCAGGGGTCCCCAAACTTTTTACACAGGGGGCCAGTTCACTGTCCCTCAGACCATTGGAGGGCCGAACTATAAAAAAAAACTATGAACAAATCCCTATGCACACTGCACATATCTTATTTTAAAGTAAAAAAACAAAACGGGAACAAATATAACATTTAAAATAAAGAACAAGTAAATTTAAATCAACAAACTGACCAGTATTTCAATGGGAACTATGCTCCTCTCACTGACCACCAATGAAAGAGGTGCCCCTTCCGGAAGTGCGGTGGGGGCCGGATAAATGGCCTCAGGGGGCCGCATATGGCCCGCGGGCCATAGTTTGGGGACCCCTGTCTTAGCCCATCCCTCTCCCAAGGGGGGAGAGAAAGAGACACAGGCCAGATTCCTTCTTACCCTACATTCTACTAGTTCACCCTGGAAAGCCCAAATCTAGTTTGGTTCACACTCAACCAAGAGACATAGATGGACTCCACGGCTCTCTTCTTCCTGCTCTCCCTCTACCACCCATCCTCTCCTCCTTTAATACATCGTGAAATCACTTTCACAAAGGATTTTAAAAATCAAAGGAAGCTAAGCACAACTCCTTGCCTGACATATTTTTATGTAAATGACTTTCCGTTAAAGCTGCAATGACTCAGTCAGCCACCAGGTTTAAGAGACTGATAGAGATTTGGTCAGTGTTTCGTGACAAGGGGCCTGGTAAAAAAGAACAGAGGGGCATTATGCAGTCATCAATGTGGGTGAAAAGGGGTGATGAAGGAAAAGGCTGCGGACTCATTGCACACTTTTCAATTTTGCCTAAGGTGAGTCCTGTTTCTTTTCAAATGGGTGGGGACAAATAAAAATCGTGCACCTGGTGGTTGTGTTCTGCAGCTGCAAACCCAAAAGCTCTGTCTCGTATGATTTATGAAAATGAACTACTTTTTTTCTTGAATGTGTGCTTGTCTTCATACAAAGGAGCATTTTCCCCTGAAGATCCATTAATGAAGGTTACACCACAGTCTTAAAAAAGGAAGTCAGATGGACTGTTTAATTATTTACAATTGAATGTATAGAACATTTGCCTGGTTTGCACAGCTGAAGATATAATTAAAAGTTCCTCGAGAGAGAACAGGATAAGAATGTGCAGAAATTTCAAACATTAAAAATAAAAGTTTCCCTCAGATTGCTCACAAATGTGAGTATAGTCAGATATACACGAGGTTCTCTGAAACTTTTAGCAGCCAGTAATTTCTTCATGATTGAGTAGTTGCGAGCTAAAAGATTGCTTCCTTTCTCAATGCCATTTTGTTAGACATTTTTAATGAAGCAGAAAATTTGTAGCTTGACAGGAAAAGCTCACTGACAATGTATTAGAATTTATAATCCCCACTGACATATCTAGTTACTTCATTTTTAGATTACAGCACTTTTCTTATTAATAGACATATGACTAATGCAAATACCTTTGCAGACACCTGCATGCTGTTTTCCTGCATGTTCATAATGGCTTCGGAGATCTTGACATCTATAGGGTCCATGACTGACTCAATGTTGAATGGTCCTTCCAGTCGCTCCGCCACCAAGAGCATTGCATCTGTTAAAATAGAGGAACATGATTTATTTGAGAACAGAGAGCTTCAGGTTCTTAATGCGTGTTTAAACATTTCCAACATGACTGGTTGAAAAATATGCATTCATTCAAATTTTTTACTTGCTTGTATATAGTCTAAAATGGAATGAATGCCTACATCTTAAATAAATATTTTATTACACTTGATTTAAAATTATTTTACATGTATAGAGGCAGGTTTAAAAATGAGAAAATAAATTCAAGTTAAGAAAGTAAGAGAATTGACTATAGCTGACTATGCTACATAAAATTAAAAACAAACAAACAACAAACAAACAAACAGAAAAATAAAACCTCAACCAGTATTAGGTCAGGGGTAAACTGCATTTCAGAGATGGAGTCTATCTAACCTCTTCTGGGGTATGTGGAAAATTGAGATTGGAGTAATGCTAATGTGTGAATTTGGATGCACAAAGGTCAGGACCAAAACTCAAGCATATCTATGTGTGTAAAGCAATTCTGCATTTTCTGAAAAGAACAGACCTGTACATACTTTGTGCTATTACTCTATCTACCATGCCCTTCTGTTTTTGTACTTTGACACCCTTGAGGATCGGGAAACTTATCTTACTTGGTTTTGTATATTCATGGCTTATTTGGTGTCTATCACTTGTAAGCACTCAAAAAATGTCTATGACATTATAGTGAACTGAAAATATTGCTTGGGAAACTTTAGTTTTCTGGAGAAAATGATAATAGTGATATGGAGGCATGAACTATGAATTAGGAGCTAAAAATTGAGTTCTTGTCCTTGCTCTATCACTAACAAATTGGAAGGCTAAGGGACAAATTCTGAGTTTATTGGGCAACATAGTAGAGAAGTGTATAAAAGGGACTGGTGTTGAGCAGTTTCTCAGTGTCTACAAGAGGGGCATATGTCCATTTGTATGTCACTGGAAGTAGCCAACTCTTGTTCTCAATATCCAGGGTATAGTTTTAAATTTATCTCTACTAAGACTGTAAAATAGAAGTTCCTATAATTCTGAAAATGTGGCTATTGAAACTTGAAATATGGCTAGTGTGACTGAAAAATTAAATTGTTAATAAATTTGTTTGCTTTCAATTATTTTAAATATCCACATGAGACTATGGCTACATTAGACAGCACAGCCTAGACTTTTTCACATACAGATGCAATAGATCTCAAATTTTTAAATTGTCAAAGCTCTTGGAAGCCAATCTTAAAACACTTTCCATTCTCCAAAATAATATATGTTTATTATCAAAACACAAAATATAGAAAAGAAAAATGAAGGAGAAAAATATACCCATAATTCCTTTTCCTAGAATAACACTATGAACAGTGTGGTATATGCCCTATGGCTTCCTTTCTCTCTCTGTGCATGAATATTTTAAGCATGCAACTAGAAATATATCATATAATTTGCTTTTAGATGTATTATATTATTAATGTAAAGCACTATTTATAGTAGCTATTTTATAGTATTAGTGTAAGGAAAGCAAATTTTATTTTTATTACAAATTCAACCATGCTCAACAAATGGTTAACATCAAAACATTTTCAGGGTTATAAGTAGTTATGAGTGAGGCTCCTGAGAAAACCTTGAAGATGGATAATTTTTTCATAAGAGAGATACAGTATGGTCTGGGAAGCAAAAAAATCACATTCTTAAAGAGTCAGGCTTTGTGAACAGCATCAGCTTTTACCCTGTTTTCTGGCTTTCTCAGCCAGACCCCATAACTGAGTACTTGCTCCACCCTCTGTGGAATGAGTGACAGTAAACACATCCAGGAGCATGAAGTAACTAAACACATTAGGGAGGTGTCTCTATCCCAGCCACATCCCCAGTACTCTGTCCCATGTATTCTCATCGATGCACATGACGTGAATCACTTAGTTGTGAAAAGGAGTCACTAAGAAGCCCTAACACTTTCTGATATTTTCCGTAGATAATGCAGACCTATCTGTATGTGTCACAGCAGGAACTTATTAAAAAAAGTAGCAATGTAAATGAATCTTTCTGATCTAAATATTTGGTTATATAGATAGAGAATGCATGTTGTTTGGTTTTAGTATTTTAATATTAGATATGTTTTCTCCTTTAAGATTTAAAAAGGTGGATCACCGTTGCCTGAGAGCTGGTCTGTTTCTTTCATGCCTTTATATCTACTTTGTGAGTTTGTCAAAAATAATCCCTTTCCCTCTTAGACTTTCCATCAGGCTTTTTGACGAAGATTAATTATGACAAATGAACAAATTTGTCCGGACAGGTGTATCCTGCTAAAAGAATCAAGAAGCCTTGAAACATGAAAAAGAACTGACCTCATGGACTTACTAAAAATGCAATTAAAGGAACTGATAAGTATGAAACACTTAATTGTGTGCTTTACATAAATATCTGAATAAATCATTATATAGTATATTGGTCCATCACAGTATATCTATCTAACATAACTGGGTTGAGTTGAGATGGTAATAATGTTGGCTTCAGTGGAAATCTGAAAGCAGTTGTGCTCTGGGCAAAAAGAATAAATTTTTGGATTGGATTATAAGGACTTAGTGTCACAACGAAAATGATGGGGTCTAAAACATCTCTGAGAATGTTTTCTTGATTGATTAAATTAAAAACACTCCCTCTCTATTAGACATTCCCTTCAATAAGTAAGGTAAAAAGCTGTTTGATTCATATTAGAAAGTGGGAAACTTCCCTTTGGTGATTTCAATCCGTTTGTTCCCTGCTCCTTCACCGCCAGTGCTTCCGTTTAGGTTCCTGGGTCTGCACACTCCTCTCCTCTGTTTTGACCTTAGCCATAATGGAAGTGCTCAAGGTGACTTTTTCCCGAGCATTGCCTGCTTGGCCTTGGAAAAATACAATCCTATTGATGATTCTAAATATTAAACATGTATCCAAAAGGCCATACTTACTCAAATTGCTTGCCTCTATACTTCTATTTTTATCTCAATTTATTTGCTTTGTTATACAAACTAATTTATAATAATAAATTTTTGATGTAGGTATACATCTATTTATTTTTTTAATGTTGATTACTAGTTAGAATATGCTACTTTAAGCTGATTTTTAAAATCTGGTTTAGACTAATATTAATTTTAAATACACAAAGACACACATATATAAATGCACATAAACTTTATTAAGTAAAATTTAGATTCTCTTTTGCAAACTCAAAAGCCAATATAGATTGGGTGAAAACTTCAGAATCATCATTAAGAGTAGTAATTTGCAGGTAACAATACTGTAGTGTGCACTTAAAATTTTGCTAAGAGGGTAGATTTCGTGTTATGTTTTTTTTTTTAAATTACAGTTTAAAAAAAGAGTGACAATGATTATTGTACTGATCAACTAGTGAAATGGAGAAAAGGGAACTACTGGTGGAAATATAAACTGGTACAGCCACTGTGAAACAGTATGGAGTTTCCTCAAAAATCTAGAAGTAAATTCCATATGATCCAGTAATTGTGCTTCTGGGAAAATGAAATCACTATCTCAAAAAGATAGCTGGGCCCCCATGTTCACTGCAGTATTATTTAAAGCAACCAAGATATGGAAATAACATCACATGTCCACTGAGAGATGATTGGATAAAGAAGATGTGGTACATGTACATAGACAATGGAATATTACTCAGCCATAAAAAGAAGGAAATCCTGTCATTTTTGGCAACTCAGATGGACCTTGAGGCCATTATGCCAAGTGAGTAAATCAGACAGAGAAGACAAATACTGTGTTATTTTACTTACATGTGGAAATTAAAAAGAAACTGAACTCATAAATACAGAGAACAGGTTGGTGATTACCAGAGGTAGAGAGTATCGGGTGGGAAAAGTGGGTGAGGATGGTCAAAAGGTACAAACTTCCAGTTATAAGTCTTGGCGATGTAATGTCCAACATGGCAACAACAATCAACAACACTGTTTATTGGAAAGGTGCTAAAAGAGTAGATCTTAAAAGCTCTAGTCTCAAGAAAAAAATCTGTAACTTTGTGTGGTGATAATGCTAACTGGATTTACTATGGTAATCATCTTGTAATATATAAAAAATTATTAGGTTGTACACCTTGAACTAACACAATGTTATATGTCAATTATATCTCAAGATAAAGAGCCCGAAAATGTATGTCTCCTTATGATATAATCATCCCTTCCCCCAGTTCTCATTTTTGTTCTAAATATGCACGACAGGATACCGCAGGGCCACAAAAAGAAAAGTAACTTTGCAGAAAACTTCTCCACTATTCCACTATTTCACATTTCCACTACAGTGTCATGCTCCTGGTTCTTGCCTTTAGGAGTCTAGTTTAGGCATGTTACCAAGAAGAAAGTGACAGTGGAAGGACAGAGCTGTTCAGACCTAGGACAAGAAAAAGGCCTGGGAGTGAATGGTGGCAATCCCTGGGTCATAGACCCCCGGGGGCAAGAAGGTCTGTGTGGCCCACAGAGCAGCCAGTTGTGTTTCTATTTGACTGGGTTGCCTCCTACCTGCTGGGCAAAGCTGTCACCAAACTCCCCAGGCACCAGGAGAAACCCCTCTCTTTGCTGGGGTTGAATAATGCTATGTTTATCTCTCTTCCCAAAGTGAAGGAAACACACAGTATTTTCATTACACCATGGCAGTAGTTGACAAGTTTCTCTGAAACCAATTAAGTCAGATCATGGCCATAACATACTTCAGAGGCTGTCATCCTGTGCTATCATAATTATTTCTGTGCCATTTATATTTGAAATATTTGGAACATTATTTTTTACTGTATTCTTGGAGCTATTACCTATTGTCAGTTAGACTGGGGCAGTTTTAGGATGTCAGCGAATGATCATCAGTTCTTTTCTGCACAAATATCTCATGCCATCCAAGTCTTGTTTCTCCTTTTAAACAGAAGATGTTTGCCTTACTGAAGCAGTATGTGTGACTTCTGTTTCTTAATGGTGACTAAAATTTAAATGATTAGAAATAACTGGGATCGCAGCATGAGGTTCTGACACACACAGAGATGCTCTCACTGTGTGTTAGCACAGAGGGTGGGTATAGCAAGAAGAGTATGAACTAGAAAGTGAAATTTCACCAGACACCAAATCTGCTGGTGTCTGCATCTAAGACTCCCTAGCTTCCAGAACTATGAGAAATAAATGTTTACAGTTTAAGCATGGTTATTTTTGTTATAGCAGCTCCAATGGATGAACATATCTGCCAAGGTGCCAGACATATAAGTGAGGCTGTCTGCAATCTTCCAGACCCACCCATCTGCCAGCTAGCTGACTGCCATCTGGTGATCCTGGTCAACACCACATGGTGCAGAAGAGTCATTCAGCCGAGCCTTGCCCAAATTCCTGATCCACAGTCCTGTGACTTTTAATAATATGGTTGTTATTTTAGGCTGCTAAATTTGGGGATAGTTTATTTCGTAGCAGTAGGAAACTGGAGCAGCCAAATTATAATACTTACAAAATACTCACTACTTTTTGACAGGACTCAAATATCTAGGATTCTAATAAATTAATATTTAATAAATTTGCCATTTATGAGGTAACCCTTGTTGACAAACACTGCAATGGTCAAGAGAAAATAAAAGAAAAAAACACTTTGCTCTAAAGGAAACATACAAACAGAATTTGCTCTAAGTCCGCAGAGCATTACAGTAGAACGTTATGGTATACTGAATACACACCAGCACCCTCAGACGGGGATCATATTTCCCCTGGCATGTGAGCATGAGCTAGAGAACAAGTTTGGAAAGAAGTAACAATTCTGACTTTCGTCTAAGTCTTTGACTTTATAAGGAATAAAGGCTCTGCCACAGGGAGCTCGCTGTTCCCTCTAAGCTCTGGGTGGCACTGAAGTGAAACTGTCTTGCTCCATAGACTGCTGAAGGTTTGTACCCCTCTAGGATCAAACATGTTTTTAATTTATTCCTTGAAAAAAAGGAGATGTAAAATCAATAATGATTTTGCTACATAATGATTTTGATATGGAAAAGAATGATTTTTTAAAACGTTCCAGAGGAGGCAAGAAGAGAAAGCCGTTTTCTTTTAAAAAGAGATGTTATTAAGCTTTTCCTAAGGAACTGTAGAGTAGAAATCACCTTAAAAATTCAGTTGAGAAGGGGTTAGAGGAAGTGGGTGAAGGTAGTCAAAGTGTACAGACTTCTAGTTATAAGATGAATAAGATCTGAGATCTAACCTACAGGATGTGACTATGCTTAGCAATAGTGTATCTTATACTTGAAAGTTGCAAAGAAAACATCTTAAAAGTTCCCATCTACAGACACACACACACACACACACGCACGCACACACATGCACACACGCACACACACACCACACAGGTAACTATGTGAGACAATGGAGGTGTTAACTAAAGTGTGTGTGATAAACATTTTGCAATATATAAATGTACCAAATCAACATATTGTATACCTTAAACTTACACAATGTCGTATGTCAATTATATCTCCATAAAACTGAAATAAAGAGAAAACTTAATTGAAATAAGCTCAACTTGCCTGGCCAGTGGTGGTGCAGTGGATAAAGCATTGACCTGGAATGCTGAGATCACTGGTTTGAAACCCCGGGCTTGCCCGGTTGAGGAAAATATGAGAAGCAACTGTTATGAATTGATGCTTCCTGCTCCTCACACCCTTCTCTCTTTCTCTCTCTCCTCACTCTAAAATCAATAAATAAAAAAATCTTAAAAAAAGAAGTTCAACTTAAGAACTATTTGTTCTGTGTCAGTATTTCACTCCAGGTCAGTGGTTGTGGGGTGCAGAAGCAGTGCATGGCTGCCATATTTATGGCATTTGGAAACTTTCTGAAGTGACAAATTAAATTTTAAACATTTTTTTCTTTCTTTAAAGGAAATTAGAATTAAGATAATAACATGTTATTTTAAAGTGCTCATGAAATCTAAAGTTTTCCTAATAACACAGTCTTTGAAAAGTGAAAGTGATAAGCACAATGTGCTTTCCCATTTTCTCAGAATTCAGAGCCCCCAACTTTGCTCCTTCTTTTGAAGCAATGCTCCCCCTCTCGTACATCTGCAGCACTCTCATTTTAACCCGGCCAAGATATTTTCCCTACTGAGAAGCAGACAAAGAGTAAAAAATAAAGATCCCTCAATTTTATAGGCACCCTAGTACATTGATTCACTGGCACCCAGTTTCTCACTGAAAGGGGAAAAAAAAAGCTACTTCAGTGTTTACACATAGGCTCAGTTATGCCCATGGCGTGGATGCAATGAGAAGGCTCTGCTTTCTCCTGTGGCTTGCGGGAGACAGGCACACTGAGTAGACATGTGTCCTTTGCTTTCACCCAACTGATTAATCAAAATGCTAGTGAGATCTCCGACAGGATTGTATTTCAGGAGAGGCCTGGAAAGAACTCAGCTGGTGGAGACTGAGGGGTACACCATGAGCTGAATAACCAGAAAAGAGAACTTGAACTTACCTAGTCAGAGGGTTTAGGAGCTTTTCTTGAGTTTACTTAAAAAAAAAATTTTGGTTTTGCTTTTTAGGAAAATTCTATAGCTAAGATATTTTCATTTTTAGAATTCTAATTCATAAAACTACCAAACAGAGAATATTTCCCCTCTTGGGACTATATTTTATATTTTTTTACACTGATCTCTCTCTCTACTTCTGGCATTGCTGCTCTGTAATCTCTTTTCTGACATTGCCAACAGAACTATCTTATTTATTTATTTACTTATTTATTTATTTAATTAATTAATTTAGAGAAGAGAGAGAGAGAGAGAGAGAGAGAGAAGGGGGAGAGGCCTGGGGTTTCAAACCGGCGACCTCAGCATTTCAGGTCAACGCTTTATCTGGTGTGCCACCACAGGTCAGGCAGAGCTGTCTTTTAAAAATACAAATCTGATGAGGTCACTGCCTTGCTCTAAAGGTGCCATTGCCTTTAGGATATAGTCTGAACCTCACAGCCTGGCATAAGAAAGACCTTTCATAAGCTGAACCCCGTCTATCTTAGCGGCATTGCCTACCACCATCCTTGGAGTCCCCCACCTTCTACACAGACTTTCCCCTTGTAGTTCCAACTTTAAATGACATTAATGTCACTGAGGACTCCCACACACCTAATCTAACCTAAAATTGATGGCAGACAAGTTATTCTAAATGCAGCTCTGTTCTCATTTTACCTCCTCAAGAACTTCCAAGGGTTCAGTTTAAAAAGATCATAATGAGACTCCATCCCTTGCTACAATAGATTTATTTCTCTCACCTTAAGTTGTCCCATGGTTTCCTGCTGATACAAACAATGTCATAGTGAGTGTCCTTCCAATTAATTCATTTAATACATGTGCAAATAAATCTGTTGGATAGGGTCTTAGAAGTGAAACTGCTGGGTCAAAGAGATGAGTATTTAAATTTTTGATAGTGTCCAAGTTCTCCCTGCAAAGGCTGTACCTGTTTACATTCCCAATGGCAAGATATGAGTTTCTGATTCTCTAAGTCTCAAACTTTTGGTGTTAAGATCAAATGTCTGGATCTTCACGAATTTGATTAGGGTAAGAAATTGGCATCTCAGCGCAGTTTTTACTTGACTTCTAATTATAAGCAAAGCTATTTCTATTGCTTTTTCTTTTCATAATCTTTGTTCACTTATTTTTCTGTTGGGTTATAGATTTTTTCATGTTGATGTAAAGAAATTATTAGAATACATTGAAGACACCAGCTCTTTTGTGACATGAATTACCATTTTCCTCCTAGTTGTTATTGTTATATATATATTTTGATTTTGTTTATAAAGTTTATTCGCTGTAAAAAAATTTGTAAAATTGTATATTCAAATTTACCAATCATTTGTTTAAATTTTTTTCTTGTGTCATATTTATACAGGCATTCTGCTTTCCAAGTTTACGTCTATGACCTAACATACAGCAACTCTCATTTTCATTCACTGGTTTCCTTGCTGTTTCTTGAATATGAGGCCATGCACTCTTCTGCCTTTGCATTTACCATTTGTTCATTTTTCCTTAAATATTATCTCCCTAGATATCTCTTATTTTCTTTTTATCTCTACCAAAATGCCACTTCTCAAAAAAGCCTTCTTTAACTACCCTACAGTCTTCTAGAGGTCCATATCCAATTGCATTATTCCTCATAGAACTTAGTACTTGCTGAATTACTATATGTATATTCGCTGTTGTCCCTCTTTCTCCCACTATTATGTCACCTGCAAGAAGGCAGGGACTTCATCTTTGATGTTCAATTCTATGGTCTCAACCCCTAGAACAATACTGTTACTTGAATCTTAAGATTGTTAAGTGAACGTTTTTTAAATGAATTACTGGAACAAATTTTAAAAATGTTCTGGTATTTTCTCCTAGGAACTTAATAAAAAGTAACTTGCTCCCCTCCTTTCTGCCTCTAACTTCCCCGTCTCTAGTCTCCTGCCACGCACACTATCGCAAATGCCTGCAAAACTTTATTATCACTGGCCTACAGGATAAATAGCCCCTCGGCAGCCTTTGATGTGTTATAAGGTAGATGAAGAGTTTCTGTGGGAATTTAGAATCTTATTGTACTTTTTTATGAGATAGAAATAACTTTTTAGATCTTTTAGCTTGAAATTGAAAAAGTATGGCTGGGTTTTTTTTCTGTCAGAGGTCATTTTTAGGTTAATAAAAAAAAATTATGCTATTGACATTTTAAAGTTTAACCAAACAAGGTAATTCCTGCTGTTTCTCAAAACTACAAGTTTACATTAATTTTTAAAACAATTTCTGTGATGAATGTCAGTTTTGTGCCTTCCCTGTAATTTGTCTACACTCATTAAACATCAAGTTGATGATCATTTTTTTTCCTATTTTTCCAATCCTGTATGATGTTTAAGTTCATGAAAAGATACTTTAAAAAATCAGGCCATAGTGAAAGGGGATGAGAGGATGGGATCAGAGAAGGGAAAGAGATTAGTGAAATTATATATATATAACACAGCGTTATAGAGAGCAGGACAGCAAATCTTGGAGGGAAGGGGGGAAGGCGTAGGGGAGTGGAAGCAAGGGGGGTGTAGAAGGGAACACGGGGGTGGGGGGAGATATACTCGGTAGGACACTTGAATCTATGTAAACACAATAAATTAAAATCAATAAAAAAAAAGAATCAAGCCATGACAGGAATTAGATCTAACTAAAGAAATCATACACCCCAAAGCAAGGTGAACAATAGAAAATGAAAACAAACCAATTAAATGCAATTTAAAACAGTGCACAGGTACCTAATTCAAAAATAAAACAGGAGTAACCACCCTGATTAATTATAGTAACTAAAGAACTGAAGCGAAATATAAGAGAATTTAATGAAAATAATAACTGTTTACTTTGAAACTAAACCAGGAAGAAAAGAAATATACAAACTAATTTCATTTCAAAACCAGTGCAAATGAAGAAGCTCATTTTGCTTCAACACTGTAAAAGAAAATGCAAATTGTGGGAAAATTAATTCGCTAGTAGTCCTAGCACCATACAGAAATTGGAACCTATAAAACTCATTTTCAGACATTGGTTTTGGTTTAGCAGAATGATGCATTGAATTTCATAAAAACATAATAACAAAAACATAAGTATCATCCCACTGCTATAATAAATCTTTGAGATATTTGGTTATATCACAAAGCAGAAAGAGTAGGTATTTTAAATCATGAATTTGATGGAAATCAAAATATATACTACTTAACTATAATAGATAATGGGGTAAAGACTTGTGACCCCTTGTTCCTTCATGAACTCTGAGTAGGTCATAGCTGAATGTCTCTCATTTCTTTCCCACCCCCAATCTGTAAGCCAACTCAAAAAATGGAGAAATGCTCCACACACTAGTAGTACGTAGTCTTGACTCCCATCAATGGGACTTTCTGTGGTAGCACAGGATGTTATTACATTATTGGTGACAGATTTCTAACAATGAGTGGTGGTACAGTATTTTGGTTAAAAGCATAAGCTCTGGAGGCTTCTAGTCAAGATGGCAGTATAGGTAAGGGCACATTCAAATCCTCCCACAACCACATCAAAATTACAACTAAGCTATAGAACAACCATCATATGGACCCACTTGAAATCTAGTTGAATGGAAGTCCTACAACTAGGGAATTAAAGAAGAAGTCACATCCAGACTGTTAGAAGGAGCGGAAAAACACTGGCTAGTTTCATACTCATATGTGGCCAATAAAAATCAGGAGGGCTATCTCGCCTGTGGAGGTCCCCCTTGAGAAATGAGGGGTCCCAGCTCCACACCAGGCATCCCAGCTCAGGGTTCCAGAGCCAATATTATACCCCCATAACTTCTGGCTGTGAAAACCAGCAGGGACTGTAGCTGAGTGAGACAGAGGCTGCTAGAGTCCCAGGCAGTTCCTCTTAAAGGGCCCATGCACAGACTTACTCAGACACAGTCCCTCTGAGCTCCAGCACTGGGGTAGCAGCTGATGAACCAGGGACATACAGGGGAGGAACTGAATTGTCTAGCATCAAAACAACAGCTGCGGTAGCAACTTTCTGTCAGACAGAAGTGCTGGCAGAGATCATTGTTCTATTTCCCAGACCACCTCATCCTCAAATATACACTGTCAACATATCTGAATCTCCATCACCTGGCTCACACTGTTTGTCCCACCCTGGTGATTTCCCAAGACCCTGCCCCACCCAACTTGCAGGCCCAACCAAGCTGTTTCTAGTGGCTTTTCCTTATGAATGGCCTGTCTTCACTCATGTTTAAAACTTTTCTAAAATCTCTCCAATAAGCGGTATCTGGCTTCTGCTACCCCACACCTCTTGCTATGTGGCCCCAGGCCTGGCACTAGTGGCAGCTGGCTTGGTTCACACTTTGGTCTCCCTTGGGCACCGTTAAGCCCAGCATAAGTAACAGCCACTTTCAGATTGCTCTGTAGCTTGTGATGGATGGACCCAGGCAGAGCACAGGAGGTGAATGACCTTACACCTCCTGGGAGGCACCAGACCATGCCATCTCCAAGGGTGACCCACTCAATGGCAAGGTAACTTTTATCATTTCCTCTTTCTTTACATCTTGTATAATGTTATCTTCAACATATGCCTCATGGTGAAGACAACGATCATTTTCTCGCTAAGGAGGGGAAGAAAAAGAGAAAGAGAGACAGAGAGAGAAAGAAAGGAAAGAAGAGAGGGGAAAAGAGGTGAGAACTCCCTATAGCAGAAGTGAGTACTTTAGCAGCATTTCCAAAAACCTGGTACTGCTCTAACAGTTTAAGCACATAGAGATTCATTTTGTTTTTTACAGCATTGTTATGCAGTAGGAAGTACTATTCTTTCTTTCTAAGACCCTAGAGGTGAAATAGCTTGACCAAGGGCTCATAGCCTTGGAGTGGTTAGAGTAGGTTCTGTTCAGAGTAGGGCAGATCTAACAATGATGAATTGCTTAAACTTGCCCTTCTAGCCAAGGAGACCTACTTGACTGCCAGGCAGATGAGCTTGAGCACTTCTGTGTGCTGTTAAGGAGGAAGAGGTGGGGCAATCATTGCCTGCTCCAGGGCAGCAAATTGTATTCTCTGGTCCTCCTCCTTTGTGAAGTTGCATTAAATAACAAGTGCCACTGGGAACTTCATGCTGAGGTCCTCCTATTGCAAGTTGTTGGGTTCACACTTTCTTTTTGGGGGGCTTTTCTCTTAGTGTTTGGACTCTTCTAGAACTTACCATTGAAAAGCAACCTGTTGATTATGACAGTGCAGGAGATATATTCTCTTCTGAGGACCTGCCTATGATTGATGAAGGAATGTTTGACACCAGTCATAGAATTAAAGATAACTTCATTTATTTCGTTTTCAGAAAGCTATAATTTTCTTGGTAGATTCTTTGTTATGCTTAAGAACACAGTCTGACCAGATGGTGGTGCAGTGGATAAAGCATCGGACTGGGATGCAGAGGACCCAGGTTCAAAACCCTGAGGTCACCGGCTTGAGTGCGAGCTCATCTGACTTGAGTGCAGGCTCACCAGCTTGAGCATAGGGTTGCTGGCTTGACCATGGGATCACAGACATAACTCCATGGTCACTGACTTGAGCCCAAAGGTTGCTGGCTTGAAGCCCAAGGTTGTTGGCTTGAGCCCAAGGTCACTGGCTTGAGCAAGGGGTCACTGGCTCTGCTGCAGCCTTCTAGTCAAGGGTCAAGGCACATATGAGAAAGCAATCAATGAAAAACTAAGGAGACTAAGGAGCCGCAATGAAGAATTGATGTTTCTCATCTCTCTCTTTTCCTGTCTGTCTGTCCCTATCTGTCCCTCTTTCTATCTCTCTGTCTCTATCAGAAAATAAAACAAAACAAAACAAAACACATAGCTGAGTTGGAAGGAAAGTTTTTAAGCAACAGTCATTTCCTTTTGATCATAAATTTATCCCAGAACGCAACTTTCTCTCTAAGCCAGGGCATGGATATTCAACTCCTCATTGGACATTTTCATGGGTATTTCTTTACGTTAGTGCATCATGAAAAATTTGGAAAATACAAAACAATAACAAAAAATGGAGAGAATAAAAGTCATCTAAAATCTACTGAGACAGAGATAACCACAGACAACATTTTTATTGGTTATATATTTTATCATGTCGAGACAGTTAATTTTTATAACTATTTTTTATAGTTATATGTTCTTACCAGATTTAGCATTGCCATAAAATAAATATTATTATTATCTCTTATTTGGTCTTATTTTTGATTATCAACTTAAGATAGATTTCTTTAAGTTGACAGTTAATTATTCATTTAAAAACTAATGAACATATTTTTTATTAATAAGTACAAATAGTTTAAACTTTAGTATGGAGAAATATTCTTAATACAGAGATATAAATGAAGGCAAGAGAATATAGCTCTATTTTCCACAGTATAATAAACCTCCTACATTTATAAAGCAGACATTAAGAAATGTTCATTTCCCATGCAATTGGAAGAGGTTTTCAATGTATAAAACAGAAATGCATGTTTTAGATTTTCCTTCAGAGGCTAAGCATGTCACATTGATTTCACTAATTCCCATAAGTGAAATGATATGTTTGGGTTCCTGTGCATTTAGCTCCAAAACCATGGGGATCTACAGCTCTAGATCATTTAGGAGGATGCATGCTAAAGCACCTGGGACCGATAAGGAAAAGCACATGGGCGGTTGGCAGAAAAACCAAAGAGAAAGTGGGTGGAGGCCACTGATCTAGCAGTCAGACCCAAGCATGGGGTGCAATTGGACAGAGGAGTGCAGGGTGTTCAGTAAGAGTCAGAGTGAAGGTCATGATGGCACTGATGAAGAAAAGTTATGGGGATACAGAGAGGAGGTAGCTCATGAAAACAAATTCAAGCTGTGCAGGTTGGGAAGATGTGGGCTGCAGAGTATCTTCAACATAGTGTGAGAAATGGAGAGGTGTGTGTCCGGTCATGGAAATCCTCTGCTTTTACTTTTAGCTCCATTCTCCAGAATGTTTTCACTTAAAATAATATTCAAGGAAGAAAAAAAATATGAGTGTAAAATGGTAAGTTTTAAAGAACCAATAGGAATCTATCAATGATTCTTGAAAAACCAGTCAGTCATAGGAAAATGAGTCCAAGGTCCCAGATCCATTCTAAAATTACAATGCTTGGGCAGCAGAACTTTGAAAAATAAGGCAGTAGTATCAAACTTTGTGCATTATTGTGTTAGATAATCACTGGCATTTTGTGTTCATAAGGAAAGATTTAGGTATAGATACTTAGAGGATCATCAGCTAAGCATTTGTTCAGATTTGGAGGCAAGCATACAGCTCAGTTGTTGGAGGGCCACCAATTGATACTCACTTCCTAGGCACCTGCAGGGAAGTGGTACATGCAGTATCCCATTTAATCCTCCCAATTCTAAGAGGTAAATGCTGCTCTTGGGTCCAATATTAAAGAAAATGAATCAACTTATTCAAACCAGCAGTTCCGTATTGAGAATGGATATGATGTTGACCCAAATCCATGAGACTTCAACTTCCAAGCTTTTAACCCTTTCTATCTTTGACTCTAAATGTTTTAAAAGATTTAAAAATATTCATACTCAAAAGGCAATGTGAAAGACCCAGAAAAGCTTGTATAATTAATCAAAACATTACAATAAGAGTCACAAAATTTAGAGATGCACCTCAGAGTGGTAAGTCTTTGTTACTTGGTCCAATAAAATTTCTAATGTCAAGGCCTTTATGTCTTTTTGGAAAATTTTCTCTTATTTCCTTGAGTTCCTGTGTAAAGTTTTAAGATAAAAGAAAAGAGAAAATGTTGATTCATTTATGATAAAAATAGAAAGAAAAAAAAAAAACGAGGGTGAGTATCTCCTATTTGATAATAGAGTCGAGAGTCCAAAACTTGATTTCCAGACCCTTCCCATTTGTATCCTTACCTAAGTTTTAGAAACATGTCAAGTTATTTCTGCTAATACACTGAATTAACCTTAAGATACCTTTGGGTATTTAAAGATCAATAATACCACTGTTTTTAGAAGCAAACACGTATCTTGGAAACAAGCTAAGAGATTTTTCTAAGGAGGGAACTGTAGTTTTGAGGCAACTGAAAGACAATGAATGGGACTGATTTTTTTTAAAAAGCAAGGGCATATATTCCAGAAACAAATGGGTTGTATATCTATACACATTGAGTATACTGCTTGCTATACTTTTCAAAAATGTGGCTGCCTTTTAAATGCTGCATATAAGCATATTCAATAAGTTTGCACAAACTATTTTGCTCACTGTCTATGAAGCTCTGAATTCTGTAGTTCGGACACATTTGCCTATCCTAAAACCCTCTTAGAGCTATAATTTAGAATTTAGCTAGATGAAAGATACACTGGAAGATGAGTCATGTAATTACTTCTCATTCTTCCAGATTGGTCAGAATTTTAGATCTAGGTTTGATGATGCAGTTCAGCAATGCCACTGGCCTCTCTACTGTTAGCTGTTTAACTTCATCTGTATTTAATTTTTGTTTCTCTCATATTTCTTCTACAACATATTCCCAGATGCATTCAGGAAATGGGCCCATTCTGAATACATCACATAAATAAACTGAAATGGGGAAAGGCCTCTTCGTTTCAAAAATGCCACACTGCACGACAGCGGTGAGGAAGGTTCATTGAGAAATATTAGCTTGCATTTCTATGGGAGCAGTATAAGTGCTTTTTTTCCCCAAAGCACTTAACATAACAAAATTGCCTCACTCATCATGGAAAAACAGTCACCTATAGAGTGGTACACAAAGCTGTTTTTCAGGGTGAAGGAACACTAGAGAAGGGATGAGAAATGAAGAAGAATTCTGTGTTGAGCAGCAATGGAAAGGGAATTTAAGCAGGTAGAATAATTACTTAGTTGGAACTGGGTCAGAACTCTAAGATTAAGAGCTATTCTAGTAGTAGGACATTCTGAGAAAAGCTACCAGATATTTACTAAATTAACCCATTCTGACAAAAAGATATATCTGCTGTATGTATCTATATTGTATACATTTATGTCTTTTTCTTCACATATATTGATGACATAGAAGTCTTGAGTATATTTAAAATTTTTGGACACAGATAATGTGTATTTGTTCTTCCAAACTTGCATTAGACTGAACGCTCACCAACTTCATTCCATATGCATCCAAGCTAAACTCTGTATTCTTTAGTTCCCATATAAATAAACTAGATCCAATGTTCAGAAACCACTGATTTCTAAACGTAACCACAAAATAATATTTTCTGAACAACCAAACTCTTCCCCATTAACCCTAAGTCATCCATTCCTACATACAAGTACCTAGGCCACAAGACTAAATCTGGGCTTACATTTTGTTTATTGTTGTTGAGAAGAGAAGGGTTTTAAGAATTATTAACTTATTTTTAAATGTTAACTAATAATATCACCATAGTATACAAAAATAAGAAACTTGAAAAATGATTTTAAAATAGAGTGCTTATAATAGCACCAGTGGGATTAAAAATGAGTGGGTCAGATGTTATCTTTTATTTACAATTATACATAGCGTATGCAATAGTATAACTTACAAATGACTAAGCTGTTGAAGATCTGTGGGAGACTAAAGATTTTGAACTCTTGACTTTGTTAACTGTCGATGCATTTTTTCATTTAGTCATTCATTGAACCAGCCAACATGTATTGTATAAACCAGCTGAGTAGCTGTGATGTATAAAATCCCCTACCAGCTACCAGACTTCTGGAAAGTCAGACAAACACAGTAGTAATTATTATGCAGTGTGATGAGGGCTAAAGAGAAAACATGTACCAAGTGCACTGGAACCTCAGAGAAAGAGCATTTCAATCAGTCTGGAGAGGATGAAAGGGGAACAGAGATAACCTTCCGGAGCTGTGTTTCTGAAGCGTGCTAGGGTTATTAGGAGTTAGCTAAGTAAAGAAGACAGTGAGAGGTCTAGGAGGAATGGAAGATAAAATATCAGATAAGGACAGAATAAAAAGGGGAATGAAAACAAGGAAATAGTGAAAAGAATGATGACAAAGGGGAACCTATAGAAGAATGAAGGGTTAGGTTTCAAAAGAAAGTATGATAGAGCAGATACCTGATGGGAATGTCCAATGAGCAATTGGCTATCCATGCTCTGGCTTGGAAAGAGTTGGGCTCCTGGGTAGATTCATAATAAAAAGGAGAGTGACAATTGTCTAAAACCTTCCTTCTAACTTAACTGTTATGCTTCTCCATTCTTGGAATAAATGTCAAAAAACCAAATTGATAATATAAGTCAATTTATATTGATGGCATGGTCTTATACAAATCTAATTTACAAAATCATACATGGCACACATTAAACAGCCCCTGATATGTTCTGGTAGCCTTTTTCTTGTTACTTGACCCTAGTACATTTTGCTGTCACTTCCCACTCCTTGGTTTTTCTTCTCAGCAGGTCTTACTCATTTCCCTTACCCTTCTCACTCTGTGCTTTCTGTTTCTTTCTTTATTTTATAACCTCTTTTCCTTTTCCATATATTACACTATTGGGTCTTTCTTTGTGCACCTGTGTCAATCATGACCCTGAGGAAGATCATAATGTGATACAGATACTCACTTAATTTCAAACAACTTTTTTTAAAAAAAATTCAGTTAGAGGAGAGGAGGCAGAGACAGACTCTCGCATGCACCCTAACTGGGATCCACCCAGCAAGGCTACTAGGGGGCGATGCTCTGCCCATCTGAATCCTCAGCAACTGAGCTCTTCTTAGCACCTGAGCAGAGGCCATGGAGCTCTCCTCAGCACCTGGGCCAACTTGCTCCAATAAAGCCATGGTTGCATAAGGGGAAGAGAGAGAGAGAGAGAGAGAGAAAGAAGTGAGAGGGGTAAGGGTGGAGAAGCAAATGAGCACTTCTCCTGTGTGCCCTGACTAGGAGACGAAACCCAGGACATCCACATGCTGGGTCGACACTCTACTGCTGAGCCAACTGGCCAGGGCCTCAAACAATATTTTAAAAATTTTAACATAGTGATTGAAGTTATTCCTCTTTAAGAGTTTCTCTTTGGGATTCCCACATCACCTGATTCTCTCTCTTCTCACCTTTTACACACTGTGGCATAATGATCTACTTTCAATCTATCTCTTCTCCTAGATATTAGGCATTGATACTAAGAATTAATTATCTTTTATTCCTTAGTGCCCAAAACAATACCTGATGCATAGTTGATGCATATTCTCACAATAAATATAGGCCAAAAGAAAAGTAAAGAGGATTCAAGATTTTTTAAAAAATTATTTTTATTATTTTTATTTATTTATTCATTTTAGAGAAGAGAGACAGAAAGAGAGAGAGAGAGAGAGAGAGAGAGAGAGAAGGGGGAGGAGTAGAAAGCATCAACTCCCATATGTGCCTTGACTGGGCAAGCCCAGGGTTTTGAACTGGCAACCTCAGCGTTCCAGGTCAACGCTTGATCCACTGCGCCACCACAGGTGAGGCTCAAGATTTTATGTGTATAGAAAACAGAGAAACTGAGCTTCTATGGGAAAAAAAGAGCTACTCCCAACTCCAGAACCTTGATTAGTGGTAAGAAACAGATGAACTTATATCTTCATTTGTTTATTCTGTAGCAAAGTGGTGAGCACAGATGTTAAGAGATTCAATAAATAAATATATTAGTAATGGAAATCTAACTTTTAACCCATTATCAAATAAACAAGCCAAATACAGAAAGTAATAGGAGCCTTGGTTTTGTCTAACGGGTTGATTCTTTGTCACATGAACAAGTGGTAGAGAAGGAGGAATCTACATTCATTTTCTGTAGATGCTAGAACCAAGGTGTATGGATGATCAATGACTTATCTGGAGGCCTCTTCCCAGTCTTCTGCCCAGACCCCATTGACTATTGTTGTAAGACCTGGGCACACTTGCATGTTGCCAGCGGAAACAATAGTGTTGGCAGCCACAGACTCAGGTTTCAAACGACAGTGACACATACACTCTAAACAAATGACACAGTTCTCTGGTGGGTTCACAATCAGTGGCCACAGTTTTTCATCTTCTATCTGTGTCTTTCATTAATATAAAAGCTTATTCTAGACTGCCTGATGCATTTTTAAAAGGTGGCTGCAAAGATGCAGATTTTGGAGCTGCAGTGCAGTTTCTTCTCAGACAGGGTTCAATACTTCCTAGACCATAGTTTTCACACAAATAAAGGAAAAAGTAGGGTTTATTTTTAGGCCTAGAGTAATCCCTCCAATAAAAATCCTGGAATGGTACTCTTGAAGTGTGGTATGTGTCTCAAATGTCCCAAGTCAATACAACTGATATGATTAACCTATTTATTATTTTGACACTGTAGCAAAAACAAGAGAAAAGAGTCATTTCTCTGTTTTTGTCTGGCTTGGTTAACCATGTTATTGGGATAGAAGAGAAAAAATGATCGAAAGCAGAGGCACAGGGGTATAAAAAACCTTCTCCAAGATCTCCATATAATAATTTTTATTTTCTTTCCTTTTAATGGATTCATGTTATGCTAAAGGGCAAAGGTAATTTTAGAAAAATGAAATGTCAGATTCAACACAGACCGAATTGTGTAGCAGGTGTCACATAAATGTATGGTATTTTAACTATTTACATCACAAATGGAAGAGGTATTGCCATTCCTCTATTATTTCCTCAGAATTTTATCTACTGAAAAGGAAAGAAGAATGGGTTGCCCTAATCCTGAGCCACCCAACTCTTCCCCCAAGTCTTCAGAAACACTAGGATCCTGCTCCTCCTCTCATTCATAAATGAAGTTATCTTCTGAGTCTTACTTTAGAAACCTATATGGCCCTGGCTGGTTGGCTCAGTGGTAGAGCGTTGGCCTGGCGTGCAGGAGTCCTGGGTTCGATTCCCAGCCAGGGCACACAGGAGAGGCACCCATTTGCTTCTCCACTCCTCCCCCTCCTTCCTCTCTGTCTCTCTCTTCCCCTCCTGCAGCCAAGGCTCCATTGGAGCAAACTTTGCCCGGGCACTGAGGATGGCTCTGTGGCCTCTGCCTCAGGCACTAGAATGGCTCTGATTGTGGCAGAGCGATGCCCCAAGATGGGCAGAGCATCGCCCCCTGGTGGGTGTGCCGGGTGGATCCCGGTCGGGCGCATGCGGGAGTCTGTCTGACTGCCTCCCCATTTCTGGCTTCAGAAAAATACAAAAAAAAAAAAAAGGAACCTATAAAATGGCAATGATAGTAACAATCTTATGGGATATTGAGAAAGTTAAAAGAGACAGAATATGAAAGAGCCAAATATGATGCTTGGCATGTAATTGGCCCCCAATAAAACTTATTTCCATTTCTTTTTTATATATTCTTCTAATGGCCCCACAGTTAGGCAGGGAGATGGACAACTTTAATTGTAGTGACTGGTATATTAAATAAATTTTTTATTATTCTCAATCTCTTCATAATTATTTATCTTTTGCTTTCTTTGTTTTACACATAAAATTTAATCATCTGGGAGGAAATATGAAATGCTATAGATTCTGTTTTACAATATTATAGGCAACAATTCTTTCCTAGACCACTTCTGTTGGCCTATTAAGAAGTAGCCATTCCTTGCTCTGAGAATTTTTTAAATTATCTCTATACTAGTGATTCTCAATCTCGAATACAATGAAAATCAACCAGGACTTTTAAAACTTCCTATGCCCAGTCTTCACTAGTTAAGTCAGGATATTGAAGTTGAGATCCGAACATTGGTGAGAGCCAATGCCTTACTCAATGATGCCTACGAATATGTACACCAAACTCACCCCTGCCTACAGGCCTCCAATGTTCCAAGGCCCATATACTTCCACCAAAATTAAATAAAACAAAAATGTGCTGAGCAAATCCATATGCCCCTTCTTGTGCTGAAACATTTCAGCAATTGAACTTGTTCTATACTTCACAGAGAAAATAGTGGCCACCAAAATGCTCCTCAAGACTTACGTATTTGTTTCCACTGATTCTGTGTCCCACCTCCTCTCCCTCAGCAGGAAACTCTGTTCCTTACTCAGTTCCCCTTTATCATTTAAACAAGTGCTACCATTTGCAATTTAAAAATAACTTGAAAATCTGACTCTTATGCCCTGTTTCCAGATCAGCTCCTGATAAAAAGTAGCCTAGACCCATGTTCTAATCTCTTCTTAATAATTTCTCAATTCACATTAATCTGGTTTTGGTTAGAAACAGCTCCCATGAAGATACCAAAGGCCACTTCATTGTAGATCCTTGTCCTCTCTGCCACCCTGGACTCTCTTGACCTGTGCTTTAAATTCTTGTATCCTTCATGCTTGGGACAATATCTCTCTGTTTCCTTCTACCAGTCTTGCTACTTCTCTCCTTCCTTTTGTTTATTAGTTAATGTGCTTACCTCATAAGTATTAGTTCCCCCAGAGTATAGGACTGAACCCTTTCTATATACCTTCTCTTTAATTTTACCTACACCCATGACTCCATTTCCCTCTTAGTGGATGACTTCTTATTTCTATCCTTATTGAACTACTTGTAAATTCCAAATCCTTATTTATAATGAATTAACCAGTGGATGGTGCTTCCCAGATCTCATATCTATTAAAAATGATCTATTCAAAGAAGAATTTATCATCTATTTTTCCTGCTAAACCTGCTCTTTAAATAGCACCCTATTTTTTTTTTTAAGAATGGTACTATACCTCATGGCCCCAAACATTAACTAATATTCTTTCCTGTTTCTTATTTTCAAACCCATTGATCCCTAAGGTGCTAGTCTCTAATTCTTTCCCCATACAGTCACTATTTTAGTTTCAGCCTAAATCATACAGTATCTGAACAACAATCAGAACCCTCCAACTGGTCTCTTTTCTTCCTTTCAATCCAACCTTCTCTATGCTCATGATTGATGTATAAAAAACTCGAATCTCTCAGATCTGATCTTATTCCTCTTCTTTAGTAAAACATTTGAACTGCTGGCACTTCCTCCAAAGGGCCCTATGATGAATATCCCTAATTGATGTTCAAAGTGCAGATAAACTATTTCTGAATCCTCAGGCTGAGCTAGACAACCCCCTTCACCTCTCCTTTGAGGTCTGCTTTTGTGTTCCAACAACAAATAATACAACAATAAAGATGGCAGCAGCAGATGTCACTGATAGATAAAATGGTTACTCAGCCACCATCTTTCTTAAGAACAACACAAGCCTAAAGGAAGAAGGATTTGCTTACTCAGTAATCAGGCTGAGACCTCCCTTGCAGCTGGATGCTGATAAGGGATGATTGGATCAGGGTGCAGACGATTTTGAGGGACTGTGGTGCTATACCCAACCACAAACAGAACAAGTTATCTTGCAGCTGCCTTTGCCCAAGGCCCTTTGACAAATTCATATAACCCCTGCTCCATCCCTCCCTGAGGCTGACACCTTTTGCTGGTCTCAGTCTGCCTGTACCCAGGCATTTTTTAAATATTTTTTTTTTTATTTGAAACACACTAGCCTCATGTTTTTAGTTCAGCCCACGATTTCTACCTTTCAGTTACCAGAGTGACCACCTTTCCTTTATAGATGTCACATCATTGAACACAACTTATGTAAAAAGTTGGCAATGTACACTTGGTTACTGAGATTCAGTGATGTTAAAGATATGCTAAGGCCCTGGCCGGTTGGCTCAGCGGTAGAGCGTCGGCCTAGCGTGCGGAGGACCCAGGTTCGATTCCCGGCCAGGGCACACAGGAGAAGCACCCACTTGCTTCTCCACCCCTCCGCCACGCCTTCCTCTCTGTCTCTCTCTTCCCCTCCCGCAGCCAAGGCTCCATTGGAGCAAAGATGGCCCGGGCGCTGGGGATGGCTCTGTGGCCTCTGCCCCAGGCGCTAGAGTGGCTCTGGTCACAACATAGCGATGCCCAGGATGGGCAGAGTATTGCCCCCTGGTGGGCAGAGCGTCACGCCATGGTGGGCGTGCCGGGTGGATCCCGGTCGGGCGCATGCGGGAGTCTGTCTGACTGTCTCTCCCTGTTTCCAGCTTCAGAGAAATGCAAAAAAAAAAAAAAAAAAAAAAAAGATAAGCTAAGAAAAGAGAGAGCCAGATATTTGTGCACCTGTGTTCATAGCAACAATATTAACAAAAACTAAAAGGCGTAACAATCCAAGAGTCTATCTACAGATAAATGGATAAATTGTCATACAATCATAAATGGAATATTTTTCAGCCACAGAAAGGGATGAATTTCTGATATATGCTACAGCATGAATAAAACTTAAAACATTATGGTAATTAAATAAGGCAGCCACAAAAGGACAACTATTTTATGAATCTACTTAGATAAGGTACTTAGAATAGACAAATCCATAGAGGCAGAAAGTAGCATAGAAGTTATTGGAAGTTGGGAGAAGGCAATGAAAAGTTATTGCCTAATATGTAGCAAAAGCAGTCATAACCTCTGGATTGCTTGTAGCTCCAAGAAGGTGAGTGAGGGCCAGTCATAGGCAGTGTCCCCTATTGGTCTGCATCAATCATATTCCCTCCAGGGAGGCACAGGAAAAGCATATCCAGTGGCCAGATGCAGAGAACAGGACCTAACAACCCTTTTTGGCAGAGTGTCCTAATGGAGAGCTCATCACACTGGGCCCAGCTGAGGTGAGTTCTGTTCTCTGTGATCAGCACCAGAATAGCGACTCATGAATATTGGACAGAGTGAAGCTTCACAGTCAGCCAGCCTAGCTGCTGGATATCCAGCCCTGCTGGGCTAGGTTCCACAGAGGGACAGAGGAGCAGCTTGGAGCATGGACATTTAAAGTGTGGGTCTCCACCAGCCAATTGTTGGGTCTGCCCGAAGGGCTTAGCCACTTTCTGGAGGGGGGGCACAGTCAGCCCCATGAGAAGACTCTCTCAGCCTTTCTCCTTGAGACAAGGGTCTCACCAGCTGGAAGAATTTCTATAGAGGGGACTGTTGGCCTCACTCAATCTGAACTTACTGTTCACCTCACTGGAGGGAAATAGAATTAGAGTATCCAGCAGTGTCTGAGGGATTAGGTTCTGGAGTAGGGGCCACTTTCCCCATACTGAACTCCTGACCAAGAGACCCGTGAAGTAGGAGGTCCCACTAATATTGTATTCCCAACCTCAGCTGCCATAACTCATCAAGCTTGCAACCTATAAAAAGGTTGCTGAAGTGAGGTCAGTCTGAGCTCATGCTATAGTCTTTCTCCAGAAGACTCTGTGGGAAGAACAGGCAGCTGAAAGAGGAGGTGGAACAACTAAAAAGTGAAGGCAAATCTTATGAAGCTTGGGACTTTTATAGAGTTACTGTCACCTCTAAGCAGGAGGAAGTTGATCTTTAACACAGGCTGGCATCTCCCATACTACCTAGGCACTGAAAACAGACATAAACAGTAACCAGAGCAGTGGCTCCAGACAAGTAGCCCACAGCAAGTTATAAATAATGGCTGGTGCCAACCCAAGAAGACCTAGAACCAACACTACCACTAGTGGGTGGCAGACAGCACTAAAGTTAGATACAGCTAGCTACACAAGCAGTACACCCAAAAGAAGAGTCTAGAAGGCACTAGACACTGTGGAGAATAAATACACCCAACAGGACATACATTGCATAGTGTCTAATACACATGATCAAGGTTGGCTCTTAGAGCCAGCCAACCTGAAAGAATAACCATACCCATGAAAGGACCAACTGCATTCAATACTCATATATAAGAGGAGGGAAAATAGTACCCTCAAGAAACATTCCTAGAATAAGGAAAACAGATGGCCTGGAGGTCATTACCACTGAGCCCATCTTCCTCATAAGGACACCACAAAAACTTCAAAGTTAGACAGCACTACCTAATACACAGACAAAATGGGCAGACAAAGAAATGCTACCCAAATGAATCAACAAGAGAACTCCCCAGAAAAAGAACTAAATGAAATGGAGGTAACCAAACTATTAGATGCAGAGTTTACAATAATGATTTTTAGGATGCTCAAGAATCTTAGAGCAACAATGGATGGATGTAATGAAAACTTAAACAAAGATATAGCAAGCATGAAAAAGGACATTGAAATCATAAAAAAGAACCAGTCAAAAATAGCAAACACTTAGCCCTGGCCAATTGGCTCAGTGGTAGAGCTTCAGCCTGGCGTGCAGGAGTCCCAGGTTCAATTCCCAGCCAGGGCACACAGGAGAAGTGCCCATCTACTTCTCCACTGCTTCCCTTCTCCTTCCTCTCTGTCTCTCTCTTCCCCTCCCACAGCCAAGGCTCCATTGAAGCAAAGTTGGCCCGGGCGCTGAGGATGGCTCCATGGCCTCTGCCTCAGGTGCCAGAATGGCCCTGGTTGCAACAAAGCAAAGCCCCAGATGGGCAGGGCATCACCCCCTGGTGGGCATGCTGGGTGCATCCTGGTCGGGCGCATGCGAGAGTCTGTCTGACTGCCTTCCCGTTTCCAACTTCAGAAAAATACAAAAATAAAAGAAAATAAAAGAAGTAAAAAAAAGAAAAAAATAGCAAATACAATATCAGAAATGAAGACCACACTAGGAGGAATCAACAGCAGGCTGGATGAAGCAGAGCACTGAATCAGTGATTTATAGGACAAGATAAATGTAAGCACAGATTCAGAACAGCAAAAAGAAAAGAGGCTCAGAAAGACTGAGAACACTCTAAGAGACCTCTGTGACAACATGATGAGAGCAACATCTGCATCATAGAATTTCTAAAGGAGAAAAGAATGAAAAAGGAAAGAGAACTTGTTTGAAAAAAATCATAACTAAAAATGTCCCTAAGTTGATGAAGGGAAAAGTCATACAAGTTCAAGAAGCATAGAGTCTCCTTAAAGGTCAACCCAACCCAACGTGGGCTATGCCAAAACACATCATAATTAAAATGCAAAGTTAAGAAACAAAGAAAGAATACTAAAAGCTGCAAGAAAAAAGCACTTAGTTACCTACAGAGGAAACTCCATAAGGATAACATCTGACTTCTCAACAGAAACACTTGAGGCCTGAAGAGATTGACAAAAAATATTCAGTGATGCAAAACAAGAACCTACAACCAAGACTACTTTATCCAGCAAGACTATTGTTTTAAATTGAAGGAGAAATAAAAAGCTTTCTACACACACAAAAAAGCTCAAAGAATCCATTACAACCAAACCAGTACAACAAGAAATGTTAAGAGGCCTGCTATAAAAAGAACAAAGAAAAAAAGAAATTGATAGAAATAGGATTGTAAGTTTAAAGAATAAAATGGCAATAAATAAGTACATATCAATAATAACCTTAAATGTAAATGGATTAAATGCTTCAATCAAAAGACATAGGGTAGCTGCATGGATAAGAAAACAGGACCTGTATATATTCTGTCTACAAGAGACCCTCCTCAGAACTAAAGATAGAGACTGAAAGTGAAGGGTTGGAAAAAAGAATTTCATGTAAATGGAAATGAAAAAAAAAAAAAAGCTGGGGTAGCAATACTTACATATGTCATAATTGCCTTTAAAACAATGGCTATAGTAGGGATTAAGAAGGTCTCTACATAATGATAAAGGGAGCAATCCAACAGGAGAATATAACCACTGTAAATATTTATGCACCCAATATAGGAGCACCTAAATATATATGTAAAGCAGATTTTGATGGACATAAAGGGCGAGATCAACAGCAATACTAAATAATGGTAGGGAATTTTAATACCCCACTGACATCAATGGATAGATCCTCCAGACAGAAAATTAACAAAGAAACAGCAGCTTTAAATGACACACTAGATCAACTGGATTTAATTGATATCTTCGCACATTTCACCCCAAAGCAGAAGAATATGCATTCTTTTCAAGTGCTCATGGTACATTTTCTAGGATAGGTCACCTGCTAGGACAAAAAACAAGTCTCAATACATTTAACCAGATTGAAATCATATCAAGCATCTTCTCTGATCACAATGGCATGAAGCTAGAAATAAACTACAATAAAAAAACTGAAAAACATTCAAACACTTGGAGGCTACATAGCATGTTAATAAATAATGAATAGGTTTACAATGAAAATAAGGAAGAAATCAAAAGTTTCTTGGAAACAAAGGAAAATGACCACACAAGAACCCAAAATCTATTGGACACAGCAAAAGTTCTGAGAGGGAAGTTCATAGCATTAAATGCATATCTTAAGAAGTAAGAAAAGCTCAAATAAACAACCCAAACCTGCACCTAAAAGAACTAGAAAAAGAACAACAAATAAAGCCCAGAGAAAGTAGAAGAATGAAAATAATAAAGATCAGAGCAGAAATAAATGACATAGAGTTTAAAAAATAACAACACAAAAGATCAATGAAACCAAAAGTTAGTTCTTTGAAAAGGTAAACAAGGCTGACAAACCTTTAACCAGAATCATCAAGAAAATAAGAGAGAGGACCCAAATAAATAAAATTAGAAAGTGGAGAAGTAACAACTGACAAGGGAGGTAGCCAGGGGGGAGGGGGTAAAGAAGGTGTAACGGGGGGCACATTGTTGGGGGTAAGGGTGTTATATTGAGTGGGACACTTGAATCCATGTTAACACAATAAATTTAAAACTTTAATAAAATAATTTAAAAAATAAAATAAATAGTTGCCAAATATGATATTACACTTAATTGTCAACAAAATTTTCAAGAAGTAGTTGAGATTTTGGATATGATGGTTTATATGAATCTGGGTGAATAAATTTTTTTAATCTTTGCATATACTACATAGCCTTACACTTCTGAAAGTATAAACTTTTGCATTTTTTACAATGTTGTTTTTCATCTAACATTGTATTTAATGTTGAGGAAAGCAGTATGGCGTAGTGGTTATGTGTCTGCATGTGCTTACGTCACACTCTCCCACGCGTTTCCGTTTAGGTTATCTTATCCTGACTTGCCTTAGCTTCACAATATGGGAAATGGGGATGCTAGTCCCTCTCATCAGGGTTTCTGCACTGATAGAATAATGTGTGTGCTGCATGGAGCACTATTTCTGCCACATTGTAAGCACTCGATAACACAGGCTTATTAAATTGGGTTCTGGCAATTTCTGTGATTTGGAAACTGAAGGTGGAATGTAAAACCTCTGTCAGAAGTAGAGAGAGGCTGTGGTCCCCAAGGAAAAACTGGCTGGCTGGCTTGACAGGTGACCTTGCCTTGTTCTAGGTTCCGTCTAGTCCTCGGCTTACAGACTGTCTGCAACTCAGGGTTGTTGGTGTTGTGGGGATCAAAGGGAGAGAGCTAGTTGTCTGTTGAGAATGTCTGTGGGTATCAGGCTGTACTTATTTATAAAAGAGTGCTGGTACTTGGAACAGAGAGGGTGAATCTTTGATCAAGGTGTCTTGGTCCCTGGACAGAGTATGGACAGTCTGCTAAATTAACAGGCACCCCTGAGACTCTTGTTTCCTCTCAGATCCAAACTACCCAATCCAGCTCTGGATTGACAAATTTGCTGCTCTTTACAAATGTAAATCACATTGATCAGGGCACAGCCACTCCTTGTTCTGTGGGTTTCTGGTCCAGGAACATTTTTGTCTCTCAAGTGCCCTTTGCATGTATCTGATCTACTATATTATGTGCTGATTTTTTTCATTCAGGGTACCTACCCCTGATATTCTTGCTCCAAACTCTCTGTAGCCCAGGGTGACACCAGAGCTGTAAGATTGCTCTACAATTTTTTTATAACTACCTTTGAACTAAAAAGAGAACACAGCCAGCTAAGGGTCTACCAAAACTCTCTTAGTAGCTATATGTCAAAAGGAATAGTGTCTAAATGAGCTCTTAGAGTGAAGAGAATGCTTGAGTCCTTTCAGATCAGTAAAGAAAATCTAACTTGCGGACTCAACAGAATCTGTGAAAGAGAAACAGATAAAAGGCAGATAGCTGCACTAACCTGGTACTTTTTAGTATGTGATTGACACAAAGGGAAAAAAATTATGCTCAATATAAAGAAGAACTTTCTTTCTTAAAAATTATAGCTGTCCCACCTGTAATGATGGCTTGGTAAGTCATCCAGGTTCTGTTGCTGGAAGGATTTAAGGACCCTGTCCCTGCCAGCACCCTCTCAATCCACAAGTCTCTCTGCAAAGACCCTTGAGGTTAAATCATGAAGAACTGACTCTGCGGGCTAGCAGACTTCATGGCACTGCTGATATGGGGTGCTGTTGCTAGGGGAGATGTTCTGTAGAAGGTGGCACCTGAGCTGGACCTTGATGAATGGCCATGATGGAGACAGGAGGAAAGGTATAGACAGGGTCCTCTGTGCATCAGGGATGACATTGAAAAGGTACAGGACAAAATTATCAAAACATGCACACATGTTCTGCCTAGTCTCCCTGCTATTGGTCTTTTACTGCTTCCCATAGCGGAAAAAGACGCTTCTTCCCAAATCATTGCGTTTACTAGATTCCTCCTTTTTAAATCTAATGAATCCAGAAAAAAACACTAAAACTCTTTAGTTGACTTTCAAGGTTGCCCTTAGTTTGTCCCCAGCCCTCGTTTCAGAATCTATTGTATAATGTGCCAATGCACGAATCTTCTTCTCCAGCAAGACTTCCATGGCCTCTTAAAAAAACTAAATCTTCCTCAATGTGGTCCACCCACCACACTATTTGTTCCTTCTTGACTGTTTTCGCTGACTTGTTTAAGGCTAAAGGAAACTTCAAGTTTTACACGTGAGATCCAAAATCAAATGTAATACTTTCGGTAAAATCTGTTCAGTGCAGAGCCTACTTTCCCTGCCTTTACTGATTTTTCTTTTCCTTTTGGCTTTGTTCAGTGCTTCTCTAACTTTCATGTGTATATACCAATCACTTGCAGGTTCTAATTCACAAAGTAGGGGATAGAGTTTGAGATTATGCATTTCTTTCAAGTTCCCAAGTGTTGTGAGTGCTGCTGGTATAAACCTTGAGTAGCAAGACTCTAGGGTCAAACATCCTTCTCCCCTGCTTTGACCAGCTGGCCTCCCTTGTCTGGGCCATTGTTTACTTCTTTTTGATACAAGTTGATGGCCAAGTTCCAGTCTGTTTTCTGCCCAGTTCTATTGACACTGCAGATCCCTCCTTGTTAATGAGATTTGTATTCTGACTCCTCCTGCCCTCTCTGTTTCACTGTTGCCCTTGCTTGGTTGGGCAGAGTCAGTGGAAGTTATGATAACTGATAGGTTCTCAGAGGAGGTGTTGGGCAAATGAATTTGTAAAATTTGTATTTTTTGAGTTTGCTCATTTTTAGTGTTAAAAAATGGCGCTGGGCAGCACCAGGTATGTGATTTGTGAAATTGCAAATTACCCTCCGGCTTGGGAAGAGCCATTGTCTTGCTAATGTTTGCCAGAGGAGAGGTTTTCCCCGCACCAGACAGTTTAGAAAAGGAAGAGAAGGAGGAGAGAGAGAGAAGCCATGTTGGCAGGAAAATGAGAGAAGGGATGCAGAAGGGGAACCACAAGTGAGGGGCTTTTGGGCTTTTGCGAGCTCCACCGATACTAGGATAAACCGGAGAAGATTCTTCTGGTTGTGGAACTGGATGATGTGTCAGGGCTTTGTGAGCTCTGAATGAATGAAGAGGAAAGTGTTTTCCCTGTGTGTTTGCTCATCGGCCAGTGAGAGATTTTTAATAAAAAAGTAGCACACCATTTTTTGGCTCCACTGTTTCTTTACTGTCTGCCTGAATCCAGTGTGAACCTGCCTGTGCACGGCCATGATGGCAGTACCTACCGGCTGTACAGGAGGTAAATATATAAGGAAGAGAGCAGGGATCTAAGCATCAAGTCCTTTTGATAGGAAAAGAAAGAAGAAAAGGAGAGACAATTTAGAGAAAGAGAGCATGCAGGTTTGCTGAAATCAAGGAGAGTATTTTGAGAAGCACAGGTCACAGACAAAACAATTCTCAAACCCTTCCATACATGGCCTCTCATCTCTGTGTTCTCACCATCTGTATTTTAAGAGCAGTATATTTTGGACTTTATTGTATACTGGATTGTATTTATTTTGGAGTTTTACACTGCTTCCAAAAGGGACTGGAGATGGCTTACACATTAAAGTGTGTGATAAAAGAGGCCAATATTTTTAATAAATCAAAGATGAAAAATAATAAACAAGGAGAGAAATCTGCATGTCCTGGTCTGAGCACAGAAATTAGCTTTGATTATTATAATGTTCTTTGAATATCAGTCATTCTTTGCTACGTTATAAAGCTCCCAGAAAGTTTACTGTTTGCACTAAATGGACCAATTTCTTCCCTATTTCCCAGCCTATGTGGCTAAAGTTCCGACAAATGCATAACAATATAATTACTAACTTGAATTGGTAACATTTACTCCCCTGCTTTGTACAGCACTGGATTTTCAAATGACATATAACTGCATTTGTGTTCCTCAAAAACTGATTAAAATTTATGCTGACTCTTCTTATGACACTTCTTTGTTTCAGGTACTTTCTAAATGTTCTGTATGGTTTTCTAGTATTGATATAAGGAGCTTTTAAAATGATTCAGTGTAACCTCCTTTTTCAGACAAGGAGACTGAGATCTACAGAAGTTAAAATGACTTATTTAATGTTACTCTGAAGATTACTGATGAGCCATGTTTGGAATTCATGTTTATTATATTATACATTTGCTAATCTACTTCTCTCTAAAGTTTGATATAAAGATTTTGAACCTTATTAACCCCCAAAAGATTTTTTTTTAAGATTCAAATTGCATTTTTTATTTCAGTAAAATATTGACTGGTTTAATAGAATGCAAGTTTTTACTTAGCATATGTTCCATTATTTCCAATCATTGTAAAGTAGTTAGAGACATTTATCAACTACTTTCGGTGATTAAACTTTTACTATTTTATTATCGTCATTACAATAAGTATAGTTGTGACACAAAGAAGTTGTTTGTGGTTTATCCTTTGGTAGGACATGGGTTATCTTTGCACTATCACATTTGTAATAGGTTCATTGTTACTGTGACCCACAGTCAATAATTCAACATGGGAAGATACACAAGGGTATAGGTAATAAATCTCAATCCAGATGAATAGGAGAATCTATTTCTTCAATAGAGTATATTTAAAATCACTCCAGAAACCCTTAATTACTTTGAAGCATCAATACAAATTGAAAGTCACTAGGTCAAAATTGTTAGATGCTTTAGATATTACCTACAGCTCAGAAGAAAGGTCAATATATGCCAAAGACACTTTAAGTATATGACTAAATACATTTTGTAATCATTTTCATCGGGAGACGTTAAGATGCTATAGAAAAGATAAAAGCTAGGTGCCTTCTTTCTCTTTAAATATTAATACATTTCACTCATTGTGTCATGGCTAGGAAGGAAATACCACTCATGACTCATGGTGCTAAAGATGATATAGAATCAATGAAAGACTAAATCATCAATATATCAATCTGTGTGCTACCAACCTAGGAGACTAATGTGAAAATTAATGACCTTTAAAATTCAAGGAATGCACATACATCAATCTAATTGAAAACAGAAGTGATGAAGTGTTCCATCATTTACTGCCACCAAACAGAAAGGAGAGATTAATGACACATGTTGATCAAGTACAGTACATAAAGAATGCAATATCCTTTTGCAATCATTGCAAGTCTAAAAGTAATCTTTGGATTCTTTTGTGGTAAAGGTTGGATTGTGAAAATGACTAAACAAATGTAATATGACACTTATGACTCTCTAGATGCACAAGAGAAGTTTTCTATGATCTAAAATATACCATCTCAGTAGTTCATACCAAGAGTACAAATTCATCCTGGGAAAAGGGAAACTATCACACATTTTGACATGCTTAAAAAGTAAAAGCTTTCATTTATTTTTTCAATATATGGTACACAGAGTATAATTTGGGCATCATAATTGTTTTGTTTCTCACCTGACCGGGTGTTGGTTCAGTAGATATAGTGTTGGACTGGGATGCAGAGGACCCAGGTTCAAAACCCCGAGGTTACCATCTTGAGCACAGGCTCATCCAGTTTGAGCATGGGCTCACCATCTTGAGCATGAGGTCATTGGCTTGAGCATGGGATCATAGATATGACTTCATGGTTGCTGACTTGAGCCCAAAGGTCGCTGGCTTGAAGCCCAAGGTTGCTAGCTTGAGCCCAAGGCTGCTGGCTTGAGCAGGGAGTTACTTGCTCTGTAGTAGCCCCCAATCAAGGCACATTTAAGAAATCAATCAATGAACAACTAAGAAGCTGCAACAAAGAATTGATGCTTCTCATCTCTCTTCTTTCCTCTCTGTCTGTCCCTATCACTCTCTCTGTCTCTCTCTCTGTCTGTGTCACAAAAACATTATTTTGTTTCTATTCATAAAAACTCATTTCTTATTAAATAAAAAAATTGAGATAAATGCAGTATCATCACAGGGTAGTTGTGTCTTTGACTACTTAGGTCACAGAGACTCAACTGAAGAAGAGAGCACAACATACAATTGAGAAGACAGTCACTGACAATAATTTTAAATAAGACCCTCATTTTCTAGTGCCTGCCTTGGGAACCCAAACTACCCTCTTATCTGTTATTACCCTTGTCATTAAGTGAGTATTAGAAAGTAATTTCCTGTAAGTGTTAAAGAAATATGTTGTACATACATTATTTCATTATTTCATTATGGACTCTCTATGTGCCTCTATAGATTCAAAGGCTAGGATTTAGGCAAAAAGATTTTCTGGGCTCTTTTCAGCTTAAGGACCTCTTGTCCTTTCTGATAGCAGCTTAAACCTGATCACAGTTTGTTCTGGGAAAACTTTCTTTTTTCTTTTCTCTCAGTCACTTACTCTGGAAAACCTTAGTTGTCTCTGACTGAGAATGGTAGTCTTGATATTCCTGGAGACCATGTTATATTCTTGAGCCTTGTTTCTATCCAATTTAGTTGATTTTCTTCTCCTGTCCCTATCCATGTACATTTCCCCTATATTTTATGACTTTTACATGCTATGTGATGTGTTCTGGGGAGAAAGAAATTTCACACTTTTTGATCTCTTTAAATTCAGTCATTTGGTCAGAGTAATGGAAGCATGAGAAATACTCCTAATTTTTCCTTTGAAATTTCAACAAATTGAACAACTATAATGCAGGGAAGGAACCCCAGCTGGTCTTGCAGGTGTCTCCAAATGCTCCATCGGTGCTCCTAATGGACTAAAGATGGGATGGGATGAAAAGGGAGGTGGAAGCTAAAACTCAATTGTGGTGAGCTTTAGAGAGGAGAAGAGACAAACCTGGAATGCCTGGGTTTCTTTTTCTCTACTGGACTATGGGGAGGAGGATAGCTCAGGCTCTCTGGAATTTGTCTGAGGGGTATGGAGAGGAAAGTTCAGAGTGACTGAGTTTCCTTCTGCTGGGAGGAGAGGTGAGAAAGAGGGGAAGAGGGAGAGATAAAAGAAAGTGGTCAGAACACAAGGTCATAGCCAATGTTCCTGTGGTCTACCTGAAGCCCAACCTTGACAGAGACAAACCCCACAGCAAGCTCTCCAGAGCCGCTATCTCCCCTGAAGAACAGAGGCACTCCACATCCATCTGTATGTCTACTGAGATGTGGGAGGGAGCTCCTGAAAGCCTGAGATCACCATTGATAGAGCTGTTAAGCCAGACAGCTGAAGCCATAAAGCCAAAGATGAAAAGCCCTCACAACACACTCCACCCACCAATATGACAGTGGTCTGCCTACATCACTGGGCCAGTGACACCAACATCTCAGCAGAGGAGAGCCCAGGAACTTCACAGAACTAAAAGGTGTAATACAGCAACACCTACTGGAAAAAATTCTCAAAACCAAATTTATTTTTCTTTTTTCCTAATTTTTTCTTTATTTTCTTCTTATTCATTTTTTTCATTTTCATTTTTGAATTTCATTTTTTAAATTTTTATATTTTTATTCTTTTTTGTGAGTGTTTTGTTTTTGAATTTTTTTGTTGGCTTTTGATTGTTTTTTTCTGTGGTTTTTTTTCTTTACTTGTCATATTTTTTTAAATTTATATATTTTTATTGTATTATTTTTTTAATATTTTCAATTTTCTTAGTTGTGTTTTTGTTAGGATTCTTAACAATACCATATGCCATAAAAGAAGAAGTCAGTAACATGGCTACACAAATAGAGATGTATTTTAGAAAGAAAATAAAAACATCTCCAAAAAAATTCTCAATCACATGGAAGTCTTGAAGTTAAATGATAGAGAATTCAAACTTGAAGTTCTGAAAGTACTCAATGAGATGTGAGAAGACACCAATAGACAACTTAATGAGCTCAGAAAACAAATTAATGAACAAAATAAATACCTCACCAAAGAGATCGATTCTTTAAAAATAGGATGAAGAAATTAATACATGAATAGAAGATTAGAAAGCAAATTTAGTTAATAGGACAAGCCAGATAGAGGAAAGAATCAGTGACAATGAAGACAGGCAACTAGAGATGTTATAGAGAGAAGAGGAGAGACTCGTGAATTTTAAAAAGTGTGAGAGCTCTACAAGAATTGTCTGACTCCAACAGAAAGAGCAATATAAGGAAAATGGATTTATCAGAAGAAGAAGAGAAGGAGAAGGGAATGGAGAGCTTATTCAAATAAATAATTGATGAGAATTTCCCAAACCTATGGAAAGAGAGCCTTGAATCCAAGTCGCAAACAGAATGCCAAGTTACCACACCCAAACGACGTACTACAAGGCACATTGTAAAAAATTATCAAAAATGAATGACAAAGAAATAATCCTCAAGGCAGTTAGGGAAAAGGAGATCATAACATATAAAGGAAAGCCTATTAGGTTATGGTCAGACTTCTCGGCAGAAACACAAGCCAGAAGAGACTGGACCCAAACATTCAAAGTACTGAAAAAGAGGAATTATCAGCCAAGAATACTATATCCATCAATGTTATCCTTTAAATATGAAGAAGAAATAAAAAAATTTACAGATATACAGAAGCTGAAGGAATTTATTACCAGAAAACTCCTACTGCATGAAATACTTAAGGGAGTTATTCAATCAGATACAAAGAACAAAACAAATCAAAACTACAAGTAAAAGTGACCACAAGATCAAAATAAAAACAAAGTTAATCTGTAACAACAATAACAAAAAGGGAAAAGGATAAAGATCTGCAGTAGCAAAGAAGGATGAAATGCAGAAGCACTCATATGACAATAGACTCTTGTACATATGAACATTTTTGGTAACTACCTACAAAAAAGCCACTACTGAAACATGCAGCTTAAAAAAAAAGAAACAAGTAAAAAAGGGGGAAAAATTATGGAATACCACAAAACAAACAACTAACAGAAACACAAAAGAGAAGACTCAAACAAGGCACAGAGCTACCAGAAAACAAAACATAAAATGGCTATATGATATCCTCAAGTGTCAATAATTATTCTAAATGTAAACTTGCCAGTAAAGAGGCATGGAGTAGCAGATTGGATAAAAAAGCAAAATCCAACCATATGCTGCCTTCAAGAGACACATCTAAGGTACAAGGAAAAAAGTAGATTCAAAGTGGAAGATTGGAAAATGATTCTCCAAGCAAATAATATCCAAAGAAAAGCAGTTGTAGCCATGACAATGTTAACTTGAAGACAACAAAGGTAACCAGAGACAAAGATGAATATTTCATAATGATAAAGGGGACACTGTATCAAGAAGACATAACATTTCTTTATATATATGCACTGAACCAGGGAGCAACAAAATACATAAGACATCTACTAACTTTTATTTTGTCTACAAATAAAAGCAGACAAAAGCACAATCATACTTGGAGATTTCAATACACCACTGACAGTTTAGATAGATCATCCAAACAGAAAATTAATAAAGAAGTATCAGCCTTAAATGACACTCTGAACCAAATGGACACAGTAGACATTTATAGGATATTTCATCCCAAAAGGTCAGATTATACATTCTTTTCCACTGTGCATGGAACATTCTCAAGAAAAGACCATATGTTGGGTCACAAAACTAACATCAACCAATTCAGCAAGACTGAAATTATATAAAGCATATTTTCTGACCATAAAGCTTTGAAATTAGAATTCAACTGTAAAACGGAAGTAAAGAAACTCACAGAAATGTGGAAACTAAATAACATAATTCTAAAAAATAAAAGGGTCAAAGAAGAAATAAAAACAGATATAAAAAATATATATATACAGACAAATGAAAATGACAACAGAACATATCAAAAGTTCTGGGATGCAATGTAAGCAGTAATAAGAGGGCAGTTTATATCCTTATAGGCTTATATCAAGAAACAGGAGAGATTCCCAAGTAAATAACCTAACATCACATCTTAACGAACTAGAAAAAGGAGAACAAAGGCAACACAATGTCAGCAGAAGAAAGAAAAATGTAAAAATTAGGGTAGAACTAAATGAAATAGAGAAAAAAAAACTATAGAAAAAATTAATATAACAAAGATCTGGATCTTTGAAAAGATTAATAAAATCAACAAACCACTGGCTAGGCTCATTAAGAAAAAAGTTTGAGGAAGGACTCATATAAACAAAAACCAAAATAAAAGCAGATAAATTACCACAGACACCATAGATGTAAAAAGGATCATGATAAAATATTATGAAAGATTATATATGCCACCCAAATTCAACAACCAAGAGAAAATGAATATATTCCTAGAATTATACAATCTTCCTAGACTGAGTCATGAAGAAGTAGAAAACCTAAATAGACCGATAAGCAGAGAGAAAATAAAAATAATGATAAAAAACGTCCAAAAACAAAATTCCAGAATCAAGTGGTCACACTAGTGAATTCTACCAAACACTGAAAGATCTGGTACCTTCTCAAAGTCTTCCAAAAAATAGAAGAAGAAGTAATATTTCCTAACACATTTTATGAGGCCAACATAATCCTCATAGCAAAACCTTGCAAGGACAACACACACATAAAAGGAAACTATAGACCAATATCTCTAATGAATACTGATGCCAAAATCCTAAACAAAATACTAGCAAAATGAATACAACAGCACATTAAAAAATAATAAATCACAATCAAGTGGGATTCATTCCAGGAGCAAAAGGATGGTTCAACATACAGAAATCAACCCATGTAATATACTACATCAACAAAACAAAGAACAGAAATCATATGATCCTATTAATAGATGCAGAAAAGGAATTCGATAAGATGCAACATCTATTTATGGTTAAAACACTCAATAAAATCAGAATAGAAGGAAAGTACCTCAACATAATAAAGGCTATAATATGACAAACCATCACCTAATATTATACGAAATGGTGAATGAAATGAAGGCTTTTCCTCTAAAATCAAGAATGAGACAAGGCTGCTTACTCTATCCACTCTTATTCAACATATTTATGGAAGTTTTAGCCATAGCAATCAAGCAAGTAAAGAAATAAAAGGCATCCATATCAGGAAAGAAGAAATAAAGGTATCACTTTTCACAGATGATATGATCCTGTATATAGAAAAGCCCAAAGACTCCACAAAAAAACTATTAGATACAATAAACCAATATAGTAAAGTATCAGGATACAAAATCAACATATTGCTTTTCTATATGCCAACAATGAAACTTCAGAAATTAAACTAAAAAAAAAATTCTTTTTATAGTTGCAACAACAACAAAAGAATGAAGTACCTAGGAATCAACTTAACAAAGAATGTGAAGGACCTATATACTGAAAACTACAAAACATTATTAAAAGAATATAAAAAGACACAAAGAAATAGAAATTATTTCATGTTCATTGATTGGAAGAATCAACATATTTAAAATGGCCATATTACCCCAAACAATATACAAATTTAATGCAATCCCATCAAAATCTCAATGTCATTTTTTAAAGAAATAAAACAAAAAATTACTAGATTTGTATGGAAGTATAAAGAACCCCAAAGAGTTAAAGAATAAAGAAAAAGAAGCTGGAGGTATTACACTGCCTGAATTAAAATTATTTTATAGAGCCATGATAATCAAAACAGCATAGTATTTACAGAAAAATAGACATATAGACCAATGGAACAGAATAGAGAGCCCCAAAATAAAACCACAAATATATGAACACATCATCTTCGACAAAGCAGCTAAAAACTCACAATGGAGAAAAGAAAGCCTCTTCAATAAATGGTGCTGGAAAAATTGGAAAGCCACATGCAAAAGAATGAAACTTGACCACAGTTTGTCTCCGTGCACAAAAGTTAATTCAAAATGGATCAAAGACCTAAAGATAAGACTTGAAACTATAAATTACATAGAAGAAAACATAGGTATTAAGCTCATGAACCTTGGCTGTAGAGAACAATTTATAAATTTGACCCCAAAGGCAAGGGAAGTAAAGGCAAAAATAAATGAATGGTACTATTTCAAACTAAAAAGCTTCTGTACAGCAAAAGAAACTGACAATAAAACAAATAGGCGGCCAGCTAAATGGAAGATATTATTTGCAAATAACAGCTTTGATAAAGGGTTAATATTCAAAATATATAAAGACCTCACAATGCTCAGCAACAAACAAACAAAAAATCCAATTAAAAAATGTGAAGAGGACCTGAATAGACACTTCTCCCAAGAGGACATACAAATGGCCAATAGGTATATGAAAAGATGCTCATCCTCACTAATTATTTGAGAAATGCAAATCAAAACTACAATGAGACACCACCACATACCTGTTAGGTTGGACATTATCAACAAGACAGGTAATAACAAGTGTTGGAGAGTCTGTGGAGAAAAAGTGTAGGCCCAATAGTCATGACTATCATGGCCATTCAGGTGCAGGTTCCCATTAGATTGGGACAAACGGTAAAGAAACAGTGGAGACAAGAAATGGTGGGCTATTCCTTTATTCTAGCCTCACAATCGTCCAGGGAGTAAAAACACACAGGGCACCAAAACCCACTCACACATCCTCCAGTTCCACAACCAAAAGAATCTTTTCTGTTTTTTACTATTATAGAATCAATAGCCCCTACCAGTCTTGGTCACCTGTGGTTCCCCATCTACCAACATGGCTTCTTTCTCTGCAAAACTAATTCTCTTTCCTTTCCTTCCATCTTAGCTTCTTCCTTCTCCTTCTTCCTACTTCTTAAAAATTACCTGGGCCCACAAAGACCCCGCCTCTAGCACACATTAGCATAACAATGGCCATTTCCAAGCAGCAAGGTAGTTAGAATTTTCTCAGATCACAAACCTGGGTAGTGGCCATTTTTAACAATAAAATGGAGCAAACTCAGAAAATACAGAATTTATAAACTCATTTGCCCAACAAAAAGGAACCCTCATTCACTGCTGGTGGGAATGCAAATTAGTACAAGCATTATGAAAGAAGTACGGTGGTTTCTCAAAGCTTTAGGAATAGAATTACCATATGACCCAGCAATCCCTCTACTTGGTATCTACCCTCAAAACTCAAAAACATTGGTACATAAAGACACATGCACCCCCATGTTCATTGCAGCATTGTTCACAGTGGCCAAGACATGGAAACAACCAAAGTGTCCTGGGATAGAGGATTAGATAAAGAAGATCTGGTACATATATACAATGAAATACTATTCATCCATAGAAAATGATAACACAGTGACATTTATGACAACATAGATGGACTTTGAAAACATTATACTGAATAAAATAAGTAAATCAGTAAAAGCCAAGAACTGCATGATTTCACACATAGATTGCATATAAAACTGAGACTTATGGACATAGATAAAATTGAAGTGGTTACCAAGGGGAAGGAAACATGAGGGAGGAGAAAGGGGACTTGAGTGAATAGGGTGGTGGAGGAGGGGAAGGGTGTAAAGAAGGGCAAATATATGGTGACAGAAAATGATTTGACCTTGGTATGGATATACAACATAATCAACAGTTTCAATGCTATAGAAATGTTCACCTGAAACCTATGTGCTGTTATTGATCAATGTCACCCTGTTGAAGTTAATTTTCTAAATAAACTTAAAAAATGTAAATAAATAAATAAATAAATAAATTCAGTCATTCACCTTATAAACACATAAACTAATCCCAAGATTAACCCCACAGATAGTATAATAGTATTTTTTCTTTTCCTTTTCCTTTCTTTTCCTTTCCTTTCCTTCTTTCCTTCTTTCCTCCTTCCTTCCTTCCTTCCTTCATTCCTTCCTTCCTTCCTTTTCTCCTTCTTTCCTTCTTTTCCTCCTTCTTTCCTTCCTCCTTTCCTTCCTTTCCTCCCCCCCTCCTTCCTTCCTTCCTTCCTTCCTTCCTTCCTTCCTTCCTTCCTTCCTTCCTTCCTTCCTTCCTTCCTTCTTTCCTTCCTTCCTTCTTTTGTTATTTCCTTTTTTTATTCCTTCCTTCCTTCATTCTGGTGATAGAGAGCAGGAAGAAGTAATTTTCCAAAATGTATATCATATTGTATTTTATTCTCACAGCATTGAAAGCTAAGTTTTTTGATATGTAATTTCCTACTAATATAGCTGAGATTTAACAAGTCTCGTGATGAAATCCCTGTTTATTTCTTAATCACAATAAAATAAGCATGAAAACTATCTTAAGAAACACAGCTAACCAGAATCAAGATCTTAGGCATTTATGATGAGCTAACTACAGAACAATATTATTAAATACTATAATTAATAAACCATTGAGCAGTCAGTAAACTGGGCTCTGGGGAGAACACATGAAGGACATATTCACAGAAAAATAATGATGGACAATCTTGATTCAAATCCAAGGTTTAATATAACAAAGTCACAGGAGAGCTTTGATTCCCAGACACCTGGGTGACAAATCCTTCCCAGGTTCAGGGAAGTGAGAGGAAATAAGTATAGGCCATTGAAGGCCACCCAAGGAGTATCACAGCAGTCCTATCTCCAGAATGACAAGACTTGTGCAGTTGTTAGTGCTGCCAGGGGAGCATCAGGAAAGGAGACAGGAGCCTGCTGGGAAACTAGATAGCATGCATCAGCCAGGCCAGCGAAGAAAGAATGTGTTCCTGAGATTAATGTTTCACAGCTGTGATGCAAACCTGGTCTCAGGCATAGCCGAGGGCTTTTGCAGCAGGAAACAGATGAGAAATTATAGCATCCAAAGAGCCTGCTATACCAAATCAATGATAAATTTACACCCATGAGACAACTGGCGGTAAAAAAGAAAAAAAATCAGCAAACCTTACCTCTGATTTTTCTCTGTGTCCTAATTTGCCCAAGTCCTACACTTCATGACCAGGCAGCTTCCCCAGCCAGCATTCCCTCATTATGGCTTTGCATATCTTTCCCTTTTCATTCTATGACAATATCAAATAAGCACCTCGACTTCTGAAATTTTAAATTGTGATTCTATCTTTAAGAGGAATGAAAAAAACTATTTTATGGAAAATTTAAAATATAAACAAAAGTAGAGGTAATAATATAATTAACCCTTATCAACTTATCACTCAGCTTAATCAGTTTCAACTCATGGCCAATGTTACTTCATTTCCAACCTCCATTATCCTACCCATCCCAGCTCCCTCATCCCCAGAAATGCCAACCTTCCCATCACTTTTTCTTACAGGGAATTTGTTATTAAACTTTCTCCAGAAAGCTCGTAGTGCAGTTTGCAGCTATAATTTTTCTACTTCTATTAAGAACAAAGGATATTTTAGGGCCTTTATTATTTAGTTTCTGTCCATTTATATTATAACTAAAAATAATTTTAGAGTTGAGAGTATAGTTAAAAATGTGCATATGAACAGAGTTATAGATTAACAAGTTCAGCAGTGATTCCCTATACCTAACCCCTTTTGGACTGTGATTGACCATTGTTAAATATTTCCTCATGGTATGAAATGAACATAAGAAAATACAGCACTCCTAACTATATAGGAATTCCATTAAAGCTAACTCCACATCTATATTTGGCCACTTGATATTCCTTTCAAAAGTTATCATGGTTCACAAAGATGGACTCCTTTTATTGAGTGATTTGCCCCTTTTTGAAGCTACACAGTGCTCACAGTCAGTATCAGAAGATTAAAATCTAGTGTTATCTGTGCATTTAGTTTATTTTCCATATTAGATTGTAAGTAAATATAGGCTAAAACTTTCTCTCATACTCATAAGTGTTTATCCACAGTGCCTAATATAGTGCTTAGCATTTATAAATGCTTCACAAAGACTTGCCACTTTATTGGTCTGTGTTGCTTTTCGTCATGAAAGCCAAGTATGTTTTATAAAGTGAAAGACTCTTTAGCACAAGAAGAGCAAATACTTTTGCTACCATCAGTCAGTTCCTGTGTCCATGGCAGACATTGCTAATGGAGCTCTATATTCTTTTCTAAGTAGGGATGCAGCCTCAGCATCCTTGGCATGAAAATCACAACTTATTTATTATTCTTGCTCTAAAATTATTTGATTAGAGAACAGATATTTGTCACTCATTGGTCCATTAAACTTGTCAAATGCTTGTCATATTTTAAATGCTCAGTTGGTCACTTAATGCTACTCCTGTATATTTTAGATTTGTTTGGGACTTCCATATACATGCATTTATTCAAAGCCTGATTTCCATAATGGGTGTGGAGTGAGGAGGTTTGGTTTCAAATTCTAATTCAATCACTTACTAGCTAGGTGACCTTGAGCAAATCATTTGCTCTCCATCAGGTTTTGTTTTTCACGTGTAAAATTTGGACAATAATTCCCTTCCTTCTTCAGAAGACTGCTCTGAGAATCAGATAAAACAGTGAATCTGAATGGCTTTTTAAATTGTTAAAGCTTTTTAAAATGTCTGCCCTTATAAAAGTTATCTTGGAGGTCTTGTAAATAAGCACAGATCTTTGTCCAAATAAGCCAATGCAAACTTAATGAAACACTAGTTTCCAATCTTATATTCATTCACCTACCTTTTCCTTTCATTTCCTCTTTTGTATGATTGCCTAGTGGCTAGGGATTTATAGGGGATCTCTTCAGAGTATAATCTGAAATCAAATGATGTTCATAATAAATACTCTGTTGTTGGGGCCCAGGCTGGGGAGCTGGACGGGGGATCCAATTAATAGGATAGAAAATTGGATACATCCAATACACAGTGAAAAGTCTGAGGCTAAGGAAACATTTTCTAGGTCTAATGGTTGTGATCTTGTTGGTAAAATGCTTTTAAGAAAACAGCCTTGGGGGATTTTCCTGAAGTTTTGGCCTCATCAGCCTCCTGTTCTAACCAGGTGATTAACTGGTGGTCTGTTACACTTAGACAGCTTTCCAAGGAAGTCGCTTCAGATTTTCTCAGTACGTGGGCATATATGACAATGCGAGAAATATACAGCTGTTAATTTTCCTAACCACCCTGAAACTAATGTATTTGTAATGCATTTCATCAACAATTTAGTAAACTGCCATTTAAGAGGTACATTACTTTTACAATAGTATCATAAAACTCCTGCTGCCAGACATAATTCACAGGTGGTAGTTGAGAAAAGTGGATTCAATAGTACTTCCTCTGTCCTGAGGCCCTAGTTTCTATGTAACAAGCTTGCAATGTGTGTGAACAGGTTTCTACTTTGGGAGTTTTGAGTCAAAATAATTTATAAACCTTTCTCTCCCTCTCCCTCCCATTCCTCTCTCTCGAGCTCCTCTCCCTCTGTCTCCGAGGCTCATGGGCACATCAGCAGCTATATGGTAATTGTTCTGGTGACAAGAGGGTCTTATCTGAAGGTCACTTTGTGTAATATTTGACAAGGTACTTCATATTTATTTTTGGCATTTGTGTTCTAGGGTGATATTTAGAGTGAATTTTAAATGCACAATAAGAATGATAAGACATAAAGGTTTTTTACTGACCATGTTATGGGGGAGAATCTAGTGAAATAGGGACATTAGGTTGCATGATGCTGGTTGCATTAAATTTTTATGTCACTTCATCTCCAATTCAAATGTAAAGTCAAAGTAAATTCCTTAAGTACTTTAAAAATCTCTCTAAATCATTAAACCAAATGTGGGAGCATCCATCCAAATGCAAACGTGACTGTCAGAAGCAGGAAGTGGAAACTGAGAAATCAGTGTCACAGCCAAAATGAACTTTTTTGAGAAAAAGTACAAATTTCATTTCCAATCATTTTTTTAAGTGAAAGGAAGGGAGATAGTAAGACAGACTCCTGCATGTGCCCACACTGGGATCTACCAGCTGGAATCAACTGAGCTGTTCTTAGCACCTGAGGCTGACACTCCAAGGAGCGAGCTATCCTTAGTGCCTGGGGCACTCAAACCAATCTAGTCACTGGCTGTGTGAGGGAAAGAGGGAGAGAAGGGGGAGAGAGAGAAGGAGAGAAGCAGATGATCACTTCTTCTGGGTGCCCTGACCGGGAATCGAACCCAGGATATCCATTGGCCAGCCCAACACTATATCCACCGAGCCAGCTGGCCAGCACCTCCAATGCTTCTTAAAAATCTGACTTGCAAATATTCTACATATATGGTCCTAGTAATTCCATTAGCAAATGTACCGTCCACATTCCTCCCCACCCTCCCAAATTCTACCTTTTTTGTCTTTACATAAAAATGATACAATTTTATGTATATTTGAAAGAAATTCACAGAACTACATTTATATTCACCTAAAACCCTTTTGGAAACTTCAATACCCCACACTTTCACTTCTTATTCTCTTTATTCTCATCTTTCATGGAAATTGATGTGGCTGCCATGAATTATATAAGCTTATTTTTTTTAAGGTCATACCACTTACTATATATGTTGTCTCCTTTCAAAAAAGGAAAGTCAAGGGAAATATTTAAGGAACTAATCAAGTAGTTCATTATGGGTAACTTTATATTTTATTGTTTTATTATTGTGTTCTTTATTCCATTTCATTCTGGCCTTTAGTAGTTCATAGACCCATAATGTGACAGATATTTAGCTCTGGAAAGAAACCTTTTGATAGTGTCCAAATCCCTAACTTAAGAGCTGAGGAAACTGAGTCTGAGACATGTAAATGTCTTGCTTAAGGTCACACAGTAGCTAACCAGTGCCAATTACTTTATATTGTTTCCCAGAGTAATTTATTACCTAAATAATGTGGACATAATTGAGCATTTGGTGCTATGTACTGCCTCTGTCCCTAGTAAATGAATGTAGTTTTTGGCAAAGTTCAGAGCAGTTATTTGTGTTAGTCCTCTTCACTCTGGCATTAGGGCAGCTTTACTTTTTTTGTTGAGAGGGAAACTGACGCAGAGAGAGACGAAGTGTCTTATATAGCCGAAGTGGTACAGCTTTTACATTTAAGCCACAGTTTGTAACTTACTTCCATCTGGCTAGATAGTGTTCTTCTGAGGTGGACGAGAAGGTCTCTGTCTGCACAGATAAATGAGAAACCAAAAATAGTTTGTGTGGTCTACTGCTAGACATAAAAAGCAATGAGGTCAGCCTGGAGTCCATAAGGAATGAGCACTAATGTATTCTTATACCCACTTTGATTTGCTAACAAAATCATGCAGTTTAAAAAGAGGGAGGACAGCGTTTAATGAAAGGGAAAAATCAGGAATGTCAAGTGTAATTCTTTGAAACAGGGAGTGAAAGCTCAGGAGTCTAACCGTTTTGATGTGCTGAATACTGCCAGTGAGTGACAGGCAAAATGAAGACCCTTTCAGACAAGCTTACTGTGCTCTGTCAAAGGTGGCTGAAGTTCTGTTCAAACACCTGTTTCTAGTCTTTGTGAATATTAAAAGCTTCAGTGATTTTTTTTTGGGAGGAGTGATGATCTTGAAGTGCTACCATACACAAAAAACATCAGCTCAGTCTTGTTCCATTTCACTGCCCATTCAAAGTTTTCCCCAAGGATGTGCATAATTTTTTAAATTTCTGGCAGATAGATTTGTAGATATTGAGCATATTGATATTGAGAAAAAAGATTGCTTTTTAAAAAATTAGTATTAGTCATTCAAATTTTATTTTACATGTGATTTGTTTTCAATTTAGCATAAAGGAGCTAACTGCATAAATTGATATACAAATACAAAATACAGGAGCCCCAGAAGAGAGGAAAGCATGCCTTTGCAAAGAGGTAATTCCATCACTAATAGATGAATCTATTGCTTAGGAAGATCAATTCTATTGATAAATAATTACCTGACAATTAAAATGTTTGTATTTCTAATGTGCATGGGTATTCCAGAATGCAATATATATATATTTTTAACTTTTGTTGGCATGGGTTATGAATTCTTCCAAAGTTAAATAAAGGCATATGACATGAACCAATTAGATTCTATGTAATTTCTTAGATATATATTATAGATTTAGCAAGCTGTATACAATATTGCCATTACATTTTCCAACCACTCTTTCAGTGCTTTCTTCTTGTTTTAAATGAAAATTGTGTTATCCAAATATCAGCCCCATGAAATGATCACTTATCATGACTCCTTCCAGATTACACTAAGTTTTGGTTTTGACTAATCCCTACTTTGTGAGGGATTCAATGCACTATAACCCCAGGCCTTGGGGCCAGTTTCACTGTGTGTCACATTACCACTGCTAACTAGTTTTGTCATAATTCTTGTTGAAATTCAGGAGGCAAAGGGGTCAGGAAATTACACTTGGGTTGTCTAGAATTTGCAGTCATCATTTCAAGTCACCCATTCACATCCAGGAATGGAGATAAAGAAAAAAATCTGTCTTATGTAGAGAAGGGATCAGAAATGATCTGCTTCAGACAAGATGGCGATGGAGTAGGCAGACTACCAACTTCCACCTCCTAGAACCAAAGTGGATTACAACTTAATTTTAAGAACCATCATCTGGAAAAATCAACTTTGGACTAAACTAAGAGGACTCTTCAACCAAGGAACACTGAAGAAGCCACACTGAGACAGGTAAGGAAAAGTGGAAACGCAGAGAGGGCTGCCCAGCTGCCCAGAGTGAACGGCAGCCTGGAGAGACTCGCTTGGTGGGAAGTGAGTTTAGCAGAGAGGGGAGGGTCCTGAGCCCCAGAAACAAAGCCCGAGCTTGCAGCCCCAGAGCCTGGAAGAGGCGTATGGACAGTATTTAGCTGGAAACAAGCCAGGATACTGTTTGTGAGAAAGAGACTGATTTCTCAGACCCAGGATTCTTCTTAAAGGGACTGTGCAGAAAACCTCTCTCACAATCACTCACCCAGGGCTCCAGGGGATGAGGAGAGAGGAGAGGACTGGAGCAGCAGGAAGAGAGTGTAATCTAGGAGGCACAGGGTGAAACAATTTGAGAGACAGCCACCCTAACCCCTGGGATGAGTCACGCCCCAAATCTGAAATGAATATTTCCCCTGGAACTAGCAATACCAGCCAAGGGAAGCAGGACTCCAGCCAAACAAGCTCTCCCATGGTACTTAGAGCAGAGTTGCTTAGAAGGAGGGAGCTTTCAGGACTACAGTAGTGAGTCTTAGGGTCTAAGCTGCAGCAACCCCACCCACACAGCTGAGGGCTCGCCTGAGGGCGGGTGGCGGAGGGACGCAGAAGTGTGGTTCAGTCAGCAAGGGCGGAAACCGGCTGGCCACAACTGAGGCCCAGGTGTGAGCTCAGTTTTGCCTGGCTGGGGAGGAGGGAATGTGAAACAGTGGTCAAGCCCAGCTGCGGGCCGCCTGCAATCCAATCTGTGGGGGAAGGGCAGGAGCCCTGGAAGGGGTGGAGACCCATCCTTGAGCAAGGGCGCAGGAGCAAAGCCTTGCCCCACCCATGGAAACTAGGCTTGTGGCCTGACACAGGAGCTGGCTCTTCCTGCAGGGGTGGAGTGAAAGCCCAGAACAGGCAGAGTCTCATGACTGAGCGTGGGCATGCAGCCCCACCCGGCCCATAGAGCCAAGGCTTGCAGCTGTCTTGCAAGCAGGCTCCTCTTGCAGGGGAAGGGTGAAAGCCTGAAATCAGGCAGAGACCCGCAGCTGAGCAAAAGTGCTCACCCCTGCCTTCAGGGCCTAGCATAACCCCACCCATGGGGGTGAGGCGAAGGCCGAGGCCACCGAGGCTATACACCCGAGCACATGATCACAGCCTCTCCCGTGAAGGAGATGCAGAAACCACAGCAACAGCCCCAGTGGGCTGGCACTGGCAACGCCCATACCCAAACACCCTAGGCAGCAGCAGCAGAGGGGATGGCGGGCCTGTAGACAGACCACACCTAGGGAACACAGAGGACACACCCAGAGGACTCCAGTGGCCAAAACCTTCTTTTACACAGATAAAATGAGAAGGCAGAGAAATGCAACAAAAATGAATCAAGAGAAATCCCCAGAAAATGACCTGAATGAGTCAAATATAACCAAATTACCAGATGCAGAATTTAAAATAACGATCGTTAGGATGCTCAAAGATCTTAGAACAACAATAGATGGTCATTAAGAACACCTAAATAAAGAGATAGCAAATATAAAAAAGGACGTTGAAATAATAAAAAAGAATCAGTCAGAAATGACAAATACAACATCAGAAATAAAGAACACAATGGAAGGAATTAAAAGCAAGATAGATGAAGCTGAGAATCAAATCAGCGAGTTAGAAGACAAGATAAATGAAGACATGAAAGCAGAGCAGAAAAAAGAAAAAAGATTCAAAGAGTCTGAGGAAACTCTAAGAGAGCTCTGTGACAACATGAAGAGAAATAATATCCTCATCATAGAGGTTCCTGAAGAAGAGAAAGAACAAGGGATAGAGATTTTGTTCAAACATATTATAGCTAAAAACTTCCATAAATTAAGCAGGAAAACATCTCACAAGTTCAAGAAGCACAGAGAACTCCCTTAAAGAGAAACCCAAAAAAATCTACACCAAGACATATATAATTAAAAAACCAAAGCTAAGTGATAGAGAGAAAATATTAAAAGCTGCAAGAGAAAAAAAGGTTATCACCTACAAAGAAACCCCCATAAAGATGACTTCTGACTTCTCAACAGAAACATTTGAGGCCAGAAGGCAATAGCAAGAAATATTCAAAGTAATGCAGAACAAGAGCCTACAACCAAGACTACTTTATCCAGCAAGGCTATCATTTAAAATGGAAGGAGAAATAAAAAGCTTTCCAGACCAAAAAAACTCAAGGAATTCACTACAACCAAGTCAATGCTGCAAGAAATGCTAAGGGGCCTGTTGTAAACAGATCAAAAGGGAAAAAGAAAATAGCAAAAGAGGAATATAGTTTTAAAGAATAAAATGGCAATAAACTACATATCAATAATAACATTAAATGTAAATGGATTAAATGATCCAATCAAAAGACATAAGGTAGCTGAATGGATAAGAAAACAGGACCTATACATATGCTGTCTACAAGAGACACACCTTAAAACAAAAGATGCACATAGTCTGAAGATAAAAGGATGGAAAAAAATATTTCACGCAAATGGAAATGAAAAAAATGCTGGGGTAGCCATACTTATATAAGACAAAATGGACTTAAACCAAAGGCTTTGTAAGAGATAAAGAAGGTCATTACATAATGATAAAGGGAGCCATCCAATAGGAAGATAAAACCATTATAAATATCTACACACCTAATATAAGAGCACCTAAATATATAAAACAGACTTTGATGGATTTAAAGGGCGAGATCAACAGCAATACTATAATAGTAGGGGATTTCAATACTCCACTAACATCACTAGATAGGTTCTCAAGAAAGAAAATTAACAAAGAAACAGCAGACTTAAAGGACACACTAGATCAACTCGATTTAATAGATATCTTCAGAACGTTTCACCCCAAAGCAGCAGAATATACATTCTTTTCAAGTGCTCATGGTACATTCTCTAGGATAGGCCACATGTTAGGGCACAAAAGCGGCCTCAAAAAATTTAAGAAGATTGAAATCATATCAAGCACTTTCTCTGATCACAATGGCATAAAACTAGAAATCAACCACAACAGAAAAACTGAAAAATACTCAAACAGTTGGAAACTAAATAGCATGTTATTATATAAGGTCTACCGGAAAGTTCTGTCCGTTTCTATCACAACAAGATTTGACACGTAAGCATGTTTATTTGGCGCATGTGTGCCTCTCTATTTTTATCACTTAATGTATACATACTGATGTAGGAAATTAACTAAAACAAAGTTGATTCACATTAGTCTTAGGTGTGAAGCCATAGTGTACCCATGGCTACTGATAAAGTTCATTTATGCCACTGTATTGTATATGAATTTCAACAAGAAAGAAATGCTACAGAAGCATGACTGTTGCATCCACCATATTCCCCGGTCTTAGCACCCTCTGACTATCACTTGTTTTTGTCCTTACAAAATTTTTTGAAGGGCAAAAAATTAAAAAAATGTAGAAGATATCAAACAAGCACTGGTTCAATTTTTCGCATCAAAAGATAAAACATTTTTCAAAAATGGGTTATACAAATTATCCTCACGCTGGCAAGAAATCATTAATAATAATGGCAATTATATTATTTAATAAATTTTATTGACTGTAAGAAAAATCTGCGTTTTGTTTTATTCCAAAAACAGACAGAACTTTTCGGTAGACTTTATATAATGAATGGGTTAACAATGAGCTCAAAGAAGAAATAAAAAAAATTCCTAGAAACAAACGATAATGAGCATACATCATCTAAAAATTTATGGGACACAGCAAAAGCAGTCCTGAGAGGGAAGTTCATAGCACTACAGGCATACCTTAAAAAGCTAGAAAAAGCTCAAATAAACAACTTGACACTGCATCTAAAAGAACTAGAAAAAGAACAGCAAGTAAAGCCCAGAGGTAGTAAAAGGAAGGAAATAATAAAGATGAGAGTGGAAATAAATGACATAGCGGCTAAAGAAACACTACAGAGGATCAATGAAATCAGGAGCTGATTCTTTGAAAAGGTAAACAAGATTGATGAACCTTTAGCCAGACTCACCATGAAAAAAAGAGAGAGGACTCAAATAAATAAAATTAGAAATGAGAGTGGAGAAATAACAACTGACACAACAGAAATACAAAATATTGTAAGAAAATACTATGAAGAACTGTATGCCAAAAGACTAGACAACCTAGATGAAATGGACAAATTCCTTGAAACATAATCTTCCAAATATCAATCTGGAAGAATCAGAAAACCTAAACAGACCAATTGCAACAAATAAGATCTAAACAGTTATCAAAAACTCCCAAAAAAGAAAAGTCCTGGGCCTGATGGCTTCACAAGTGAATTCTACCAAATATTCAAAGAAGAACTAACTCCTATCCTTCTCAAGCTATTTCAAAAAATTCAAGAGGAAGGAAGACTTCCAAGCTCCTTTTGTGAGTCGAGCATAATTCTGATTCCAAAACCAGGCAAAGACAACAAACACAAAGGAAGAAAATTATAGGCCAATATCCCTGATGAATTTAGATGCTAAAATCCTCAACAAAATATTAGCAAACCGGATCCAGCAATATATGAAAAAAAATCATACACCATGATCAAATGGGATTTATTCTTGGGAGGCAAGGCTGGTACAATATTCAGAAATCAATCGATATGATTCATCACATAAACAAAAGGAAGGAGAAAAACCACATGATAATTTCAATAGATACAGAAAAAGCATTTGATATAATCTTGCAACCATTCATGATCAAAACTCTCAACAAAGTGGGAATACAGGAAACATACCTCAACATGATAAAGGCCATCTATGACAAACCCACAGCCAACATCATACTCAATGAGCAAAAATTAAAAGCAATCCCCTTAAGATCAGGAACAAGGCAGGAGTGTCCGCTTTCACCACTCTTATTCAACATAGTTCTGGAAGTCCTAGCCACAGCAATTAGACAAGAAATATAAATAAAAGGCATCCATATTGGAAAGGAAGAAGTAAAACTATTATTATTTGCAGATGATATGATATTGTATATAGAAAACCCTTAAGTCTCAGTCAAAAACTACTGGATCTGATAAATGAATTCAGCAAGGTAGTAGGATATAAAGTTAATACTCAGAAATCAGAGGCATTTTTATACACTAACAATGAACTGTCTGAAAGAGCAATTAAGGAAGCAATCCTCTTCACCATTGCAACCAAAAAAAAATAAAGTACCTAGGAATAAATTTAACCAGGGAGATTAAAGACTTGTACTTGGAAAATTATAAAACATTGGTAAAAAAAATCAGGGAAGATACAAACAAGTAGAAGCATATACCGTGCTCATGGTTAGGAAGAATAAACATCATTAAAAAGTCTATATTACCCAAAACAATTTATAAGTTTAATGCAATACAGATTAAAATACCAATGCCTTACTTCAAAGATATAGAACACATATTCCAAAAATTTATATGGAACCAAAAGAGAACACAAATAACCTCAGCAATCTTGAAAAAGAAGAATAAAATGGGAGGTATCACACTTCCGGATATCAAATTATACTACAAGGTCATTGTACTCAAGACAGCCTGGTACTGGCATAAGAACAGGCATATAAATCAATGGAACAGAACAGAGAACCCAGCAATGAACCCACACCTTTATGGACAACTGATATTTGACTAAGCTGGTAAGAACGTACAATGGAGTAAAGACAGCCTCTTCAACAAATGATGTTGGGAAATTGGACAGCTACCTACAAAAAAATGAAACTAGACCACCAACTTACGTCATTTACAAAAATAAACTCAAAATGAATAAAAGACTTAAATGTAAGCCGTAAAACTGTAAGCATCGTAGAAGAAAACATAGGCAGTAAGCTCTCTGACATCTCTTGCTGCAATATATTTGTCGATTCATCTCCACGGGCAAGTGAAATAAAAGACAGGATAAACAAATGGGACTATATCAAAATAAAAAGCTTTTCACAGCTAAAAACAATAAGAACAGAATAAAAAGACACACTACACAATGGGAGAACATATTTGACAATACATCTGATAAGGGGTTAATAATCAAGATTTATAAAGAACTTGTAAAACTGAACACCAGGAAGACAAACAATCCAGTCAAAAAATGGGCAAAAGAAATGAATAGACACTTCTCCCACAAGGACATACAGATGGCCAATAGGCATATGAAAAAATGCTCAACATTACTAATCATTAGAGAAATGAAAATTAAAACCACGATGAGGTATCACCTCACACCAGTGAGAATGGTGCTCAACAACAAAACAACAGAGTAAGTGCTGGCGAGGATGTGGAGAAAAGGGAATCCTCCTGCTCTGCTGATGGGAATGTAGACTGCTGCAGCCACTGTGAAAAACAGAATGGAGATTCCTCAAAAAATTAAAAATCAAACTGCCTTTTGATCCAGCTATACCACTGTTAGGAATATACCCCAGAAACACCATAGCACTGTTTGAAAAGGAGAAATGCACCCCCATGTTTATGGCAGCATTGTTCACAATAGCGAAGATCTGGAAAAAGCCCAAGTATCCGCCAGTGGATGAGTGGATTAAAAAGCTTTGGTACATATATACTATGGTATACTACTCAGCCATAAGAAATGATGACATCGGATTATTTACAACAACATGGATGGACCTTGATAACATTATACTGAGCAAAATAAGTAAATCAGAAAAAAACTAAGAACTATATGATTCCATACATAGGAGGTACATCAAAATGAGACTCAGAGACATGGACAAGTGTGTGTGGGGGTTATGGGGAGGGGGGGAGGAGAGGGAGGGGATTGGGGGAGGGGATTGGGGGACGGGAGGGGCACAAAGAAAACCAGTTAGAAGGTGACGGAAGACAATTGGTCTTTGGGTGATGGGAATGCTGCATAATGAAATGTCAAAATAACCTGGAGATTTCTCTCTGAACATATGTACCCTGATTTATCAATATCACCCCATTAAAATTAATAAAAATTAAAAATTAAAAAAAAAGAAATCATCTGCTTCATGTCATCCTATCATGCTTCTACACTTGGGAAGTTGATTCAGATAAAATGGAAATCAAGAGACCTAACCTTCTTTTTCTTTCTTTCTCTTTTTTTAAAGATTTTATTTATCTGTTTTTAAACAGAGAGGAAAGAGAAAGAAAGAGAGAGAGAGAAGGTGCGGAGGAGCAGGAAGCATCAACTCATATATGTGTCTTGATCAGGCAAGCCCGGGGTTTCAAACCTGTTACCTCAACGTGCCAGGTGGATGCTTTATCCACAGTGCCACCACAGGTCAGGCCTAACCTTCTTTTTCTACTGTGGCTCTTGGGGAAACCTGTCTCTGGCTCTCTTTGATGGCTAATTCCAGGCATTGACACAAAATGCAGAACCTTCTGCCTAAGTAGGAGGAGTCTCCACCTCTGCACTGTGACAATGCTGTGATTACCATTGTTCTGGATTACATTTTTTTTGTGTGTGTGTTTGTTTTTTGTTTCCTAAACTGCAAATGTTAAGACACATAAAATGGATTCATAACTTTTCCTTATCTCATGGAAGCAGTACTCCCTTGACATCAAATAGGCATGGCAGAAAGCCACGTGCCCCTCTCACAACAGATCTTAGAATTGTTGAAGAGTCAATAATCAGCTTCCAAGGACCACATCATCATTGTTCATTCGGCCATTTGTCAGCTAAAGTTGACTCTTAGCTCAAGAGTGAGAATTAGATGTTAATGAGACCATGTCTTTCCTTTTACAGTATACCCTCCATGACCTCCTCAGCAGGCCCAGAGGACAAACCAAGTCTATACAGGTGCTTAAAAAAGAATACATGACCTCACTCCCTCTACCTGTTTCCTCCCCAATTCCATCTCTTACTATTCTCCCGTTTGTTCACCTGGCAAAATCAACACTGGCTTCATTGCTTCATTTTAAACAGAACCCTCTGCCCCCAGCTCTGTTTACCCACTTTGACTGCTCTATTTCCCTCCAGTGCACTTATCACAATCTGACACATTATATATTTAACCAATTTATTTTATTTATTATCTGTCTCCCAACACTGAAATATATGCTTAAGAAGATAGGCTCCATCTTCTAGGGCAATGTCTGGCAAAAACAGGTGTTTCACTGTTTTTTTTTTGAATAAATTAATCTATGGCCACTCCTTGGCTCCTTATTGTTTTGTAGCTTGAAGTCATTTAATTTCTCCTAAAGGAGACAGCAAGGACCTCTTAGGAGAAAATCTGTATTTGGGCATGAATATGTATTTAGAGCATGTCAAATTCCACAAAATGTGTCATTTCATAACAACAAGTAAGCACCCACTATGTGCTTGATTCTGGGAAGACAGCATGCTTCCTTCCACAGAGGCGCTCACAGTCAGGACCAGGGCTGTTCCCTCTGACTTCACTGGGCAAAGGTGGCAGGTAAGGGAGTGAGTAGGGGAGAAATCAGCTGTTCTCTGCTAACAGAGCCTTGTACCCTTTAGAGTGGCAGGACAAAGGTGACTTTTTGTAATTCATGTACTCACAGGGCCTACTTTATTGTATTTTACCAATAATACTCCCTGGCTAGCAGCTGGCCCTAGTCAGTCCCTTCCTATGGACACCTCAAATACGGCCAGTCAACTTTCTAAGCTTCTAGCTTAACTACCAGCCTTCAAGGTTGATTTTTACAGACAGTGCTGCCTTTAGTTAAGTATGTGAGCATCACTTCCTAAAAAAACTGGAGGTTCTGGAACCTCCTTCATACAATACATCTCCCCACAAATGGCATTTGAAAGATGGCTAGCTGCTAATCTTCTGAGAGTAAAGTTGAGTAGGATCAAGAACTCAAAGCTCTTACTTTAATACTCTAAAATGTTTAGCTTTTTGCTTCTAGAGATTGTATAGACTTTCTTTTTTAAAAAAAATATTTTATTTATTGATTTTTAGAGAGAGCGGGGAGAGAGAGAGAGAGAGAGAAGCAGGAGGAGCAGGAAGCATCAACTCCCATATGTGCCTTGACCAGGCAAGCCCAGGGTTTCGAACCAGCAACCTCAGTGTTCCAGGTCCACGCTTTATCCCACTGTGCGACCACAGGTCAGGCGAGATTGTATAGAATTTCTAAACTGCTTTTAAGAGGCAAAGCATCACTTAACCTTAGTCTCTTTTTATTTCTTTTAGAAATTTATTAATTGATTAATTTGAAGCACCTATTGTTTATGCTTGGGATATTTGACCTAAAATATATTTGAAATAAAAATTTGTTTTAAAAAATGTCAAACACTCTGTGTTTGGCTGCTGTTCTCCAAATTAATTAAAATATTTCTAAGAATCATTTATACATGGTATGCAAAATTATTTTCTTGATTTGATTATTGTTATGAGTGACAGTGCTTTATTCAAGTTGACACAGAAACAATTGTGCTCAAGCCGATATTGTTGTATACACTTGCGTGGGGATTGAGAGTAACTGACTTCTTTGCTAGTGATGTTGATAACAGCATGAACTGTCTGTCTAGTCTGTTTTCTCCCACAGCTTAGCCTTCCAACATGATAGTTTTCATAATGCCACTCTGTCATCAAACCTAACTGTAATCAGTTTGCTTAATTGATCATCAACCAGAGATAATTCATCCAAGAACAGCTCCTAGAGGAGAAAAAGGGCAGAGGAAGAAGCCAGGCATGAAGTTACTCTGGAATCCGTTCCCTAATCTTCCTCTTGCATTGTGAGCTAGTAAAATCTGGCGTGTGATACATGCTTAGAGTTTGTTTACATATTATTAACTCAAGAGCAGTAAAACATGTGAAAACAATCTTTGTTTTAACCAAACACAGACTGTAATATAGCATAATCAATGGTCTGTGGAGAAAGGGTTTTCCCAACTTTTCAGTTGTGTTCTGCTCCTGATCTTGCTCCACAGAAGCCCCGCCTATCCTCTCTCATCCCCAATTTTATTTGTATTGATATTGTAAGGTCGGTGGATAGAGGGATAGTCATGTGGAGAACTCAGACCCGCCCACTTTGGCTAGGACCGCCCACAATCAAGCCCGCCAAAGGAAGCTTCCCAGGAACCATTTGGAAAGAAGCGATGGTCTGCCAGCCAGTGAAATTTCACCATGTCATAGTAGCTCCACTTCCCTAGAGGGACCCTTTAAATATCTCCCACGCGGTTTAATCCATGCAATTTCCCTAGCCTCCATTTTTTACCTCCATTTCTCTTTCTTTCCTCGGGGCCAGGGAACCTTGCTGGGCGGGGTGTGCGTTCTGTACTCAATAAAGCCGTTCATTTATTCCACACTTTGTGGCTCCGGCCCTCTTCCTTCCTTCTCCGCGGGGAAAAAACCTTACAGATATTCTATCACCTTTCTTTGTTGCACAGCATTTTCAAGTCTTTTCCTTTCTCAGCTGATTTCTTCTTCTTTTTTTTCTTTGGTTTGTGCTTATTATTTTTATTGTGCTTTTTTTTTTTACTATTAAATGAGAGACGGGGAGGCAGACAGACAGGCTCCCGCATGTGCCCCTACTGGGATCCACCGGGCAAGCCCCTCACCAGGCGATGCTCTGCCCATCTGGGGCTGCTGCTCCGTTGCTTGGCAACTAAGCTATTTTAGTAACTGAGGCAAGGCCATGGAACCATCCTCAGCGCCCAGGGCCAATTTGCTCAAACCATTTGAGCCATGGCTGCAAGAGGGGAAGAGAGAGAGTGAGAGAATTATGAGGTAAAGATGGAAAAGCAGATGGAGATCCTCTGTACCCTGACTGGGAACTGAATCCAGGATTTCCACACACTGGGCCAATGCTCTAGCGCTGAGCCAACTGGGCCAGGGCCTACTGTAGTTTTTTAAAAATTAATTAATTAATTTTTAATTTTTTGGGCTGATATTGTTCACCAAACCATACAGGTTTTCAAGTGTACAACTCAAATATAACACCATCTACATATAGCATCGTGCACCCTCCAACCCAAACAAAATCTCTTTCCATTCTCATTCCCTCCTCCTTTTTCCTCCTTCCCTTCCCTCCTCCTCCCTTTCCTCTGGTTATTGCCACTCTGTCAACTAATTTTTTTGTTAATGGAGTTGCCTGGACCTGCCATGTTTTATCCCTAAAATCTTGAACCCTGTGTCTATATCATCTGCCACCACTTTCTCACTAAACTACCCCACAATCTAGCTTCAGCATGCACTGCATTATTCAATTGGCTTTCTCAAAAGACTTCTTGTAATTGCCATATTTAATGACTTATTCTGTGTCCAAATCCTCCACATTAATTCTGTAGCACCTAACATGCCTTTTCATGGGGAAACTACATGCTTAGTGAAACTCCATTTTTTTTTCTAGTCAGAAAATGATGACAGTCTCCTGGTGTGTCCTCTACCTCATTGGTCTCTTTTTCTGTCTACTTTGCTCTCCAAACCCTAAGCAAATTCAGAATGTTAGGTCTCAATCACTTCTTTGTCCCACCCTTTCCACTACTGATAATGGAGCAACTACTCACTCTGCAACTCAGGCAACAAAGCAACCACAAACTTCCTGGATCTGGCTTTCTGTTCTTTTAACTTTCTGAATATTTCTCCTGGGGCAATAAGACTTGAGCCCCCTACCCCCTTAAAGGCAAGATACTTCCAACCTCTTTTTCAAGTGTCATTCTCTTTTAACTATTTACATGTCTGAGGAGATTTACAAACCCAAGATTGCAGGGGAAAATGCTTTTTGCTCTCTTGTTTACATCCCAGGGAAAGGCTATGCTGCTGAAGGAGCTCTGTCTCCCTTCTTCTCTGCCTCACCCTCCTTCTCTGAGTTTAGACAAGATTCTGTAGCATATGCTCAGGAAATATCTGCAGATTGATGAAATGTACAGACTGATACTTAAAAATCTGACCACCAACCAGGCCATGGCAGAGTGGATAAAGCGTCGAACTGGAATGCAGAAGACCCAGGTTTGAAACCCTGAGGTCGCTGGCTTGAGCACAGGCTCACCAGCTTGAGTGTAGGCTCACCAGCTTGAGCACAGGGTCACTGGCTTGAGTGTGGGATCATAGACATGATCCCATGGTCGCTGATTTGAGCCCAAGGTTGCTGACTTGAGCAAGGGATCACTTGTTCTGCGGTAGCTACTCCCCTCCCCCTCCCCCCCCGTCAAGGAATATATGAGAAAGGAATTAATGAACAACAGAGATGCCACAATGAAGAATTGATGCTTTGTATCTCTTTCCCTTCCTGCCTGTCTGTCCCTCTCTCTGACTCTCTCTCTCTCTCTGTCTCTGTCACACACAAAAATAATCTGACCATTGAAATATCTTGTATCTTTAAATAACCAGCTCAAAGTCACCTGTATCTTGAAGCTTTTCTTGACCTCTCTGCTGTGATTTATATTCTCACTCCTTTTAGCCTTCATTGCACCTCTTTCATAATGTGTGTTTTACCTTATATTTTAAGCATGTTATACAAAAGTTTAGTGTCCCTATCAGCTATTTTATACATGCTCTTGAGAACAAGCACTGTTATACATAGTGTCTTGAAGTCCCCTGGTGTTCTTAACACACTTCCTTGTGTAAAGCAACAGCTAAATACCTCTGTGTTGAGTTTATGTTAGTTCAAGGACTAAAATGCTCGCAGTGGAAATCACACAGTTCCTGCTCCTTGCAGGTTTGCAGAATGTCCCTTTGTACTATTGGCTTATGGTGCTTTTCAGTCACCCAGTTGGTCAGAATTTCATTTCCCTTATAAATGGGGTTAATAATATTTATCTAATGGGTGACTCAGAGGATTCTTTAATTAATGATGAAGCACGTTTCAAGATCCTTAGAGGAAATAAAAGGAAAAACATTATTATATCTCTTATTACTGTAGTTAGCTGTTATTAAACTCTCCCATAAACCGGAACCAAGAACAATTTAAAGCCAAACTGATAGTTTAATAAGAAGCAGCTATGGGTTACCAGAGTTGAGCTAACATAAACACTTTGGCAAAAATTATTCCCTTCTGTTTTTATTAATGCAGGATAAGGTGAGCTTTCAGAGTCTCAGTTTCCTCGTCTGCTTAATTAAGACATTGGATGAGATCATCTCGAAGGTCCCTTCTAGCTACAGCACTTGGCAAATCTCTGATTTTAATAACACCTCAAATCTCTGACTAATTGAATGGTCCTATGTGTGTATCACTATAACTGCTTTCTATTAAGGGTTGTTTTTGGACAAAGAATTAAAAGACAATGTAATTTTTTTTTAAATCATTTGATTAAATTATATAACTATTTTATAGAATATTATATAAATTCGTAGAATATTATATAAATTCTTTCAGGGAACTAGAAATTGCAAATCTAAGCTTCTGAATCTTAGTGTCCCAGAAAATTTTTTCCCATAGGGTAGAAAATGATCAAAAAATATTCAGATGCACACTATCACTCAAGCTAATCAGACTTCCTCACAAATAGAAATTAATGTCTCCCATCAGCATGTCCCCTGGGGCTCTAGGTAATGCTTATCAGTGTTCCCCTAGGAGGATTTCCAGAAGCAAGGCAGCTCAGGGAGGATGCTAGGCATTTGGCAACAAACCAAGTAGTACTCTGTTGTTTTGGAAGATACCTGTAGAACAGATATTCTGAATATCTGACTGAACTGTGAGAGGTGCTTGCAAAGAAAGTGTTTTAGAAAACTTCTCCATCAGCTCCTTCTGCCTGACTTGAGTGTTCAGAATAATCTTGAAAAGTCAGAACCACTGGAGTGTAGGGCTTTGTAGCTTGCTCTTTGATGTCCAGATCAACACTGTTCTCACCTATGCCCTGCTGTCCTCAGGAGTTGTCATGATAGATTTTAGAAAAGGTATTATGATAAAAATAACAAGTTTATTCTCAACATTTCTTTTTTAGGTGTACAGTGCAGAATGGTTAACTACAAACACATTCTTGTACAACAGATATCTAGTACTTTTTCATCTTTCATGATTGAAACTCTCTACCCATGGAACAATTCCTACTGCTTCCCCCAGCCCCTCGCAGCCACCGTTCTACTTTCTGTGTTTCCTTGTTTAATCCATGTGAAGTTTGACTACTTTGGAGACCTTGGATAAGTGATATCATGCAGTGTTTGTCTTTCTGACAGACTTATCTCACAGCATAATGTTGTACCATATGAAAGAATTTCTTTTGTTTGGAAGGTTTTATCCCCAAGATTCTAGTATTTCTAGTGCCTGTTTTTCATCTGTTTATTTGTTGGGAGGAAGAGAAACTTCCTTAAATATTTGAATAAAAGAATTACTCTCCCAGATCAATGCCAGAGTTTGGGTCCCATGGTCCATGAAACAAGTTTTAAGAGGCTTTAAAAATATACTTGGATCACATTAAAATGACATCATGGTACTTCAGAGAAAGTAACAAACTAAGGAAAAAAGAGTAAACAGAAAACACAGCCCCCTCTTCTCAACCAACAACATATTTTAAGTGACAAAAATGAATTGTTAGCTTCAGTATTATTTGGAGGAAAACAACATCTTCAAGTGGTCATCAGGTGGATTGGTGTATGACTTCATGAGAACTTTGTGCTTGTGAATCCTGCAGCATTAATAAAATAGATACAATAAAATAAACAGAGCTTAGCAGTAAACATGAAACATTCCAGGGTTTACTTCATGACCTTATTCTTTTCCCACAGAAGTTTCAGAAGGGTAAATAGTATGGCTTTTAGACTAAGGTATAAGCACAGCATTACCACTTAACTACTTGTCTTTGAACCACCTCTCTGGGCCTTAGTTTTCTGATTTGTAAAATTAACATCTTATCTGTTTTGTACAGTTGTAGGGTAAGGAGATGTGATTAGGTAAGCATTCGGACACGTTTTTGACCCCACACAGTCTGGGCACAAATAAGTGCCCTATAAATAAACATCTGATCTAGACCCTTGGACTGCTAGTGCTGCCAACCCTCACTGAAATATCAAGGCATCCTAACAGATCTGTCTTCTGCTCAGAGAAATACTGTTTTTAAGAGGTTGAACATACAAAAGAGATAAATTAGGCGTTGACTACTGGCTTTACAAAAGGAGTCTTTGATTGACAATAAGATTAATGATTCCTGATTTTGCAGCAGCTCATAGGTCTGTTTGTAAACCCTGCTCTGAGCTTTCCACAATTCTCTCCAATCTGAAAAGATTCCTTCACTGAGCAAGTTCCTCTAACCCTCATAAACCCGACTCGATTTCTCACATTTTTGTTTCTCTACAAGCTTTTGAGATGACTGTGACTGGGTAAATTGTACTATGTGTATTCATGTCTTACAGAGCTTCAGAAAGAAGTACAAATTAGGGCAGCCTGACCTCCCATGCAAGTTATTTCCATATATCCTCGTCCCATCAAAAAATAAATAAATAAAACTGTCATAACACCTGAGCTATTATGAATTCCAACAGGATTACAAATGTGATATTTACATTGCCCATAATTAAATCCTCTGGTTACATGAGTTGGTGCTTGACCCAACCATTCTTTTGGCTCAAAATGGAAACAAGCAGCCAGTCAGTGGAATCCTTTTTACTTTCTCCAAAGCTCCTACTTTGGTCCAGAGACAGGCATCCGGGACACATTAAAACACACAAGTGTCCTTCCAGCCACATTTCCGAGGTTTCTGGAGCAGGTGATCATTAATGCAAATTTATGGGCTATTACAGAATTTTTAAAAAATGTGTCGTGGTTGAATAAAAACCATAAGCTTTTCACACTTACTTTTTAATTACCAAATATGTAAAAAGGGAAGTTACAGATTTAGCTGCACTGGCTTCTAGAAATGGTATTGAGCTAAACATTCCTTGACAAAAATTTTTTTAAATCTCCTGAAGGAGGGTGATTTCTTTGGCAAAAATTTAGATTTCCTATATTTAAAAATGTTGTATAAGGACCTGAAGCAAACACTGTGTCAAAGAAGGGTCTGTTGTTAACACTCCTGTCCATGCCAAAGTGCCGGGCTGCAGAAGCCCAGGAAAGCTCTGGTTGGCGTGTTGGGGTGTGCGTGAGTGTGACAGTCTTGCTGGAAACTTCTCTCCTGCACTTTCCCTAAGAACTTTAGTCAAACTGAAAGAAAGCAAATAATTCAGAATACTATTCGTTCCTGTTTAAATTTAAAGTAAGAACTAAGCTAAACATGGTTTTATGAAAGGGGTATTTTAAGGAATGAATGGGTTAGTCAGCCAGTCCATGAGGAGATTTTAAACAAGCTATTGCTACATCTCAATAAGGAAATATGTCTGAAGTGGAGATCTTTGCTTTCTTAGAAAATACATTTTTGGTGTTGTTTTAAAACATTCTATGTTCATCACAGTTAACAATTCTCTTGTCTTGCTATCCCAACATGTTCAGTTTTTTTCATTTATAATAAGCCCACACAGCTGCAATTTGACCCTTTGTTTTTTCTTATACAGCTTTGTTTTTTAGATTAGCACAAAGACTTAAGAAATTTTTTTTTAATTAAAATAAAGGATGAGTTCTGGAAGTAGCAAAAACAGATATGTTTTTTCATGTTAATCGCCAGATCACTTTGTTTCTATTGTGCTTTATTAAATGTACTATTTCCATTGTCATTTTTTTTCTGACCCTAAGATTAGAAAAAACTGATTATTAAAAGAAAACATTTATTGTCACTCTGCTTAGCTTGCACTTTAAGTATAAGAAAAACATTTTCTGAGATTCCTTGCAGGCTGAAAATGTTTCACCTAATTTGTTTGCATTTTTAATAACAGTAAAGAAAGCAAACCTTATGATAATAGCATTTAGCATTAATTTTTAATAACCTCATGCCTTTTAAGCTGTCCTTTATATTTTGGTGGGGAAAAGAACTTTCTATAAGAAATTAGTCAGAAAATAAGTTCAGTTTTGGTGCCTTCCTTATTCTTGGAATCTACCAGACAGTCAATGACATGGGCTGCCAAATGTTTCTGAACGCGCTTCTTCAGAACAATGCCCAGGTGATAGTTTTTTAATTTTCTGTTTGGTAATATTTGCTCTCTTTTCATGGTTGGATTCTCCTTAGCTCTGGAGTTGTGAGCTTGCCTAAAATATAGCCTTTAAGATTGATTACTTCCAACCTGAGGGTCCCTAGAATTGTCTGTTGGGTCACTGTAAAGAGCTGAGCAAAGCAAAATTTATCCTTTAGTCATTCATCAAAGTAATGAAAATTTCTGAATACCTACTGCACACTAAACCTTGTGCAGGGCACTAGGGGGCATAGCAGTGGTCAGTTCAACCATGGTCTAAAACAACGTAGCTGTGGGGACACATCTAGGCTTCTCTATGTTCTTTGTAAGGAGCCTCTGTGATTGCCTTTTGTGCTTGGAAATGTTTAGCAGAATCTTGACTTCCTCTCCATCTCACCCCACCACTCCATGTCTGACCTGTTCTGGCTTTGGAGTTCTCTTCTGTAAAATGAAATAATACCTCCCTCATTACATTGTTGTGAGGATTAAATGGAAGATGTTTAATATGATGTCTGGCACAAAGCACACTTATCAAAGTAGACTTATTTGCATTGTCATTGGCAATAATGGTAATAGTTCCAAAGTAAAACTATCATTTATTTTCTTCCATGTATTTATATAATAAGCTCTTTGTAGGACATTTTTAAGAATATAATCTATAATTCTCTCAACAATCCTCTAAGCTAAGTCTGGTCAATTAAGTCCAGAAAATTTAAGTAGTTTACCCAGAAATATTCAGGAATATCCAGCTACAGGAATAGCCAGGTACCCTACTATTCTGAAGGACCTGCCCCCTCAGTGGACTAGACAACAGAAAAATGACTAATGGCTTGATGACCCAGCTCTTACTTGAGGAAAGTGGGGGTGGGAGGAGAGAGTCCCCCTCACAGATATTTTCAGGAACCACATCCAGGTCCACAACCCTAACACCAGCAATGGGGAGCAGATCAGCTCAGGTATATCGTCCCGCTTCACCACCCCATTACTTTGTGTTGGAACAGGGAAGATCATGAGAAAGCCATCTCCTGAGCACAGAAAATCTAACCAATGTCACTCGAGTCATGTGACCTAGAAGAGGATTTTGGCATTTCTAGACATCAGTTTCCCTACATAAAATTAGAAGAGCTAGTTCTAAGATTCCTCCTCTCTAGATAAGAAAGTGAAAGTAACTATTGAGTGCTTTTGAGCTTTACACCTACCTGGTAATCCAGTCAATCCTTCCAGTGACCCTTTCAGAACAAGAAATTATTACTTATGATTTTACCCAAGGTTGTTCAGCTACTCAGTGATGGAATCAGCACAGAAACCTAAGTCTGTCCAACTCCAAATCTAAAGATCTTTTCCTATCACACCACTGCTGGGTTCATATTCATTTCTTAGTGACTTGGACCTCTTCTACCTTCCACCAAAGATCACAGATTATCGGTTGCCATATGTATTCTGAAACAGATATCATCCAACCTTGAAGGGCTTCCCTGATTTTCACAGGAGTTGCAAAGAAGAGTCACACTGCTCTCTGAGTGACTGACATCTTTTTTATTCATGTTTTCTAACCTAGATTATCTTAGCACTCTTTTTATCACTGCTTTTCACACAGTTGTAGAATCGCAAGGTGGCTTTGGGTCTGGCTGCCTGGATCTCAGGGAAGCTCTCCTTCTGACTCTGTGTTGTTGAGCAGGGGGAAACTTATCCAACTGCAAACATTCTACATCCACCACCCTATCCTAACCTAAATACTTGCACAGCCACACTCTTGCTGCTAGCAAATTTGCTGAAGTAGAATTTTTAATTAAAATACTCCCTAGCTTCTATAGTTCCTTTCTTATTTAAGCTACGTTTCAAGTAGTTATTATGCTTAACACAGCGTCTGTAAAATGGAAATTTAAAAATTGAAGGTTGAATGCCAAAATTGAGACAAATACCAATAAGCATTCTTATGCTATTCTTATGTGCAATGCCTTTGAAAGCCAGGCCTTCCAGGATTTTCCATGTGTTTGAAAATAAGAACTCACAAATCCAGCTTACACCTGATGTAATTATTCCCCATCCTGCATTTCTGAGATCATAAAAATAACAAGACTATTCCACCAAAGGCAAATAATACTTAGAAACAATTAGGAAAAGTTAATGAAAGGAATAATTAAATGTATGTTAGATAACAATATATCAAACACATTTGTGTCTGCAATGAATATCATTTCAAGAGCAGAGTTCTGACTGATGTCAGCATGAATCTTTATTCTGCCAGATTCTCATACAACTGCCAAAATATTTTTCCCCTGTGGGATTGTAAAATCAAGTATATTCCGGTTCTCACCAGATACAATAGTGTTTCACATTACTGTATTTAGACTTTTGCATTCCAATAATGCAGCAGGGAAGCAATTCTTGAAACACTGCTCATTTTAAGCACTTTAATTGTAAGTAATCCAAATGGCCAGCATTTATATCTGCCTGGTTACTTCTCCCAAACTTGTTAACTGCATTTTGAAAAATTCCATTTTAACTTATCTGTATATATATTTTTAAACAAAACAGAATATATATCTGTGTGGGAGAAGGTATTCTACAAGTCCACTTGAAAATGGGATGGCTTCAGGCCATCAGTCTTTCAGGAGTGGAGAATATTGTTTAGCCCTACATGGACACATACAGTGAAAATAAGAGCTCTTCAATTTCCAGGATGTGTTTCACCTGTTGGGAGCAGTCCACACTACGCCTGCTTTACTCTACTTTAAGTCTGTCATTTTAGCTAGAGACAAAAAAAATTAATTCTCCTGTAAAAGCAACTCTGTCTAGAAATAATGGTTTTCCAGATAAGCTTCTCACTTTGAAAAATCTTTCCTTCTTTGTAAAGTTTCAGTATTTCTTTACACAATTAATGGAAAAAAATACTAAAGATACTTAATAGTTAAGGGTGAAATATATATAAATAATAGTAAATGTCTGATGTGACAAAATTACATATGACCTCATATTTTTTTTCACAGCAATTCACTTGCAGAACACAAAACAGCTAGTGCTATTTTCTCTAGAGGAAAGTCAGCCCCTAAAGATTTTCTCTACACACATAAGTGCAACAGTGTTAAAAACAGCACTTTCTCCACTTAGGTTGAGGATTCAGTTATTTTATTATGTTGGCATGGGCCCTTCTGGCAACCTTGTCCCATGGAATGAGCTTATAGTCAAAGAGAACTCGGCAGTCTCTGTCATCTCTGCTGCATGCTATGCTATGTGCTACCTGCAAAATATTTCTGGTTATCCTCACTTTCAGACACATTGTTGAGTTGTATTTCTTGGCTCTTTGTAGTTGAGCAATTTGTGAATTGAGAGTGAAGTGATGTGTGTCAGTTCCAGGCCTGAGTCTTTAATCATTGGTATGAGACCTTGTAAAACAATTTTTTCTTCTACACTGCCAACTGGCAATTGGCAATATTCAAGAACTCAGTGTGAGTTCTAAAGTAAAAGATATGGAGGTAAGTGAAAGCCAGTATAGGATGATCGTGTAGCTGGAATGAGAAATAAATCCTTTTTTGTTGTGTTTCGTTTTGGGGCTTTTTTTTTGTATTTTTCTGAAGTGAGAAGCAGGGTAAGGCAGAGAGACAGACTCCCGCATGTCCACAACCGGGATCAACCCGGCATGCCCACCAGGAGGTGATGCTCTGCTCATCTGGGGCATTGCTCTGTTGCAGCTGGAGCCATTCTAGTGCCTGAAGCAGGGGCCATGGAGCCATCCTCAGTGCCCGGGCCAACTTTGCTCCAATGGAGCCTTGGCTGCAGGAGAAAAAGAGAGAGACAGAGAGAAAGTAGAGGGAGAAGGATGGAGAAGCAGCTGGGCGCTTCTCCTGTGTGCCCTGGCCGGGAATCAAACCCAGGACTTCCACGTGCCATGCCAACGCTAAGTATAATTTTAATTACTACTATTTTGTGAGAAAGTCTTTGCAAACAGAAAGGTAATGTACAAATATTTCCACTATAAAAATATAAATCAACAGTTTTGAAGAAAGCAGAAAGAAGATTGTCAGCATGTGTAATCCTTACTTCCCATGAAGAAAAATAAGTTCAAAAGAAATTAGAACCAAAATTGCTATTGCCTGATTTTAATTAAATGAATCATTGCATGAGGCACCAAGCCAAGAAAACTAGTGAGTCTGAAACCTGGATGACACTGATATCTGGGACATAGACCTTGGTTCTGGGATTCATTCTGAATTGCACAACGTTGCCATATATCCTAGTGGGGACATAGGTTAAAGGTTCAAGAAAATTATTACAGTAATAGCTATAAGTGCATATAGATTTCTGTCCCTACGGTATAATGTACTTTTTTTTTTCTCTTAAAATTGTGTTCTTGCATCAATCTGGATAGGCTGGTCGAGGCAACAGTAACAAAGGACTTAGAAATCTTGGTGGCTTATCATAAAAAAGGCTTATTTCAACCCTGGCTGGCTAGCTCAATGGTAGAGTATCGGCCCGGTGTGTGGAAGTCCCAGGTTCTATTCCCAGCCAGGCCACACAGGAGAAGTGCCCATCTGCTTCTCCATCCTTCCTCCTCTACTTTCTCTCTGTATCTCTCTTTTCTTTCCACAGCCAAGGCTCCATTGGAGCAAAGTTGGCCCAGGCATTGAGGATGGCTCCATGGCCTTTGCCTCAGGGGCTAGAATGGCTCTGGTTACAGCAGAGCAATGTCCTAGATGGGCCGAGCATCGGCCACTGGTGGGCATGCCAGGTGGATCTCAGTCAGCCTTATGCGGGAGTCTGTTTATCTGTCTCCTCCTGCTTCTCACTTCAGAAAAATGGAAAAAAAAATACTTAACTGACGATGTTGATATAAGCATAATTGAGATATTGCATGCTAATAAAGCTTTGTTAACTACAAAATCCTTCACATGGCGAATCATTAACATCTCTTCTAATAACTACAATTTTTTCCAGGTAGACAGGTAAATAATTTCACCATGTTACAGATATGGAAGTTATGGTTTTAAGAGGTACAGTGACTTGCTCAGAGCATTTAGTGTGTTGTAAAGCTCATCAATGCCTGGATTCCAGGTCCATTTTTTTTTTCATTTTTACCACACGGACTGGAGAGAAGCTCGTGTTCTAGAAGCACTGTCGTACAAAAGTAGGTCTAGGACTCATGGATAGTACAGTCCTTTGGGCTTTCTATGTTTTCAGTATGCTTTGCAGTGTTAAAGATTATCATATCTGCTGATTTCTTATTTTTCTCAGTGGAAAAATTTGCAAGAACTGGTCTCCTGTAGAGAAAAGGCTAGATAGTCCACAAGGTTCATGTTGTGGATAAGAAACCATTTTTCAGTGAGAGGAGACCATTATAGTATGTCTGTTTGTTTCTCTAGACCCCAGCTGAACTCCTAACTGAATGAGGATGCTTAGACAAGAGGCCCCAGCACTTCTTTTGGCCCCGCGCTTTGCATCTTCATTTCGGAATCTGACTCTCACAAAGTACACATTATTTATGTATATAAACTTGCTCTAAGCCAAATCAATTTAAATAAATATTTTATCAGTTTGCTTTACTGTGTGCTGTGTTGTTTTTTCTTTGTAATAATGGTGAGAATCTATTGCTCATCTAAGCACAAATGTAGGACAGTCGAGCACACCATGTTTGACTGAGTAATGATGGTGGTGGTGAGGGAGCACGTCTCTCATGGGAAATTTGAGCAAAAATTAGAAACTAAAGTGTACTACACAGTGAAAAAGTGAGTATTACTATTTCACAGAATGTATGGAAGGTTGATGGTGCATAGTAGAAGAACCTGGACACTGAAGAGACAAACACGGTTGATTTTTGCTATTTGTGGGAGTTATGGTCTATAAGGTCATTGAGAACAGTGAATTAATGAATATTGAATAAAGCATTGGTCTTAAGGGAAATACAAGGTTTTGATTCCTGAGAGCCTCTGGTCAGACAATCAATACATAGCCTTTTTTATGTATGTGTTTTATATATATCATTAACATTGGACTCATTGCTAGCAGCACTATAGCTCATACTTAAATGAAGCTATCTAACACATTCATTTTCTTCATAAGACATATCACACCCTTCTTACACTTAGAAACACTAGACAGCACTTCAGCCCTAAGCTTCTGGGCCTTTTAAAACAGCAACATTACTAAAAACAAAAGTACAAAACGTGAAAAAATATGGCACTAAATAGACTGTAAAACAAGACTCCTGTTTACAGCGTGGGAGCTGGCTGACAATAGGCAGAGTGTTGCCTTGTTTGACCTCAGTGGGGAGCATTCATGTTGGGTGACTCAAACTTTTGCTGCTCCCTACGTTCCTGCAGGAAGAAAGCTCTGCAAGTACTGATTTTGGGGTTACAAATACAGTTAGTGAGTAGGTAAATTCGCAAATACAAATTCTTGAAAAATGAGGATCACTTGTATCAGGTTTGAATCCTGGTTCTGCCACTTCTTGACTTGGTCAAGTGGTGAAAGCTCCTTAGGCCTTAGTTTCCTCATGTCTGAAAGAATGATAATCCGAATGGTTTTTTAGGGCAGTAGAGGATGACATCAAATGGGTATAAGGCACACAGCATATAGCAGAAGTTTAATAAATGATAGCTACCTTATTTCCATCATGGAGCTAAATAGGGAGGAAAAACATGTCTTGGTAGAATGGAAACATAATAGGTATGCCAGAAAAGATCTGGTTTCAAATCCAATTTCACTTAGTAGCTGTGTGACCTTAGACAAGTTATCTTTTATGAGACAATTTTCTGCTCTGTAGAATGAGTTCAATAACATCAAATTTATAGTAATGTCTAGGTGTGTGAATGTGTACAATAAATTGGAAAAGTGACTGTCCTGGCATATAATAATTTCAAGAAAAGTGAGTTGGTTTCATTCTCCACAACCCTATACTATTTCATTATCAAGTAGAATTTTTACCCATATGTTGTATATAATTATAATTTAAAATAAAATATCCTTTGAACTTGTCTGATGGTTACATAATATTATGCAAAATAAACAAATCAAAGGCAATAAAGCATTCATAGGCACAGAAATAAATATGCTACTATCTTCTTCCCCTTCTGTATAGAAAAGGAGCAAAAGAAACTTTACATAATTTTGTTCTGATATTTAAAAACAAGATCTGAGCATTATAATGTAAAAGAGAAAAATATGGACACTGTTCTTTCAAACTTTCATAAAACTACTTCATTTTAAGGATTTCTTAGTACATTTGGTGAAGGACAATAGACCAGTTAGACTATCTTGAAATCTGATTGAAGAGGAATCTTTCACATGGATTAAACAAGGATCAATGACAATAACAAAGATGGTGAGGAACTGTTGAGATGATACTGAGGTCAGAATACAGTTGTGCACAGGTGGAAAGCAGATATTGATAAAAGCTGATTTTAAAATGAACTAGGACATACAGCAAGAGAATTAAGAAACAAATAAAACGAAGGATTGTTAGAAAAGGTCTTATTAGGAACTTTTCTCTATTAGGTAGTTCTTGATTTTAATTCATAGTGTCCTTATGTAATATCCATTGAATACACAGATCCAGGAATAGATTAAGACACCTAGAATACCCCTGACTTTCCACTAGGCATTTGGAGAAGAGCCTAACCAATGGCTGCACTTTCAATACTGAGGATGATCCTGAATTTGTGGCAATGACCCAGGGAAGGAAGAGTAAAGAACAAAAACCCCATGAGGGCTGTCTACTTTAGGGACCAGAGATAAAAGTGAGAAAACTCTTTATTAGATTTAATTTTCGGACTTTCGCTTCATAGAGGTATACTCTAACATTCTCCCTATATGTTTTCAGGTTTGAGATCTTGACTTGTCTCATAAACCATAGAACCTCATACTCCCATAGCATGTATGGACAATCTTTTATTACTCAACTTATTTTGAAATGAGTGTTGATCTGAATTGTGAATGAGGCTCTGGTTTATATGGACAATGACAAGTTTACGATTGATGAATAACTGTTCATTAATCTTCACTGGTGTAATTGAGAATTAATAGCTCCATTTTGTTTGCAAGAAAAACCCACATATGGAGAGATGAAATAACTAGAATTGGGCAGAAAAGCAAGACAGAAAACAAACAACAAACCCTAGCACCAGATAAAGACAACACATGATCAAGAACTTTCTAGACCTTGACTTCTGATTCAGACTGCTTCTGATGGAATAGACCGTGTTTTTAGTTATCAATAAAAATTTATAATATTCAATGGTTGTTTAAATAATGCAAGTGAACTAGTTTTTAATCAAACTTTTGACTGTTACCTAATTTAAACTTGTACCTTAAAGCTTCATTTTAGAAGCTTTTCCCTTATTAATCACAATATCTTAAGTATTGTTAGTCTCTGTCAAAAACCCCCACAAAACTTGTTTTTTTCCCCCAGAAATATAAACTGAGAATTTAGCAATCTGCTTTGCAGAAATTTTCAGTGAATGCATACAGGAGTTCAGAATAGAACGTATAGGATTCAAACATATTCTTGTCATATAAAATTAATTTAAAAATAAAAGTGAAATGTGATTGCTCTGCTGTACATATATGTGAGCATGTTAACCATTAATCTCAGAAAATACGTTTTACATTTCAGGTCTAAACATTGTTAAGTAATTTCTGATTTAAATGTCAGTTTCCATGAAAAATAATATAAAAATAATATGGCATAGAGATATTTTTTGTTCCCTCATGGTTTCAAAAGGTAAATTTTGGTGACTTTAGTGCAGTTTTATTAATTTTATTGAATGATTACTTCCTTGAAAAGACCAGCATATTACCTATTTAAAAGTTATTGCTTTACTTCCAGGAGACTATTTGGAAATCAATCCTTGCATATAATCAAGAATATTTAAGTGGTGAATAGTATATGATTCCATTCAGCAGGTCAAGTCCTTCAGCTATCTATAAATGTATCTTTTTAAAACAAGAGAAACTTTTATAAAATGGTAGTCACAAGATAATACTGTACTTGGTTTAAGAAAAATTTTAGGCTAAAGCTGTCTTGCTATTGTATGACACAAAATGGTTAACTTCATAAAACACTTACATAAATTTGCTGGTAAGAGTCTGTTACAGGATGAATTATGTCTCTTTCCCTTCCTCCTAAGTCATTTGTTGAAATCCTAATTTTCAGTAAATCAAAATGAAAACTTGTTTGGAAATAGGTTTCTTGCAGATGTAATTAGCTAAAATGAGGTTTTACTAGAGTAAGGTGGACCCCTGATACAATATCACAAGTATCTAATGAACAAGGGAGATTTGGACACAGACTCATGCACAGGGTATCACCATGTGAAGACGGGAGTCATGTTGCCATGAGGCCTGATACAGACCTTTCTCTAGTGCCTTCACAGGGAACATGACCTGCTGACACCTTATTTCAGACCTCTAGCCTCCAAAATTGTGAGAGAATAAATTTCTGTGCTTAAACCTCTCAGTTAGTAGCACATTATTATGGCAGAGCTAGAAAACTAAGAGTTCTTTTGGGTTTTTTTTGTTTTTTGGAAAAAATAGATTAGCTCTTTTTCTCTCCTTGGATGTCTATAACAATGTTGAAAGTGGTTTGGTCTTCAATAAACAGGAACATAATTTCAAGCCTTAAATTTCCTCAAAAAAATGCAAAGCCTGCTCCTTTTAGATCTGGTCTTTAAATCACATGTCTCTCACTTTTAATAGATAGTACAGAATACCTGAACAAACTGGATTTTTGGAGATGCCGGGTGAAGGTCTTGATGTAGTTTGTAAGGAAAAGCATTAGAACATAAGAACCTATGAGTAATTTCGGCCATGTGTCCAGGAAAGGGAGGCTGTTCTGAGACTAGCTGATAATTAGTCTCTCTTATTCATCTGCAGAGCAGTACAAAGAATTCTTCTGACTCTCAGTGTGATGGAACACTCTCCTTTCTGCGGCTCTGACTCATTGGGAGTAGGTCTACCTGTACGGAACACTGGCTTGGTGTGCCTTCCATTTATATTAGAAATGATATTTTAATACCTACTGTTTCGGGAAAGAGGCAGTGTTTTCAACTAATGTGAAGAAATTCATGGGGACTGCTACAGACTAAATGTTTGTGCCCCCTCAAAATTCTTATGTTGAACCCTAACACACAAGATGATGGTACTAGAAGGTGGGGTCTTTGAGAAGTCCTCAGGATCATGAATGGGATTGGTGCCCTTATAAAGGAGAGCTCCCTAGGCGCTTTTTACACACAAGGAAACAGTGAGCACACAACATCTGTGAGGCTGGAAGCCGGCCTTCACCAGATACCAAATCTGCCAGTGCATTAATCTTGAATTTACTAGCTTCCAAATGATGAGAAAGAAATTTTTGTTGTTTCAAAGACACCCATTCTATGGTATTCTGTTCTAGCAGCACAGAATGACTAAGGCAGGGACCAACACCTTTTTAAACCTACCAAGAATAGGATTTGGAGAAAAATTGGGTTGTAAAGTCTCCTGAGTGGCCGGTCAACTGGTCTTGATACCCTTGTGGAGGAGACAAAGGAGCACAGCAGCTCTCAGCACCTAATGTGTGCCTGGGCCCCAGGACAGTCATTAAGTCCTTTACAACAGTCCTGTGAGGGAAGTACTCTCTCCCTTTTATACATAAGGAAATAGTGGCTCAAGGTTAGATAATTAGTAAATGTCATCACCAGTTTCCCAAAGCCCAAGATGTCTATATTTCTGCTTTAAAAAAGGACATGCTATTATTATTATCCCTGTTATTGTTGTTACTCTATTGCCTCCAAACATATTAGGTAAGAAAGTTAAAGACACAAACACACCATATAATGTTTCTGCAACATGATGGCATACATGAACTGATCCAGGCTATGGAAATACTTGTCTCCTAACCTTTTATTTATGATTGTGTATTTTTTAACTAGGGATTTTTAAATATGTTACAGTGCTGTTTCTCCACTCTCCTCCAGAATGACCACCTGCAACAGGCAGGATGCTTATAAAAATACGCACAGTCCAGAAATCTACTCTCCGTTGACTGAATTGAAATGGGTAAGGGATGACATGAAGTGTGCATTTTTAAAGAATACTCCCCCAGGTGATTCTTATGCAAATTAAAGTTTGAGAGCTACTGCAGTAAAGGTTGGGGAATCAAAGGTCTCTCAGGAAAATTTTTTGCCTCTGGCACACTGAGTTTCTAAATGTAGAACTCATGCCAGGCTCCGTTGTTACCAAGGGTTGTAGCCAGTGCAGAAGCCAGGAGGTACAACAGGGTCACATAAAGGACACAACTTCTGCAAGACTCACATCAGAGAGAAAGAGTTGCAAACTTCGGACAAAACAGTTTAACAAGCATATTTGAGCTCACGTTAGAGACGACAGCCACGGCAGTACAATAATGGGGTGCAATGGGACTCTGAACGTCTTTGTCAAAGAAAATGTCCTGACAGCCCAAAACAAATTCTGTCATCTTTAGCACTTCCATCTCATGAATGATGCAACTGCAAGCTGTTGCTTCTCTATCATTTAGCCAAGGTGGGCATTGGGTTCAATAGGAATGGAGAGTTTGATTTCAGCTATGCTGTCCAGCTTAATATGCCTAACCTCTTTTTTTATTTTTACAAGAAGAAGAAAGTGCTGGTAGTCTGAAGGATTACTTGATTTTATTGAACCAATTTCAATTCTCCGGAGTCCTACTTAGAAAATATAGTTTCAGGATTCCCGGCAGACTGAATTTTGCATGTACTTCATGTTCTCTTTTAGAATATTAACTGGAGTCAAAATCCAGTAGAGAGCCACTTACCACATATTTGTGTTTAAATTTTAGAGTGAGAAAAAAAAATGTTTAAATAGCAACTTGATAACTACACGTATATGTGTAAAGTGCCATTGTGCCTGCAACCAGCAAACAGATCCTTCATTCTTCACAAAACCTCTCTGTGGGTTTATTATGCTTGTTGTACAGATGAGAGATGGAACCCCTGAGAGACGATGCCATTTGCTCTGGTTACACAGTGAGTTCATGGCAGATTTAACATTAGAACCAGTGTCTATGTGCTGCCAATGCTTGTGTTCTTAACCACGCTAGCTCTTGTTTTGTTTATGCTTCTTTTTTATATTTACACAAAATATAAACATGTTTTGTTTTGTTGGAGGGAATGATGACAGTTTTTCATAGTTTGAGCTTGAGTATGAAGGCAATGTTCAGCATCGTTGAACAGTGATGAAACAGAATAAGGAATAGGCTGTAGAATATCCTATAATGCAACTTTTGTTAGCAATTAAAGGGATATCACCATGCTCTCAAAGAAAGACACACTTTGGGTTCAGAATAGATTACAAATAATGTATACACTCTTATTCAGCATTGTCTTTTTATTTCCTTGTCCCATCTCTTACCATTTTGAAATGAGGAAGACAGAGACAGCATTCACAAAGAAAGACATATCTCACTTTTTTACTTCCATACAGATAAATATATATGTGGTCATTGATTTAAAGTTCAGAACCAGGTATAAGTTTTGGACACTGTTGTCGTTTTTTCTGTTGTTTGTTTTAGAAAAAATAAATTTAACTGGGTGACACTGATCAACAAGAGTACATAGAGTTCAGGTAAACATCTTCACATCATTTGAACAGTCAATTATATTGTATACCTATCACCCAAAGTCAAATAATTTTCCATCACCTTATATTTGTCCCTCTTTACATCCTTCCCCAAACCCACTCCCCCGCCCCTGCATCCATTCCCCCAGGTAACCACTGCACTCTTATCTATGTCCGTGAATCTTAGTTTTGTATCCCACCTATGTGTGAAATCATAGAGTATTTAGCTTTTTCTTATTTACTTAATTCACTCATTATAATATTTTCAAGGTCCATCCATGATGTCAGAAATGGCAATATCTCATTTCTAATGGTTGAGTAGTATTCCACTGTATATATGTACCACATCTTCTTCATCCAATCATCTATCGAGGGGACACTTTGGTTGTTTCCTTGCCTTGGCCACTGTGAACAATGCTGTGATGAATATGGGGGTTCACATGTCTTTATGTATCAATGTTTTCGAGTTTTGGGGATAGATACCCAGTAGAGGGATTGCGAGGTCATACGGTAATTCTATTTTTAATTTTTTGAGGAACCACAATACTTTATTCCATAATGGTTGTACTAATTTACATTTCCACCAGCAGAAAATGACAGTTCCTTTTTCTATACAGCCTCTCCAACACTTATTACTTGTCTTATTGATAATAGTTAGAGGTGGCATCTTATTGTACTTTTGATTTACACTTCTCAAATAGCTAGTGAAGATGAGCATATTTTCATATATCTGTTGGCCATTTGTATGTCCTCTTGGGAGAAATGTCTGTTCAGGTCCTCTCTCAATTTTTTAATTGGATTGTTGACTTGTCTGCTGCTGAGCTTTAAGAGTTTTTTTAATGTATTTTTTATGTATTTATTGTAGCTGTTGTTTGCAGATATCACCTCCCATTAAGTTGGCTATTTGGTTTTTTTGTCAGTTTCTTTTGCTCTGCAGAAGCTTTTTAGTTTGACATAGTCCCATTTATATATTTTTGCCTTTACATCCCTTGTCTTTGGGGTCAAATTCATAAATTGTTCTCTACGGCCAGGTTCATGAGCTTAATACTTACATTTTATTCCATGTAATTTATCATTTCAGACCTTATATTTAGAGCTTTGATGCATTTTGTGCAAATAATTTTTGTGCAAGGGCACAAACTGTGGTCAAGCTTCATTCTTTGACACCTGGCTTTCTAATTTGCCAGTACCATTTACTAAAGAGGCTTTCTTTTCTCCATTGTGTATTTTTGTCTCCTTTGTCAAAGATGATTTGTCTCTCTATATATGGTTTTATTTCTGGGATTTTGATTCTATTCTATTGGTCTGTGTGTCTATTTTTCTGCCAATACCATGCTGTTTTGGTTATCGGGGCTCTGTAGTAGAATTTGAAGTTAAGTAGTGTGATACTTCCAGCTTTGTTCTTTTTTCTCAGGATTGCTTTGGCTATTTGAGGTTTTTTTTATGGTTCCATAAAAACCTGGTGATTTTTTGTTCCATTTCTTTAAAGAAATGACATTGGGATTTTGATGGGGATTGCATTTAATCTGTATATTGCTTTGGGTTTTATTGCCATTTTAACTATGTTGATTCTTCCAATCCATGAACATGGAATATCTTTCTATTTCATTATGTCTTTTCAATTTCTTTTTTTTTTTTTTTTTTTTTTTTTTCATTTTTCCGAAGCTGGAAACAGGGAGGCAGTCAGACAGACTCCCGCATGCATCCGACTGGGATCCACCCGGCATGCCCACCAGGGGGCGATGCTCTGCCCATCTGGGGCATCACTCTGTTGCATTCAGAGCCATTCTAGCACCTGAGGCAGAGGCCACAGAGCCATCCTCAGCGCCAGGGCCATCTTTGCTCCAATGGAGCCTCGGCTGCGGGAAGGGAAGAGAGAGACAGAGAGGAAGGAGAGGGGGAGGGGTAGAGAAGCAGATGGGCGCTTCTCTTGTGTGCCCTGGCCGGGAATCGAACCCAGGACTCATGCACGCCAGGCTGACGCTCTAGACTCTCTATCACTGAGCCAACCTGCCAGGGCCTTTTTCAATTTCTTTTAACAATGCTTTGTAGTTTTCAGTATATAGATTTTTTACAATTTTATTAAGTTTATTCCTAGTTATTTTATTTATTTTTGTTGCAACAGTAAAGGGGATTATTTTTTTGTGTTTGTTTTCCAAAGTTTTATTGTTGGTGTATATAAAAGCAATAGACTTCTGTATATTGATTTTGTATTCTGCGACTTTACTGTGTTGGTTTATTGTTTCTAAATTTTTTTTGGTGGAGTCTTTGAGCTTTTTATATACAGGATCATGTCATCTGCAAAAAGTGATACCTTTACTTCTTCTTTACAATCTGAATGCCTTTCTCTGGCTAAAACTTCCAGAACTATGTTGAATATGAATGGAGAGAGTGGGCAGCCTTGTCTTGATCCTGATTTTGGAGGAAAAGCTTTCAGGTTTTCACAATTTAGTATGATATTAGCTGATGGTTTGTCACATATGGCCTTTATTATGTTGAGGTATTTTCCTTCTATACCCATTTTATTGAATGTTTTAAACATAAAGGGATTTTGTATCTTTTTGAATACCTTCTCTGCATCTATTGAGAGGATCATATGATTTTTGTTCTTTGTTTTGTTGGTATAGTATATAACATTAATAGATTTCTGTATGTTGAACCATCCTTGTGCTCCTGGAATGAATCCCACTTGATCATGATGTGTTATTTTTTTTAATGTGTTGTATTCAATTTGCTAGTATTTTGTTTAGAATTTTTGTGTCTGTATTTATTAGATATATTGGTCTGTAGTTTTCTTTTTTGTGTTGTCCTTGCCAGGTTTTAGTATGAGGGTTATGTTGGCCTCGTAAAATATGTTAATATGTTAGAAAGTATTGCTTCTTCTTGTACACTTTTGAAAATAAAAATAACTCTATGTTCACAAAAATGTAGGTGTAGATTAACAAATAAAGATAAAATTTTTGCTAATTTGGAATCTATATCTATTGATATTGGGATCCAAAACAGTATCTATTTCAGTTGTTCTGTATCACTGTTGGGCAAGGATGCCAAATGCTGCATTTTGTAGAATAGTTTAAGCTCAAGTTATGAATTTACAAAAGGTGATAATGGTTGCCTTTACTGTGTTGAGGTGATGTTAATATTTATTATCTGTAATGTACAGGGGCATTGCAATGTACAAATTGATATTCTCATTTCACAGATGAGAACAGCAAGGTTCAGAGAGTTTAAGACTTTGACCAAGCTGGATTGACACCCAGGTCTTCTGAACTCAAATTCAGGCGCTTTGGCCTTCACACAAGCTGTGTTTCCTAGAGAAGAGATATCCCTGGCTTGTTATAAAGTAGACCTCAATTATAACATAAGAAAAGACCTTCAACATTTTTTATTTCTCTCTGTTAAAGATGATGCCATATTTGGGTTGTGGTTGAATAAAGCTCAATCTTACAATTTATAGACTGAGTCTTTTTAAAGTGGATTTCAGGGTTCTGACTGAGCTGCATGAATCAGCTAGCTCTGAAGAGCAGCCTGGGGAAGAGAGGATGTGGAGTTGAATAAGTCAACTTTTAAAGGCTAGACGATTCTGCCTTTTGAGAGCAGAGGGACCTGACCATCTCTTAGAAGCATGTCATCTATTCCATGTTTCATATTGAGCCTCAGATGCTATTCTCCTCTTATCAATCTATTTACTTAAAGTTAGGCAACAACTAAGGATTGGTGAGAATGCTGTTAACTTTTCAAAAATTCATCAAAATAAAGTTAATGATTATATGGTGCTTTGTGATCCACAAAGTATTTTCTTATAAGTTATTCATGAGGTAATAAAAACAGGTAAACAAACCCAACAAGGTGAAAAGTTCATGACTCAGATTCAAGTTGTGCTTTCTCAGTTTACTCTCATGTAGGTGGGAATAATAAAATAATAAACAGGCCACAATAGTGGTAATTGTATATACCTGATAGCTTAGGAGAAGTCCACACTTCAAAAGAGAACAGAAAATTCCTTAGCTTTCTTAGAGAAGAATGGGTACAATGAGAAACAATGTGCAGAAAATTAGAAAAATAAAAGTATTAAGATATGTTTGAAAGAGGCTGAGTCTCTTTCATTTTTGCTGCAGATAATATCTGGTATGTCTGTCATTTTTGACAAAGAAGAGAAACTAATATAAGAGTTTAAGAATAGATTTAAAATACACAATATCACAACAGTATCATAATGACTTTTGTATTATTAGGGAAATCTCAATAGTTGTTTTAAATCTTACTATTAATGAAGTTAAATCTATTCTATTTGCTTTTTGACATTTTCCTGGTTTAAAAGCAAAATAAGAATAAAATTCATGCACGGAAATATAAAATAGGTATATATTTGTTTAGCTGAAGATGCTTTTCAGTTAAAAAAAAATTCTTGGCTCTGGCTGGTTGGCTCAGCAGTAGAGCATTGCTAGGCTTGTGGAAGTCCTGGGTTTCATTCCCAGTAAGGGCATACACAGGAGAAGCCACCATCTGATTCTCCACACCTCCCTTCCCCTTCTTTCTTCTCTCTCTTCTTCTTCCTCAGCCATGGCTAGAATAGTTTGAACAAGTTGACCCCAGGTGCTGAGGATAGCTCCATGGTCTTACCTCAGGTGCTAAAATAGTTCGGTTGTCCAGCAATGGAGCAGTGGCCTCAGATGGGCAAAGCATCACCTGGTAGAAGGCTTGCCAGGTGGATCATGATCAGAGTGCATGCTGGAGTCTGTTTGTCTCCCTCCCTGCCTATCACTTAATAAATAGAAAAAAATAAAGTAAAAAGAATTCTTAAGACTAGATTCTCCTTTCAATATAATCAAATCTAATAAGTTTAAGGTCAGTTTTCTAATCCCAAAGACCTGATAGTTCTCACTGCAGGCTTGGCTCCCTCCATCTAAATACATCAGGACAAGACATCAGTTTGTAATGTGTTAATTTAAGCCTATGCTACAATGCAAGTTATAGGATCACTGAACACCAAGCAGCACTTTTTTTTTCATTTGATTTTCATTTGCCCCATTTGTGTTTCTCAAATTTACAAAGCATGTCGAAAAAAATACACATAAAATGATTATTTTAGGTCAAGTCTGTTGGCCTATAGTGAAGAGAATTCATAGAAACAGATGATTGTAGAACTCATTAGTAATATTGAGAGAAATCTAAGCCTTTCATTTTCATAAGAGTAAAAAGTGCAGCTAGTTAGAAGCTTGGTGTAGATGTGCATTTCATCATTCTAAAACAAAAAATTCACAGCACTAGCTTGCATACTTTGCATAATAGTCCATGCAGTGTGAACTCATTACTGAAGGAAACATTACCAGTCTAGAGTTCACTTTCTTTGCATGTACATGCACATGTGTGTACATGGTATGCACAGACAAGTGTGTGTGTGTGTGTGTGTGTGTGTGTGTGTGTGTGTGTGTAGAAGCTGGAGATGAATAATTTTTTTCATATAGTTTTTATCATTTAAAATTTTATACATTCAATTAAGACAAGGGAACAGATTGAAAATTAAACAGTTATCCAGAGTCTTTTCTGCTTTTTCTTTTTAATGTCACACCTTAAATTGTATCTTTGCCCAAGCACTGAAAACAGTTTAATTAAATGTCTCTATTTCAATAAATTCCTTGGGTAAACAGATTACCATAGGGACACATAAAGAATGTGAGCATTAATTGCATTTGAGATTAGCCCTATTGAATTAAATTCTCACACATTGATGCCATTTGTTCCTAAACCATAAATTGTCAATGCTTATACATCCAGCTATTGATACATTTACTGTAAACAGCCTTCCATCAGCATGGAAAGCTTTAACCCAGAAAAAAAAACTTCAATCGAAGTAAATAGTAAAAGAGCCTACTTGAAAGTTATCTTAAAGGAACATATATTTTATCATGTATAGTGCTTTGGGGAGAAACAGCTGAATTCTTCATCTTTTTAATAAAAAAATCTTTAGGTAATTCCAGTTCAAAATAACTATTCTCATATACAATACCAAAAAAATAAGAGAGAGAGATAAAACCAAAATACCTAATGAAAAATTCATTTTGTTGATAGTTTAATTAAATTCCCTATCTACCCAACCCTCACTGAATCTGTCCCAAGGGGGCTAAATTGAAAGATGAGTTTGCTAATTAATGTTAATACAGAGAATTGTACAATTAGAACCAACTCACAAAAGAGGGAACATACCGTGGTGAGACAGTTAGTACTAGCATACAGGAGAATTCTCTCAATATGCACAAGCTATTTAGAATAGAACAACTAAAAATTCTATTATATTTGGTTCCATAATGCCTAAGGTAACATTATAGAAAAATGTAAATCAAATATGAAATGACTATTATTTCAGGATCATCTTTAATCACAGTTTGATGACTTCAGTCCATAACTCAAATCCTAAGAGACTGACGATATCATTGGCTTTCTTGATCGTAGATAATTGTGCAGTAAGAGAACACTTAACATACCATTCTAACCCCTGTAAATAGAACAAAATCAATTTTCAGAAAAATGAATATTGCCATATCGTTCTTTTTAAATGTTTAACAGGTAAAGTTGATTGTGTGTATTTATCCTGCCCCAAACAGCCACAGTTCCTCTCTCTCTGTATTACATTCTTTGCCATGATTTTCAGCTGTCCACTACAAGAAGGGAAGTGTGTTTCTTTATTCCTTGAGGCTTGAATGTCCTGTGACTTGCTCTAAGTAATAGAATGCAGAGGAAGTGATGTGATCTGTTTCCAAATGTAGATCCCCAAAGGCTCCCAGCTTCTGTTGCATCTAACCTTGACGCCTACTGAAGGGTGACAGAGCACAGGAAACAGAAACAAGTCATCCCAGCAGTGGCCATTCTAGACTCAGCATAAATGAGCCCATTAGAGACCAGAAGAACCACCAAATGATCTTAGACCAAAGAGCTGACCAAAAAAACATGAATAGATAAATCAGTATTTTTTAATTAAGCTGTTTTAGTTTGGGGTACATCATTATGGAGTGAAAGCTCACCAATGTAAACTGGAATGGAACTATTAGTTTTATTTAAACATTATGACATTGCTCATGCTGTTCCATTTAGAATAGTCACAGATACTAATAAAAATAGTTATTATTACTATTTTTAATGGCCTTAACCACTCTATATCTTTCTAGATGCAACAATATTTCTTCCAAGTTAGAGGGAGAGAGTTAAGAGCACAGACTCAGATTCTGGCTCCGACACTTAGTAGTTTTGACAATGACTTAATAATTAGCATGCTATGTCTTGATTTCCACAGCTCTAAAATGGAGAAAATGATGGTGCTTGTGTCATCCTTATTATTACTCAAAGGGCTTCCAAGCAATTTAACTGGAGAGATACGGCTAATTTTATCATACAAGGCAAAATATCATAGGCAGAAATATTTTAAATAGTTAAATGCACATAGAACTATATATATATATATATATAAATATATATTTATGTCTTTAGACAATATTAAACACCTAGTGATTCTATGTGCTACATGCACTCAATAATTCTGTGTCTTTCAACTAGTGTCTAAAACAGTTGGAAAATTCAATTACTTCACATAATTAAAAACAATGATAATATGACTATGTGGCAAGTATTACAGATCTTACTTTGGGAATAAATTAGGTGCAAAAACATGAAGTGACTTTTCCAGGTTCACGTATCAGTGAGCAGTTCAACAAAGTAAAGACTTAAGTACTCTTGACTTGGAGTTGATTGCTTTAGCAGTCAGAGACTACTTCTACCTAACAGGCCAAGTTTCTCATACATATTGATGAAAGAAATCATGACTTGTTTGAAATAAGAATTAAGATGAAAAAGAAAAAAAATAGGTAGGTTGATTGCTGATCTACCTCAGTGTGAGATTAACAAGCCTATAATATTGAATGTCAATTTTTTTTAATAGGAAAACATATTTCCCACTATGTCTAGTCATCATGCAGAACCCAATTTCCCAGGTTATAAACTGGATATAAAGAAAGGTGCTAACAAGGTCCTCATTGATTTTGTAGAGATTGAGAGATGTGGTTGGGGGAGAATTTAACAGTCACTTCAAGGCATCATTAATTGGCCCTTTAACCAAGAATTTGTGTACTTCTGCTAAGTGTAAAATATATGACTATATTAATAAATCTTTAACCCAACCAATGCTGAACAGAATAATGTGCAATATTATGCTACAGTCTTCTCCTCCTTGTAAATTGTCCCCTGGAAATTGCATTGGCTTTTTCAGGAACTCTTGTTTGTATATAATAGGGCTATGAAAATGATGGATACTAAACTTGCTGTCTTTAGGCCAAAGCCCTAAGAAGAATACTGGTTTCACAAGTTATGAACTCTTTAACTCCGGACAAGTCATTTAAACTTTCAAGCATTTAGTTCCCTTGTATGTAAGTTGGTGATAATGTCAATTGCTTTGTAGGATTATTGGTGCCCAGGATAGGCCTAAGTAGGCGCAGGTGTTAATATTAGTACATTGAGTCTTTTCTTATTTTCTCATTTAGACTCCTGTTATCCTCCTCACACTGCAAACATCAAGATGCTCCTGAAATAAATTTATTTGTTGATTATCTAATATAATTGTCAAGATTACCTCTTGCTTTTTTCAACAATCAGATAAAATGTAAATGTATTTTTTTAAGTTCTTACATTGGCATATATTTGATGGATTTAAGGTTGAATAGTTTTTGATACATAATCTTTTACTTGCTTAGTCTTGGTTAATTTATCCAAAAAATACTGGGATACTCTATCTTGGTATGTGACTAACTCTTACGAAAGATTTATTTATTACTTTAGATTTGCCACACAGAAGCAGCAAGGTTACTAACCTTCTCAGATTGTGCAAAAAAAAAAAAATCCCAAATAAACCCATGAGCCAATGACAGTTTTAAATATATGTACAGGGTAGAAAGGAAAGATGGTCATCAGTGGTATTTTCGGCCACACTTATGTCACCACAAGTCTTGTCTGTCTCAGATACAATACCCACACACAAACCAAAAGTGGTTTCTTTGTAGAATGAAAAAAATTGACCGCAAAGGTTTCTGATTTACAAGTATAAACTCACTTATTCACCCAGAAATCTCTGACTCAATGAATAAAACAGTCCTAAGCTGTAAAACATTTTAAAGTTGGAATACAGGATTTGTTTTATGCCTTGTTCATTTGTAGTTGGAGCTTTTCCACTTGTGTTAAGGTATTTAGACTTTAAGTGTCAGATAAACAAGTTTATTCATAATGTTTTTGTTTCCTGTAAGTTCAAAAGTAATTCTTCTGCATGATTTCACATGTGGATGTACAACTATAAAGATGAAAACTTAGCTTTGTACTATTTGGGATCATAAAAAATTCCTACTCTCAGAGTGTTCAAATCTGCTTTAAACAATTTCTGGTTTACCCTGCCTTCTACCTCTTATTTTATTATAATTTCATACAGATGACATGCTTTACCTTAAATTGTCTGATTTGCCTGACCTGTGGTGGCGCAGTGGATAAAGCGTCGACCTGGAAATGCTGAGGTCGCCAGTTCGAAACCCTGGGCTTGCCTGGTCAAGGCACATATGGGGTTGATGCTTCCAGCTCCTCCCCACCTTCTCTCTCTCCTCTCTCTCTCCCTCTTTCTCTCTCTCCCTTCCTCTCTCCTCTCTAAAATGAATAAAAAAATTAAAATTGTCTGATTTTAGGTAGTATTTACTTAAACTATAAGTAGAAATGAGGAACAATTATTAAAAGCATTAAACTTTTATCATAAAAATTTTTTAAATATAAAAAACCGGAACATATAGAATAATGAATACCCATTAACAGATCACTTAGTTCTGTGATGGCGGACCTTTTTATAAGAACTGCCCACTTTTGCAGTGCTGGTCAACCTGGTCCCTCCCGCCCACTAGTGGGTGTTCCAGCTTCCATGGTGGGCCAATCGCAGTGCCATTTGGTTGCTCTGCTACCGCCCACCATAAAAGCTGGAGCACCTACTAGTGGGCGGGAAGGAGCAGGTTGACCAGCACTGCAAAAGTGAGTGGTTTTTATAAAAAGGTTCGTCATCATGGACCTAGTTCTAAGAGTTATATAGTCTTTTGTCATTAAATTTCGTAATACTAAAATTCATAAAATGTGTGATATTTGTAAAGACTTACAGAGTCTGTTGGGCAGATAAAATATATTATGCTCACTTTGTTAAAGATGGCACTGCTCACATGGATGCCCATTGCCCAGGTGATAATATTAGTTGACCTTCTTGCTTGGGATGGGCGTGATTATACTAATGTGTGTTAGAAGAGGGCTTTCACGCCAAAAGGTTTTCAAAGGAGGAGAGATCACATTGTTCTGAGGAAGAATGATTACGTTCTAGGAAGAGCCCATGGAGGCAGGACAGGGAAGCACGTGGAGGAGGCAGCCAGATGGTGGATTAGAAGAAGGAATGGGGAACAGACGTGAATAAGACTGGTGAGGTAGAAACCTTTGATTCTAGGAAACTCAGATGAGTCAGTGGCTTTGGGAGCCCTGAATGGAAAGGGAAGTATTTCCCGCTGTGTGTATTTCTCGCCCACCAGGTATGAGCTAGGATTAAAGGTAATGGCCCACCAGTTCTTGGCTCCATTGTTTCATTACTGTCTGTACGAATCAAATGCGAACTTGCACGGGCCAGGCGGCTGTGATGGTAGCTGCGACTACTGGCCTTATAGAGTCTTTACAATAATATTATCAGAACTGAATATCAGTATTTTTCTGGCATTGTTTTAAATAAAGGAATATGTATGGAAAACAAAGCACAATTTTTCTTTCTTCTGCCTTTTTAAAATGAGATGAGACTTGTAGTGAATTTTTCTCATTAAGCTATTTTTTTAATGGTGTGTTTTTGTAGAAGCATAAAGTGTACTCTGATTGCAGATCAATATGACACCAACTAAATATAGATTTACTTACGAAGGAGACTGAAAGGAGCCATGTTGGACAAATGAGTAAATAATGTCGCTTTTAACAAGTTCATAATTATGTATTTATTACATAAGCTCTTCCACAGTAGCTCCAGGGAACTATTACAGATCCTGACTAAACAATGCTTATTCTTCTAACAACCAAACCAGATGCTAGGGGCAGCCAGGAGACTAGAGCATGAAGCACTTGAAAGAAACAAACCGATGTAAGTCATATTATTGCTTTTTCTTCCTTCTTGAAATGGAAGATGAGAATGAATGAGATTAAGAAAAACACAGACAGAGGAGGGGAGCAGAAGTAGAAGAGGGTTAAGGTTAAAGAGGAACAAATGGTGATGAAAGGAGAATTCATTTAGGGTGGCAAACGCACAATACAGTGTACAGATGATGTTTATAGAATTTTGCACCTGAAACTTATACAATTTTATTAACCAGTGTCACTCCAATAAATATGATTAAAAAAAGAAAAGAAAAAGAAAAATACTGTCTGAAGAAACCAGCAAAACCTAAAGAAATTCATTCAATCCTGGGATATTTGATATGTGATCTATCAATGAGGATAGTAAAATAATATATCACACATATATATTGTCTAAAATTACATATAATATGTAAGTTAAATAAAATTATATATATATATAAAGAAATTTTAAAAATTATTATTTATTTTTTTAAGTGAGAGGAGGGGAAATGGTGGGACAGACTCCTTCATGCTCCCCAACTGGGAGCCACCTTACAACCTTGTCTGGTGCCGATGCTTGAATGAAGCTTGGAGCAATAGAGCTATCTTCAGTGCTCTGGGCCACACTAGAACCAATCGAACCACTGGCTGTGGGAAAGGAAGAGAAAGAGAAGGGAAAAGGGGAAAAGGAGAGAAGCAGATGGTTGCTCCTTTTGTGTGCCCTGACTGGGAATAAAAGCCAGAACGTCTATACACTGGGCCAACACTCTATCCATTGAGCAAACTGTCCAGAGCTTAAAACATTGTTTAAATAAAAAATTAAACAACCAAAAGTGGCCTCTGAACTGAGAAAAGCAAAAGGAGAGAAGAGAAAACCTTGTACTTTGGCTTGTGTACTGCCACCACTGGATGCTTTGTGAATGTTATTCTTTATATATGAAATTCTTTCCAAACTCTATTCCACTTTGAATTTTTTTAATTTTTACAATATGTTAAATATATCACTTCTTTTTGAAACTTTTCCTAATTAATGTTGATGGTCATTCTTTATTCTCTTAACCATAATATGAGCTAACATTTCTTGAGAGCTTACTAAAATGCTAAGTGCTATATATGCTTTATTTAGCTTATAAGTCCAACAGCCCCATGAAGCAAGTAGTTATGACCCATTTCAGAGGTAGTAAAACTGGTTTTAAGAGATGAGATGACTTACTTCATTAGCTATACTTTATAAAACTTTCAGTTAGCGCTATTAGAAATAATGATAACATTTACTTAACAGGGTTGGTGGGAGAATTTTAAATATGTGTATGCTAATATTTCCTTTTATTTTAATCCCCAAAGTTAGTAATTATTTTAACAATGCATCCAGGATTTATTTTAATTTGGTATGGTAAGACACATACACATAGAATGACTGTCACAAAGGGAGAAGTTTATACTCAAAGATCCCAAGAAACAGGAAGTACAGCACATCACACAGGGTCACATGGGCAAGAACCAGAGTCATTCAGAAGGGCAAAGGGTGACAGAAATTCATGGTTAAACCCTTTATTGCAGGTATGTGGGAAGGACTGGGCAAGGCAAAGTAGATAGGCTGAGCAAGTTTATGATTAGATAGTTTGAATAATCTTAGTTGGCTCTGGGTTATAGGGTTGTCTGCAGCCTGCAGCCTGCAAAAGTTAGGGCAGGGGGTATATTGGCTTGATGTGTGAGAGTTTGCTAAAGGACTTGGTTGAGGCTAAGAGCCCAAGACTGGTTGGTTTGTGTATGACTGTCCTGTCCACAAGCAAATGGTTGACAAAGTTAGGGAATTAGTTAGCCCTGGGAGGGGCAATCTCTCCAGAACTTGCAAGACTTCAAGATGTTAAAGCATCATAAAATATGGAAAATGAAAAAAGATGAGTAATATACTAACCTTACTAGGAAACTAAAGCAACACTGCTGACTGTGACTGCTCCGAATTCCCTACTAAAATTTTTGACCGATGATTGTGTGTTTGTTCAGTCCTCTGTGTTGGGTGCTCAGTAGCATCTCTAGTCTCTGTCTACTAGATACCAGTAGCAGACCACAAAAATATGACAATCAATAATGTTTCTAGTTATTTCCAAATGTCCCTGGAGGAAAATCACCCCCAGTTGAGAACCAGTGTTCTAGATAACTCATAGTTTAATTTGGTCATGTTTTCAAATAGCTCTTTTAATTATGAATCCTAAAAGCTTTTTCTCATTCATGTTTGAATAATCTTAAATGGCAGAAAAATGGCCTCACTCTTCCCTCAGAGAGGAAAATGAAGTCACAAAGTACAGATTGTTAAAGGGCAAATTTCAGATGAGCCTTAGCAGTTGCTATCTGGAAGGACAATCATGAGCCCATCATGGAAAAGATTGAAAATTGATGTAGGCACATCTCTCTAGAAGGCAGGATATAGACTTTCCCAAGCTACTCCTATTGTGCTTTGGTGCAGAGGGAAGGAAGACAGGCCTGGAAACTTCTCTAGAACTCCTCACATGTCTAGCCTGCTGTAGGAAACCTCACATGACAAATAAGTAGATTCATCTTTTTGTTTCTTACCTTCCTCTACAAGGTGAACATCAAATAGAAAGGCAAGCTCTAAGTTGACTAACATCAATACTGGATGCAAGAACAAAGCAAGGCAAATCATGACCATTTGAGATTTTCTATAATAAGGCCACATGTTCACAAATATGAAAACACATGCCTGGGGATCAGAAGTGCAACCTCAGTCTCTTGAGTTTTCAATACTTTTGTTTGCTGGAATCTGATTAGTAGTGACTGGGAAACAATGTGGGTAAAGTCAGAGAATCAAATGGAAACTCAAAAGAGAAAATCCAATATAGATAAGGATCAAAGAAGCACATTTCTTAAAGGGATAGATATAATTAGCATACAATAAAATGTTTTCATATCACATTGACCATATCTTTATATTATCCATGGTCACCATTTCCTCCTGTTCATGGAAACAATTGTTATGCCTGACCCAAAGTGGAGAAAATGGAATTTAAAATGTGTTAGGGCTCATTGTTGAATTTTTTATTTACCTACCTTTTGGATTTCTAGTTTATTAAGTTATATTTTTTTCAAAAATTGGAAACAAAAGTTTTTGCTAAGAGATACATGTTCATTAAAGAAATACTTGTTGAATACACATATTGGGAATCTAGTGCTGATCAAGGCAAACCTGGTTCTGTAAAACCTGATGAAGTTTATACTTTGAAAAGGAAAGATAGAAAACTTGAACATAATTTATTCTAGTGACAGAATTGATAAAATCCTCTCTCCCAGCCTGCTCATGTGATTCAACCAGCAAAGGTAACTAATGCCCTTGAATCAGATATCTGAATTTAATACCCATTTGAAAAAGGAATTTCAAACCCAGGCTTTCCGAGGTCCAGATCTATGAAGTATGTTGTTTCTGTAACTAGTATATGTGTTAGGGATGTCTCAGAGCCATAAAAGAATGTGGACCTGAACTAATTAGAATAGTGATTGAAGAAAAAGTCTTTATGTCTTATTACCAGTGATCTGCTCCCACTTAAGAATGGATTATTTTAGTATGCAGTATAGAGAGAAATGGCTTATTGATTTATGTATTTTGCTGTTGCATTTCTGTAGGCTTTATTTGGCAGACTAAAACAGTTACACCTTAGAACTATAAAATATAAAGGATATATTTATTTCACATTGCATGAAATGCATATAATTCTTAGGGCTGGCCCTGATTCTCTGGAGAATTAGGTCCACTTTTTCCACACTTGTTTTTGGTTTAAACTAAATAGCTTCCCTTTTTATTTATCAGCTTAAAGTATTTATGTATTATAGAAAACTGAAATTTTACATACAAAAGGATTTGCCTAAGTTTTACTTTTTTGTTCTCCTGTCTCCTTTTTGATTCAGAATGTTACTTAAACCCATCTCTTTCTAGAAAAAAGAATTTTAAAAAACCAAAGCAAGTAGTTATTTTCTTTATTGCCTTAGAAAATGTAAACTTATTTGGCACATTTTCACAGTCATGTGCTTTGTTGTGTGATGCAATTAAACGGACACTGTCATTGTGCTGAGGCCTTTGGTGAAAATGGTGAAGCAAGTTCATGCTTTGATGCACCCCTCCCTGGTTCCAAACAGAGCAATGACAGATAAACTATAAACAAAGAAAAAAGAGTCACAGACATGAAGTGATATAAAATATGAAAAAACAGTTGTGAGATATGGAGTGTAAATTAAAGAGTTCAAAAATGCACAAGATAGAACTTTTAGGAGAAAAAAATGGAGATGATATCAGAGAACTTTGGAGAAGAAATAGCAGAGAATTTTCCAGAAGGAAAGAAAAACATGAGTCCTGAGATCGAAGGTAATTGTGGTATTACATCCTCAGTCCTGATCTAGCCTGTGTAAAAATAACTTCGAATAGAGACAGCAATATCAGAATGCCATGTTGGAGGGACCATCAACACAAGGTTTAAAATGAATGGATGTTGTCTTTCAAGTGGAAAGCACTGTAATAAATATACTACCATAATATTTATCACGGTGAGTCTAAGGACAAAGGAGATTAAATATGACACATCATTTATTTCTTATAAACTCTGGAAAACAACAGGAAGTGATAATTTGAGATAATGTAATTCTGTGAAGCTTCTCATTGCTTTCCGAAACAATACAAATGCTTTCTTTTGTTGAATCATTCACAATAATTGTGGACGAATGTTTCCCTTCTGAAATTTCATTGTTATTTTCCTTTATTTTACAGACTAAATAGGAATCAGTAAAACCTGTCTCTGTTTTAAAGAAAAAAAAATACTGTAAATGCAGGCCCTACTAATGAATCCTATATTTCTAAATGTATAAAACCATTTAATTGACTGCTTTAGAGGGATTTGAAATTATAAGGGCTCACAAAGAATGGCCTGAGGTTGTCTGATCATTGGCAATTTTTATCTAATGCTATCAGCCATGGAGTGCTAAAAATAGTATTAATTTCTACTTGTCATGGAGAGTCCTATTCTGATTTTCTATTGCACTAGAAAAGGACCCACATTCTTAGCAGCCTTCACCTGCAGTTCTGAGTTTCAACCTCCTCATCTGTCCCTGGACACTGCTAATTTCACTTCCAAAACACCATCCATCCCTTTGAGGGGTATTCTAGAATAACCCCCTCCATCACCTCATCCAGCTTCCCACTTAATGCTTTTCCTGTTTCTAGCATTTCCTTCTGTAAATAATCCATGTCTTTCTTGTATCTAAGAGAAATTGCATGTCTTTTATTTGGTAAAATTTGTGTATCAGGTACAGTCTTAATCATGGGAGCACATCAATGCCTTTCCCTTCCCCTCTTCTTCCCCCACAGACAAGCATTTCCTAAACTCTAAGGGACCCACGAGACTTACAACCAGGGGAGCAGTGGGCAGCGGCAGCTCATCCTGGGCTAACCCCTTGAACCTGTCTCCAAGGCCCCCTTTTCTCAGACTTTCCGTTGAGCCAAAGCAGACCTGCCTTGGCTCTCCCTTGTTACTTCTTCTGTCCTAAGCCTTTCTTTGTTTCACTATCCCCAGCTTTAATAAACATACTCTCAAAATCACCTGGAAAAAATTCATATATCAATATGATTTCCTTTAGCTCTTGATATACCAAAATATGCAGAGGATTGTGTGTTAGAAACTGTTGAGAATTTACTAAGAATTTAAAATTATTATGCCCCTGTTTGAAAGAAATTTACAATGCAATGAGAAACAAAGGACATTAATTCATCTGAGGAAATGAGAGCTACGTGGCAATAAGTAAGTGTCAGAGGAGTAGCGAAGCTATTAACTGTTTTAGAGCCCACCATTCATTGAATTATCAAGTTTTTGTCCTATTTAGTGTTTCTCAAGTTGACATCTTAATGATGATATCATTGATGGATGCTTACTACAAGCTTCCAAATGCAGTTAAGCAGGTGATCAGGAAATATATTTGGTAACTTTATCATCATTTATACCTATTAAGAGCTGGAAAGTGAGATTAAAGAGGCAATAAATTGTCTTCCCCAAAGGTGCTAAGATATTTTTTGTTGTGTTTCATTTTCTGAATATCAGCAGTGGCCTTGACTGTGAAGTTATTTCCAATGTTAAACATCCAAATTTCAGGCACAAACAGTTTCAGGGAGAGTCGACTTCCTGTTTTCCTTATTGACATTGCCAGCGGGCTGGGGCTGTTGTCTCCTGTGCCGCCAGTTGTCTCCCGCACCGCCAGTGTCAGCAGATTCAAGAGGTGATTCATTTCTGTCGCCTGCATCATAATCAGCCTCAGCACCCTATCACCTAATGCATCAGTGTCAGACTCCCTGACTCCTTGATACCTTGGTCCCCGTGAGAAGCCTGGAGATCAAATCACACCTGATTGTGACAACTGGGCCAGAACAGCCTGCCCGAGGAAATGAACCAGGAGGGGCACATTTCTACCATGCTAACATTATGCAACCTCCCTGAGAGCCGTTGATAATGTTGCAGTTTTCCAAGAAGCACCTTAATGTATTCATGTTAATCACTTTAAATTCCTGTAATAGAATCAGTCCATTGTCAAAAGCTGCTCCTTCTCATACCAGTACCACCCACCGAAACTTCTCCTGCTGCCATTTCCTGCCAGCACCGAGGCCTGTGCTGTACCCGGCCCTGCTCAGCTCACATTCCTCCAACATCCCTGTGCCATGTTGTTCAAACTGAATGTGGCTGCAGAATTGGCATTTGTCACTGACACAATAAAACAGGTTTCCCTTGCTACCCCAAAGTAGTGTTCCCATGAAACCTTCTATAAGCTGAAATATAAGCATAAAGTGAAAAAGCCATGCCATGAATTTACATGGAAAGATTTTTTATCTTTCTTGAGATCAAAATAACCTACCACACCATAACAAGTAACACATGAAACCTAGAATAACACCGATATCTAGGAAAAGCAGTGCCACTATTGCTACTAGGGGTGCTGCCCTGTAACGGCACACCACAAAACAAACACTGAATGCCCTTCACTGATTTTCAAATAAGTGAAAACAGGTACTAATGCAGTTTTTTAGTAAAAGTACAGAGGTGTAATGCGAATCTTTGAAAAGTAGAGGATACCTGTGTGTCAGAAACCATTTCAACTTAGTTATTCTTCAACTCCAGCCAATATGAACAACCCCCAAAACCTACACAAAGAGGAATTCTTTAGATAGTAACAAATCTGTCCATTCAACCTATCCAATAAGGATGAAATAATTATCAAACTGTGCAAACTGTCATACTCCTACTTAAAGTCTCTCTCTCTTTTTTCATCTCAACCTTTCAATTCTCGCCCATCAGATCTTTACTCAGAGAGACAGCAGTAAAAATAGACTTCCCTTAGTTGAGTTGAATACAAAAAACATAGACCCATCATTCTACTCTCTCCTCCCAGCTCAGTCTGCTGGGTAAAATGCAGATTTACTGCATAGAAGGGCATGGACTCTGAGCTGCTGACAAATTTGAAAATAATTCACTGCCACATATCCTTACCTGCTCTACCTGAGACTCACAAAGTACAAACAATCATTTGTCTGGGGTTCAAGCTTATATTAAGATATATATATCTATCTTATTTATACATATATATCTTATTCATATATATATATAAATTTATTTACTCATTTTAGAGAGAAGAGAGAAAGAGAAACTGAGAGAAGGAGGGGAAGATCAGGAAGCATCAACTCCCATATGTGCCTCACTGCGCCACCACAGGTCAGGCTCATATTAAGATCTTAACTTTGATTCCAGCACTATGCTTTCACCTGATGAGTTAATGGGCTTATGCATACATTTGTAGTCAGTAATTGTAGGAATATGCTGTGAAGAAGTAGAGACAGAGAGGTGCCCTAGGGCGAAAGCCCTAAGCGGACAAGAGTCCAGGGGCCTCTCTGACCTGTACTGGAAACAGTGCATGCTGGAAACAGCAAAACAGCAGGATAAGATTCAGTAACAGAATATGTTTAGACTCTCAGAACAGAGATTAGGAGTCAGCATGTTCCTTGTCCTTTACTTCATCCCCTGAAAACTTCTGCTGTCTGCTTCCTTGAGTTATTTGTACTTATTAATAAATATCTGAGTAAGTCTGGGGATGGGGTTTCAGTCCTTTGGTCTGCTTTCCAGGACTATTGCCTCCCCTCAGCCCCATGAAGCATTTCATCTGGTCTCTAAGTACATAGTTCATTGTCGCCATGACAAGTGGTGCCTCACGTGAAGAAAGGAAACCAAATGACAGGTTTGCTGCTCTGAGTAGTTCATTGTCCCCACAACAAGTGATGGTGGAAATGATTTTTATTGTAGCTACAAGAGATTCCAGAAACAGTATATTCTAATTCCCTCATGTGACAGATTAGACTTTCAGTAACAGAAAGGTTAAGAGAGTAGGCCAAGCAACTCAGCTTGGTGCATTTGTGTATTTAAAATATTATTTTAGAAATTATTTTCCAATACTTTAGCTCTTTTTATTTGTGCTCAAGGAGTTCAACTTGGAGAAGAAAAAGAAAGGAAGAGAATATTTATTGAGCAGCTATTAAGAAAGGTACATTCTGTCAACCAGTCAGAAGTAGCATGTACTGAGGGCTTGCCAAGTGGCAAGCTGTTCAGACTGCTTTGCATATACTATCCACCCATTTAATCCTCAAACAGCTCCATGAAGGGAAAAGCTATTTTTATTAACCCCATTTTACAGATAAAGAAATCATGGGCAAGTCACTCAGCTAAAAGTGATGTAGCCAGATTCACACCAAGGCAGCATGTTATCGTACCCACAGGAAACCTCATCATGCCTATTTGGAGTGGGTGTTATTGTTTCAAATTTACGGATGAGGAAATAGAAGCTCATAGGAATTGTATGACTAATGTCTGAGAGGTGAAAGTAGCAAGATATGAACTCTAATCTACCTCTTTCCATTCTGCCAGGCAATTCCACAACGTATCGATCAAAAAAGGCATTTAACCCTTACCAAGAGGAGTTGAGTCTAATTTAGCAAATTAACTAATAAACAGAGTAGATACTTAAGCAATATGCTTATATGTTTGGCTTCCCTCTACTCTCTCTCTGTTGCAAAGGGGAGATAAGGTAGGCGTTAGCTGAGTGAGATATTAGTCCTGGTAAAGCCCCTCATGGACAGGGCATAAACCTCGCACCAGGATACTCCTTCCAAGATGCCTAATGTAGCTTCCAGCACAAAGGCTGCTCAACAAGTGTGTAGGGAATGAGCTCGGCCTAGCATGTCACTGTCACTCCACAGTAGGTTGGATCTACTGTTTCGTCTGATTCATGAAAGAAATTTCCGCTGGGTCATTATCTGAAAATAATCTTCTGTATATTGGTGGTGATGAATTTGATGGCAGCTGTGCCATAGGATGAAATGAGAACAAAGATTTAATCTGAATTCATACTAGAAATTCAGCTTCAGTGTTTGAATCCCTGCTCTGGCAGGGGGTTGAACAAGCAGTCACCATATCACCATGGTCTTACACTGAAGACATGTAACTTGTCAGAGAGGTGAAATCTCTTATGAAATGTGTGTTAGGGTGATTTTGTTCAGCCAGAAGGCTGGTCAACAGTACACCTCCCTGAAGACATCCTTGAATTACAGATGCATTGCAATTAGAGATGGGGAAAGGCTGGAGGAGGTCACCAAGTTTATATCCTCTGCCAAGATAGACACAGCCTGAGATTTTGTTTCATAGAGAATATCTTCCAAAATATAGCTTACATGATTTCATGTGGCAGACTCTAATAATGATGGAATCCACAAATCCTGCTAATATCACTGAAATTTTTACTTAATTCATCTACCTTTTTACAAGTAATATCTGTTCTCCAATTTTATCAAATCATCTTCCTACTTTATTTTCCAGAATCAGAGAATGTTATGCCTCTACTCTAAAAGGTCATGTGGCCTAAGTTACTTCTTTATAGAAAGGGAAACCGTGAGAGGGCTGAATGACAGTTTTTACCTGCTTTGATACACATTGCCTGAATTAGGACTGGAACTTGAGCCTCACTCTATTTCTTTTCATTATGTATAACCAGTGTTCGCCATTTTACAGATTGTGAATCTATGCTGTCAGACTTTATTATTCTGGTGCCAGAAAATAAATGGACTTAACAGCTAAAACAGCTACAAACATTCACTGTTTTCAGCTATTACATTTTGGTAAATAGAATTTGAGCACCGTTAGATCACAGGTCATACATAGAACAATGATTCATGTTTTATAAGGTACAATTAAACTCAAAATATTTTTTCCCTATAAAGACATATGCATGAAAAATAACATTCTGAAAACAAGTTGACATTTATAGCATTCAACATCAGCTACAAATATTTGTTCTTGAGGGCATAGGGCATTCTTATATATCACTAAAATTTTACATTTTGTGGTAAAACATTCCACTCAGTTTTTTGATGTTAAATGTATAATTCTCACCAGAAACTGAAGAACATTTTATAGACCAAAAGCATAAAAGTAATTTGTTAAAATATGGATACTATATTTTATTTCCCCTCATTGCTCCCAATCCCAATTCATATGTTGAAACCTTAACCTCCAATGTGACTATATTTGGAAATAACGATTTTAGGGCAGTAATTAAAGTTATATAGGGAAGGATTTAATTTAATAAGGCTGGTGCCTTAAAAAGAGGATTGCATAGAAGAAGGGCCATGTGAAGACACAAGGAGAAGGAGCCATCTTCCAGGGAAGGAGCTCTCACCAGAAACCAGTTGTACCAGCACCTTGACCTTGGACTATCAGCCTTCACAACTGTGAGCAAACAAGTCTGTGGTATTTTGTGTTGGGAGCTCGAGCTGACTAATACAGTTATCAAGTCCCCCTCTTTAAACTGAAAACCCAATGACACTTGGCAGGATGGAGAACATAAGCCAAACATGGAGCAGGTTTTACTGATGTCTGGATGGGTGGAAGATCCCAGCAAGGCTGAGATTTCCCCAACACCGTGTAGAGTGTCAGAGATGGAAGCATTTTACTGCCCCAGAGCTCCCTAGTCCATTTTAATTCTAAAATGTCCCTACTTGGTTAAAAAATCCTTTTTTTTTATAAAAAGATATTCCATTCCACCTTCCCTATAGTTCCAGTGATAGCATTTCCAGTTTCTTTTTATCTGTCAATTACACTTCTGAGATGCAACAGAAATAGTATCAGAGTGTGTTAAAAAACCCCAAACTTCCACATCACTGGAATATGAAACAGCATAAGCCAACAATGATTTTTATCTCATCAGAGATGTGGAAATTCCATCATTTATTAAACATATCAACATGCATCTAACTGAACCTATGAGCAAATTAGCACAGGGTAACCAATGTGTTTCCTTTTTAAATAGTTGGTATTTCCCACTTTTAATGTAACTAGGGTTAATACATGAAATTGAAGTTTTTCTTTAGTCAAATACAAATGTGTAGCAGCAGGGGGTAGGAAGAAAATGAACTAAATAAGGGCATATCTAGGAAATGCTTGGTAGGATTATGCCAATTCTTATAATGTCGAGTGATTTTGACAAGCATTCTAAAGTCCACTAATCACTCAAGTAAATGTGATTGAGTAAATTCAGCTTGTTGCAGTGAGCTCATTCCAACTACAACAGCAATCTGACCTGACAGGTTTACTGTAGTCCTGGGAGAAGTGGACACCAGGCAGGGCATACCCTTGAAGATAGAGATCAATGTTGAATGTCCAGAGCCACCCAGTACCTTAAAATGAAATTTTCTATTATTACATTTGGACACACTTAATAGAAAATGCTTAAACAAATTTGGTTTCTTGTTCAGAAGTTACAGATTAATGATTGTTGACAAGAAGTAAAGGTAGAATATAACATCTTTATATGGCTTTGTGGTTTTCAAAACACAGCTGGCTTTGAAAACTTAATTGTACAGTCTGCTTTTCTGCAGCTGAAATAAAAATTCTAAAATGTCCCTACTTGGTTAAAAAATCCTCTTTTTTTTTTTTTATAAAAAGATATTCCTGTCTCCAAGCCCTAATTATAGAAAACAAAAACAAACAAAACAGAAAACCTTCAAAAGGTTATTTAAGTTAATTATAGTATGGAGTATGGTCCAGTTCTCTCTATATTTGATAATGACAAAGCCTATTTCACTAGTGACAGAGTATCTCAAAGGCCATCTATCTTTTGAATATAAAGAATATGGATGGTTATCTATTTTAATATGTCAGCATCAAAGAGAAATTTGCTCTCATAGCTCTGAGATGTTCCCACGATGTGAAGCAAATATTTTGAGCACAAAGTGGATTTTGGCCTTGGACCAGATCTTAGAAAAACCCATACTTCTGCTGCGTCTTTGTTTAATTGTGGCTACTGTGAGCTCCAGTTTCCCTTGCTTTCCTAAAGCTGAACTTTAGTCACCCTCAAAATACAATTCGTTATGTGAGGACCCTGGAATGGACTCTTTGCCATGTGTCCCAGAACATGTGAGAAACATCTGAAATGCCTTCTGAGATGGTGGTTGATTCAGATGCCATCACAGGCTATGCAGTACAGACCAAGGCTTCCCCTCCCTGTGTCTCATGGCTGTCTCTATCTCTTCTAGGTATTGCACTGAGCTTTTCTTATGGCATTATCTCATTTAATCATCATGATAATTTTATGGGGTAGTTACTTTCTCAGCCCCATTTTGCAGATGTGGAAGCAGAGATTTGCAAGTTAAGGAACTATCCCCAAGGTTAACAAGAATAGTAATGTAGACATACATGCATGGCCTGATGACTAGGAAAGAAGAGTAATTTGTTCTGACATGGCACCTGATTCAAAATAATTAGTTTTATTGGCTGAAATCACCAGTCATGCTTTTATATATTTCAGAACTGCATGTACCTCTGGTGTTCGATACAAATTGATTGAATTATTCCTGTATTCAAAACTATGTCCTTAAAATCTCAAGCCAGTTTATATGCCCAGAGAGGTCTCTAGCTAGGGTCCATTCAGGGGAAAGGGCTTAAATAAACTCTCAGAACAAATGGACTATGGTGGGGGGGGGGGGAAGAAGCTGAAAAGAACTGAGGTTTTAACCCTTTTGAGGACTGAAAGTTTAGATGTCCTGTTACAATACGAGACACCAGCACTTAGCACTCCCTGTGCAAAAGAGACATAGATGAAAAAACTGTGGGAAAGCAGAAATGGGAAACAATAGGCTTGAGACGTCACATCTACAGGTCCTGTTTCTAGATCCTTTCATTTTTCCCACATCCCTCTCCCTAAGTTCTGTCCATGGTTGGATGTATGTGGGGAGGAGGGGAAGAGTATACAGACACACACACATATTAGGGTTGCCAGGACAAAACAGGACACCTGTTAATTTGAATTTCAGATAAACAGCAAATACTCTTTTAGTGTCATTCTGCTCCAGATATTGTACAATAGATAATTATAATAAAATTCAAATTTCATTGTGCATCCTGTACTTTTATTTGCTGACTCTGGCTACCCTAATATATATATTCAGATACATTACACATACATATACATATTTAATTCTATGTATCTATGTATGCAATTTTAAATAATACCCCTGATCCCAAAATGAGGTTAGCACTTAGTAGCTGTCCTTATATGCTCCTGTTTATTCTGTACTACTCCCAGTATGTCAAAATACTCACACTTGTAATTTCATTTTCAGTGTCTGTTTTCCTAACCAGATCATAAGCTCTATCTACTATGACTGTGACTATACCTGTTACGAGCCCAGAACCCAGCACAAAACATAATCAATGAGCTAAGAATACAGAACCTATGTTAAAGCCCACATCCAGGCTCTGGCCAATAGATCAATCTAACTACAAAGAGTAAAGAGGATGTGTGAACAACTGTGGACAAAAGCTCGAGTCAACAACTGAAACCATGAAAGCGATAAAAGGCCTGAATTTAAAGGAAGTTTGTTGTGTGACAAAAAATGATTATATTCTCTTCAACATTTTTATCTTGCTAATTTTAAATAATTTTTTTTCCCCTCAATGTGACTAGCTTTACTTGGTAACAGGTGATTTTGTACACGGGTACTTTTTCCATTGCCCGACCCCCACCATGAACTCCCAGCACACCACTGATTGACCAGGTATGGTTCTCATACTCTGCGACACACAAAAACTTTCACTTTTCCTCAAGTTCTGTAATAAAGAATGCTATTTAGAAATTTTTATTTTTGCCAAAAGCATTCAAACTGAGGGATAAAAGAGAGGCCAGAAATGGAAGCCTCCTCCCACTCAACATGACATTAGTGGCATTTTAAAATTACAGCCTCACCAGCTTCCTTAAGAAATCCTACATTTTTCATCTTGGTGGCTGTGATTAAGTAACAGTGACTTTGCACACCTCCTGTGGTGACACAGCTCCATTACAAAGGCCTCCTGTGTGGCATTCAGGTCGTTAGAAACCTCACAAACTGTTAGGAAACAGTAGCAGAGCTGCTAACAAACCCTTCAAATTATGGCTCCCTTTCTAATTGTGATAAAGAAGAAAGACTGAATTCATGATGGGTTTTGGAGTTGAATAAAATAAGTAAGTGAAAGTATATACATACACCCACATAAAGAGAATCATAATGAAAGATATAATTCCCAGAATGTTTTCCCATAGAGCTCCTAGCTGAACTGTCTTGATCCCAAACATTAGAGTTTCAATTTCTGAATTCCACAAGTTTCTTAAGTCAATTCAGTCAATGTATCAAAGCTTAGTATGTTTATTTATTTATTTATTTATTTATTTTTAAAGATTTTATTTATTCATTATAGAGAGGGGAGAGAGAGAGAGAGAGAGAGAGAGAGAGAGAGAGAGAAGGAAGGGGGGAGGAGCTGAAAGCATCAACTCCCATATGTGCCTTGACCAGGCAAGCCCAGGGTTTTGAACCGGCAACCTCAGCGTGTCCAGGTTGACACTTTATCCATTGCGCCACCACAGGTCAGGCAAAGCTTAGCATGTTTATAAATGCAGGTTTTGGCACTTGGTATCTGTAAAGGTTAGTTTTATGTATTGTCTTAACTGAGCTAAAGGATGTCCAGATAGCCGGTAAAACTTGATTTCTGGGTGTGTCTGTGAGGGTGTTTCTGTAAGAGATTATTAGCATTTCAGTAGATTGAGCAAAGAGATCTACCCTTACCAAGTGGGTGGGCATAGTGGAATCCATTGGGGCCCTGAATAGAACAAAGAGGCTAATTCTCTCTCTCTTTGAGCTGGGATATCCATTGTTTCCTGAGCTTGAACATTGGACATCATGGTTCTCAGATCTTAGGACTCTGGCACTTGGACCAGTAACCTCTGGTTCCCTGGCCTTTGGCTTCAGGCTGAGAGTTACACCATCGGCTCCCATGGGTCTTAGGGCATTGCCTTTGTTTTGGATTATACCATTGTCTTTCTTGATTCTCCAGCTTGCAGATGGCAGATCATAATAGTTCTTGGCCTTTAAAATCATGTGAGCCTCTAAAATCATGTGAGCCAATTCCTGTAATAAACCTCCTCTTATATGTATCTATATATATCCTACTGGTGCTGTTTCTCTGGAGACCCTTGACTAACACATTGCCCTGTACTGAAGCTTTTGTTTCATGAATGTCTCTAACATGGGCCTGTATCCTTCAAACAGGGCTTAGACTTCAACTTCAACCCCTGACATGGCAACTTGTTCCCCAACAGTGGGCAGCACTAAAGTATAAGTCTGGTTCTCTGTGTACCAGTTCAACACACTCTCATGGTTGCGCAGGCCCATGAGGTCAGTTTGGCCAGGGCCCCATAATAGCTAAGACAGGCTCTTCATGTGCACATAAACATCCAGGCAGAAAACCCCAACATATCTCAACATCTGAGGCCTTCCATCTTTCCGTGAGCTCCTCACAAGATGTGAAACACAGGCCCATATTTTACTGGCACTTATGACTAATCTTCAGGGGGAAATCTGGGAAGTGATTGACTATGTGGTACCCTTTTCCCTGAGCTAGTACTAAACCCGGATCCCAGATGTGCTCTTGGCCTTCCATCTTTCTGATGACATATAAAAATGAGGCACCACATACTCTGGGCTGTTCCATTTCCCATGGCACTGTTAGTAAGCCCAGCGGCTTTACTTTAACATGCGGCACAATGCCCAATTCAGAGAGTGAAATTTCAAGTGCTCAAACTCCTTCAATACTTTATAGTTTGTTCTGTCATTTACCCCAAAGATTGACTAGCATGTGGTGGGGGCCATTTATCTGTTGACATGTTTTTTTTTTTTCCAGAGGTGGCTGCATTTTAGCAGTGAATTTAAGCAGCCTATGTGGAGAATATCAGAGTATGCTGAAGTCAACAAACGCTACGTGCAATAAATTATTTGGTGGTTAGGTGTGCACATTCTTGTAAACAAATTTATTTCTTATAAAACCTGTAAAACTGTGATTTGTGAGAGGTATATGTAGGTGCAAAATATTAGGGTAGATTTTATTTCTGTGCTAAATAGATGTCTTCTAATCCAGTAATAAGAGGATTTTTTTTTTCATATTGATCCAGTGTACAGATGTCTGTTCTGTACATCAGGAAATTTAGTTCATATGAGCACCATTTTTTCATTAGCTGAGTTTGGTTCCCAAATGCCTTCCATAGCCACTTTATTTATTATCTTCATCAGCTGTCCTTCGAGACTAAGTTCAGCATCTACAACTCTGGAAAGGCACTTCCTGTGGGGAAGTCCACTGCCTCAGCCATTAATAGAGGAGGCAGGAAAGAATGGGGCTGGGAGGATGGGATTTATATAAATGGAAAGATAAGGCTCAATTTCTTTGGTTTCTGCAAACTTGCCTCTATTGTTTTTTTGTTTGGTTTGTTTGTTTGTTTTTAAGTACAAGGTGTTTCCTGTTCTCTGTTTTAATCTAAGCTTTATTCAAATGATGACATATTGAAAAAAGATTCTATTTCAAAGGACATCACTCCCTCTCCTGAATCATTGCACTTTGGATTTGTCATTCAACTTTCTGAAGAGCCTCTTCTGTCCCTATCTGAGTCTATTCCACACACTGCCAACGCCTCCCCTGAAACTGGTTCAAGTCATCTAAAGGCCTGCAATCTCTAAACCACACTTAAAAATCCCATGCTGTCTGAACTCCCATGAAATACCAAGTAGTTTGTCACAAACTCACATGAAACACCAAGGAGATTTATATTTATCCTAACACAAGCAATCCTCATCTAGGTTTTCCAGGATAAATGCATTTCTTAAAAATTTTCATGTCCATCAGAGTGGGTACAATATTACACATATGTATAAAGAATGAGACAGCTTCTCATGTGCCTAGTCTAAAATCTAGTCTTAGTACTTCTTAGTTGCAACTTAAGAAAAGCTTTGTTTGTTTCTTCAGTAAATAATTCCAAACTCAGAAAAGTTACAAAAATGGTACAAAGAACACTTGTATATTCTTAACCCAGAATCATCTATTGTTAACATTCTGCCTTATTTGGTTTTTTATTATTATTTTTTTAATTTTTTATTTATTTATTTACTTTAGAGAAGAGAGACAGAGAGAGAGAGGGGGGGGGGAGAAGCAGGAAGCACCAACTCCCACATGTGCCTTGACCAGGCAAGCCCAGGGTTTGAACCGGCAACCTCAGCATTCCAGGTAGATGCTTTATCCACTGCACTACCACAGGTCAGGCTGCCTTATTTGTTTTATTAGTTCTCCTTTCTCTCTCTCTGTTTCTGTTTCCAGCTCTCTCTCTTAAATATATGAGAGAGACAGTACATACATTGATACTTTATGTTAATATATATACAACTTACACTATTTAAGAATACATATGAGTGAGACTGTATATACATTAATGTAATGTGTATTTCCTGAGAATATCTTCTCACACACCCACAGAGCAGTTATCAACCTTAGCAAATTTAACACTGATACAATATTTTTATTTAACCTATTGCCTGTATTCTTTATTATTATTATTATTCAGTGAGAAGAGGGGAGGCAGAGACAAGACTCTCAAATGCACCCTGACCAGGATCCACCCAGCAAGCCCAATAGGGGATGATGCTCTGCCCATCTGAGGCATTGTGGCATTGCTCAGCAACTGAACTCTTCTTAGCACCTGAGGCAGCAGAGGCCATGGAGCTGTACTCCACGCCTGGGGCCAACTTGCTCCAATCGAGCCATGGCTGCGGGATGAGATGAGAGAGAGTAAAAAAGAGAGAGAGGTGAGAGGGGGAGGGGTGGAGAAGCAGATGGGTGCTTCTCTTGTGTGCTCTGACCAGGAATCGAATCTGGGAGTTCCACACACTGGGCCAATGCTCTACCACTGAACCAACCAGCCAGGGCCCTACTGCCTGTATTCAATAGACTCAGTAATATCCTTTATAGCATTTTCTCCAATACAGGATCTAGTCTAGGATCATGTGCACTATTTTCTTGTCATGTGACTTCAGTCTCCTTTAATCTGGAATAATTCTTTAGTCTTTATTTATCTTTTTTTTTTTTTTTGTATTTTTCTGAAGTTGGAAAGGAGGAGGCAGTCAGACAGACTCCCGCATGTACCCGACCGGGATCCACCCGGCATGCTCACCAGGGGGCGATGCTCTACCCATCTGCGGCATCGCTCTGTTGCAACCAGAGCCATTCTAGCACCTGAGGCAGAGGCCACAGAGCCATCCTCAGTGCCCAGGCCATCTTTGCTCCAATGGAGCCTTGGCTGTGGGAGGGGCAGAGAAAGAGAGGGGGAGGGGTGGAGAAGCAGATGGGCGCTTCTCCTGTGTGCCCTGGCCGGGAATTGAACCCAGGACTCCTGCACGCCAGGCCGACACTCTACCACTGAGCCAACCGGCCAGGGCAGCCTTTATTTATCTTTTTTAAAATGATATCAGCATTCTTGCAGTAAATAAGTCCTTAATGAGATATGTTAAGGGTTCTTGGAGTGGGTGAGAACAACGGAGAAAACAGACTTTGAATGAAACCATGTACATAAGTCACAGCTCAAAGTACATGAAAGACAAAGCGACAGTATGGTCAGCACCTGGCCAGTTCTTCAAGTCAAACTCTTAAACCATTGTTTCCTGGCTTGCATCGTGTTTAGATCTAAGGCCTATTCAGCCAGCTTGGTTCCCCTGTTTATTATGGCAGGTGTTGAAGCAGAGGCATCTTGCCAGATGGTAACAAAGACGGGAGAGGACAGGGAGAGGGAGAGGCAGGGGAAGTACCTGTGCACACTGGGACCATTTCATGTGCCAACCATCAGATGATACGCCTCAGCAGCCCCTCAGCATGCCACTGTGTTTTCAACAGAAAATATATATAAAATCCTCATAACATTGACTTCATCTCACTAGGAAACACACATTCTTTGACTTATTTTATAATCTTAGGATCCCTGTGCTCTTGTATGAACCTCTCATCTCTTCCTTCCTCTTCAGCTATCCACCCTTGAGACCAGTTTGACCAGGAAAGTGACAGAGACTCTGTTCAGCACAATTAAGGCACCTACAGACAGATTTACCAAACAGCACACTGACATAAGCAAAGTGTCCTGAATTGTCTCTTGCTGAAGTCATAGAACAGAGCTTCCCGGTGACATAAGGTAAATCCCTAAGAACAAACATTAGAAACCCCTATAACTGCTTGGGTGAAAGGGAACTGTGGGACTCTTATTGTTCACTGGTGAACTATGGCTGGTTTTCCTTGGCAGTAGGAGAGAATGAAGCAGTATTTGATCCAAGCGAGACAGGATGGATTCAGAATCATCTACTAGATTGTGACTTTAGGGAAGGTGACAGCCTCATTGAGCTTCACTTCCTTTACTAAGCAAGGACCTAGATGACAAGTCAGAATGAAGTGAACTAAACATGCAAAGTGCTTAGCAGAGACCTTGGCAACACAGTATGTAAGTGATGCATGATAGCTCCTTTCCAGGAATAAGCTTCCAAGAAGCAGAGCCTGACACATGGCTAATACATGTGATTTATGAAGAAAGTGCTTTCAGGAGAAGCAGAAGAGGGAAACAGAAGTAAACAGAGGAAGATGTTCAGCAGGACTGTGTTCTCAGCTGGAGACTAGTTTGAGTCTCATCCCAGCGGGGAGCTCTGGAGCTCAGACTTGGTCCATGTTAAGACTGAGCCAGACATTTTATTCTGTCTCAATCTGTAGCAGTGGGACAGGAGGGGCAAGTACCTCCTTAGATACATCAGCTCTCATCAGCATTTCTTTGAAGAAGAAAACAGCTGCTCACTGAGGATAGGGTGCTCACTTCTTCAGAGAAGAGCAGCTGAAGGATGGGGGATGGATGCACTGGCCCTGTGAAGGGGTCTGAGCAAGACACGGTAATTCTCTCCTTCCCTCTCACCACAGAAAGAAAACTTCATAGAACATAGCGCTAGATTCTGTGTAACTGAAATGACTTCATTATACACACACACATATTCACTTTAGTTGAAAGAAATAGTCATTCACATCACAGAATCTGAAACATGCTGAGCTGATACCACCGAAGCAGCCTTTTATTAGGATAAAACTCCTCTAGTCCCCAATACACAGGGTGGCAGCCACGAGGAAAGGAGCCCGTGACTGCAGTCAATCTTTATTCAATTCTAGTGGCCCTCTTGTATGTTGACTCACCCCAATCTCCTGGAAGAGGTGCAGCATTGGGAAAGAGCGTGGGCATTCAGAGTTGCTCTCATTACGCTGTGTGTCACTGCAGTTTCTGGCGCAGTCATTAGTGCGCCGCCATGCCTTACTGCACATGCCCCTTTCTAGGTCACTGAGACATGAAGTAAACATCATTTGTCGTATTCATCTTTTTCTCTGAGAACCAGCAGGGGGGTGGAGGAAGGCAAGAAAGTGGGAGCAGTGGCTGCTGGAAGGGTGGAGAATTAATTTGCATTTATTTCTCACCCTGTGAACTGGTATGCCTCTTTTCTACTCAGTCTGAAGGCTCATTTCCTGTGTGGATCTAGCAATTTCTTAGCTCATCAGAGGTAATGTATCCCATAAAAAGGCATGGACGCTGGTCAAGGCTGGGCCCAAGAACTTATGGGTAATATTCAGGTTCTGTATTATAAGTTAAGGCACATATAACTTAGCCATATTTTCCCCCAAAACTATGTATAATTTCTATAAAGTTTTCTTATCTTGTTTTTGATTTTTCTCTACCCACAACTCTAAATTTCATTAAGGGGGAGGTTTTGCCTATTTTGTTCACTGCTGCAGCCCCAACACCTAGAACAATGGGTGTTCTAGCTCCCATGATGGATGTTACATAAATCTTTATTGTATACATAAATTCATATTAAAATCAATTTTTATATTTCAAGTAATCTAAAAAGTTGGAGGATAATGGAAAAGTGTTCTGTTTTTAGTGTTGCAGGGCCAATATAGTTCATCAATCCTTTATCTATGCTGAAAAATAACTGAGCTGTGTGGTCTCCTATTCTCTGACTCATCATTCTCTTTTTTTTTCTTAGCTCTACAATAAACTTAATTTGTAATTCCTGCTTTGATCAATTTGCTGTATAAATAGTGAAGCCAATGAAGCTTGAAAATAGAAATTTAAAGTTAGTATTTTAATTATGCAAATTATTCACTGCATAAAATATGCAAGCCTCAGTTTCTTATAAGTGTTCAGTTCATTCCACCCCCAAATTTACTTTGATGGAACATATGCAAGTTGTCTGATGCAGAGACTAGAAATCCTCTTTCTTCCTTCTTCCTTCTTCCTAGTTTTCTGATGAAGTAAAAGGGCCTGACTTCTGGATCTGCAAGGCTGTTGTTCCAAGACAAGTTCATAAAAAACTGGTAGGCCTCTATTCCAGCAAAATAATTTTTACTAAATATTACAATATTGGTGAGTGACTATGCAGTGTTTTGTATATTAACATTTGTGAGTTAACAATAGCTTACCTAAACTTTTTGATAATTTACCACTTAAAAAAATTTTTTTTTCATTTTTCTGAAGCTGGAAACGGGGAGGCAGTCAGACAGACTCCCGCATGCGCCCGACCGGGATTCACCCGGCACGCCCACCAGGGCGTCGCTCTGTCGTGACCAGAGCCACTCTAGTGCCTGGGGCAGAGGCCAAGGAGCCATCCCCAGCGCCCGGGCCATCTTTTGCTCCAATGGAGCCTTGGCTGCGGGAGGGGAAGAGAGAGACAGAGAGGAAAGAGAGGGGGAGGGGTGGAGAAGCAGATGGGCGCCTCTCCTGTGTGCCCTGGCCGGGAATCGAACCTGGGACTTCCGCACGCCAGACCGACGCTCTACCACTGAGCCAACCGGCCAGGGCCTTAAAAAATTTTTTGATAAACTTTCAACTACTAGTCTCTCATAGCTTTATGTCATAAAACGTTTGTCCTAAATTAGTAAATGCTCAGAGTGGCCAATAGAATATAAAGCATCTTAGAATGTCAGAAATGGAGCAGCTTGAAGATGACCTAGCCCATTCCATTCATTCTATAGAAGAGAACTGAAGTTTAAAGAGTCACTGTTGGACCCCCAGTTGGCAAGAGAGATGACACCAGATGCCAGGCTTTTGATTTTAAACCTAAAAAATAACTGTCAAGAGAGCCTTTTCTTGAAAAGTATTTTCCCCTAAAGACAGAGAACACATATTACACTGATTCTTTTTTTTTCATTCTTTCATACATCTACTCATTCTTCTAAACCTACATATCTTTATTATTACTTTATCTTCAGCACTGTGCTCCAAGGTGGGGGTGCAAAGATGACCATGTTATAGTTGCAAAAACTAGAAACCCTCAGTGTGATGGAGAAACTCCTCATAAACAGTATCCATTAACCACATTCTTTCCCTCTAATTTGAGTAAATTAATCACCTCAATTTTCTAATGAAGATTAGACACAGCATATTTGCCATCCACATGCTTTGTAGTCTTCAACTTACATGCTGAAAAAATTGTCTATGTGTATCTATTATTAATGACTATAATAATAATAATAGTAAAATAATTTTTTTAAAAACTTGGAAAACAACTGTTGAGAATGTGAACATTTAAAATACTTGTACAATGGTGCAACTGATGGATATCAGTTGGTATTTCCTTCCAAAGTTAAATGTTGAATTACCATTAGGCCCAGCAGTTCTACTCATAGGTATATGCCCAAAAGGATTGAAAATAGAGACTCAAACAAGTACTTGTGTGCCAGTGTTCATAACAATATTATTCACAATAGTCAAACATAAGAAGTGACCAACAAATGAATGGATAGACAAAATGTGATATATTATTCAGTCATAGAAAGGAATAAAGTTCTTACACATGTTACAACATGGATGCATTTTGAACACATTATGCTCACTGAAAGAAGCCAAACCCAAGAGGACAAATAATATATTATTTCACTTATATGAATTATCCAAAATAGACAAAAAAATAGAATAAAGATTACCAGGGGTTGAGAGAGGTAGGAAGGAGGTATTACATAATGGGTGCAAAGTTTCTGTTTGGAGTAACAAAGAATTTTGGAAGTTAGGTAGTAGTGATAGCTGCTCAAAATTGTGAATGTAGCTAATGACACTAAATTGTACACATAAAATGGTTAAAACTGAAAATTTTGTATTGTACATGTTTTGCCATAATAAAAGAACAGTTAAAAAACATGTGTAGACCCCCTGTGATCATTTTGACTTTTAACTGTCTGCTTGTTACAAGTAAGCTAGGAAAATTATTCATCTTCTAAGTTTCCTTTTTTTACTTCTACTTTTCTTCAAGGTTTAACAGAAGAAAAACCATGCAATAGTGGTTGGCTACTGTTCTCAGCAAAAATATGAGTATTTTTTTTCAATCAGTGATTTCTCTTATCTCTGTATTCCAAAGTAGTTTCTACCTGCAAAGTCTTTGAAATCCCTTCTGCCTCTCCACAAACCTTACCATGCACACATCTTGACATGCACTGACTTCTAATTTGTCACCCCTGCTCAACACGCCAGAGCCCCTTCCCTCATCACAGGGCCCACACAATCTTCCTTACACTGCAAAGCCCCTTCCCTCATCACGGGGCCCACACAATCTTCCTTACACTGCAAAGCCCCTTCCCTCATCATGGGGCCCACACAATCTTCCTTACACTGCATATTCATTTGTCCACCACGTCTCCCACAGCGGCTGTTGTCTCCTGCCTTGAGATTTCATGCACACTGTTTTCTGGTTCAGGACACCCATCTTCTTTGCATGACAACTCTTACTAATCCTCCTGAGTTCAGCCGAGACTCCTCTGACAGGAGCATACAGGCACTCCTAAGTAGCGCCACAACACTGGAGATGCCCCTATTTCTGCAAGCAATCAGTGCAGAGCAGTGGGCAGGACCTCAGGGGCTCTGTCATATTCTAGCTGTGCCTCTGTCCAATTACAGGGGGTCCTCGGGTTATGACAGTCTTGTCATACAACATTTTTGAGTTTGTGATGCTCACTCCCAAAGAAATCTTAAAAAAACTGAGATGTGAATGTTTTGGCTTATGGCATTAACATTATACAATTTTTTAAAACCCTTTTTTTTTTGGTCATTTTTTTCTTTTACTATAGTAGTGTACAGTACAGTTTATTTATGTCTTTTTCTTTTTTCTGTGGCTTAGTTGTGTTTTTATGTTCTAGATTATAATTTTACTATTATGTTAGGACAGGTAATTGACTTAGGCTCGAGTGTGTTTTGACTTACACCAAAATTCAGGTTATGTCACTATTGTAGGAACAGAACTGTGTTGTAAACCGAGGATACCCCGTACTTGATCTCTCTGTGCTTTAACACTTTTATGGACGAAATGGGGATAATAATACATATCTACCATCAGGCTGTAGTAAAGATTGTATGTATTAACTTGTATATATAGACAAGAGCACAGTGATATTATTTTACTTTAGTCTATCAATGTGTATGAATAGCATTTACTTATCTTTATCCTGTCCTGTACTGTAAGACAGTATAGTATAGGACAGCATAAGCCTGATATAGAGAAATACTACATAATGACAGCATTCTTTATCAACTATATTTCTTAAACACCTACTATGACCAATGTAATTCCCCAGATGTTGGCTACTGGAGGACTACAAAAACTTATTATATAAAATTTTTGTATTTCAAAAAGCAGTCATTGGTAAAAGAGACACATTTAAATATAAAACTATTTTTATTAAACATATTTTAAAATGATCAATGAGAAATTAAAAAATCCAATAACTATAAGATAAAAACAAGAAAGTTAAAAAGTATATAGGATCCTATCTCACTTTTATGATTTTAAGGAAATTCAGGCAACACGCATCCTTGATTCAAAAAGTAATAATGTGCAAAATAATAAGGCATAAGCAAAACCTAGTGTCTATTCAAGAGTATTGGAATAAACAATCCCAATTTTCACCCACATTTCCCTTTCAGAAAACACATCAGGTATAATTCAATACAGGTTTGAAACAGAAACATAAAATGTTATCTTTAGAGAAGGAGATGTGCTTAGTTTCACAATCAGTAAATTCGGGGAAAATGTGCACATGCCTGCCACCACAGACACAGCCCCACACCTGGAGCCACCTGACCTTTACCTGCCCCAGGACAACAGGCTAGCTCTCAGACCATACTCAGTTCACTCAGCATCAGGTCAGCCTTTTTTGTAAATCAGCACTGACTGTAACTCAATTCCAGGCTTGTAAGCTTTTGCCTCTTTCTTGATTCCAAGTCCCCCTGCTATATCTAGGTTCCTCTGGGTCTGACTACCTTCCTTGTCACCCTATAACCTTATCAGTTCCCTCTGAGGAAGGAGGTGCTGGCTGTGGGTCCCTATTGTCTGGCTCAGTGATCTCCAAGTTCATGCTTGTCCTCCTGAGTCACTTCCCAGTTTCATGACTGGGAGTAAACTATGCAATCTTATTGAGTCTCAGTTCCCACATCATAAAAATGAGGATATGTCTACTTATTGCTCTGAGCTGTTATACAGATTAAATGGACCAGTGTATGTAAATTATGGTGCCAGGAACTTAGCAGGTACTCAGTTAGTGATGGCAAGTGGCACCGAGTGTTCCTTTGCAATCATGTTGAAAATGTGATAAATGCACTCAAACAATTGTTTCACTTTTAAAAGTCTCCCTACATTTAACAAGCTGATCGCTCTGGTGGATTGGCTCAGTGGTAGAGCATCCACCTGGCATGTGGAAGTCTCAGGTTTGATTTCCAGTCAGGGTACACAGGAGAAGCAACCATCTGCTTCTCCACCACCACCCCTGCTTCCTCTCTCTCTCTTTCTCTTCCCCTCCCACAGCTATTGCTCTATTAATTAGAGCACATTGGCCCCAGGTGCTGAGGATGGCTCTGTGGAGCCTCCGCCTTAGGCACTAAAAACATAGCTTGGTTGCAAGCATGGCCCCAGATGGGCAGAGCATCAGCCCCAGGTGAAGCGTTGCTGGGTGGATCCTGGTCAGGGTACATGCGGGAGTCTGTCTCTGTATCCCCCCTACTTCCACCAAAATCAAAACAAAACAAAACAAAAAACAAGCTGATGTATAAATGACTCTGCAACTAAAGTTACAAAAGCCAGGTGGCACAATCCAAAGATGTTGTATGTGGTTAGGGAGTTCAGAGACAGATAGATTTTGTTCCTGGAGCTACCACCAAGTAAATGTCTATGTGATTTTAATCAAGTTAGTCAATCTCTCAAAGCCTTACTGTTGTCATCCACAGATAATAGGTTAAGTTAGATAATGTTTCAAGTCCTTCCTAGGTGAAAGGTTTGGATTCTTTATAAAAAATAAAGTCTTCATATATAACAAACATTATCTTCAACTAGACCTTCACTGACAGATGAGGTTAATGATGGGGGTTTTAGGTCTACTGTCTTTCACATTAGCAAGAACACTGTAGGTATCTGGTGTGTATAAAGAGAAAATATGAGAGTTGAGTCTAAGGAATCACTAATACATGATATCAAAGTGTGAGTTCTAGATCAGTCTCATCTATATCACCTGGGAACTTACTACAAATGCCAAATCTCAGGTTTTGCCCCATACCTACTGACATAGAAACTTAGAATGGGGCTCAGAGAACTATGTTTAATAAGCCCTATAGGCAATTCTGATCTCTAGTTTGAGACACTGCTCTCTTCTCTAGTCTATGTAAGCACTGACATAAAAGCACATATACGCACACAGAGAAAACCTTTACTTTGAATTGAGACGATAGAGACATTAGAATAAGGACATATAGTGTAAACTTTCTGACTTGTCCTTAATAATTTCTAGTTTGTTTTTTAAATAAAAAACTCAGAATTACCTAGTGATCAATTTCACTTCCAGTAGATTACACTGTTTTAAAGAAGAAATGTACGGCCAGTCAAAAATTTAAAAAATTGCTAAGGACAAATAAACATTGATTGCTAAGAGAGAAGAGGCCACTTATCATATTATCTCTTTTGGGAACAGTCATTCCCGTTGCATGCAGCTCACTCCAAACATCTTGCAGTTTAATATGGTAAGGATGCTTCCAAACAGTGGTTTAATTCATTGATTTTTCTTGTTATTTTCATTATCTACTTAAGCACCAAATGCATTCATTGTGGCTTCTAAGACTGAACTCGGCAGATAAAATTGCCGTATTGGAAAAAGGGAATCAAACACAAATGGACACCACTAAACAGCCTCTTTATCAGTGCACGAGACCTGATGTCAACCTGTGGTGAGGCCTCAAACCAAAGAACATGCCTTAAGAACTTAGTGTCCACATATAATTTAGTACTGGATGAACCCAGAGACTAATAACTATTTGCAATCATGGGTTATGGGATTTGTCTAAGGACAAATTTGTCTAAAGGCCTCCATGTCTCCCCCTATCTCCCAACAATACCCTTTGTAATGAGGCCTCTGAGTCTTATCTCCCACCTCACATCTCATCTACTCCCTTTCCAGTCTACATGTAAAAGTCCCATGTCCTAGACAGCCCACAATGGCCACATCCTCCTCTTCAAGCACTGCTACTAAATTCTGCATGCTTGTGTACCTGTAACAGACTACAACACTATTCAGATTATATGCCACCTTCCCTGTTGGGATGGTAAACACTTTGGGGTCAGGTATTATTTTTCTTTGAATTGCAATAGCAGCTTGAGAGGTTCTTATAAGTATTCATTGAATAAAGCAATTCTATTTTCTGGTCTCACCTTCATTTTTTCTGCAGATATTTTACCTCCAAAGGTGCAGCTTTGTTAGGAGGTAAAAAAAAACCAAACACATTGATTGATTTGCAAATATTGTAATACCCTGCTTCTCCAGAATAAATCCCACTTGATCATGGTGTATGATTTTTTTCATATATTGCTGGATCCAGTTTGCTAATATTTTGTTGAGGATTTTAGCATCTAAATTCATCAGGGATATTGGCCTATAATTTTCTTTTCTTGTGTTGTCTTTGCCTGGTTTTGGAATCAGAATTATGCTCGCCTCATAAAAGGAGCTTGGAAGTCTTCCTTCCTCTTGAATTTTTTGAAATAGCTTGAGAAGGATAGGAGTTAGTTCTTCTTTGAATATTTGGTAGGATTCACTTGTGAAGCCATTAGGCCCAGGACTTTTCTTTGTTGGGTTTTTATTTTTATTTTATTTTATTTTTTTGTATTTTTCTGAAGCTGGAAACGGGGAGAGACAGTCAGACAGACTCCTGCATGCGCCCGACCGGGATCTACCCGGCACGCCCACCAGGGGGCGACACTCTGCCCCTCCGGGGCATCACTCTGTCGCGACCAGAGCCACTCTAATGCCTGGGGCAGAGGCCAAGGAGCCATCCCTAGCGCCCAGGCCATCTTTGCTCCAATGGAGCCTTGCTGTGGGAGGGGAAGAGAGAGACAGAGAGGAAGGAGAGGGGGAGGGGTGGAGAAGCAAATGGGCGCTTCTTCTGTGTGCTCTGGCCGAGAATTGAATCCGGGACTTCTGCACGCCAGGCCGACGCTCTACCACTGAGCCAACCGGCCAGGGCCTGCTGGGGTGTTTTTGATAACTATTTCGATCTCATTTGTTATAATTGATCTGTTTAGGTTTTCTGATACTTCCAGATTGATTTTTGGAAGATTATGTGTTTTAAGGTATTTGTTCATTTCATCTAGGTTGTCTAACTTTTTGGCATACAGTTCTTCATAGTATTTTCTTACAATCCTTTGTATTTCTGTTGTGTCAGTTGTTACTTCTCCACTCTCATTTCTAAGTTTATGTATTTGAGTCCTCTCTCTTTTTTTCTTAGTGAGTCTGGTTAAAGGTTAATCAATTTTGCTTACCTTTTCAATAAACCAGATCCTGGTTTCATTGATCCTCTGTATTGTTTCTTTAACATCTATGTCATTTATTTCCACTGTCATCTTTATTATTTCCTTCCTTCTACTACCTTTGGGCTTTACTTGCTGTTCTTTTTCTAGTTCTTTTAGATGCAGGGTTAAGTTGTTTATTTGAGCTTTTTCTAGCTTTTTAAGGTATGCTTGTAATGCTCTGAACTTCTCTCTCAGGACTGCTTTTGCTGTGTCCCATAAATTTTTAGTTGTTGTATGCTCATTATCGTTCATTTCTAGGAATTTTTTTATTTCTTCTCTGATCTCATTGTTAACCCATTCGTTATTTAATAACATGCTATTTAGTTTCCAAGTAGTTGAGTGTTTTTAAGTTTTCCTGTTGTGGTTGATATCTAGTTTCTTGCCATTGTGATCAGAGAAAATGCTTGATATGATTTCAATCTTCTTAAATTTGTTGAAGACCACTTTTGTGCCCTAGCCTAGAGAACGTACCATGAGCACTAGAAAAGAATATATATTCTGCTGCTTTCGGGTAAAAGGTTCTGAAGATATTTATTAAATCCAGTTGATCTAGTGTGCCCTTTAAGTCTGCTGTTTCTTTGTTAGTATTTTCTTGAGAATCTATCTAGTGATGTTAGTGGGATATTGAAATCCCCTACTATTATAGTATTGCTGTTGATCTCCCCCATTATATCTATCAAAGTCTGCTTTATATATTTAGGTGCTCATATATTAGGTGCATAGATAATTATATCTTCCTGTTGGATTGCTCCCTTTTTCATTATGTAGTGACTTCTTTATCTCTTACTATAGCCTTTGTTTTAAAGTCCATTTTGTCTGATATAAATGTTGCTACCCCAGCTTTTTTTTTTTCATTTCCATTTGCATGAAATATTTTTTTTTCCATCCTTTGACCTTCAGTCTATGTGCATACTTTGTTTTAAGGTGTGTTTCTTGTATATAGCATATGTATGGGTCCTGTTTTCTTATCCACTCAACTAACGTATGTCTTTTGATTGAATCATTTAATCCATTTACAGTTAAGGTTATTATTGATATGTAGTTGTTTATTGCCATTTTATTCTTTAAAGCTATATTCCTTTTTTGCTATATACTTTTCCCCCTTTGATCTGTTTACAACAGGCCCCTTAACATTTCTTGTAGCACTGGTTTGGTTGTAATGAATTCTTGAGGTTTTTTTTTGTTTGTTTGGGAAGCTATTTATTTCTTCTTTAATTTTGAAAATAGCCTTGCTGGATAAAAAAAGTCTTGGTTGTAGGCTCTTGTTCTGCACTACTTTGAATATTTCCTGCCATTCCCTTCTGGCCTCAAGTGTTTCTGTTGAGAAGTCGGATGTCATCCTTATGAGGGCTCCTTTGTAGGTGATAGCCTTTTTTTTTCTCTAGCAGCTTTTAATATTTTCTCTTTATCTCTTAGCTTTGGTATTTTCATTATGATGTGTCTTGGTGTAGATTTCTTTGGGTTTCTTTTTAATGAAATTCCCTGTGCTTCTTGAACTTGTGTGCCTTTTACCTGCATTGATTTAGGGAAGTTTTCAGCTATGATTTGATTGAACAAAGTTTCTATCCCTTGTTCTTTCTCTTCTTCAGGAACTCCTATGATGCAGATGTCATTTCTCTTTATGTTGTCACAGAGCTCTCTTAGAATTTCCTCAGACTTTTTGAGTCTCTTTTGTTTTTGATGCTCTCTGTTTCCATGCCTTCATTTATTTTGTCCTCTATCTCACTGATTCGATCCTCAGCTTCATCCATCCTCCTTTTAATTCCTTCCATTGTGGTCTTCATTTCTGATATTGTATTTGTCATTTCTGACTGATTCTTTTTTATTATTTCAATGTCCTTTTTTATACTTGCTATCTCTTTATTTAGGTGTTCATTATGTCCACCAATTGTTGTTCTAAGATCTTTGAGCATCCTAACAATCATTATTTTAAACTCTGCATCTGGTAATTTGGTTATATCTGACTCATTCAAGTCCTTTTCTGGGAGTTTCTCCTGATTCATTTGGGTTGCATTTTGCCTTCCCATTTTGTCTGTGTATAAGAAGGGTGTGGCCACTGGAGTCCAATGAGTGTGGCATCTGTTTTCCCTAGGTGTGGTCTGTCTGCAGGTCTGCCACCCCCTCTGCCCTGCCTGTGGCATTCGGGTATGGGCGTTGCTGGTGCTGGCCCACTGTGGCAGTCACTGTGGTACCTGCTTTTCCTCTATGGGAGGGGCTGTGTTCACATGCCCTGGTCTAGAAGCCTTGGCTGGCCTCAGCCTTTGCCCTGCCTCCACAGGTAGGGCTGCACACCTTTCCCGGGGCTACAAGCCTTGGCACCACGAGCAGGGTTGTGCACCTATGCTAAGCCACAAGTATGCACCTGTTCCCAGTCTTTCGCCTTGCCCCCATGGGCAGAACTGTGTTCATGCATCAGACCGCAAGCCTCTGCTCCACTGCTTGGTGAAGCTGGGTGACTGTGCTCAGCCACAGGTCTGGGAAGTTCCCAGGCTTTTGCCTTTCCCCTGCTGGCAGGACTGCTGGCCGGACTGCTCTTGCTCTCCTGGCCCAGCCGCTGGGTCAGGCTGCTTTTGTGTAACCCCTCCACCCCTGCTGGGCAAGGCTGAGCTCACACTAGGCCTCAGTTCTGGCTGCCCCAGCTTCTGCCCCTTCTGACAGAACCACGCTTCTGCATACTGCCACCGCCCACCTTCTGGCGAGCCCTCAGCAGTATGGGTGGGGGTACTGTAGCTCAGACCTAAGCATTCAATACTGTATTACTGATGGCTCCCTTTTTCTAATTGACTCTGCTCTGAGTGCCGTGGAAGAGCTTGTTTGGCTGGTGTCCTGCTTCTCTTTGCTGGTTTTGCTGGTTCCAGGGGAAATATTCACTTTAGACTTGGGGGGTGACTCAGCCCAGGGGTTAGGATGGCTGTCCCTCAAAGAGTTTCTCCCCGTGCCTCCTAGATTACACTCTCTTCCTGTTATTCCAGTCCTCTCATCTCCCCCTATCCCCAGAGCCCTGGGTGAGTGATAGCGAAAGAGTTTTTCTGCATGGTCCCTTTAAGAAGAATCCTGGGTCTGAGAAATCTGTCTCTTTCTCACAAACAGTGTCCTGACTTGTTTCACAGCTAAATACTGTCCATACACTCCTTCTAGGCTCTGTGGCTGCAGGCTGGGGCTTTGTTTCTGGGACCCAGGACCTGCCCCTCTCTGCTAAACTCACTTCCTGCATGTAAGTCTCTCCAGGCTGCTGTTTGCTCCTGGGAGCTGGGAAGCCCTCTCTGCATTTCCACTTTTCCTACCAGTCTCAATGTGGCTTCTTCAGTGTTTCTTGTTTAAAGAGTCCTCTTTGTTTAGTCCAAAGTTGGTTTTTCCAGATGATAGTTCTTAAAATAAAGTTGTAATCCACTTTGGTTCTGGGAGGTGGTATGTCTGCTTACTCCATTGCCATTTTGCCACTGCCCTGTTTTCCTTTAGATTTAACTTTTCTATTCAGCCTTATTATCTCCAAGTAAATATCAACAAGATTCTAGAGAGGACCATGATGAGGGAGAAATGGAAGAAAAAAGAGAGCTTTTGAAGGACATTTCCAGAATGTTTGAGATGGTTTGCAGAAAAATGCTATGTCCTTAGATACTTGAGGAAGAAGCAACTTTGAAAGATGAATATGAGAAAATCTGGGTTGGCTTTAAAATTGACTTCTGTGAGAAAGACAAGTAGGAAAGCAAAGAAACTGGAGTTAATGTATACATGATCAGGACCAGGTCATTTGTTACTGCCAGGAAAAAGTTCCCATAGAAACAAAATGGGTCAGGGCTGGATTCAAAGCTTTCAGACAAGAATTAGATAAATTGTCAGTAGTTGTACATTGCAACAGGCTTTGAGAACAAAAAAGGAGAAACTCAGTAGCAATTAGAGGAGAGACTGAGTTTGGGAAAGCATTTTTCTGTTTGAATATTGATTCGCTGAGCTCCAGCTTATGTTCTGTATGTCTATACCACCTAGAGAGGCAAGAGAATTCATTCCAACCAACCATCTAGATCTCTCATCTCATCTGCTCTTTCCTATGCTGAATGAAGTGAACAAGAGAGTGAATATAGATAGTGGAACACTGAGAACTGCTACTCAATGATGCCAGGAAGAAATCAAAAATCCATTTTCACTTACTTTTTTTTTTTTTTGTATTTTTCTGAAGCTGGAAATGGGGAGAGACAGTCAGACAGACTCTCGCATGCGCCCGACCAGGATCCACCCAGCACGCCCACCAGGGGCGATGCTCTGCCCCTCCGGGGCGTCACTCTGTTGCAACCAGAGCCACTCTAGCACCTGAGGCAGAGGCCAAGGAGCCATCCCCAGCGCCTGGGCCATCTTTGCTCCAATGGAGCCTCAGCTGTGGGAGGGGAAGAGAGAAAGAGAGGAAGGAGAGAGGGAGGGGTGGAGAAGCAAATGGGTGCTTCTCCTGTGTGCCCTGGCCGGGAATCGAACCCAGGACTTCTGCACGCCAGGCTGACACTCTACCTCTGAGCCAACTGGCCAGGGCCCCATTTTCACTTACTTTAAAAGAGGATTGTATGGGAAGATGATGCCAGAGTAATGGTAGCATGAGAGATCCTCCTGATCTTTCCCCTTGAAATTCAACAAATTGAACAAGTATAAGACAGTGAAAATCCCCAGCTGGGTTTGCAGGCACACCTGAAAGCCCTGAATGGACTAAAGGAGAAGTTGGGTTGGAAAGGGGGGAAGAAGATAAAATGCACTTGCAGTAAGCTCTGGAAAGGATACAAAACCTGGAGTGAGTGGGGTTTCTTTTCTCTGCTGGACTATGGGAGGAGGGAAGCCTGGGTTGTCTGGGTTTTGTCTGAGGAGTATGGAGAGGGAAACCCAGAGTAACTGGATCTCCTTCTGCTGGGAGGAGCAGTGAGCCAGAGGGGCATATACTAAACCAAAGTGAAGAGGGGAGAGATACTAAACCAAAGAGGCAGCAAAGCTCAGGGCCATAACCAGTGTTTCTGCAGTCTGCCTATAGCCCACGCTTGGCAGAGACAGAAAAGCTAAAGTATGGCTCCCAAAGTCCCAGATCTTACCTCCTTCACCTCACGGGTATAGAAAGTGGCAGAGACAAGCACCACAGCTAGCTCTCTAGAGCCACTCTCTCTTCTGAAAAACAGAGGAGCTACATGTCTGGTCCTCTTCTTTTTTGAGGTGTGAGGAGGAGTTCCCAGAGGCCAGAGATTTCCATTGCTAGAACTATAAAGCAGTAACACTGAAGCTGTAATGCCTTCACAACATGTTTCACCCATCAACATGACTGTAGCCCCAACTACATCATTGCAACAGAAACATCTCAGCAGAGGACAGCACAGGAACTTCATAGGACTAAAACTTGTAATACAGTGACACTTACTAGAAGAAAACAACCTCTCAAAGCAGAAATTTATTTTTCCTTTTCTTTTTATTCCCTTCCTTCTTTTTTTCTAATTCTTTTTTCTCTTTTCAATTTCATTTTCTTTAATTTTTAAATTTTTGCTATTTTTATGGCTCTTTTGTTTGTTTTTATTTTTTTTTGGTTTTTAATTTTTGTCTTCTGTGGTTTTTTCTTTTTCATTTGTCATTATAATTTTAATTTTTATATTTATTTTATTTTTAAATTTTATTTTACTTTATTTTTTTTATTAAGTGGGAGAAAGGAAGGGAGAGGGACTCCCACATGTGCTCTGATTTGGATCCACATAGCAAGTGCTCCATGGGGCAATGTTCAGGCCATCTGGAGCGTTGCTCTGTTGCTCAGCAAGTGATCTATTTTAGCACCTGAGGCAAGGCCATTGAGACATCTTCAGTGCCCAGTCCAACTTGCTCAAACCATTCTAGCCATGGCAGCAGGAGGGGGAGAGAGAGAGAGAGAGAGAATGAAAAAGGATAGGGGAGGGGTGGAGTAATAGATGGTTGTTTCTCTTGTGTGCCCTAACCAGAAATAAAACTCAGGACCTCCACATGCCAGGCTGATGCTCTACTGTTGAGCCAACTGGCCAGGGCCTAGTTTTATAATTTTAATTTTTCATTTTTTGGGTTTTTTTTTTAGCTTTTGTAACAATACCACTCTTAAAAGTTATCACGAAAGAAGAACTTGAATACCATGGCTACAGAAGACAGAGTTGTAGTTAAAAGGAAGATAAAAAATCACATAGAAACTTTGGTGTTAAATGATAGAGAATTCAAAATTGAAGTTCTGAAAATACTCAATGAGATGTGAAAAACTCCAATAGGCCATTTAATGAGCTAACCAAGGTGATTGAAACTTTTAAAACAGAGTAGAAGAAATTACACAAATTGCAAACTGAGGTAGCAAGTTTAGCTAATAGCACCAGCCAGATAGAGGAAAGACTCAGTGACATTGAAGACAGGCAACTAGAGATGCTACAGAGAGAAGAGGAAAGAGACTCACAAATTCAAAAAAATGAGAGAAATCTACAAGAATTGTTTGATTCCATCAGAAAGAGTAATATAAGAATAGTGGGTATATCAGAATAAAAAGAGAGAGAGAAGGGAATGGAGAGTATATTCAAACAAATAATTGATGAGAATTCCCCAAGCCTATAGAAAGAGCTAAATCCTCAAATCCAAGTAGCAAATAGAAAGCCGAGATACCTCAACCCAAACAGACCTACTCCAAGGCATATTGTGACAAAATTGTCAAAAATTAAAGACAAAGAAACAATCCTCAAGGTAGCTAGGGAAAAGAAGAACATAACATGTAAAGAACTGCCCATTAGGTTATCATCAGACTTCTTGGTAGAAACTATACAAGCCAGAAGAGAGTAGACCCAAAATTTGAAGTAATGAAAGAGGAATTACCAGTCAAGAATATTATATACATAAAATTTATTCTTCACATATGAAGGAGAGATAAAAACTTCTGCAGATATACAGAAGCTGAGGAAATTTATCACCAGAAAATCCTCACTGCAGGACATACTCAAGGAGATTATTCAACCAGATATAAGAAAATTACAAATTAAAGCTATAAGTAAAAGCTTAACAAGGTCACAATAAAAACAAAGATAATCTGGGACAACAATAATATAAAAAGAGAGAGGATAAAGATCTGCAGTAGCAAAGGAGGAATGAGTGGAGAAGCACTCATTAGATAAAGGACTCTTGTACATATGAATATTTCCCACTTAATAACCTAGTGGTACCCACCCACAAAAAAGTCAGTAATAAAATACACAGGTTAAAAAGAAGAAACAGGGGACAGAAGTATAGAATACCACCAAACAAAAACAAATGAAAGAAATAAAAAAGAGAAGGACCAAATGAGATATAGAACTACCAGAAAACAAAATATAAAATGGCTATAGGAAATCCTCAAGTGTCAATAACTAGCCTAAATGTAAATCAACTGAATTCATCAATAAAGAGGCAGAGAGTAGCAAATTGGATCAAAACAGAAAACCCAATTGTATGATGCCTTCAAGGAACACATCTAAGCTGCAAGGACAAGACCAGACTCAAAGTAAAAGGTTGGAAAATGAATCTCCAAGCAAATAAAATCCAAAGAAATGTAGGAATACCTATACTGACTTCACAACAACAAAGGAAACCAGAGACAAAGATGGACATATCAAAATAATAAAGGAGACACTGTATCAAGAAGATATAACACTTCTTAATATATATATACCAAACCAGAGAGCATCAAAATGTATAAGACATCTCTAACTGATCTAAAATTGCCCAAGTGTCCATCAGTGGACAAGTGGATTAAAAAGCTGTGGTACATATATACGATGGAATACTATGAAGCTATGAAAAAGAAGAAAATATTAACTTTTGCAACAATATGGAGGGACCTGGAAACTATTATGTTGAGTGAAATAAGCCAGGCAGAGAAAGAAGAATATCATATGACCTCACTCATTTAAGGAAACTAAGGAATAATGAGAACTGAGGAACAGAATTGAGACAGAGGAAGGATCAAAGAGACCATAAGAAAAGAGGACAGAGGAAAAGAGGATGATAGGATGGGATAAACCTGAAAGGAAGGGGGGAGTGCTATAGGAAGGGGGGCAAGGGAGATGCTGAGGGGAATAGGGGGGAGGGGGATGCATTCGAGGTGACCCTAGAATCTATGTAAACACAATTAAAAAAAAGTAGCAGACAAAAACACAATCATACTTGGAGAATTCAGCACACTATTGATGGCTTTAAATAGATAATCCAAACAAGCATATTTTCTGATGATAATATTTTGAAATAAGAATTCAACTATAAAAAAGAAGTAAAGAAACCCTCAAGAAGTCAAAATTAAATAGCATACTTCTAAAAAATGGGTCAAAGAAAAGTAATACCAGAGATCAAAACATATTTACAGACAAATAAAAATGACACTATCATATATCAAAATTTCTAAGACAGAGTGAAAGCTGTAATAAGAGGGAAGTTTATATCATTATAGGGTTATATCAAGAAAGGAATGAGATCCCAAATAAATAATCTAACATCTCATCTTAAAAAACTAGAGAGAGAAGAACAAAGGTAACCCAAAATCAGCAAAAGAAAAAAAAACAGTAAATATTAGAGCAGAACTAAATGAAATAAACAAAAAAAACTATAGAAAAAATTAATACAACAAAGAGCTGGTTCTTTAAGAAGATCAATAAAATTGACAAACCCTTGGCTTGACTCACTAAGGAAAAAAGAGAAGGACTCATATAAACAAAATCCAAAATGAAAGAAGAGAAATTACCAGAGACATCATATATATACAAATGCACATAGTAGAGTACTATGAAAAATTGTATGACAAGAAATTCAACAATCTAGAGGAAATGGATAAATTCTGAGAACTATACAATCTTCCTAGACTGAGTCACAAAAATATGGAAAACCTAAATAGACCCATAAATAAGAAGAAAATAAAAACAACTATAAAAAAATCTATCCAAAAAGAAAAGTCCAAGACTAGATGTCAACACTGCTGAATTCTACCAAGCTTTCAAAGAAAATTTGGTACTTATCCTTCTCGAGAAATAGAAAAAGAAGCAATACTCCCTAACACATTTTATGAGGCCAACATAATCCTCATACCAAAACTTGGCAAGGACAATGAAAAAAAGAAAACTACAGACCAATATCTCTAATGAATACAGATGCAAATATCCTAAACAAAATACTAGCAAATCAAATACAACAACACATTAAAAAAATAATACAGCATGATAAATTGGGATTCACTCCAAGAGCACAATGATGGTTCAATATAAGTAAATCAATTAATGTAATACACCACATCAACAAAACAAAGAACAAAAATCATATGATCTGATCAATAGATGCAGAAAAGGCATTTGATAAGATATAAAATTCCTTTATGTTTAAAACACTTAAAAAACCATAATCAAAGTACCTTAACATAATAAAGGCTATATGTGACAAACCATCAACTAATATAATACTAAATGGTGAATAAATGAAGGCTTTTCCTCTAAAATCAGGAACAAGACAAGGCTGCCCACTCTCTCCACTCTTATTCAACAGAGTTCAGAAAGTTATAGCCAGAGCAATCAGAAAAGAAAAAGAAATTAAAGGCATCCATATCAGAAAAGAAGAGTAAAGATATCACTTTTTGCCAATGACATGATCCTGTGTATAGAAAATTCCAAAGAATCCACCTAAAAACTATTAGAAACAATAAACCCATACAGTAAAGGTGCAGGATACAAAATCTAAATACAGAAGTCTATTGCTTTCCTATATGCCAAAGATGAAACTTCAGGAAATGAACTCAAAATAATAATCCCTTTTACAATTGCAACAAAAAAGAAAATAAAAACCCTCAAAATAAACTTAAAATATGTGAAGGACCTATATACTGAAAATTACAAAGCATTATTGAAAGCAATTGAAAAAGACATAATGAGATGGAAAAATATGTCATGTTCATGTATTGGAAGAATAAACATAGTTAAAATGGCCATAATCCCCAAAGCAATATACAAATTTAATGCAATCCCCATCAAAATCCCAATGTCATTTTTAAAAGAAATGGAACAAAAAATCACTGGGAACCATTAAAAAAAACAAACCCCAAGTAGCCAGAGCAATACTGAGAAAAAAGTCAGAGGTATCACACTACCTGACTTGAAATTATACTATGGAGCCATGATAATTAAAACAGTAATGTATTGGCATAAAAACAGACACACAGACTAATGAAACAGAATCAAGAGCTCATAAATAAAACTACAAATATATGGACAAATAATCTTTGACAAAGGAGATAAAACCCACAATGGAGAAAAGAAAATCTCTTCAATAAATGGTGCTGGGAAAATTGGAAAGCCACATGCAAAAGAATGAAACTTGAGTATTGTTTGTCTCCGTGCACAAAAGTTAATTCAAAATGGATCAAAGATCTAAAGATAATACCTGAAATTATAAATCACATAGAAGAAAACATAGTACTAATTTCATGGACCATGGAAGTAGAGAATAATTTTTGAATTTGACCCCTAAGGCAAGGGAAGTAAAGGCAAAAATAAATGAATGGGACTATTTCAAACTAAAAAGCTTGTGCATAGCAAAAGAAATTGACAACAAAACAAACAGGCACCCAACCAACTGGGAGATATTTGCAAATAACAGCTCTGATAAGGGGTTAATATCCAAAATATATAAAGATCTCATAAAGCTCAACAACAAACAAGCAAACAATCCAATTAAAAAATGGGGAGAGGATGTAAACTGACACTTCCCCCAAGAGGACATACAAATGGCCAACAGATATATGAAAAGATGCTTGTCTTCACTGGGTATTCGAGAAATGTAAAGCAAAACTACAATGAGCTATCACCTCACACCTGTTAGACTGGCTATTGTCAACAAGACAGGTAATAAATTTTGGAGAGGCTGTGGATAAAAAGGAACTCTCATTCACTGTTTTTAGGAGTGCAAATATGTACAACCATTATGGAAGAAAGTATGGTGGTTCTTCAAAAAATTAAGAATAGAACTACCATATGACCCAGAAATTCTTCTACTGGGTATCAACTGCAAAAACTCAGAAATGTTAGTATGTAGACACATGCACCCCCATGTTCATCACAGCATTATTCACAGTGGCTATAAGACATGAAAACAAACAAACAAACAAACAAACAAAGTGTCCCTCGATAGGGGATTGGATAAAGAAGGTGTGGTACATATGTACAATAGAATACTACTCAGCCATAAGACATGACAACATAATGCCATTTATGACATAGAAGGAAGTTGAGAACATTATCCTGAATGAAATAAGTAATTCAGAAAAAGCTAAGAAGTATATGATTTTATGCGTAGGTGGGATATAAAACTGAGACTCATCGACATGGATAAAAGTGAAGTGGTCCCCAGAGGGCGGGGGAGTGTGGGGCAGATATTGGGGAAAAGGGAGTAAAGTGGGACAAATATAAGGTGATGGAAAATGAATAGACTTTGTGTGATGGGTACACAACATAATCAACAGTTCAAATGCTATAGAAACAATTACCTATGTATGCTTATTGATCAATATCACCCTATTAAGTTTAATTTTCTAAATAAAATAAAAAATAAAGGAGGGTTGTGGATATGGTGGTCTTTTAAAGAGAAGTGCAATTACTTAAATAATTTGCATTTTCACTATAGAGTAAGTACCTCTCTTTAAAGAAAATGTGGACAGTTTTGAATTTTCAATAAAAGGAAACAATAACTCCTCTGTTCCATGAGTCAAATACAATAATTAGGTACATTTTAGTGTATTTTCCTTTTAGTTTCTTTGGTATGCAGATACACTTAAAAATATTGTTGAAATCACTGTTTAACATTATGCATGATCACTTCTCGTGGTTTACATACTTATATAATTACATCACTTATAACTGAATAAATTTACCATAATTTATGTTACCATAGCTCTATAATTGAATAATACTGTGATATGAGGAGAAGATAAACTATTTAGATATCAATGAAATAGAATGATATATGACTTCGAAAGAATTTCAAATAAGTTGACCTGTAGATGAGGTTTTAAAAAACAAAAACATATGAAAAAAATTTTTTCTTTTTACTGAATTTATTGGGGTGACAAAATTATATGTTTCTAGCACATAGTTCTATAACACATCATCTGTACACTGTATTGTGTGCTCACCACCCCAAGTCAATTATTCTTCCAACACCATTTATCCCCCCTTACCCTCCTCCACCTCAAAACAAAAGTATTTTTAAATTAGTATCAAATATTATTCAGAAGAAGATGACTATGATTCAGATGTGTTTATACTTGGTCATGTGGTTTAATTTATTATTGCTATTATTGTTGTTAATTGTCATTGAAAATTATGACTTATTTAAAAAACCAGTGAATTTATGATTATTTCTGCAGAATAGATTAAGAAAGCTAAAATTACTCTGTGTAAATATTATTAATATTATTTCTTATTGCTTTCCAAAAAGCCTTACACTAACATATAGTCCAAACAACATTTGTAATTGTGCCTGTTTTATTATAATCATGCCACCATACCTATGCTCGATTGAAACACATTTTGCTAACTTCACTGGCAACAATTCATACTACTTTCTCCCCATATACTGGTCAGGTTTGATAATATTTTAATATTTTCTAAGTAACTTTAGTTTTTCTCTTGTTATTTATTGGTTCAAACCCATTAAAAATTTGGCTGCTAACATATTACTTTTTTCTAATCAATATACAGGAGCTCTTTATGTAACTAATGTATCATGCATTTTCAAAGTCATCTTTGGTCCTCAAATATCCTCTTAATAGTTGATACCAAGATTCATAGAAGTTTTTACCATTTTATGTAGTCATTCCTACTTTATATTTTAGAAAGAAATAATTTGGTCATTCCATTAGGTCTATTTTCTCAAGATATTTACCTGAACAAGTTATATTGTTTTAGCTTACACGTGGAAATTGGGGAAGGAATTATCATTCATCATGTCACATGAGGGTCATAAACAGATATTAGCCATTTAGCTAATTGAGCTAAATAGGATACAAAGTTGATAACTTCTTCCTAAAGGCAAGCCTTCGGTATGGATTTCTATTTACTAAAATAGGACAAATATAACTTTGCATATAAAAAGTAACTTAGTCCATTCTCATTTTTCCCTCTTTCAAAAAAAGAGTTTAACAGCATTTGTCATTGGTAGTTTGTGCTGCTTTGGGTAGCACCTATGAATGCATAACCTCACGTGAAGAACTTCTGCAAAGTTTGAGATATTCCAATTTCTTGGTTACATATGTTACTAGGACTCTGATTGCATTAAGTATTCTTTCTTTCACACTGGAGAAAAATACATCTGTTTCTGCTGACATCTGTTCTCTTTTGTGGGTTTTGAGAAAACATTTATTTCTTTTTTGCTTTTCTTCCTATTTTAGCAATGTCTGCTTCTCATCTTAATAAATCACCTTTGCCTGACAAAAACTTAATAGAGCAAGAATGCATAGCTAAAGAGGGAACGTGTAGCACAGAATATAGAATTTAGAGAATATTCTTGGTTTATTGCATGTTGTCTTCCAAAATGTACAAAACTAGGCTGGTGGTGTACTGGCTTCCTTTTTAAAAGAATATAATAAATTATAATATCAAGGTCATTAGTTTCCTACCATGTTTATTTTTTTTTAATTTTCTTATTTTTTTATTCATTTTAGAAAGGAGAGAGAGAGAGGAGAGAGAGAGAGAGAAGGGGGGAGGAGCAGGAAGCATCAACTCCCATATGTGCCTTGACCAGGCAAGCCCAGGGTTTCGAACTGGCGACCTCAGCATTTCCAGGTCGACGCTTTATCCACTGCGCCACCACAGGTCAGGCTTCCTACCATGTTTAGCACAGAGGAACAGAAATGGTGTATGAGTTAGGAAAGGCTCTGCTTTTGGAGTATAATTCCCAATATTGGTCCTGCAACATTTTTGACTCTCCTGTATCTTCCTCCCTGAAAGTTACTTTTGCTTATGGAGTCTGGTGCCTTGTTGCTCTCTTAGAGCTGAGGAAGACCAGCACAACATTAGGAGATGCCAAGCAAGAGGCTCTATTTCACATCCTCAAGACGCAATGGATTTTTATTCTCCATGGGCTCTTGGACTCCTGAGGTGCTGTTCACATATACTGATTAATTTTATGACCCATTCAGGGCTGATTTGACTGATGAAGTAAAATAATCTTATTTAAAAAACACATCATGATATCAACTGCCTATGATTTCTTTAAGAATGAAATCTTGAGCAGGAGAAGATATTTATAATGTATGTAAAAGATTTGTATCTGGAATATATAAAGAATTCACAAAATCAGTAATAAACAAACAGCCCACCAAAAAAATATGCAGGGGAACCGAACAGGCACTTCACAAAAGGGAATATATAAATGGCAAAAACACTAAGAGAGGTGCTTAATGTCATTACTCACCAAGGAAATACAGATTAGGCCCTGGCCGGATAGCTCAGTTGTTAGAGCATTATCCTGATATGCCAAGGCTGCAGGTTTGATCCCCAGACAGGGCACATACAGGAATCAATCAATAAGCCTGACCAGAAGGTGGTGCAGTGGATAGAGTATCAACCTGGGATGCTGAGGACCCAGGTTCAAAACCCTGAGGTCTCTGTTTTGAGTGCAGTCTCACTGGCTTGAGCGTGGAGTCACCAGCTTGAGTGTGGGATCATAGACATGACTGCATGGTTGCTGGCTTGAGCCCAAAGTTGCTGGTTTGAGCAAGGGGTCACTGGCTCAGCTAGAGCCCCCTGGTCAAGGATGTATGAGAAAGCAATCAGTGAACAACTAAAGTGCTGCAATAACAAGTTGATGCTTCTCATTTCTCTCCCTTCCTGTCTGTCTCTTTCTCATTAAAAAATAAATAAATAAAATCAACCAATGAATGCATAAATAAATGGAACAACAAATTGATGTTTCTCTCTCTTTCTCTCAAAGCAATCAATCAATAAAATTTATGAAAAACAAAATACACATTAAAACAATATTGGAAACCCACAAGAAAATCACCAGAGTGATTAAAATGAAAAAGACTGACTACAACAAGTACTGGAAAGGAAATGGAGCATCCAGAACTCTCCTATATCACTGGGGAACTATTTGACAGTAATTATCAAAGCTAATTCTAATATCAACTGTATAATCCAGTCATTCCACTCTGAGGTGTACGGTATAGCTAAAAAAAGTTAGTACATATTTTTCTTTAAATTATTTATTTATTCATTTTAGAGAGGGGGGAAAGAGAGGAGTGGAAACAGAGACAGTGAGAAGATGAGGGGGGAAGAAGCAGGAAGCATCAATTTCCATATGTGCCCTGACCAGGCAAGCCAGGGGTTTACAACTGAAGACCTTGGCATTCCAGGTTGACACTTTATCCACTGTGCCAGCACAGGTCAGGCTGACTGCATATTTTTAACAGCATACTAGAAACAATCCACATACTCATCAACAAGAGAACAAATAAGTAAACAGTGGTATATTTATGCAGTGGAATACTACAAAACAGGCACAAACCAACATGGTCCACAGTGTGAACCCTGGGAAATAACATCTGTTAGAGCATGGGCACACTCATCATTTCCACAGTGGCTACAGCAACTTTTGTACTGGAAAGGCATGGATGAGTCGTTGGGACAGAGACCACACTGCCCACAAAGTTGTTTTGTTTTTAAATTACTTGGTCCTTTATAAAAATAAAAGTTGCCAACTCCTGCTATCAAGCACTAACTAGGAATAGACTACTGGTACGAGAACAAGGGATGAATTTCACAGATATTATGTTGAATGAAAGAAGCCAGGCACAAAAGAGTGTGTACTGTAGAATTCCAGTCAAGTCCCAGAGCAGACAGAGCTAACTGATGGTGTTAGGAATATATATAATAGTTATATCTGAGAAGGGTGTAAGGGAGCCTTTAGGGATCCTGTAAATGTTCTGTATCTTGATCTTAGAGCTAGCTACAGAAATGTGTTCAGACATAAAAGTTAATTGAGCTGTACACATGTTAGTGCACTTTACCTTTTTATAGGTCAATTAAAAAAAAGAATAGAATCATGAATTTGCTGCCGCTTAAATGGGTAGATTGGCTAAAACTCTCCATATGTGGTTGAAAGATAAAAACCTGTTCTTGTCTGTAACCATGGGAGAAGCTGAAACCTCCAGGGTTTTGTTTTGTTTTGATGTATAAATGACACATAATATTATATCACTTTCAGTTGTACAATATAATGATTCAATATTTGTATGTATTTTAAAATGATCATCACAATGATTCTAGTAAACATTCATCATCATACACAGTAATACATCTTTTTTCTTGTGATGAGAACTTTTAAGATTTACTCTCAGCCCTGGCTGTTTGGCTCAGCAGTAGAGCGTCGGCCCAGTATGTAGAAGTCCTGGGTTTGATTCCTAGTCAGGGCACACAGGAGAAGCAACCATCTGCTTCTCCACCTCTCTCTTTTTCTCTCTCCCTCTCCCTCTCTCTCTCTCTCTCCATCCCACAGCCATGGCTCATTCAAGCAAGTTGGCCTGGGGCACTGAGAATGAAACCATGGCCTTGCTTCAGGTGCTAAAATAGCTCCATTGCTAAGCAACAGAACAATGGACCCAGATGGGCAGAGCATCACCCCCTAGTGGTCTTGCTGGGTGGATCCCAGTCAAGGCACATGTGGAAGTCTGTCTCTCTGCCTCCCTACCTCTCACTTAATAATTAAAAAAAAAATTACTCTCAGCAACTTTCGAATATGCAATACAGTATTATTAAGTATAGTCACCATGCTGTACATAAAACCTCAGTTTTCATAATTGAAAATGTGGCTGGCCAAATTTACTTCACAACAAATTTATAATAGTATTATAATACATGATATAGCAAGAACTTCTGCTGAAATGCATGTCATCTATAAAAAAAAGCCTTTCTTTTTCATAAATACTTTTCTTTCTTTTTACTGACCTTCTGTTTTGCCACACATTTCTTACTTCTAATAATGCATTACTAATTTTGTACTTCCATATTCATCTACATCTGTCTCTTTTTTCTAGAATATTTATAGTAAATTGCTTGCATAACCCTTGGGCCTACCTACATTAATTTATCTTTGAATGTTTTTCATTTCCCCTTTGTGTCCTTTAACTCCATTGATTTACACTATTTGATATTTTTTCATTATTTTAAATTTCACTTGGCTGCTGTTCAACATCACTATTTTTTTCCCCTTTTGGTGGACCCTGTGTCCTAATTACCAACCTAACTAGGTTATGAGAACTCTTGCACCAAGGGCCCCTAACCCATTCATTAGAATCGTATTGTATGGGTCGCTCAGGCTCAGTCAAAGATTGATTTCTTCCCAGCTCTCTTTTTTACATAGTGCATAATTTAGTAATCTTGTGCCCTGCCTGCAAACCTACAGTAGTACATGATTTATTCATTCCATGCCATTTATTTTCAGAGAACTAACATCGCAGGTAACTAGTAGCCTTCTGTATTAGCATAAATGAAAAACAGTAAGACAATACCAATTGAGTAGATTATGGCATACTTGGTAATCAACATGATAATGAGATATTAGGCTTTTTTCTTTAAAGCGTTCAGAGGACTTTGCAATTAAATTTCCACTGATCCTCTTAACATTGCTGCAGTAACTGGAAAACTGCTAAACTTTTGTTACAGGCAAACAGAACAACAGAAAGAACACGCATTTTCCATGCTTCCTTCAGCTTGCCACCAAATCTGCATGTAAGAGACAGGATGCTAGATTTAATAAGTAGGACAGTTGATCAGCATGATCAGTGGATCAACATTGTGCTATTTTATCTTAGTTCAGATAGAAAAGGATTGATCAAAGCTGATGATGTTCTCAGAGCCCCAACTTGAGATGGGGCTTTATCTTAAGGATTGCTAAATCCAGCACTCACTGAAACTTTAAATATTTATATATCTAGGACTAGAGAATCACTACCTACTCTTAACACTACCACTACATCTTGGGACAAAGCAGCTCAGAACACACTAGTGAAAGAGCTCTCTTAGGATCATTTTTTCTCACAAAATTAAACTTTTATGGTTCAACTGAATCTTTGAGGTTATTAACCTAATCAACCACCCCGCTCATAATTAATTCATGTTCACATCATTCTCACTCATTCCTGAGGCCACCAACACTATCTTTACATACTCTAACCATAAAAAGTTATTCTCATTGGTCCCAATTTTACCAAAAAGCTGCACTGAGCATACATGATTTCAAGTATTTGAACACAGCTTGTGTATAGTATACCCATGAGCCTTCAGTTTTTTGGGTAAAAGACAGCAATTTCTTGTACCATTTTTGTAGCACATAGTTTTCAAGTCCCTACCCAATGTTGGTCATTATCTTTTCCATCCGCTCCACTAGTCTTTCCTTCCTTATTAATATGGAGGCATAAAACTATAGTTTTCCAACTAGTTTTTGACTAGCACAGAAATGGAGTCAAAGTGTCCATTCTCTCATTTGAAATACAACATGCAGTCTCAGAATTTGTTTTTCCAGGCAACATGTCTCATGGTTGGCTAATAACAGCTTGCTCATTATCAAGGCCAAGTCCTCAACAACTGCTCAGCACTTGTGGGTGCTCCTTACATATACATCCAAGTTGAGAGCTCCTATCAGATCCTGCCCCAGGAACAGTCACTGGTGGTGGGTATCTAAACTTGACTCAATTCAATCTTTTTTATCTGGATACATCATCCCTTGTGCCCTGAGTGAGATTTCTGTAGGCCTATTATATATATATATCTATTCTGATTACATTGTTAAGAGGCTCAGAAATGCATAAAATTTGGTTGTTAGAGTGCACAATTAGCCCACCTGTTTTGCCTCTAAAACTTAGATATTTTTTTCTTTTTTTCCTTTTTTTTGTATTTTTCTGAAGTTGGAAACAGAGAGGCAGTCAGACAGACTCCTGCATGCGCCTGACCGGGATCCACCTGGCACGCCCACCAGGGGGCGATGCTCTGCCCATCTGGGGCGTCGCTCTGTTGCAACCAGAGCCACTCTAGCGCCTGAGGCAGAGGCCACAGAACCATCCTCAGCACCCAGGCCAACTTTGCTCCAATGGAGCCTCGGCTGCGAGAGGGGAAGAGAAAGAGAGAAAGGAGAGGGGGAGAGGTGGAGAAGCAGATGGGCACTTCTCCTGTGTGCCCTGGCTGGGAATCAAACCTGGGACTCCTGCACACCAGGCTGACGCTCTACCACTGAGCCAAACAGCCAGGGCCCAGATATTTTTTTCTTAGAGTAGGGGCTATCAAACTTTTACTGTGAAGAACAAGAAAGCAATATCCGTGCAAATTCAGTTTTGTAGGCCATGATCTCTGTTACAGCTCCTCACCTCTCTTGCTGAAGTGTAAAAGCAGCCATAGACAGTACATAAATGAATAAGCTGGCTGTGTTTTAACAAAACGTTACCAAAGCAAACGGGTGGCAGAATTTGGCCCATGAGCCACAATTTGCTAGTCTGTGTCTTTGAGTATCTGAAAACATTACATGATGAGTATTTTCTCCTTATCCTTAAACTGTGCAAGAAAATGGTGTATTATTAAATGTACTTTAGAGAAAGAAGAATTAGTAACATAGAAAATGTGATCATTGGTGAGATGAATGAATATGAACTGTTGTAGTAATGTTCTTATTCATCTCTCTACTCAGCAAATGGACTCTGTGAGATACACTTCTTTATTTGGAAAAAAGGATTTCAGTAATAGCTCACTTCTTTCATGTGTCTTCTAGTGGCTAACTTCGTCTCATAGATTTGATTATAATGATCCCATATTGCTATAATCTAACAAAAATTTTCTGTGGTCAAGGGCAAGGAGCTGCTGCTATGATTATGTATCTGCAGTGTGGAGGGTGTATAAACAATGCTTCTCTGTCTTTCCAACGCATTCACCTGAAGGGGAGTGGAGTTTACCACGCCAAAATACGCCTCTTTAGGAATATGGATTATTGTGAGCTGATTATTTTTAAGGCCCAGAGGGCTCAAAAAACCCTTTGACCTTTCTTTTAACTGCCTGAAAGAACTTAAGATAGATGACCTGTTCCAGGAAGAAGCTATCACCACAGATGACTATAGTTTAATCTAAACTGGGTTTGGGAGACACGGAGGAACCCACTAGAGCCCATCTGATCAAAGTCCTCTATGTGTCCTATTCTTTACAGATATCCCACTAATTTTTTTATTTTTTTTTTACTAATCATTAACTTTTTTCATCTCCCAGTGATATTGCCTTACTAACCTTTGAAGTCCCATACCCCTTCCTCCTTCTTAGTCCAGAATGATAAATGTATTTCATTTGGCCTTACTATCTTTGGAATTCTTCATGCTCCTGTAACTTCCCTGTGAATACACATTAAAACTTGATTTTCTCCTGCTTATCTACTTTACGGCATTGGAAGTATTCAGACAGCTAGAAGCACCAAGAAGGGAAGAGGGTAATTCTCCCTGCGCCCCCCCACACCTAAATACCCAGCCTCCTAAAAAGCAAAACAAAACAAGAATATCCAGCAACTCCACATTTTTTTCACTGACAAAAATCTCTTATAGGCTTTGCTCCTGTGTAATGAATACATTTTCTATATAGAGTTTCTGCCGCAGGGCTTTGTAGTTGCAGGGTTTTTGCTGTTTGGGGGGATACAGGGGATTCCTTCCTCCCTACCTCTGTCTTCTTAAACTCAGGAAGAGGATTCCTGAAGCATGTGGATGTGCCTTTCCTGCTAACCTACAGCTCCACAAATATGTTCCAAGCCCCTGCCCTGTGCTACATGCCATGAAAGATGTTAGAAAATCAGAAATGATAAACTAGGGCCTCAAGGAGCTCAGGCTGGTAATGACTAAAATGCACAGAAAAGACAAATCTCTTGGTTTTACCCCCTAGCAAAATCCCTTTTTTTTTTTTTTTTTAACTCAGGCACTCTCCCCCCATCATAAATATACTTTGGAATTTCCTATTCTCCACAGAGTTAACTTCTTAGCATTTTAATCTAGAATGCATTTGTTCTTTGAATGTCATGCAGTGTGACAAATTAGTTCTCTTACTTTTACCAAATCACTTAATAAGCTGCTTCTCTTCTGCACCCTTACTCTCCCCAGGTGTTCACATAGTGAATGTGTAGCAGCTTTCCTCATTTCCAAAGTCTCCTAATGTTTCATTTGAGAATATTCACAAAACAAAGGTAAGAAAAAAGGACAAAGGCATAAAATTAAAAGTAGGTCTACACTCCCTCAGCCCTGCAGTGGTGTTTGATGTATGGGTGAATTTGCTGTCGTGCTGAAAAAAATTGGTCTTACTGATGTGTCTGGACAATGAGTCGCAGAATCAGAACTGCGAGGTGGCGAATGGCCTTTCTACTGGGCCAGGGAGATTGACAAGTTGTACATTTTGGCCTCCTCTAACTTAACCATGTTCGTTAAAAAAAAAGTAATATTCAGCGAAATTAGATTTCACAAGAAAATAAGTAGTCAAAGAGTAAATTTTTTTCATAAAATGGTCTCTTAACATTAAGAACATTCTGTGCTTACGTCTTTGCTCTTTGGACTTAGACTAGGTAGAGAAAAATGACACAATCCCAGAGAGTCTGTAAGTCCCACTCTTTCTTACTTTTTATTCTCAGGATCTTTGTAAATGGCCCAAACAAAGTGTGATGGTGTGGCAGGCAGTTAGACAGAGATGAGTAGAGCAAGGACAAAAGACCAGGTAGAGTAGGTCACCAGAGCAGAAAGCCCCAGGGGCCTCGCAATGGGCAAAACAGGGAAAACAAGGACCTTGCCCCCAGGGTAAACTTTCCTCCCCTAGCATACTGCTGGTCGTGAGGTTTAGCCTCCTTGACCTTTCAGATTGATGGTCATATGGTTCAAATCCTCCCCTGGGATCCTTTCCTTCTCTGGCATATTGCTAGTCATGTGGTAGACCCCCTGGGGGGAGGAACAAGGGGCCGAAGAGCCAGTGGCCTAGGTGACTCTAATTACTGTGGGTGCTTACATGAGCACTTCCTTAAGCATTAACCCCTAGGGAGAACATCCAAGCCTCAGTTGAGTTTCAGCTTGAGGCTCAGAAAAGCAGCAAAACCAAACAAGGGATGCCAAGGCTGACCTCAAGAACAGCGGCACTGACTAAATGACCTTGAGAAGACATACCTATAAGGCTTAGGAACATTCTATTGAGATCCTCCCTTGGGGTCTCCCTTAAAATAATGATCCCTAAAAGCCCTTAGGAGGACCCAGTGGGGCTCTCCCTCTCAGGAGCATGCTTGTGCACTTCCCCTTCCCTTCCCCACCCCAGGCAATACGTTACCTTTATCCTCCTCTATCCTCAGCTCCAAGAGCCCTTCTCTTGCCTCTGTAATTGGTTTCTTGAGCCCATTTCTTCTACAGCTCACTTCTACCTCTGTGACTTTCTAAATAAACTTTTTCTCATAGTTTGAATATTGGCTCTGAATTCTTTCTTAGTCAAAACTCAAGGACCGAGATTGCTGAACAGAGATCCAGTCTGACTCCACCAATCTAACACCTGGTGCCATTATCACAGCCAAGGATGGTTCAAGTGTCCTTGCTGGGGGGCTGTTGCAATCTATCTATGCAAATTCAATGTCCTATAAATGCTCCTGGCTTCACTTCCATTCTCTTTCATGTTTACAAACATTTTGGTAGATCTTAAAGTGGCATTGTCTGCCAGGTTTACATCAGTATATCCATCTGAAAACATAAAAATCCAGTCGTAATTTAAAGATATCAAAGAGTTAATACTTATGGGGAAAAGTCAGTGCGCAGAAGGAATTAGCTCCATTCCCTTTTCAATTTCTCTGTCTTCTGGCTAACTTTGCAAAGAGATTTAATCACTCTCTCAGTATCAGTCACAATCAGAATCTCTCCCCAGTGGCCAGCACATGGCTGCCACTCAGCTCTGAGGCTGTCGTGCAGCCAGCAGCCACCTCACAAACCCATCACTCAGTTCCACCAGCTCAGTCCCTCTGGCAACCTTCCGAGGCTGAGTTACTGGCATGAATAAATTCCAAGAGCCCAAGTTAACATGGGGCCATCAATGAAATTAACAGTGAAAGCCATCAAGTGTGAGGCTTTGATTTCCATCCCAGGAATATAGGTTGCATTTTGTCTAGCGCTCCTCAGCATTGGAAAGGGAGACTAGAAATTCAAGAACTGCTGTTGTCGTTATATATATGTTACTGTTTTCTGGTTGCAAATCACGTGTCTGTCTGCGTTTTCTTCCACAGCACTCATTATTTCCTGTTCTTTGGGGAGAAGCAATACAAATTTTGCAGAAATTAGCATTTCCTTTTCTTGCCTTCAATAGCAAGAGTGCCAAAGGAAAGCTCTGTTAATCAACCGTGTGCCAAAAAATAACCTGAAGCCATAACTATGAAAGTTCATCCCCAGAGGTCCTATCTGCCCACGTTGAAGTCTTCACTTTTCACTCAATACCCTTCACTGTGAAGCAGAAGTGAAAATTTTCATTTTCTCTGGAACTGAGAATTCAGGAAGATGCTCAAGCAGCAACCTCCAGCAACATCATAGTGGGTTCAGCATGGAGGTTCTTCCAGCCACGCAATCTGTCTGCAGTGCTCTTTCTGGGTCTCCAGAAAGTATGAATCTGCTTAAAGACCGGGACTCTCAGGCCAACCAAGCACTGCTCCCAATGGCTTTTTCCCTTATTTTTATGGGCATGTAAGAGTTGGCTTTCTTACATGCCACCCCCTTTCTAGTTTTCCTTTGTCACTGGCTGCGGAAGAGTCAGTCATGCCTTTATCTTCTTTGCGTATGTTTATCTCAGGTTCTATACGTTTTCTCCATCTTATGTTAAGTAGCTTCACAATTATAATTCTTTTGATATTCATGAGCCTCCAATTCTGTTATTTCAGTATTGTATTTATATAGCTTTCAGGTCTTCTAAATATCACATCTAGCCTTGCACCAATGAGTGTAATTTCAGAGTGACAGGATTTTGGAGGTACAGAGCGTTTGCAAGAATTTCCAGCTCCTTGCCTGCTTCTTTTCTATCCAAGTGGGCCTGTGAACTCGCCCTGCATTCATTTTCAGAGACTGAGTTATTTTATTCTTGGAACTTTTATTGCACAATAAATGAGATAAAGAAACTTACTGCAACCTCATCAAAAGAGACAGTATTTTTTTAAAAATTGTGAACTGTTGCTCTTCAATTAAAAGTCAAATTACAAAAGTTGCCTTCTATCCTTTAGTAAATATGATTATTAAAAGTTAAACTTGGCTAAATCTTCAAGAAAGGCTAACCTAGAATTTAACTGTGTGATGATCATCTTAAAGTCTTACTTCCCTGCTAACGGACAAGCCCCTGAGAGGTGGCCTCTGTTTCTGCTCAGTGTGTTCCCACATCCTAGAGGCTGAGTGCAGGACTGGGGATATTGGAGATGTGCAATAACTTAAAAAATTTTCTTTCTTATTTTCTATCTTTCTTTCTTTCTTTTTTTTTTTTTTTTTTTGTATTTTTCTGAAGCTGGAAACGGGGAGGCAGTCAGACAGACTCCCGCATGCGCCCGACCGGGATCCACCCAGCACGCCCACCAGGGGGCGATGCTCTGCCCACCAGGGGGCGATGCTCTGCCCATCCAGGGCGTCGCTCTGCTGCAACCAGAGCCACTCTAGCACCTGAGGCAGAGGCCACAGAGCCATCCTCAGCGCCCGGGCCATCTTTGCTCCAATGGAGCCTTGGCTGCGGGAGGGGAAGAGAGAGACAGAGAGGAAGGAGAGGGGGAGGGGTGGAGAAGCAGATGGGCGCTTCTCCTGTGTGCCCTGGCCGGGAATCGAACCCAGGACTCCTGCACGCCAGGCTGATGCTCTACTGCTGAGCCAACCGGCCAGGGCCTTATTTTCTTTCTTGATTTTAGAAAAAGAGAAGAAGGGAGAGAGAAAGATCGATTTGTTGTTCCACTTATCTATGCACTCATTGGTTGATTTTGGTATGTGCCCTAACCTGGGGATTGAACCTGAGACCTTCGCATATCAGGGTGACACTCTAACCAACAGATTTAGCCTGCAAGGGCAAAACTTTTATTTGTTCACTTTATTATATTAATTTAAATTCAATGGTAACTTCTAAATCATTGCATGGTAAATTTTAATAAAATATATTTTTTAAGCCCACACAACCATTGTCCATTGGACTCTGCTTCCTCAGGAGTGCAGGAAGGTGCTTCTCTCTGTGCACCCTTACCGGGCAGCTGGTAGAAAGTGGCTCCCGCCTGCTTGTGTCTCATAAAGCTGATCTCATGCGTGGAAGTTACTCTGCTCCAGCTTCTGTCCCGTGCTCAAGGAGGGTGACACTTTGTGACATTAACTTTGCATTTCTTTACCATGTAGAGGTAGGAAACATTCCGTTCTTCAGGAGGGCTGGTTACTCACAGCACTCAGGTCCCACAGTACTGTTAGGAACCCACAGAAGTTTTAAAGTTTCAATTTCTTTTGAAATCATAAAGAAATAAATACTATAGTAATAAATAGATTCTAATGGATCCCTTTTGGATTATATTCATCTTTACTCCAATGCAGTTATAAAATATAATTTTATATATTATATATTGATATATACTTATTCATGTTATATATTATACTGTAATATAATATATTATATATGTGTCTGTGTGTTGAATGCAGGAAAGGGCTTACAAAGGCAAAAGTACCCAAGGCTCATGAGTCATAATGTTGCTCTGGTTCAGAAAGATTTACTTATCAATTAGGTGCAGAACATGCGGAGAACTTATCACTACTTGGCAGTAATAAAAAAGCTATTTGGGGAGTATAATTTTGTTTCAGCTCTGAGCTCCTGGCCCCGGACACTGCCACTCCAATCCCACCCCAGCCCTGTTCCCTCAGGCTGTCTTCCTCTTGCTTCCATAGCCAGCAAATCTGCACAGGAAATGGGATCTCTAAGAGAGCAGAGAATAGCCTGCCCCCACCACTACCTGGCATAGAGAAGGAGCAGCATATATATAATATAATATATATGCGTAGAATGCAAGAATGAAGTTGTCATACAATGGAAAGACGGCAGGGTTTGGAGCCTGAGAAACTCAGGTGCAAACTTTAATTCTGCTGATTTTTAGCTGAGTTGTACCGGTGAAATCACTTATCCGATCTGACTATTCTGTGAAAAATAGTGGTAATAACACCAATGTTTCAAGTTGCTATAGGGTTTGAAGATAATTTGTGTAAAACACCCAGCACAAAAAGCCAATATAAGCACTTTATTTTTAAAAGCTGTAATATGGTGAGATGAAGTAAAAATGGTGTAGAATAGAGAAGAACGGATGGTAAGATAAAAGGTGCTCATCAAGTGATTGGCGTTGTAGTAGAGTCACTCTTTTCCTCACATTCTCTACCGTTCACAGATCATAAAATATAGAACTCCTCTGCAGTTCACAAAGCCCTTCCGATCTGACTGATGCCCTCCTGTCACCACATGGCTTTAGCAAGCCTGATTTCCTTGCAGGTTTTCAAGTCACCAGGTCTTCTCAGGCCTCTCTGCCTCTGTATAAGCCATTCCCTCTGCTTAGAACACTCTTCCCTCCTGCTACAATTGTTTGGCTATAAAATCCTACCCTTTTCCCATGCACATTTTTATTTTCAATTCTTCCTCATTCCACAACGTTTTCATCCTTACGACTATATTATAGCTTAAAAATGAAGACATTGTTTAACAGTACTTATATTTAGTTCTTATGAATTTAAATATCATATGTATAATTTCTCACCATTTAACCATTAATAAATTACCAGTTAAACACATTGAGCTTGAGCTGTGGTGGTGCAGTGGATAAAGCATCGACCTTGAACGTTGAGGTCGCTAGTTTGAAACCCTAGGATTGCAGGGCCAAGGCACCTATGGGAGTTGATGCTTCCTGCTCCTCCCCCCTTCTCTCTCTTTCTCTCTCCTCTCTAAAATGAATAAATAAGTTCTTTAAAAAAATTCATTAAAAAGATGAACACATTGAGGTAGAGTGAAAAAATGAGATTTTGAAGAATCTTTTTGCCCATCTTTAGGCAATGATTTAGTTAAAGTAAAATAAAATATTTTAGAGAGAGGGGCCCTATCTTTCAATAATTTTCTCCCCTCCCAACACTGTTATGACTATAAAATCAAAGATCTCTCTTAAAAGCAACCAGAAAATTTCTCCAAATATTCTCATCCTTTATTTTAAAATATTTAGGGCCACACATTGTCAGAAAGTAAATAGATCAAATTTGAAAAGAGTTCAACTTTCTATAAAAAATAATAACCATCCACTATTTTAAACTTGGCAGGCTGGTAAATAAATGGAATAAAAGTAGAATATAAATTTACAAACCTCTTGATAAAATCTTAATTAAAAGAATCTAGATTTTATTCTGAAGTAGATAGCAATTTCCAAATTGATGATTATATAATTTTTAATTCATTAAGTCCATGCTCATTTTATTACATTTAAAACTGAAAAATCAACTTTACCAAAATAACTTTGATCATTGTAGATAATTCATAATTAAATTCTTAAAATTGATTAAAGAATATTAATGCATTTGGGCTAAGTACATTTTTAATGAAAACTTAGAACTCAGTGTTTTCAGATTTAAATATTATCTGTCCTTTGGATGTCTGCATTTTTAACAAAGTGTATTACAGCTTAATTCTTCTATGGAGATTAAAATATGTATTGTATTAATATGAGTGATGCTGTATATCAAAATGTACTGTCAGCTTTTCTAATAAAAAAGATTACAAAACAGATAGTTATACTGCGTCAAGGAGGGGGGCTGATTTGAAATCTCCATGTTCAATTTTTAGCCAGGAAAGCTATTTATAAGACCTTTCCACATTAAATAATATGCAGTCATTTCTACTGACAGTGAGATGGTTTCTAAAAATGAAAAAGGATGAGAAAAAAGCTTATTGTTGAGTGTGGAAGCCAGGCTCAGATTGTAACATAAGCAGGTTTGCAACTATAGGGCTGATTTCACCCAAAGAAGGCAAAGCCTAGAAAAAGAGTGGGACATATCAACAGGGAATGATATGTTATAAAAGCTATCGTGGTGTCCTACAAAATGAACATTTTTAAAAATTCTGAATTCAGTCTATTTGAAATGCATTATCCAAAAGGCTATTTGCTATCTTCAGCAGTTTAATGCATTTTAAAGTAATACTCTCACATTATTAAGTGTGAAATCATAAAGTTTGGCATAGGAAGACTATAACCGAGGGCTCCTCTATTACCCAATGCCATGAGTCAGGCAGGGATTCCATTATCAACGGGCAAGTGTCACATTTCATCAAATTTGCTTGCATAGGTCATAGGGTATAAAGGAGCTAAGAGTCAATTTGTAGAAGAAATTTTACTTGCCCTGCCTTTTAAAGCTTATAGTTAAGGATATATAAAATATTTTGTTCTTGAAAGCTCCATGCTAAATATAAATATATTCTTACACATAAATATGTTATTTGTAAATTTACTTCTGGGAGGTTAATTAAATCCCGAGGAAGAAAAATAATGAAACATGATTTGATCAAGCAAGTAGCTAATATCTCCCAGTAACAGGATCCCATTGTTCCCATCTCATATGTAATTTTGGTCAAAGAAATCATTGTTAAGGTGCAAACTTTTGGTGTTTAGTTTTGTAAAGAATAGTAATGAATTTAAGCTCTGTAGCACTATAGCATATTCCAGCAAGACTAAAAGAGATTCATGGATATAATTTTGAAAAACAGAATAACAATGGTGTTAGTTTGTTTAAACTTTAACTCCTATTTATATTAGAATAAACATTATTAAATTCCACTGTGTATAATAAAACATATATAACTTTCATTATAGACCCAGGAGTCCCCAATTAATTTATTGTTTAAAAAATTTCAGTTGTCTTTACATTTATCTATTCTTCTCATATTGAGGAATTCTGGTCTGTCAATAGGCAGTATAGATCATAGCAATAACAAGATTATTTCAGTTCTTTTATCCCTGCTATCTTTCCTTTCATGGTAGAAACCACCCACATTATCATCCCAAGTGAAGAAGATTTAGGTATGAGAACTGTGGGATTCATTTTGCACTAATAGCCATTTGCAACCTTTACACAAGAAAGTTTAAAGGAATGGGACTTCCACATGGTTTGTCACATTTTCCCACCGTGGAAAGTCTTAAACACCATGTAAAGCTGTTAGTATCCTGCTTACCCTGGGCTTTTAAAAAATTGTATAGGCCCTGGCTGGTTGGCTCAGTGGTAGAGAGTAGGCCTGGTATATGGAAGTCCTGAGTTCGATTCCTGGCCAGGGCACACAGAAGAAGCACCCATCTGCTTCCCCACCCTTCCCCATCTCATTTCTCTTCCCCCTCCCCATTTCCTCCCCTCCTGCAGCCAAGGCTTGATTAGAATGAGTTGGCCTTGGACACTGAGGATGGCTCCATATCCTCTGCCTCAGGCGCTAAAAAAAATGGCTCCAGTTGCAATGGAGCAGTGGCCCCAGATGGGCAGAGCATCACCCCCTAGTGGGCTTGCTGGGTGGATCCAAGTTGGGTGCATGTGGGAGTTTCTCCCTGCCTCCCCTCCTCTCACTAAAATAAAATAAAAAAGTATAAAAACAACAATAGCAGTTTCAACTTGTGTGTGACCGTAGCAAGTAACTCTTGAGGCCTGGGTTTTCTCATTGGAAACTGAGATAATGAGACTGACATCATTGGATAAAAAAACCAGAAAAACAAGGTGAAACATCAGCCAGCTACTTAAGTGTTATACTAATATCACGTAGCTTATCTGTTTTGCAAATAAGAAAGTGCTGATGACATTAACTCAATGGATCTTTGAAAATGTGATAGAAGAACAGGAATGAATGCTACCATTTTACTTATTAAATATTGAGTTTTCTAGGTGTAAAGCTATTTGACTAAGGACAAATTGTGGGTATGTAATGCAGCTGTCTCCAACCAGGTGGCCAGTCACAAAACATCTCGAAAGCATTTGATTTTTCCTCCATGCTACTCTGCACTTTCTGTAGCATCTCATAGATGAGGGCTAATCTATTTTCTGCATATTTAACAACTGTGATTGCTCTTCACTCAATCACACATCAGATACCTCGTCACCATCCTCCACACACTGCACACTTATTCTCATTTTCATCCAGTCCTCCATACTGTGCCTGATTGTCTTAAATCCTGTCTTCAGCTTTTAAGAAAATTAAGATTCCTTTCTTTCCAAGGCTCCTTTCAATCTCCACATAATCCTGACATTTTTTCCAACAGCATTCTTTAACCACCCAGCCTTCTCTGACTTTGCAGAGCAGTTAGGTTGGGACCACACAATCTAGTGATTGATTAGATTGTAACTTTTCTCATCCTTCTGTGCATGTAATTCTCATCTCTCTGAACTAGATTATTAAATCAAGTGTAAGGACTGAAGCTACTCTTTAGAAATAGCTCCCATAAATTCTGAACACTGATTGTGGATTAGATTGAATCTAAGGGATTATTTTAAAAACATTTTTAGCTATGATGATGGTTTTTTTGGTTTTATTTTTAAAAAGAGTTTTTATTTCTTAAAGACACATACAGGAGTATTTCAAGATAAAATGATATAATGTCTAAGATTTGTTTGAAAGTCATCCTGCAGAGAATAGGAGATAAAAAGGAGAAAAGATTGGCCATATGTAGAAAATGGGATTATTAAAATGGGATACTAAGAAAATGGGAGTTCATTACATATTGTTGTATCTTTTTATATGAACAGCTGAATGTTTTTATATTGAAAGGTTAACAAAACTTAAAAAAGGCTAGCACTGAGAAAAACTGCTACCTCCTATAAACACTGACACTATATACCTAATACTGGGTATATAGTAGCCTTAGTGAAGTCATGCATATATAGTGAAAAGAATACTTTCACAATTCTAATCATTTTAAATTAACTTCTTATTTAGATGAGAAGAACAAGTTTTGAAAACTCTTACTCCAGAAGGAAGATTTATGGTGAATTAATTCTTCCCTGAGAGAAGCAACCAAGAGGTGAATGAGGTTCCTTTTCGCACCCCTTCGCCTCAGGTACCTTCAAATGTAATCTGCCTCGTCATCCGTGTTTGTGCCATGCAATAAAGAAAATTAAATATGGATGGCTTTCATGCTGGATTGAACTGATTTTAAACTATCCACAAAATGAACTATTTCCCAAGTAAATTAAGAATTATAATGTATAGTGGTCCATGTCCAGGTATCTAACTAAAAATGTAAAAGAAAAAAATAGAGAATAATAGGTTTAATAAAATTTTAACCTAAACTCTTAAATTCATTCATTTCTTCATATCCAAGCAGATAATTGAAATAGAGACTAGAAGTGATAGTCACTTCCTCTCTGTTTCCTTTTTTCCCTTACTAAGTGACAGCAGTAATCAGCCTGGCTTTTTGGACAGAAGGACTGACTCTCCACGGTACAAGGGTGGGCCCTGGCTGGTGTGAGCCAGCCAACACACCCCAGCCAAGGCTACAGAGCAAGTCACAGGGCAAGGCACAGACAAGGAGATGTGAAGAGGGACCCTGGTAAAGCGGCTGGTTGATTCTGAAGAAACACTTTAACAAAGCCCTCTCTCCTGCTGGAAATGAACAAGGAAACAGCCCTGGGGAATGCTGACAGCCGTCTTGACACCTCTCAGAAGGCAGGGCAGATATAGAGCGATACTAGCTCCACCTAACATTGCTGAGCCCCAGAATTAAACTTCCCTTCAAGCTTACTTTCCCTTTTGACTTCTCAGTTTTGAGAAGCAATAAATGTCCTGCATTATTAAAGTGTGCTTTTGCTGGATTTTCTAACCTGAAGTGCACAGTGCCCTAGCTGACACACTGGCCTTCTGCTCTGGCCCTTCAGTAGCACTGCTGCGCTCTATGAGTGGCCATAATCTATCCGTGTCTCCCTGTCTGCTTTATGACTCCATCACGGCCCATCTCCAGATGGCTGAACTAAATAATGAATCTGATGAGCTCTGGTACACAGGTGCCAGGAAAGTGGATGCCATTTACGGTGAATACCAAACCTTATGAAAAATGTACATAAACATGCCAGTGAGATGTACTTGGCCACAGTACTTTAATCTCTTAACCATAAACACTGAGAGTAAAAAAAGTTAACTGTGTCTATTATCAGTGACATATGCCAATCTACTTCCACCAGTGATTGGAAACACAATGATTAGAAATAAGCTTAAAGCTAAAAAGACTTTTAAATGTTTCATCTTTCAGGAAAAAGTCAATAGCTGAGAAAAACAGAGATAAGGGCTCTGTATCCATCTGCTTTATTTGATTTTTCTCTCTTTATTTGATTCTTTGCATCATGATTTGAATGAAGGGAAGTATGAAGATCTTATATATGTAAGACTAAAGAAACATAAACTGTATAGTTCAGATGAAAATGCTAGCATTTAATAAAATAATTCCCTACGGTAATACTTTGAACAAGCACCTTAACTAATCACCTGTAACTGTCACAAATCCAGAGGGCTTGGTGAGCAGTGACTCAGTGAAATAAATCAATATATTCTGGAAGAGAATGAAATATAATCTATCAAAGTACTGTTCACCTAGATCAGGGAGACATTAAGTCTGAAAAGTAAAGAATGCCAGTTGAGTATCATCTGGGAAGATGTCTCTTATTACAATGATTTGTCAAAACAGAACATTTCTAAATCAATGTTCCAGCATGAGTAAATAATTATGACCATTTAGATTTGATTCTGGGTTGGTTATAGTTTTGAATCTCATATGTACATAATCAAAATTAAAGAAAGAGAGATAGAAGTCATATTCAGAGAATGCAGACCAAAAGGCCCGGAGTAGCCGTGACAATCCCACTTCAAAGAGAACAAGGCTGTTTTCAATTAGTGAATGAGTAAGTGTTTGCTGAGAGCCAATTGTGTTTCTAACATTTTGCTGGAGGTTGTGCTTAGCAGGGCTGGTTCCACAGGCATGCGAGCTTTCCAGTATTTGGAAGTGTCTCATGCTTGGTTGAATGCCTTTTTTTCACCACCTTAAAATTCTTAATTATTTTTGAATAAGGGGCTTCGAATTTAATTTGCTCTCAGTCTCATAAATTATGTAGTCAGTCCTAAATGCTTTGCTTCCTATCTTTTAGATTTTTACTTCCTTGAACTTCTAGGTTATTAGAGGAGATAAGACCATAACACATATACATAGAAAGTAATTAGTGAACAAAGGTATTACTGAAATCTATAGTGTCTAAATAAACTATCATAGAGCAGCAAAATGGGTAGGGCAGTTAGTTACACATAAAACAGCATATACTAAGTTATCACTGGAATGATGTATAGCACGAAAAAGCAACACCTAGAGAACAGAGACATGTGTACCAGCAAAACTTGCTGGAAAAGACTCCTCGAGGAGCTAGAATACATTACTGCTAACCTTTTAAAATTAATACTAGTGGCCACTTACTGATTATTGCCCTTGTACCAGTCTTAGAAATATATATATATTAACTTAATAACTCTTACCCAGTTCTTTTTAAAAAGTGAGGAAACAGAGGCTCAGAGAAAACGAGTTATGTGTTCAAAGTCCCACAGCTAGAATTGATGTGGAAGCCCTACCCATATCCTTCTGACTTCAAAACCCAGGCTCTTACACTTCGTTACTATTTGTTATCTCCACATAGGTGTGTATATACTGCGTAAATGTCTTTGAAGACTTATATTACAGGTGGGGGAAAACATTAGCACAAATTACATATGGGAATAGGTAAGGGTTGTGGCACCCAGCTGGGGAACATCCAGATGGTAGAGAGTATAATGAAATAGTATTAGAGGATAATAATGAAGATAAAAATTCCTGTAATAGTTACATGCAATAAGACTTATAATTATCCTCGTTTCATGCATGCGTTAACTGAGATACTCAAGATGTTACTAGTAAAGGATGCAGTGTGTGAACCCAGACCTGTCTGACTACTTATGTGGGCCTTCACCAACATCTCACCTGCCACGCATGGTTTAAAGTTCAAGGGGCCATGTTTTTGAAGGATTATAGAAACCTAGTCCCAATTAGACTAATGTGGAAGGCAGACTGTGGATTTGGGAATGTGAAATAGAGATGTCTAGAGGACATTAATGTGACTACAGGACACAGCACAGGAAAAAGTCTGGGACACCTGGAAAAAGCCATCTCTTAACTCAGGAGAAGAGCGATGAGGAACTGGTTGAAGAAATGGAAAAAAAAAAAAAAAGAATGAGAATAAAAAGCGTTTCAGAGAAATGTATATACCCAGAGACAGGATGATCACTTAGTGAAATTTTACCACTTGATGAGTTTACACCCCCTCTTCCTATTTATTCTCTCTATTCTTCCCAAAAAATTATATTTATCTCATCTCTTACTACCCTTTCCTATTTCTCTGTTTTCTCGTTACTCTATCATTTGCTTCTTTCCGTCCTTAACCCCAATTTGTTGAAAGCTAGGTTATATTTTGAATACTTATCCTTGAGATTGTTTTTCCAAATTGCTTTTAAATTAGGCATTTCATTTATGAATTGTGTTCTTTTTAAAGGAGTTAATGGCATGTGAGCAATCATCTCTTTCTTTGCGAATTAGTCTGTTTTTTAAAAGATGTAGCATCAAAATATGTACAAAAAAAGGGTAATTATTCAACTCAAACTATAATTGTGTCTAATTGACACTCCAGAAAAATCCATCCTAGTAATATCTGAGACAATTTATTAAGATGTTTTTGAACATGGATTCATAACTAGTATCTCATTTGCATCACAGAAAAGGCTCTTGATAATTTTGTTATTATGGAATAAATATTCTATGAAGGCGTTTTACATCATTTCTCTAACACTATGAGGCAAATGCTTAATCAAGGCCTAATATCTGGTGCAAAATTAGGTTTATTGATCATTAGTGAACTATCTGGCTGCCTTTAGGATTTGGGCTAAAAACAACCCATTACTAGGTCAGTAGGGAATGGGGTGTTGTACTTCTTACATCACCGATCCACTGAGTTGTCCATCTCAGCCCATGGTGATTCCCATCTTCCCAGTCTTCCAACATGGAATCATCAGTCACCTTGGACTTTCCTGTCCTGCTACCTCAACATTTAATCAGTGTCCAATTCTACAACTTTTTTCACATCACTTCTCTATTTAGACTATCACCCATTTAACCATACCTCCATTATGTCTCCCTGGCTGAAATAATACTCACTATCTACTGTCTTCCTGCCTTCCAGCTGTCATCTCTCCAATTTGGTGTATACATTACTATCAGGGTGACCTTCCCAAGTCACAACACTGGCCAGATAAGTCCCTTCCCTTCTATTGTTAAGGACACTTAGAAAGCATCCAAGCCTCCACAAGGGGCCTCCAGTTGATTCCCAGCTTCAGTTGTCTCTTGATTTCTTTCATACCTCCATGCTTCTGCTGCTCGAAGTCATCCCTCACTGTAAGAACACATCCTGGGCTTTTGATTCTCCCACTGTCTGTATCTAGATTCCTCTCCCATGGCCCTTTCCACCCTCCACTCTCCATTTCTTAAAACTTATCTGGGCTTCCTCCCCATCATGAAGCTCCTCTGCTTCACTTCCCAGGGTCAGGTGTCCTTCTCAAGCTTCCCAGAGCCATGGCCTATTTTCCATTCTATTGACCTATCTCCATCATTAGAAAATCGATGTCTTGAAGACTGGGATTATAATACAGTCTTGTACATAACAGCTTAGAATTCTTTAAACAGCCTTATGAAGAAAGGATAGATCTCCATTTCATAGATGAAGAGACCAAGGTCAGGGAGCTGACATAGCCGTGCTCAAAGGCCACCCATCTAGACAGGGGCAGAACTGAGCTTCAAAGGCAAGGCTCCAGCTCAGGACCCTTTTGTTTAGCTCTACACAGTTCAGCCTTTCTGACCACCTTCCCTCCGTGTCTGGCCCATTATCCCTAGCACAGTTCCCTGCAAATAGTAGGCAATCAGGGTAGGCAGGTTTTTAAAACTGAATTGAATAAACTGATTTAATTAAGGCTTGGAAAGGAACTTACTAATCTGAGGCTATGAAATGTTAACCATATTCTCTTTCCCCAGTGTTCTAATTACTTGGACCCATGGTTTTCAAACTAGCGAAAAGCACCAGAAAAATATGCAGTAGCTAATAGGAGAACATGTATATTTTATGTCCATTTAAAAAGCAACACTTTATCACACCTCTGGGAGCTTCTGGGCATGGGTATGAATATAAACAGGCATACATATTGCTTTATCAAATTACTTGGCATTGACAGGGAGCCCCGTGCTGATTTGTCCTGCGGTGAAAATGATTTGAACAGCCTGATAAAGTGGAAGACTGTAGCAACTGTAGGTGCCTGAACTTTTGTCACTGAGGTGTGACCATCAAGTCTATCACATTCTGGGCCTGGGTGTGGCTGTGTAGATGCTACTAATGGCTGTCACCACTCCACAGGTATACCTGTTGGGCCACATCTTTAGCATTTGCAGTATCTATAGCTGTATCTATATCCATATCTATATCCATGGCCTCATTTATTTTTCTGAAATATATCCCATGGCAAAAATTTGGAAAAGTAAAAGATGCCTTCATAGCTTGTCTAACTGGGGTTTACTTCCAACTCTGACGCTGTCTATTTGGCCTAGGCATGCTACTCTACTTTGTGTTTATAAATTCTCATCATTTAAATGATGATGGTAACATCTGTGGAGATCAAATGAGCTAATACTAAGCATGTTTTCAGTAACTCATAAGTCCCTTGCTTGTCTCTTTTCCCTGCACTCCTCCGAATTCCAGGACTCTTCTGTAGGTGATACTCCAGGGGTTGGGAACCTATGGCTCGCGAGCCAGATGTGGCTCTTTTGATGGCTGCATCTGGCTCGCAGACAAATCTTTAATAAAAAAAAAGAATAACGTTAAAATATAAAACGTTCTCATGTATTACAATCCATTCATTTCCTACCGCTCATGTTCATGGTTGCGAGTGGCTGCAGCCAATCACAGCTGTCCACCGGGACAACACCAAATTTTTATTGGATAATGCCTAAAGTACACAGGTCGTTGTTTGGCTCTCACGGAATTACATTTTAAAAAATGTGGCATTCATGGCTCTGTCAGCCAAAAAGGTTCCCGATCCCAGTGATATTCTCTCAAACTGTATGTATGGATTTGGGTATGGCAGAAGACAAGGCTAGAAAGGGAGGCAAATATATTCGTTAAGAACTTTGGACTTTATCCTAAAAGTGAAAAGGAGTCACCAAACAGTTGAAAACAAAGAGGTGGCATAACTGATCTCCCTTTCTCAATGAAGAATGCTTTACATTAGTTTTCCTTGCCTGAACTGATATCTCTAGATGGTGCTTTTTAAAGGCAAATTCTCCTCACAGCTTGCACTAAATTAAAACTCTTTTGGCCTGGAGATCTGCATTTGATAAAACTTGAGTGTTAGCTTTAGGCTCTGGAGTTTAAGGGAAGGCAAAGTTGGAGGCAGAGTATGTATATGAGAATTAATGATGGCTTCAGTGAAAGATGGCTTCAGTGAAAGCAGTGGAAAAAGTATAGAGCAACCAGAGATTTCTATATGGTAGAATGTATAGCTTGTCAAGGTGGATAATATATATATTTAACCGGTGAGAGAGAGAAGCCATATGGCAACTAGGTTTCTGCCTTGATTCTTTAGGAGGGTGGTGGGGCCATTAAACAGAGAACTGGGGATAAGGAAGAGGAGGCACAAGGGTGTGAGATGTGAGAGCATGTTAATTTATTTTCTTAAATTTTTATTAATATTAATGGGGTGAGCATGTTAATTTCTGAACATTGTTTTGGATGACTATTTGGAATCAGTGGGAATGCCCCCTAGAGTGATAGATTTAGGGAGAAGCACCAGGGGAGAAGTGTGAACAATAGATGCAGAGTGGGAATCTGTTGTTAGAGGGGAACAGCCTGGGAACTGAGCTAAAAAACCAGTGCAAATATAAGGTGACAGAAAATGATTTGACTTTGGGTGATGGCTATACAACATAATCGACTTTTTAAATGTTGTGGAGATGTTTACCTAAAATCTATGTATTCTTGCTGATCAATGTCACCCTGTTAAATTTAACTTTCTAAAAAAAACTAATGCAGGCTCTGGGGACACTAACACTCAAAAGAGGGGAAGGGGCAGAGGGTCCACAGGGGAGGCTGAGAGGAAAAACAGAGAGAGGAAAACTTAATCACTTCTTGGGGTATTTAAAAAAATATATGCAGAGAACTCAGTAAATAAAATAATACAGAGCACAGATGACTAATACCTTAAAACAATAGGAAAATGATTCGGTTTTGAGTATTGATGTACACATGATCTGTAAAACCTCATAACATCTTACAAAGCATTACATTGTTTCTGGTGCCCATTTTTCATATGGTGAAACTGAGGTGGAGAAAGGCAAATAATCTAACAAGCGCCTAAGTCTAAAGTGAGCAAAGCTGGGACTTTAAGGTAGTTTAATTCCATGCATCATGGCCCTTTTCTTTACAAAAATATCAAGGCATGTTATTTACAATTCCATCACTGGGGACAGAAGAAGCCTGGGTACAAGCGTCAGCACACTGGGCTTTGGGCCTCCACATAGCCTCTTACTAACTTTCTTGATGTTTAAGTTTCAGATTTTTAAATCTAAACCATTGCCATATAAATATGAGGGAAATAAATATAAACTTGGGACTTTGAATACTTATTTATTTTTTTCTGAGCCTCAATTCCCTCGCTTGTTAAGAAAAAACTAGGTAAGAAATATTAAGCTAATATATATATATATATTTATAAGGCTGGTACAAGGACAATACTCAATAAGTGGTCACTAGTATTAATTTAAAAAGCAGTATGTGTCCTAGGTCCTCAGAGAGTCTTCTCTCGCGAGTTCTGCTAGTACATACCCATGTCTCTGATCTCCAGGGCTTGCTGTTTGTGGTATGCCCTCATTCTAGTAATAACTCAGTATATGCTCTTTTGTGTCTAACTATCCTACCCATTTTGGTGCTTTATGACAGTTTATTTAGGCAGTATAGATTTAAGTAATACCTTTGTTGACTAATTACTTTTTATGTGTATCAGTTATGGTCTTAACTCCTCTAAAAATCCAGAGTTACAAATAGACAGGAAGTAAAGCACTTATGTACCCCTATGTTCATTGAAGCATTATTTACAATAGCCAGAATTTGGAAGCAGCCCAAATACCCACCAATAGATGAGTAGATGAAAGTACTGTGGTACATTTACACAATAGAATAATACTTGGTGGTACAAAAATACAGAATCTTACCCTTTGTGACAGCATAGATGGGCCTGGAGAGCATTACGCTAAGTGAAATAAGGTAGTCAGAGACAGGCAAGTACTATGTGATTTCATTCAGATGTGGAATCTAACAAACAAAATAAACTGAGAAGGAAAATGGAGACAGACTTATAAAGAGTAGACAGACAGCTTGGAGGAAGTCTGAGATGGGAGTATAAAAGATTCAGCAAAAAATAAAATAGAAAAAAAAAAGTCAATGGACATGGACAACAGTGTGCTTTGTATCCCAGTGATTTCACTTCTGGGGATTTAGTCAAAGAGACCCAAAACCTAGGAGGAGAGATTCTGTAATTATAAAAGAAATATTTTAAGTGTTTACAATATTTTAAAATCAACTTTTCCTATTGGCCCACAAACAATGCTGAAATACTCACAAAAATTAGGGGATATTTTATTGCTTCATATTCATTTTAAAATATCCCCTAATTTTTGTGAGCAGTAATATTTAATGTATTCCTTGATCTGACTTTCATTCGAGTTAAACAGCTCCAGTTTTAAAATAGCAAATTTTGTGGGGAGCATGAATTCCCCTAAGGGTGAATTTCTGTTGTTTAATTAGATAGTCAGATTGATACCTTAATGAAAATTACAGCATTGAAGGGATGGGAGTTTTAATTTCCACAAGGGAATAGAATAATTTTGGGGAAAAAAGCAGGCCTATGATGTGGTGATATGGCTTAAGTGCCAACCATGGAGGCAAGCAATGCATTTGATACTTGACAGAATTTTTTTCTCCTTTAACTTCATCTTGGTAATGCTCTTATTTTATGTATTTACCTTATTTATTTACCATTGAAGTAGATGTCATTTTTTAATCATTAAAAATCTAGCTCTAGGCCCTGGCTAGTTGGCTCAGTGGTAGAGCGTTGCCCTGGTGTGTAGAAGTCCTGGGTTCTCTTCCTGGCCAGGGCACACAGAAGTGCCCATCTGCTTCTCCACCCTTCTCCCTCTCTTTTCTCTGACTCTCTTCCCCTCTTGCAGACAAGGCTCTATTGGAGCACAGTTGGCTTGGGCGCTGAGAATGGCTCCATCGCCTCTGCCATGGCTCTGGTTGCAGCAGAGCAACACCCCAGAGGTGCCAACCATCACCTCCTGGTGGGCATGCTGGGTTAATCCTGGTCGGGTGCATACCGGAGTCTGTCTGTCTGCCTCCCCCTGCTTCTCACTTCGGGGGAAAAAAATCAAGCTTTAGCATCATATTTGTCATGTACTAAGCTTTTAAAACTACATGTTTGATGGATGAATGAATGACTTTATATTTATAGGTTGGGAGAGTGAGAAGCAGCAAGTTTAAGTCAATTGCACAAGATCACCTAAGAAATGATTGACTGGCCTGGGCTCAAATCCAATCTACTTTCTAGTCTTCCATAGTAAGTCAGGGATTTAAGACATCCAACTAATGCTAATCGATCCCTGGGTAAAGAAAAGGAGGCTGGAAAGGGAATAAAATTAATTGACATTGTAATTCTGCCTAAAGCCCAGGGGTTGCTTGAAGTGTTCCTGAAACTCATCAACTCTGCTAGCTCTGGGGCGGCTATGGAGTGCAGTGCCTGCATGATTAAGGTTTACTTGGTGCATTATGAGCCTTGCATCACCCCAATTTCTGAATTCCAAACAAGCCCCTGACTTGACCGGTGGTGGCTCAGTGGATGGAGCATCAACCTGGAGTTCTAAGGTTGCTGGTTTGGGGCCCCGGCCATGCCTGGTCAATGAGAAGCAACTATGAGTTGATGCTTCCTGCTCCTCTCCCACGTCTTTCTCATTCTTTCTCTCTCTCTCTTTAATCAATAAATAAAATCTTTAAAAAATTAAAAAAAGGTCCTGTAGATCCCTCTGTTCATGAATGATCCTCCTTCATTGAAGACAAAAAGAGGATCAATAAAAGGATAAAGAAATAAAAGATAGAAAGAGGGATGTCTATTAAAAATGAATTATGTCATACAATTGATCCTATAAATACTTTTATTTCTACTAGACTTTATGTCACTACCCTGTTCTTGGAATAACAGACATTTTTATTCTTCATGTGCATACTCATAATGCCCATACTGTTAATGTAACTCTACAGCTATTATTCTGAGACTTGGGTTGTCCAGTGGGTGCCCTTTAAAAGGAATGCTCTGGAAATGGTATGGAGGAGTTCTAGTCTGTTTGCCCTTGCAGCACTGGCTGTGATAAAAATGTCTCCTGGCCATCATAGGGCTCCCAAAGTGTCCTTGTAATCTGCAGTCTCCATGACTTGCAGGCTTTACTGGCTCCTTCTCTTGTGTTTCTGCTTTTTAAATGCCAAAAGTAATCACTGCTGAATCCAAACAACCATTTATGTTTATTGTGTGGCAAAAACATCCTGGTTCACCGAGACCCTTCAACTGTCAGCTTCCGTAGCATCCCGCTCAGTTATGAGAGATGCAACAAAATTAGAAAAACATAATAGGGTAGCCTTTAGTGGGGACATCAAGGGAAACAGATATAAAAGGTCTTAACATTTTCTTTATTGTTCAGTTTATAACAGATCTTTTTCAGTTGTGATAAAAATATGGTTTTCATAGAATAGCTCATCTAATTCTTTTAACTACCTGATATATGTATATATACTTCTACTGCCTGCTTTCCTTAAATGTCCGCATTTACTGATATATTTCATTTTCAGAAAGATTTTCTAGGTGTAAAAGAGTCAGCATTTGACCATGTAGTAAGCTCTGATTGCAACCTGGCCTCTATTTCTCTTCTTGATTTGCTGTAGTTTCAACTATAAGGCTGGGCAGTTTTGGTTTTCTTATGCTATGACATAACATATTCTAAAATGCTCAAAGCTTCCCGGAAAGGCAGTAAAGTGGGGAAAGTATTTCTATCTGGATATTTTAGCATGTGCCTGTAAAATGAGCAGCAACCAGCAAAACAGGGGTCTCAGTGACATGGTTTTTTTTATAGGTGATTCTTGTCAAAATGGTTTCCATTCATCCATTCAGCAATCAATCTTTTCTATCTTATATACTGGACCATACTAATTCTTTGTGGTTCAACTTAGACATTCTTTTGTCTAGAAAAAAAAAAAGTCTTGATCCATGATGGTACCCAAAGGCTGTGGTACTGAAAGCAGCAGCTCAACCAGCCTTGGAAGTGGGAATGCCACACAAATGCTTCCTGGATGAAGGGAGAAAAGGGAAAGTGAGAGAACAGAGATTAGAGATGGGAAAATGTTCCAGGTAGAGAGGACAAAAGACTTTAAATGGAAAATGTATACTGCATTCTCAGAACCAAGAATATGACAATATGTCTGAGGAGGAATGGGGAAGTTGAGGTGAGAAATGAACCTGAAGAGTGGAACAGGAACCAGAACAAGAAAAAATCTGTAAGACACACTAAAGAACTTAAGTGTTACAGAAAACTAAACAGCATGACTCGGTCAGGGTTGAAGTAGCAAATGATTGCATGGGCTGTAAATATCAGAATGGGCTAGAGAGGTGAGGAGTGGGCAGGAGGCCAGAGGCTGCTGCAGTAATGCAGGCAAGAAATTGGAAGGCAAATTGTCTGTGGAGTTAAATGGACCAATTCCAGAGCTGCTAAGAGAACACATTGGACGGGCGGGGATTGGCTGGATTTGTGGAATGAAGGAGGTGGCCACCTGAAGGGTATGCTCACCTTTAGTACCTGAGCTACTTGGAGGTTGGTGGCACCATTCTCTGAGATGAGGAGGAAGCTATTGGGAAGTAATTGGGAAGGAGGTTATGATCAAGTATGTATCTGGGACTTCAAACTCCATGTGCTTTCTGTTACTCTACCAATGGTAGTCAACCTGGTCCCTACCACCTACTAGTGGGTGTTCCAGCTTTCATGGTGTGCGGTAGTGGAGCAACCAAAGTATAAATAAAAAGATAGATTTAACTATAGTAAGTTGTTTCATAAAGATTTATTCTGCCAAACTTAGAGAAAATCTGACATAAAGTACTTGGTAAGTAATTATTATTATATGCTTTAACTTGCTATAACTCTGCTTTATACATTTTATAAAGTAAAGTTACTTCCCTAATTTATAAATCACCATTACTGTGGAACTGGTGGGCGGTTAGAAAATTTTACTACTAACAGAGATACAAAAGTGGGCAGTAGGTATAAAAAGGTTGACTACCCCTGCTCTAAACTATATATACTCCTTTTTTGAGTGATTATTGGATATAGGAGGCATGCTAGGTGATGTGACATTTAGAAATATCATTAGTCTTGGAGATTTCAGTCTAGTGTGGATAGAAAACACCTACCAGAACTTCACAGAGAGGATGTAAGATGTGAATTTCCACAGTCAGTGTACAAAGTATATTAAGAGGGAATGACCACTTCTGTAGGTTGGCCAACTGTGAAATGTCAAATTTTTTGGTTATTTCTTCTCTTGTGGGTCAAAGAAGCTACAATTTTTTGGCTTCCAATTAAACATTTGTCTCTAAAATTGTGACTAGAAATTAGGGCTTGACACATGCTTGGTCTCCTTGGCAAGAACATCACAAGTCCAAATGTGTTAACTTTTTCATGGTAATCTGATCCTCATTCTGAGTCCTTCTGAATGAATGTTCAATGCTATACAAGGTTTGAGCCACAGGACTTCATACTGTTTTACTATGTCATTCTCTAATAACACAATAAGTGGACATGTGAATACAGTCTACTGGGAAGATGTCTTGGACCCCAATTTTTTTCTTTTTCTTTATTTTTGCCATTACTACAACTGCCAGTGTAGTAGTTTTTACCCTACTGCCAGTGATAATTTCTTTTGCAGCTTTTCCCAGGACAAGTGGCCATCCATCCTGGCATTCTCAGATGCCTGCTTCACAGATACTGTCTCCATTGGGGCCTTTTGGAGAACTTTGGGGCTCCCTTTGTTCATTCATTTTTCCTTTCATTCATGATCCAAGTATTTTGAATTCTATACTATGCAGTGGGGGAACATATAAAGATGGCAAAGATGATTAAGATACCATCTTTGCTGCCATCACAAATTGTAATCCATTGTGAGAGATTGGACATATATAAAAATAGGCTAAGAGAAATGGAGTGTATTTTATTGGTTCACTCTCTCAGGACCTGTAGGCTGAGGCTACATAGTAGTATCAATAATGCTGATTCCATTTACTCAGTAATTTTTCAGTTCAGCATCCTGCTAAATTTTGCTTATATGACATTATGTTTGACTCTGCAATTACCCCAGTTTTATTGTTGTTTTTATTTTACAGATGAGGTCATAGAGACTCCAAGAGGTTAAACCTCTTCCCAAAGACCACATATCCAGGGGGTGAACTCTCTCACTCACTGCCTGTTCTCTGAATCTCGCCTCTATCCTTCCTACTGTATCAAACAGATTTAGTGCTTCTGCTTCGTTTTCTGTCTGTGTGGGTGAGGCATAGAATATAGCTTTTGAAGAATCATTGAAATTGGGTCTTAAACTAGAATGTTGAAATAATGCTCAGTGGTCACTAGAGTTTCAAGGGAGTATTTTTAACCAGTATTTACAATCCACAGTAAAAATCTGTCACTTTAATTAAATTGAAGTTGTCTTTGACTTGTAAAATAATGTCTCATATTTCTATTGAATTTATTAGCTGAATTAGCCCATTTTATTTCTATAATTCAATGTAATACATTGCTTTCTATTTGCTATCCCCAGGACACTCTTGTAAACAAGATGTTTCCTGTAATGGGTTTTTCCTGGTAAAATTATTTAATAAGCAAATATCTCCAGTCTATAGTAATATGTGCTGACAGCCTCCTAACTATATTTGAAATATCAAGGCAGTGTTTCGAAGATGACTCAAACCAATTGTTTTAATACTTCAATAAAAATAACTGCTATTAGAAGACTCAATACTGAAAGCACATAATTCCAATCCTGGTCCAGAAAATTTAATTTAGATTTATTTCAGGATAATGATAATTGTGAAAAGTGTGTATGAGGATGGTTGGGAACTGAGGTAAGGACCACTAATTCGTTCTGAGAGATTACTGGGCTCCAGCAGCATAGCAGGGAATATCTATACATACATTATTAATTACTTGCAGAAATATTTTTTGTGACATTGATCTCAAAGTACTCCATTCAAATACCTTATTCAGCAGAATCCCTGCCACACAGCACTTGAGTAAAATGATTTTATATCAAATTGGGTTCTTTCTGGCTCTAACCACATGACAAGGTTTCACAGGTCCACTTTTTTTTGGGGGGAGGGGTTATATATTACTATATTTTTATGATAAGTTGCTGCAATTCCAGTGATTGAACAGTATAAGTAAAAATGTAGAGCATGCAATTAATTCAGAACAAAGAATTTAGGACCTCTGAGGCCACTCATCTATATCTCTCAGTTTACTGATGAGACAACTGTAGTCCTGAAATAAATGACTTGCCCAGGGTCACTGAGCTGGGGACCAGGGAAGCTTATTTGATTTTCAGTCCAATGTTACTTAAGCAAGTCCCACTATTTCCACCAAACCAGACAGCGCAGACATTACTACCTAACCATGATAACAATAAAAGCTTACCTTTATTGAGATTTTAGTAAGTACAGTGTAAGTTCATTATACTTAACCCTCATGATAGTCCTACAACTCTTACTTCATTCATGGGAAAACTGAGGTTTAAGCATTGAAATCTCTTGCCGGGGTACACTTGGCTAGTGAGTATAGCCTTAGGGTTTGACCCAAGCCACTGAGCTAAACGTCTTTAATGATGCTGCTGAGCCGAAATAATTAAGCAACGTATTGGGTATACTTTGGGTCTAACAGAAGTGGTAGCAAAATACTTATAATATCTTCATATGTAAAAAGTATTAAGAAAATAAGGAGACTTGAGCTGGAAAAGCCAAAATATAAACTAGAAGTAGCAAAGAATTTAAGAATAAAATAGAGGAAAAATTACTTCTTTACTTGCAAATAGTCTTTAAAATTACTTCAATTTTCTAGTTTATGTTAGCCAGGTCATCTGGCCATTTTGTATTTTAAATTTAGTAGTATCAAATTTATTGATAGGCATTTCAAAGCATACACTGATTTTAGGAAATCTAAGGAAATAACTCGCCTTTAATAGTAATAAAATGAATATTTGAAGCAGACTTCAAGGACAAACAAAAAATATTATTACTTATTTGTGATATTTATTGCTTTTCTGTATTAATAGTAAAATTATATACAACCTATTTCTTCATTTGGCAAGTGGAAACATGAATGTATTTTTCCAAATTGTAACGTTAGAATAATTATCTACACTCATTTTATACCCAAATTATCTATATAGTTTTTGATCTGGTAGATAATATCACTGCTATGTTTCTATGCAATTGCATTTTTGTATCATTTTAAATGTATGACAACTTGTGTGGGACTTTCAATCTACAAAATGTTATATGATCTCTCTTTTTTAATCTCAGGAGACATTCTTAAAGAGTTGATTTATGACCCTGCTTGAGTAACCTTGGACATGTCTCTATCTTGCACATTATTGATAAAATTATTCAGCTTTTGCAACCTGAGATTTGAAAAACACTATCATCTGGAAACCCGAAAAGATAGTGTTTTGAAAGGTATAATTATTCCAAGGATGAAAAAGACAGACATTTTTCATAAGTTCAATTTTCTTATGGTCCCAGGTTGGTAAAAAGTATTAATAATATTAATGTTGAAGGAAAATTATCCTCTCAAGGACTGGAGATAAAGGTTTGATTGATGCGACTGTCTCAGATAGTAAATTACAACTGTGTCCAGAGGAAATCACACAACTTGTTTTTATCTTTTATTTTCTGCTTTTAATATACTGGTTTGCGAGTGTAAGTCAATTCAAGAAAACATTTATTCCATGTCTACAATGTGCCAGGCACTATGCTGAGTGTTCGGGTTACTAAAGTGGTTAATGTGTGGACTGTACCTTCCAGGAGTCCACAGAATTGATGAGGACAAATTGTGACATGATTATGAGTCATGATGTGAGCTTGCAGGAAGGAGAACTAGAAGAACTATTGACCCTTGCATATGTTAATATTTGTCTTAGATGAATGAAATTGGCTATTTGCTCACTTAAATGATTTCTTCTGATCCTTCTATAATCATTTATTTTGGCTACAAGTAATATATTGACTTCTCAGACTTCTCTAATTGTAGACATTAAAAAGTCCATTTGATCCTTCTATCAGCTGTCAAGTTGCAGTTTAATACTTACTTTCTCTCCTCAAACATCCAGTTTTGGTTAAAGGCTTCATGCAATCCTTTCTGTGTAAATCAACTATAGTATTGTACATGTTCCCGTCTTTAGAATGATGCATTTACTTATTTGTCTGCCTCCTTTGATTGATCATCTCCTAGAGAATAATCATCTCTTGATTCCCCCATACTTTGAAAAGTCCAGGGATTTACAAAAACAAATCATAAAAGTTTGTTGAGTTAATAAGTTACCTAGTGTAGAATAATCAGCATATAACTTCTCACATATACAATGCTTACACTTTTCATGCATCCATATGAAAGGCATATTGATTATTCTCTCTGGTCTTTAATTCCCACATGAATAAGTTGAAGAAGCTCAGCTACATGACAGCTGCCATTCCCGTTTATGATAAGATAAGATGTGGATGCTCCACCATTGGGCTATTTCCCTAATGATGTACTCTGACTCCAAATCAAGAAGCTTCACAAATTTCAAACACTTTATATGAATATAAATAAACAGCGATAGTAACTACTATTGCTGTTGGGTATGTAGCCAAACTGCAATTCTAAAGTATTTTACCTTACTGTCCTGTTTGTCAATCCAGTCATTTAATTAATATTTGTTGAGTGTCTACGAGGTGCTTTGCATTATTCTAGGTGATAAACAAATCAACAACAGAAATCTAGGGCCTCCAAGGAACTTTCTCTCTAGTCAGTATTTCAAACTGTTTTTTCTCACGAACTATAGGCCCTTCAGAGCTGTTACTAACTTTAGTCATACAAACCTTCCTGTCCCCTCAATTTGTCTTGGGCTTGTTCCTAGGAATTTTATATTATATAAATTTAAATGGGTAAATTTTTTTCTTAGAAAGTAGGTATTCAAATGCTTAGACTCTGCTTCCTATTTTGAGAAGTATTAATTTTTTTTTCAGTTTCTTTCCCATGCTGTGAGACTATTAATATGTTAGGCGTTATCTTTATATCCTCAAAGATCACTTCAAATTATACTAAATTAAATAGATATAAGAATAAAAGAAAAGTTCACCTATTTTTGTTGCATGCTGGGAGCTGATGTTCAGAAAATTCTCTGTAATTGAAAGTATATCTTTTAGTAAAACTAGTCTTTGTAGAAAGATGTGACTCACATTCATTCCCCCTCTCTCTTACACACACACACACACACACACACACACACACACACACAAATAAACTTGGGACTACTAGTCTACTATTAGTTTAGCAAATGGATGTATGAATACTTTATTTCCAGTGTTTTCATATGTATTTTATAAAAACCTAAGAGGCAGAGAGCAGAGGCTGAGTTGCATCTAGGGAGCGCAGCTGACTTCAATCATTCATGGAAGTAAACCCAGACTGCAAATATTTTGGGGTTATAGATAAGAAAAAATAAAAACTGCTATTCTCACTGTGCTGTTAAAACATCAGGGCTTCCGTTATAACCACGATGCTACAGAATTTGCCTGCCTGGTTATAGCTGCTTGTTTGTGGGTGGGAAAAAAGACAAAGCTGTTTCCTTCTTTCAGCTGGGTGAGGCTCAATGTCTTTTTCTCATGTATATTATATTTGTAAACAGGGCAATGGTTCCAAATAAAAGAGTATGTGTGCATTTTAATGATAATTCAATCATATTTCCTCCGGGAAATTTCTCCTTTTCCCCATCAGGACAAACTTAAACTTTTAACAACTCTGCTTCAGTTGAAACAAAATATGTACCTATCTATAGTTATGACATGTTGAGATCTGATGTGACAGTCATCGTGTCCAGATGAAGAGCCTTTAGCCTGTACTCACTCACTAGGGCTGCAATGGAAAGTACACCGTGGCATTTGTCTGCATTTTCTGACTTCAGAATTAAAATTAATAACCAGGTTATCCAACAAAGTGCCTGGGACTCATATGATTCTAAAGAGTACTATAAAGCTTAACCTGAGGTTTAAGTATCTTATTAAAAATCTAGGTCTTGCCTTTTCTGCTAAGCGATAGAGCATTGACCCAATGTGTGGAAATCCTGGGTTCGGTTCCTGCGTCATGGCACACCATCTGTTTCTTGTTATCCTTTCTCTCTCTCTCTCTCTCTCTCTCTCTCTCTCTCTCTCTCTTTCTCTTCCCCTCCCACAGCCATGGCTCCATTGATTCAAGCACGTGGGCCCTGGTGCTGAGGATGGCTCAGTGGAGCCTCCCCCTCAAGTTCTGAAAATGGCTTGGTTGAAAGAAGGCCTCAGATGGCCAGTGCATCGGCTCCAGATGGGGGTTGGTTGCCAGGTAGATACCAGTTGCACATGCGAAAGTCTGTCTCTCTATCTCCCTTACCCTCACTTAAAAAAAATATCTAGCTTGCCCAAATCAAATGCTTTGCAAAAATAACACTGCCTAAACAGAAACACTGTAAGTCAAACCTTAGTAGAAGCTGAATTAAAACTGAAATAAAAGTCATAAAACATTCTCTTACAATAAAACCATTTCTTTCTCTGCTGGTAATAAAAAGTCCCATAAAAAGTAATATGGCAAAACTTTCTACAAAGCACTAGAGAGAGAAAAAAGAAATAAATTCACATCTTCTTAAACAAACTAGAAATTCCAGTTGATTCAATTTTGTGGTTTTTAATTTTTTTTTTTTAGAAGTTATTAGCCAATAACAAAAATGGTCCTTTGATACACAAGCAAAAAGAACACAGGAAGAACACTACTGCACATGGTATCATTGTTTAGTACCAAAACATGCAAGAAAGCTGCAGGATTAGGAAAGTCTTTTAGAAGAATTGGAGGAAAACAAACAAACAAACAAGTAAAGCAGTCAGGAATGAAAGCTTCCATGGGCATCTGAACAAAGCCCTTACTTACATTAGGTGAATATTTAAAGCTCAATCCTGTTCATGTAAGGTATTGAGGTACTTATTCACATTGGCAGGGTCAGACTTGGGGGTGACCAGAGGGGGGAGAGGAGAGGGAGGAGGAAACAACTGAGCAGACTGGATCATCTCCACAGCACTGTGATCTCATTTTAAATGGCAGTGCATTCTCTCCTTTATTACATCATTTAAAAACAGAAATCATATTAAAGATATGTGCCTTTTTATTGCAAAATACATACATCTAATGCTCATTTCTTCTGTGCAATAACTTTGGGTTTTTGCTACTGACATAGCTGTTAGAGAGGCACATTTTTTGTTCATTATGTGAAATGTGTTCCACTGATCAAAAGCGTAATAAGGATTATATTTGCTATCTGGTGATGTTGTGGAGAAGACAATTTAATTCAACGAGAATTTATTGAGGCTACATTACACATTCTGTGAAGGTGATTCGAAAAACACAATGACAAACAGGATGTGGTCCTTAGAATCTAAGTAATTAATATACATAGTATTACCCCAGTCATATATTGATGTCTAGTCACAGAAATCCATGCAACACAATATAAAATTATATAATGTAGTATAGTATAACAATATAAAAATATAACAGAAATATATGTTTATATTTAATATTTTATAAAGCTAAGTTTAAGAAGATGAGCAAGGCAATGCCTGGGTTAAATGTCTCAAAGTGCCGTATTTTTGTGTTTTATTTTTTTAGTCTATTCAACTGTATTTAACAAAAAAGTCCTCTTCCCTTTTTAAATATAAATTGGTTCAGTTACTAAAGCTAATTATTTATTCTTTTATTAAAAAGGAAAATCCTTAAGTATTAACCGTGTCTTTAAGTGTGTTGTGAGATTATGGATAAATTTCTCTTACTTATATTTTTTTATATTTTTCAAACTGTATATCAGAGGATAAACTTTCTTTACAGTGAGAAAAAGATGCATGCTTATGTATGCTGGTAAACTATCAGATTACTTATTAAAATAAAATATGTGTATGGGTATGCTCATAAGCCATCCAATTTCTTTACTAAAATAAAATGGCCCACAAATCATGCCACCTATTTTGACATATCACTTTAAGACCTTACTCTGAACTTTTTTATTTTCCCTCTAACCTATATTACAAGATCAAGGGTGAAAAAAATCATACATTCTATAAGTTCTTTAAAAATCGTCAAAAGTCTTTTTTTTCCCAGTGTGTGATCATATGGTGTAGGGACAGAGTCTAAAGCCTTCCAAGGCTGACTATAAAATAACAACATCACCACAATAGCAGAGTATTCTAAAACATTTCACTTGGAAAGATAGTGTAATCAATAAGATATTCAATAAGATTTCAAGAAGACTGTCAGAGGATACAGAATTATATTTAGAAAAAGAATATAAGCTTTCTTCATAGTGGTAACACCAACAAATGAGGGAGGTGAAGAACCAAATAAATACAGTTTTTAATGAGAATTCTCCAACCGCAATGTTAAACCTGTACCAAGATAAGCAACATACTAGGAAGAGAGTGTTTGGTTTTCCCCCTTCAGTCACCATGTGGTCTCAGTATCTTTCCCTTTGGTTATTTAGTACGTACTCCTTATTGGTCACTGAATGATAGTGAATAGATCTTTGTTGGAAAATTCTGATTCTTTTCTCAGTTCAACATATTACACACACACACACACACACACACACACACACACACACGAGTTTTAACTTATTGTAACTGCAGAGTCAACACAGTTTAATCTTCTTTGATGAGGTTCCCAGTTGTGTTTCAGGGACAGCAGACCAAGACCGCTGGCCATGCATCTAAAGCATGTGCAGAGGAGAGAATTTTGGTCTCCAGGTGCTCTCAGAACCGAGGTCTCACCATCCCACCTCACTCCCATAGAACCAAAGGACAAGGACATAACAGCAACTTGGACATTGCAGTGTTTTCAGAAGCCAGGGGTCCATTGTTTGGGCAGATCCAGTGTTGATGTCCATTTATGAACAAGTTCCAAAGTTCTCCAATTACAACTTGTCCCACCATCACTCTCACATACCTATTCCCTCAGTCACTTCAAAACCCTAACCTATTCCAGCGAGTAAGATGGATCTGCATCACCATTAGGTCCCCATCTCCTTGGTTGCTGCCTTCTCGATCAATCAACCTTTCCTTACTCCAAACTCTAACATTTTGAGTGTTGGCCTTATGAACTGTAGGGATTTTGATTTGGTGACATGATCTCTGCTTTAGTTTTTCAAATACTAATTAGATATGCTTAAATCTCTTTCTTAACATAATCTGAAAGCTTTTTAAAAGAAGCATTAGTTGGTTTGCTATTTATCTTTTTGCTTCAAAATATCCAGAAGTAACATGGACAGATATGAAAACGATGTGATATATTAAAGCAAAATCCAGAGTAGCTGTTGGCCGCCTCAAATCTACTATGCCAAGTCGGGGTTCCCCCAATACTACCCTCACACCTCTTGATGCTTCTGATGACCTGGAAGCTAGCCATCTAGTTAGAGGAGCCACATTTCTGAACAAAACTGTTGAAAGCAGTGCCGTTAGATCTAAATTTCAATCCCAGTTCTGCTGCCTGACTCTTTCAGCTTCAGTTTCCACATCTGCAAATGAGAACATGACGGTTCCTAGTTGTTTTTGTGAGGATTAAATGAGCCATTGCTTTTAAATGCTTAAAACAGCCCTGACTCACAGTAAGTGGGAGATAAATGATAACTTCATAATTATTATTTTTTAATAATAATGTATTTGTTATTTTTAATAACAATTTACTTTGGTTCTAAACATATTTTAAATATTACACAAGCAGCTTTGGTTTTCCAGGGCCCTAGTGCAAACATAACTGACTTTAGTGTATTGTGACAGAATTCATATGTACTAATTCAAATTCAAACTAAATGTGAAATGTAGTTGAATCACATGCTAATGAACACAAAGGAACTATTAGTCACTGCAGTATTATACCTTGTATTATGTCAGTACCATTCAACTCGTCCTCCTTAAGGGTTAATACTGTACCTGCTTCTGATCCTGCCTTTTATGTTCTTAATTCCTTGAAGTTAGGTATATACCATAAGGTATAATAGACTACTAAATTTAAAAATATATATTTGATAAAAAGATAAGAGTAATATGTACCTGAATGAAATCCTTTTTTGTTAATAGAGAAATAATTTTTGAAATTTGATTTTGCCATGACATTCAAAAGATCAGGAACAACTGCAGGTTTAAAGGTGCTATTCCTCTTCTTGGAAAGTGCTTAACTTCTAAAGTTTTCTGATAAACATCATTTTTCAGGATTCAGCTTGGAAATCAACTCTCCCTGGGGGCTCCAAGCTACTCCCTCCTTTAGCATCCCAGGCCAAAGCTGCCTTAGTGCTCACCACCCTGTATTGGGTATTGTCTAGTTGTCTGATTTTCCTTCTATTCTGATAGCAAGGAGTTCTTTTTAAATACCCATTCTTGCTAACTCAGCATCTGATTCAATAAATTTCTATTATAACAAAAATAAATGACAGGAATCTGTGTTGGGACTGAGTTATTGCTGCAATGGCTGATGCATTAGCCATGTGAATTTGTCTCCTACCCTGGAGATAGTGGTGTGCACAGTTTAGCCAGTTCGCACAGTTTAGAAGAACTGATACCTATTTTTTTGTTGAGTTCAGTGAACTGGTTGTTAAAATGGCTTCTGTAATCAGGGTTCTCTCTAAGGTGGGCACCTGAGCAGCTGCCCAATATGGAAATCACAAATTTACATTCCTTACTCTTTTTTAGCGTTTATCAGTGCCACAGCATATTCCTAGCACCCGTAGTAATGTTCATTCCGTCCAAAGGTGAAAAAAATTGTAAGAGAGGATGCCAATCAAGAAGCAATATGGAAATAAGTTAAATAACAGTTCTATTGCTTTTTGTCAGGTATAATTTAAGATTTTTCCATTAATATTTAAAAGTCTTTTTATAATCTAGTTTTGTATGCCTCTTTTATAGTTTTTAAGTATTAAATGCATAAAATAATAAACTACTTTTGGTTTATCATTTTTCAAATACTTAAAATGGTCATTAGGGCAGAGAACCGGTTGTTAAATTATTTGAATCTCACCACTAATTAGAAGGATGGCCCTTGGATAGTTGGTGGGGCTCACTTTTCAACTTTCCCTTCCTCTTTAAACCCTAGCACTTTTCTCTGCATATTTTGTTCCACAGAAATGACTACTGAATTGAAGAGAAAGTAACACAAAATTAAGACAGTGAAAAATTAAGATAACAAAAGTAAGCTACATGGGGAAAGTCACGTTAGCCAAAAGGCCCTGGACAATTATTTAAAGAAACTAGACTACCTCCAGGGACTTTTTCAGATACACATATTTAATCATCTAATGTGTAAGTCAAATCTCAGATATAATTAATTCAGTGTGCTTTAACTTCTTTTTATATTAGCTTTCATTAGACGAAACTCATCTGTAATATGGTTCCTGATAGCCCCATAAGTAATTTTCTGTATCTATGAATGCTAACAAAAAAGAGAAGAAATTTGGTGGTCGTCCCATGATTAGGCCACCCTTGGTTTCAGCTATATATGCAGTTCTTCAATGAACATAAAAAAGGTACTTAGGTCTGTGGCTCCACATTTCTCATTCTGAAGAGAACACTGTTGGATTTTATGGGAGGCAGCTGCTTTTATGAAGGTCATGCCTTAGTGCCAATGTTTCTGTTAGGAGTGGGTAATAAGGGGAAGATGTGATTTTAGGCCTTGACACTGAACTTTAATTGCTAACCTAAGGAACAAGTTAAATAGATTTCATGTGATTTGGAAGGAGCAAATCATTTTTCTTTAGATGGTGAAAACCAGAACACTGTAAGTGGCTTAGACTTCTACAGTAAACCTGGAGAAGAGGTAAGACAGAAGGTATGGCCCCAAATAAAAACCCAGAAGTCCTCTCAAAGAAATAGCATAGCAGTCCTGATATAAATTCCCTACAACTACTTTAGAAGAAAATGTAACACTTAAGCCTTTGCTAAAATGATGAATATGTTTTTTCTCTAAGGATTATTTAACATTACCATAATTTTATTATAAATGGCCCAATAAAATGCAACAATAAGTTATGTGCTATATTAGGAGGACAACTCATTTATGAGTAATGTGGTAATTTGTAAAACTAATAGTCATGTTTATGAGCTTAAAGGGTTCTGAAGAATAAATAAAATATTGTAACAGGCAAAACTGATGCACTCAGCATAAAGAGAACATGTTCTGCCAGGAAATTTAAATTTTAAGACAGTTAGTTGCCAAACTATGTAAATGTGGCTGGCCCTGCTTAGGGTCTACCTGAGTAGAGAGACAGGATAGCACAGTGTGAAGGAAATAATTCTGACCTTGGAGCCGAGGGCCTGCCTTCTCCTCTGGCACTGCCATTAACCAGGTTTTCTATGTTTCAGTTTCTTATCTTTGGGATGAAGAGGTCAAAATGCCCAATATTTAAAGAGCTATTTAATGCTTACAGCTTTTAACTCAATTTAGTAATTAATTCAGCATTCAGAGGTGAGAATCTGAATTCAGCTATTTCTAATTTGTCATTGCTTTTAGGAAAATTTAAAAAAGTGATTCAAAGGTTAGCATCAGAAATACGAGCTTTTAACAGCATTGTATTGCATGTTGAACTTTGCAAGCATGTTTATGGCACACTAATTTACATTGACTTTGCTGTTTTTTACTAGAATGCTGTTTTCAGCTGATGATTAATGTCCTAATCACTTGTTGTGTGTGTGTGTGTGTGTGTGTGTGTGTGTGTGTCTGAAAAAAATAAAAAAGAAAAGGTTGCTTTTGTATATTCATTATGTCTACCTGTCTTTGACAGGAGGCAGATCGGTTTGGAGATGAATATCTTTGTGTATTCAGTAATGCACACAATGGCCCCATTCACAACTTCAATCTGGACTCCTGTCTGGGACAGAGGTACTGTTATCAGTAATTTATGAAATGCTCCTTGTTCTTTTAATAGGTTTAATATTCAGCAGAGAGACAAAAAAATGCTGTTCATGTTCTTTTTAGGTATACTAAATATACTTTCCCATCCTCTTCCCCTCCAAATTATAATCACAGAAGGGTTCGCACTCACTCTGTGGAAAAAAAAGTGAAGCCTTGCATTGTGAAATTGTACCTGAAAATTTGAATTTATCAAAGCTCTTATCAACTTTATTTTCTGTTTTAATTTTGTTTTATAAAGGGAAACAGAGGTCTTAGTTTCAAGCTGGCATACCATTCACAGGTGAGACCTAGGAATTAATACTAATATTAAAATAAAAATAGAGAATTAAACATTTTTTACTAATACAGCTCATGGAAGAGGAAATGACTTCATTCCCTGTTCTGATTTTTCAGTTTAGCTTTTAATTTTTAAGTGTGAAGTTTATTAAGTAATGATATTTTGGCTGTGCTTTTTGTAATATGCTATTTCACATTCGATCTTTAAAATTTAAATTTTATTTAGGGTCATGTGCTTTTTTAAAGCACATAGATTTGGGGGGTCACTGGTTAGTACCTGTATGTTGGGTATATACTTGCTGGTTTACTAATATGGAAATCAAGACAGAGTAATGGAGTCATTTTTAAATTCTTGCATCCCTCTTCTTTCTTAGTTGAGACTCATAGTAGGTAAGCAATATCTCCCAAACAAATGACCAAGTGAGCTCTTCAAGTCCCGGAATGAGATTCAACATTTCATAAGAATAGTATTTTCTGAAATTAGGCATACTTTCTAGTTACCAGTATAAAAAGATCAAAATCTATATAATAACATACTGAAAACATACCTGAAGCTTTGCAATTTTATTTTATTTGCAGTTATCTTCCAATTTGTTCTGCCCACCATGTGTATTGAATTCTACACCCAACTATTTGAAATAGTCTGTTTAGGTTAGAAAACATGTTCATGGGCTGGGTTTTGATCAGGTGTTTGGTGAGTACTATAGTTTATTCCATTTCATCATCTGACGTAGTGACAATAATCTAATCTAAAAATTAATTAATACCTAGGAGAAAAATCATGTGGACTTTGTATAATAGAAGTGCTGTACCTTTCCTGTAAGTCTTCTGAAAATAACACTCTTGACCTCACTGGCTAATTTAGACCAGGCAGGTGGGTGCGACTTTAAGTGCCGTGAGAGACACAGGGAGGTTGGAGAGAGCATGCAGTGCTATGATCCGGTAGAGATCTTTAGACATGGAAAAGGTCTTGGGGTTTCTTCATCTTTCACTTTGCAAATAAAGAAAATGAGTTCTAGGCCCAGTTGGTTTGCTCAGTGGTTAAGCATCGACCCGGTGTGTGGAAGTCCCAGGTTTGATTCCTGGTCAGAGCACATAGGGGAAACACCCATCTGCTTCTCTACCCTTCCCCCTCTCCTTTTCCTCTATCTCTCTCTTCCCCTCCCGCAGCTAAGGCTCCATTGGAGCAAAGTTGGGCACAGGCACTGAGGATGGCTCCATGGCCTCAGCCTCAGGTGTTAGAATGGCTCAGGTTGCAACAGAGCAACACCCCAGATGGGCAGAGCATCGCCCTCTATTGGGCTTGCCCAGTGGATCCCGGTTGGACACACGCAGGAGTCTCTCTTTCTGCTTCTCCTTTTCTCACTTCAGAAAACTACAAAAAAGAAAGAAAGAAAGAAAGAAAGAAAGAAAGAAAGAAAGAAAGAAAGAAAGAAAGAAAGAAAGAAAGAAAGAAAGAAAGAATCAAAGAAAATGAGATCTAGCTATAAATATATCCTCTTCAGGGAGTTCCTTCCACAAGATCCCTGCATCTAGGTTAAGACTAGAATACTAATGACAACAATTTTCCAACCTTACCCATCTTTAAAAGGAAGAAGCAAACTTTGATGAGAACATGTCAGTCCTTTGTCACATTGGTGTTATCCTGCACATGTGAGAAATAGTTTGAGGGAACTAGGACTACTGTGATCCTATACTAAAGACATTTATAGGAAGCAAACAGGAAACACTCAGTTAGAGTCACCCTTAAAAAGTTACGAGTTCCATCAATTTTGTAGCAGCTTTGCCCCACTGAGTCTTCCATTCTGCATACCTTAACACCCCAACGGTAGAACCACCACAGCTTCCTTGTGTCTGGAATTGCCATTCCTTGTGAATGTTCTCCAGATGTTTCATTAATGAAGGGGCAGGTAGTGTTCCAAGGTCAATCAATGTTACAGGCAGACTCTGTTCCCTCTTTACTGAAGTCCCTGAGAAATCTCTTCCATACCACCCCTCTCTCTTTCTGTCTGGCACTTATATTAATCTAAGATTTCTTAAATTATTAGACTATGAAACCTTTGTTTTCTCTTTTTTTTGCATACCACTGTTCTTAATCTAATGAATGTTTCTTAAAACAGTTCACTTTGATTAGCCACTTTCATACTCAGACTGACCTTTTGAAGAAGGGGAGTTATATCTTATTTTTTACATCTTTGAGAGATGAAGAGGCATAGATGTTCCTAACTTGCCCAGGATTGTATAATTATTTTGAGATGCAGCCTGTTTGGATTTCAGGACTCCTGACTCCAGTTTCAGTGTTCTCCCTATTTATTGTGTTGTACATTTTCTTTGGACTTTTAAACCAATTAAAAAATTATTCTTTAAATTACAGATTTTTCTTAATGCTCTCATGTATACAGAGATTAAAGACCATTCACAAAATCATCCTTTACTAAATTAACATTCAAACTTGAATAAAACTCAGTACTTGTATCATAGAGCTGTGTTAACAAAATATTCCCCAAATACAGCTTATTAAATCTTTCATTTTAAGTTATTTGTATTTTCACCAATGAGTTAGTGTCTTCCACGTAAAGTGAAATAACTATCACAGGCACAGAATAAAAATTTTATTTTTATTTTGAAATTTTAAAGCCCATTATGAATTGCTAGAGGTGAATTGCACAATAATGTCATAAAAATAAAACAGAAAACCTTTAAAGAGGTTTTCTGCATTCCAGAAAATATATACTTATCACAGATCATAAATGCAGTCTCGGGTAATTTTAAACATATGGTAGGTTTCTTCTTAAGTACTTATATTTTAGGAACCTTAATTATGCCTTAAATCTTTTTCTCATCACAGAATAATTTTGCCTTGAAAATTTGTGTAGGTAGTACTGCTACTTCTTTCCTCATAATATTTATGGGAGTTGGATTGGCTTACAATTTGCAATTCATTAATTCAGAGTATAATTCCCCATAACTAAGGAGTTTCTTGTCTAGTTATTCAACTCCATAGTGCTTCATTACGTTAAACTATGAGCTGCAAAAACAAACAAATTATTTCTCAAGCACTTAACAGTCCATATGTTATAGAAACAGCCTGTGAAGGTGTTATACTTACTCATTTCTATGAAGTAATGCTTAGTATTTACTACTCAACTGTCAGAGTAGCTATAAGCTTATTAAAATTTTTCTCTACTCCCACTAGGTTTCTTAATAAAGGAGAGTGATTTCATGGTCTTTTTCTCTGAAGGGAAAAAAATTGCCACAGGGCCTTGTATTCTTTAGGATGAACTGGCTCCATGTTACTTGCCTTCATATATATAGCAACTGAATAGAGTTTTCAAAGAAGTTTACTACACTAATTTCTTTATTTTTTCATTTTAAATAATTTTATTTTTCAATTACAGTTGACACACATTATTACATTCATTTCAGGAGTGTACCCCAGTGATTAGAAATTACATAACTTACTAAGAGATCATTTCGGTAAATCTTGTACCCATCTGACAGCATACATATTTATTAGAATATTACTGACTATATTCCCTGTGCTGCACTTTTCATCCCATGACTGTCTCAAATTCTGTAAATAACCAGTTTGTATTTTCCAATCCCCTCACCATTTTCATCCATCCCCCTGATATCCCCCTTCTATCTAGTAACCATAAAAATGTTCTCTCTATGAATCTGTTATTGCTCTGCTTGTTTATTTTATTTTTTAGATTCGATTGTTGGTAGATCGGTATTTATTGTCATTTTACTGTTCATATTTTTTGTATTTTTTTTTCTTTTAAGAAAACCCTTTAACATTTCATATAATACTGGTTTGGTGGTGATGAATTCCTTTAGTTTTTTCTTACCTAGGGTGATCTTTATATGTCCTTTGAATCTAAACGATATCGTTGTTGGATAATATTGGTTGTAGGCTCATGCTTTTTATCACTTTGAATATTTCTTTTCAATACCTTTTGGCCTGCAAAGTTCCTGTTGAGAAATCAGCTGATAGTTTAATGGGAGCTCCCTTGTAGGTAACTCAGTGCTTTTCTCTTGCTGCTTTTTTTGTTTGTTTGTTTGTTTGTTTTTGTTTTTGTTTTTTTTTTTTGTATTTTTTCTGAAGCCGGAAACGGGGAGAGACAGTCAGACAGACTCCCACATGTGCCCGACCGGGATCCACCTGGCACGCCCACCAGGGGCGAAGCTCTGCCCACCAGGGGGCGATGCTCTGCCCCTCTGGGGCGTCGCTCTGCCGCGACCAGAGCCACTCTAGCGCCTGGGGCAGAGGCCAAGGAGCCATCCCCAGCGCCCGGGCCATCTTTGCTCCAATGGAGCCTCGGCTGCGGGAGGGGAAGAGAGAGACAGAGAGGAAGGGGGGGTGGAGAAGCAAATGGGTGCCTCTCCTATGTGCCCTGGCCGGGAATTGAACCCGGGTCCCCGCACGCCAGGTCGACGCTCTACCACTGAGCCAACCGGCCAGGGCCTTCTCTTGCTGATTTTAAGTTTCTCTTTTTGTCTTTGGCATTTTAATTATGTGTCTTTGTATGGACCCCTTTGGGTTCATCCTGTTTGGGCCTCTTTGCTTCCAGGACTTGTATGTCTTTTTCCTCTACCAGGTTAAGGAAGTTTTCTGTCATTATTTTTTCAAATAAGTTTTCAATTTCTTGCTTTCTCTCTCCTCTTTCTGCCCCCCCCCCAATGATGCCAATGTTGGTATGCTTAAAGTTGTCCCAGAGGCTCCTTACTACCTTCATTTTTTGAATTATATTTATTTTTGCTGTTCTGATTGGGTAATTTTTGCTTCCTTCTGTTGCAAGTCACTGATCTGATTCTCAGCATCATCTATCCTACTATTGTTTCCCTGTAAATTATTCTTCCTTTCAGTTAGTGTATCCTTCATTTCTGATTTGTCTTATTTTATGCTTTGAGGTTCTTACTAAGTTCATTGAGCATTCTTATAACCAGTGTGTTGAACTCTGCATCTAGTAAATTGATTGCTTCCATTTTGTTAACTTCTTTTTCTGGAGTTTTGTCCTGTTATTTCATTTGAGACATGTTTCTTGGACTCCTCATTTTGGCAGCTTCTCTGCATTTGTTTCTAAGTAGTAGGTAGAGCTGCTCTGTCTTCCAGGCTTGGTAGAGTGGCCTAATGTAGTAAGTGTCTCATAGGGTCCAGTGACACAGCCAACCCGATCACCCAAATGGGATTCTTGAGGTGTGCCCCACACCCATGTGGGCTGTGTCCACCCTCCTATTGTAGTTGAGCCTTGATTGCTATTGGCATGTCAGGTGTTGGCATGTTTATCCCCACATCAGTCAGCTATAAGGACTGACTATGACCACTGACCTCTGACCTTGGACCACTGTGGAGGATTAACTGTACAGGGGTTCACCTCACAGAGCAGGACTTACTTCAGCAAGCCTGTGGTGTCTACTGAGTCCACTCCTGGAGTTTGTCACTCATGAAGATGGTCATTGTGATGTTTCAACATGGTCTAAAGCTGTCCATTCAATGTACTGGCTCTGAGGTATCCTGGTAGGTGCAAGCCAAGGTCAACTGTCACCTATATTCTTCCTAGGTCCATCAGCATGAGCTACAGAGTTATCTGCAGATGGCTACTAGTTGAGCTGGGTTTGGAGATGCCCAGGAGAGGCCATGTTGTATTCCAAGGGTGGCTTCTGCTACTGCCAGGCTTGGGGCCACTTAGGAGATGTATGGGGAATGCAAAGACTGGATGCTGCTTATTTGAAAGATTTTAGGAAAATCTGAATCCAAGACAGGCCATTCATATGAAAAAACACTGGAAAAAACTTGGGTGAGCCTAAAAATTAGTTAGATGAAGTGGGGTGTGGTCTCAGGGATTTACCTGGGAAGGGCTTACAAGGTGAGCCAGTTTGATTGAGTCTCAGATATGGAGCCTGCCTGCTGCCTCTATTGGGGGAGGATTCATCAAAAAACAATGGCCTCTGCCAGTAGTTCTGTCTCAGAACAGTTGTCCCCCCAGCTCTCATTCTGATGCTGGATAATTCAGTTCTTTCCCATATATCTCTGATGTCTTTCAAGCTGCTGCTCCAGTGCTGGCGCTCAAAGGGAATGAATCTGAGTAAGTCTATGCATGGGTCCTTTAAGAACTTCCTGGTGTTCCTGTAGTTCTCTGTTTCCCTCAGCCTCAAACCCCACTGTTTCTTAAAGCTAGAAGTTATGGAAACTTCTCTTCCTGGCACTGGAACGTTAGTAGTATAGGGGACATGGTGTACATCTTGGACCATTCACTCCTCCGCTGGTATTCCTCCAGATTTTAAACAGCCACACATAGGTGTGGGACCAGCCTGTTCCACATCTTCGCTCTTCCTACAAATCTAGATGTGGTTTCTTTAATTCACTAGTTGTAGGGTTTCTATTCACCAAGATCTCAGACAATTCTGAATGATGGTTCTTCCATAAAGTTTGGTTGTAATTTTGATGTGGTTGTAGGAGGAAGTAAGTAACATATTTAACTACACCACCATCTTGCATGAGCCTCTATTCTAATTTCAAATGTATTATTATTGTTGTTGTTGTTATTTTTATTATTATTATTAGTGAGAGAGAGAGAAAGAGAGAGGGAGGGACAGACAGGAAGGAAGAGAGATGAAAAGCATCAATTTTTTTGTTGCAGCTCCTTAGTTGTTTGTTCACTGATTGCTTTCTCATATGTGTCTTGACTGGGGGGCTCTAGCTGAGCCAGTGATCATGGGTCATGTCTATGATACCGCACTCAAGCCGGCTCCCTGCGCTCAAGCTGGTGAGCCCATGCTCAAGAAGGCAACCTTGGGGTTTGGAACCTGGGTCCTCTGCATCCCAGGCCAATGCTCTAGCCACTAGGCCACCACCTGGTCAAGCTCAAAATTATATTTTAGATACTTCAGTCCCAATCTCCTCTCCTTCTGAAAGCGCCTTAGGATCTTTTCTATACTCAGAATGCCTATTTAGTCTGGATTTTTACATTCACAAAGCACAGTAAATGTATTTCTTGTTTTGAGACTATTGCATGGCATTTATATTTACTTGTTCTTATATTATACATTTCTTTCAGAATTATGATTTATTTCCTGTTGCTTCACTGTAGAGAACCAAGAATATGAAAAATAACAATCTTTCCTTTATATTCCACCAACTGCCTGACTTAGTAATCTAAGATCAAATAAAAAAGCTAGGCAGCCTAGTGGACAGGCTAGTCTTAAAATAAAAAAGTTAACTCTGACTTTTTAAAATCATTTAAAAATAATTAGAAGTTCATTCTGCTTATAAAAAGGCAAAACAAATTTTATATCTCTCTTATAATGCATATAAGAATGTTCATTTTATTATTAGAATAATAAAGACACCAACCAATCTTAAATGTTAATCAGTAGTCTTTCAATGCAATGATTATGATTCTGTCACTTAATTGACCTTTATATGTTAACATGAAAAAGGCATAAGATATATTAAAAAATAAAAAAATCTGCAAAATGGTGTGCATATGATCATATTTGTTAGCAAAAGTGATGTATTCAAGTTACTATAGATTTTCCAATAAATATGTGAAATTTCTGAAAAGATTCATCATCATCTTTTTCCCTTATTAAGCTTTTATTATGTGCCTAGATCTGTGCCAGAGTTATACATATATACATCCTTTCATCTAACCCTCACAGTGACCCACTGGTTTAGATATTTGCATTAATTTTGTAATACACGTAATGGAACAGGAATAGGGGCTTAAGTTATTTGCCCCAGTTCCCAGAGCTAAGCACTCATGGCATTAAAATCGAAGCACGTGGTTTCCATAGCCTGCTCCCTTAATAAGCAAGCATGAACTCTCTTAAAAAGGTTTAAAATATGTGTTTGTAAAATGATTTTACATTGTTTTAAAGCCTCTTTTTATTTTTCTCTCTCCCTCCTTTTTTTTTAATTCAAACTCTTCACTAGAAAATATAATCAAATTTCAGAATTAAAAAAGATCTTGCAGCACATAATCCAAGCCCATTGCTTAATTAACTAATTAATTAATTGTCTTTCTCAGTGCCCTCTTTCCTAATTATATGCATCAAAAATATATAAATCTTAGTACTAGGGTAAAATGTATCCTCAGGGCTCAAAACTGCCCCCCTCTCATTCTTTCCTCAGTCAGTATGTGATAAACTGTACTTAACCTTTAAGGTGACCAAACAGGAGCCTGTTAACAACAGAGGCAGGAGGTGAAACAGCAGAACGAGCCTAATACCAAGGGAGGCAGAAACCCAAAGAATGGAAGAACAGCACAAACCCAGGTGGGGTGCCTGGTAACCAGCATCAAGAGAAACTGCCAGGAGAAGGCAGCAGAGTATAAAACTAACCCTTTCACCCCTGCCAGGGGCTGACTTCCTCATCAGACTGGAGTTGGTCTACACCAGTGGTTCTCAAAGTGTGCGCCAGGGTGCACTGGTGCGCCCTACAAGATTTCCAGGTGAACCCAATGGTATTCCAGAGAAATATGTGCCTGTTGGGGACCAAAAAACCAATAGGGTTTTGGAGTTTAGATTTTTGGGGGACAGAGGTGTGGGGAATTGGCTGTAAGCTGACGGTCTGCCCAACCCTCCACCTCACTTGCCTGATTAGGTTGCAAAACTCTGTTAAGCTGTGGTGCTGGATTGTTTACACTACCCCTCATGTTCCCGGAAAGACTAGAGGCAAGTTTCTTCTATCCTTTGTTTGGTGTAACGTTAAGATGATATGTATGGTGGGGGTTTTCTGCACTTGGTAAAATTCTTGGGTTGCCTTGGTAACATGATCAAAGATCTCATTGATTTGCTAATGGCCCACTTTGCCCTATAAATAAAGCAAGATGTGGTTTTGGGGCATGCTTTGTTCTTACCAGCAGCAATTATAGGGCCCTCCTGACCCCATATTTTCTTAATTTCGCATATTTTCTTAATTCTGCACTGTTCCCACTCGGGACTTGGAATTACTAGCTGTGCTGGTTTGTGGCATGTGCCCAGATATAAAAATAAATATAGTTACTCTATTATACCATTTCATTATGGAAATACTGCTCTTTTTGTTAATACATCATTATTATATTTATTATTAACACATCATTATATTATTTTTAGATAAATACACCCAAATAAAATAGATAGATTTCTCAAAAAGAAGCGCGATATAGAAGAATCCGATTCTGGAACTGAGCAAAAGTTAAATGTAAATAAAATAGGACTTGAAAGCTGACAGGCAGAATTTAATTTATAGCATTTTTCATCACTTCACACTGAACAATACGATTGGATTAGAAACCCATTCATGGAAGCTTCAAGTGATTTTGGTTTAACATTAACAGAAGAAGAACTGGCAGCTATAGCCACTGATCGTGAATTGATGATTAAACATAAGGAATTGTCTCTTGAAGCCTTTTGGATTTCTATAAAAGAAGAGTATGTGGCAATATCTAAAAAAGCTTTGAACATTTTACTACAATTTTTAACATCCTATGTATGTGAATTAGGATTTTCTACCCTCAACACAATTGAGAGTAAAAAGAATGGAATACTTCAATGTATTGACAAGGAAATGAGAGTTTGCCTTTCAAATATATGCCCAAACATTGAAGAAGTCACTAGGACACATCAGGCTCATGTTTCTCATAAACAAGAATAAAAAAACTTAACACATTCACACCGAGACCTGACAAATTTAATAAATCTTACTAAGAATGTATATATATATATATATATATATATATATATATATATATATATATTTCAAAAGATAACTTTTTTGTCTTTTTAAATTTTTTAACCCCTTTTTTATGAATTCTAAAAAGCATAACTCAAAAATGTAACATAAAAATGTTTTTTAATGTCATAATAAATTTAATTTTGTCGTATTTATTTCATTTAATTACATAAAAGCACACTTGGACTTTATATTTTTTCTTTAATATTTGACTTAATTATTATAACATATTTCTCAGAAATTTGCATATAATGTGCCTACAGTTATTTGTAGAATTTTAAATGCGCCCCGACCTCAAAAAGTTTGAGAACCACTGGTCTACACACAGGTGCTTATAATAAACTCTCTTTTCTACACTTTGGGCTCTACATTGTTGATGCAATCCCTGTAAGGTGCGGGACCTTTCACTTACGTTTTTGTTTGGTGAGTTTCAACACACATATACACCTGTGTAAACAACATCCCAGTCAACAGAAAGAGCACTATCATCATTACAGAAAACCTCCTTGTTTTTATTCTCTCCCTTTCCCCAACTACGGCAACCGTTATTCTGATTTCTACTTTCATAGATTAGCTTTATCTACATTAACTTCATACGAATAAAACTTTACTGTATGAACACTTTTGTTTTTGGCTTCCTTCACTGAGCATGATGTTTGAGATTCATTCATGTTACTAATAGTTGTAGTCCAAACTCTTATTTTAAGATTGAGGAAAAATATGTGGGAAATGAACTACTTTGGTTGGAACCATACCACTAGAGAGAGAAAGGAGTGGGACTAATAATATTTAAATTTTTGCCTCTCTGGTCTCCTATACTTTCCATTTACCCTACTGATCTCATTAATTTTAAGGAGAAAAGTGTCTACATGGCCTTCTTCATATCATTATAGTCTTAAAAAGAAATGATCAAACCATTCAATTTTGTTTTTATATGTTTAATTAGTCAGAATCTGTCAGAAACCAGAAAAACAGAGAACACTTTAGATGCAGAGTAGTTTTTAATCAGAAAGTATCTAATACAGGGAATTAGTTATACAGGCCTCAACTGCTGAGAAGCCAAACTGGAGACAGAATAATGATCCAGAAATTAAGGAAAGGGAACTCTAATTCTGCTAGAGCTTAGGGAGAATAGAAAGAAAAGCTATTATCTAAGAATAGAAGCCAGAGTATCTGGTGGGGCATGAAATCATGGAAGGGTGGAAAGTACAGTTGCTGTCAGTGCTGGAGACACCACAAGCAGGCAAAGTAAGGTAGAAGAATACCTTGGCTTCTTTCTTTCTCTGGACCCAAGAGTACCTTTGATTGGTTGAAATTACCCAGCAGCTAAAAGATAAGGGGTTAAGGGGTCTTGGGAAATGTAGTTCCCTACCATACAGAGAAGAGTAAATGAAAGAATAATAGATCTGAGTAAACAGCAGTTGTCCAGCACTGTTTATAGCTCATTCATTATAGTTTCCACTCATTTTGAGGTTGATGATTACAATTAAATTGCTATTTCAATATAATGTTGTCACTCTAAATGTTGAGTAACTATAGCACATTTTAAAAATGAGCAAAAAGCACATTATAAGTAACTACATAATCAAATATTACAAATGTCACAATTTCATAACTCCATAATGCAATCTTGAAACTTTAAAATTTAGAAGAGAATAGTTAGTCTGAATCTTTAGTTTCCAGCTGAAGATAACTGAGGCCCATAGAAGTTAATGGGAACTTGAAAGCAATGCACAGAGATAGTAATGAAGATATTGGTTTATGTTTTTGAATAATATGAGTGTAGAAAAGAATAGTTATAAAAAAAAGTGGGAATCTAAAACATGATTGTGGTAGTCATTGACATTGTTGGACATAACTTGAGATTTCCACTCTTTCAGTTGGAGATAAGCCAGCAGGAAGAGTGAATGGCAGTTTTATACCAATGATTAGTAGAGTAATCAGTGTTGTTTGTCAGATCTTTCCAGGTCTCTTCATTTCTGGTCTAATGATAGGATTACAATTCCTGCCTCACTTGTGGTTAGAATTATCCTGGCTAGTCCATTGTAACATTCTTTCTCTTCCATGACAGAGCAATGAACCGCCCATTGAAGACCAACCAGAACTTGGTTTTCCCTCTGTCAGAATGACATAGCAACTGCTATGTCACCTCAGGTTCAGAGTGAGGACATTTTGTGTGGAGTCCCTACCAGATTCACAATAAGCATGTCACTTAAGAAAAACCAAAACCAAAATATCTTTCTTATTTCAAGTCACTTAGATTTGGCAGATGCAGTTATCTATTGTGCTCTACTTAAGAAGTACATAACTACAAACCAATCAGCTTACAAATGATTATTATTTATGTTGCCCTTTTTGGAGTTAGTATGAAAAGATTTCTACTTAAAAGATTAATAATATAAACTGGTTAATGACCCAACCAAAAGAAGATGAGTAATCATGTCCCTGATAGAATGTATACTTCCTAAACTTTTTATCAAAAGTCAAGGCATTTCTTCTGAAATAAACACTTTGATTTTAGAACTTAAGAGAAGACACATCCTAATACTAAAAAATTTAACTTATGCACAGTTAAGTGGTTAGTAAAAGTGTCGAGAAAGTTAGATACACAGAAATAATACATTACCACATAAAATAGAGAGAATTCCATTTTCTAGAGAGAAGCAAAAATAATCGCAACTTTGGACTGTATGAATTGTCTACAAGCAACCTAACTCTCTTTGCTTAAATCTTTAATCATTAAGCACTTTCTAATTTTTAATTTGGCTATCTCAGACACCTCAATATGAGAAAGACAATGTCTTAGATAGCAGATAGGAAAGTTCAAGAGTTAAGAATGAATACTCCCTTATCTTGTCCTAAAGATAAATTAAAAAATAATCCATTTTCTGAATGTATATAGCTTAACTGGTCATCTGTAGTGACCTCTTCTACATGTTGGCCATGTGAATGGCCGTGTACATGTCCTCTTCTTGTTTTTATGAAATAATAATAATTTAGCAGAGTGTTATCTGCCCATTTGTAACTGGGACTGGTTCAGATGCCCAAGATTTTAGGCTCCAGGACTTTTACCAAGTACTTCAGCGCAAAGGCCTCTTTGCTACACTATAGTCTCAAACTACTTTCAAGAGTGAACAAATAATACAAGGTGTTATATGCAACCATACATCTTAGATCAGGGGTCCCCAAACTACGGCCCACGGGCTGCATGCGGCCCCTGAAGCCATTTATCCAGCCCCCGCCGCACTTCCGGAAGGGGCACCTCTTTCATTGGTGGTCAGTGAGAAAAGCATAGTTCCCACTGAAATACTGGTCAGTTTGTTAATTTAAATTTACTTGTTCTTTATTTTAAATATTGTATTTGTTCCCGTTTTGTTTTTTTACTTTAAAATAAGATATGTGCAGTGTGCATAGGGATTTGTTCATAGTTTTTTTATAGTCCGGCCCTCCAACGGTCTGAGGGACAGTGAACTGGCCCCCTGTGTAAAAAGTTTGGGGACCCCTGTCTTAGATTTTCTGGGTTTCAGATATTAAGTTCAATTGTCAGATCCTAGGTCCTTATTTGGGGTAAAAAAAAAAAAGAAAAGTTACTATATTAAGAATGACTAGTGTGTATATGTATATATTTTTTTTCCCCGAGAAAAAAATAGAATTTTAAGATTTTTCAGGGTCTTGGCCAGTATGATCAGCAGTAGAGCGTTGACCCAAAGTGTGGATGTCCTGGGTTGGATTCCCGGTCAAGACAAACAGGAGAGGTGACCATCTGCGACTCCAGCCCTCCCACTCTCCCTTCTCTCTCTATCTCTCTCCTCCTCCCACAGCCATAGCTAGGTTGGAGCAAGTTGACCACAGGCACTGAGAATGGCTCCATGGCCTTGCCTCAGGCACTAAGATAGCTTGGTTGCCAAGCAACAGAGCAACAGCCCCAAGTGGAATTCCCCCAAAGAAGGCTTTCTGAGTGGATCCTCATCAGGGCTCATGTGGGAGTCTGTGTCTTTGTCTCCCCACTTCTCACATAAGAAAAAAAAGATTTGGGGGGATCAAAAATGATTGAATCTTATACATTTTGACTTCTGATATTTATATCCAGAAATATTTCTACAAAATACTATTGATTTCTTAGCTCATGATTGACTGAAGGCAATTTTCAGAACAACAAAATTGTTTTTTGAAACATGGGGATTGATATTATGGAGTTTTACTTCTACCTCAAGAAGTTAGCTCAGTCAACTTCTTATTTAACCATATAGGCAGAAAAAGCTGGTTTACTTATCCAAAAATTTAGGCAAAGAATGAAAGAAACAAGTAATAATATTTGACATAATTTTAAGCTCTTCTTTATATTAATTTTGAAGATGACATTAATGTTTTAGGATACGTGCAAGTATTAGATAAAGCAAAAATGAAATTTTAGAGGACCTAAAATTTCAAAAATTAAAATGTATGAATTAAAATTATGCACAGTTAAGTGGTTAGTAAAAGTATCGAGAAAGTTAGATACACAGAAATAATACATTACCACATAAAATAGAGAGATAATATTTAATAATATTTTTTTAATAATTTGGTTGGGTCATTAACCAGTTTATATTATTAATCTTTTAAGTAGAAATTTTAGAGGACCTAAATTTTGAAAATAAAAATTAACTTATTCCTAGAATAAAGTCACTAAAAGCCAGTGTTCTATTTACTTTTTTAAAAAGGTTTGCAATGGCAAGTATAAATTTGAAATCAGCCTCAGTATAATAGATGGATATTGATATTGCTTTATTTGTGTAACCTTGGCCTATTTTTATCATTATCCCTCCCTGTAAATTTTTTTATTTATTAGAAATATTTTATACACACAAACTATATTCCTTTAAATGGAGATATATTTACACATAAACATTATTGATATTTGTTATGTGATATATATACTATTATATATTATATATGTTATATATATGTATATTATATATTATATGTATATGTTATATATGTATATTATATATTATATATGTGTGATATATACTATTATATATTATATATAATAAAGATATATAAAATAATTAATTATACCATCCTTCAAACTTAAAATAAAGAACACTTTCTACTGTCTGTGAAACTCCTACAGTGCCTCATCTCAGTTATACCCATCCACCTGCTCCCACAAAGCAGAGCCATTCCTCTGCATTTTGTATTTATTATTTCCTTCACTTGATATGGTTCTATCACATTTTTTTTCTACCATTATGTTTTGAAACTTGGCTAGGTGGGATTATGCAAGGAGAGAACATTAATGAAACAGTTTTACTACCAGCACAATTTAAACACACAAACACATACACACACACACACACACACACACACACACACACCCCACACACACACACACACACTGCAATGTTTAAGGTTCTGCCCTCAGTTCACAATCAGGTCACAATGTCAAACTAGCATAATTCTTTCACTCCATATTCTGCTACTTCCAATTTCATATCTTTGTTGCAGCAATATGTAACATACCAATAATAGTGCACAACTTCTCTCCTTTCAAAACCTATTATTTTAATATATCTTTCCAAATAAAATGGTTAGTGGAACACTAGAGGTGGAACTAACTTGTCTGGGACATTTCATGAACACATTACCAAGAAATTTATGTAATAAATTGAAAGAAAAGAAGCAAGTATACAAACAAATGAAGCAAAAATAAAAAAATATCTTAACACAAAGCAGTCATTAAGTAGGAGACAATCTTTATGAATAGTATTTCCAATATTTTTACACTTGTCTCCAATGTTAAAGTTTAACTAAGACCCACATTTGTATGTCTAATAAACAAATGGCTGACTTTTACCAGGAGACAACATCTGTGCTCTATCTATGCATGGATATTGTCTTCCTTTGTAAGAGATGGCTATGTGGATTTCTATTTTACATAAACCAACAATACCAACATGTGAATAAAACCAGAAAATCTGTGACAACTTACATAAATGAATTATTTATATTTCAAAAAAAGGAATCTGTCTTAACAGAAATGCCTTTTTTAGTAACTATACACTGAAGTATCAGAAATGCTTATCTTTGGGTACTATAAAAGGTGCAACGTGGTTTTTTTTTTTAATATTTTCAGACTGAGGTTTCTATCTAGATCATGATATGTTCAATTTGGTGAGAACCATTCAATTTATCACCAAGTACTCCTGCTCTTAGATAAAGAGATTTTAAAAAAGTAGTTACTCCTTTTGAGCATATCCTTTTTTGAAAGCTACTAGAAGACATATAACTTGATCTTCAAGATCATCTTCACAGCCCAGAAATCCTGGGAACAAATCACCCATGAGAGATCAGCACTGATGTCTCAGCTAGCTTGATCATGAAAGTTGTCACAAATTATGTCCCTTGGGTGTTCTCAGATTTTGAGGGCTGATTTTTTTTCTTTGTTTTCAATTACAAAGGAGTTTAATGAAGCCAGCAAAGAAATGTGCATGGTCCAACGCTGTGTAACCAGCACTTTTGTGCACCCATCAAACCTTATAAGTTACATTATAAAACTTACAACCTTTCTTATACAGAACAGGGTTCATTAAACGTTTGTTGGAAAAATAAATCCATATTTAAAATCAGCTGCTTAAAAACCATTTCTGTGCATTGTGGTTTATTATTGTCAATACCAAGACTGATCTATATAAGGAAACTTCACTGACTGGCAGAGAAACAGCCTATGTGCAGATTTTTGGGGGGTTCTCACAATTCTTGCTTCTACCATTCTATGTATGCCTTCTGTCAAGAGGTAGCTTTGCCACAGTCTCCTCAAACTTATAGCTCAATTGTATTTCTTTTCCTTAAGACAATTTCTCCTTTGTCATGACTCATTTTAGGGAATGACTCCACAATCTACCTAGTTGGTGGAATCAGAAACTCAAGAGTTTTGCTGGATGTTTCCATTTTGGTTCAACCACATGTTCAACTGGTCACCAAGTCCTGTTACTTATGCCTCTCTGACATTGTTATGGGTTCTTCTCACTCTGTCTTTGCTAGAGCTTCTCTGTTAAGGGCTTCAGCCCCGGAAATGAGAATATTAGAGAATTTTAACTTGGGCTTTTGCCTTTGGACTCTGCCTCTTCCACCTTCCACAGCCACAAGACTGAAGTTTTCAGACACTGTTTAAACCTTTCAGAAACTCTCAGATCCTTGGATCTGAGCTAACGGGTCATTGGGTCATTTCTAACATACTTTCTCCCTAACAAGCCAGCCTTCCCACTACCTGTTTCTTCCTCTCACTCTACCTCTGTCATATTTCAAATTTCCATTTCCCTTCTTTTCTTATGTGTACAATTTCACCCTTTTTTCCTCCAATCCTTCTCTCCAAGTGTGATGCCTTCCCTGATCAATTCACAGAGACTCATCACTTCTTCCTCAGTTTTTACATAGTAACTGCTTGAAGGCAATAGTCCTGACTTGATTATGTTTGCATCATGGGTGCCAAGCATAGTGCCTGGCACATAAGGAGCTTTCAGAACCACTTGTTAACTAAATGAATGAGCTAACTGACCAAAAGGTACACAGTTCACAAAACTGAAAGACAAAATAAGAAATAGGAAACAGAACAAGAACCGGATGCAGATGAACAGGAATGTTCTAACATGAAACTGCTTGAAGAATACCTAGATTTTTTTACTTCAAAATTGCAGTTCTAAGCAGGGTTTTCCTTACTTTTCAAAAAAATAGTTAAGTGGCTATAAAGTCACATGAAAGAAATTAGACACTTCTAAATGTATTTTTACAAAAATTTTGTAAATGACTTCCTCCTCCCTATTTAATTAGTGTAGCTTATTTACCTCAATAATTCAAGGAAAATATTTTGTGCAGCATTCTGTTTAATATTAGCGCATCTGTACTCAGAGAAACTTCTATGCCTAATGAGAACATTCTGTGATCTAGATTTAATCGAATATTTGTCTGACTTCACCCACTGAGTAAACAGAGCTCATTAGTATCAGACACACAGAATTTTTGTTTTTCCCAACTATAAAGATGACCTTTGAAATGTAATCTTGTGTTCTTAAGATTAACATCCAATAAATCACAGCATGGTTTTAGCAAATAATTCCACCTTCTCCCCTTCCTCTTCTTTCTCTCCAACACAAACAAATACATCCAAAAAATATTTTTTAAGAGCTTGAAGATTTGTGTGATATTTTTGGTGCTTTTATCTCTCAGTTTCTTAAAAATGATATATGTTATCTCATGTTGATATTTATATCACTACCGCATTAGTAACCAAGATTGGGAATACAACTATATATTGATAGATAAAATATGTTTTCTGCAACAAGACACAACTATTAAAGTACAAGGTATATGAATTAAGTTCTGATATCCAAAGTACAACTATATTTGATATGTCTATTACAAAATAGAAACTTAAAATATATATTAACATGCAACGTGATTAGTAGTTAAAACTTTCTTTTCGAAGTATTTATATTTAGTAAAGTATCTAGATTTACAAATTGTTTACTCTAACAAAAAATGTAAAATTATATTTAATATTATCATGTTTTATAGCTTAGACTTCATTTAAGGATTTTCTTGTGTACAACTTTTTAAATATTTTAGATATCATCAAAACATTTTTCTGTGATATTTTCAAATTTGAAATTTAAATATTTACTAATTGTGTTTTTCTGTCTAATTTTTTTTTCAGTTTTCAATATTTTGAAAGGATTCATAAGATTCAGAATATAACTCATATATCAGAATGGCTAAAATATAAAATGCATCTTTTTTTTAAATATTTCATTAAGATATTAGCAAGAATAAAGATGTTATTCAAAGGCAACAGGAATTCTTTTTTTAGTTTTCTAAATAGCTAAGAAAAAAGCTTAGGAGCATTTTAATAATAAGCAACTACAGAAGTAAAGAAATTTTGAATCAAATTAGGTTATGGTTGTATGTTAGAAGAGTGTCAAATAAAAAAGAGACTCAGAGACACGGACAAGAGTGTGGTGGTTACGGGGGGGAGGGAAAGAAGAAGATAGAGGGGGAGGGGGAGGGGAGGGGCACAGAGAAAACCAGATAGAAGGTGACATGACTGAAGACAATTTGACTTTGGGTGATGGGTATGGAACATAATCAAATGTCAAAATAACCTGGAGATGTTTTCTCTGATCATATGTACCCTGATTTATCAATGTCATCCTATTAAAATTAATTAAAAAATAAATAAAAAGAAGAGCATCAAAAACCCACAAAGTGAGTATCATTATTGAAGCGAGCATTAAAATTCAGCACACACTGCTTCACATGATGTTGAACCTTTATCTACAAAATGAGAAAGTTGGAGAGATTTTGGCAGCAATTTAAAATATGGAAATAGCTCTCTTCTGGCTGATTTATGATGTGTATGGAGTAGTGAATGAATAAACTCGAGTTTAGCCAGGGAACACTTTTCCACTAAATAATATTTCAAGCTTAATCCTGCAGTATGGTTTCATCTATTCCTCATCTCCCTCCTCTCCTTTGCCAAAACCACCCTGTAAAGAGTCTCAGATCAAAAGTTGGCTAACAGGCTACAGTTGATAGACTGGTCATCCAACACAGTTACTAACTCTGGACAGAGCCAAACTTAACACACCTCAGGGGGAGAGTTATTTATAGAAAAAACTTCGTTAAAATACTCAGTGAATGTTAGAGTTTCCAAGAGTTTGAAACAGTACAACTAGTTTGAACATAGCTTTGGATCTAGGCAGGGGAATCTGAATTTGAATCTCTCATTTTCCTGAGGTTACATTCTCATTTTTCTGATCTGTAAAATGAAGTTAAATGAGATTTCATAGAGGATTAAATGAGAAAAAGCCTGCAGAATGCCTGCCCAAAATAAATTGTGGCACACAGTCATCTCCAAATATATTAGTTGTATCTTACTTATTATTTAACATTGTGGCTTTCATTTTTTATACTTACTAAAAATTAAAAACTGGTTTTCATCAGTACTTATATAATTCTCCAAGGAGGACCTTTATAATTGAGATAAAGGTAAAGTTATAGTGTTACGTTTCTCCTTATTTTTTACGCCTTTAAACACTATTCCAGCTTGTCCATTCTTTAGTGGTGCCCCATATTGTTTAGTGGCAGCAGCAGGATTCTACCAAATGAAATCTTATACTGAACCCTGACAGATAAAGATATGGATCATAGACAAGCATTTCTTTTTGATGTATGGGGTAGCTGGTTGGGTGGGAGGGACACAGTGGCCCAACAACCCCCAGCATTGCTCATAGTGTAAATAATAATGAACTTGACCAGTGCTGGAGTCTACAGACAGTTGAAGAGGGGTGGTCCACACATCTACTTAAGAGGTTTAAGGGGAAAAAATTTGATGATAATCTAAAAAAGAAAAACAATCATCTGGATGCTTAATAAATAACTGAATATTTATAAATATATCTGTCTTCAAGTTCTGATTGCGTTCACAGTTATGTTAGCCTCCAGCTCTCATTTAAATTGATAGCACTTACCAGATAATGTATGGTTAAGCATTGCTGTGCATACTAATTTCAAGTATCATAATCATTCAATGTCCATTATATTTCTGTTTAATTATTTTTACCTTGTATAAAAACAAAAGCTTCTCTTTCTCATGGATAATTACTGATTGAAAAATATTGTTATTAATGGACTTGTTTCTCAAGTCATTTAATAAATTGAGATTTGGATGTGACATCAGAAAAACTGCAAAATGTAATACAGTAATATAAAAAGTTAATTACCTCTGGCTGGAGAGACAAGAATAAAGGCAGATTTAATCTCTGCTTTTCTGCCAAACTAATGCCAAACACCCTCAGTGCCTTGTACAGGATCAAGAAATGAAGAACAGTAGTCGCAATGGCAGAAAGTGGAGGGGTGGGCAAATGGTGCCCTATAGCACATGGTGATACAGGTTCGCTTAAGTCAAAGGGACCTGTTCAAAGGGGTCCAGAAAGTGCTTGGCTCTGAAAAACTGCATTAAGCTTTTAAACAACTCTGACCCTCTATTAACATTTTCTTGTCTCATTTTCTCCCAGTACTGTACTCCCCTTAATCTTTATAATAGCCTCTCTGTGAACATGCCATGCATCCTGTGTCATTTTTAGAACTTTTAATGGAGATCACCTGGAGACAATGCTTTAATCCCGAAGAACTAAACTAGCGGAAATACATCTTTGTAAGCTGGTGGGTAAGGGATGCAGTACTCTTTTCATCACAGACCTAGAGAGCTATCTGTCTTAGAGAACTCACTGGCTTTCCTAAATGCTTGATTCATTGATTCCTCTTACACCTTTTCTCACACCCCAGTGTTTGCCTCGCCTATTAAAACATTCTCACTTTCTTTAGCCTTTATTTAGAAAGTATCTATTTATATCTCAAAATCCTTATCAGTTGTATTCAATTGTGGGCACACACAACACTTTACTGTAAGAAATTCTGTGGTTCACTAAGCAAAATGAAATGTTTTCTCAGTGGTAAAATGCTATCAATTGCTAGGCTCACACTGATTTAATGCCAACTTTTTAGAAAAAAAAAGAAGTAGTATATATTAAATATACAAAATCAATTTTGAGATGCATCCCAATTTCATCCTGATATCAGAAACACAACCTGCAAATAGACCTTTCATCTTAGGACAGAAGAATTATGGTAAGTGACAAAGACCAGACTTCTGCGCCAATGCTCGCAAGCCACATGGGAGAGAAACAATGACCAGGGGCAGGGTTTTCCCAAGTGATAGATGCTGAACCATACGGGTTCTTGCATACCTTCTGACAGGTCTCCCTGGTTCTGCCTTTGACCACCTGCCAGCTGTTCTCCAAAGAGCAGAGTGATGTTTTCAAACCCTGGTATGATGACTTCTGCCTATTGCTTGTATCCCCCACTCAGAGAAAAGTCAGTGATGTGCTGGAGCCAGATCACACCATTTTGAGAGGTGAATATTCAATTTTTAAGAACTTTTCAAGCTGGTTAGATGGAGCCATTGTTAAAAGTTAAGTTATATAAACCTAAAATTAAATAAATTATATTAAAACAAATACCCAAACATTTTCACTTTCTAATTATTACATTACATTTTACTATTATCTATGCTCTGGAAAGAATTTATATCTAGTATATCTGCACAGAGAAATACTGCTCCATAGTTTCCCCTTTATCATCAGTGGATATGTTCCAAGAGTCTCTGTGGATGCCTGAAACCTCAGAGAGTACCTATATATACTATGTCTTTTGTTATACATACATACATGTGATAAGTTTAATTTTAAAATTAGGCAAGGTAAGAGATTAAAAATAATGACTAATAAACTAAAACGATTATAACAATCTAACAGTAATAAAACATATGTAAACGTGGTATTATTAAGTAAAATGAGGGTTACTTAGACACAAGCTGTGATACTACCACAGTTGATCTGATAACAGAGATGAGGACCAAGTGACTAATGGGCAGGTGGTACAGTATATGCAGTATGAATACACTGAACGAAGGGATGATTCCTCCATGTAGAACAGAATGGGACAGTGTGCGATTTTATCATGTTACTCCTCAGAACGGCATGCAATTGTTTATTTTTGGAATTTTTCAATTCGTTTTGCTTATCTCTGGAAAGAGATCAATGTAGAAACTTGACCTAGATGAAGAAAGATGGCTATCACTAAAGAGAAAATAAGAAATTCCAAAAGGAAGTGGGAGCTTCAGTTAAAAGGGAAATGTAAATTCTTCTGATCAGGGACATAAGAGATGAGAAACAAGAAAAAAATAGAACTAGGAAAAGAGGAGAAATGCCATAATGCTAGTGGAATGATCTGAGAAACAACAGGAATACTGCTATGTTGATATCTAAGACTCTCCTGAATATCCCCCGTCATTCTCTGCTTATTCATCCACATTCAATAATTTAATGACCTAATTATAGGCAGTTTTGCATAAAAATCCTCTTATTGTATGGGTTTTAGAAATAATTTTGGACATGTTAAGGGCAGGTACATATCTGAAACATTTTAACCTTCATTTTAAAAAAGCTATAAAACAAAAGTTTTAAACTTTTCCAAATAACAGAAGATGTCCTCAGTAAATTAACTGACCATATTTGCTCCCATTTGTACTCCAATAACCCCTCATTTATATTCAGGAAGCATCTTCTCTTACGAAATACTAGCTGTATTTTTGTTATTTCTTTACCCCAATGAGTGTTAGTAATAAAATAGAAAGCTGCCCTACAAAGGGAACCCTGTTGGTAATATTAAGAATCAGCAGTGTAGCTCAAATTGCCTGCTGAAGTTCAAGTGCCCCTGCCTTTCTTTACTGTCTACCTTGATGTCTTCTTGTTTGCAGGGTCTAACCCTAAGCCTGGCACAGAGTAAGTGGCAGGACATATTTTTTGAATGAATGAATGAATGAATAAATGAATGGCTAAAGTAAATAGGCCAATTTAATTTGTCTTGGCTGTCTTGCCTCCTTTTCCATGATTTTTTATAGCATATGTGATTTAGGTAATTGCCCACTAAGCCTTTAATTGCACATGCTAATTAAGACAAATGACAGAAGTCTGGTTACAGGTGGTATTCACTCCTGGTATAATGAAAATGGGCTATGACATCCACCCTTGATATTATTCAGCTACTCAAACAATTGCTTGGGATTTCTATTTAGTTGTTAATGACATGGAATCACTATTCAGGATACAACACCATTGGAATTGAAACTAAGTCCTGGGTTTCTGTTACTCAGCCACACTGTGTGCTCGGAGTTAACAGCAGAGTAGGTGAGTGGAGCACAGAACAAGTTCTTTGCTTGTGCACTACAAATCATCTAAGGCAAGAAAGCAGACTTATTAGGCAGAATGCTTGTGCAACTATGTCAGATATCAGGTAAGGAACAATGACTGCTATGGAATTAATAAGATATTAACATAGCTGCTCCTTAGTGCACTGCCAGGGTAATTGAAATACTCTGAAGCAAAATAATCTCATGGGCCTCAGGAATGGAGCCTCAGTATTCTGCTTGCAAAATAAAACAGCTGTTATGTCTCATTTTTATTAATATAATAATAGTTTAAAAAAAGATCAACTCATTATACTGGTGTCTTGAAGGTTGACAAAAGCTTGATGTTAACATGCTTGCTAAATCTGAAAAGGAGTATGTTAGAACACCTGCAGTCTGAAAAGCATTACTCGGTTTGATTGCTATCATCTTCTATTGCATATCTTTGAAGGCAGTGTCCAGGCAACTGTAAGGGTAGAATTACCATCGGTGAAAGTGGAAATCGAAAAGACCGAGAGTTCTTTCTCCATGGTAAGATGCAAACGTAAGAGCAAGTGCTAATATGATTTAATTTAAGTATGCTATTTAAATGCTTAAAATGGAAAAGTATCTCCTAGGAAACTATCAGTGATTCTTAAAAGGCAGGATAATGTGATAGGAAGAAAGCACAGGTGTTGAATGCAGTCAACCTGGGTCCTAACAGTTAAAGCACACTCCTCCTTATGCATGAGGGCTCCAAGTGGAAGTGCACCCAACTGACAAACTGACTCAACTGACAAACTGACATGTCCCTCGTAACCCCATATTATGGTTAGGACTTGTTTAATTTTCTCTGATTTTGTGTGTGTGTGTGTGTGTGTGTGTATTTTTCTGAAGTAAAAAGCAGGGAGGCAGAAACAGACTCCCACATGTGCCTGACCAAGATCTACCTGGCATGACCACCAGGGGGTGATGCTCTGCCCATCTGGGGCCTTGCTCCATTGCAACCAGAGCCATTCTAGTGCCTGAGATGAAGGCCATGGAGCCATCTTCAGCACCTGGGCCAACTTTGCTCCAATGGATCCTTGGTTGCGGGAGGGGAAGAGAGAGACAGAGAGAAAGGAGAGGGGGAAGGGTGGAGAAACAGATGGATGCTTCTCCTGTGTGCTATGGCCAGGAATTGAACTCAGGACTTCCACACACTGGGTTGACGCTCTACCACTGGGCCAACTGGCCAGGAATAATTTTCTCTGATTCTTAAGTTTCATGGGTTCAGAGCCTGTATATATCTCACTAGTCATTACATCGCTAGTATTGAACACAATTCTTGGCAAATAATAGGCTTTCCATCAATATGAGTTGATATACTGAACAGGGTTGTACAACTGTTATGTCTCATTTTTATTAATATAATAATAGTTTAAAAAAAAGATCAACTCATTATACTGGTGTCTTGAAGGTTGACAAAAGCTTGGTGTTAACATGCTTGCTGAATCTGAAAAGGAGTACGTTAGAACACCTGCAGTCTGAAAAGCATTACTCGCTTTGATTGCTGTCATCTTCTATTGCATATCCTTGAAGGCAGTGTCCAGGCAACTGTAAGGGTAGAATTACCATCGGTGAAAGTGGAAATTGAAAAGACCGAGAGTTCTTCTCTGGCCTCCAATTATTCAACTACTTTATTCTCTCTCCAGTAAACAGAATTTATTAAAATGTTCAATTTGTAAATAAATTACCACAATATTTAGTGATAATGCTAAAAAATTCTTATGATTAATAATTATCATACATTTTTAGTTCAATCTCAGAAAAGTATGGGTTCTAAATATTGAAATGTTATACTATTTCTATGAAATAGGTAAGGGGCAAGGGGCAAATACAGGCCCCTGATTCAGAAATCTTGATACATAAAAGTAAATAATTTACAGCATGAAAATAAATGCTTTAGAAATTCTATAAGTATCAAGCTCTCAGTGAATTGCAAAATGTGTTTATTTCCGAGAATGTGATTTATACACAAGACTCCACATATTGCATAAGTTTAAGATATCCAATTTTTATAGTTCAATAAAGTAGAAATATAGTAGTCTCCCCTTATCCACAGGATAGCTTTCTAAGGTTTCAGTTGGTCAACCAAGGTCTGAAAGTATTGAAAGGAGAATAAGAGAAACAAATGATAAGTTTTAAATTCCACATTGTTCTGAGTTGTGTGATGAAATCTCACACTGGCCTGTTCCATCCCACGTGGGAAGTGAATCGTCCTTTTGTCTAGCATATCTAAACCATGCGCCCTGCCTGCCATTTAGTCACTTAGTATGCGTTGCGGTGATCAGATCCACTGTGTGCTATCATAGTGCTGTGTTCTTGCAACCCTGATTTTACTGAATAATGATCCCAAAACCATTTACATAACTTTTATTACAATATATTATTATAACTGTAATAGTATTTTATTATTATTAATCTCTTATGGTGCTTAATTTATAAATGAGACTTTGCCATAGGTAGTATAAGAAAAAAACATAGCATATATAGGGTTCTGTATGGTCCGTGATTACAGGCATCCATAGAGGGTTTTGGAATGTATAACCTGCAGATCAGGTGGGGGGGGAGGCTAATCTAATATTAATATTCTTTATCAAGCATCCACAGAAAAACATCTGTAGATTTGTGTTGGGAACTTAGAAATTTGAGCTATCAAGCTAATAATTTCTCCTCCCAAATACACAGGCTTCTATGAGCCACCTGTGTACATACCAATGATATCCTAACATCCTTTCTACCTGGATTACTGGTTATCAAATTCTCTCTGTGAGTTGGTTTGGAACCTGAGGGAAAGTCAATGAGTTTATTCTCCATTATAGAAGATGAAAGATTTGTTCATAGGCAGAGAAATTATGTTAAATGAATGAAGGTAAAGGCAGCTCCCTTATTTGAAGAGATTTATTTTTCCTTTTCTTCAAAAAATTTAGCCAGGACCCTCTCCCTTGTAACAAACAGTTGAACTCTCATAATACTAGAGCTTTGACCCCCCTTCTCTTTGACATAAACTCCATTACCCATGCATTTCAAATCTTTAAAAAACCTGCAAGTACAAAAAGGAGATGGCCCCCTTGAGGCTGCTTACAGCCACATGACTCCATTAAAATGTACGGTCTTATCAGCCTTAGTACTTGCAGAGGATGAAGTACATTCTTCAAACTGATGATTTCATTTCATAAACCTGTGGCCTGGTTTCCTTAGAGAGCACTTGCTTCCTTTTATTTTCTCAGTTGAAATCAGTTAAAAATTTCCCAACACTGCCTTGAGTTTAAACTAGTTGACCCTTAACATCCCTTTAACCATTTACTTAACAGGACGGTGGAATTTATGGTTGAGAATTATACACAAATTGATTCTCATGGCATCTGGTTGTTTACTAGCCCTGTGACTTTGGATTAGTTATCCATGTTGTATAAGTCTCATTTCTAAGTCTGCAAATGGGAAAATAATAGTACTACAGGGATTAATTGAGACAATACATGTGAAGCACTCAGCTTAGCACCTAAATATACCTCACTAAACAATAGTGATAATAATAATAATAGTTATTATTATACTCTTTTCCAATTATTTCAGGTCTTAGTCTTATCTTTTTCAACTGTGTTTGAACACAGTTAGAACACAAATAGGTTTCACTGGTCTTGAGAACAGTTTATCTCATGTCATATCTTTACCTTATATATGTACCAAGGGAAGAATTTACTGCCTCTGATCCTAACCTACCGGATTATAAATTTATGTATTCTTTTAGATGGAACTAAATTTCTTAGCCTAATAGCGCATGTCTAATGATTTGGATTCCGCCTGCCTTTCCAACTTTCTAATGGCGATCCCAACAATCCAGTCAAGGAAACTGTTTCCTGTTTCTTTGGACCTTTTGCTTACAATGTGCATTCGACCTACAAACTTGTCCAAATTTACTCTGTTCTTGCACACTTGGGTCATATGTTCCTTCCTCAATGAAATTCCCGAAATCTCTTTAAGACATCTTTTTTTTTTTTGCTAGTAATATCCATAGACATGAATCTTGTTATTTTGGAGAGAAGACTGCAGACATACATTAACTGCAGAATCCTAAATTAGGTTTGTGTCTTTTGGCTGGTCACTTTACTTCTCTTAAATGCAGCTTCTTAATTTGTAGTGGTGATAATACTAACACCTTAAATGGTTTCTGTAAAGCTACAGCAAAAACCCTCATTCTATGCCTGAGTTCTAGCCACTGTTCAAAATAAGCCACCATCACAGTCTAATGTCTCACAAGCAAAAATCAAAACAAAAAAACTTTTCAGTTGACTGAATTTAAACATTTTCCATAACTCCTATTACTTTATCATTTACCTCTTTTACACATTTGTTAAAGCTTATGTTTAAGTTCAAGTTAGAGTAAATAAGACTAATGTTATTAGAAAGCTTATTATCCTTGAAAATGTGGAAACTTCATAACAAGGCTGCATATTATATAAGGTACATACATGCATATTTAAAAACACATCAAACACTTCAGAGTAGTGGTGATGGAGTAATGAGAGTACAGGGTAAGAAAAAGGCAATAAAACACGTCTTGTAGGAATGAATAGTAACAATGTGCTAGGAACTGATGATAGGATTTATTCAACTATTTTTGCTCCTGAGGGTACATTTAAAAATAAAAACTTAAGACTCAGCAGCTCACAAATTTGAATTGTAGAGTTCCCACTAGTGCTTTTTACACTTAGAACATGAACAATTGATAATGTCTTATGGCTGAAAAGTCTGTAACATTTCACTTATGAAGATCTAAGGGTAAAATTTGAAAAATAACCTACTTCTTTACAATAGTGGTTTTTGAACTTTCTTGAGATTGCTATATGTATTCTTAGGTCTGAGCAAATGGTCTTAATAAAGTTATATATAAAAAAAGTACCATTTTCTTCAGAAAGTTTCTTCTGATACTCTCAAAGAGTTGCCAGAGAGAATGAGGTTTTTAATCAAATTCTGTGTGAGGGTGGGTAACCAATTAACACGTTCAACTCCCATCACTTTGGCCTGGGTGAGCCAGCGGGGCGGTGAAGTCAGTTTCAGCATGTGTCATCATCAATGAAAATGACGTAGCAGTAGCTTTACTGAAAAATAAAAAAGAAAAGAAAAAAGCAAAGCCCATTCTCTCAGTGACCTGTATCTACACACAAAAAAGAAAAATGACACTTTTAATAAAAAGACTGTCAGTTCCAAAAGGTATCATCCATGATGCTACAGAGCCACATAAAAGATGTGCCAATCATACTTAAAATAGTGCTGATGCTTAACAGAAAAATAACACCAAAAAATATACAGCAAAGAAAGGAATAAAAAGCATGGGAGAAAGTTCTAAAAGAAAAGAATCTGCAATTTTCCAGGCTGTCACTGCCCTTTAGGTATTAACGTGATGCTATGGAAAGAGGCCTAGGCAACCACAGTGAAGAATGTAGCTTTAAGGAGTTCAAAGTGAGTCAATCTGACTGTTGTTATTTGACCACTATCTGGTCAGAGTATATATATGAATTCCAAAGATCAGTTTTATGTGACAGCATACAGGAAGCTGTCACTGAATTAGGTTGCCTGAGCACATTTTGAGAAAGGCGTTGGATGGTTAACAGTATAGAGAAATGTACTTTAACAAATATAATAACTACAAATTTTATAAATTCTTAGGTCTCTGAGCATATATTTAGATCTCAAATACTTTTGAACAAAAACTGACTAAATCACTTTAGAGTTATTATCAAAGTTCTCTTTAAAAAGAGAAATGCCTAATCAACGTTCTAGTTCTTTCTGAAGCTTGCAGTAAACTTCTAGTGAATATGATAATTATATTTTAACAACAAGGTTTTTAAGAGGCATTATTGAAAGAAATATTTTTTTAATAGTTCTTATTTTTCTTGGAAAGAGTAAAAAACAGTGGTTTAAATGTGTTGGTTAGCTTTAAATAATGGCTATATATTTATTTATTATCTCTTATATGAAGATTGACACTGTAGGGGAATATGAGTATGAATGAAATAAGGTCTTTAATATAAATCCAAATGGTGAAAATCCCCTCAGAAGTAAGTGAAAATGATACCATCTGTTTTAGTAAAAGGCGAAAGATTTATGCAATTTGAATATTCTACCATCTTATTTAAAAAGAGAATTCACACCAAAAAGCAATTACTGAATGCTTACTATATTCTGGAACTTGGGTCAGCTTCTAAGAATACAGAAGTGAAGAGAGCAATGAGGAGTTTATAATCTAGAGATTGTCATGTAAATAAACCAATACAATTAATATTGTAATATATAATAATATATAATATATAATAATAGGGACTCTGAATTGTCATTAAACATATTAAAAGATGCTCACTTTTGTTAATAATCAGAAAAATGTCAACTCAAGAATAATACTGTCAGCAAGAGTATTATTTAAAATAGTGATAATAAGCATTGGAGAAGGAAAACACTCATAAAGAGCTAAGGGAAATTTAAATTTGTACAATCACTTTGGAGACCACAGTGGCAATATCAAATAAAATTGAAAATGTCCACATCCCATGACACAGTAATGCTATGGTAAAAAACAAACATAACAAATAAAAACCCTTGTACATTTTCATAAAGAAATAAACTGTGGAATAACAAATCTATTATAACTTTCTGTTGAGTATTTCTATTTGGTTTTTCTGCTAGTATTTTCAATTCTACAAATATAACTCCTTCACAATATCAACTATTTAAAAATTTTCTTTTAATTTAACTAATTGCACTATTTAAAAATCACCCAAACTGTAAGCTGCGATATTATTTTTGACTCTAGCCCGGGGCCTTCCCTACAATGTAATGTTCACCAAATATAGTCACATATAGATCTGTAATACCCTCAGGTCATTTCTTCTCTCCTTCCCCACCTTATCACAGCTCACTCCCTCAGTAGTTTGTGCCAGGCTGACTATGATACCTTTCTCTATGTTCTATTTGTCTGAAGGTTGTTTTCCTTCTTTAAAAAATTGAAATAATGAGACTCATGGACATAGATAAAGGTGAAGGGAGAGGGGGATGGGGATAAGGGTCTGGGGGGATATGGGGAATAAAGAGGGTCAAATATAAGGTGACCAAAAATGATTTGACTTTGGGTGATGGGTACACAACATAATCAAGAGTTCAAATACTTACTATAAAAATATTTACCTGAAACCTATGTATTCTTATTGATCAATGTCACCACATTAAATTTAATTTTCTAAATAAAATTATTAAAAAAGAAAAAATAGAAATATATCTGACATATAATATGGTGTAAGTTCAACGTGTACAATATGCTGATTTGAGAGATTTATATATTGCCAAATGATTGCAACTGTAGTATTAGCTAATACCTATATCACATCACACAATCATCAATACTTTTCTTGGAGTGGGAGTAATTAAGATCTAGTCTCTTAGCAAGTTTGATGGTCTTTCTTCCTTCTTCTTTGTTCACTTCATTCACTCTTCCAATCACTATTCTACTCACTTTAATAGCCAGATTCATCCTTGTAAACCAATGCACTAGTCCTCTGCTCAGATCTGTGGTTCTATAACAAATGTTACAGAACTTACACATTCTTCACCAGGAGTTATGGATTTGTATAATCTGGCCTTGCTTAAGCTTCCTGACCTCACCTTCCATTACTCCATCATATATACTCAAGTATTCCATGATTACTAAGATACTGGGTACCCCTAATATTTAAATAATTATCTACACTGCATTCCCACTAGCCTGTGGATCATAGAAAAGACCGAGCCAACAAGACCTTTGTAAATGCTATTCAGAAGGTAAACCCTTCCCTTTTTTGTGACAGAGACAGAGAGAGTCAGAGAGAGGGGCAGACAGATAAGAAGGGAGAGAGATGAGAAACATCAATTCTTCGTTTTGGCACCTTAATTGTTCATTGATTGCTTTCTCATCTGTGCCTTGATGGGGGAGATGGGGGGGGCTACAGCAGACTGTCCAGGGGTCTCAAACTCAACTCAGCATGTGGGCCGCAGAGCAAGATCACAGCCGTTCGGCGGGCTGCACTAGGTCTACAAAAGGCAACTGTTACGCAACACTTTTCAGTGTCACAAAACGACCACGTGGATTAGTCTGCGGGCCGCAAAAAATTGTTTGGCGGGCCGCGAGTTTGAGACCTCTGGAACCCCTTGCTCAAGACAGCAACCTTGGGCTCAAGCTGTTGAGCCTTGCTCAAACCAGATAAGCCTGCACTCAAGCTGGCAGCCTCAGGGTTTCAAACCTGGGTCCTCCACGTCCCAGTTCAACACTCTATCCACTGCGCCACTGCCTGGTTAGGCTGAACCTTAACTTTTACTCCAGTTTCTTTTAGTTCAGGGTGAAGAGACATTTGTTTCTGTCTGCGACATACAAGATAATTAACTGTGGAAAGCTTTGCAAATCATTATGTTACAACTGAAGCTTTAAAGAGACCCTAATATACCCATCAAACACATGATTATTGTAATGATGACACCAGTTTCTGTTGATGCAGCCACAATGACTAAGTCACTTTATTTTTAATGAGGTAAGGCTTCTTTGTGCAACAATCAATACCCATTACTAAAGAGATCTGGGCAGCCTTATAATTGTTAAAAATTCAATTATTTTAACAAAAGTAAACACAAGCTGTGTAAATATGTTAAGCTGCATTTGGACTTAAAACCCTCCTATTAGAATCACAACTAACTTTGTCCCCAATACACAGTGTTATAATTTTTATCTATTGTCCACATTTGAAAAGACACCCATAATTGAATTGCAGAACCTATATTCTGAAATAGTAGTCTTTCTGCTACTGAATTAGATGAATACATAAAAGGCTATTTTTCTTCTCATTAATATGGTGTGGTACTAATAATGCTAAGCTGTAGGACAAATGTTTATTGAATGTCCGTTGTTCTTGAACTAAACTAGAGACATGAAATCTATTTTTGAATTTAAGGCTACTCTCTGTCTCAAGAAGTTTACCATTTAGTGAGGAGCACAATATAAACTGGTTTATGGTGAGCCTCAATGTCTATAAAGACAACTGCTAAATTCTCCAGACTCTAATGTTGAAGTTACGTTGGGAAGGTAAGGTGTCAGCATTCTTTCTTACTTGTAAAACCAGTGCCATCAGAGCTACCACTCACTGAGCTTCTATTCTTGGCAGGTACAATGCTGGGCACCTTACAGGCATTATTTCTGGTCATTGCAAACGCTGCAAGGTCATATAAAGAGAGAATAGAACAGAAAGCAATTTTCCCAAGAGAATATAAACTTTTACATTTGGAGTTTGGAGAAAAATATCATAGGTTAAAAAAAGGGACAAGACAATAGAGGTGATTTTGTTTGAAAAAGAAAATGTGGACTGAAGAATAGTAAGTGGTAAGTCAAGCAGGGTATTGACACCAGGGAGGTTTCCTGATGTATAGATGAAAATAGGTAGATGCACTCTTAAAAATTATTAAAAATCAATGTACTAAATTTTAAAAAATTCATTGATTTTAGAGAGACAGGAAGAGAGAGAGAGAGAAAGAGAGAGAGAGAGAGAAAGAAATAAATCAATCTGTTTCTGTATATGTCAAACCAGCAACCTCTGCATATTGGGACAAAGCTCTAACCATTCAGCCAGGGAAAAAATCTAATGTATTTTTTTGTTTACACAAATTATCCTCAAAATAGCTTTGGATGATAGCACTAATTCCTATTTTTTCAGATGAAAAAAAAAAGTTTTGGTGACATATCTTGCCTGGAGTCACTCATCTGGTAAGGGGAGAATCAAGTACAGATCCTGAAGTAGATCTGTATTCAAGCCTGAAAAGAATGGATTATAGACATATGGTACAGTTGTGACTATCAGAAGAAAATGATCAATATAGGCCAGCAAATTCAGAAATAATTCACAGACAATTTCCCCTCTAAGCTCTCTGAAGGCTGGGACAGTTTCTTACTGCATCTTCAAAAGATAGAGACTGTGGAGGCAAGGGTATTGGAGGACACATCTTTCCACTGATAGTCTTCCATGTTCTATGGCAGTGGGTTGCACATAGGGAAATAATTTTGTTCTCATCATCCAGAACTATTCCCTTGATCACAACCTCTTATCTCCCCTCCTACTTTCTGGAGTCAATCTTGGCCCTCTCCAAGATTTTCAGTTCTTTAACACTTTTCCCCTTGTTTATCAGTTCCCACTATTCAAGGCAAGAATCTACCTGACCCCCCTTCCCAGCCCTAAATCATGATTCACCTTTCAACTTTGTCCTTCTTAGCTCCCTTCATTCCCTTGATCTCATACCATAGATGCCTTGCCAGTATCTCACCCTCGGTACAGCTGAACATCTGTTTTCTTTGGACTATAAAGCCTTTCTAGGGAAGCACTCTAAATGTGATCATTGAGCCCACTACTTATGTTTTCCAACGTCAGTTGAGTTTTCAACATTTCTCCACAATACTTTGCCACCTTGAGCTTATTCCTTATCCATCTGCAGTGAAGATTGCTATATATTTATTCCCAGCTCCAAAACCTCCCTATTTTAATTTCAGCAATTTATGCTTTTTGACTTCACAAAGAAAGTTCATCTTTTGTGAACTTCTTTAGCATCTCCTCTTTGCATCTTAAAAGTTTATTAATTTATTTATATCCTCCATTGTCTTCACTTTCAAAACAATTGTGGCTATAACTCCTTTTTGTGCTCTAACATTAATTTTTTTTCTTTTTGTATTTTTCTGTAGTTGGAAACGGGGAGGCAGTCAGACAGACTCCGGCATGTGCCCTACCGGGATCGACCCGGCATGCCCACCAGGGGGCTATGCTCTGCCCATCTGGGGCGTTGCTCTGTTGCAACCAGGGCCATTCTAGCACCTTTGGCAGAGGCCATAGAGCCATCCTCAGCGCCCGGGCCAACTTTGCTCCAATGGAGCCTCGGCTGTGGGAGGGGAAGAGAGAGACAGAGAGGAAGGAGAGGGGGAGGGGTGGAGAAGCAGATGGGCGCCTCTCCTGTGTGCCCTGGCCGGGAATCGAACCTGGGACTCCTGCACGCCAGGAAGACGCTCTACCACTGAGCCAACCGGCCAGGGCCTCTAACCTTAATTTTTCTTATAGACTATTGTTTTTCTTTCTCACATTTTTATTTTCTCTCCCTCTTTCTGTTGGCTTTTTATTCTTCATATATAAATAGGTTCAATTCCCTTGACTCTTAGAAACAAAATAAACTTTGCTTCTAACACAACCCATCTTCTTCTACATCTCATAAATCATCATCTCTATGAAGTCTGTGTCTCACTACTCACTTCCACCCACCCTATCCTTTCACAGCTTAGAGAAACTGTTCTGTTAAAAGTCAATACTGGCTTTAAAATTATCAAATCAGTTGACCTTTTTGCAGATTCTCAGGGCATCTAACACTGTTGAACATGTCCTTAAAAGTCATGATTTAACAGCATCAGAACTAATGATGCTTTTATGATGGATGTTTGTTGTGGGGGCTGTTCTGTGCACTGTAGGATCTATTGCAGCATCCTGGTCTTTAGCACGGAATGCCAGCAGTGCACATTCTAGTTGCAGTAACCAATAACGTCTCCAAAAAACTGTCGCGGGTAAAGAACGACTGTTCTAAATGACCTCCTCCATTAGCTTCCACACATTATGCTTACCCTGGTTGTATACTATTCAACTGATGTAGCTTCAATGCTTAATTCTGTAACTGCCTGCTAATGATGGAAATATTTATGTATTGAGGGTCCAATGTGCTAAGCAGTGTGGGCAATAAAAGTGAAACAGACATATATTTTACTCTCAAGAAATTTATTATTTAACCGCATCCCTGATTATGTTGCAAATGACTACAAAGCTAGTGAGTGGCAGAGCTGAGAGAGAGTGCGAGTCTTTTAACTCTCATCTCAGTGTTCTTTCTAATTGCATTTTAAAAAGGAAAACCAACCATACTTTCTGTCACCTTAAATATATAATGGAGTATCATCATAGTGTCTTATAATATCATATTTCTTCCTAATGAGACAATCAAAGCATGTATAAATGCTATAAGAAATAATTTGTAAGACAACTCCCAAGAATGTACTGAGCACGCATAATATATTAGCTCAAGGTACAGACAGAATTTTCAAAAAATTGGGTCAGAAAGCAGGCTCATGTCAGTGGTAGGCCAGAGAAAGATTTAAGAAATACAGTGTTAACTTTAAAAAGAGTGGGCTCAGGTGGAGCTCCCAAAAGTGAGGACTTGAAAGCCACCAAGTGACTGATTATGAGTGTATGGGATGCACATGTTGAAGACTGGTTTAATCAACTAATTTGACCCTTCTGTCAGTAACATATATTCTTCCCACTTAAACATAGCTTTCTCCCAAAAAGCAGTCCTGGATGCCCATCTAGACCATTTATTAGAAAATTATAACCTAAAGTGACTTGAAATGATTGGAAATGAGAAAGAACAGGGGAAGAGCCAAGACAAATTTTCATTCTCTGTTGCCAGTGCACATGGTAAATGTGGTATGAAGACAATGGTATAATTGTGTACTTATCCTATGATAGTAGTATATAGTATAGTTGTATAATTATTATGTAAAATAATGTCTTTTACAAAAAAATTGATAATTGCTCATTTCACTAAATTCATGTTTCTGAATCAATGTTTTTTGTACTAATAGATAAGGAAAAGTAATCCACAACTTTATAAATATTAAAGTTAAATAATAATATTTTGATCTTTCCATAAACTTTTTGTTTTACATTCAGAGTATGGGCATATGACTCATTATAATATTTGCTGGGTTTTTTCCCCAGTGTGCTAATATTGGCTACTAAGATGCCTTTAATAGCCAAAAATTTACATTTTGGAAATAGCTTGCAGAGAAGAATCCATGCCACACCTTTTATTATTGCTTTTTTCACTCACAGATACATTAATCATCTGTCCAAAATTTAAAAAACAACAATTTTTCCTGCATTATCCAAAATGTGGTTACTATTGGTGAATTTATTCATGAGATCTTTCATATAAAGAGAATATTTAATGGATTTGTGATCTATAAAGTTCCACTTTTATTATTTGTTAACATATTAGAAATCTATACATGCCAAAATAACATGTTGAATTGCTCTGTTACAGAGATGAAATCACACAAAACACAGATACTCTACTCTAGACCACTTAAAGATACGGCTTAATAGGGAGCAGAGTCAATGGACATCAGATTAAGCGAAGCTGTTGAGGCAAGTACAACTGAAAGCCTTCTGCTGATAATACAGGACTTCACAGTGCCTTTAATGGTGCATACTATTTCCTATTGTGGCAAATTTCAAGGTGCTCCTCATTTGAGCTTATTGGGCTGTCCCACAGGGATAGCACAGGATCTGCTACCTTGAACTAAGAACGAAGTAATGTATAGTGTGAAATGGAAAGCTAATAACTGTGCCAAAGGGAAGCTGCAGCCCTGTATCAGCATAAAGAACAAGAGAAGAGGGAGAGAAGAACTGAAAGATGTGAATCTCAAGGCACTGAGCTAGAAATCAGAGGCTCCGGATTCCAGTCTTGGCTTCACTGTCAACCAATTGGCCCAATACAGTCTCTGGCACTTAGCAGATGCTTAATAAATAGATGACTATTGTAAATATTTCAGTCTTTTTATCCCTGGTATCTCTTCTGTTATACTCTCACATAGATATGGCGAGAACCAATGTAAATACGGTATGTATAAGTCTTTTGAGGACTATAAACTTTTGACATATCTTAAGATATTATTAGCATTAGCAGCATTATTGCCACATACAGAGAAAAAAGGAATATTAATGGTTAATGAGAAAAAGAATCAAAGACTTCACCCAGGCTATGTTCTATCACCTACCAATTCAGAGAAAGATGAAATCATGTATTTTAACCAGGCCTTGTAATCATTTCAATAAGTTCAGGTCTCTAGAAAGTACTGGACTAGACAGGACCATCCAAACATTGAACTCAAAATGTGTAAGTAGAAGAAGCTCTGCAGTGTTCTAAGAAAGAGGGATGCTGGCTGAACCTATTAAAAAGTAAATCTTACAGTGAACAATACTGTTAAATAAGTATTGCATATTTAAAAGTTGCTAAGAGATTAGATCTTAAATATTATCAGTGCAAGAGTCTGTAACTATGTATGCTGACAGATGAAGTTAGATGTATTATAGTGATCATTTTGCAATAAATATAACTATAAAGACATTATGTTGATGTACATCAATTATCTCATTATTTTATTTAAATCTTTTTATTGATTTTAATTTATTGTGGTTACATAGATTCTAGTGTTGTCCCGAATGCATCCCCCCTCCCCTGTATTTCCCTCAACATCTCCCTTGCCCCCCTCACCATAGGCAGAAAAAGAAAAATATCATATGACCTCACTCATTTGAGGAATCCAATGAACAATGTGAACTGAGGAACAGAATTGAGACAGAGAGATCAAAGGGACCAGAAGAAAGGAGAACAGAAGGAAAGGGGATGATAGGATGGGATAAAGCTGAAGGGAAGGGCGCTAAAATTAAATTCTTAGAAAGCCAGTCTTTCTTAAAGTGATCATGAAATGTAGTCATGAAGAATCCAATGCTTATCTCTCCAGTCATTTTCCTTACATTTTTTAACATTACATCATCAACCTTGGCTCATATAGATTAAAAGGAATGTTATTTTTTCTCTTTGTATTGTAATAATATATTAAGCTTTGAAATTCGAGGAAATTGAAGTACCTAAATAATTCATATATCCTCTTTGATTTTTTTTACTTCCTAGCAACAGTCCTTCAAATAATCAACAACAATAAAAAACATGCCTGACTGGTGGTGGTGCAGTGGATACAGCATCATTCTGAGACACTGAAGTTCCAGGTTTGAAACCCAAGGTTGGCTTATGTGTAGGCTCATCTAGCTTGAGTGCAGGCAGGCCAGTTTGAGTGTGGAATCATCAACATAATCCCATGGTTGCTGGCTCGAGCCCAAAGGTCTCTGGCTTGAATCTCAAGCTCTCTGGCTTGAACTCAAGGTGACAAGCTTGAGTAAGGGGTCTCTGGCTGGTCTTGACCTCCCCCCCACTTATGAGAAGCAACCAATGAAGAACTAAAGTAATGCAACTATGAGTTGATGTTTCTCATCTCCCTTCCTATCTCTCTCTCTCTCTCTCTCTCTCTCTCTCTCTCGCTAAAAATAAATAAATAAATAAATCTTAAAAATCTTGTTTGCTTAGCTTTATTTATTTGTTTATGTTTAACTATTTGTGTGTCTTGGGAAACCTTAGTATTTGAGTTTGACTTTCTTCATCTGTAAATATAGGACCATATATGAATTGATAACTACAGTTACTATTAACTCTAATTCATTCTAGAATCAATGAAATCACTAAGTCTGAAAAGATATCAACACCAACATTTATAATGCATGCCATTTTAACTCATATGTCTGTTTAAAATATCTTTCCTTCTTGCTAACATTAAACATAATACACAGGGCACTTAATATATTCTAAGCTATCAAATAAGAAAATTTACACCAACCAAAAGAAAAATGGTTTTTTAAAATACTTGCACAAGTGCCCTCTCCCAAGATTCTGCATTATGCATGTCAACCTTCCTTCAACTTTCCAATTAAAAAAAGACAAAATGCCAAATTTTTAAAATGGATTTTAAAAAGTGTCAAAGAATTTATGGATGTAAGCATATGCCTTTACCTTTAATAAAAAAGCAATTTCAAATTGACAGCACAGTGGTAAAGAAATGGATAAGAAAAAATAGGAAATTATTTTTACCTAGAATAAAATAGTCACACAGGGGATCAGTTTATTGCCCAGCTGTTCATTTGTAAATAATGTAACCTATATGTAGCTTCAGCACCTCCTGAAGTAAGCCTCAAAGTGAAAAATACCCATGAATGTGCATAAAAAATACTTCTTTAGTAAATATCAAAATGGGAATATTTATATCTTATATACATTATATATCTATATTTCTGAAGCAAACATAATAATGTTACTTATTATTTTTAGTCCCAAATTTATTTTGAAGACAAAAATACCAAATGCTTCTTTTTGGATAATCACAGAAAAATATGTCCATAAGACATTTAAGGTGACGAATTATTACAATGAATCTGTTGTAAAACAGTACATTTTATGAGTCAGAATGACACAGAATATCTGTCTTCATCATAAGATTCTCTGTGAATTAGTTATGGTGTTAGCTCTCTAGAGCAATCAATTCTCTCCTCACTGTGGGATAAATATATTTTACTGCAGTCATCATGCATTCTTGTAGACTGCTAAGGGCTTCAGACTGTTCTTTGGTTCAGGGGTATATAAATTTATTTCTGTGGGTGTAGCTCCACATGATATGCATATTGACTATATTAAGCAGAAACTTGCAGATTTATTCCCAAATGAGTGCAGAATGACTATATATATATATATATATATATATATATATATATATATATATATATATATGTATATACATATATATATACACACACATATATATATATAATATTAGTCCTATTGTCTTGTCAAAAAATTTGCCTTCTCATTTAGTCAAATAATATGCATCAAGACATTTCAGCAAGATTAAATACCTGCCCCTTAGGAAATCAGACTAAAGCATACTAAAGTTGAATCTCCCATCTTCCCTACTCAGAAAATCATTTATAAACTCCTCAGGCTCACCTACATACATGAAAAAAATGAAACAATCCAACAAGCTAAAAGAGAGCTATGTGAAGTTCAACTGTGATGTAAATGGGTTTATTCAATGGAGAATCAAAAGATTCCCAATGGGTTGGGACACCTGTCATGCTCTTATTGCATCTTATCTTACAGAAACTCTGTTTGATTGCAAAAAAAAATGATATTTGATAAATATTTCAAAAAATTATTGGTATTGAAGAAACTCTCTAGCTAAAAAGGTACATAGTTTCTTCCTCAGTACAATTTCTTTCCTTTTACAAGTCTAGAGGATTCGGCTAAAGAAAGTAAAAGATGCACTCGGGATGGGTCTGCACAGGTCAAATATCAATTAATTAATGATTTGTTTTTGAAATTTCCAAATGCTTGACTTCCTATAGGTTAAACATCTGACTCTTTTCCACTTTATATTGTATAGATATTGTTGTGAAACAAGAATCCTAGAAAAGGAACTAAAAGTAGAATTAAGTGACATTAAAGAGTTTCCATATTAAATTTTTTTTTTCTGAAGTGTGAAGCAGGGAGGCAGAGACAGACTCCTGCATGCACCCGACTGGGATCCACCCAGCAAGCCCATGAGGGGGCGATGCTCTGCCTATCTGGAGCATTGCTCCATTGCAACCTGAGCCATTCTAGTGCCTGAGGTGGACGTCATCGAACCATCCTCAGCACCTGGGACAACTTGCTCCAGTGGAGCCTTGGCTATGGGAGGGGAAGAGAGAGATAGAGAGAAAGGAGATGGGGGAAGGGTGGAGAAGCAGATGAGTGCTTCTCCCGTGTGCCCTGGCCAGAAATCAAACCCAGGACATCCACACACCAGGCTGATGCTCTAACTCTGAGTCAACTGGCCAGGACCACATATTAAATTTCTTAATGGACATCACGTCTGATTTTCATTATTTCCATGTACATTTCTCAGAGCCTAAGAACATATGTCAATAGTTTTAGTTGTTGCTGATATTGGCAGTGTTTTTTAAATGAAGACAATTTCCTGATGTGGTATTCTATTTACAAAGTGGTGAGTCTGTTTTCTTTTAATTTTTCTTTTTAAACAACTGCAAATAGAAAGGCTGCAGCAGTCAATAGGGAGACCTGTTTGTCTCTAATTAAAATGGCTGTGGCAGATAACAAGGGAGTCTAGTGAAAATCTGATGGTCATTGAGGAAAAGGGCAATTGATAATATATTAATGACATTTATAGCTGAGTCCTTGATAATTTCCCTCCTAACTATATTGCTTCATTTTTTGTGTGTGAAAAAACACATAACATAAAATTTGTCATCTTTACTATTTTTATGTGGATAATTTGGGAGTGTTAAGTATATTTACATTGTTATAAAACAGATCTCCAGAACTTTTTGATATTGCAAATTTGAAAATTTTACATTCATTAGACAACAGCTTGCTTCGTTTTAACAGTACACCATTATTCGTACATTTTTTTCTTGTATTCAGACTACTTTTTTATATTGATACATTACTGTGTTTGACATTTCATTTACCCAAAATGTTAGCACTACATAAACTTGAGCACTTACTATGTGCTGAATATTGTGCTAAGTGTATAATATATATGCAAAATATATTTATGAACTTGAACCACTGTGGAAACCACATTTTTCTGAACTTGTGGCTGTATATTGTCTCATTCTATGTAATATAAAACATTTTACAGAAAATGTTTCACTATAGAAAATGTCAAATATATTAAACATTTAGTTATCATTAATAGAAATTTCAACAGATGTTAACTATATGTTTTTTTTACTTGAAAATATTGCTCTTTATATTGACACTTAAAATACTGTGTTAAATGTTTTTGTCTTATTCCTCCATATTTTACAAGGGATAATGAATACTACTAGCGCTACTCTACTGTCATGAGGTATTACACTCAATGATGCAAAAGCCAAATTTCAGGTAAATGAAATCATCACTCCTCTTCCTTTTGATTTATCTTTATATAACCAAAAGTTGTTCATCCTTGATGTATAACATTTAAAAATGCATCTGCTCTCGGATGCTTACACTCTATTCCCAAGAGGCAGTGAATGTTTTGGTTGTAACTAGAGGCATGTTTAATTCCCAATTTATTGAAAAGGTTTTTGCTGCTGTGGTGAGTGAAGGTAAAGTATTAAGCCTGGGATAGAAATTGACCCGGGCTATGGGCTCTGTGATTTAAAACAAGTTACTTCTCTCAGTCTTGGTTTCCTCATCTAAAAAAATATAAGTAACAATGTTATGTCATGGAGGTAATTGAAAAATAATCATTTGTAATAATAGATCTAAAAAGATCTGAAACATTCAAGTCCCTCTCAAATGTATTGGTTTATACATAGGAGTCTGGTTAATGCTAGGATTCATTCATTAAAAGGGATGTGTATAAAGTATTTGCTAGAACCCTATTTCCCAATGACTTACATGGAAACATTCCTTTAGTGGAAAAATGGGTCCAGAGATGTTTAAATTTCTGATTCCATGGCAGGTTCAGTGATTTGGTCCCTTCTCTGCTCCTTTTTGTACTCAAAATTTTTTTCTCAGTTTAAAATTCCAATGAAACTCAATTTTGTATTTTCAGTTGTTAGTACCAAAGAGGTACAAGATATTTCTGTTCTGTTAAAAATATTCTGTATAGCTCAGTGGTAGAGCATCAGCCTGGCATGCAGGAGTCCCAGGTTCAATTCCCGGCCAGGGCACCACACAGGAGAAGCGCCCATCTGATTCTCCACCCCTCCTCCTCTCCTTCCTCTCTCTGTCTCTCTCTTCCCCTCCTGCAGCCAACGCTCCATTGGAGCAAGGTTGGCCCGGTTGCTGAGGATGGCTCTATGGCCTCTGCCTCAGGCGCTAGAATGGCTCTGGTTGCAGTGGAGTGGCACCCCAGATGGGCAAAGCATCGCCCCCTGGTGGGCATGCCGGGTGGATCCCGGTCAGGTGCATGCGGGAGTCTGTCTGACTGCCTCCCCGTTTCCAACTTCAGAAAAATACAAAAAAAAAAAAATTCTGTATAGGAAGTATTGTTTTGTATTTATATATGTGTGTGTTTGTATGTCTGTTTAGCTCTAGAAACTGAGGAGAAGTGAAACATTCTAGCAGGGAGTCTTTATTACAATACTTTTGCTTTTTTTCTATATATTTATGTATATAATTTGAGTATCTTTTTAGTTCTGCGTGGCTTTCTCTATTTGGATGTCATGCTTGATGACATTAGAGAAATTGTCTCTTCTTTTATTTACTTCTGCCCACATTGGCCAGAGACTGAAATATGGTAGATAGCATGAGCTTTAGTAAATATCACCTCTATCTCTACTTGATTTAGCCCTTTTTCTATTTACCATCATAGGTCAGGCTTTCTTTACATTTCAAACACTACTAGAATGATCTATTAAACATCTTCTCTATTCCCTGTCTCTCCTACATTCCATCTCATGTCATACTGTGGCTAATTCAAAGCTCCACTCTGATCCCATGACTCTTGTGCTCACCAACTCTTAGTGGAATTTTAGTCTTTAGAGCTGTGCTATCCAACACATCAGCCATGAGCCACACATGACAACTCATCACTTGAAATGTGGTTAGTCTGAATTAAAACATCCCAACAGTGTAAAAGGCACATTAGATTTTGAATAATTAGTAATAACAATCTCAATAATTTTATATTGATTACATGTTAAAATAATATTTTTGATAAGTTAAATAAAATATATCATTAAAATAAATTTCATCAGCTTTTTAAATTATAAAATAAATATCTTTATTGATTACATGGTAGATAACACAAAGATTGAAAGAACAAATGAAAATGATTTATATTTTTACCATTAGGTATTTGGTAACTTCTTTATATTTTAGTAAATATTCTTTCAGTATTTTTTTCTAACCATACAAAAATAATTCTTTTGTAAAAAAAATATACAAGATCATGTAATGCATGTTATATAGTAGTTTTCTTTCTTTTTAAAATTTTTATTTAGACATTTAATTTTATTTTTTTTAAATTTTTATTTATTTATTCATTTCAGAGGAGACAGAGAGAGAGAGAGAGAGAGAAAGAGAGAGAGAGGGAAGGGGGGAGGAGCAGGAAGCATCAACTCCCATATGTGCCTTCAATGGGCAAGCCCAGGGTTTTGAACTGGCGACCTCAGTATTCCAGGTCGAAGCTTGATCCACTGTACCACCACAGGTCAGGCCTAGACATTTAATTTTAATGGGGTGACACTGGTTAACTAGAGCACATAGATTTAGAGAAAACATCTCCAAATCATTCTGACATTCAAACATGTTGTATACCCATCACCCAAAGTCAAATCATCCTCCGTACCGGTCATTTGGTTTTCTTTATGCCACACCACTCCCTCACCCCCTCCCTCTCCTGCCTTCCCCTCTCCCGGTAACCATCACACTCTAATTTATGTCCATGAGTCTCAATTTTGTGTCCCACCTATATATGGAATCATACAGTTCTTAGTTTTTTCTGATTTACTTATTTCATTCATTATAATATTATCAAGGTCCATCCACATTGTCATAAATAATCCTATGTCATCATTTCTTATGGCTGAGTAGTATTCCATAGTATATATGAACCACATCTTCTTTATAAAATCATCTATTGTAGGGCTTTTTGGTTGTTTCCATGTCTTGGCCACCGTGAACAATGCTGTGATGAACATGGGGCTGCACGTGTCTTTACATACCAGTGACTTTGAATTTTGAGGGTATATACCCAGTAGAGGGGTTGCTGGGTCATATGGTAGTTCTATTTTTAATTTTTTGAGAAACTACCATACTTTCTTCCATAATGGTTGTACTACTTTACATTCCCACCAACAGTGAATGAGGGTTCTTTTTTCTCCTCAGCCTCTCCAGCACTTGTTGTTCCTTCTCTTGTTGATAATAGCTAATCGAACAGGTGTGAGGTGATATCTCATAGTTTCGATTTGCATTTCTCTAATAGCTAGTGAAGATGAGCATCTTTTCATATATCTTTTGGCCATTTTTATTTCTTCTTGGAAGAAATGTCTGTTCATGTCCTCTTCCCATTTTTTTTATTGGATTGTTTGTTGTTGAGTTTTTTTAGTTCTTTATATTTTTTGGATATTAGCCCCTTATCTGAGCTGTTGTTCGAAAACATCACCTCTCATTTAGTTGGCTGTCTGTTTTGTTGTCAGTTTCTTTGGCTGTGCAAAAGCTTCTTAGTCTGATATAGTCCCATTCATTTATTTTTACCTTTACTTCCCTTGCCTTTGGAGTCAAATTCATAAAATGTTCTCTATGGCCAAGGTCCATGCATTTAGTACCTATGTTTTCTTCTATGTATTTTATTATTTTAGATTTTATATTTAGGTCTTTAATCCATTTGGAATTAATTTTTGTACAAGGAGACAAAACGTAGTTGAGTTTTATTCTTTTGCATGTAGCTTTCTAGTTTTGTCATCACCATTTACTGAAGAGGCTTTCTTTTCTCCATTGTGTGTTTTTGGCTGTTTTATCAAAGATTATTTGACCATATATATGTGGTTTTATTTCTGGGCTCTTTATTCTGTTCCATTGGTCTGAGTGTTTATCTTTCTGCCAATACCATGCTGTTTTGATTATCGTGACTCTGTAGTAAAATTTGAAGTTAAGTATTGTAATGACTCCAGCTTCACTTTTTTTTCTTAGGATTATTTTTGCTATTCGGGGTTTTTTAAGGTTCCATATAAACGTGATGGTTTTTGTTCCATTTCTTTAAGAAATGACATTGGCATTTTGATTAGAATTTCATTAAATTTGCATATTGCTTTGGGTAATATGGTCATTTTAACTATATTTATTCTTCCTATCCAAGAACAAGAAATATTTTTCCATTTCATTGTGTCTTTTTTGATTTCCCTTAACAATGCTTTGTAGTTTTCATTATATAGGTCCTTTACATTCTTTGTTATGTTTATTCCTAGGTATTTTATTTATTTTTTTGTTGAAACCAAAAAAGGGATTATTTTTTTAGTTCATTTTCTGAAGTTTTATTGTTGGCATATAAGAAAGCAATAGACTTCTGTATGTTAATTTTGTATCCTGCAACCTTACTGTATTGGTTTATTGTTTTTAATAGTCTTTCTGTGAAGTCTTTGGGGTTTTCTATATATAGGATCATATCAACTGCAAAAAGTGAAACCTTTACTTCTTCTTTCCCAATATGAATGCCCTTTATTTTTTTTCTCTTGTCTGATTGCTCTGGCTAGAACTTCCAGCACTATGTTGAATAGGAGTGGAGAGAGTGGGTAGCCTTATCTTGATCCTGATTTTAGAGGAAAAGTTTTTAGTTTTTTGCCATTTAATATAATGTTAGCTGATGGTTTGTCATAAATGGCCTATATTATGTTGAGATATTTTCCTTCTATACCCATTTTATTGAGTGTTTTTTGGTTTGTTTGTTTGTTTTTTGTATTTTTCTGAAGCTGGAAACGGGGAGACATTCAGATAGACTCCCGCATCAGCCCGACTGGGATCCACCCGGCACACCCACCAAGGGGCAACGCTCTGCCCACCAGGGGGCAATGCTCTGCCCCTCCGGGGCATCGCTCTGTTGCGATCAGAGCCACTCTAGCGCCTGGGGCAGAGGCCAAGGAGCCATCCCCAGTGCCCGGGCCATTTTTGCTCCAATGGAGCCTCGGCTGTGGGAGGGGAAGAGAGAGACAGAGAGGAAGGAGAAGGGGAGAGGTGGAGAAGCAGATGGGCGCTTCTCCTGTGTGCCCTGGCCTGGAATCAAACCTGGGACTTCTACACGCCAGGACGACGCTCTACCACTGAGCCAACCGGCCAGGGCCTTATTGAGTGTTTTAAACATAAAATGATGTTGTATTTTATTGAATGCCTTTTCAGTATGCAGTAGTTTTCTTTTAGTAGTTAGTTTTTGTTTTTTAATAGTCTGCTGCAAATATACAGGGTAAAGCAAAAGTAGGTTTAGCTGTTCTTATAGAAATTAGTACAAAAAATAATAATACAAGAATAAACTGTTTCACATACCCACAACTGTAAACCTACTTCTGCCACACCCTGTTTGTAGAGGTACATTGTTTTAAACTGTTACAGGATATTCTATGGTATGGATGAACGATGACTTATTTAACCACTGAATGGTTCATAAGAAATCACACTAAAATTTAGTGGTATTAAGTAATATTAATCACTTACTATCTCTCAAGATTTCCATTTGGGAATTGAGAAAGAGCTTGCTTAGTCCCTCAGGCAACTGAAATCAGATGTTGAGTAGGCTGACAAGATCTGGAGGATCCACTTCTGAAGTGGTTTAATCATGTGGCTGCCAGACTGGTGCTCTCTGTTAGCTGGGAGCCTCAGTTTCTCTCCATGTGAGCTTCTCCATGGGGCTTATTGATCAATGCAGAAACCACAGTGCCTTTCATGATCTGTCTGCAGGAGTCACATATTATCACCACCCCTATATTCTATAGGATGCACTAGGCCAGCTCTAATCCATTGTTGGAGGGAAATACACAAGAACAGGTATTACCAGTGATCATCTTGGGGGCTGGCAACCCACCTGATTTTTTTTACATTTTTAGTGTGGCAGTTAGAGAATTTTAAATTGCATTTGTGACTTGCATTGGTGGCTCCAGTTATTTTCCTACTGAACAGCACTGATCAGGAGAATTAAACTTAAACCTCTTAGCCTGTCATAAGCTCATGCCTCACTCTTACTTCCCACTACTCCTTTTTCATTAAGTGAGAGGCAGAGACAGACTCCCACCATGCACCTGACCGGATCCACCCCACAAGCCCCCTACCAGGCGATACCTTGCCTGTCTCAGACACTGCTCTGTTGCTTGGCAACTGAGCTATTTTAGCTCCTGAAGCGAAGCCATGGAGCCATTCTTAGCGCCCAGGGCCAACTTTGCTTCATCCATGGCTGAGGGAGGGGAAGAAAGAGAGAGATGGGGGGAACAGATGGTGCTTCTCCTATGTGCCTTGACCCAGTATCAAACCTGGGACTTCCATAGGCCTGGCCAACACTCGACAGCTGAGCCAACCAGCCAGGGCCACTCACCCTTTTTCATATATCATATGTTAACAAAATTAAAAAACTCACTGTTTCCAGGATATTCCTTTTCTAATATTTTGCTCACTTTGGGTCTTTTTAATTCACTGATGGTATATAGTCATATGTGAATTCATTTATGTATGCATGCAGGAATTAGGGAATTCAATATTGTTGATTACTTTTTATCTTAATTTATAAGCATGTTTCTTTTAAAGTAGTATCCAAATATATTTATTTTTTTTAAATTGTACCCCTCTAAGCTCCTAATATGACCTCTTCCCTATAGGTAGTGTTGCCAGATAAAATACAAGATGCTCAGTTACATTTGAATTTCAGATAACCAAAAAATAGTTTTTCAGCACCACAAAGTTGAAGAGATAGACTAAAAACTTATTTTTTGTTTATCTAAAATCAAATTTAACTGTGTTTCCTGTGTTTTTACTAGTTAAATCTAGCAATTCTACATAGTAGTCATTCCAAACTTCTCATAAAATGATTGCACTACATGCAATATATTTAAGTGATAATAAAATGAAGAACAAACTAATCTACATGGGTGTCCAGGAGCCTTGATTAGCTCACCAACTGTGAGCTTTTACAGTTTTTTTAAGACTAACCTAATAATTGAAATAAAATAAAAAAGCTGGGCTAATACAAGAGGGATTATAAATTTTACCACAATCTCTTTCTTCCTTTCTTCCTTCTTTTCTTTCTTTTCTTCCCTTCCTTTCTTTCTTTGTTTCTTTCTCTCTTTCAATAAAGGAAGAACAGTGCTCATATTTTCAGGTAAATTTTGGTGCAAGTAGAAGAAAAACATTCCTAATAAGAGGTGATGAGAAATGGCATCACCCATGAAGCAAACATGTCTGCATCTTTTTCTTCTGACTTATCAGAATGAATGAAACCATATTTAAGTTTTATATGTAATATTTTACTTTTACATTTCAAAAGCTTTGTGGTACTGCTGGGCTAATAAGAGATACAAGAAGTGCCAATAATTTTCATACTAGACTCTCCTTCAGTAATACCCAGATATGCAGACACTTTTTTTCAAACTATCTGATTCATCTTTCAAACTCTTAGAGACTTATCTAAGCCACAATATCATTTGTTTATCCAGCACTATTGCTTTCCCATATCTACATGTTAAACCTGTATTGCCCTATGAACAGAGTTAATAGAAAGGAAACTGGTAGCTGTTTCACTTTTTATAAATAATATAGGTAATGTCTTCAGGCTCTGTGGCTGAATCTGGTGTCATTATAAAGTTGAACGATGCCCTGATATAATTTTGGCACCAAACTAAATGAATCAGTGAGGAATACACTATTCTGTTGCTGCATTTATTGTCCTTAGGTACTTTTATTTTTCACAGCAATGGGACACTCTTTCTTTTTTAATTGAAATATTGCATTTTTAAATGCATACGTTTAGATTTCAGGGCCAATTTTCTTGTACTTTTGCCTGTGCTGGCGTTGTCTTAAACTTCCCAGGAACTCTGTATGTCCATGGATTGCTCAGTGAGTTCTCCCCAGGTTTAGATGTGCTGATCACATCCAGATGGCCTCATTTTTCAACTTCTGCTATCAGGTCATTAAATGAAATAAATTCAAATAACTCCTGAATCCTTCAAGCAGTCTTCATACTTTAGAACTATTTAGAATTAAAACTGTGTGATTAGGTTGCCTTTAAAATACACACACGCACACACGCACACTGATCCCTGGCTCTGTTGTTTTTTCCTTGCCAGTTGCCATAGTGAGGAATGAAATTAAAAGAGGTTATGACTTTTGTGTTCTTTTTTTTTTTTTAGTGACTCCATAACCCAAGTTGAAACTTATGATCCTAGACATCCATGTCTCCTGATCATTATTATCTTTCATATTTTAATGAATAAGGACTATATCAAATTTTGAAGATTAGATTTAAATAACCACCTAGTGAATGCCAAGTCATGGATCACTGACTCCAGAAGTCTAAGTAACAAAATTAATTACTTGTTGACTTGGGCTGGCTAAATTTAATTATATTTCTGATGCAGACCTTTTTTGCATGTGGTTCCCTGCTGGACACTACAAATCATATGCTTGCTTTGTTATTCAAAAGCAAATCAAAAGAATATTATCTTTTTTTTACTTCTGAAGCATTCTATTGATTCACTTATAAAATTAGAATCAGATTAGTAGATGGCACAACCTACTTCCATTTAAGAACATGGATACCAACATCAGACTTCTTCAGGATGTTTTTGTTTGTTTCAGCTTAAGATACCTATAATTCCAAAATGCAGTACATCTTTTCATTCTGCTACAGCGATGGTAAGAACCCAAGTGTTACTGTAGTGGCTTCCTTAGCTTGAATCTTTCCATTTTTATAATTTTCATAAGCTGGTAGTGGATGATATCATTACCTTCTCAATCATAGCAATCTGAATCCAAAAACACTTATCTTTCCTGAGTCTTTCTATATTTGTTCTTGTTCAGTCTTTCACACATTGCAAAAAATGGGTCTTAGTTACATTGCAGAGAAGAAGTATATCTTGATGAAACAATAGAAACTTGACACCCATTGACTACATATGACAGGGTATAATGTCCCCAAAATGCAGAGTCTACCAAAACAATAAAAATTAGCATTCTTTTCTATGTTGAGATCCGCTAAGAGCCAGGAACAGTTGTAACCTTACAGATATGATGCAGCGTTATCTCCTAATTTCAAATGTTACAATAAATTGGCAGGTGAGGGGTGAAGAAGCCATTGTGGGTTAAATGAGCTGTAGAACAAGACAGGAAGGGTCTTAATCTTGTTTTTTCTACCAACAAACTGTGTGGCCCTGGTCAGTTTCCTCACCCACCAGAGCTTCCATTTGCTTATCCATAAAACTGCAATAATAATAATAGTTTTAAAAATAATTATTATCTTGCAGAGTTGAGATGAGGAGTGAATAACTAATGCTCACTAAGCATAGCCAATCCTCATTATTTGCAGATTCTGTATTACAAACTCACCTATCTGCTAAAATTTATTTGTTTGTAACCTCCTGTTACTCCCAACTCAATACTTGCACTCATTCGGGGACATGTGCCTGTGTGGAATTGTGACAAATGAGTCCCCTGACAGCCACAGTCCTGGATGAGGTAAACAAGATGAAGCTCTGCCCTCTCACTTCAGCTTTTACACTAGAAACAAATATCCTGTTTGCAGTGTAGCTAATGTTACATTATTCATGTTTATGTGCTTTTTTGATAATTTCACTGGTTAAATGTTTAAAACGGGCCCAAGTATAAAGCTGATGTGCTGTCTGATGTTTCTGAGATCAAGAAGGCTGTGATGTGCCCTTTGGAAAAAATGTGTGTTAGATAAGCTTCATTCATGTATGAGCTATAATGCTGTGGGCCATGGGTCAATGTTAATGAATAATACATACTAATTAAGGTGTCTTTAAGGAGAAACCAACCTAAAGCAAGGTTATGTATTAATTGGTTGATGAGAATGTTGTGACTATAGGCTCACAAGAACCTAACCCTGTATCTTCCCTGGGAGCACTAATTTGGTATTTGCTAATTCAGTGCTCACAGTCACAGTGACTTTAGACAACATAACTATTGGAAATAGAACTGATGATATGTAACTCAGAACCTTACACGTGTTAATGCTTACAAAATGTCAATTATAAATAATAATTAAATTACCATCGGTGCATAATTTTGCATCACTAAATTAAGTTTTAAGGAATTTCACAGGAACGTTTAAGAAGAAAAACAGAAAATTTAACTTTCTTGGCCACTATATCTTCTCCCCATTAGTAGGAGCCAAACAAAAAGCTGGCATGAATCAATCGTAATTTATTACTGAATGACATTACTGATGCTGTCCTACTGAAATTACAATACAGCTTTAGACTCTAGCAGAGGATAAGAGAATGATGGAAACCAAAACCTGAGGATGACAATCAATATATCTCCATTCATTGGCTTTAAAAATTATTTGACAGTCTCTGTGACCTGAAACTTGATTAGGTATTAAACACTGTTAACTGCCCTGGGGTCACTGAAATCCTAAAGTTCTCTACCGGACATATAATTGATACTGTCAGAAAAGATAGGATTATATGGCATATTTTTCCTTGCCAGCGAAGTTAAGAACTGGAAGCACAATAGGTTCAGGCTTAATCGGTTTAATGCAGCCGTACCTGAATACTTAATAAAGGACACGTAAGTTGGCACCAGGAAGTTTCTCTGAAAAACTCTTCCAATTCAATTGATTTACAACATGATTAAAAGTCCTCTTTACAGTAATCCAGGAGCTGTGCTGTATGCTAATGACTGCGCTCTGAAAGCCCATGGATAAGAAGATGTAAAAATGATCACCCGGCCTTCTGCAGACTCTGCACTCTGACTGGGCTGATAAGCTTGAGAGAGATGGATTAGGTCACAGCCCCTACCAAGGGATCCTGAAATCCAGCCAAACACTTTCTATGAAAATGCAGAGGAGAGAGACACCAGTGAACTTGGTTGTGTAGGCTTCCCATAATTCCGCAGCTATCTAATTTTTCAGCCCTAGAAACTTCAATGGAATGGACTTCTGTATCCTTTGGGAGGCTGGCAGCCAAGGGCTACCACCCCTGTGGCTTTTGCTTGGGAGCACAAGCTTTTCAGACCTCAACATGTTCCAATAACTTAATTCTTATGAACTTGGACTTGTTCCAGCACAACAGAAGCCCTCACAAAAGAACTAAGAAGCATAATCTATGTCTCAGACAAGAGATCTAACAGTATTAGCAAAATAATCGGAGCAATAAGTTTAAATGGTTTAAAACAGACAAATGGAGAGCACTATATTTTATATAGCAAAGTTCATGGGTGCTATCCATGTCCACATAGAACTGACTGCTGCTCTGTGTCTCTACTAGGGACACAAAGGACTTTTCTAGGCTCTCAGGCACACAAATCTAAGTTCCCATGTAGTGCTAGTCTCCAAAGCAAGCTTGGACAAATAAGACTACATGGGGCTATTACATAATCACATTTGAAATGTGGAGCATGTCTCATCCATTCCTTTATCTCCAGTTCAGGGCACAGGGAGTGAAAAACCATCAGCTCTGAAGTTATACAGATCTGATTTTATGGTTTATTAGCTAAGTGACCTTTGGCAGGTTACTAAATCTCTTCTGAGCAGTCATCATCTTTATCAACAACTTGTTAGGACTGCTGCTCAGACTTCATAAGATTCTGTAGGGAAAGGAACAGTGCCTGACACTTGTTGGGTTCTTATTAACCATCTGTTTTTACCCATTTGTTGCAAGAAGTTGATGAAACAATGATACCTGAATTGGCTTGGTCTTGTTGATTCTCCCCTTTGCATTGGCTAAAAGCTGGATGCTTAGTTCTGATTTGCTTCTGTTTCTGAGGTCTGGCTCAAATTTTACACTTCAGAGGTGACTTAATCACCCTGGCCTGGTTTTACATGTCTTGGCTCTGGTTTGTTTCCCAGATCACATATGCTTTGACACTTACAGTAGCTTGCAGGCCTCTGTCCTCATTCTTGGAATATTCCCAAATATAAAAGGCAGAATTTCTTAGGTCTGTTCATTCACCTACTTTTCCCAAGAGGTAGTATACATAAATACTTTCCAATATACTTCTTTAATCCATGATCCAGGTAATAAAGTTAAAGTGGGGCTTTCTTTATAATATTCTGTAAGGTACTGCTGAGAGCATTACCTTGACCAAACCTTACCTCTTTCTCTAGTCAGTTAATAATAGAAAGTCATAGTCTTTCTTCTTTTTTTTTCTTTTTATTTCTTAGTGTGAGAGAGAGACAGAAAGAGAGAAAGAGACAGAGGAATAGGCAGGGACAGACAGGAAGAAAGAAAGATGAGAAGCATCAACTTGTTGTTGCAGCACTTTAGTTGTTCATTGATTGATTTCTTATATGTGCCTTGACCAGGGGGCTTCAGCTGTGTCCGTGACCATTTGCTCTAGCCAGCAACCTTGGGCTTCAAGTCAGCGACCTTGGGGCTCAAGCCAGCGACCATGGGGTCATGTCTATGATTACATGCTCAAGCTAGCGACCCTGCGCTCAAGCTGGTGAGCCCACACTTAAGCCAGATGAGCCTGCACTCAAGCTGGTAATCTCAGGGTTTCAAACCTGGGCCCTTAGCATCCCAGGTTGATGCTCTATCCACTGTGCTACCACCTGGTCAGGCAAAAGTCATAGTTTTTTTAATTTTCCACAGTAGCTCACATTATAGTTGGTTTCCTGAGAAAATGCAACTCTCTGCTTTTGAAGCAAAGTGATGAGCACACTAACTTTTGAACCATTAATAAAATAATCTGTCAAATAAAAGGACATACCTTTACCTTTTATTCAAAATTCTTCATTAGAAAAATTGTCTTTTAGTAAAAAGAGTTCCTTCACCTTCTTTTTATCCTGAGAAAGATTTTCTATAATGATTGTTAAAATAAAGGCTGTCTTCCCAGTGATTTTGTTGCATTTTGTACAATTAGTGTTCCAAAACAGTTACCTGAGGTATAACCAACCATGTCCCTTAAGAAATGAGTTTGAGGATCCTGCTGCATTGAACTGGAGGAAACAGAGCTTCAGATGAGTAAGGATATGCAGGGAGCTGCTGAAAGAGCTGGAAACAGAGCTCTACTCTTGGTTTCTAATACTTTTCTTACCACATGCTCTTTCATCTGTAATTTTTAAGACCCATGGTAACCTAAGGAGCCATGGCCATATTAACAGATTTCGTTTCATTCTTTTTTTTTTTAAGTGAGAGGATGGGAGCTAGTGAGACAGACTCCCTCATGTGCCCCAACAAGGATCCACCCGGCAACCCCCATCTGGGGCTGATGCTTTAACCAATCGAGCCACTGGCTGCGGGAAGAAGAGAGGGAGAAAAAGGGGAGAGGAAGAGGAAAAGAAGGAGATGGTCGCTTCTCCTGTATGCCCTGACTGAGAATCGAACCTGTGATATCCATACACTGGGCCGATACTCTATCCACACTGTGCCAACTGGCCAAAGCTCAGATTTTGTTTCTTAATTCACCATGAAGAAAATTTATTTGAGTGTGACCTGCTTCCCATGAACTCTTGTGGGGGATGTCTCTGTAGCATGCTACACCAGAAGGCCCAGAGCAGGATGTGATCCATACACTCATTTTAGTTGCATGCTTTCTGTCCTTTGGGGAGGTGAACCTAAATTACTCAAATACCAGACCCTCTGTCACCTACTTTAGCATTCAGCATGGAGCACTGGAAGACAGTGTTCTGTAAACGTTGTTAAAAAGTTTCAGAGATGCGTAACCAATGAAAACTCATTGTGTGTGTGTGTGTGTGTGTGTGTATGCATATGTAAAATATAAATAGTATATAAATAGTTAACAAGAAATAAGTGGAAAAAGGGCACTGGCTTTTCAGAACTCAGTTAAGGATTTCACTCTCAGTTCAAAGATCATGCTAGCAGTAAGAACAACTTACCCGTTGTATGGGCTTCTGTTTCCTATATTTTATAAAGTGGCTACTATTGCCCTTGCTTTCTTTACAGTCTTATGACAACTAAATGTGAAGACATATGTGAAAAATGTTTAAATTGTTTTAAAACTGTAAGGTCATAAATATAAGCTACTATTATTGGTTCAAGGCCCTTACTATATAACAAGACTATCACAAATAGCTTCCTAACCCATTTCTCTGTTTCTTGGTATATCTAGTCTATTCAACATGTAACTCAATCAATGCTTGTTTAGTTATCCAAAACCCTGCTTTCTTTGCTCATGTTATTTTCCTACTCAGAGTAAAAACAAAACTCCTAGTTTATCCCTAACATAAATGCTTACCTCTCTTGAAGTCAAACCATGCTCCTCCCCCTTCCCCCCACTCCGTGCTGGAACACATATCCTCCAAGACAGAGCTCCAACACAGCATCTTCAGGTGACTCAAAATTGCATAAAAAGTATGATACTTGAATTCTGGCACTTTTTCTGTCACCAAATAAGATTTGTAATCTTAGGCAAGTCAATCAAACTCTCTGGACTAAAATTTATTACCTGAAGATGGAATAGTAATACTCCCAAGGTCTGCATAAGATGATTCCTCAATCCCCTTTCACCTCAGGACACTTCAAACAAACGAACAAACAAACAACAAATAAACCAAAAAACTCATATGCTGTTGAGAAAAGTTCTAAGAGTATTCAGTTTCTTCATCACAAGTAGTGTTTGCTCTAATAAAATATAGTTAACTAATATTTGAATTTATTTGCATATAACTAACTTTTGTAATGGTCAACTTGAGGGTATGAATTCATATTTTTGCAGATAATGCATCACATGGATTTCAAATTATTTCAACCATGAATCATGGCTAAGTAGAACTTTTCATATATCAGATTCCTTATTTCTCAAATTATATATATTAAGTAAAGGTACTCTACTGTCTAAAGGAGTGAAAGCTGGCGACCTGGGGTTTCAAACCCAGGTCCTCTGCATCTCAGGCTGAGCTCTAGCCATTGTGCCGCTGCCTGGTCAAGCCACAACAAAACATTATTAAAAATCTATAAATATTTTTTGATAAACAAAATAAATCTGTCTTAAAATTGAACTAAATAACTGAGTAAGAAAAATATTAAAAAACTGGAGATATTTCTTTTCTTTTCTTTTAGGTGAGAGGAGGGGAGCCAGTGAGGCAGACTCCCTCGTGCACCCTGACGGGGATGTGTCTAGCAACCATGTCTGGGGCCTGATGCTGACGTGCCAAGCTATTTTAGTGCCTGAGGTTGATGTGCTCCAATGAAGCTATCCTCATTGCCCAGTGCCATGACTGAATCAATCAAGCCACTGACTGAGGGCGGGGAACAGGGAGAGAAGAGGGAAGGGAATGGAGGAAAAGCAGATGGTTGCTTCCTCTGTGTGCCCTGACTGGAGATTGAATTTAGGATGTCCATATGCTGAGCCGATTCTCTATCCACTGAGCCACCATCCAGGGCCAAAATATTTCTTAAGCTTCTTAATTAATTAATCTTCTAATGCCTAATGGCGTGTTGGCGCAGTGGATAGAGCATTGGCCTAAAACACTGAGGACCCAGGTCCCAAACCCCAGGTAGCCAGCTTGAGTATGGGGTGACTGGTTTGAGCATGGAATCATGAATATAATTCCATGGTCTCTGGCTTGAGCCCAAGGTCACTGCCTTGATCAAGGGGTCACTGGCTTGGCTGGAGCCCCCCATCAAGGCACATATAAGAAAACAATCAATGAACAACTATGGTGCCACAAGGATGAGTTGATGCTTCTCATCTCTCTCCCTTCATTTCTGTTACTCCCTCTCTCTCTCTCTCTCTCTCTCTCTCTCTCTCTCACTAAAAAAATCTTTTAAGAGTTAGTTGTCATTAATACTGTTGCTCTGGACCAAATGCCTAGGACCTTTCTGTGTTTGTACTCTTTCCATAAGATCTCATTACTATTTGAAATAACTCAAATTGTTAACTCCTATCAATGAAGCACATAGAAAGGCTCTAGAATATCTTTGGCACTGATGAGTAATGAAATAGAAGGTAAAATATTTCCCCTAAGAAATGAGAAATTTATTAATTTATCAATTTTACTATTATTATTGGGATTTATCCATTCTATTTATTTAAAGGAATAGCTAATATTCTGAATGTTTATGAATGATTTCTCTACTGATTCATGTATGGGAGTAGATTTCTCTTTCATTTGCTCTTTTTAAAAAAAATGTTTTATTGAATTTATAGGGGTCACATTGGTTAATAAAATTTTACAGGTTTCAGGTGCACAGTTCTATAATACATCTTCTGTATATTGCATTGTGTATTTACAACCCCAAGTCGAGTAGGAGATAGGTGGAGATGTTATTTGCTCTTATAACACAATTTCTCTTTTTCAAATATAATTAGAATTGCTTATCAGCATTTTCTTTAAATTCTCAGTCTTTAAATATCCTTAAATATACTGGCTCACAAAAATTAGGGAATATTTCAATGCTTTGTATTCATTTTGAAATATCCTTTAATTTTTGTGAGCAGTGTATATGAAGTCACAGAGGAAATAAACGTCTCAGCCAGTTCAGGAACCCAGATTCACAAACTCTAATTTCCAGACATTAATCCAGTCTGTCTTTTCTAAAGAAGTTTCACCTGAGAGTTGGGGAATTGGGTTCTTCTGAGATTAGATTCTGGGTTGATAAATTTCAAATATCTGGCCTCTGGATTTCTCTTTTATGGGAAATGAAGTCTCATTGGGATTCTTGTAAATAATTGCATTTTAATGTTCTCGAAAAGGGGAAAGTACTAGAACAAATGGTATTATTTACAGCATTTATTATGACATGTTAAAATAACAAAAAACACTGGGACACTGTTTCCTCTGAATAGTCTGAATATCCAATGTGTTAACAACGTAATTTATTTACGGTATTTTTCGCTCCATAAGATGCACTCCCTCCCCCCACAAAACTGGAGGGGGAAATGCCTGTGCATCTTATGGAGCAAAAAACATGGTATTTTATTAAATGTTTTAATACAGCATTTGGTTCAGAATATTTTATTTCTTATTTCCCTCCTTAAAACTCTAAGTGTGTTTTACGATCAGGTGTGTCTTATGGAGCGAAAAATACGGTAATTAGGAAACATATACTGTGGCACTCCTGTGAGCCAGACAGTGTGACATGTGCCAAAGAAGAAAAGGGGAATGACATTTAACCCTTTTACCCAGAGAGCTAAAAAACCTAGTGCAGGAAATAAGCATGCAAATAAATAATCAAACAACAACATGAGAAGTAGTAATGGAGACAAATGTTACAATGACTATGGAACCCAGTGGAAGTAGTGTTTATGTTACTTATAGATTAAAAAAATGTATATTGTGAAGAGGAATACAGGTACACACATATGTACTACTGTGTCATCCACACTTGAAATGTCCTATTAGTTAGAAACATTAAAGTGTAAAGAAACCGGCAGAAACATTTTTGCATTAAGTTCACCTTGGGTGACATTACTATCTTCAATAAATTTATATACATCATCTGTACAGATCTTAGTGACTCTACCTATATTCATAGGAATAAAAAAACACCTCCAGTGTGAATCTGTTACTACTACTGCTAAATAATGACATTACCCTGTCTTTACATTTATCTCCCACTTTTAAACTGTCTTGTTAGAAATCTCTGAAATAGACTGGTGTCTACAGCTGAAATGGTAAGAAAGAAAAAATCAGAGAATTTAATTGGACATTCTGTCTCATGAAATCTTAGAGCAAAATGTTCCTGGAAAAATCCTCTATGTATAAAAAATGTATTTACCATGCTAGAGTTTGAAGATTATAATTATGTTTTTAGGTTTACTGTATTATTATATTTATAAAATGGTTATGATTTCACATACCATTAATAAAGATGATTCCGTGTAGTGACTATTACATAATAAAGGCAAATATATTTTTACCGTTTTATAATTTAAGAAAACTTATGAATATTAAAAGAATTTTAAGATCTAGGAGTGAAAATGTCTGGTAAGCCAGCCCATCTATTTTCTGCCCAGCTTTTAAATTAAAGCAACCACCTCAGTTCTGGAAAGAGGCCAAAATTTCCATTTTCTCTGAACTTTATTCATTGTACCATATTCATGCTATGCCGATTCATTGTGATATAATCAATTTGAACCAAAGAAAGCATGCACAAATTACAGTGAGGTCAATAGTTTTGTTTCTTTTATATTGCTTTCCTATGTAAGGCAAAATGTAACCATTTTGCTGACTAAACTCCACTTATTATTTACTTCCAAACATCACAGGCAAAATGTTAAGCAGGCATCTGGCGCTGATGTTCTGGGAGCCCTGTGAGGTTTTTGGTAATTGTCTGCTCTGCTTCCACTTTCAAACCTGGACATCAAAGAGCAACCACTGCTGACCTTTATATCTGACCCCAAGGGTATGCAAAACATAGCTTGCTATGGTAGGGGTATAAAATTTAATTGACGTAATGTCAAGAAGGAGCCTCCTGAAGCAGAGTGGTTTGTGAGAGCTTTAAGTAAAGCACTTTAAAGCCAGTATTATTTTTGAAATCTGTTGAAAACTGTTTTAAACCTGCATGATGATCTTTGAAACATCACCTAATTCACACTGCATATAATATTCTTCTGAAAATATTATACCACCCTTGCTCTTGGAACGGGAGAAAAAGACACACTTATCCGCCTCCCTTTTAAAGGGTAATATTTCTGCTGAGCCACTGAAAATGAGTTATTTAATCTGTACTTTTACATAATGATTGCTGCCTGCAAAAATGCATGGGGCTTATTGAAGATCTTTGTCTAATAAAGTATGATGTTCTTATGTTCAATATTTACCATTAGACTGAAGAGAGTCACACTGCTGGGAAAGTACTGAAGTATGGTTCTCTGATATACATCGATTCCTAAAACAGCATATACCCTACTAAGTCTACAGATTTTGATTACATTGTAGCACATAGCTACATTTTCCTTTTTAAATGACAACAATATTGTATTTATTCTCACAAACAGCATGACTTTGGAAAAGAGATGGGAACTCATGCAGTTTGTATGGTTGACTGTAAGTCTTTATTTGATAAAGTTCTACATTTCTTCTCAAAGCTTGAATAAATCCCTAGTTGGAAAATTCAAGATTAAATATTTAAAGGCCTATCCTGAAGGGTCCTCTGGCTTCTTAGTGGCTCAGGAAAAAAAGACCACAGCTTGGATGCATAACACCATCTGCTATTTGGACCTATGGAACAGGTCTCATTGGCAGAGTTTCCATGTAAACAAATGCCTTTGACCTCAATGGCAAGGTTCTATAACCTGAGGTCCTTGTTGCAAAAGATCTCTTCCTGCTGCAATGATGTGAGGAATAAAGAGTGAGGATGTCAAAACAAAAAATAATTTACTCTTAGGTCCAGGATTACTTCTGGTGCTAAATACAAACAAACGGAAAGCTAACTAGAGGCCCCTAAAACAAGTTTTATAGAGAATATCTATGCGTGTGACCACATTCTTGCTGGCATTATGGTAGTTCTATTTTTGTACTGAGCTCTGTCACAGCAGAATCTTGAAAGGACTCTATTTTAAGGAGGTTGTGATATGGGATCAAAGGAATGATTTACAAAAAAAAAAGCTTATGTAAAAAGCCTTGCACATTTCATGAGTGTACTGCTTTCATCTGCAAATATTTTAGCAGAAGAGTAATGATGACGGTATTGCTGGATTGCAATCAAACAATTGATTTGGTTCAAAGTCATTACTAAACTACTTATTCTAGCAGAGGGCTGGCACTCACATTTATGGCCATTTGATGCAGAAGTCAAGGAGGAAGAGGGCTGTCTAGAGAGTTCATGTGTGAGTTAAAAAATAATTAGGTGTAGACATGATGGTTCCTCTCTCCAGAGTGGAGATATTCTTTCTCTTACAGCCACAATTTCCTGAATAGGGTCCAGAATTTTTTAATTTGAGGCCTTTGCACATGTTGGATTTTTCTCCTAAATGCATTCCATTCTCCTTAACTTTTTCATCCTTATCTTTCTCACAAGTATCATCCTCTTGGTTTCACCCATCCTCCCTGAGTCCCTGGGCATCACCCCTCTGGTCTGGATTAGGTGGCATCCTATGGTCTTCAGTGCACATTAGCATTTATCACATTGCTTGTCGTTGCTGTATGTCTGCCAGTCTCCTCCACAGGGCTGTAAACATCCCCAGATCAGGAACTAGGGCATCACTGTTGCTTCTCTGGTGCCCAGCAGAGTATAGGTTAATATATGAAGAGTGTTCTCATTCTATCCACAGAAAGGTAGAAAGAATTTTAAGAAGACATACTATGTTTAAAGACATTAACGCTATGATTTCAATCTTCATTAAATATTTATTTTAGGATAATCATATACAGGTTATATATAAAATGTAAATATAAACACTTAAGCTATTAGTGGCAGTATTTAGAGAGTACCTTTTATTAAAACTCAAAAAAAAACAACCCCTCAATCAATGTCCCTCCTCAGTTTTTAGTTATATTTATTACTTTATTTGTACATGGTCTCAGAAAAAAATAATCACAAGAGAGTATGCTCAAAATAAGTATATTAGAAGGGGAAACAGATGGAAGAAAAAGGCATTCATCACACTTGACAGTGAATAAATACTTAACTGTGTACAAATATCTGCAGAAATCGCTTAGGGAAGTACCTCCATATGAAAATTCAAACTTTATAATTCTCTCAAGGTCATTAGACATTTGGCAAAAATCAAAATACTGTGCTATTATTAAATTTTTAATTTTTATTTTTTATGGTGGTTGCACAATACAACAACTCACATGTACTTCATGGTATTATTTTTAGGACAAGAGGATTTGATTAGAAAAACAGTCATGTAAGTATTGCTGCTTTTATAAACCAGCCACTCTTTGAAATTTTGTCTTTTCTGAAGGTTTGAACTAAGGAAAAGGCACCACGTCTGTCTATGGATATATGAATTTGTATTCCAGGCCATGGGACTTCTTTATCACCTCCGTTAGAGCTCCAGATAAAACCACAGATACAGCCTCCTCATTTTCAGAGCACATTTATAATTGAGCTCTGTATTGAATAATTTCCTTTAAGCCAGGCAAACTTTAAAAAAGATCAAAGGGCATGTGGAAGTCAGACAGGAAGCTTCCCAAAACAGAAAACCAGATAGATTTTCCATAATTTAAATGGCCAATTAATAAAGTTTTATATTAGTAAAATCTTCATTATAATCTTTAATCAGGTCATAAGTCATCCTAAAAGGGACTGTGACTGTAACATACACCACATGCTTTATTCCACATTATACATGCATACTTTTCAGTTTATTTTAAATGACCCCCTACATGGAAGGCTATTCATCGTTTACAATAGTTAACCAAATATGCTTAGTTGCATAAAGAACAAGGGAGGAATATAATGAATAATCAAATGCTATGAAATGGAAGACAGACAGATTGGCTTTTCAGGTCAAGATGGCACATGTGCTAGAACAAAATCATCCCTTCATTTCCCCCCCAGTGCAGCACCATTAATCTACCACAGTGCTCATGCACATTGAGCCCAGAGGTGACCTCAGGATCCTTCTCAACACAGGCAGCCATGACGATTCTATTGGATTAAGGAAACCAAACACCATTTCTGTTTTTAAATTCTCTTGTGCTTTCATTGGCATAATTGCTCAATAATGTCTTAGCAGGTTCATACTCATTGTTGAAAGAGGACTGGAGGTCATTTGCTTCAAATAATTACTGCAGAATCACCCAGAAAAAGTGTAAGCTCTGTTTAAGACTTCTAGGATCAGAAACCTCTGCCTCATTAACACGCACATCACTTTCAGACAACTCCAGTTCTTGGAAAGGTTAGACTTTTGTTCCTTATGTTAATTTAAAATAAGTCCTTCTGTAATGTCCTTACAGAATAAATCTAATTCCACACAAAAAAAGATAGATCATAAGTATTCAACATTAAATTAGTTACCTCATAGTTTTTCCTTCTAGATTTCTCTTTGTAAAATATATATTTAAATGCTTCACTACTACTTCATGTGGCATTGTTTCAAAGTCCTTTATCAGTAAAAAAGACAATTCTCTTAAATTATAGTTATAATATTTTAATTATTATAATTTCTACCTGGTGAAATTTATTTTAAGCACTAAAAAAGATAAAAGATAAAAGCTCTATCATCTTATTTCTTAGCATTTTAGAGATACCCCAGCTTCTAAATAATTATTTGATTTTGTTTATCAATGCACATCATTTTATAATGGTTCATAAAGTGTTTACCATTGGGGAACATGCAAAAACATATATTTACTGTATGAAACTAAGAGTCTACCCCCCAAAATGCTCCTTAAAAATATTAAAACTATCCAGTTATATTTCATGCAAGGATGCCAACTGGAACTGATTAAAAATTTTCATACATCTGTCCCAGGTAGTTTTTCCAGAAAGGGAATTAATTTTTATATCCAGATATAGCTTTTATATCATATTATAAAGTGCAAGTGGTTAGTAGTTAAATAAAACAGTAAGTTACTTGTAGAAAGGGGCTTGTCATAATCAACTCTGGCTTCTCAGAGCCGACAGTGCCAGGCACACGGTAGACACTCAAAAAGTCTTTGTGCGATTATTGAGACTTGGGTGTGTGCATGCCTGTCTTCTTCACAGTGTCTCAGAATCTCCTTAAACCACGAAGAACTGGCCCAGTGAGGACAATATTGCCTTTAGGTAAAATTATATTTAAGAATGTTCCTTTTTTAGAAGTTGATTGATAAAGGTACTTTAGCCTCAAATGTTTGCTTATCAGAACCCAAACTTATGAACTAGAAAATAAAAGAGAATATATTATATTGTTCTATTAATTTTTCTTATCTAAAGAAATAGCAGAATATTTAAAAAGTATCCACACATTGTGTATTTATAATAAAGAAAGTATAAAAACCATGGAAATCACTTCTGATATTATTCTTCCTACTAAATACCACAAGCCAATCTTAAGAAACCCAGTTATAAACATTTATATACCTGTGAACAGCATGGGGTGAATAATTAGATAATAAGGCTGCACAAATCCAATTTAAAAAAAATGTAATACAAGATTAGACCATGAATATCTACAGTGGTTGTAATAATATATCTTGATTTTACAGAAGTATTTGATATAGTGTCTCATAAAATTTTATTCACTAAATTAATTTATACTGTCTATTTTAATTCACTGAGCACTGTCCAAGTGACCAGACTTGATCATGTGTAGAAAATAAGATTAAAAGCAAATAACAGAGGTTAAGAAATAACAAGGAATAATGTATCTATGTTTCAAAAATGTTAATAAAATATTTTAGGCATTCAGCATTGCTTAACCCTTTGCTGATTCATCAAAATGTAAACATTAATTTAGTGTATCTAGAAAGACCTATAGGTGCTCAGCCTAACTCATTCTGATTTCTAACAGTACTTAATAGTAGACACTCAATAGCTACTAAATGAAAAAACTCAATAGTATCTCAGAGATGCTACACATCACTACTTCAGCTATACAGAGAGAGAGGGATGCAATAAAGCTCAGTTATTTGCCTAAGGCTATTAGCCTTGTTAGTATTAGAACCAGGACCATACTTTAGGTTTCTAGAGTCATGAGAAGAACTAATATACCTATAATATACATGGAATTTATAATGCAGTGTCAGAAGATAAAAAAAATAGAAAAAAACACCACACTATTTAGCACATTTTGTTGCAGGAAATGCATTTAATCATGCATTTTTCTGTCATGTGTAATAATGATATTCAAGCTATTCTTCACACTTAACACAAGAACTCCCTACAAGACTTCCATTAGCCATCAAATTTTGCAAAGGATTGCTTTAGTCATTAACCTTGACTATGGGTATGGTCTCAGGGGTTTACAGCCTGTCCTCATCATAGTTGGAACACAGAAAGCTGCGTTTAAGTTTAACCTTATTTTTTTTCTGACTTAATAGCTTCGACTGATCACACACTACCTTGGTTTCTTTACTGAGAAACTTGGCTAACACTTTTTCTGTTTCCATTGCAGATTGACAGAGGAAAAGATTAATGGGAAAATCGTATGTCATGCTTTTTATTAGTGTATCATCTTCAAAGGCATGTTAATATTTATTATTGAGGTGACACATCACAAAAAAAAATGGGCACCAAGATCAAAAGTTGTCATATTTCTAAAGATCAATGTTACTTAATCCACATTTGCTTAGGTGTGTGTGGAAATGCTAAAATTCTCTGATGCTATTTTGTGAAGTCTCAGAAAAATGCTTAAATATCACAAGGCAAACAATGAGTAAGTCATGCCTACTTGTAAAGATTAATTTAGGAACATAATTTAGCAGAATGCAAACATCCAAAAAAATACTTGGGAAATTTCGGGGATGATTATAAATTATGATATTGTCTATTTGAACTAGAACTCAGTAACAGGAATTCAGGTAAAAGTAGGATAAATTACGTAGGTAGATGCTTAATAGGGAAGCTTTTAATCCCCTAAAGCGGGAAGTTTTAACCCAGAGCCCAGGATGGATTCTGAACAATAAAAGCAAGAAATGATTCTATCAGAGGTCTTTGGGAAGGCAGGCAAGCTTTTCGAACTTTGCTTTAGTGACTTTGAAATAAATTGAATGGGGCCATCTCAGAAATTCAAGACTAATCCTGATCATTTGCATAGGACTGTTTTCTCAGTTAATACACAAAATGGACAACAATAGAACAGTAATTCTTAATGACTCAAATCAGCTATGGGGCTTATTCAGTAGGTGGTCCCTTCCTCCATTCAAAACTCCAGTGCCTCCCTGGACCAGTTCCCAGGCTGCTGACTCTCTTTGTGGAGTGAGTCCCTGTCTCTGATAGGAGGGTAACTCCTTTCCCAGATATACCAGGATGAGAATGAGGATGAGAAGGACTGATAGAAATAAAAGAGGATTAAATGAGAGAAAAAAGAAAAAGCTCATTATTTTGAATGTTCTTCTCTAAAGCAATCAAGGTAAGTATATTTTAGATAGATTAAATGCAATGGTGGATATATAATAATAGCCAGTGTGAGCTTAGAAAATCTTTTAGAGATCATTTAGCATAATCATTTATATAACGTGTAGAATAAAAGTGGTCCAGTGCAGCTAAATTATTTGCCTGAGATAACACAGCAGGAGTCAAAGGTCAGGCTTAGACCAGGTGTCTTGATTGCTGTTTTTTAGCCTTGGGCAACTCATTCAAGAGATAGACCAGTGATAGAGGCATTGTTAATGTACCCAGCTCTCTGTTGTGCATGTGATTAGCCAAACTGTCAAGAAAATGTTTCCAAACAGGAGACCACCAAAGACATTGGTGGAAGCATGTTTTCCTGAAAGAATTAGAGGCAAACTAGATAATGATAAAAACAACCTGTGACTAAAATGTTGAAATTTGAGGTTTCTTTCATCTATATTTTGTATTACAGTGATTAATGACTTTGGAGCAAATAATCTCAGAGATGCCTCCCTTTGCTTGTAGTTTCAAATAAAGTATTTTCCTGATGGGAGTATCAGTTCTCTCATCATTAAAAGATAAGCTGTGAGGGATCTGGCTTTAAGAGAGAACAAACTGATCTTGCTTTTTCTGTATTTGCAGTTGTTACTTCATTGACTCCTCCCACATTTAATAGGACAGTATAAGGAAATCTAATGTAGACATAAGGACAAACAAGCATGAGCAAAGCACAAACAAGAAGACTAGCCTGTGGTGGCGCAGTGGATAAAGCTTTGACCTGGAATGCTGAGGTCACCGGTTCAAAACCCTGGGTTTGCCTGGTCAAGGCACATATGGGAGCTGATGCTTCCTTCTCCTTCCCCCTCTCTCTCCTCTCTAAAATGAATAAATAAAACCTTTATAAAAAAATTAAAAACACAAACAAGGAAATTTGTCATGAGAATAATACTTCACAACCACAATTATAAAAATTTCTACTTCTGTAGCCTCAGGCAGTGGTGGGATTCAAATAATTTAACAACCAGTTCTCTGCCCTATGATTGTTTTAAGTATAAAAAAGCGGATATACCAAAAGGTATTTTTATTTCATGCATTTAATACTTAAATAAGAACAATAAAAGAGGCACACAAAACTAGATTGTTATAAGAAAGAGTTAAAATCTTAGTAAAAAAATATTAAATAATACCTGAGAAAAACAATATAACTGTTATTTAAGATATTTTCATATTGCTTCTTGACTGGCATCCTCACTTGCATTTTTTTTCACCTGTGCATGGAATGAACATTACTATAGGCGCTTAGAAAACACTATTGAGCAGATGAACATTAAAAAAAGAGTAAGGAATATAAGTTTGTGATTTCCACTTGGGCAGCTGTCCAGGCACCCACTTTAGAGAGAACCCTGATTACAAGTGCCATTTTAACAACTGGTTCAACGAACTCAACAAAAAATTAGGTATAAGTTCTGCTGAACCAGTACGAACCAGCACAGACCGGCTGAATCCCACCACTGGTCTCAGGTAATAAAATCTGTTATTTCCACTCCCTAGCATTCTACACCTTGGTTAAGCATATGTCTGGGGAAACACAGCAGCCTCCCTTACAACATCCAAAAGTTGTGTGGGAGAACTCTTCATCTGGAACACAGAGGGATTCCCAAACAGAGCCTGGTGCTACTAAAGCCACTTGCTCAGACTGAGTACAGCATCTTTTATATTTGCCGAACACCTGAGATTTTCATGGCAGCTGGGCAGGGAGAAATGATTTCATTTTTGAAGACATCTCACTCATAATTTTTCTGCAAAGCTGGAAGACTCAGTAAATGTCTAAAAGTGAAGGTTTTCTAAGTATTCATCCCTGGCCAAACAATGATATCATTTAAAACAAACAAGCCTGACACCAGTGGGCCAAACATCACACAATGATCAAATAAATGCCCAGGAGAAATGAAACTTGATTACATTAACAGCACCCAGAATTCACTAACAGCCAGAAGAAAACACCCTAATGCATTCTTCTATTTCTCCTGTGAAACTGGTAGTATTTCACACCAGTAAATTATTTAGATATTAGTCAATAACTGTAGGGTATATATCAGGTTAAGTAATGTTAGACTATGATTCTGACCAACAGACGATGAGACTTGACTAACCTCTGCTTAATAATGCAAACTTCCTTAATTCTAGCCACTTCATAACATTTGACATTCCATTTAATATATGTGTGCATGTGTTAGACAATGTGTTCCTTCTTAAGAGACTTAATCTTACTAACAAAAACACATAAAATAAATTAAGATAAAAAATAAGCTAAATGGAAAATGGTAGCATATTTGTGTAAAAACAGAAGGGAAGCAGTATATAGAAATTTAGTGGTTAAGACCTCATATACTTAGTAAATCAAATTTTGCTATTCCAAGTTTCTCATTGGGGGAACAAAGAAAAAGAACATATGATTAGTTCAGGAGGTTGACCAGTTATTCAGAAAATTTGATTGCCATATCTTCCATAAATGATATTAAATTGCTTGGTAGACAAGACCCCTGCTGTAAACACAGAAATGAATTATAGTCTTTCAATGTAAAATAAGGGGATACTTACAAGTAGAGTAAAAGAATTAAGATTTGTCTGCATTGAAACTGTCCAGAGACTCTATAATATACATTTCTTTTAGTTTCACTGAGTATAATTCACCAAGGGTTGATTCCTCTTAAAATTAGACAAGTTTCTTGTAGTCAGTCTTGGGCACTAAATTGCATCAGAAAGCACTTGTTCCCCCTGGGGCTGACTCTTTCCTGCTGGGTATCATATACTGACAACAGGCTTTCTCAAGCAGATTTGTTTTGAAGTTAGAGAAGAGGGTTAATGGCATCAGCAGGGCGCATCTGAAAGATTTCACCTCCCATGAGTCAAGGGTACTGCAAAATCACCCAAGAACATGCCAGTCCTCTGCAATGAGAGATTTCAGCCTGAATTGCCCAGAGCTTCTGAGCTGGTGTGTTTGAAAGATCTCACTCTGATTCATCCTCTGCTAGCCATGTGCTGCAAATGCGAACAACCTTCCTATGCTCCTTGGGCAGGAACAGTTCTGAATATTTATTGCAGCCACAATTCTGGATTCCATGTCTGTCACTGTTGTTCATCTGCTGAATGCCAGAGTGCAAATCACTACAAATCTGGCCTTCAATATGGCAGACAACTGCTTTCTTGTTTAATAAATTGTGTTTCTTTCATACAAAAATGAATGGAGCTAATGTGCTCTCTGTTTTATGGCCAGTGGCTTTGTAGTAGTAAGATAGGATATAAACAGAGTAACAGGGGTTGTTTGAAGGCATGCTTACCAGACTTCCTGCCATGGATTTCAAAATTAATGTGTTAATCCATGCTAATCTGGTTCAATCTTTGAAAACAATTACATTCATTTTACAACCCACCTGCCACCCTGACTAGTATTATAAATGTACTCCATTGCTTACATATTTTCACTTTATTGTACCTGCAGTCAGAGTAAAAGCAAATAAAAAGATAATGCCAAATTTGATTCAAGTAGCTCAACAGTGTATGTGACAATCTCAGATCTAGTTCAATGTCTGATTTTTAATCAAGTTTAGCAAATTATCTTTTTATCAGATAAAAAAACACGCTCTAAATGTTGCATTTACAATTACTTTCAATAGCTCCTTGCAAAAGAAAACTACTCATTTATTTATTTTGTGACAGAGACAGAGAGAGACAGAGAGAAGGACAGATAGGGACAGACAGACAGGAAAGGAGAGAGATGAGAAGTATCAATTCTTTGTTGCAGCACCTTAGTTGTTTATTGATTGCTTTCTCATATGTGCCTTGACTGGGGGCTAAAGCAGATTGAGTGACTCCTTGCTCAAACCAGCAACCTTGGTCTCAAACCACAAACTTGGGCTTCAAGCCAGTGACCTTTGGGCTCATGCCAGCGACCATGGGGTCATGTCTATGATCTCATGTTCAAGCTAGCGACCCTGTGCTAATGCTGGTGAGCCCACGCTCAAGCCATCGACCTCGAGGATTTGAACCTGGGTCCTCTGTGTCCCAGTCTGATGCTCTATCTAGTGCACCACTGCCTGGTCAGCTGCTCATTTATTTTTATCAGAAAGTTTGCCAAATTAAAAAAGTTTCTATGATATTAATGTACTCCCAAGAAGGCATTTGGCTATTATTACTCGTAAATATTAGTCTTTCATATTAGTGCAGGATGACACCTGGCTGAGTGATGGATGCTAAAACCTTAATCATGAAAACAATCTTCAGATGTACTTTAGGATTTGTTCTTCACACTCTTTCTTGTTGAACTCTATTAGACACTCAAACATATTTCCTTTTGTGTGTGTGTGTGTGTGGTTGAACTACATTTTAAAGTACAGATTTTATTTTCCTTTTGAACTAGAGTGGTTACTGAGAGATCATTGTGATTTCTTGGGTCTTAAATGTTGTAAGGTAGCAGATGACATGAATAATAGTCATTAAAACTCCATTTAGAAATTCTCTTCAATTCAGCACATATTGTTTGAGCATCTACGACATGCCAGGACTGTTTCAGACCCTTCCTTTTGTGGACATGAACACTCAAAATAAGGAAAATGTAAATTATATTGATTGTTAGGAGGTAATAAATGTTATGGAAAAAAACAAACAAACAGAGGACCAGGGTACAGGAAATTGGAGGGGAGAAAGGCTGCAATTCAAAATAGATACATTTGCTATTTGTGTGTTACTTGTTAAAATCACTGAGTTGTCCACTTTGCAGGGGAGACCTAGGGTGTTCTCTCCTCCACCTCCAAAATTTTAAACTACCTCTAGAAAATCCAAATTTTTGTTGTTGTTCAATAAGGAAAGGATGATTCCAAAGAAGTAATTGAGCCAAGAAAATAAATCAGTAAAACTTCTAACATTTCTTTAGGTGGTTTGGAAGTCAGAAGAAAGAGACGGCATTTGGAAAGAAGTGGTAAGACACGACCAGCACAGCAGGGATGTGTCAAAGGGCAGCACGGCAGCCCTGAAGAACGGCAGATCTTCAACAGTTGGGAGTAGGGAAGGAGGTTAAGGAGAAACCAGACCACATACATGTTTGGTTCGAGACCCATGCTTACCCTCTACCTTCTTACACCCCCCACCTGGGCCATGAACTCCATATCTGTAGTTATAGTCTGGCTGTAGGCATTACAGATAACACCTATAAGGCCCAGGCAAGAGAAGGGAGGAAGAGGTGGAGGATAGTAAACACTGGAGCATGCTGGGAGAAGCAAAAAAGGGAATGTGAGGGGAAAACACATTTTTGCCTTCCATGTAGGCATTCCTCTGAGAGACATATAAGCTTGGAAATAATGCAGATTAATCCACAACCAGCAACTGTTATTTTGCCTAACAACAGTATCTGTTTCCTGGGGAAACAAACAAAAAAAAAATGAAGAAATGCTTTCTTGGCAGCACGCGCATGTGTGTAAGTGAACAACATGTTAATGCTTAATCCTGAGTTCAGCCGTCGAAGTTAAAGTGAGTAAGAGATTTTGCCTACCTAAAAAAAGATCTCTGTACAAAAAACATAAACCTCTCTCTTTCTCTCTCTGTCTTCATTTTTAAACCTTTAGTCAGGAGAACACTAGGGTTGAGCCAGGAATGTTGGCTAAACCTGTGCTCAAAATTCTGGAGACACTTGGAGCCTAGACTTTGGAAAGGAACAGCGTGATTTAAGGAATGCTGAAAAAAGTATTGAGTAGCAACCATTCTGAGACTTATCTGCATTTATTTTAACTTATTTAGATCCAGCTCCTGGATGTGTGGCTTCCTACCAACCTGCTGGCCTAAACATCCAAATTAGAGAAACATAAGAAGAAAACTCACCACTCAGTGACAGTCACTAGTCAGCATTCACTAATATATATATTTTTCTTCAAACGTCACCACGGTCACTGCCTCAGAGATCACCAGTCACTTTAATTAGTCTTAGCAAAATTTTAATTATATATTGAAACTTGAGTGTTTATTTTACTCATTGTAGACATATAGGACCTAGCACCTAGGAGGGGGTCAGTATTCACCTAGTACTTTAATTCAAAGATAGTATATAATGAACTTTAATCTTTAATCTACAACCTAGACACAGTAAGTAGCATTTCAGTACCCTACCCGGGAACCAGCATCAAGTGGTAGCTTCTTTAGCACGTCAAATATCATTATTGAAATCAACACCAGAGAGTTGGTTAATTAGCAGAGATGGATTTTATAAGTAATTTTGTCACTAGTGAAATGAGTGTTCAGAATAGAAAGCTGTTGAGCCCCCAGTGGCTTGGATCAACACACTATCTGAAGAGATTAGCTCCTGGAGCCTCATATCATTCGAATAGCACTCCACATCTATTGGTCTGCAAGATCTAGGTCTTCCACTTCACTGGGGTCTCTGTTGCCTAACCCCATGTAGAGTTGTCAGTCTGCTCTATATTCCTGCAGTGAAGCCATTCAAGTAAAAAACTGTTGGAACCTCCTAAGGATAGAAAGAACTGTATCAGACTTATAAGAACAGCTATGTGAAGTTTTCATGCCTATTGGTTAATAAATGTAGTTTGTCAGAAGTTGGTCATGGGCTGGCTTTAAATGTAACTACCTGGGGGCCAGGATGTGGAATAGGCCTTATAAAAAACCCAAACATTTACCTTCTAGGAGCTACCAAAGAACCTGACAATTACTTAAGAGCCAAATTAACTTAGACCAGTTCAGGAACACCAATGTATATCTGTTGAATGAATTAACACAAATGGTCTTTACTTAGCAGATAAGCATTTAAAAATTAAGTTAAACATTATCACTGAGCTAGGCCCCTCCAGTGCCAGATGGAGAAAATAGAGGGCCAGGAATTACCTTGATTTCTTTATCTTAAATATTTGTAATCCAACTTTCTATAATCAAGATTATAGAAATCAAAATCAAGTGCATATATGTACACACACACACACATATTATTATACATTACTGTGTTTATATAATACTATTATTGATTTTCTAAAATTATTTAAATGGAGAAGTCTTGAGTGTTAGGCACTTACTTCCCCAAAAGGCAAATGTTTTCTGTAATACATTTGTTTTATACATTTCTGCCTACATTTTGTTTCTTGCCATTTAAAGGATAGCAATACTCTTACTAAATTTTTTTCTTGAATTACTTATGATATAAATTAAGCTCCACTTACAGAGTTTTGGGGGTAATAGCCAGTCTCTGGGGTATGTTTCTGGTATTGAAGGTAGTTACAAAATTAATTTATTTTCAAGATGAATCTATAGTAAATTTGAATATAGCATGTTTCCTTTTTAAGTCTATACATCTAAATGATCTTCTGTCTTTTATCAGCTGTCCTGTTTAATTTCTGCCTGTCTTTTCTTGATTAAGACCATGTGCTCTCTTAGAAACACTTGGATTCTGTCAACTCTCTTTCATCCAATAAATCTGCTTCTTTTGAAGGTCATACATTTAGGCACTTATTTTAAAAGCCTACAAGTAAACTACACATGTGTGAAAGACTAAAATTACATATAGGTATTTCACAAGGGTAGTTTCTAGTATAGCTGTGTCCTTTCTAGAAGATACTACATCTCCTTTATTCCCAAGTAATTCTTTCATTGGCGTTACTTATCATTTTAAACAAACTAATGAAATAAGAAAGCATAATCCTTTTTAGTATTGCAACAGCAAACAATAAGATTGTCAAATATTTAGAGACTGTGGTAATAGCCTCAAAGGGTACTGGATATTTATCTTCAGATATAATTAAAAGTTTCAATATTCTAAAATTTTCATCCCTGAACAGAGGATTAGGAGAAATGTTTTAAAAATCTGCATGCTATCATATTATCCCTGTAAGCAACAATAGGCTGGTATTTGACCTATATTTACCATATACAATACACTTTTCTTCGATTCTTTTATTAACCATAGAGCTCAAAATCTGAACATAAGCAACCTCTAAATCTCACTCAAAATGTTGCACAAAATTTACTTTTCAAATAGCAAACAAAAGTTTTGACTATGTTAAGTGCAAAAGGCAAAAAGAGAAAAGATTTTTTAAAAATGCTTACAAGCCAATCTGATAGTTTTGTTTCAATAAGCCATATTGTGGATGTAAGTATGAATAGGGCAGGAAAATGCAGCGTAATACATTTAAGAGATAACTATATGCATCTTTTCCCTATTAACTGAAATTTGGGATAATGCTAATGACATTCAGAACAGGCTAATCATTCCTTTCTTGACTGTTCTGTCTCATCAAGAATAATGGCTTTGAATAAAAGTGCAAAGGAATACTGACTTAGAAGACTGTTTTTTGTTTGTTTGTTTTTTATGTCTTAACTACATGACCACTCAGATTGGATTTAAGTGTTATGGGAGAAATTAACATTGGATTAATAATGGCTTTTATAATATTGATCACTAGTACCTCTAGTAAATATCTCTATAATTCAATATACATTTACTACTTATGAAAATAATAATAATAACTAAAGAAGATTTGTTTATTTTAAATAGATTATATTGTTAAAATTTGATATGCTTCTTCCACATTCTCAGAAACTGACTTCATCCACTAGCTTTCTGGGCCTGAAGAGATCCTCAGAGACTTACTCAGAAGAGAAAGGCTATCACTTTTCAGCGCCTGATCTGTGATGGGACATGATTATTCACTAATGTGTTTTCTTTTTTTTTTTTTTTTTCATTTTTCTGAAGCTGGAAACAGGGAGAGACAGTCAGACAGACTCCCGCATGCGCCCGACCGGGATCCACCCGGCACGCCCGCCATGGGGCAACGCTCTGCCCACCAGGGGGCGATGCTCTGCCCATCCTGGGCGTCGCCATGTTGCGACCAGAGCCACTCTAGCGCCTGGGGCAGAGGCCAAGGAGCCATCCCCAGTGCCCGGGCCATCTTTGCTCCAATGGAGCCTCAGCTGCGGGAGGGGAGGAGAGAGACAGAGAGGAAAGCGCTGCGGAGGGGTGGAGAAGCAAATGGGCGCTTCTCCTGTGTGCCCTGGCCGGGAATCAAACCCGGGTCCTCCGCATGCTAGGCCGACGCTCTACCGCTGAGCCAACCGGCCAGGGCCTCACTAATGTGTTTTCAATGTGACAATCTTGGTATATCCTAAATTTGCTTGCATAATTGATAATTATCTATTCACTTTTATTCATTTTAAGTCACTTCCTAATACATTTTATAGAACTATATACCCATTCAAAAATGCTTGTATTAATATATTTATTATTAATATACTTCATAAAAGTACACCATCTGCCAGGTAGTGTTCTAGGTTTTTGTGAATCATCAGTTACTACTGCAGACAAAAGATCACTGTAGAAAAGTTTATTGAGCTTTTGTCTGTTCCTTTTATAACTTGACCATTAATAAATGCAGAAATATTACAGTAAATAGTACCAGTAATATTTAGAGCATCTCTTATAATTAAAAGGGGGAGCCCATGGAGAAATTCACACATGCTTGGTAGAGACAGGAGGTAAAGCTAATAGTTGCAAATAGTGTATTAATCTCTTTAGTAGAAGTGTCAGCAAAATAAAAGCACAAATAGGACACAAGTCATTGTAGAATTTTGGAGAACCTTTAGAGCATTCTTGAAAAATACTGCTCAGGTCTCGGGTGCTGAGGATGGCTCCATGGCCTCAGCCTCAGGCACTAAAAAATGGCTCCAGCTGCAACAGAGCAACAGCCCCAGATGAACAGAGCATTGCCCCTTAGTAGGCTTGCTGGTAGATCCGGTAAGGGCGCATGTGGGAGTCTGTCTCAGGATAAGGCTTCTCTAAAGATAACTCTGACCTCCCTGTCCATGAGAGCTCTCTCTTCTCTGTCACTGCATTGCCACTGTTTGTCTTTTCTATTATAAATTTATTCTTTTTGCTATCAACACTTCATTTGAATTTTTGGTCCTTAAGATGTAGCATTAAAATATTTATTGAAAATTGTATCACAATAGAAAAACTGCATAAAATATAAGAAATAACCTAACTTATGTATGAAGTTAGCTTCCTATTAATCTTCTGTTGAAGTTCAGGCAAGAAGTCCCCAACAACCAACTTGAGCTACAGGTCAGTGCAACATCTATGGGGCATGGGGATTCCCTTTCTTCCTTCTAAATGTTCTATAACAGAAGATATAGAATGTTCTCTCTTGTAGAGAGAAAAGGTAGAATGAGGGAATGATAGAAAGAATATTTCCCTAAATTAATCAAAGAAAAGTCAGAGCAAATCACAAGAATATGTGTCAAAAGCTCCAGAAATTATTATGGCAAAGAAACAATTAAACAGGGGAAAAACACTAGGCCTTAGGATGCATTACAATAGACTAATGAATCACATACTGGGAGATAGAAGGGACCAACGTGGTCCTATGGCCCAGCTCTTGTTTTTAAATAAGGAGGGCCCTGGCCGGTTGGTTCAGTGGTAGAGCGTCGGTCTGGCGTGCAGAAGTCCCGGGTTCAATTCCCGGCCAGGGCACACAGGAGAAGCGCCCATCTCCTTCTCCACCTCTCCCCCTCTCCTTCTTCTCTGTCTCTCTCTTCCCCTCCCGCAGCCGAGGCTCCATTGGAACAAAGATGGCCCGGGCGCTGAGGATGGCTCTGTGGCCTCTGCCTCAGGCGCTAGAGTGGCTCTGGTGAAACAGAGCGATGCCCTGGATGGGTAGAGCATCGCCTCCTGGTGGGCGTGCTGGGTGGATCTCGGTCGGGCGCATGCGGGAGTCTGTCTGACTGTCTCCCCGTTTCCAGCTTCAGAAAAATACCAAAAATAAATAAATAAATAAATAAATAAATAAATAAATAAATAAGGAGGAAGCCAAAAGGAAACATGCCCGACCTGGGTCGGATGCCTGGTTGGCACTGGTGCTATGATCAGGAGAAAGCCAGGACATCTAACGTCAAGTTCAGCCCCACCCCTGTGTGCTTCTAGGTAGTATCATCAACTGGAGGCTCATCAGTAGAATTCAGAGCATTCAAAACCACTCTGATGTATTCTCAATATTCTATGCCAATACAGCTATGTTTATTTTTTAGGGAGAAGACGCCTAGCTTTCCAAGACTTCTCAAAGAGTCCCACAATGTAAAACTACTTATATCTATCTGGTTAGGTTCAAGAATTGGTCAAGTTCCTGTTTTTTTAAATGTATTTGAACACATCCACAATTATTGATAAGCATTCAAGTGACTACCATTCTTTGATAAAGCACACACATTAGTCTGATTTACTTAAGGTACATTCAGTTAGATGACAGAATGACAAATCTCTCTTCGAACCATAAACCATTATTTTCAAATGGTGCAAAAAGCATTAGAGCAGAATTATTCTAGTTCTATTCTAGATGATTGGTTCTTTTTATTTTTTTTCTCCTTTCTTTGCTAGTGACTGGACTTTGCAATATTATTCTAGTAACTCCAGCTAATGTAGAATTCTAACTAAAATAGTCAAAGTGCATAACAGCTTCACCTACTTTTCAGTGAGAAGATCTTGGATGTTTGGTAAACTGACCCTTCCCAAAACAGCCCCTCATGCTATTACCAGGGCCAGTTCTCAGCTCCCTCACCATGTGGCTCCAAGCCTGCTTTGCCAGGCCCCTGTGGGGGAGTGGGCAGCCGGAAGAGAGACTTTGACACTCAGAAGACAATATCCACACACATGCCAAACATCCGGTCCATGACTTCAGTCATATAAACCTTTTGAGATAATGGTAATTTTCATTTTCTACTCATTTTTTCAAACTTGTTTTGTACATTTGGAACAAGACTTTCGTCGGGTGTGATGTGTGCATACATATGTGTGTGCGTGTATATGTGTGTGTGGAGAAAGAGAGATGAAACAGGGATTTCAACTCAGATCACTGCACAGCTCTCTGAAACAGAGTACTAGACACAAAGTACTCTTTTTAAAGTTACAACCACTCTCCTGTGATTTACACTGACAGATCCATATAAGAACTTCAGTGAATTTCCCACAGGTTTCCTCACCCACAGGGTAAATGCATTCTAAAGTACAAACAAATGACAGCATGATTGGCTTTGGGAGCCATGTGGCTTCAATGCCCTCTTCTGAATTCTCTTTTCTTCCTGGTAGGTTTGAAGGCAGGGAAGCTGACTGTATAAGGTCCGAAGTAAGGAAAGGCAGCACAAGGCTCTGGGGAAGCTGGTGGCTGGCTGCCAGGAGGCGCCAAAAAGGTGGGATTATAGGGTCAGTGGTTACCAAAGTGTGACCCAGCATCCGCACTGTTGTGTCCGTTTTTGGATTATACATTCTCCACACCAGGCAGACAGAACTGGAAATCCTGAGGGTGGAACGTGGAGCTCTGGGTTTTAATAAGCCCTCCTGGTCAGAACAAGGCTTCCTAAAACTTGAGATCCACTGACCTAAATACATTTCCCACTGGTTCAGATTCACCCCTAAGGTTGGCTGGGCTTTATGCTGCACCTGGTGGCACTCAGCCACCCCCATGAGACTGGTCCTAATTACAACCACATGTACAAACTCAAATGGCGACTTTCAAATGAAGAGTGGTGGTGGGGGTATTTCTCTCCAGAGTGAGTATGGTTCCCGTCCTTTGTTGAGAGTTCCCACCTTTTTTTTTTAAAACAGAACCTGAATGACATATATCAGAACTCAGACTGCCGTCTGGTGAGCAAAGAATGAGAAGAAACTGAGAAAGATGATTTGTAGGACTTTTCATCCTTTTTAAAATTAGTGGGTTGTTCATGTCCTTCTAATTCAGCATCATTTTCATCAACTTTTTTAACCCTTTCTTCTTTAATTTGACCACTCATTTCTGCTAATACCTTTTCAATAGATATACTGAAATACCTGATTAAACTAAGTAGTTTTGCTAACTAATAATACCTAAATCTTTGAAATAAGCAAACATTCCATGCTGGTATATTTGTTTAGGATCTAGAAAGCTACTTTTTCTTTTCTCCTCACTTTTATGGGAAAGGGGTAACTAAATGTTCCCCCATGTGTCAACTATACAAAAAAAATGGACTCTTAAAGCCCCATGAGTTAAATATAGATAGAGAAACCAGATCATTTTTTCCCTAAACTAGAAGAATACTTTTGAAAGTAAAAGGGGGGCTATTGATAATTATGCTGGGTCAACAGGGACTGAACACATGGTCAGATTTAAACAATGATCCTGGTTCACTTTGGCTTCTATTTCTTTCCCTGAGTCTCTTTAATTTTTTTTTTTTTTTTTTTTGGTGAGGGATAGAGTAACACCCAAAAGGATGCAGTAGGAATTTTATATTTTTTTAATTTTTTTTATTTATTTATTTTTCTGAAGTTGGAAACGGGGAGGCAGCAAGACAGAATCCCACATGCGCCCGACCGGGATCCACTCGGCCCGCCCACCAGGGCATCGCCCGTCTAGGGCGTCGCTCTGTTACGACCAGAGCCATTCTAGCACCTGAGGCAGAGGCCATGGAGCCATCCTCAGCGCCCGGGCCAACTTTCCTCCAATAGAGCGTTGGCTGTGGGAGGGGAAGGGAGAGACAGAGAGGAAGGAGAGGGGGAGCGGTGGAGAAGCAGATGGGCGCTTCTCCTGTGTGCCCTGGCCGGGAATCAAACCCGGGACTCTTGCATGCCAGGCCAACACTCTACCACTGAGCCAATCGGCCAGGGCCTGTAGTAGGAATTTTAAAACATTATTTCAACAGTTATTACCTTCTGTTTTCAACAACAACAAAAAAAGCACACAATTTTATGTAAAATCTTACACCTATAGTTTATTACATTGCAAAAGCACGGCTAAATCTCTGATCCCAAGGTGTTCAGCTTCAGTTATTTATCAAAATAGCCCGTGGGGGGTTACAAAGTGCTAGGGACCCTCCCAGAATTCCAGATCAAGAACCAGAATTGAAAACAGTGCTCTAATCACATATTTCCTTGAAAGTAATTCCAGAGTTTCCTGTGTGGAATGACAAAAACATTTAGCTTCTGCACTATTTCCAATGCCTCTTTGGCTCAGATGCAGTCTGTCAATTACCCATGACAGTCATACTCTTCAAAAATAAAGTCGCTGATTTTAAGTTCCCTTAGAACCTTTTGTGGCATGCTTATTTGGTAGAAGCTGAGTGTTGAGAAAATGAGAGAGAATGTGTCAGCTGCCTAACATGTATGTATTTGTAAGATGCCACTTGATTGAGCATGACAGTTTCAAGGTGGTGTGGGTGAGGGGAGGGTGGTGCAGAAAGGAACATTTTACCTGCAATTTTCTATGGGATTCCTTGAAAGTCCACTGAGTCAGAGACCCCCAGAGGTATAGCTTTGGCAGAGAACTTCTAACAAGGGGACTTCTGACCTTACTTTGGTGAGATTAAAACCCATGTAATTAATTGCATGGCTCAGAAAGGCTCCAAAAAGCTTAAAGTTAGGTTTGGAAAAGAATAATAGGGGGAAAGAAAAATAAAACAAATGAAACAGAAACACCTTCTAGAAATCAGTATGTACTTAATTATTGAACCGCATGGAGCAGACACTGAGGAATACAGACATTTAAGAGAGTTGAAATTGTTAGAGAAGTTTTAAGAGAGAGGCATTCTTTAATATATGTTAAGTACAATTAATCATTTCCCAGTCTTATAGCATAAATTCAAATGTCCATGGCATAAATGTATCAGCTCCCCAGCGCAGCGTATGAGGTAGTTCATAACCTAGCCCCTGCCAATCTTTCGATAATTATATCTTTAATCATTTTCTCTCTTTCCCCTCACCCGCCTACCCACTCATGCACTCTATGCTTTAGCTGGACCATTTTTCAGATAAGCCATGCACCTTTATTGCACCGTTTTTTTGTTCTTGCTGTACCCTCTGCTTATAATGCATGACCTGGCTTGAATGCCTGGTCAATTTCCTTTTCATATTTTAAGACTCAGTTCAAGTATCATTTCCTATGAACAGCCTTTTTTCCCCCTCATCTAGGTAACATTAATCATTCCCATTGGCTTTGCCCTAGCATTTTCAACCTAGGGGTGGCTGGATCTTAGCACGATGAACGAAATGCTGTAGTTAACTGTTTATGCATCTTTCTTCTCTAAACTTGGAGCTTTGTGTAAGGGTTTGTGTTTTCTTTATGTTTTTATTCCCATCGCCTTTTCTAGTAGAATCCCATGTAGGAGGCACTACAGATATTTATTAAATACCATTGAATCAAAAAACCTTTCATATAATTAGTATTGTTTATAACATCTTTAATAAGGAACATAAACTTTTAAAAATTCACTTGAAATTTGTTTCTATAGCTTACATCTCTTTCAGTCCAAAATACTATTCAGTGAAACTATAGTATTAGACAAAAGGCTCCTTGAACCGACATTGAATGTGGCCTAGAGTCTACAAGATTGTCATCCTTAAGAAGAAAGAACAGTTATGTCCTCTAAACAAGAGACTTTCAGTTTTATATAATCATTATGCATTCTTTTGTTAAGAGGATAACTACTTATATTTTTCTTTTAAGCATGGCTATTATATTTAATATAATGTTTTAGACATATGTAGAAATATGGAACTTGTAAAGATTTATTTTTGTAATCCTCTGTACCTTGGGGACAATAAACCAAGCTAAGTGACTTCCATAGGAAAAAATCTAAAAACAACAATAGGGTGTGCCTAGATGCATCTGGATATGTGTAAATAAGTAAATTTTGAAATAAAATCAATACCACATAATGCAAAATGACCTACCAAGCTCTTGGACCACCTTAACTTCTAAAAAGTAGATTTACAAGATACACTGTTTAAAGTAGATGTGACTATAGTAGATTTTAAAAGGACAGATTATAGATAGGTTTAAAGAATTGTGTTGTGCTAATATTACAATGCATTAAGAGACTTGACACTTCAACCTTATTAGCTCACAATAAGCATGGCGGTTTCAACAACGCTATTTATCAAGGGTAAGCAGCTTATTAAGACCTTCTAATCATTAAGGCAGAGTGATCAATCTAGTACAATTCCATTACAGAGCTCTAAGTCCTTGAGAAAACATTGAGAAATTAAGGCTAAATCTAGCAGTCTATATACCATCTGTTTGGGTCAGAACTTATATATATCATGGAAATAAATATTTCTTGCGATCAGTAGATGAAGACAATGCTTCTCATACATTTGGAGTGAATTATCTAGTGGGGACATCAGACTAACCTGGCTCAGCTTGGAACTAATAGGATACATTTATAAAACTACTAGCTAGGTTATAAAAAACACTTGTGGTGCTGGTTACCTATTGACTCACACTGGCTCCCCCTAAGGAGTAGGAAAGTAGAAAAATCATGTTGCTTTCTGAAGGCCATCCCAGTGGCTTGCCATTGGTTTCTTCCAGGCTACATATCCTGCTGGGTCTTGAGATGATTGCCACCTAGTGCACATTATCTCTGCCTCCTCAAAAGTTCAGCGTTTGCTACTAACAACCTCATGATGCAATGGAGGTATATTCTATTCCAATGTACTATGCCAACAGAAAAGCTAGACACCTTCTAGGATGTCAATGAGGTTAGCAAATTATAATGATGTTGAAGATAATGATAATACTGCTAGTATTCACAATAACACCTTACCATGAAAAGTACGCTAATGTTTTCAATATACATATGCATATATAATTTAATCTGATTATCACAACACTTTATGAAATAATCAGCAGGGCAAGTGTTATTAAATCCACAATATAGAGGAGAAAAGAAAAGCTAATAGCACTCTGTTTATTCATTAATTAAGTTAACAACTCTGTATTAATCACCAACTACATGCCAAAAATTGTTGCTGGAAATGGAACTGGAAATAGAGCAAAATTAAACAACGTCTCCTAGTGGGTGAAATGGATCAAAACTACGCAGTCACAAACAGATTAGTAAATATATATGATAAATTAAAGAGAGAAGCATAGTGTGAGTGGTTGGCTGGGAGAATGGCTAAAATTTTAAATGAAGTAACAAGGGAAAGCCTCAATGAAAGACGCATTTTGAATGAGAAACCCAAGGGAGTGAGGGAAATCGGAGTTAGGGAAATCACTATGTGAATGAACATCTGTGGGAAGAGGAAACAGCTGGTGTGAGGACCCTGAGGTGAAAATATAGGTTTGAGAGCACTGAGGAGACTTGTGTGTGCAACAAGAGCCAGAAGTGGATCTCACAGCCTTGTTGGCTCAGCAGATCCCGGGTGTCCTATATATATACATGTTATGTTACCACAGTGGTTCTTTGATCTTCAATCTGCACAAGCCACTCTTAAATTAGTCAATTATTGCTCATAATTATGAATTAATCAATCAACAACATGGAAAGCAGTCTGCTAGGGTCAATGGGGAAAGATCACAGCAATGACACCTTTATAGACACGATGGCCAGAGGGAAGCAGAGAACACAAAGATGGGAAATGTCACCCAGAAGGAGGCCTAAACAGACACAAAACAAGAAGCAATGTGAGGGCCACAGGGTCCAGGCCTGAAAAAGGTCAGAGTGAGTGCAGCAGGGGACAAGACAGAGGTTATTTTAAGGACATCCAATCTCCTTCTTGGTGTCATCTACCCATCCGTGCAACTTTCTGCAGATTTGAGACACTCTTGGGGAGAGACCACATTGGCATTATTGATCCAGCCCCCTACAAAGCTCTGAGATCCCTGATGGTAAGATTTCTGTCTCATTTTTTTTTTTTGTCCCATAGCACCTAGCCCAGTGCTAGGCACAGAGAAAATGGAAGATAAAGATTTTAATACATTAATAATTAATTTAGAAGCCAATGTGTACCTGTTCCCCAGAGAGAAAGCAAAGGGCACTCAGTGCACACCCTAAACTTATTTCCTTTATTCCTTTCTACTTACAAGTCAGGCTTTTCCTATGTCATCCAACACTAACTTCACTTCTGAAGGTTTCTAATTTCTGTGCCTCTAGGACAATGGAAAAACCAATGCCTTTTCTTAATCGATGACTATTTTTGACACCATATGGCTCTTCCCAAGATGCAAAAATATATTTATATGCCTTCATTCTTGCAGTCAGTACTGTTTTCCTTTTCTCAGGTTCTTCCTGTATTCGTATGCCTGAAGGTGTGAAAGGGCTCGTCATCCTCAACAGTTTCTATGTTTAACCACAACCTTTGGATCTGCCTTCTCTTCCTATAGATGACTCTATCAAACTTGTTCATTTCTTCCTGTGAATATGTTTTATGAGTTAAAAAAAATGCCAACTTTTTTTTTTCAAGAGGAAAAAATATTAAAATCTTTCTCAATTGTGTTATTTTCCTTTGTATGGGAAACAAATCAGTGAAGTAATTATTTATTTCAAAAATGCTTTAGCTAAATTTGGGAATTATCTGTCAGCTGTGGATCTGAAGTCAGATGTTGTGTAATTTGGACCAACACTTATAAACTAGGTGGCTAGGATAGTTTTTAGATTTTTTTTTTTGAGAATTCAGAAGAAATATCAGTAAATAAAGTGTTCTATAAATGTTCAGGGTTTACTGGCCTCTAGTATGCTAATTTAAAGAGCCTTTCAAGTAACACTGATTACGTCTGTTTGGCAAAGACTATTCACATCTGGCAAAACAGTTTTCTTTATTATAATGAGTATTTGTAGTTACCACATTGGCATGTGTCCAGTAGTATTTGCAAATTTGAATGGAAACTGCTCAACTCACACTGTTCCAAATGCCTTGTATATTGTTTGCTTTAGATGAGTCATAAAGATCCTTGGTATTTTTTATATAATATTTCTCTTCTAGACTACCTGTTTTTTGAAGGTGAAAAAAAGATCAGGAAAAACTGCTTTAATCACTTTCATTTCCTTTCCTGGAAAAAGAGACAAAAGGATACTGAATAGAAAGGGAAAATTCATCAAGGATGGTTTTGAGATGGTAAATTTATTCTTTGCTATGTATATTCAGCAAATTGGCTTGGAATATCAGCACATTGTGAAGAGCAATGTTTTGAATACTTTAGTAATATTTAATTGCTCATTTGTCATTTGTCAATTTGTATTTTTAAGCAGTTATTAGTGCTATTTCCTCATTTTATTATTCCTTAATATTATCAAAATATAACGCTACACTTAAAAAATTTCAATGACATACAAGGAGAACTCAGAAATTGGGTACTCAGGAATAGAAGAACTAGTATTTGGGCTCCTAATAAGAATTTTGTAATCGCTAATACAATTGAAGTAGATTAATGATAACATAACACAAAATTTTGTTATCTTGGAAACCACTATAGATTTATGTTCCTGCCTCACTTTTAAACTTATTTTTAAAAAGTGAAATTCTCAGCCCTGGCCTGTTAGCTCAGCGGTAGAGTGTTGGCCCGGCATGCAGAAGTCCCAGGTTTGATTCCCAGCTAGGGCACACAGGAAAAGTGCCCATCAGCTTCTCCACCCTTCCCCCTGCTCCTTTCTCACTATCTCTCTCTTCCCCTCCTGCAGCCAAGGCTCCATTGGAGCAAAGTTGGCCCGGGTGCTGAGGATGGCTCCATGGCCTCTGCCTCAGGTGCTAGAATGGTTCCAATTGCAACAGAGCAATGCCCAGAGGGGCTTAGCATCGCCCCCTGGTGGGCATGCCCAGTGGATCCCGGTAGGATGCATGTGGGAGTCTGTCTGTCTGACTCCACCCCAATTCTCACTTCGGAAAAATACAAAAAAAAGTACAATTCTCAGACTTCTCAGGGTTGCCTACTGTTACTTACTATTTATCAAAAAGTCGTATTAATATATTTCACACACACTGCTGTTAGTCTTGACAACTAAAGAGACAGGCATCTTATAACTAATGAGACCAAGATTCAGAAATCTTAAGCAACTTGCCTAAGGGCATGCAGAGAAGGTTTATTCAAATTTAATCTAATTGAAAACTGGATGTAAATGGCACATAGACGCAAATGCACAAAAAAGAACATCAATAAAAGAGAAATCAAAAAAAGTGAAAATGAAGTGACTCCAGGGATAAGATGTAATAATAAAAATTTCATGTTATAATAAATAAACGTGAGCTGTTTTGACAGTTGATGGGTCAAATCAATGAGGAAAAAGTGATTGTTTATAAGAATTACATTTTCCATTAGATTAAATCAAACTAGTAACCTGGGAATTAACTAGCTTTACTGCACTCTGTTCTGATCTGGTCAAGGGGATCCTGTGTAATACAGCTGAGTGCTTTCTCTAGGGCATTTCCACAATAAGTTTAACAGTGAGCTCAGCCCAGGCAGGTTCTATAAAACCTCCAGTGTAGACAGCAGGAAGACTACAGAACATAATTTCATAAAAGCAATTCTACAAATGTCTAAAGCAATATGGCCCAGATTTCTGCACTATAATTCAGAAAAACATCTTATCCATGTTGAAAGAATGTTGATTATGTGCCATGTTTTATAAATATTATTTTTCGATCAAGAAAAAAGAGAAAGTTTACAGTTATTACTGTGGACAGAATCTGGATATTGGTTATTCTAGGTCTTTGGTTCACAGAAAATCTGTTATCTTTGGCAGCCCCCCAGGTAGAGGGTTGAGCTGTGGATGAGTGTAGCCTACAGGGTAAAACATGGGCTTTGCTTTGGATGAACTTGGCATGGGATCCCGGCTTCCCCCCTATTGACAGCCTGACCACAGCCCTCAGAGGCTCATTTTCCTACTCAATAATTGCACCTGCCTCTTAGGACTACTTTAGTGATCAAATAAAATATTGCAAAAGAACTTACTGTTGTTAATGAATAGTATTAATTAATGTTTCCAATAGAGATCCTTTGCTGAGACTTACAGGGCCTACTGGAAGTTTCGCTTTAGAAGGTTAAGAGCATAGTTGTGGCAGAGGGCATACCTCAGGATAGGACTATATTCTTGGAAAACCACCTGGTTTTAGTACAAGTACCTGTGAATGCTGGAGGCCACAGATTTCTACACAATTAACAAGTGGCCGAGCTGAGGCTATACCTTAGATCCCTCTAGGACCAAAATACATTATCTTTACTCTTTATCCTGCTCTCTACCTTTTTAAAATATTTTTACCGTGTTCCACAATGATTAATTCTTAAGTGAGCTCTACATATTTTTTAAAAATTCTACAAGGATTTTATTTATTTATTTTTGCTTAATTTAAACTGAATTATCATAAAATGATTTTTTTTAGGTCTGTTAACATAGCATCTGTTTCATTATTTTTTAATTAAAGAAAAACCTTATGGTTTAAAGTTTTAGGAAACTAAATTATACAAATGTTAGCAAAACATTTACATTAGGTTTGTACATTTAACCAACAATTTTCTAGCTCACAAAATATTTATTTTCAATATCCTGTTTGCTTGTTATGGTCTATCTAGTCTATTTGAAATCTGTTCAATTTATACAGCCAGTAAATTACTTGTCTATAATTGCAGTAATTACAGTCTTCTTCATGTGCTCAAACTTATTTCTCAGAATTCGATTGTAGGAAAGCATTTGTGATAAAGTCCAGATCTATTATGAGAGTTTAGAAAACAAAAAAATGTTTCACTATCATTCAAAAATATTACATAAAAATACACTTTCTCTATTAACTAGAAGTTATTTATAAATTAACATAAAACTTTCTTTTATTTAACCCAGCAGGAAGTTTTTCAAGTTACCTTAATAAGAATATCCTAGCAAAGTAAAATTTCTCATGTAATAATAATGAGTGAAAAAAAGTTGTTAATTTATTCACTTAATATCAAAATGAGAAAATAAAGATATTAATTAAAATAATTTTGTATTATTTGACTAAGAGAAACAAAAAAGTATGACATGTTCTGCTGGTGAGGCGGTAGGAAAGCAGGCATGAGCACTTGTGGTTGCTGGGGAAGTAAACTGGTGTAAGTCTTCAGGATGAACATATGGCAATATCACATATGCACATACATTTTGACTCAGGGATACAACTTCTTGGAATCTATTCTGAAGATACACTTCCAAACAAACATATGCAGTAAGTTAACCATTGCTGCATTATTGACAATAGTAAGATATTGGAAACAACAGTGATATACCATGATATATCCTCACAATGGAAAACTACTGTGCAGGTACCAAAAAAGAATGAGGAAGATCCCTATGAACTGATTCAGAATAATTCCACAATTAAGTAAAAACATCAGACTGCAATAAAGTATTATAAGCTACGCTTCATGCAATTAAAACCTGACCAGGTGGTGGCGCAGTAGAGTGTCGGCCTGGGATGCTCAGTACCCAGGTTCGAAACTCCAAGGTCCCTGGCTTGAGCTCAGGCTCATCTGGCTTGAGCATGGGATCATAGACATGACCCCATGGTTTCTGGCTTGAGTCCAAAGGTTGCTGGCTTGAAGCCCAAGGTCATTGGCTTGATTCCAAAATTGCTTTACTGGAGCCCCCTGGTCAAGGCACATATGAGAAAGCAATCAATTAACAACTAAGGCACCACAACAAAGAATTGATGCTTCTCATTTCTCTCTCTTCTGGTCTGTCTGTCCCTGTCTGTCCCTTTCTCTCTCTCTTTCTCACTAAAAAAAAAAAAAAAAAAAAAAAAAAATAATAATAATAATAATAAAATTAAATAATAAATGAAAGAAACATTATTTGCTCATTGGGTAAAAGATGTACAGGAAGGATAAACCAGAACCCAAATAAATGGATCAACCTACAAATGGTGGGAATAGGATGAAAAGAAGGGGGAAGCTCATGGCTTCGTATAGATAAGAAAGAAGTGAACTGTTATTTCTATAGGTAGTACCACTAATTTGTCAGCTTCTAAAAGACACAGCTCTCCTGGTTTTATCTCAGGTTATAAATTTCTGTACAGTTTTAAGACTTAGAACTATAGTAAAGTTTCACATTATACTCCCAAAGAAAGAAATAACTAAAATTAAGAGAATGAAATACAAAAGTAACAAGTAAACCTAATTCCATTATCAGCTAAGAATATAATCACTTTAAAGAAGACAGAAAAGAAATAAAGAATCTAAATATATTTTAAATAACACTGACTTTTGACTGGATACTATAAAGACAAAAAGAAATTTATACAAATTGTGTATTCTAGTTAGTAAATATAGCTTTTAAAGCGGTAACTGTAACTTCTGTATTTCTAGAATTGAACAAATACATTAGTATAATGAAGAACATGAGAGGCAGGTTTCTTACTGTTGGAGAAAGAAGTTACAAATAAGGAAAGAGAGAAGGCTAGAATGAACTTTATGGTTAAACTGAAATCAGTATATATAAAATCCCCCACTTTCATGTATAGAGAGTGTTTAATAACAAGGACCCTCTAGTAGCAATGAGCACATCTAGTGCCCAGATCCTGGTAGCTAATACTATACTTCAGTAAAAGAAACTAGTGCTCCTTAAAGAAGAAGTTGATTCTAGACTGGGACAGGGAAAATACAAAAATATCCTGGAGTATCTTATGGTGGCAACGATGAGGAAGAGCTTCAAAAAGGATGAGGAATGTGTGGAAAGGGTATAGGATCCAACTGTAAGGAGCCCAATAAACAAATCTGGAACAATTTGAGCAATAACTAATGATATTATTGGATTATAACCATAGACTAAAATAAATATCCATGAGCCTGTAGTGATATAAAACAAATTATTTATTAAATAAGCAGTTGGAAGAGAAAAAAAAATCCAAGTTGGGGAAAGGATTCCAATTAATGCATATAGAAAGAAAGAGGGAAATATAAAATCACCATCATTCCAATATTACAATAATAATACTACAGGCAAGATCCTCTTCTGAATGCTAATTAGCATCAGTGGCCAAAACTTTGAGGAGAATCAGGGTGCTAGCATACACTTTAAGGATCTTCCCTAAAATATGTATTACTAATAGAAGAATAAATAGGAATTAAGGGGAGAAACCCAGTATATACTACATGGACACCTTAATATGATGTATGAGAAGAACATGTAGTATTTCTGTGGTATTTCTGTGAAACGCATGATCTCAAAGCAATCATGAGGGAACAACTGACAGATCAAAATTTAGAGACATTCTGCACACTAATTCACTAGTCTTCAAAACAAATGTTAAAGTTAAAACAGATAAGGAAAGTTGAGAAACTGTCACAGATTGGAGGAGTCTAAAGAGACACAACATCTAGATGCATGTGGAATCCTGGATTGGATTCTGAAATATGAAAAAGTTAAACTAGTGAATTAGAATGAGGTCTATAATAATAAAATGTATCAATGTTAATTTCCTGGTTTTGATTATTGTACTGTAATTTTGTACACATATTGTGAACATTATGATAAACTGAGTAAAGAATATATCATATGTGAGCTCTACTATTTCTGCAACTTTCCTCTAACTCAATATTATTTCAAAATAAATGTTAAAAAAAATTGAATTCAAGCAGATGAAGACAGGAGAATAACCATGTGTAAAGCCATTTCTTTACTATCGCCCCTGAGCTCTAAAGACTGTATGTCAAGATTAATGCATGTAACACATTAAACCTCTGGTAAGCAAAAATCCTCTATTTTGATATTTTATTCATTTTAATAAGGCTTGGCTGATAGGGTCTCTTTAAATGATCAACAAAAGGGTTGTGCAGGCTCAGGAAAATATTATGATATTTAAATGTAATCGAGAAACACTAAGCAAAAGTGACATACTAAATAACAACTCATTCTTATTTCTTAAAACATAAAGATATGATACATGATATTAGCTGGAAGATAACATGTATTAAATTTTAAAATCAGTCACCGAATGCCTTTTAGCCAGCAATAATTTACCCTGGCTGGATATCTCCATTGGTTAGAGAACCCTCTTGAAGTACAGAGGTTGCTTGTTCAATCCTCGATGAGAGTAGATACATCAATATGTTCCTTTTTCTGTCTCTCCCTACCTTTCTCATTAAAATCAATATAATAAAAAATTTTTTTTAAAAGGCAATAATTTGATATTGGTGTTCTTATTATCTCAATTAGCAGTAATTACTGCATTTTTCCTTTATAAATGGATTTATCAGAAATAATCACATATACTTTCCTAAACTATCATGGTAGCTCTTATGTGGCTATTTCTGTGCTAGATTAAGAAGTTTCAGATCAAAGAAGATGATTTTTATCTTGTAATCAATTTGTTGTACAAGGCTTATACTTGATTATTTTGTATTTCCAAACAATTTCTGTTTCTTAAAAAGATACTTGGATGTAGCTTTAAATTAAACTTTTCTTGTCTTACATTTTGAAGGTTGATTTAACATGTTTGCAGTGAACACTGGCAATCTGATACCCAGTGACCACAGATCAGGTGGATAGGAATCGGTGTATGGCACAGCAGAATTAAAGTGATTAAAAAAAGTCCTGAGGCACTCAGGAGAAATGGAATTTAATATCTGTCAATTCCACATGGAAATTAAATGTATCCTGAAACTAACTGCTCCAAATCAAATTTGAAGGAAACATAATAACTATTCAACACAGTTCATTGTCAGATTTCTAAAAAAAAAAAAAAAAATGTGCTGCGTGGCCACTATTAAACTATTTGAAATGTCAATCTCGAAACCTAGAACTCCCATATGGAAATAAGGAAAATAAATGTAAAGTCTTCTGAAACGACTGGAAGCCTGAATGTTACCCACAGGCTCACCTTCGATGCGCAACCCCAGATTACTGTACTCAGTAATTCCTCTCACTTTGCCCTGGCAACTTTCCAAAGAGGGACAGGTGGTTTTAGGGCATTTTCTTGGGTTACAAATCATATACTATTTCATGGTTTTCACTTTTAATGGGTTAAGCAGAAGGCATTTGACAAAAGTCACTATAGCAGTTTGGAGAAATAATTTATACTCTAGGGTATGCTTAAAACAGTAACTTGGTAATACAGTATTTTAAAAAAAATTTTCCCTGTTCCTTCCAGTGTTGAATTGCAAAAGCTTCATCATGCATGTTTGTCTGGCTCCTTGGGGATACTCCATGTTCAGAAACCAATTAGTAGATTTCACTGGTCCTTACATGTTGAGTTTTCTGTGGTGGGAGTTGCATCACAGGCATGCAATGAAGTCAGAAGCTGCTTTCTGATATGTGGCATATTTTTTTGCCAGTGAAGAAAATGAATGTCCTTGGAGCAATAGTTTTTTTTAATAAAATTAACAAATTTCATGCTTCCATTTAAAATTTAGAACTTGGCCAGAAATAAATAGTTACCCTAGATTTCATGCATTAAGGATTGCAAAAGCCAAAGCCAATAAAAAATACATTTCCTACTGGATTGACTGCAATTACAAAATGTCAATGTGTATGATAAATATGGCCATCAAGGGGTTCCTGAATCATGAGAAAATATATTGTGGGAAGCAACCAAGGCAAGTCCCTGTTGAATCATTATGTTAAGCAGCCTCATCTTTTTACAGTTGACATTCTAACTACAGTAAATTAAAGAGGTCGGGAGTATAACTATAGGCTCATTCTGAGACTGCATATTGATGAGCGTGCAGTTCAATGTTTAGTATTTAGGCCTAAGGACAGTATAATTTGACATGGAAGGAACATGTATGTACTTGTTTGGTACCTAGGAAAGGCAATTCTAGGTATAATCTGCTGGAGCTGATTATAGAAATTGGCCACAGAACTCTTTGGCTATTACACCCTCCAGTGGTTCTTGTCATCTCCAGTTCCTGTTCTAGAAACATAGAAACTACCAGTTTAATCCATAAAATGCTGAGATAGGTGCTATTATTTCCAGTTTATTGATGAGAAAGCAGAGATTTATGAAAGTTAAATAATATTCCCCATGTCACACACGGATAATTATAAAATCAGGATTCACATTCATGCAGTGACTCAAAGACTATTGCTCTTAACTGTGTATATTCACTTATCTAAACTCCCAATCTGAAAGCACATTTCACCTCTTTAGAAAATTATAATTGCTATAGATCAGGTAGTATCATTTTTATTTCTTTTGTGCCCACCATATGTCTATTCTAGATCTAAGCACTAAAAAGGCAACTAATAAACACCTTTAAAAAAGAGAATAAGATATATTAGATGTTAAGACATGTCATGGAAATTATAGGTGTTTTAAGGATCTAAACCTGTACTGTCTAAGAGTAGCCATGAGACACATAGTGGTTAAAATTTTAATTAATTAAAAATAAATAAAAGGAAAATTTTTGTTCCCCAGACATACTTCCCACATTTTAAGAGCTCAACAAACACATGTGCTCAAATTTAAATAATTAAAATTAAATAAAGTAAAAATTCAGTTGAGCAGTTTTACTAGACATATATCAGGCACTTAATAACCACATATGGCTAGTGGTTACTTATTGGATAGCAAAGACACATAACATTTTGACCGTTGCAAAAAATTCTATCAAACAATTTCTGGCAATATCAAATTTTCAGTTTCCACCAATATGCCTATCAATTCATGTAGCCAGAGACTACGAGTTACATCTTGAACACTTAGTAGAAACACAAATTAACTGAGTGTTAACTAACATATAATATTGACTAATAGGATTATTATAAGGATTAAAAGTATAAAGTGATTACATTTTCTGGTATAAAGTAAATATCCAATAAATGTTAGTTGTTGTTGCTGTGTATGCGATATGCTCTCAATGGAACTCAGAACCATAGAAATAGGGGAATAAAGTTTCTTTCAACATTTTCAGGTTTCGAATTTGGATACTATGATTGTAAGTGAGTATAGGATACATTTACATATTCTCTCATGGACAACCTTGAGAAATATATATCTAGTAGATCTTTAACTAGTAATGAATGGTATTAGGCACATATTAAATTGAATCCCCAAGAACTTTTCAAATATTTTATATTTAGGCTCAGGGATTCAATCAAAGATACTGAACATTGATTAATGAAGGGATGTAGGTATTTCAGTTTGTGGTGTCACCTTCTAAAAGTCAGCTCTTATGTGTGGTCCGCATCCTCAGAGTGTGATGTGAGTTGGTGATTTGTAGAATTATTCCTGAGTAACATTCTTAGAACTATTGATAGTTTCAGTTCTCCCATCTGGTTGGGTATTGCAAAGAGATTTTTGGACTATGGAATACACTTCTGTGATTATGTTAACACAGAAGAGTTTGAAACACCAAACTATTTTAAAGATGAGGAACTAATCTTAGAATGATCAGTAACATTGAATTTAGAAAATCAGAAGACATGCACAAGTGATATAACATCAAGGACTCCAAATAGCCTTCACCCGCTGACTGTTGTAAACTTTGAGAATCCTCTCCTTGAAGTTAATGAATTCTCAAACAGAAGAGTAGTCCTGCTTCCTTAGGGAGAACTGACTTTTCAAGCTGGTGTGAAACTACTGGAGAGATATACATGGGTTGAGTTAGGACAGGGGTCACTTTCTGATTCAATCAACCTGAAAACCACATCAGCTCTAGCAATCAAAAGGGTCATCAGTAATTGCTGCTACTTCCAAAATTCTTTCACATCTACTAGCTTATTCATTTCACCTGATATTATTCTTAGGCCTCTCATTAAATAAGATAATTTCCCAAGTACTGAGATTTTAATGGTAAATGCTGACTTTTTTTTTAACATTTAATTATTAGTGTTATCTTTCAAAATATCCCTGTACCTTGAAGAATAAAAATGTGCTGCATATAGATACATCCTTTCTTCAGGGTAATGCCATATATTCAGTGACCTATTTTTTTCATTGCTATTTCTAAATTTTCCTTCTTCAGAGGTTATAATAAAATAAATCTTAGCGTAGCAAATTATTTAAATCCATGCAAAGAAAAAAAATCAAGGACATGTCTTTTTTTTATGTTGGATTTATATACTAGCTGTTATTTGAAGGACAAGGCATATTTCAAGTTCTATTTTAATTTAAATTCTCTCCTGGCTATGTTACCAAGTATCTATAGACATAATATTTTCAAATGAGTTATAAGCTCAAAGTTTTCATATACCATGCGGGCTCTCAAAATTTTAAATTATTACTCCCAAGGACATTAATAGCCATTTCCCTTTAGAGTAAGCAATAAAAACATGCCTTTAACCATAAGAATAATTCATGGGGCCATCTCATCTAACTTAGATTCCACTCCTGATTCTTTTGTTCATTAATAAACAAGTCACAAACACAATAAGATAAATAGAATTCAAATTCTAAAAGACCCTTATATAATATTAAAGAAATAAGCCTAAAGAAAATGAAAACTAATTTCAAAATGGACTCAAACATAAAGACATAGTCAGCACTTCTACTCTTGAGCTAATCATAAATTAAAGCTGTTTTTAGTGTAATTGGAAGATATATCTCTGTATAGGTTTAATTATCCATATAATTAAATATATATGTAGATGTTGTATTTATGGGAAAAGAAGTCTAAGTATCCTTTAATAACACCAATATTTTTAAGATATTTTAATAAAGTAATATAACATCACACAAAATATTATTTGAGTTAATATAAAGGTGTTTATTTTTTAAAGTTTTATTTATTTATTTATTCATTTTAGGGGGGGAGAGAGAGAGAAGGAGGAGGAGCAGGAAGCATCAACTCCCATATGTGCCTTGACCAGGCAAGCCAGGGTTTTGAACCAGCAACCTCAGTGTTTCCAGGTTGGTGCTTTATCCACTGCACCACCACAGGTCAGGCAGTATTTCTGCTGTTAATCAGGACTTTTAGACTGATCTAAATGCCTTACGAGGGGCCCCTCCCCTTCTGTTCCATCAATCACAAGGACTCTTTGTTTATGATGGCCCTTGGACTTGTTATAAGTTTGCTATTTGTGAAAAGCCATATGGTTTGGTGTTTTCCTTAAAAACTCACCTACTTAGCTCTCTTTACATTTCTTAGTTTCTAGTTTCTATAATTTCTTCTACCTCATGTTTCTCTTATCTCCTCAAATTGGAATTGCTAAGAATGTCACTGGGCTAATGTTTATAGTGTTTAATTTTTACCTGAGAGTTTGGGCATTTTGGAGACTGTTTAATTACATTATAAGAAATCATAAAATATTTTCTCTTGGCATGCCAAAAGCCAGACATCCGTGTTACAGCTTGAACTTAAACGCGACCATATGAACTATTACTTGTTAATAAAATCAGATATTAGTAAAAGAGAGTCATTTTTGATTAACTATCAAATTAAAACTTTTGTCTATAGAAAACATTGAAACTGAAGTGTAAGCTTGAAAGCAAAATGCAAATTCCAAATACAGAAACAATTCTTTGGTCACCCTGAATCATTTTGATGTGCTCTGCTTTCTCCTGGTAAACTCAACCCTTCTATTGCTTGTTCTCATAGACATTAGACGGCTCAAAAAGTCGTAAGAAATATTTCAGTGAACTTCCTAATATAAATGGAACATCTTATATCCTAAAAGAGGATATCCTTATACCTGCAAAAACAGGAATTCTTCATTACTGGCTATTATTTGCTGTCTCATTATACAGTGTGTCCGTAAAGTCATGGTGCACTTTTGACCGGTCACAGGAAAGCAACAAAAGACGATAGAAATGTGAAATCTGCACCAACTAAAGGAAAACCCTCCCAGTTTCTGTAGGATGATATGCCAGTATGTGCGCATGTGCAGATGATGACGTAAAACCGTGTATACAGTGGAGCAGCCCATGGCCATGCCAGTCGATATGTGTACAGTACAGAGGAAAGTTCAGTGTGTTCTGTGGCTCACTAAATTCGAATCCATGACCAAAGTGCAACGTGAATATCAGTGCGTTTATAACGAAGCACCACCACATAGGAATAACATTACTCGGTGGGATAAGCAGTTGAAGGAAACTGGCAGTTTGGTGGAGAAACCCCGTTCTGATAGGCCATCAGTCAGTGACAAGTCTGTAGAGGCTTTACGGGATATCTACCTAAGGAGCCCTAAAAAATCTGTGTGTGCGTGTGCTCTGCAATTACACCTAAGCAAGACTACAGTTCATAAGGTATTAAAGAAACGTCTCTGTTTTACAGGGTATAAATTGCGGCTGTTGCACGCTATTAAACAGGTGGACAGACCCACACGATGCGCGTTTGCTACAGATATGCTTCATGAGATCGACAATGATGCAAGATTTTTGCAGAAGATTGTGTTTAGCGATGAGGCGACCTTCCATATCTGTGGACATGTTCACCACCATAACATCCTAATATGGGCTACTAAACATCCTCATGCTTATGTTGAGTACGAACGAAACACCCTTAAAGTGAACGTGTGGTGTGGCCTGATGCATGATAAGGTGATAGGCACATTTTTTTTCGCGGAGCAGTCTGTGACAGCAAAGTCCTATGTTGACATGTTGGAATTGTATGCAGTGCCACAATTTCCAGAAGGTGTCATCTTTCAACAGGATGGCGCTCCTCCACACTACGCCCGCCACCATTGTTCGTGAGTTTCTGGATAGAACATTCCCCCGGCGGTGGATAGGCAGGGGTTCTGTCAAGCCATGGCCACCAGGATCCCCGGATCTGATGCCCTTAGACTTTTACTTTTGGGGTTATGTGAAGCAACATGTGTACATTGAATGTATCAATGACATTAATCACTTAAAACAGAGAATCACAGACGTTATTCACTCTGTTACACCAGACGTCCTTACCCATGTGTGGCAAGAACTTCACTATCATTTGGATGTGTGTAGGGCAACAAATAGAGCCCACATCTAACTGCACTTAATAGGTATGAAACTGGGAGAGTTTTCCTTTTATTTGGTGCAGATTTCACATTTCTATAGTCTTTTGTTACTTTCCTGTGACCTATCAAAAGTGCACCATGACTTTACAGACATACGGTATTGCAACATGAATTCCAACTTGAAAATCTGGTTTAGAATAACATATTTGTAATCATCAGTCAATAAAAATGGATTCACTACAATTATAAATTGTAAAGAAGTTGAGTATGTGGAAATTGGAATAAGTGGATAAACAAGTGATGTCACTGAAGGTAAAGGAAAGATACACATACACCTGGGAATTGCTACTTGTCTAGTATGCCATGTAATTTTAGGTTTGATGTACCTTGCCTGCTTTGATTCGTGGGAAAATCTCTTTGATTCGAAACAGAAATTGTAATTCCATAAATCCCTTTTGCTGCCTCAAGACCAGCTTTAGTAAGTGTTCAGAGGTTAAGAAAGGTCTAATTCTGTGTGTACCGAATAGCCTTAAACATTATATCACCCTTAAGGCATTAACCCTAGCATACCACATAAAAACACTTTCACATATGTAAAGTTCACAAGTAAAGTATTTTCTAAAGGTAGAAAAATTTTTTAAAAATATGCCACTAATGAAAGACCTCTGGATATCAGCCAACTGTTTTTTTTCCCGTTTTTTCTCAGCAAGTTGTTAGTACAACTGCATTCTGCCACCAATACAGAGAGAACACAGCATATGATAAATGTCCATGAGAAACAAGAAATATTGAATCAATAACTACAAAAGAAAGACAGGGGTTTGTTTGGGTGGGGTAAGGTTTCAACTGATAGAAAATAAACTGTTTTCATTTTTTTTGTTAATTGTGGTGCTTTTGGAAATGCACAAAGGAAAAGCAAGTTCTGAAGCTAATCATGAGATCAGATAATTGCTTTGTCTTTTGTTCCTCAATTTAAGAGCCTGTATTATTGAATAGGCTCTTGTCTTATACAAAGTGAAGATAAAGAATCTTGAAAGTTTGCTGCTAAGTATAATTTCTGAATTTTTCTTTTTCTTTGGCTGAAAGAAAACAATTTTCTATGTTTAGGGTCTAGAGGTTTTTGAAACATTGTATTATAGGATGTAGCAGCCAGAGTCATATATTTATTACAGAATTCTTTGTAACTAAAAATTTCTTATCAGATTTATATTATAGAATTTCATGATTTAGAAAGTCTTCGAAAGAAGAGTATTTTATACAAATCCTTGAAAGTCTTCCCAGTGTTTATTTTATATCCTTCTAAGATGCTATATCACACAGTTCTGTACATTATAAAAAGAGAACCTGAGTTTATTTATTAGAAACAATAAATGTTTATCTAGCAACAATTACCCCAATCACAAAGTTGGGAATATACCAAATACTTTGAGGATAAATCTTGCACGTCCTAAGAAAGTCACTGATGCACCAAAGTAGCAACTTATTACAGGACACTAGTCATTTGACTGACCTACCACAGCTTCCTTGAGGCTGACTCAAATTTACAACTTGATAGCAGCTGTTACAATGAAAGAACCAGGTTCATAATCTAATTTGTTTCTGCTATCCCTACACCCATAGGTTCCATTAAAGACAGGAATATTTGCTTTTTAAATTACTGAATGTCATAGTTCCTTTAAAAGACTAGGCTCACAAAGTAAAATAAAACAGCCTCTTACTTTATTTCTTTCCATTTCTTTGTCTACCTTTTCCCATTTATTCTATTCAAAGAACACATATAGAGAGCCCTGTTCTTAGGAGGCAGGGCCTTATCTTTTCAATCTCCCATGCTTAAAGCAGAGCAAGATCCATACGAGGCACTCAGTGAGATTAATGAATAAGAGAATACATGGATAGACTGTATCATCTCTGGGCATGGTACAGATGTGGTGCCCACCTTGGATTTCATGTTTGATGCTCTCATACTAGTTTTTTGTCACTGGGCTGTCTTGAAATGTAATAACTGGCTAGTGGAAAAGGAGAAAGTCCAGAAAGTCTGATACCATTAGTTTGTCTGTTTTATGAGTGCCCAAGTCCTAAATTAAAAATAAAAACTTCTCTGTTGGCTTATTCCCCCATGGCAATTGGAAGACATTTATAGATCAAGGAAGTAATAAACCTTTTCCTGATGAAAATTAACAGTGGTGGTGGTAAGACTTGATCATTAAATGTGTCAAAAATAAAGCAAATATATATATAATAAATTAATATCTATGTATTATATATTTGTTATGTATATTTATAATCATTAATAATAAATGAATTCACTACAATTATAAATTGTATAGAAGTTGAGTGTGTTTGTGTATATATATATACACATATATAAAATTATATATATATATAAGAGCTACTGACAAATCATGAAATTGTCACAGAATGTATAAATATTTGGGACCTATATTGTAGCAATTACATATGTTATTGCTATCAGACATCAATTATGTGTGACAACACTAATTCAGTGCAATCTTATTTGCTATTTTATTTTATACTTTCCAAGGGAGGGCTTCTGTAGCTCTCCAGGTGAGATCAAGTCCTCCTGTTGAGTAGATACTTAGCATCCTGTGCTTCTATTTTCCTAGCACTTTTATCACAGTTTATCCTATTTAGTTGAACTACATGAAATTCTCTGAAGGCAAAAATATGTATGTGTCTAGCTTACTCAATATAGTTAGTTGAATTAATATGTGAAGATTATTAGTGTCTTATTAGTTGGGATAGCCTAACATACTAGGCACAATGTTAGACAAAAACTTCTTCCGGTATCTCTTATGGAACTATAAAGATTGTTTTGCCTTACACATGCAGTGCTAAGCATTCTATAACAGTCTAGTGATAAAAAGATTGTATATATATTACAGAACAAAATAGAATCCCTGCCTTTTGTCTCACCTTTGCCTTTCTACACTCACAGCTTCTTTCCTTTCCCTCTGGTTCTCATAGTCTACAAAGTCTTAGAAAGTACCAGATGTTTGGAGGGAGCTGTCCCACACATCACAGATCTTTACACTACAAGCAACATTTTTTATAAATGTAATTTCAGCCTTAACTTGCCCCCTTGTCAAATTGAACAATTCTTATCCGTGCAGGGTTGGCTTCAGTGCCAAACACTCAAAATAACCACAGGATATTACTGAAACAACAAACTTTTTTCCTCTAGGGAATTTTAATTCACAGAAACATTTTTCAAGAAAACCTTTTTGCATTCAGGCGACATTCTAAAGTTAGGCTGGAATAAGTTGTGTATGAATATACAGTAACACCCGGGGCAAGTGCCTAAGCAGATCCTGTCAATGCCTCAAATTACATTTCTCCCACTGCACACTTTCTAACAGAGCAGGCTGGGAACTATCCAGCTCCTCCGGGCTCTGAGTTGCTCTGAGGCGCTGCGCAGCAAATTGAAGTGCAAGGGGAAGCTGGGCTGTGCTTTGTCTCAGGGAATCCCACTTGTTCCTAGAAAGCAGTTGAAAGTTCCTGGCAGAGGTGAACTGACACTTTTCAAGTACTCTAAAATGGGTCTAACGCCTTCTTCTTCAAAGCTGTCAGCAACATTTTTTTTAAAGCTCTTTATCTAAAAGTTAAAGAATTATTCCTTTTTCCTACAATAGGTACTTCATAAAAATTTCTTGAGCACCATGTCTCTTGGGCATGGAATTAAACTTCCTAAAGGAAGGCTATGAAAAGACATCCTTAGGAGGTTTAAGTCCATACCCTGCACAGAGATAGTGCCCTCGCCACAAATTCTTATCAAGTAACTATTGTAGAAAAAAGAAATGACTCTTCACAAATGCATTCCTTTGTTAACCATTGTCACCACAATAAATTTAATTTAAAAAGAAATAAAAATAAAATAAGTAATTAAGGAAGAAAGAAAAGCATCCCAAATAGATTCCTGATTATTCTTCTAGGATTAAAAAACCTTACAGAGCCTCAAAAGTAAATGGAATACCACTGGTATTTTCACTTGAGCATTTACAACATTTTATTTTACCAGTGAATTGCCTTTCTTTTGATATGACCCAGACACCCACAGAATTCTAAACAGTTACAAATCACTTTGAATTAATTCGTGGCTTTGTAAAGTCATGAGAATGTGCCACCAACTGGTTCTTGTTTTTATTAACAGTTGATTGCATGCCTCTGTTAACGTTTTTGATAAGCACATAATAAAAACCAATCTATATAGCATATAAAATGGGACATGAATGTAGCAGGCAGAGATGGCTCATGTAACCCACCAAGTGTTTTAATGCTCAGAGCAGAAGAAATGCAAGGTTGATGACAAGATGCTAGAAGCCCAAGAATGATGGGCTGTAGGTGCTCAGCAAAGAGAGTTCCATTATATATCATTTTTGTTGGATTACTGATTTGTTCACTGATCTTTGCTGCTGCATTCATGAACACTGTAACACTGTCATCTTGGGTCTGTTAGGTTCAGTAGCTAGTTAGACACGAGCTGGGACAGGCAAAAGAGGAAGGAGAAATTGGCCTCATGCATTCCTGGTATATAGGATCTACCTCACCACACCCAGACTGATAGTCTCTAGTTTCTGATATGGTATCAGCCATACAACAATACAATAAAGACAGATAAATGAGAAGAAGAAGCTGGAAAGACAAAAACTACTACAAAATAAAAAATAGGAGTGGGAAAGTGCAGAAAGTAAAGTCCATAAATACCTAAATTCTGTAACTAATCGGGACACTCATTCTCGTGAGTGTGCTGTCCACTCAGGCCTTCCTGAGTGTACTCCTGCACGGCCAATAAAACCCTTGCTTTGCTTGCTATACTTTTCTTTCTCTCAAGCAAGACAAGAACTGAGGTTTCCTTGCTTCACTGGTAACAGATAGATCTGTGTGGAAAATAGATTTGGCACATTTGACTAATTTCTGTGATGAATTTGTGAAGTAAGAGTTCACATCAGGACAAGTATTAGCAAGAACACATTTTGCTTCACAGGTTTATGTTGATGGTCAATTCTCAATGTCATAGCAAAACCTGACACAAAGAAACTGGAAGAATTTTCTTTGTGATCTGTATCATTAATAAAATAAATGAGAATAGAAAAATTGAGATAGAGAATATATATACACATACATATATATACACACATATATACAGACATATATATACATACAGACATATATATACACACATATATATACACATACATATATATAGACATATATACATACATACAGATGTATATATACACATTCCAGTACACACACACACACACACACACACACACGTAGGACAAACCACTAGGTTTCCTTCTCATTAAAACACTTGGTGGGTTCAACTTTTAGTTTTTCAATCAAATAATATTCCAGACTTTTAATTACACATCAGATTGTTATCTAGAAAACCTAATTGATTGCAAGTATAAGGATTTGTTTTACATGGGAATAGCCACGCAGCATTGAGAAAAAAAGCCAATTAAGAAGCTACTGTTGGTCTTAGAAGTTAAAACACCCATATGTTCACTCCTAATTGTGTCCTGCTCTAAGTAACAAAGTCCACATGTCCACTTTCATTAATAAGTTGCAGGATAACCAAAGACAATTCAACTGTGTAATGAATTAGGCAGTTGCAACCCCAAAGTATGAATAGTCTTTAAGACAAAACTGATGCTATATGGCTTAGTCTGGTTTTTAAACTATGCAAATCTTTTTAGATTTCTTGAGAGTTTATTAGCATTATTTTGCACAGTGTCTGCCAAAATTAATCTAAATGTTATATTTTAGAAGATAGAATTTATTCTGCTTAATTTTTTATTCATATCCATCTCTAAAATCTGAGCAAAAAATAACATTTTTCAGTTAGAAGGGTACCTAAATGATTAACTTAAAAAAAAAACCCTCTCATTTTTCAAATGAAGTAACCCAAGATCATGCAAAACCATTTTGTCCTTCCACTGAAAGGAGAGAGAATAGCATTTCAATTTAATCTCTCCAAAATGTCTTCCGAGATTTTTGTTAGATGACATCCATTTGAATGTATCCACTCTCAAATTTTTTATAAGACTTCACAAACCATTTTTTCTGGACTTTCTAAGCTTAATAGTTTGTTAGCCAGTGGGTCTCATTGCCAAAGCTGAGTGCCTATAATCTAAGCACACTTTCTCTGCATGGGAGGTTTAGGTTTCTCTGTATTCCAGCACATCTTCATTCTTTCTCTTATCCTACTCAAATCTAAGATGTCAGAACACTTGACTCGTGCTTTCTGGTTAGAGGTTTGCATAAATGATGAAGATTCTCCGAGGCTGACGAATGCCACTTTGCACAACTCTGCTTGTCTCTATGCAATTGCAGTAAAAGCAATTGAAAGTACTTTTATTTGAAAGCCCTTCAACTGGGGGGGGGGGAGGAGGAAATACATTTACTCATTCAAGGCCCGTGTATTTTCCTGGGTAAAGCCTGCCTATAAAATTCGTCCTTTTATCCTTGGGTGGCTATTTCGAAAATATCTTTTGGCACTGCAACCCCTGAGTGATTTCTGCAACGGAAGATGTGAGCCATGATTCACAGACCTCCCATGAATCTTCCGTATCTCTTTTCCTCTTACCTGTAAAGACTGAAAGGCTGATTCATGCTTCTGTGTTTGAAGCATTCTTTTCCACAGAATGAAGAAGAACATTTGCATATTTTAGCAAAACTGCTGAGTTATTTTCATCATAGATGTTTAAGGAAGGAGTTGTTTACTAATATTGAAACAGCACACAGATCACATAGAACAGCTTAAACTGGTTTTGCTCCCTTAAAGCAGATGTAGGGGGTTAATATTATCCTTATTTTACAGAGATGGCACTGCAAATGTGCTATCTCTGTCTTCTAGATACACCTGGAACCAAAGTCTTACCCCTCCCCAAGGAGGCAAAGGATCAGGATCTGACCAGAACTTGAACACTGGAACCCTTTTAGCAAGAGTCTATTGGCCAGGGAGGTCCCCTGCAGAAAGAAGCCCCTTACGGTGAATGACCGAGTTCCAAGGTCTACTGGTTGAAACTTGTCCCACCAGCGCGTCAGCATGCCTGTTCTCCCTAACTCCTTAAAACACTACAATTGTGAGCCATACATTTATCCCTTCTCCTTACTTATGCTCTGCAAATAAAACAACTTAATTTTTCCACTGCAAAACTCAGCGTTGTGTTGGGCTCTGCTGTGTTTGTGCGTTTGGGGGACGGGGAAGGGGACAGAGTCTCCTCCTGGTCGGTTACAATATCTGCGTTATCAATGACTATGTTAAGGTAAAACAAATAAAAAAGCACTGTGAGTTTCTCTTATGAGAATCTTTTCTAATGCTCGACGAAATTCAAGGAAGGCTACTTTAATCTTCATCCGAGACATCAGCCAACTCAGTATAGCTGGCTTATAGGATCTGACAGGACCATCCTTCACAAATACAAGTCTTACTTTTCTGAATAAAACTAGAAGAAAAATGCAAATTAATGTTTGTTCTTTGCTAAATGTTGCTGTGTTTTGTATGTGTGTGGATATGTGTTTAAATCCTCACAGTCTCTGCCAGTCGTCAGAACTTTTAACCTGCCATATGACAGGTTCCCATATTTCTGTTTGTGGGTCAGCTTACATGCTCCTTACCTATAAAGAGGTTCCACTCTGTGTCCAGATCAGCTTGATTTGCCAGACAGCCCTTCATGACATTGAGGCAGTAGTTGTTGCAAGGTCTCACGGCGGGAAGTCCTCTACAGTATGGACAGTACAGCATCTTCATGAGAGCACGGATGCACCCTGGGGTCGGGCTGACCTGCACATTGATTTTAAAGAAAAGAAAATTGAAAATGAGAAGGATAAAAAAGAAAAAAAAAGACACAACTATTTTTTCTGCTTTTAAAAAAAAATGATGAAATGATTTTGGTGAACCTCCAGCTGGAGAACTGAGGGTTAAAGGAACCATCAGAAACTTAATCCTCTTTTTATGCTTGATCTTGAAGCCAGTAAGTTCTGTCAAGTACTTCTGTTTGGCATAGTAATAATCAATTTTCTTGAAATGTCCCCGTCAACATTTTGATATCTATGTCATTGTAATTCAGCCCTAAACCCAGACACTGTTTCATTGCAATAGAAAATGAAATGAGATAATGCATGTGAAAGCAATTTGCAAAGTTAAAAGCCCCATAAAAATGTAGGTATTATTAAAGTTTAATGTGACACCTTTAGAAAATTTTCCAACTGGTTATTTGACCCTGTTTCTAAAGGAGGTTGCCAGATATACTTCCTTTGTATATATCTTTTTTAAAAGGATCAATATCAACTTGTCTGGGATTGTGAGATCCAGGACTGCTTAGAAGCAATGGAACAGCCAAGGCATGAGCTTCAGGCCTCAGAAGCTTTGCAGTTCTGGAACTCTGTGGAACATGGATCCATTGTGGAATGAGGAGAAAACCTTGTGGTAATTCAGAAAGGCCATTAATCAACTCACAATGAAGTGCTGTTTGCCCTGAATAAGGAAAGCAGCCTGCTCCTCCCTGAGTTAATCAACTCTATACCATGTAGGCTTCTTTTAGGCTCATTGAAAATTCTGATTTGACTTCAAGTGGAAAGACTATTTAAAAGAGAATGGACCACCACTACCAACAAAAAAAAATACTGAAAGCTCTTTTTCATCATTAGACACAAACATTATTGTCTTATTCATTTGGTTGGTTCTATATAATTTTGGTTTTTAAGTGAACTAACTATATGTTGCCATTCTTGTGTTCCAGTTCTGAGAACAAGCCCAACTTGTACCATTTGGACCTCTTGAAGAGTTATAGTCTTATCAAATAGACCTGGATCCACAAATGACATCTACATATCCTGAACATTTAGAGCAAATCATAACACCTCTTCAAAGGTGAAACAATAAAAGGTATTTCCACATAAATGAAAACTTTCAACAACTTTAGCTAATCTCTGTCATTTTATCCTTTACTTAGAAATCATATCTGAAGTTTTTAATTCAAGGCTTTAGCTTTTGTAACATTTTCTTAACTTTATGTTGCATACGGACAAAGTCCCTAGTATGTTATTTCAGTGAATGAAGAGTATATTTATTTATTTAGGCACTGAAATTTATAATTATACTTTTTTGTTTGTTTTGCACTTTTTTCAAAATTTTATAAAAATTTTTTAACATACAGAAAAGTTCAAAGGTTTTCATAATGAACACCCATATTCCCATTCCTAGATTTGACATTTAATATTTTCTACACTTATTTATTTACACATCTAACCATCCTTCTATCCATCCATTAATCTATCTTATTTATTACTCATTTCATAGTAATATCTTTTTGATTTTTACTTTTCCTAGGAATTTAATATTGGCTTTAATAAAGTAGAATTAACATGATTAACACTAGAAAGTTAATGCATTAAGTATTACAAGTCAAATAATGAAGTAAAATGTAATTGACATGTCTTTATAAAAATATTTAGAGATCGCTTTAATGCCATTAATTCTAAAATTTATTTTACAACAACAAAACAAAAACAAAAAGGGAAAACAAAAGTAAGGAGTCTAGTGACTTTTCTTTTGAACACATATCAGTGCCACTGTATCATCTTCTTAAGAAAGTTATTGTTTTGAAAATGCCAAATTATATCCACAATTGAGTAGTAGTATTTTAAAATTTTCTTGTATCTACATGTATCCTAAGCAGTTAACATCAAATAGGAAAGTACTCTGTATTCTCTGAACAGAATCAATATGGAATTTCAAATTCTTATACATATGATTTATTTGGCAGGGTTTCAGTCCTATGAAACTTTGTCCTCAGAATTTTGTTTTCCTTAGCTTTCCAGCTTTGCTCTTGACCCGGATGTCTTTCTCCAGAGACCTAACGATTTTCATGAGTTGGCTAAATAATGTCTTCCTTTGACTCTGTTGGATTTTTGGTTTTCACACTGTTGGTATTATATAGTAGCTTTGCTACTTCTCACTCAGTATGACAGTATAAAACCTGGAGCAGCAGTCAATACTGGGGATGCAAATTTGAGATACCTTGTAGAGTGTGTTCTCTTTTTCTGGTCATTATAACCTACATTGCACTGTAAAACATGCACATCATTATAAGGTGTTATGATTGTGACTGGGGTGCTCAATAAGTGCTTTTGAATTAAACTATTGTGTTTCCCAATTTCTTGGCCACATTGATATTGAAAGGAAAAAAAAACCAAGATAGTTTTTTACATCTAACATTCTGTTGTTGCTTTTTAACTTTGTTTTCAAAGGTTATTGACTGCTTTAATTTCAAAGCTTTGCTTTTTTATTTGTTATTATTTTATTGTACTGAAACCAGGACAGTTTTCTCAGTCTGACATTTAAGAAGCATCTCCAATCAGGGTAAGCAACCAACAGAGAAAATCGAACAGCCTTAATAACATAAAATAACAATGTTGTTCAAGTTAAATGTGGTTCTCTCAGTAGTTTGGAAATGACATCCTTTCTGGTTAAATAAAGGACATTTGGAGAAGGAAATGGAGAGTGGAGGATCAAAGTTGAAGCTTTTGTGTTCACAGACCATATTTTTTGAATTGACAAAACTGCATGCTTGAATTAAAATTTTAAATATCACTAGTTCAAACTGAAGACTTTCAGAAGTTTCTAAAAAGAAGGTTGTTTTAAGTGCCAAATGTGTGAAGGGATATTTCTTTTTTAAAGTGTTTAATAGGGTTTTAGAATTATGTTATATCTAATTTTAAAATATCTTTTATTGCCCTGGCCAGTTGGCTCAGTGGTAGAGCATCGGCCTAGCGTGCAGAGGACCCGGGTTTGATTCCCGGCCAGGGCACACAGGAGAAGCGCCCATTTGCTTCTCCACCCCTCCGCCGCACTTTCCTCTCTGTCTCTCTCTTCCCCTCCCGCAGCCAAGGCTCCACTGGAGCAAAGATGGCCCGGGCGCTGGGGATGGCTCTGTGGCCTCTGCCCCAGGCGCTAGAGTGGCTCTGGTCGCAATATGGCGACGCCCCGGAGGGGCAGAGCATCGCCCCCTGGTGGGCAGAGCATCGCCCCTGGTGGGCATGCCGGGTGGATCCCGGTCGGGTGCATGCGGGAGTCTGTCTGACTGTCTCTCCCCGTTTCCAGCTTCAGAAAAATGAAAAAAAAAATAAATATAAAAAAATAAAATATCTTTTATTTTGAAATTGTTATAGACTCATAAGTTGCAAAAATATTAGACTTCTGGGTACCCCCCACTCATCTTTCCTCAATGGTAACATGTCATGTGGCTTCAGTACATCACAACGAGGATTCCTTTATAAGTATGTGTGTGTGTGTACATATCTCTGCAATGTTATCCCATGTATAGATTTTTGGAATATCACCATAATCAACATACCAAAGTTCTCCATCATCAGAAAAACACTCCCTTGTGCTACCTCCACCAAATCTGCTGTCCTGTCACCCGGAAATCTATTGCCACCGATCTCTTTTCACTTCTATGATTTTGTCATTTCAAGAATGTTATTTAAATGGAATGATGTAGTATGTAATCTTCTTAGGTTCATTTTTTTTTAACTGAACATAATACTCTCGGTGTCCATCCTTAGTTGTTGGATGTATTAATAGTCCATTTCTTTTTATTACTGAGTAGTATTCCACAATTTGGATGTACCAGAATTTGTTCAACTATGCATTCTTTGCTATTGGGAATAGTACTTTGCTATTAGGAATAAAGCTTCTACGAGCATTCATGTGCAAGTTTTCACACAAACACAAGACTTCATTTCCCTGGGATAAATGCTCATGCGAACATTAGATGAGTCAAATAGTTAGTGCATGTATAGTTTTTACAGAAACTGCTAAACTATTTTCCAGATTAGTTGTAGCATTTTACATTTCCACCTATGATGTGTGAGAGATCCAGTTTTTCCCACATAATTGTCAGTATTTGACCTTATCACTTTTTTTTTTAATTTTAGTTATTTTAATAGGTGTGGTATTTACTTTTAAATTTATGGTGCATTTTTTCTGATTGATATCCATACCTGTACTCTGGCCATAATGGGTTATAAATAAATATTGATCAATAGTTATTAAAGCACTGATCTTTGGATAATAGACAACATTAAAAACTAAACAATTCTGAAAGAGGAACTAAAACTGAAAATTGTCAATATCAAAATAAAATAGTTCTAAAACCTCACACTTAAAATTTAGAAGACTACTTATCAAACACATGTTGTCACAAATTTGTACATTTAGTGGAATATTAGAAAATTTTTTCTACTGAAGAATATTGTGTACATTTAGCAACAATAAAAAGTACAATAATCTTGAGAAACAAAATGTATTTTTTCAAGTTGGTGACATAGATATTTTACTATTTTTAAAAAATGTAGCTACAGCTTCCTCGATATTCAAAGGATAGTGGGAAATAAACTTTTACATGTTATCCTTCACCAGTAGTAATCATTTGTCAAGAATTCACAATATTATGGGGAATAAAAAAAAATAGTCAATAGTTCTTACTCTGATATCTACATTGGAAAGATTGAAAGAAGTTAGTGAGCCAGTCAAGTAAGACTTCAATATAATATACTTGCATCTTGGATTTAGTCCTTCTGTTAATTTCTTCTGATGCTGTTTGTGTATAATGAATGACTTATAAATTATAATTTTTATAGTTGATATTATAATTGACTAGTTTTGAGAAATATTAATAAAATTTTAAAAATAATATAATTTATAACTAAGGTTCCTTGTAAAATACCTGAAAAGTAAATAAAATAACATAAAAATAATTGAGCTCATAGTTTGTACTTTGTGAGCTTCTTTGTTGTTATTTGTGGGTTTTTTTAAGGCTTTAGCAAGATATATTAAAACATGGTGAGGAATAAAAAAGAGCCTTTAATAAAGCTGCATTGGGCAATAGCACTAAGAATTATCTACTTGGCTAGCTAATTGTGTCAGGATGTTATAGCAAATAATTTTTATGTTATCTAAATGTGATTTGAGGCATAGCATATCCTTAACCATACAACAACAGTTTATTGCAGGTCTTTAATATATTTAATTTTCTGTAACTGGAGCAACATTTATGAATTGGTCCTCACATTAGCAGTTCCTGATAGTGGTCAATGTAAAATAAGACTGTCTCTTAAAAGATTTTTAAAAAGCAAGAAAACATGTGAAAGTTATAATATCATATGTATACACAATGAAAATAAATATGCCCAGCAAGTGCTTTTTTCCTGTGGAAATAATATAGCCAAATTAATAAAGTATACATATCTGTTTTTTGCTCCCAGAAAAAAAAATGTTAAACATAAGAAAAAAATTTTTTTTAAAGTTTATTCATTTTAGAGAGAAGAGACAGAGAGAGAGAAGAGGAGGAGCAGAAAGCATCAACTCACATATGTGCCTTTACCAGGCAAGCCCAGGGTTTTGAACCGGTGACCTCAGCATTCCAGGTCGATGGTTTATCCACTGCACCACCGCAGGTCAGGCATAAGTGAATTCTTTAATTAATATAAATTCAAAATGTGTGTCTTTAAGCAGGAGTCAATGCCATTCTCTATACTTTCTACTATGTAGTCATATTAATAGATATAGTCATATTAATAGATATAGTCATATTAATATATATTATTATTATATAATATATAGTCATTTCAATATACCATCAGATTCTGAAGTGTCTTTTAAATCTCTCAAAAATGATTAAATTATATTTAAAATAGCTTTTTTGTTAAGTAATTTTAATTATATTTCTTTGACAACCACTAACCTGTATTAGGCTTTGTAGTAAGTCCCTGAGAACTTAAATTTGTTTCTTTATTCTCTCATGCAGTTTTCATTCATTCAACATTTATGAGGCTGAATATACAGACCTTGGACAAGCATTGGAAAACTTGCAATACATTTATTTTCAGATTATTTTAGGGAAGAAATTATTGTCTTTGGTTAAGTGCAGTGTAAAGTAAACTCATATGAGGGCATTTAGCTCCAAATTAGGAAGTAGATGCTGACAGAAATGGCTTCTGACAGGAGTCATATAACAGATGTCTGTGAGATAAGAATGGGAGATGAGTGACATCACAGAAAAAAACAAGTAGGAAATACCAAGAATCAGTCCTACTGAAGTAACCATTAGACTAGTAAAAAAATAAATAAAAAAAAGACAGAGTCAACTTTTTTCTAAAATCTTACAAAAAGCAAAACAAAACAGCCTAACCAAGCAGTGGCACAGGGAATAGAATGTCAGACTGGGATACAGAGGACACAGGTTTGAAACCCTGAGGTCACCGCCTGAGCACGGGCTCATTTGGCTTGAGCATGGGGGTAACTGGCTTGAGTGTGGGATCATAGAAATGATCCCATGGTCACTGTCTTGAGCCCAAAGGTCGCTGGCTTGAACACGGGGTCACTTGCTCTGCTGTAGCCCTCCAGTAAAGGCACTTATGAGAAAGCAATCAATGAACAACTAAGATGCTACAACAAAGAATTGATGCTTCTTATCTCTCTCCCTTCCTGTCTGTCTGTCCCTATTTGTTTCTCTCTCTGTCTCTTTTTCTCTGTCTCTATCACAAAAAACAAAAACAAAAGCAAAACAAAACAAAAAACAAAAACCAGCAACTAAAGGGATGTTTAATAAAGAAAATATGATAAATTTAAGTAAGAAAGCATTATTATAATTCAAGTCTCAAGAGATTTTAAAAGATTGTCATCATACTAAGTTTTCTCTGAACTACAATGAAACGACACTACAAATTAATATCAGAAAAAAGCTAGAAAATTCACAGATATATGGAAATTAAATCACACATGCTCTACCACAACAAGTTAAAGAAGTAATCACTAGAAAAATTAGAAAATATATAGCTGACTAAAAATGAAAAAAAAACAGCATACATAAACTGAGAGCCATAGATACCTATATTAAAAAAGAATATCTCAAATAAACTACCTAATGTTATACCTTAAGAAACCACAGCAAACTAAAACCAGATTTAGCAAAAGGAAGAAAATAATAAGAACAAATGAGGACAAACATAACTCTGGTTTTATTTTCCTTCTTTTTCTATTTTCTTAAGGTATAAAGTTAGGTTATTGATTTGAGATCTTTCTTCTCCCAGAAGCTGGGAGAAAGCATGAGATAGTCTCTCTCGGAGCTTCAGAAGAATCAATTTTGTTGAGACCTTGATCTCAGACTTCTAGCCTCCTTAACTGTTAGAGAATAAATTTCTGTTTTTTAAAGCACTTAGTTTGTGGTAATATGTTATTGTAGCCTTAAAAAACTAATATGTACACCAACAAATTAGATAATGTTGATGAAATGAACAAATTCCTAGAAACTAGCAATCTACCAAGACTGAATCAAGACAAAACAGTAAATATGATAAGACCACCAATAATGAGATTGAACTGGTAACCAAATGCCTCCCAACAAAGAAAAATACAAACACTTAGAGTTAATAGAAAATCTCTCCAAAAAATAGAAGATGGGGAAATAGTTCTTAAGTCATTTTAAGAGATCAGCATTAACTGATACCAAAGCCAGATAAAGACATAATAAGGAAAAAATGCTAAGACCAATAACAAAATATAGAAGAAAAGAATCTTTAGAAACATTTTAGCAAATGGGATCCAGCAGCTTATTAAAACATTATATACCATTTCCAAGTAGAATTTATCCCAAGAATGTAAAGATGATTCAACATAAGAATATCAATCAATATAATACACCATATTCATAGAACAAAGGAACAAAAACCACATGAACATTTAAACTGATGCAAAAAAAGCTTTTTGACAAAATCCAACACTTTCATAATAAATAATACAGAAAACTAAGAATAGAAGGGAACTTCTAAACATGATAAAAAAGCATTTGTGAAAAGCCTAAAGCTGACATTATACTCAATGGTGAAAGACTGAAAATTTTCCCTTAAGATCAGGAACAAGACAAGGAGGCCTTCTTTAAAAGTGCTATTCAAAATTGTACTGAAATTTTTGAGTAATTACGCAAAAATAAAAAAGAAATGGCCTAACCAGGCAGTGGCACAGTAGATAGAGCATTGGACTGGAATGCAGAGGACCCAGGTTCAAAACCCCGAGGTTGCCAGTTTGAGCACAGGCTCATCTGGTTTGAGCAAGGATCACCAGCTTGAACCCAGGGTCGCTTGTTTGAGCAAAGGGTCACTCGGTATGCTGTAGCACCCCCTCAAATCAAGGCACATATGGGAAAGCAATCAATGAACAACTAGGGTGCCACAACAAAGATTTAATGCTTCTTATCTCTCTCCCTTCCTGCCTGTCTATCCCTATCTGTCCCTCTCTCTGTCTCTGTCACACACATACACACACACAATGGAAGGTGCTTATATTTGAAAAAAAAAATAATTAAAACTACCTTTATTCACAGATAGCATGATCTCATATATAGAAAACCCCAAAGCACTCACCAAAAACACTCTCAGCATAGGTATAGAATTTTAGTCACACAGGTTCAAAAAGTTCTAGAGATTTTCTGAATAACAATGTACATATATTTTACTAATGTACTAAAGACTTAAAAACTTAAGAGGGTAGATCTCATGGTTTTATAATAATAATAATAAATAAACTAAATAATAATAGACATATATATTATCAAAGTAGAATTGAAAGATCAGAAACACAATAAACACATATATTTAGGGCCAACTGATTTTCTCAAGAGTATAAATATCTATGAGAAAAGCATAAACATTATCTTCAACACATAGTATTGAGACAATTGGATATCCTGATATAAAAATAATAAAGATGGGCCTTACTTCATACCATGCTCAAAAATGATTCAAAATAGATCAATGGCCTAAATATAAGAACAAAACCTATAAAACTCTTGGAAGAAAATACGGGTGAATTTTTATGACCTTGGATTTCTAAGTATGACACCAAAAGAAGAAGAGATAAGCTGAACTTCATCAAAATTAAAAAATTCTGTTCATCATATTAAGAATATGAAAAGACAACCTGCAAATATGTAGAAGAAAATATTTGCAAATCATATGTCTAATGACAGAATATATACAGAACTCCTACAATTCAACAACAAAACCAGACAACTGAATTTAAAAGCAATGGCAAAAGATGAATAAATATTTCTCCAAAGATATATGCAAATAGATTATGAGCCCATGAAAACATGCTTAACATCATAAACCACTGCAGAATGCAAATCAGAATGAGATATCACTCACACCCCTAAGATGGGTATAATAAGAAAGACAATACCAAGTGTTGATGTGGATGTGGAGTAATTGAAACCCTTGTTAATTGCTGATGGGAATGTACAATCTAAAGGCATTCACATTGAAAACATGAATCTACTCTATGACCCAAGAATTCTACTCCTAGCATATACTTAAGAAAACTAAAAATATATATCACACAAAACTTATACATAAATGTTTAAAGAAGCACCATTCATAATGGTTCAACAACTGAAAACAATTCAAAATGTTGTATCAAAGGATGAATGGATTAACTAAATGTTCCATACAATGAAATATTATTTGATACAAAATGTATCATAGATGAATTTTAAAACATTATGCTACACGACAGAAGCCCATCACAGAAGACTATGTGTTATATGAATCCCTTTATAAATTATGTCCAGAATAGACAAATCCATAGAGACAGACTACATTCATAGTTGTCAGGAGCTGGGATGAGGAAATGAGAAAACAAAGGTGGAGGATGGAAAATGATTGCTAATAGGCACGAGCATTCTTTTTGTGTGATTCTAAAATTAGATTATAAAAACAGTAATGGTTGCCCAACACTGTATTTAAATATACTAAATATCACTGACATCTACACTTTAGTGAATTTTATGGTATATAAAATATATCAAAGTTGTTTAAAAAGAGTAAAGTACCTTTAACAAATAAATTCTTACTACTATATTTGTAACTTTTAGAGAAATTTTAGAACTAAAGATACAATTTTAATTACCAACCAGAAGCTATATTTAGCCATGTTGTTATACAAAATACAGTGATATATTAACCTTAAATTACATGATACCATCAGTTTAATGTGTGTGACCTGAATAATAATATTATATTTTCTCCTGATGGTCACCTATTATTATTTCAACTGTTGCTTAACGGTGTCTTGGTGAAGATAAATTTCCATGCATACAAACAAAATCTTTGGGCCTTTGGAAGTTGATTGAATATCTGAAGACCTATACATGTCGATTAATGTGTATGGTCTAATACTATCTTCTCTCCATCTTGTATCATTGAAAGAGAATATGAACAATACAGGAGACAATTATGAGTTACAAATCAGAGCCTGAAGAAAAAGTGTTATCTATAAGAATGACAAATGTTTATACCACTGTAAAAAAACAATTCAGCCTATTTTTTTTAAATGTGTATATTTAATTACAAACTCCCCCCAAAAAGCATAAGGCTGACGAAGCATTTGAAAACCATGATATGACTGAACTTGTTGGGTTTGGGAGAAAGGAATAGACAGAATTTATATGACTAAAAACCATAACGGCTGAAATTCCAGAATCAAGTTTAAGTAATATCAATGCTATGAAACACTTAAAAACAAAACCAAGACATGTAAATCGAGGAGAGCTAGATCTACGTCAGTTCTTGCCATTTCTGTTAGTTCTTGTTAGATTTTGTCACAAATTCAATGTTACTTAGATCTAGTTTCTGTATTTAATTTCATTCCTTAAAACATAAATAATGAAAATTAGTGAATGTATGGTTTTACTCACTTGATAGGCTAGGATACTTCTAAATAGTACTTACTTAATACATACATATGCATACACACAACCACACAGAATGGATATTTTTCATCATCAGAATGAAACATCTCTTTCTATTAGTTAAACATTTTCACAGGGCTTCCTAATATGTTTATCCAAAAGAGCACAACACCATTTTAATTTTACCTTGCACTATCATTATGAGGTCTTGGTGATGATGACTTTTACTTAGGCAGTCTGCTTGACATTCTGAAATTTACCCAAATGTAAATTTTCAAAATGTAAACACAAAATGTAAAATAAGATTCCTAAGTGTCTCATGAGGGAACAGTTGTCTTCTCCAGTTAGAAAGAAACCTTTTAATGACTTTAAATATGAGTCATCGATGTGGTAATCCACTTTGGTGAAAGTTATGAATTTCAAGACCCTGTTGACTAGTACTAACATATTTATAATGTATCTCCTTTAGAATATACACAATCTGCTTTTAAAATAAGGGGATATGACATTATCAAGAATGTAAAATCCATTCAATCATTTACTCAGGAAAATGTATAAGTTTAAATACCTACTAGAAAGAGGTGGCATATGGTGGGAGATGAATAATACTAAAATATATCTGATACACACAGGAAAAGAGACATAAATCATTTTGTGGTATTTGATAATTTTTGATGCAAAACACATGAGTATGAAATTTATGTTAATTTTGTCTACCTTCTATCAATCTACTGATATCTATCAATGGTTTTCTTTGAACCCCAGGAACACACTATGTCTTTCTGTAATTTTAATTAGAATTAGTCATTCTAATTCCTAATAAACCTGCATGAGAATCCCCTGGCTCAAAGCATCAATGTGTTTTCATGAAAAATTCTCATTCTTCCCTTTCATCCTGCAAAGTACCAGATAGAACTTTTTCTGAAAAAGTCCTAAGTTAGAAGAAAAGGAACAATGGCAACACGAACCATAAGGGAGATTGATTACATAACACAGCAGCTGGCTGACAAGTGAGCCATAGACTGTCATCAGTAAAAAAGAAAACATTACTTGGAAATTTTTATGGGAAAATTTGATTGGTAAGAAATCCTCTAAGACAGGACAGCAGTGACTCTGTCCTTTGAGAAATAACATTAATATGGGACCAAAAAACTAAGATGGAGATATATGAGAGGGAAAAAGACAGCACTGCACCAAGAAAAAAGTCTTTTTCCTTCTTCCATTAGTGGAAGAGAAAGCTGTGAGTGTATTTATTCTTAAGCCCATTCACTAAATCTTTAACAAGCATCACTATGTATTACCACCACACAAGGTGCTGTAATGAATATGAAAGGTAGACTCAGAGCTGAGAAAGGACAGGTAAGAATTTCCTGGGGTTCAAATGAATGTCCAAGAAATGGAGTTGGTGAAATCCCCATTTTCACTAAAATGGACCAGCTGGAAGGTCTATTTTCAACAGAACAGGAAAAACACAAAGAGAGAAAAGGAGAAACACAAAATGAAATATTAGGAACATGAAAAATTCAGCAACTTTGGACTATTTACTGATTTAATTTTTCTGTTATTGTTATTTTATCTTAACCAAACATCTTCTAAGGACAACTTGATAAGAATCTATACAGGATTACTGGGCATATGACAGCTTTCAGGATTTTAAATATTTCCAAGAGTTCTGGGAATGGGTGAAGGAGAGGAGACTATATCAACAAAAGCAAAACTCCATTAAATGAATCATGGGAGTATTTGTATCAAGAGTGATACAGAAAAAAAATGTTTCTAAGTTTTTCTGTCAAGGCAGTTTAAAACATTGTTCTCTAAATGATGCAGGGACACTTGAATAATTCTTCAGTCTCAAAAGTTTTACTTTAATGGATGAAACTAATGTGTTAATTGTGGTATATTTGATATAGAAATAAGCAATACTATTTTACAGATAACTTAAAAAGAATGATGGCAATGTAAGAAGTAACTAAGCTTTTCACTCATCTCATTTAATGTTTCTATATTGTTTTCCCCAAAAGAAGCCCTCCCAATTCCATTGCCTGAACAAACCTGTCCTTCTTGATGGGTTTTAGTAAAAGGAAGGTATTCTGAAAAAGTTAAATAATATTTCATTGCACATTATGATAATTTAGTGATAAATATAATTTCATATGGTTGATTACTATACTGTATTGGGGATTTTATATACAAAACTTTAGGACCATTTGTGGGGGTTTAAGACTGAATGATTTTATTCATTTCTATTGTAGCCACTGAGGACTTATTAGGAGTATTTGCTCCATAATACCATTTCTAATAAAAAATTCTATTAGACTCATGTTATTTCAATTAATGGTGCAAATTCCAGAAATGTCATCCAACATTATTTCTTATAGAGTAGGTATTCGGGTTATGACAGTCTTGACATAACATGTTTCAAGTTTATGATGCTCACTTCTATAAAAAATTTAAAAAATGGAGATGTGAGTGTTTTGGCTTACACCATTAGTGTCGTACTTATGGACTTATGAGGGCAAACTAGTTTGGAAGAGAAGTCATCAACTTTATAGACTAGCCTGAAACAATTCTTTAAGAAGACAGAGAGGCCTGCAATAGATCCTGTACCCTCTATACCAGCTGGTTCGAGAGATGAAACAATTGTAGTGCAGGCAGAATCATTGCCAGTGTCTCCTGCATGTTCCTTAGGTGATCCTGATTCACCTGACCCAGTATCTCCAGCATCTTCTGCAGGTTCTCCTGCCTCTCCAGCTCCCTCCTTCCAAGAGGTCACTCTCTCCCACTTTGCAATGCCACTCCCAGTGTGCAAGCCAACCATAGAAATAAAGGTAAGGTATTTTATTTTTACACTAATTTTTTATCATTTTTTTCTGTTACTACATACAGTACAATGTACAATATAGTATATTTATGTCCTTTTCCTTTTTCTGTGGCATAGTTGTGTTTTTATGTTGTAGATTATGATTTTTACAACTGTGTTAGAATAGGTAGGTGACTTAGGCTAGGGTGTCTTTCAACCTTTTTTTTCACCAATATTCAGGTTATGTCACTGTCATAGGAACGGAACTATGTCGTAAACCAAGGAATGATTTAAAAATAATTTTATAACTGCTGATTAAGTTTTATGTCAAAGCTGAAATGAAAATATTAAGTATAATTTTTCTGAAATATTAGATTTCCCACATTGTCCTAGGTCCTTCAGATAACTATATATATATATATATATATATATATATATATATATCCTTCAGATAACTTAACTTTAAGATATATATATATATCTTACATATATATATATAATTTATGAATGTTATCAAGGAGTATTTTGTGCTTAAATGCTAATATTACATAGTTTACATGTTGTTGTAAATATATATAAATATCTAGCATCAAATTGATTAGTTTATTGCTTATTACCCTGGAAGTGCTAACGCCTAAAGAAACTCCTCCACCCCAAGAGAGAGACAGAACAGATGCTATCAACTATGTAATATGATTTGGAACATACTAATTTATCTAATTCATTTAGTATTTACTGCTTTGTGACCAACCTGGATCAGCTACCAAGTAAATGGTACGGAGTAAACAGAAGTATTCTTCACTCCAAGGAGCATTCAAGTTCTTAAAGTTAAGATATATAAGCAAATAAACAAATACTTTTATTTTTATAAATAAAAAGAGCAGAGTTGTGAAGAATAACATAAGGATACTACATAAAACTTAAAATATAGAGGTAAGAAATGGCTTTTCTCAGGAGATATTAGAATTAGAACTATAGGTATGAAAAAGTCAACATATCAAGTGTAAAGAAGTCATCTCCCTATTCCTATGTTGGCATAGTTCCTTCCAATCATATATGTATATGTGTGTATGTATGTGAGAGAGAGTTACAGTTTAGAACATCTTTCAATATTCTGCTTTTTTCTCTCCACTCAGCATATCAAGAGCAATTTCTCATTTCATATTTTTTCATAAATATATGATATTTAGTGGGATTATCTCATAGAGCTCTCTTTATTTTACCAAATGATTTAGAACAACTCTTTCCATTGTTCCATAATTATGAATAACACTTTGAAGAATACCTTAACTTTTGAATATTTGTATTTCAAATTATTCTTTACAATAGATTCCTAGAAAAGAAATTACAGGAAAAAGAATATAAACATACAGTATCTGACACATATTGCAATTTGTATAGATAATTATCTTATGTATTCTTATTAAAATTGTTATAATTTTAAATTTTTAATGAAAAATTTTAACATAAAAAAACTGAATTATCTCCCTAATCACATATGCGGAATGCATTGGCAATTAAACTTGGTGCATGTTATAAGTTATTCTTTTAGGACAGTGTCTTAAGCTTTGGTAACTTGAAAGAATTAATTTAGCATCTCGAGGCACCCTACTTTGTTAATGGAGAAAAGCTTGAATATAACAAAAAAAAAATGGATTTTTACTATATCTTTTGGTCAGCATTTTCATTACCTTTGGCCCTCTAATAGTAATCTCTATATAAGTAAAGAAATATTAAATGTACTAATATACTTAGTAAGAACAATTGATATTTTCAAGTCCTTCTTGAAGGGAGTTTTAGGGTTTCTTTTCTAAAGTTTTATTGACATTCATTTTTAAACTTTTTCTCCCAGATTTCATCAAGATAGTCACAGTAGCATAATGTGTTTGACTAACAAAAAATACATTTTTTCTTATAACATACACAGATTATTTGACCTTCAATTTTGGTTTGTTTTTGCAGCCGTTGAAGATATTTTCAGTGATTCAAATGTTATTTGTTTACTATGCTATCAGGAGAATAAAATGAGAAGAGTATAATCTATAGAGCCTGATTTCATCTGAAATTTTCTATCAAAATATGTAATAACTATAACAACCATGTCAAATGAATTTCCATGCTTTCAATCATGAATAGGTGGTAACAGGTGCTGAATTTTAGCTGTCAACATCTTGTAGATCTAGACCAGAAAAAAGATACTTTCTTCTCCATCACTCTTCATGAATCTCAGATGGTCTTTCCGAGCCCCACATTCATTGACACCCACAGATGATACATCTCATGCCACCATCCTGTTTCTATATAGAAATAATAGTCTCTGTTCTCCTACCTAGTGGGCCCTAAATAGGATACCTAAAGCCTTTTCAAGTGATACCTGAGTAGAGACAGTTATAAGCGACCATTCACACATCTTCAACCTTTACATGAGTTATTTCCTAAAAAATATTTGCCAAGACTAAACCTACTGTCTAAGTTATCTCTTCCATATCCACTTCTCAAAAGTTACAAAAAGACACTCTTCACATCTGCCCCTAAATGTATCATGGTGCATGATGCCATGATATTAAGTACCTGAGAACCAGAAATAAGGATGGGATGCTAGGAACGATTCAAAATATTATTCATATAGAGAATCAAATTGTTCTAATGCCTAGGTAACAGATCCTTTAAAAAGCAGAGAGGTTTTTTTTGCTTCTAAAAAAACTGAAAGGGGACCTAATCAAACTTTCTGCTGCCAGATTATTAAAAATAAGTTTTGAAGATAGCTACTGTGTTATTTTTGGCCTAAATCTTGGAAGAAGTTCAAAGATTTGAGTGACTTTAACCTATGGACATACGCTTTATGCCTAGCTAACAATTTATCTGAATAATGTTGCTCCACGCATACTCCATAACAATAGAAAGGAGTGAAAAGGATGCAGAACTATTCTCTATATAAAAGTTCATTCGAAGAATTATGAATCACTTAGAGTGGGGAGAGGAAATCCCACTATTTTATTAGAGAAGAATTTGCAACAAAAATTAATTTTTAAACCTTAATTATCAAAGAATATATAATATTTGTGTTGTTTTGATCAATTTAGTACCAAAAATTATTGTAATGTTATATAAATCTAGAAGAAAATGTTAGCATTTATAAGTCCATCATATTATGGACATATTTTTTTTATTAAGTGAGAGGTGGGGAGGCAGAGAGACAGATACCCACATGCGCCCCAACCAGGATCCACCCAGCAAGTCCATGATGGGGTATACTTTGCCTATCTGGGGCCATAGCTCCATTGCTCAGCAACTGAGTTACTTTAGCACTTGAGGTGAGGCCATGGTGCCATCCTTAGTGTCCAAGGTTAAGTTGTTCAAACCAATTGAGTCATGGTTGTGGTAGCAGAAGAAAGAGAGAGAGAGAGAGAGAGAGAGAGAGAGAGAGAATTGGGGGCAGGGGTGGAGAGCAGATGGTTATTTCTCTTGTGTGCCTTGACTAGGAGTTGAACTCAAGATATAGACAGGCTGAGCCAATGCTCTACCACTGAGCCAAATGGCCAGGACCTGGACATTTTTTAAAAATTAATATTTACTTTATATATATATATAATATATATAATATATATATAATATATATATATATATTTGTCCTTGAAATAATAGGGTTTTTATTAAATTTCTAAGACATTAATTTGAATTGTATTAGCATAAATTTCTGTGAGGGAATTAGAATGAAAACACAAATTCAGAAGAAAGATAAACACCTGTGAGAGTAAATGCATCATGAGACATACTAATGATCTCTGCCCTTGAAATTTCAACAAATTAAACAACTATAATGCAGCAAAGAAACCCCAGCTGAACACACAGGCACATCTGAAGGATCCATGCACTGAATGGACTAAAGGTAGGATGGGGTGAACAAGAGGGTGGAAGATAAAACACACTCATGTTGGGCTTTGAAAGTAAGACAAACCTGGTGTGACTGGGTGTTTTTTTTCTCTGTTGGAGTACAGGGAGGAGGGGATCTTGGGTTCTCTGAATTTTGTCTGAGAGATAAACCAAAGCGGCCAGAGCACAGGGTCACAGCCAGTGTTTTCATGGTCTGCCTGCAGCCTGCACTCAGCAGAGACAGAGAAAACTAATGTGCAGCACCCCAGCCTCCCAGATCCCATCTCCTTCACCTTGCAGTACCGAGAGTGGCAGAGACAAACACTACAGTTAGTGCTCCAGAGTCACTCTGTCCCTGAAGAACAGAGGTGGTCCATGTCAGGTCCCCAAGTCTGTTGAGACATGAGAAGGAGAGCCTCGTAGCCTGAGATCACCATTTCTATAACTGTAAAGCCTGAAAGCTGAAGTTGTAAAGCCCTCAAAACAATTTATGAATTTGACCTCAAAGGCAAGGGAAGTAAATGTAAAATAAATAAATGGAACTATAATAAACTAAAAAGCTTCTGCACAGCAAAAGAAACTGACAAAAAACCAAATAGACAACTTAATGGGAGATGATATCTGCAAACAACAGCTACAATAAAGGGTTATTATCCAAAATATATAAAGAACTCACAAAGCTCAGCAACAAGCAAGCAAACAATCCTATTAAAAAATGGGGAGAGGACCCAAACAGACATTTCTTTAAGTGGACATACAAATGGCCAACAGATATGTGAAAAGATGCTCATCTTCACTAGCTATTAGAGAAATGCAAATCAAAACTGCAATGAGATATCATCTCACACTTGTGAGTTTGGCTGTTATCGACAAGACAGGTAATAACAAGTGTTGGAGAGGCTGTGGAAAAAAGGAACCTTCATTCACTGCTGGTGGAAATGCAAACTAGTACAACCACTATGGAGGAAAGTATAGTGGTCCCTTAAAAAATTAAGAATAGAACTACCATATGACCCAGCAATCCCTCTACTGGGTATCTACCCCAAAAAACTAAAAAATGTTGGTATGTAAAGACACATGCAGCCCCATGTTCATCACAGCATTATTCACAGTGGCCAAGACATGGAAACAACCAAAGTGTCACTCAACAGAGAATTGGATAAAGAAGTAGTAGTCTATATATACAATGGAATATTATTCAGCCATAAGAAATGATGAGACTGGACCTGAACATGACAGTGGGGTAGGCAGACACACAGAATCCCAGCTCACACAACCGAACTGGATGATAAACTAATTTATGAACAATCAGCATGAAAAACCAAATCTGGACTACAAGAACAGCTTTCAAAAACCAAGGAGCAAAGAAGAAGCCACAACAAACCTGGAAAGGAGCACCTGAATCTCCCCTGCTTACAGGAACAGAGGGGGCCAGTGAGGCTGGGCTCTCACTCCAAGGAAAAGAGCAGTAAATACTGCTCACAGCCAATTGCCTGGTGACCAGGGAACGAGGTGTGTTCAAAGGATCTGCTTGCCTTCCAAAAAGAAAGGAGAGACAGAGAGATGGATGGAGAGGGGGAGAGGAATATAGGTAATGACCTGAAAAGCTGACTCATTCAGTGCTGGAGGCAGCCATAACTGGGGGAGGGGCTGATCCTTCCACAAAGCAAAATACAAAAATACTTCCAGGTCACAGAGATACAGACATTTCTTCAGCTCCAATCAGTGCAACAAGACACAGCTGAAAACAAGAAGTGGGGAGGAGGGGCAGTAACTCAGGTCTCCATGGAGATCTGAGATACACCTCCCTCTACTGAAGCTGAGAAAGCAACCTGCTCCCAGAGAGATTAAATGGCAGAAGAGGACTTGAGAGCCTCAGGTCACACCCACTGCATTCCTGGATACAGTTTCAAATAAGCCCCCTGCGGAGATCAGGAAACAAGACAATCACCTGTTAAGAAAACAAAAAAACCAAGACTTCAAAGTGGCCCAAATCTGAAAGTGGATTACAAATAACAGCTGATGCCAACCCAAGAAGACATAGAAATAACACAATTGAAAACTGGAGGCAGACAACACCAAGCCTAGACTCAACCAGCTCTACAAACAAAACACCCAAATAGATACAATGAGAAGACAAAGAAGTGCAATCCAAGTGAAACCACAAGAGAAACATCCAGGAAATGAACTGAGTGATATAAAAATAACCAAACTTCCAGATGTGGAGTTCAAAATAATGATTGTAAGGATGCGTAGGGATCTTAGAACAAAAATGGATGGTCATTATGAACACCTAAAGAAATAGCAAGTATAAAAAAGGATATTGAAATATTAAAAAAGAATCAGTCGGAGATGACAAATACAGTATCAGAAATGAAGACCACAATGGAAGGAATTAAAAACAGGATGGATAGAGCTAAGGATTGAATCAGCGAGTGGGAGGACAACTGAAATAAAAGCATGAAAGCAGAGAAGAAAAAAGAAAAGAGACTCAAAAAGTCTGAGGAAACTCTTAGAGAGATCTGTGACAACATAAAGAGAAATAACATCCTCATTATAGGGGTTCCTGAAGAAGAGAAATAACAAGGGATAGAGACTTTATTCAATCATATCATAGCTGAAAACTTCCCTAAATTAATGCAAGAGAAACACTCACAAGTTCAAGAAGCACAGAGAACTCCATTAAAGAGAAACCCAAAGAAACCTACACCAAGACACATCATAATTAAAATACCAAAGCTAAGTGACAAAGAGAAAATATTAAAAGCTGCAAGAGAACAAAAGGCTATCACCTACAAAGGAGCCCCCATAAGGATGACATCAGACTTCTCAACAGAAACACTTGAGGCCAGAAGAAAATGGCAAGAAATATTCAAAGTAATGCAGAACAAGAACCTACAACCAAGACTACTTTATCCAGCAAGGCTATCATTTAAAATTGAAGGAGAAATAAAAAGTTTCCTGGGCAAAAAAACCCCTCAAGGAATTCATTACAACCAAACCAATGCTGCAGGAAATGTTAAGGGGCATGGTGTAAACAGATCAAAGTGGGAAAAGAATATAGCAAAAGAGGAATACAGCTTTAAAATATAAAAAGGCAATAAACAACTACATATCAATAATAACCTTAAATGTAAATGGATTAAATTATCTAATCAAAAGACATAGGGTAGCTGCATGGATAAGAAAACAGGACCCGTACATATGCTGTCTACAAGAGACACACCTTAAAACAAAAGATGCACATAGGCTGAAGGTAAAAGGATGGAATAAACCATTTCATGCAAATGGAAATGAAAAAAATTGCTGGGGTAGCAATACTTATATCAGACAAAATGGACTTTAAAACAAAGAATATAGTAAGAGATAAAGAAGGCCACTACATAACGATAAAGGGAGCAATCCAACAGAAAGATATAACTATTATAAATATCTACACACCTAATATAGGATCACCTAAATATATAAAGCAGACTTTGATGAATATAAAGAGTGAGATCAACATCAATACTATAATAGTAGGGGATTTTAATACCCCACTAACATCACTAGATAGATCCTCAAGAAAGAAAATTAGCAAAGAAACAGCAGACTTAAAGGACACACTAGATCAACTCAATTTAATAAATATTTTCAGAACCTTTCACCCTAAAGCAGCAGAATATACATTTTCTTCAAGTGCTTATGGCATATTCTGTAGGATAGAACACATGGTAGGGCACAAAAGTAGTCTCAACAAATTTAAGAAGATTGAAATCATATCAAGCACTTTCTCTGATCACAATGGCATAAAACTAGAATCAACCACAACAGAAAAGCTAAAAATTTCTCAAACAAATGGAAACTAAATAGCAGGGTGTTAATGAATGGATTAAGAATGAGATCAAAGAAGAAATAAAAAAAATTCTTAGAAATGAATGATAATGAGCATACAACAAATCAAAATTTATGGGACACAGCAAAAGCAGTACTGAAAGGGAAGTTCATAGCACTACAGGCACACTTTAAGAGCTAGAAAAAGCTCAAATAAACAACTTAACTCTGCATCTAAAAGAACTAGAAAAAGAACAGCAAGTAAAGCCCAGAGGTATTAGAAGGAAGGAAATAAAGATCAGAGCAGAAATAAAAGACATAGAGACTAAAGAAACAATACAAAGGATCAATGAAACTAGGAGCTGGTTCTTTGAAAAGGTAAACAAGATTGATGAACCTTTAACTAGACTCACCAAGAAAAAGAGAGAGAGGACTCAAATAAATAAAATTAGAAATGAGAGTGGAGAAATAACAACTGACACAACAGAAATACAAAATATTGTAAGAAAACACTATGAAGAACTCTATGCCAATAAACTAGACAACCTAGATGAAATGGACAAATTCCTTGAAACATACAATCTTCCAAAAATCAATCTGGAAGAATCAGAAAACCTAAACAGACCGATTACAACAAATGAGATCAGAACAGTTATCAAAAAACTCCCAACAAAGAAAAGTCCTTGGCCTGATGGCTACACAAGTGAATTCTACCAAATATTCAAAGAAGAACTAACTCCTATCCTTCTCAAACTATTTCAAAAAATTCAAGAGGAAGGAAGACTTCCAAGCTTCTTTTATGAGGCGAGCATAATTCTGATTCCAAAACCAGGCAAATACAACACAAAGAAAGAAAATTATAGGCCAATATCCCTGATGAATATAGATGCTAAAACCCTCAACAAAATATTAGCAAACCAGATCCAACAATATATGGAAAAAATCATACACCATGATCAAGTGGGATTTCTTCTTGGGAGGCAAGGCTGGTACAATATTCGCAAATCAATCAATGTGATTCATCACATAAACAAAAGGAAGGAGAAAAATTACATGATAATTTCAATAGATGCAGAAAAAGCATTTGATAAAATCCAACACCTATTCATGATCAAAACTCTCAACAAAGTGGAAATACAGGAAACATACCTCAACATGATAAAGGCCATCTATGACAAACCCACAGCCAACATCATACTCAATGGGCAAAAATTAAAAGTAATAACCTTAAGATTAGAAACAAGGTGGGGAAATGAGAGGAGAGAAATAACCTTCCACCATTCTTATTCAACATATTTCTGGAAGTCCTAGCCACAGCAAACAGACAAGAAGAAGAAATAAAAGGCATTCAAGTTGGAAAGGAAGAAGTTAAGCTATCATTATTTGCAGATGATATGATATTGTATATAGAAAACCCTAAAGTCTCAGTCAAAAAACTACTGGACCTGATAAATAAATTCAGCAAAGTGGCAGGATATAAAATTAATACACAGAAAACAGAGGCATTTTTATACACCAACAATGAACAGTTAGAAAGAGAAATTAAGGAAACAATCCCCTTCACTATTACAACCAAAAAAATAAAGTACCTAGGAGTACATTTAACCAAGGAGACTAAAGACTTGTAATCGGAAAATTATAAAACATTGATAAAAGAAATCAAGGAAGATACAAACAAGTGGAAGCATATACCATGCTCATGGTTAGGAAGAATAAACGTCATTAAAATGTCTATATTACCCAAAGCAATTTATAAATTTCAATGCAATACCAATTAAAATACCAATGACATACTTTAAAGATATAGATCACATATTCCAAAAATTTATATGGAACCAAAAGAGAACACGAATAGCCTCAGCAATCTTAAAAAAGAAGAATAAAGGGGGAGGTATCACACTTCCTGATATCAAGCTATACTACAAAGCCATTGTACTCAAAACAGTGTGGTACTGGCATAAGAACAGAAACATAGATCAATGGAACAGAACAGAGAACCCAGAAATAAACCCACAGCTCTATGGAAAACTGATATTTGACAAAGGAGGTAAGAGCATACAATGGAGTAAAGACAGCCTCTTCAACAAATGGTATTGAGAAAATTGGACAGCAACCTGCAGAAAAATGAAAGTAGACCACCAACTTACACCATTCACAAAAATAAACTCAAAATGGATAAAAGACTTAAATGTAAGGGGTGAAACCATAAGCATCTTAAAAGAAAACATAGGCAGTAAGCTCTCTGACATCTCTCGCAGCAATATCTTTCCTCTTGGGCAAGGGAAATAAAAGACAGGATAAACAAATGGAAATATATCAAACTAAAAAGTTTTTGCACAGCCAAAGACAATAAGAACAGAATAAAAAGACAAACTACAAAATGGGAGAACATATTTGACAGTGTGTCTGATAAGGGGTTAATAACCAAAATTTATAAAGAACTTGTAAATCTCAACACCAGGAAGACAAACAATCCAATCCAAAAATGGGCGAAAGAAATGAATAGACACTTCTCCAAAGAGGACATACAGATGGCCAATAGGCATATGAAAAAATGCTCAACATCACTAATCATTAGAGAAATGCAAATTAAAACCACAATGAGATATCATCTCACACCGGTCAGAATGGCGCTCATCAACAAAACAACACAGAATAAGTGCTGGTGAGGATGTGGAGAAAAGGGAACCCTCTTACACTGCTGGTGGGAATGCAGACTAGTGCAGCCTCTGTGGAAAACAGTATGGAGATTCCTCAAAAAATTGAAAATTGAACAGCCTTTTGACCCAGCCATCACCTTTCAGGAATATACCCCAAGGACACCATAGAACAATTCCAGAAGGAGAAATGCACCCCCATGTTTATAGCAGCCTTGTTCACAATAGTGAAGATCTGGAAACAGCCCAAGTGTCTGTCAGAGGACAAGTGGATTAAAAGCTTTGGTACATATATACTATGGAATACTACTCAGCCATAGGAAATGATGACATCGGATCATAATAACATGGATGGACCTTGATAACATTATACAGAGTGAAATAAGTAAATCAGAAAAAACTAAGAACTATATGAACCCATACATAGATGGCACATAAAAATGAGACTCAGAGGCATGGACAAGAATGTGATGCTAACAGAGGGTGGGGTGGAGGGGTGAGGAAGAGGCGAGGAAGGAGAGGTAGGGGATACGGGCAGGGAAGGGGCACAGAGAAAACCAGATAGAAGGTAACAGAATACAATTTGACTTTGGGTGAGGGGTATGCAGCATAATCAAATGTCAAAATAATCTGGAGATATGAACGCTGATTTATCAATGTCACTGCTTTAAAATAAATAAAAATAAGATTAAAAAAAGGATGAGAAAGCAAAAAAAAAAAAAAAGAAATGATGACATAGTGACATTTATGACAACATGGATGGACTTTGAGAACATTATTATGAGTAAAATAAGTATATAAAAAATTAAAAACTGTATGATTTTACACATAGGTGGGATATAAAACTGAGAGTCAATGGACATAGATAAAATTGAAGTGGCTACCAGGGGAAAGGGATGAGGGGGAGGGGAGAGGGGAAACGGGATAAACAGGGATAAATATAAGGTGATGGAAAAAGATTTGACTTTGGGTGATGGGTATACAACATAACCAACAGTTGTAATGCTATAGAAATGTTTACCTGAAACCTATATACTGTTATGATAAATGTCACCCTGTTAAAGTTAATTTTCTAAATAAAATTTAAAAACGAATAAAAAAGAAAGACATCTGTAAGGAAAACCTTGTTTATTTATTTTTAAATGGACAATAACTTGTTATATATTGTAGAGACATTAAAATTTTTACTTCACTGAACATGTTTAAAAGAGTAATGTAATGTATAAACTGTTGATATTTACAATATAACAGAAATTATATTCTTTGCAATTATTTAAATTTATGTAAACATTTTAGATAACTTAAAAAGCTTCATAAACATATGTAGATTTTCAAAATTATTTTATGGAGGAAACAAATAAAATGCATGAAGACAGTTATACTGAACTTCTACTTCTAATTCTGCTTTTGAACATTCCTGAAGGAACGAATTCTCACCATTTCGTGGGTGAGCATAGGTTCAAAGTCATTGAGTGGTTGTGAGTGTGTGAGTACATGTGTGTAAGTAGTGAAAATATACAGTGTTTTAGAAAGATAAGTCTTGTTACAATGTAAAGTGTAAAACACAGAAGCAAGAATTGGCTATAATTATAATTTTACCTGACAGTAGAAAATTTTTGAAATGTACATGAGCCCAGAAAAATAAAAACAAGTACTTTGTGTAGGATGAAATTATTAATAAAATGTCTTCTTCTTTTTTACTTTACATCTACATTATCTGTTTTTTTCTTTAAAAAATGTAAGTTAGACACATACAGAGAGAAATATCCTTTTAAACCTTAAAAAAAAACATATATAAGATCTGACATCATTTATCATGAGTGAGTCTCCTAATGAACAAGTAATTAAGTGTTCCCAAGACGCTAGAGGTCCAGCTTTTCAAATAAAGAACTTAAACATGTTCATAAGAATTTAACATGAAAAATGTTTTATTAATTAAAAAGAAACTACTTAAAAGGTGTAAGTTTGACAAAGATCAACTATCAAATAATGTCCATTTAAGAAGAACAGGAACAGGAAAGAGGCCCGTAAGACACAGAAAAAGGATTGAGGGTATTGACTATGCTATTTCTCTCTCCATTACCTTCCAAATCCTCTCTGTGTTCATCAGTAGCAATTGTGTGGACAGTATACAAAGACACTGAGCAGGCGATAGCTATAAATATCTATGGTTTTTATTGTTTCTCTCCCCCATGGAATCCCTCTCAGAGGGTAGGGGTTTCTCTCTTGTGTTCATTGTTCACTGCTGTATCTTGAATACCTTAAAATGGTGCCTAACTACAGCACAGGGTAAATAAATACTTGCTGAATCACCAAATGAATAAGTGTTTACATAAATGAATATATATAGTGCAGAGTTACAGTACAGGAGAAACTTCTAGAATGACTCACTTAATTTTTGTTAAGTGATTTGAAGGATTTGAAAGAAGGTGATTGGCCTGACCTGTGGTGGCACAGTGAATAAATGACCTGGAATGCTGAGGTTGCCAGTTTGAAACCCTGGGTTTGCCTGGTCAAGGCACATATGGGAGTTGATGCTTCCTGCTCCTTCCCCCTTCTCTCTCCCTTTCTCTCTCCCTTTCTCTCTCTCTCTCTCTTTAAAAATCAATAAACAAAAATCTAAAAAAAAAAAGAAAAAGAAAGAAAGAAAGAAAGAAAGAAAGAAAGAAAGAAAGAAAGAAAGAAAGAAAGAAAGAAAGAAAGAAAGAAGAAGGTGATTGGACCTAAGACTTAGAAGTCCATTTTGGAGACTTTTAAGTTGATATTTGAAAATTATTCCTTCAAAAATTGATACTTAAGCAGAGAAATAGTGAAGTGACTAGAGACAGAATTAATATTTAAGAAAGATATCATGTTTATTATTTTCTCGAAAATGTAAGCCATGAGGTTAAAATTTCTCATGGTAATATGGATAGTAAATAAGTTCAATTGCTGACATAAACAAAAGTTAGTAATAGTTTTAACTATGGATGTAAATAGTTTACATACTTTGCAGTTTTCAGAAACACTTCCAAGTATATGATCTCATTTGAAACTTGAAATTGCCCTTTGAAATAATTTAATCTTTGGAAACTGAAGTGAGAAAAGCCAACTATCTTGTTGAAGTCATGCAACTAATAAATGGTGGAGAATAAAATACATCTCAGTGTTTTGACCACTTCAGTGTCAACAACATTAGAATGCACTCAAAGAAACATATATATATTTTTAAGTATTATGTAAGTGACATGGGCTAGTGTAATGGAGATTCTTGTTTAATGTGCCATTTTTGTTTATGTAAAAATGTTACAACACTGAAATTTGGTGCTGTCACATTCATTTACTGTAGCTATTAACTAGAGCCAATAAACAAGTTGGTAGCTAATATCCTTTCTGCCCTTAGGAAAGGAAGAATTTCAATATCATTTGCATTTCCAAATCAAAGTACTCAGCACAATGTCTTTATTTTTTAAAAGCAAAGAGTTCTGAAGATTATTGGAAAAAATAGCTGATCTAATTTAGACACTTAGCAGAAATAAATCATACCCTCAGAAAATGTTTATTTTAAGAGGCTATGTAGTTTCCTTGAGAAAATGACATCAGAAGAGAAAAATGTAGATAAGCCAGAGAGAAAGGGATGGGAGGAAAATAATTCACCAATTGAATCTTCTAGTAATTATTTTTGTAACTGCCTACTTTGACTAACATTTGTTAATACAAAGTTAATGAAAAAGTAGAGTCCAGGGAATCTCAGAAGAGGAAATTGAGTCCTGGGAATTAAAATGACTTGTTAATGTTTTGTGACTGGTTAGTTAGTTGCACAACTAGAGAAACAGCCTATGGCTCCTTATGTATTTGCCCTCTATATCAGCGGTTCTCAACCTGTGGGTCGTGACCCCGGTGGGGTCGCCTAAAGCCATCGGAAAATACATAATGCATATCAGGTATTTACATTCCAAATCATAACTGTAGCAAAATTACAATTATGAAGTAGCCACCAAAATTATTTTTTGGTTTGGGGTCACCGCAACATGAGGAACTGTATTGCGGGGTCATGGCATTAGAAAGGTTGAAAACCACTGCTCTATATAATATTACCACAGCCAACTTTCCAACTTTGCAAAGACTAGGTTAATAGTGACTCTATACTGTACCTTTCAAAGTGGAGAGAGGCTTAAGAATTGAAACAATAATTAGACTGGACAATGAGCTAGGAAGACAATAGAAGTTCGTATTTCAGAGGTTGTTATTTTGTGCTGGTCATCACAGAACTTCCCACAAGGATTATCATGAAAACCTAAAATGGCTTTTGTAAACAACAATGCCAATGTTGACATATTAAAATGCAGGCCAATTAAGAATCAATTCCATAAATTTTATAAAAGAGTGAAGGATATAGTAAGTATAAAGAGCAATCTTAATAAAAATTAATTTTATCTTCTTCAAATTCCAGTCATTTCCCATACTTCCTTAAATCCTGATTCAGTTTGACCTTCTGATTGAACTCAAGGAGTTATTACTTTATGTGTTTCTAACACCTATTCAGATATATAGGGCTATAGGTCACCATGCATTGTATCAGACCTTCAGCTTGACTTTGGTATTTCTGGTTACTGCATTTTACACTGTGACATAGTAAGAAGTCAAACTATACATAAAGAATTTTCATTTGAAACTTGACTTGAGATCTTCTTTATTTATAAATTGAGTAAGAGGAGATGCACTAAATACTTTGGGGGAAAAACAGCATTAAAAAATTAGCCATTTGATTATCATAAGTCTTGTTTTCTTTAATACAAAGAGAAAAATTAGTGCTATTTGAAATACTACATGCTCCAATATGTTCCAAGTGCTATTTGCCAATTTAATTTAGTACAGGTGGAACTAGGGTAGAGGGGTTGGATTAGAGTGGTGCCTGGCTGGGCTACATCACAGCAAACACACCTTGTAAATGTATCATCTAGGAAATCAATCACAGATGCTATTTGTCTAGTGTCTCATGTGATAATTTATCCCTTTAATTATCTTACATGAATTAAGATGCAAATCAGAGAAAAAATGTACAAATAATTTTTTGACCTTCTATATATTAATACATGTTTAATTTATATGTGCTATAAATAAAAATTTCCTTCTAAATCAGCATTCATTATATGGACAAGGTCTCAATCTATCAGCAAAATGACACAGGAGAAAATTGAGATTACTCTGTGGAAATGTTGAATTGATTAATGCAATTTTGCTGATGAAATGCTAAATTGTATGGAAGAAAGTGATTGTAGGCACCACTTTCTTTGTTCTAGTTAACAAACCAGTCCATTAATCATTCTGTATTCTTGATTGTCTACTATTAGTAGTGAAATTCATTGACTAATATACCTACCAAGGGAAATCTGTTGGTTCTCAGAGTAGGGCAGAGCTCATAGATACAAATTTAACATTCGTTCCAGCCTCAAAAGTGAGACTCAGAGAAAGGCATGTAGTGATTCTGTTGAAGTCCCTGGTTTTGGAGTCACAAGAAGGGATAACTATGATTACCAAAATGCCTATGATCTTTAGAACTGACTTAACTTTTATTCTCAACTTTGTGGACAAGGCCCACCAGGGGTGAGGACGATGGAGACGCAGAAACCTGACTCCGGGGACCAGGTTCAGTGACGCAGATCCACTTTATTCAGGAAGTAAACTAGCTTATATACATGGGTTCAGCCAATAGGATGTTATACTAGGGCAAATCACCAAAAAAACTCAGGAGGCTGCCTGGCTAGCACTGAGTCATTTATGTATAGTGGGCAAGCTCCCTCTGGGGTGTGCCGGGGAGGGTTTATCTTTGCTAGAGTGTTCTCACAGCATAGCATCAGCCACAGCTGCCAGGTAAATGCTCTGCGCTCTACCTACACGACTTTGCTTATCCAATCAAATGAAGCAAACATCTTGCCTTCATTCTCTTTCTTAATATCATTAATCTTTTCTTGTAAAGAAAGTTTCAGTAAAATCGTAGACTGTGTAATGGTGATTGAATACCTAACTAACAAAGATAATACAATTTCTATTTATTAACTTTATTTTAAAAGTCTTGTTTTTCGCTTGTGAGTCTTTTAAGGAGATGAGCTGAAATGGTATTTTAATCATTTTGCTTATCCCAGTCAGAGACACAGTCCATTTCTCTCAACCTTCCTTACAGTGATTCACTTAGAGCAGGGGTCCTCACACTACGGCCTGCGGGCCACATGCGTCCCTCTGAGGCCATTTATCTGGCCCCTGCCGCACTTCCGGAAAGGGCAACTCTTTCCTTGGTGGTCAGTGAGAGGAGCATAGTTCCCATTGAAATACTGGTCAGTTTGTTGATTTAAATTTACTTGCTCTTTATTTTAAATATTATATTTGTTCCCATTTTGTTTTTTTACTTTAAAATAAGATATGTGCAGTGTGCATAGGGATTTGTTCATAGTTTTTTTTTTATAGTCCAGCCCTCCAATGGTCTGAGGGACAGTGAACTGGCCCCCTGTGTAAAAAGTTTGGAGACCCCTGGCTTAGAGCAATGCTGCTCTGGGATGTTGAGACTTCTTCCTCTTACTGAATGAGTTCTACTGAGGAAGTTGTCATGTTCCAGCAGTGTAAGCCACTCACTCACATAACAGATTTACAATGTTCTGAGTTTTTAAACTTCTTAAACTTATAATGAGACTATGTGTTCAATTTTTACACAAACAGTTCAACATTTAAGTTTCTGCTTAAATACACTTTTGACACACTACCTTCTTGGCAAGTTCCAATTATACTTTATTGACTGGAGTTGCCAATGTTGGAGAAAGCACACACCACTTTCTTAGCTGTGACTTTGTTATTGACTGTGATTGCCCACACTAGAAAAGGAGCATGTGGTTTAGTTAGCTGTATCTAAAGGACTATTTTTATTAGAGCTAGATGTAAGTTATTCACTTTTTTCAAATTTTGCATCTTTTAAGAAGACTATTACTACTGTTGATTTCTTTAATTGTCTGAATCTGAAATAATAGCAGGAATCTACCAAGTGTTCATTGAAAATGATTGCTCATTAGTGTTTTGAGAAGCCAGTTAGGAAAAATTATAGCACTTTATAATTGGCCTTTTGCCTTTTTCAGGCTTCAGAAAGAGATTTTCAGTTTCAATTGAGAAAACTCAGGATCAAACTATACAAAGTGCCTTGCAGATCTACTTGCCTCATTCAAATCTCACATTAAGTGTAAAAAATTACAAAATCTTCTGCTAAAATTTTAAGATTTGCTATGTCTTTATATATATATTGTAAGACAGTGAGAACCTTTTCCCCTTCTAATATACTTGTGTGTGTGTGTGTGTGTGTGTGTGTGTTTCTGAAGTGAGAAGCAGGGAGACAGACAGACTCCTGCATGCACACAACCAGGATCCACCTAGCAAAGCCCACAAGGGGACAATGTTCTGCCCATCTAGGGGATTGCTCCATTGCAACCAGAGCCATTCTAGTGCCTGAGGTGGAGGCCATGGAGCCACCATCAAGCACCTGGGCCAACTTTGCTCCAATGGAGCCTTGACTGTGGGAGGGGAAGAGAGAGATAGAAAGAAGAGGGGAAAGGGATCTCCTGTGTGCCTTGGCCGGGAATCGAACCTGGGACTTTCACATGCCAGGCCAATACTCTACTGCTGAGCTAGTGGCCAGGGCCCTGAATATACTTTTTAACATGGAACACATAAAGAACCTTCAATGAAACTTGGGGTTCTTAAACATTTTATCTATATTCTCCTTGTTTTATATCTCTACTTTATATCACTGCTTTATATCACTACTCAAACTATATATGTCTCTATAATATATAGATAATAGATTTGAAATAAGGTGAGGTTTTGGCCAAAGAAACAGATTAATTTCTAGAATAAATTAAGATAAATCTGCATTAATATTGAGGTAATCTAACTAATAATTTCTGCCAACACATTTAACTATATGTTCTTTTCCCCAGCCAGCCGCAGGATTAGAGAAATAACTTACTATCCTTTTGCTAACTTGCTTTGAGTCCCACCCCCCACCCTTCCATCAGTGTTTTAAGACAATTCTAGAGCACTGAGTTGAGCGAGTTTCCTAGGAGGGTATTGACCAAAATGACCTTCTTGTACCCCCTCTGCTTGACTAAACTTTAGACAAGTTTTTCCTGACTAGTCTTCCCTGATCACCCTTTTCTCTGAGCATTTACTTTAGATAACTTTCAACTGCAAATTATTTCTCTGTCCCTTTGAGATGTAAATCATCTCCCAGGCTCTTGATGGTGTTACAACCTGGAAATATCTTTCTCAAGGATTTGAGATTCATCCCTTTGAAATGTATTCATCAAGGAAGACAGCACCTCAATCCCCCAGTCACTGTGAGTGGGTAGGATACTAACTTCAATAAGCACCAATTAGCAAATACAGATGGTCTATTCACATCGATCAGCCACCCCACCTCCCACCAATCTCTTTCAGTACATTTCCCAGAGCTCACCCCAGGGCTTAAAAACTTCCTACCTTTTGTTTCTGTGGAGTTGAGTTCAATTTCTCTCCCTTGCTATAATAGTCTCTCACCCACATTGCAATATTCTTGAATAAAGTCTTCCTTGTGTGTTTAATTCCATGGTGCAATTTCTGTTTGACAATTCATTTACTCAGACTTACTGAAAAATAGTTTTTAATAGAATCATCTGATCTTTTTTTCATTCATATATATAGCATGTTACTTTTGAAACTACCAGTTTATTTTGATCCTGTTTTGAATTTCCTGGGGTCCTTTCATTGTGCTCTGAAATGCACAACAATTTAGAGAATGCTATGGTATTTAGCTAGGGCTGTTTAAAAATAGTCATATTCTAACTCATTAAGTTATACTTCTACATATAATATCAACAGTAGCCTATATTTACATAAGAATAAAAAGTTATATATATAACTTAGTAAGATTGATTTTGAATTCTCCTTAAGTTTATAAAATAATCTGAAGGCACTGTGAAATATATTTACAATGATATAAATATCAAAAAATATAAAGAAAAATATAATTATCCTCTTCTAGTCATACATAGTGACAAATGAGATATGAAAATAATGATAATACTAAAAATAATGCCAAGTGAAAATGATGTGTAGTATGCTAAATACCCTCATTCCTCATTTAATTCTTATAAAAACCTCTGAGAAAAGAACTTTTAAATAAGGAAACTGAGACTTAGAGAGTTTAAGTAACTTGCCAGAAGTGTTCAATAAATGTTTGCTGGATTGAATTGTAATGATTTAGGTTGCCCTATGGGTATTAAATCTATCACTCTGCCTATTTCTTCTTTCAAAACTGGGTAATACACCTGTTTTAATGAGATCAGAAATCCTTCACCCATGCTCATTGTCAGAAATGGCAGCATTTACCTGAAGGAGAGAAGCTGCCAGCATGGAGTGTGACTGGGCATCCCACAAGGGCTGTGAAGGTCCACTAGTGGCTTCTTATAAGCATATCTCCCTTCCTCAGCTCAGTAAGCCAGCTCTTTGGTATCTGGATATGCACTATAAAGAGCCTTAGGGTTCCACCCCAGAAGACAGTCTTTGGGACTCAGCCAAGTATTTCCTTGTAAAACTGTTTGGCTAATTGCTCTGAAATTCATTTTGCTGCAAAGTGTTATGTAAATGCAAAGTGATTATCCTTATTATGAAAACTGAATTCATGTGCCCTTTTAAGTTTCTACCAGGCCTGTTTTGTAGATATTTTTATGATGATACTTTATCATTAGCACCTTTCTTAGTCTTGCTCTCATTCTTAAGCCCTCAATGCCAACTGTCTAACTCTAAATAAAATCATATTCATAGACAGACATCTCATTTTATACAGGCATACCTAAGAAATATTGCTGGTTCAGTTCCAGACCCCTGCAATAAAAAGAATATCACAATTCAGTGTGTGCCATGAATGTTTTGGTTTCCCAGTGCAAATAAAAATTATGTTTAGGGGAGAGGAGACAAGATGGCGATGGAGTAGGTGGACATACCAACTTCTACTTCCCAGAACCAAAGTGGATTATAACTTAATTTTAAGAACCATCATCTGGAAAAACCAACTTTGTAATAAACTAAGAAGACTCTTTAACCAAGGAACACTGAAGAACCCTCACTGAGACTGGTAGGAAAAGCAGAAACGCGGAGAGGGCTGCCCAGCTCCCCAGAGCGAACAGCAGCCAGGAGAGAAGTGTGTGGTGGGAAGTGAGTTTAACAGAGAGGGGAAGGTCCTGAGTCCCAGGAACAAAGCCCCAGCCAGCAGCCCCAGAGCCTAGAAGAGGCGTATGGATAGTATTTAGCTGGAAACAAGTCAGGATACTGTTTGTGAGAAAGAGACTGATTTCTCAGACCCAGGATTCTTCTTAAAGGGACTGCGCAGAAAACCTCTCTTGCAACCACTCACCCAGGGCTCCAGAGGAGAGGAGAGAGTAGTGGGAAGAGAGTGTAATCTAGGAGGCACAGGGAGAAACATTTTGAGAGACAGCCACCCTAACCCCTGGGACGAGTCACCCCCCAAATCTGAAGTGAACATTTCCCCTGGAAACAGCAATACCAGCAAAGGGAAGCAGGACACCAGCCAAACAAGCTCTCCCATGGTACTTAGAGCAGAGTAGCTTAAAAGGAGGGAGCTTTCGGGACTACAGTATAGAGTGTTAGGGTATGAACTGTAGCGCCTCTACACACATGGCTGAGGGCTCGCCCGAGGGTGGGCAGCAGCGGGACATGGAAGCATAGTTCTGTCAGCAAGGGTGGAAGCCAGCTGGCCACAACTGAGGCCCAGGTGTGAGCTTGGTCTTGCCCGGCTGGGGAGGAGTGATGTGCAAAAGTGGTCAAGCCCAGCTGTAGGACACCTGCAATTCAGCCTGCGGGGAAAGTGCAGGAGCCCCTGGAAGGGGCGGAGACCTGCTCTTGAGCAAGGGTGCAGGAGAACAGCCTCGCCCCTGGAACCTAGGCTTGTGGCCTGATACTGGAGTGGAGCGAAAGCCCAGAACAGGTGGAAAGCCACGACTGAGCGTGGGCATGCAGCCCTGCCTGACTCATGGAGCCGAGGCTTGCAGCAGTCTTGCAAGTGGGCTCCTCCTGCAGGGGAAACACGAAAACCCAGAATCAGGCAGAGACCCGCAGCTGAAAAAAGATGCTCACCCCTGCCCTCAGGGCCGAGTATAACCCCACCCGCAGGGGCAGGGGCCACCGAGGCTTGTACACCCAAGCACATGATCACAGCCCCTCCCCGTGAAGGAGAGGTGGAAACCACAGCAACAGCCCCAGTGGGCTGGCACCGGCAACGCCCATACTCGAATGCCTTATGCAGCAGCAGCAGAAACGGTGGCGGGCCTGCTGACAGACCGCACCTAGAAAACACAGAGTCCACAACCAGTGAACTCCAGTGGCCAAATCGTTCTTTTACACAGACAAAATGAGAAGGCAAGAAATGCAACACAAATGAATCAAGGGAAGTCCCCAGAAAAGAATCTGAATGAGTCAGATATAACCAAATTATCTGATGCAGAGTTTAAAATAATGATTGTTAGGATGCTCAAAGATCTTAGAACAAGAGATGGTCATTACAAACACCTAAATAAAGAGATAGAAAATATAAAAAAGGACTTTGAAATAATAAAAAATAATCAGTCAGAAATAAAAAATACAATAACAGAAATGAAGAACACAATGGAAGGAATTAAAAGCAGGGTGGATGGAGCTGAGAATCAAATCAGTGAGTTAGAAGACAAGATAAATGAAGGCATGGAAGTATAGCAGAAAAAAGAATAGAGACTCAAAAAGTCTGAGGAAGCTCTAAGAGAGCTCTGTGATAACATGAAGAAAAATAACATCTGCATCATAGGGGTTCCTGAAGAAGAAGAGAAAGAACAAGGGATAGAGACTTTGTTCAAACATATCATAGCTGAAAACTTCCCTCAGTTAAGGCAGAAAAATGTCTCAGGAAGCACAGAGAACTTCATTAAAGAGAAACCCCATAAAATTGACACCAAGACACATCAAAATTAAAATACCAAATTGAAGTGATAAAGAGAAAATATTAAAAGCTGCTAGAGAAAATAATGCTATCACCTACAAAGGAGCCCCCATAAAAATGACTTCTGACTTCCCAACAGAAACACTTGAGGCCAGAAGAGAATGGCAAGAAATATTCAAAGTAATGCAGAACAAGAATCTACAACCAAGACTACTTTATCCAGCAAGGCTATTGTTTAAAATTAAAGGAGAAATAAAAAGCTTTCCAACAAAAATACCCTCAAGAAATTCACTACATCCAAACCAATGCTGCAAGAAATGCTAAGGGGCCTGTTGTAAACAGATCAAAGGGGAAAAAGAATATAGCAAAAGAGGAATACAGTTTTAAAGAATAAAATGGAAATAAACAACTATATATGAATAATAAACTTAAATGTAAATGGATTAAATTATCTAATCAAAAGACTTAGGGTAGCTGCATAGATAAGAAAACAGGACCCATACATATGCTGTCTACAAGAGACACGCCTTAAAACAAAAGATGCACATAGACTAAACATAAATGGTTGGAAAAAAAAAATTTACACAAATAGAAATGAAAAAAAGGCTGGGACAGCAATACTTATATCAGACAAAATGGACTTTAAAACAAAGGCTATAGTAAGAAATAAAAAAGGTCACTACATAATGATAAAGGGAGCAATCCAACAGGAAGATATAACCAATATAAATAACATTGATAACATTATACTGAGCGAAAGAAATAAATCAGAAAAAACTAAGCACTATATGATTCCATACATAGGTGGGACATAAAAATGAGATTATGATTTTGGGGGGAGGTGGGAGTGGGGGTTGGGGGAAGGGAGGGGCACCAAAAAAACTAGTTAGAAGATGACAGAAGACAAATGGACTTTGGGTGATGGGTATGCAGCATAGTCAAATGTCAAAATAACCTGGTGATGTTTCTTTGAACATATTTACCCTGATTTATCAATGTCACCCCATTAAAATAAATTTTAAAATAAAAATAAATAAATAACTAAATTTTAAAAAAGAAAAAATTATGTTTACACTGTACTGTAGTCTATTAAGTGTACAATAGCGTTTGTCTAAAAATATATATATCTTAATTAAAAATATGTTATTGCTAAAGAAATACTAACCAGCATCTGAGCCTTCAGTGAGTCATAATCTTTTTGCTAGTAGAGGTTTTGCCTTGATGTTAATAGCTATTGACTGCTCAGGCTGGGGTGGCTATGGTAATTTCTCAAAATAAGACAACAATGAAGTTTGCTGCATCGATCAACTTTTCGTTTCATGAGTGATTTTTTTCCTGTAGTGTATGTTGTTCTGTGATAGCATTTTTCCCAAAGTGGACTTTCTTTCTTGTGTTACTAGGCATGAAAACAAGATTGATGTCATTTGACATCATTGTACATCTCTGTTAGAGCTTTTGGATAACCAGGTACATAATAAGAAATAATATTTTGAAAGGAATCTTTTTATCCCCCCTGAGAAGTAGGTCTCAACAGTGGGCTTAAAATAGTAAGTAAGCCATGTTATGAGCAGATGTGGTATTGTCCAGGCTTTCTTGTTCCATTTATAGACACAGAAAGAGTAGATTTAGAATGATTCTTAAATTATTTAGGAGTTTTGGAATGGCAAATGAGCACAGGCTTCAATTTAAAGGCACCAGCTGCATTAGCCTCTAATAAGAAAATCAGCCTGTCTTTTGAAGCTTTGAGGCCAGGCATTAACTTCACCTCCCTAGCTATAAAAATCCTAAATGGCATCTTCTTCCAATATAATATTGTTCCATCTGCATTTTTTGTTGTTTCGTTGAGCTACCTTCATTGATTCTCTTAGCTGGATCTTTGAGATAACTTGTTACATTGATTTGTTCCACTTATTTATTCATTCATTGATTGACTTTTGTATGTGCCTTGACTAGGAATTGAATACACAACCTTGGTGTATAGCTGCCTGGCTAGGGCTGGAGACAGCTTATTTACTTAAACTTCATAAACCAACCTATGCTAGTTTTGAAGTTTTCTTCTGCAGCCTCTTCTCCTCTCTAAGACTTCATAGTCTTTTTTTTTTCAGAGACAGAGAGAGAGAGTCAGAGAGAGGGATAGATAGGGACAGACAGACAGGAACAGAGAGAGATGAGAAGCATCAATCATCAGTTTTTCATTGTGACACCTTAGCTGTTCAATGATTGCTTTCTTATATGTGCCTTGACCGTGGGCCTTCAGCAGACCGAGTAACCCCGTGCTCAAGCCAGCGACCTTGGGTCCAAGCTGGTGAGCTTTACTCAAACCAGATAAGCCCATGTTCAAGCTGTAGACCTTGGGGTCTCGAACCTGGGTCCTCCGCATCCCAGTCTGACGCTCTATCCACTGTGCCACCACTTGGTCAGGCAGAACACTTCAGTCTTAAACAGAGTTAGGATCTTACTTTGAATTAGCCTTTGGCTTCAAGGAACATTGTGGCTGGTTAGATTTTCTATTCAAACCTCTAAAACTTCCTCCCTATCAGCAGTAAGGTTGTTTCACTTTCCTATCCTTAGTGTATTCACTGGAACAGCACTTTTGATTTCCTTCAAGAAAGTTTCCTTTGCATTCACAACTTGGCTACCTGTTTGATGGAAGAGATCTAACTTTCATCTTACCTTGGCTTTTGACAAGCCTTCCTCACTAGCTTAGCCATTTCTAGCTTTTGATGTAAAGTGAGAGAGGAGATGTATGACTTCTCCTTTCACTGGAACACTTAGAAGCCATTGTAGTATTCATTAACCTAATTTCAGTAATTTTGTGTCTCAGAAAATAAGAAGTACTGACAGGGATGAAGGAATGACCATTCAGAGGAGCAGTAAGAACACACACCCTTATTGATTATATTCACAGTCTTATACAGGTGCGATTCATGGACTCCAAAAAAATTAAAATAGTAACATCAATAATCCCTGATCACAGGTCATCTAAACAAATTTAATAATAATGAAAAGTTTGAAATAATGTGATAAATACCAACATGTGACACAGAGACATAAAGCAAGCAAGTATAGTTTTGGAAATTTGGCACAAGAAGGGCATAAACCTGGCCTAATCTGATCTCCTCTGGCATTTTAGAGCTCACAAAATATTTGTAAATTTATTTTTTCATTCACTCACTCATTCATTCCTCAGGAAAACCCAATACTAAAAGATGTTATTGAAAAACAACTTTTAAAAAGAGAACAAAAAATGGAACAGTATGGGTGTACATTGAAGAAGAGGACATGGAGTATTCCTTGTTGATCTATTTAATCTTGATTCCCAGCTAGGATATTTGTGTCTCTGTTGATCACAGTTTGAATGCAGCACCAAAACAACACCTGATTTTCCTGATGGTCACACTGAAGTTCATAAAACAGATGATTATGTCAAACAGTTAGTGGTCAAGCCCAGAATCAGATATTGGATTGGGTTTCTTTCTTCTAAATTAACAATCCTATACCTAATTTCTAGATACACAATAATTTTTGTAAAAAATAACAGCTTTGAAAATTTTCACCTAAGTAAGTATCATGGCCAGACAAATAAAATCCTGAGAGTAAAGATATACTTACATCCACACTGGGTCTATAAATACTCTATTACATTTTTTCCTGGGACCAGTTGACATGAACTCCGCTAAAATGTTTTCTTTATAACATCAGCTTCTAACTGTGAGCTGGAGTGGTACTTAGCTAATCAGGAGAACAGTTTACTTTCTCCAACTATTAAATGTTTTGAAAAAATAGAGATGAGAGGAGACAAGAAAGCACTAACCACTGAGAAAATATTTTCTTGGGTCCTTGCACCCAAGGATTCCAAACCTCCCTGTTGTAATGTCACTGCTTCCCTGGATAGGAAAACCTCACATTACTGAAATATATGTATTGAAACCAAGTCTGATAATCTCAAGGACAGTGTGGGGCAAATAAAGATGATCTTTTCTGCAGAATAAATCCTCAAACCACACACCGAAGTATCTGAAATGATCAGAAGCTGCTCCCCATGGAGCCTGCATTCACAACTAAACCTTCCTCTGTTTTCTTTTCTTTTTTTTTTTTTTGTATTTTTCTGAAGCTGGAAATGGGGAGAGACAGTCAGACAGACTCCCGCATGCACCCGACCAGGATCCACCCGGCACGCCCACCAGGGACGATGCTCTGCCCACCAGGGGGCGATGCTCTGCCCCTCTGGGGCGTCGCTCTGTTGCGACCAGAGCCACTCTAGCGCCTGGGGCAGAGGCCAAGGAGCCATCCCCAGCGCCCGGGCCATCTTTGCTCCAATGGAGCCTTGGCTGCGGGAGGGGAAGAGAGAGACAGAGAGGAAGGAGAGGGGGTGGGGTGGAGAAGCAGATGGGCGCTTCTCCTGTGTGCCCTGGCCGGGAATTGAACCCAGGACTTCTGCACGCCAGGCCGACGCTCTACCACTGAGCCAACCGGCCAGGGCCCTTCCTCTGTTTTCTGTGGTATGTATTTTGTGTACCTTCAAGGTTTAATTATATAATATCATTACAATCACTATTACACCATTCTAAGCATTTTAAGGGAAATTGCAGTTTAAATAGTAAACACATTCAGTGGCAGAATGTATTTTCAAAGTGGTTGGGAAAGATGTTCGGTTTCAAATAAAGAGATTCCAGGAAATAATTATAGAGAATTCACAAGTGACAGATCCAATGTATTGAATATAAGGGATCAGGTTAGAACTTATAAAAGCAAAATTATTCCTTAATATTCTTCTATACAATATCTATTTTTTTAGACTATCATAACATGATAAAACTCATTCATAATTTTACTTTTTCACTCATCTTTTTTGGGAAAGATTATAATGTGGACATATAGTAGGTGTTCTGTTTCATGTCCCCAGTGGCTACTGTTAAGGTAATTTTTATGAAGTTCATGAACAATATTCAGAAAATATTTCCATAAAGTTGAAGAAAAATATTTTTAATTTAAAAATATCAATTATTTGTAATCAATCACTATGTAACTACAATTAAAATATATTTATGTGATTATTTGATAAATTTCCTAAGTTATCACTGAACCCTAAACTTCGAAGCCATGCTTGTTTGCTCACTGGTGCCTAAAACAATTAAAACCAAATTTTCACAAATACTTGGTTAACTATACTTAACGTATGAAAAAGATCAGAGGATCGGAGGTAAAAAAAACTTAATGGAAAATGCAAGCAATTAAGAATAGTTGGAGCATGATGTGATATGGAAGGAGCCAGGTGAAAGGAAAAAAAAAACAACAGGAGAGATCAGCAATAGCCATATGGAGAAGGGTTTTGTACATCATTGTACACTTTTAAAAATGGGAAGTCAACTTCTATATCAAACTCATGTTCTGAGAAACTGGAATCAGGCTAGAGAAGAGGTTTCTGTTGAAAGCCCCACACATTATTTACCTTTTGCCAAATGAAACCTATAGTACAGAGCCACATGAACTTCATCTTTGACAATAGTTAATGCCCGTTTTCTATCCTGTGACATCTCAGCGTATAGTGTAGAACTGGACCCACTGTATATGTTTGATAACTATGTATTTGCTAAATGAGTGAAAAATGAATGACTGTGTTTGTTTAAAAATAGTACTGGGTACTATACCAAAGCTATAAACTAAAAGCACAGATTGGAGAAAGCACAACACAACCATACCACTGAGAAACACTCTCCTCTTTAAACTTAAAGACCAGAGGGAGACACTGTTCGAGTCAGCCTTCCAGAACTAACATCCTTAGTCACTGCTGAAATACCTTCACTCCGCTGTCCGTGCCTCAGTGCTGTGCTGTGGAGAACTGTATTGAGTGGAGCATATTGAATTTCACCTCCAAGATTTAAAGAAGGAAGTAAAATAGAATAAAAATCTCTCTTTTTAAAAATTATCAATGATTCTTATCCTGTTCTGGAAAAAAAAAAAAAAAAAGGAAACTGAATTACCAGGGCTGAAACAAAATGTGCTCTATAAGAACAAATAACCAACCCACAATGCCCTTATTTTAAAAGGACTAATGATATTTAGAAATATCAAATTAACTAGTTAAGATAAAAACAATTTATGAGAAAGCAGTGTAGTATGTTTAAAGTAAAATATTACTGTGCATGCAATTAAATTCCCAGAGCAAGAGGTTATCGCTTTAGTGTAAACTTCACCAGGAATATAAAGAGTTACCTTAAGGACAGATTAGATTCATGCAATTACTAAAATGAAATATTTTAATTTTTAAACAGAGAAAAGGAAGTATGACTTTGAACTATGCTTTGGGAAAAATAAGAATTTAACTTTATTAAGTTGAAATGTAGTATTTCCTAGGAGTATTTTTGAAATAAGAGCCTTCTTTATAGTTTTGTATACCTTGTAAATATAGTTATTTTGTTTTACCATAGTAGGTTTCTATTGTCTTTTAAATAAGATGAAGAAACAATGTAAACGTTTTATATATAAGAAACAGCATAAGGTGGTTTATCTACTTTGAATTTCCTCAATAATAAAAATCAATAAATATTCTCAGGTGCATTGTATTCTTTAAAAATGTTGACAGTGTTGGTCAGAAAAAGTTTTTTGTTCATACAACTAATCAAGTAATAGCTACTTTGGATTTAAAAATAAATATATGAATTATTTAAAAAATATGGATCCAATTGAATTTTCATAGCACTAATTCATATGCTTCACAGTGGCAGGGTTTCAGGAGCAAACTAAAATTAAACCAAAAATTTCATTAGATGAGATATACTTGTTTCTATACTTGAGTAAAGAATAAAATAAATTATTTTATAAAAAAGTAAGAATCAACTGGAATTTCTTGTTATTCCTTTAGAAGTGAATTTGCAAGAAAGAATCAGATGCAATACATCCACTTATTCTGCTTATACAGATACATATCTGTTGTCTTTTGTGCTATAGTGCAGGTGAGAAGTTTTATTAATAGCTCTCAGACTCAGCGTTTGAAAATTATGGGTAAGAAATAAATCGAATATACTACCATTTATGAATTCCAATATCTTACTGAAATTGCTTCAAAACCAGGCTTAACTCCATTAATTTGATTTCATCAAACACACTAACAAACAAATCACATGCGATAAACATCATGAAAACTTTGTAGAGTGATCAAGTAGAGCTCTTTATATTCACCCTGGAACTCTGAGATTTGATGTGCTCAGAGACAAACTATTTGTAATTCTTACACAGAAAAAAAAGCTATCACAATTTTCCAATGTGTTTATTATTCTACCATTTCTCTGAATTTCTTATTCACTCCTGGTAAGTTCATAAATGAAAATGATACTGCCAACATCAAAGCTAAGGACAGTCTATTCTGAGAATCATGTATCAGTATAGCTAAAAGTCTATTTAAATAATGACTTCATTTCACCAAGATCCCATGATAAGAATGAATATCCAAGCCACTGATCTTGCATTAATTTGCCCCTGTTGTCACTAAATCTTGTGACAGTCACACCTTCTTGATACCTCAAATTAACTTTGAGTGTAACCACAGGTTAAAAATAAAAGTAAGCAAAATATTCTCTGGGAGGATATCAAACAAACTTTTCTCTCTAATCACTTTGTTGGGGATAGCAGCAAAAGTAACATATGACATAAAATTATTTTTAAAATCACATTGAGATGTTTCTCAACTCACCACGTTGTATACTTTAAATATATACAATTTTATTTGTAAATTAGATGTCAAAAAGCTGAAAAATTATAGAAAAAGCATTGTTTTTAAAGGAAAAGTACATAGTTAAATTGACCTAATGAGAAAAGCTATACTTTATGTGAAGATACAAACTATTTTTCCCTTCTATTTTATTGCAAAGACATGTTCTTTTACACCTTATGTTTGCATTGGAGACTCTAGTTTTAGTAATTAACCTCAATCTTAAACAACACATGCTACATCAAAACAAAACTTATAAAATGTAACTTGTTGATATACAACACGTATAAAAACAAATTTATAGCATATATAGCATAAACATGTAAAATATATGCAGATATTATATCATATAAATTACATAAACTATATATTCATATATAAATGGAATATATTTAAATACTCTCTATATATGTGCCTTCATGTATTTTATAAATATGTGAATGTGAATGTTTATCTGTATACTGTCTGTGTATGTACATATAGTTGTTTTTTTTTTTTTTGTATTTTTCCGAAGTTGGAAATGGGGAGGCAGTCAGACAGACTCCTGCATGCACCCGACCAGGATCCACCAGACATGCCCACCAGGGGGCGATGCTCCACCCATCTGGCATTGCTCTGTTGCAACCAGAGCCATTCTAGCGCCTGAGGCAGAGGCCATAGAGCCATCCTCAGTGCCAGGGCCAACTTTGCTCCAATGGAGCCCTGGCTGTGGGAGGGGAAGAGAGAGACAGAGAGAAAGGAGAGGGGGAGGGGTGGAGAAGCAGATGGGCGCTTCTCCTGTGTGCCCTGGCCGGGAATTGAACCTAGGACTCCTGCACGCCAGGCCGATGCTCTACCACTGAGCCAACCGGCCAGGGCCTGTACATATAGTTTTTTTTTTTTTTTTTTTTTTAAATAAATTTTTATTAATGGTAATGGGATGACATTAATAAATCAGGGTACATATATTCAAAGAAAACATGTCTAGGTTATTTTGTCATTAAATTATGTTGCATACCCCTCGCCCAAAGTCAGATTGTCCTTCGCCACCCTCTATCTAGTTCTCTGTGCCCCTCCCCCTCCCCCTAACTCTCCCCCTGTCCTCCCTCCCCCCACCCCTGGTAACCACCACACTCTTGTCCATGTCTCTTAGTCTCATTTTTATGTTCCACCAATGTATGGAATCATGTAGTTCTTGTTTTTTTCTGATTTACTTATTTCACTCCTTATAATGTTATCAAGATCCCACCATTTTGCTGTAAATGATCTGATGTCATCGTTTCTTATGGCTGAGTAGTATTCCATAGTGTATATGTGCCACATCTTCTTTATCCAGTCTTCTATTGAAGGGCTTTTTGGTTGTTTCCATGTCTTGGCCACTGTGAACAGTGCTGCAATGAACATGGGGCTACATGTGTCTTCACGTATCAATGTTTCTGAGTTTTGGGGGTATATACCCAGTAGAGGGATTGCTGGGTCATAAGGTAGTTCTATTTGCAGTTTTTTGAGGAACCACCATACTTTCCTCCATAATGGTTGTACTACCTTACAGTCCCACCAACAGTGAATGAGGGTTCCTTTTTCTCCACAGCCTCTCCAACATTTGCTATTACCCGTCTTGTTGATCATAGCTAATCTAACAGGTGTGAGGTGGTATCTCATTGTAGTTTTGATTTGCATTTCCCTAATAACTAATGAAGCTGAGCATTTTTTCATATATCTGTTGGCCATTTGTATCTCTTCCTGGGAGAAGTGTCTATTCATGTCTTCTTCCCATTTTTTTATTGGATTGTTTGTTTGTTTGTTGTTGAGTTTTATGAGTTCTTTGTAAATTTTGGAAATTAGGCCCTTATCTGAGCTGTTGTTTGAAAATATCATTTCCCATTTAGTTGGCTGTCTGTTTATTTTTATATCAGTTTCTCTTGCTGAGCAAAAACTTTTTATTCTGATGTAGTCCCATTCATTTATCTTTGCCTTCACTTCTCTTGCCATTGGAGTCAAGTTCATAAAATGTTCTTTAAAACCTAGGTCCATGAGTTTAGTACCTATGTCTTCTTCTATGTACTTTATTGTTTCAGGTCTTATATTTAGGTCTTTGATCCATTTTGAATTAATTTTAGTACACGGGGACAGGCTGTAGTCGAGTTTCATTCTTTTGCATGTGGCTTTCCAGTTTTCCCAACACCATTTGTTGAAGAGGCTTTCTTTGCTCCATTGTGTGTTGTTGGCCCCTTTATCAAAGATTATTTGACCATATATATGTGGTTTTATTTCTGGGCTTTCTATTCTGTTCCATTGGTCTGAGTGTCTATTTTTCTGCCAATACCATGCTGTTTTGATTATTGTGGCCCTATAATATAGTTTAAAGTCAGGTATTGTAATGCCCCCAGCTTCATTCTTTTTCCTTAGGATTGTTTTGGCTATTCGGGGTTTTTTATAGTTCCATATAAATCTGATGATTTTTTGCTCCATTTCTTTAAAAAATCTCATAGGAATTTTGATGGGAATTGCATTAAATTTGTATATTGCTTTGGGTAATATGGCCATTTTGATTATATTTATTCTTCCTATCCAAGAGCAAGGAATATTTTTCCATCTCATTGTATCTTTTTCGATTTCCCTTAACAATGCTTTGTAATTTTCATTATATAGGTCCTTTACATTCTTTGTTATGTTTATTCCTAGGTATTTTATTTTTTTTGTTGCAATCGTGAAGGGGATTATTTTTTTGAGTTCGTTTTCTAATATTTCATTGTTGGCATAGAGAAAGGCTATGGACTTCTGTATGTTAATTTTGTATCCTGCGACCTTACTGTATTGGTTTATTGTTTCTAATAATCTTTTTGTGGAGTCCTTCGGGTTTTCGATGTATAGGATCATATCATCAGCAAAAAGTGATACCTTTACTTCTTCTTTTCCAATATGGATGCCTTTTATTTCTTTGTCTTGTCTGATTGCTCTGGCCAGAACTTCTAGCACCACGTTAAATAAGAGTGGAGAGAGTGGACAACCCTGTCTTGTTCCTGATTTAAGGGGGAAAGCCTTCAGTTTAGTGCCATTTAATATGATGTTAGCTGATGGTTTATCATATATGGCCTTTATCATGTTGAGATATTTTCCTTCTATACCCATTTTGTTGAGAGTCTTAAACATAAAATTGTGTTGTATTTTATCAAAAGCCTTTTCTGCATCTATTGATAAGATCATGTGGTTTTTGTTCTTTGTTTTGTTGATATGGTGTATTACGTTAACCGTTTTGCGTATGTTGAACCATCCTTGAGATTCTGGGATGAATCCCACTTGATCATGATGTATTATTTTTTTAATATGTTGTTGTATTCGGTTTGCCAGTATTTTGTTTAGAATTTTAGCATCTGTATTCATTAGAGATATTGGTCTGTAGTTTTCTTTCTTTGTGCCATCCTTGCCAGGTTTTGGTATGAGGGTTATGTTGGCCTCATAAAATGTGTTCGGAAGTATTGCTTCTTCTTCAATTTTTTGGAAGACTTTGAGTAGAATAGGAACCAAGTCTTCTTTGAATGTTTGATAGAATTCACTAGTATAACCGTCTGGGCCTGGACTTTTATTTTTGGGGAGGTTTTTAATAGTTTTTTCTATTTCCTCCCTGCTGATTGGTCTGTTTAGGCTTTCTGCTTCTTCATGACTCAGTCTAGGAAGGTTGTATTGTTCTAGGAATTTATCCATTTCTTCTAGATTGTTGTATTTGGTGGCATATAATTTTTCATAGTATTCTACAATAATTCTTTGTATATCTATGATGTCTGTGGTGATCTCTCCTCTTTCATTTTGGATTTTATTTATTTGAGTCCTGTGCCTTTTTTCCTTGGTGAGTCTTGCCAAGGGTTTGTCAATTTTGTTGACCTTTTCAAAGAACCAGCTCCTTGTTTTATTGATTTTTTCTATAGTTTTTCTGTTCTCTATTTCATTTATTTCTGCTCTGATTTTTATTATCTCCTTTCTTCGGCTGGTTTTGGGTTGTCTTTGTTCTTCTTTTTCTAGTTCCTTAAGGTGTGAAGTTAAGTGGTTTACTTCGGCTCTCTCTTGTTTGTTCATATAGGCCTGAAGTGATATGAACTTTCCTCTTATTACTGCTTTTGCTGCATCCCAGAGATTCTGATATGTCGTATTTTCATTTTCATTTGTCTGTATGTATCTTTTGATCTCTGCGCTTATTTCTTCTTTGACCCATTCATTTTTTAGAAGTATGTTGTTTAGTTTCCACATTTTTGTGGGTTTTTCCCCCTCTTTTTTGCCGTTGAATTCTAGTTTCAAGGCTTTATGATCAGAAAATATGCTTGGTACAATTTCAATTTTTCTAAATTTGCTGATATTGTCTTTGTGGCCCAACATATGGTCAATTCTTGAGAATGTTCCATGTACACTAGAGAAAAATGTATACTCTGTCACTTTGGGATGAAGTGTCCTGTAGATGTCTATCATATCCAGGTGTTCTAGTATTTCGTTCAAGGCCACTATATCTTTATTGATTCTCTGTTTGGATGACCGATCTAGAGCCGTCAGCGGAGTATTGAGGTCTCCAAGTATGATTGTATTTTTGTTAGTTTTTGTTTTAAGGTCAATAAGTAGCTGTCTTATATATTTTGGTGCTCCTTGGTTTGGTGCATATATATTAAGGATTGTTATGTCTTCTTGATTCAGTGTCCCCTTAATCATTATGAAGTGACCATTTTTGTCTCTGAGTACTTTTTCTGTCTTGTAGTCAGCATTATCAGATATGAGTATTGCTACACCTGCTTTTTTTTGGGTGTTGTTTGCTTGGAATATTGTTTTCCAGCCTTTCACTTTGAATTTGTTTTTATCCTTGTTGCTTAGATGTGTTTCTTGTAGGCAGCATATAGTTGGATTTTCTTTTTTAATCCATTCTGCTACTCTGTGTCTTTTTATTGGTAAGTTTAATCCATTTACATTTAGTGTAATTATTGACACTTGTGGGTTCCCTACTACCATTTTATAAATTGCTTTCTGTTAGTTTTGTATCTAGTTTGATTCTTCTCTTTTGTTTTTCTATCATTTGTTTCTGTTTGTTTGTGTTCCATACTTCTTTCCTCTGTTGCTACCTTTTTTAAGTCATGTGTTTTTGTGGTGGTTTTTTCAAGGGTGGTTACCATTAAGTAATGAAAAGGGTACCTACCATATTCATTGTAGTACCCTATCTTATAAGTATTTCTGCACTTCATCGTCCTTTGCTACTGTTAATCTCCATTCTCTCCCCCCCTTTTTTTTTCCTTTGTTGTCACAGTTTAAGTTTGGTTTTATTGTGTTCTTGGTGGAGCTGTTACTTGTGGTGTTGTTTTCTTTTGTTCTTTGAATCTGGTTGGAAAACCCCCTTTAGTATTTCCTGGAGTGGGGGCTTTCTCGTGATAAATTCTCTCATCTTTTCTGTATTTGTGAATGTTTTTATATCTCCTTCATACTTGAAGGATAGCTTTGATGGGTATAGTATTCTTGGCTGAAAGTTCCTCTCTTTCAGGGCCTTAAATATTGGGGTCCACTCTCTTCTAGCTTGTAGAGTTTCTGCTGAGAAATCTGAAGATAATCTAATAGGCCTTCCTTTATATGTTGTACTCTTCTTTTCCCTGGCTGCCTTGAGAATTTTTTCTTTGTCATTGGTTTGTGTCATCTTTATTATGATGTGCCTTGGAGTGGGTTTGTTGGGGTTAAGAAAACTCGGTGTTCTGTTTGCTTCTTGAACTTGAGGCTTTAGTTCTTTCCACAGGCTTGGGAAGTTCTCGTCTATTATTTGTTTGAGTATATTCTCCATTCCATTTTCTTTCTCTTCTCCCTCTGATATACCTATTATTCTTATGTTATTCTTTCTGATGGAGTCAGATAATTCCTGTAGGGCTTTCTCGTTTTTTATTATTTTTGAGTCTCTTTCTTCTTCTCTCTGTTGTGCCTCAAGTTGTTTGTCTTCTATTTCACTAATCCTATCTTCAATCTGGGTTGTTCTGCTAGCTAAGCTTGTTACCTCGTTTTTCAGCTCGTGAATTGAGTTTTTCATTTCTGTTTGATTTGTTTTTATAGTTTCAATTTCCTTGGTAATATATTCTTTGTGTTCATTGAGTTGTTTTCTGATCTCCCTATATTGCCTTTCCGTGTTTTCTTGTATATCTCTGAGTATTTTTAAGATTTCTATTTTAAATTCTCTGTCATTTAGCTCCAAGGCTTCCAATATGTTAAGTCTTTTCTCCATAGATTTTTCCACATCTATTTGTGTTACCTCTCTTTCTTTTGTATCCATAATATTCGATTTCCTCTTTCTTATTGGCATCTGCGGGTGGTCTTGTTGATAGTACACCGGCGCACTTTCTCGCGGCTTGAATGAACGTCCCTGCGGTAGCTTCCTCCACACCCTCGTCTCTCAGATTCGAGTGATAACAGTCCTTTTGCTTTCAGTTTGCTCCGAAGATAAATTTTCCTGTTTCTAGTTGATAAATTTGTTGTGATTTTGGGGAGATCTGTCGGACGCGCTGCTCACGGCGCCATTTCCGTGACGTCAGCCGAGCTGTACATATAGTTTTATGGAAACATACAAAACTAGTTCCAGGACATATGTACAGAGAATATGTTTTTAAAATCTTCATTTTTTATAAAATTAAAATTCATGTAAATTCTATGCAGACTGGTGCAGCCACTATAAGAAACAGTACAGGGGTTCCTCAAAGTATTAAAAATGAAAGTGCTTTATGTTCTAGTGATTTCACTCCAGGGTATATATCTGAAGACATCCAAAACACTGGTTTAGAAGAATGTATGCACCCCTATATTCATTGCAACATTATTTATAATGGTCAAGATATGGAAGCAATCCAACTGCCTATCAACAGACAGTGAATAATAAGTTGTGGTACACATATACAATAGACTATTAGTTATAAAATAGAATGAAACCATACCATTTGAGACAGCATGGATAGACCTAGAGGGTATTATGCTAAGTGAAATAAGTCAGTCAGAGAAACACAAATACAATATTATTTCACTTAAATGTGAAATCTAAACTACAATATAAATGAACAAACAAAATAGAAAGACGCTCATAAATACAGATAAAAGATTGATAGTTGACAAGGGGAGAGGGATTGAGTGACTGGGTCGAATAGCTGAAGGGATTGAGAAGTGCAACTTGGTAGCTACAAAATAGCCACAGGGATATAAAGTACAGCATAGGTATATAATTAATAATATTGTGATATGTATTTATGTCTGGTGCCAGGTGGGTACTGAAAATATCAGGGAAAACATTTTGTAAAACACATGATTATCTAACCACTCTATTATACACTTGAAACTAATATAAATAATATTGAATGCAAACTGTAATTAAACATATATTTTAAATTAAAAAATAAAAATACATATAAATTCTAAATTTTAATATTAATAAAGACTGATGTGACATCATTAAATACCCCCAGGCATTTATTACCCAATAAGTGATGATTAATGGCGATTGAGCCAAGCAATTTCACTTACTAGAATTTGAGAGCACACTTCAACAGTAGCCCTTTCTTCTACTCTACTATTTCCTGTGTGTTCAAAAGTGATCTGAGCCTGACCAGGTGGTGGCACGGTGGATAAGAGCGTTGGACTGGGAAGAGGAGGACCCATGTTCGAGACCCCAAGGTTGCCAGCTTGAGCATGGGCTCATCTGGTTTGAGTAAAGCTCACCAGCTTGGACCCAAGGTTGCTGGCTCGAGCAAGGGGTCACTTGGTCTGCAGAAGGCCCACGGTCAAGGCACATATGAGAAAGAAATCAATGAACAACTAAGGTGTCACAACAAAAGACTGATGATTGATGCTTCTCATCTTTCTCCATTCCTGTCTATCCCTATCTATCCTTCTCTCTGACTCTCTCTGTCTCTGTAAAAAAAAAAAAAAAGTGATCTGATACCTAAAATTCTCTACCTTTACAATTTCATTATCCTTGAACATATTCCTTATAACCTAACTATCACTATAGAATCACACTAAGGTATCTATCTCACAAATCTTCCTATAAATCAAGTGTGAATAAAAATTAAGAAGACATACTTGGAATTCAAAAGGAAGCATAAAATTGTAAAGACACAATGGAAAACTTTAAAAAGTAAGATAATTTTGGTTAGATGTCTAATGGCAAATGGAAGACACATGATGTGGTAGAAAAAATATTGGTTACGGTATTTTATTTATGGTTAAAGATGGTGAGGATAAAGTTCTTTGACCTGATATGAGATTACATTTGTATTGCCAAAGCTACTATTCCTAGAGAGAGCAGTATAAAATAATCAATACATGTACGTATATACATATTTCTTTTTCCCATGTAATATTTTATAAATTAACTGGAAGAACAAAATTTAACATTTTATAATAATTTCATTATGTAGTTCCCCTTTAGTTTAGGAGATGTACTTAATTTGGGACTTTTCATTGTACTATACTGAGTTTTTATAACTTACTTTTTACTTTTCAATTACAGTTGACATACAATATTATATTACTTTCAGGTGTACAACATAGTGATTAGATATTTATATAACTTACCAAGTGATCACTCTAATAAGTCTAGTACCCATTTGATACCACGCATAGTTATTATAATATTATTAATTACTGGGTAAGGCAAAGATAGGTCTACAGTTATTCATATGGAAAATAGTACAATAATAAATAATAATACAAGAATAAACTGTTTCACATACTCACAACTATCAACCTATTTTGCCCTAATTTGTATATTCCCTGAGCTGTATTTTATATCTGCATGATTATTTTTATAGCTATTAATTTGTTCTTCTTAATCACTGTGCTATACTGAGTTTTTAAGAACACTTAGCTAAAATGTTCATGTTAATTTCATCTTTCCATCTATTGTGTTCATTCTGATTTTACTAAGAAAAATTAATATAAAAATGAGATTTTAAAATATCAGTAAACTATTAAGAGTTTTCATACATTTATAGTTTCTTTAATTTATTTACTTTTATTTTTATTTTTTTTAGGTGAGAGGAGGGGAGATAGTGAGGCAGACTCCCTGCATGTGCTCCAACTAGGATCCACCTGGCAAACCCATTTGAGGCCAATGCTTGAGTACTGAGCTATTTTTAGCACCTGAGGCTGATGTACCTGGACCAACTGAGCTATACTCAATGTCTGGGGCCAGGCTCGAACCAATCAAGCCACTGGTTGTGGTGGGGGGGGGTAGAGGAGGGGGAGAGCAAGGGGGAGAGAAGCAGATGGTTGCTTCTCTTATGTGCCCTGACCAGGAATTGAACCCAGGAAGTTTATATGTCAGGCCAATGCTCTATCCATTGAGCCACCAGCCAGGGCCCATTTATGATTTCTATAGCAACAAGATGTTGGTAATATAGGCCATATCTGCACTTCGGAAATATATGTAAGTACTGCCACCTTTGACACAACACAAAATGTCAAATCTTATGTTTTCCTCCCAACTCTACATTTTATCACTACGAAATATTATCCTAGATGTGTCCTTAAAGGGTTGGCTTAATTCACACACATGCAGGCCTTGCAAGTCACAATGCATCTCCAAAGAGTAGTATTTACCTTGCTTTGCTTCTGTTGGAATATCCAATATTGCTGTATATGCAGATAAGTGCTGAGAAGAAACTGAATTCTAAAAAGAGGTAGACACTGCCATTCTTTCAATATCTCTATATTAGATTTAATTTTGATCCTAAATAACAATTCAAGTTTGTTCTGAATTAATGAAAAGTCTAGAATTCAGTGGTCAGTGAGATAATTTTGTCAATGAGAGTGTCAGGTACATTTTCTCTGAGGCATGAGAAGATGAACGTCTATATTTCCAAGAGATAAAAAATCATTTAGTTGTGTGTGTGCATCGTTCAAAGCTATGCTTTACATGTTGTACTCATTCATTTCTGTTTTCTATATTATTTGTTTCCACATAGTAAACAAAGAAGAGAAGACAATAAAATACAGTTCCGTGGGAAAGAAACCCTTTGTATTTAAGTTCCACAAATTCCCTTTCATTTAGGAATGGCACCAAACATCCATGAAAGCTTGATGAATTAGAATGTTTGATTCTAAGTTAACTGCCTCCTTACGGAATACAACCTAAAGAGAAATCCAGAAATCTAATTAGGCCACTATGTCCCTCTGCCTAAAGTCCTTAAGTACAGTTAGTTTAGAGTTATTACAGATTTTCAAAGTCTGACCATGGAAGGATGGTAACTGCATAGCACAAACCCCTCTATGCTCCCTTTCTCAAGACCATAGGTGAGGTGGGCAATGGTTCTTTAGCACTAAGCCTAGACTTCAACTTTGAATTTTTCTAACATTGCTCTAGAAATCTATTACCAAATAAATGCAGATTAATCAGGTTACATTTTTCTTTTTTTTATAAATAGGACCTGAATTGCATTTGTTAGATATCCTTACTCTACAGATTAGCTATTCCTGAGGTTCTATGCCTGCGTTTCTACTTGTTACCACCAAGAGGGCAGCGGTAGGTTTCAGAGAAGCTTGCTGCCCTTATTATTTAACAGTTACTAAACACTAGCCTTATGTCAGACTCAATATATGTCCTGGGAACACATTTATTAATAAGACACAATCCCTCAGCTTAAGAAATTAAAAATCTATTTGGCAAAATCAGTGGGTAAAACAGACAACGACAATCAATGAAGTGTGGATAGGAACTACATAGGAAGGCATTTGGCAGGAAGTTATGGTTGAAGAATACAGTACGTCACATGAATTTTCTTACCTTCCTCATCAAGGTGAGAGAAATCGTGACACATTCAAGGAATTACAGATGTCCATAATTGGGTTACATTTTTCTATTTCTATGAATAGTAACTCAGTTTTCTAATTTACAATAAAATGTGTAAAATAATGGATAACTTCAAAGTTTTGCTGTAAAGATTGAGAAAAATAAAGCATGGCCTTATGATAACAAAGACAAGAAGGGTCGGCAAGGTTGTGGAGAAGAGGGAACATGTGCCGTGTTGGTAGGGATGTAAATTGATTCAGGCACTATGGAAAACAGTAGGGAGGCTCTTGAAAATAGCACTACTATATAATTCAGCAATCCCCGTTTTGGGTCTATCTACAAAGGAAATGAAATCACTATCTTGAAGAGATATCTGTACTTCATGGTCCCATGCTTATTGCAATATTCAAGACATGAAAACAACCTGAGTGTGTATCAATGGATGAATGGATAAAGAAAATGTCACACACACACACACACACACACACACACATACACATTGGCTATTATTCAGCCACAGATAGAAAAAAATCTTGCCATTGTCAACAACATAGATGGACTTGAGGCCATCATGATAATTGAATTAAGTCAGACAGATAAAGATACATACTGTATCACCTCACTCTCATGTGGAAACTTAAAAACCTTAACTCATAGAAACAGAGATAGTTGCCAGAGACTGGGGGGTTGGTGGGGGAAATAGGAATATGTTGGCCAAAGGGTATGAACTTCCAGCTATAAGATGAATATGAACCTGGAGCTAATGTACAGCATAGTGACTATAATTTACTGAACACTGTTAAGATAGTACATCTTAAATGTCCTCACCATACACCAAAAACTCGCAATTATGTGAGGTGATGGATATGTTAATTTACCTACTGGTAATCATTTCCTGACATATACATATATCAAATCCTAAAGTTCTACATCGTAAACTTCCACAATGCTAAATATTAATTATACCTACATAAAACTGTAAAAAAATAATAATATATGCCATGATCATTCTTTCTCTTTAATATTTAATTGTAGATATTATTCAATAATATTCATTATATGGTTCCTATGCATCAGACATGATTTTAATACATCATATATATAACATTTAAGGTTATGTATTAAATATAACAACTGATTTAGTACTTCTGTGTTGTAGAAGACCTATCAAAAAGGACACTTGATACATGTCATTTGCCATCGCTGATGCTGTAATGCGGCATACAAAAGGGCTGTGATTAGCAATGGATGAGGTGAAAGAAGGCACAATTTAGGTTACGTGGTGGTTGTGGGTGGGTTCCTCAAACCCTGACAAGAGTTTGTTTCCAATTGCCAGTCTTTGGATTGCATTATAATCGCCTAGAAAAAAAAAAACTTTTGGCCCTGGCCGGTTGGCTCAGCGGTAGAGCGTCGGCCTGACGTGCAGGGGACCGGGTTCGATTCCCCGCCAGGGCACATAGGAGAAGCGCCCATTTGCTTCTCCACCCCCACTCCTTCCTCTCTGTCTCTCTCTTCCCCTCCCGCAGCCAAGGCTCCATTGGAGCAAAGATGGCCCGGGTGCTGGGGATGGCTCCTTGGCCTCTGCCCCAGGCACTAGAGTGGCTCTGGTCGCGGCAGAGCGACGCCCCGGAGGGGCAGAGCATCGCCCCCTGGTGGGCAGAGCGTCGCCCCTGGTGGGCGTGCTGGGTGGATCCCGGTCGGGCGCATGCGGGAGTCTGTCTCTCCCCATTTCCAGCTTCAGAAAAATACCAAAAATAAAAAATAAAAAAAACAAAAAAAACTTTTATTCATTTTAGAGAAGAGAGAGAGAGAGAGAGAAGGAAAGAGAGAAGGAGGGGAGGAAAAGGAAGCATCAACTCCTATGTGTGCCTTGACCAGGCTAGCACAGGGTCTCAAACCAGTGACCTCAGCATTCCAGGTCAATGCTGTGCCAGCACAGGTCAGGCACCAAGAAAATGTTTAAAAAAATAATAATTCCCAGCTCCTACACAAATGTTTTTGATTTATTGTTTCTGGAGAAAACCCAGAGATCTACAATTTTAAAAAATGCCCTGGTAATTCCGAGCCCAAGTCAGATTCTGGAATCAATGAAAGAGACAGCGAAGAATGGAGTAGAAGGGGATTCGAATAAGAGATTTGGCATATCCCTCCGCAGTTGGGAGAGGCTAGGGAAGGCAGCAGGACTAGAGGCAGTGAAAGGGTTTGAAGGTTTGTGGATGAGACCGGAAAATCCATTCTGATGTCATTTTATTCATTATTAAACATATCCCTCACATCTGGGTAGATCTTTGCAAATTTTCTAAAGAGCCTGTCTGTAAATGCAAAAGAAATAGAACATAGATTAAAGGTACTAATTTTGACTCCTTTATTTTGACAGGGCCTTCCCACAGATGATCCAGAAGAGTAAAGAAGGTCTGCCTGAGATCAAGCTCCAAAGTATTATGGTTGTGCAGAAGCAGCTTTGAAAGTAACACTTTTAGTCCACTGCTAGACTAAGGAAAGTAACAACTCATTTTATCCAAATGATCGAAACAAGAATTTGAATATTGAGGAATAATTGTGGAAAGAATATTTTCATAGTTATGGTCAAATTTAAAATCATTAAAAATTTTTCTAGACTCTTGTCTTTTCATGAAATCTTTACTGCATGTTTTAAACAACATTTACTTGAACATTAACATTATAATAATATCAGTTAGTAAAAACTATGATAACTGATTCTTATCTGGAACACAATAAAGGAGTTCATTATAAAATTTAAGTATATCTGGCAAATGGTAACTGCTCAATGTTTCTTGAGTGAGAGAGTGAATGCATGTATGCATGACTGAACAAAATAATAATTTACACCTCCAACGGTAAGCTTGGTCAACATTTGTTTATGATAACAAAATTAGAAATAGTTTAATGTCCAATAAAAGTTGTTATTAGGTATTGAATCCTTACTATGTATGAATTAGTCAATGCTTTTGACCCCTATGATACTCATGAGGTAGGTACTAATATTAGTCCCACTTAACAAATGAGAAAACTAAAGACTAAATTTGATCTAAAATTATTTAAAATAAACATGCCATCAATATTAAAGCATAGACTAGTATGCTACAATGTATGTATTCTAAACACACTCAGCTTTTCCAATATGAGACTGGTTAAATTGTAGAATTTATATTTTATGCAACCGTTCAAGCCATGTTTTACCCAAAAAAAAAACCCCAAAACAAACAACAAACTACATATTTACTATTCTTCAAACGTTCTCTCATGTTAATTTTAAAAGTAATTTATAAACACGTAGGTGAGGCCCTGGCCGGTGGGCTCAGCGGTAGAGCATCGGCCTGGCGTGCAGGGGACCCGGGTTCGATTCCCGGCCAGGGCACATAGGAGAAGCGCCCATTTGCTTCTCCACCCCTCCCGTCCTTCCTCTCTGTCTCTCTCTTCCCCTCCCGCAGCCGGGGCTCCATGCAGCGAGGATGGCCCGGGCGCTGGGGATGGCTCCTTGGCCTCTGCCCCAGGCGCTAGAGTGGGTCTCGGCAGAGCGTCGCCCCCTGGTGGGCAGAGTGTCGCCCCTGGTGGGCGTGCCGGGTGGATCCCGGTTGGGCGCATGCGGGAGTCAGTCTGACTGTCTCTCCCCGTTTCCAGCTTTCAGAAAAATACAAAAAACAAACAAAAAAAAAACACGTAGGTGATTTATAATACAGTGCACAGAATATTAACCATATTAAAATGTACACACAATTGTAAATGCATGTAAAATACTTTAAAATAACACACAATAAAGTACTAATAGTAGTTAGTGTTTTTTTTCCCATGGGTGACAGAACAATGATTAATAATTATTATATTCTTTACACCCTTTTATAGATGTTGCTACAATTAATAAGTCCTAATATTATAATGAAGGAAAGTAATTAAAGTACAACAGTTGTTTAAATAAGTAGATAATAGATTTTTATGTATACATAGTCTCCTCTTTCCTGCTGTCTGCCTATTCTAGAATACACCTCACTTCCTGTTATTCTAAAGTTACCAAATCTCTCTTTACTTGTCTCTATTGTCTTTTACTTACTCAACTTAACCCTTTGAGTAGTATGAACATTTATGTATGTCCTCATGCCTGCTGACCATCCAGAGTATGATCGTAATTTACGACGGCAACATTAAAAAAAGGCAAATGTATGTTCTTTTTGTTTCCATAAATTGGTTATCAAACAAACATGATTTTAAGTTAACAAAACTGTGACTGTAACTAATTTCATTTTTTGAAAAACACTCAATCCCAGGGGTCAGCAAGCATGAAAAAAAAAACTCACTACTCAAAGGGTTTAAAGGAATGCATTGACCCTACTTCATCTTTGTTCAAAATAACTTTAGCAATTAAATTTTAGTACAAGTCCTAATCTTTGTTAAATACTTCACTGACTTTGAATATCTATTTGATAATAAATTCTGTAGGACCACAATTTGTCTAAGAGAATATTTCAAATTCAGTAAATGTCATTAAAAGGTTAAAAAAAAGTGATTGGAGTAACAAGTCAAAGAGGTCTTGATGAAACTGAACATTTCAATATGATAAAACTACATGTTTAATTTTGGGAACTCCCAGTATAAGTCAATAAAATAATATTGTGGTTCAAATTATATCACACTGCATTTAAATTTGTTTTCTTTGTTAACGTGAAAAATTTGAGTTGAGTAATGGATCAATTCATGCTTTTATCCAACAAGGATCTGTGTCTCTCTCGTAATAATGACTTAAAAAATTATTATAATAAGACTAAAAACATTCAGTCATCAGCACAGAAAGGGGAAAATTACAATTTGTGTATCTTCAGACCATAGTAACTGTGATACTCTATGGGCTGTCCCTCATTATCTAATTTTATTCTTCACCAGTAAGAGAACCACAAAATTTTAGTTGGGCAGTTGGCTACTCAGAATAGAGATATTTCCTGGGCTCCCTTGCATCTCACCACAGTCACCTGCATTCTAGATATAATACAAGCAGAGATTGAGTGTGCAACTCTGAGAATTGTGTTTAAAGGCAGGAGTGACCTCCCTTGAGCTTTTTTTCTAGCTGAAAAGGAAATGTGATGATGGTCAAGCTCAGTCAGTCTCTCAGGTCCTTAGGCCACATGTCGAGGGTGCAGAGCACTTAGAGTCACAGACCCTAGATCTTTGTTGGTTAGAGACCTACCACATCTGCCTTGTACTGTTACTTGCTGGGCTTTATACACATTAAGGGGAAAACAACATATCTTGATTCAGTCACTGTTATCTTGATTCTGTGTTATTTAAAGACAGAAATGTTATTCAGTTGAAGAAGCTATTTTTTTTAGGCTATGTCTAATTATTCAAATGAAGTCAGAGATAATGACATATCTAAGATACTGCCCCTTGCCTCATTAAAAAATACTTATACATTCAAATAATGATGCAAAGAAGGAAGTATTTTTAGTTTTTTGCTTTAATTTGTAGGGATGATTCTCAAGTAAACCCTTTAGTTTACACTTGTACATGCAATTTAGCAATGCTTTTTCTCCCCTATATTACCATATTCACCTAGTTTCAATAAATTTATATTTGAGGGTTCTTAACAAAAATGAAAACCACATGACTTAATTTTCTATTCAGATTCTTCACTTACTGTGATCATTCTTTTTGACACAAATATCTTTGTGTCAGCTAAGAAAAGTGGTACAATAAATTTGAATCTATCTCTTTATTGCAAAAAATATTTTTTCACAAAATTTATTTACTAATTACATTATGCAAAGTGAAGGAGTTTGGGGTTCTTGAGATCCCTTTTCACTTTGCGATCCTTGTTTTCAGTCAGTTTTGCAGTATTCATTCTGTGCTATTGTTTTATTACAGGAATACAAACCGAGTGACAATAAAATCAAAACCACTTTTTATTACTTATGTAAAACCTACTTCATGCATCAAATAATGCCCAGAATGATGTAAAAATATATGTGGAAAGAAAAATAACACCCATCTCTTCAATGATGATGTGGCTTTATAACCCTGTGATGACATAAATTTGGGATTATTCTGGGAGCTACTGAATCAAACCAAGACAGCTGAAATCAATCAGAATCCTGGGACCCAGAGGATGCCAGCCCAATTTTGAGCTGCAGGAGGCTCTAGTGTTTGAAAAAGTAGACAGTATCTTCGGATTATTCTTTAGTATATAAAAAAAAAAGCATTTCAATCTCCTCCTAAATTTTAAATAAATGATTTTAATTGCCATTTTGCTCCTTTCAGTATTTAAGTATTTTTCTCATAAAAAAGCATGTGAGTAATTTTATGAAATTGCTCTTAATTCCCTAGTGTTCTATTTCATATAAGGCAAGGAACCTGCCATTGCCTGAATTTTGAACCCAGCACTCTTAAAAAATGTTTTTATAAGTAAATTTTCCAATATAACAGTATCTACAAACATCTAGAGATGTTCAACATCAAAGGCTTGAATAGTTTTCTCCCTCTTCTTTGTTTCTGTGTCTGTTTTTCTTTCCTAAGAGTCATGTTTAACAATTGTATATCCTCTTATAATGTTAAGGGGCTGTAAATGCCATTGCTACTAATTAAACAAGAAATTAATAAGAACAGGGTTATGCTCTAGGTGCATGATTTCCCCACATATCTGAAAGATGGTAATTATTCAGTTGCTGATTAATTTATTCAACCCTTAGCATCAACTATATTATACATGCAAGACAGTTTGGGATCAGAAGAAAAACATTCATGTTTGCTGTACCCAGTATTACCCAAAGTAGATTTTTGGTTTTTGCTTTGGCAATCTCTATAAATAAGTGTATTCTCAGGGTTCAGGTTTTGCACAAATTTTTCTTTTGAGTGAAATTTCTTCTCGTTATCCTCTTAATTTCCTGGACATCAACTAATGTATCAACCTCGCCTGTTAAATATATAATGAATTCAGGTCAAAGATACTATCAGACAGAGGCACAGAATTTTACTCCTTTAATGACACACACCAGCCTGACTGGAGGTAGGATAGTGGTTAGATGCTGAGGTCCCAGGTTCGAAACCCCAAGGTCACCAGAATGAGTGTGAGCTCATTCGGCTTGAGCGCAAGTTCACCAGCTTGAACACAGGCCCACCAGCTTGAATGCGGGGTCACTGGCTTAAGTGTAGAATCATAGGCATGATCCCACGGTCGCTGGATTAAGCCCCAAGGTCACTGGCTTGAAGCCCAAGGTTGCTGGCTTGAGCCCAATATTACTGGCTTGAGCAAGGGGTCACTTGGCTGGCTAGAGCTCTCTGGTCAAGACACGTATGAAAAGCAATCAATGAACAACTAGAGTGATGCAGCTACAAGTGGATGCTTCTCATCTCTCCCCGTTCCTGTTTGTATCCTTCCCTCTTTTCCCCCCCACACTCTCTCTTTCTCTCGCTACAAATAAATAAATAAATAAATAAATAAATAGACACAAATCAATAGCTGGAATCCCAACTGAATCTAGGGGGAACACTTGCCATATCTACACACCATAACAAGGGAGCACCCAGACCTGACACAGGTCTCTTTAGCTCTCATTAGAAATTGGATTTTCCAAATGCAAGTACAAAAATTTTGAATGTCCCATCCAAAAATCTTTTGAGTATAACCACATGAACAAAGGCTGTTAAGGATATAGGAACAGTGGGACTCCCTTTGTATAAACTCATGTCAACACCATATGGTGGAAGAGGTGATTGTGAAGGAAAAACCAGTTTTAGAGATTTTGATAAACAGTATATTTTACAATCCACCAGCTGGGAAAATCTGTTCCATTTTATATGAGCCATTGTTTTTTTGGGTTTCCTGTCATGAGTAAACACACCTAATCCTCACAAAGTTGGTGAATGTGAAAGGAAAGTGTTTATGAGAGCAATAAAACCTTTTAGCAAGGAAGGGGTAATTTAATTTTTAACTTAGAGAAAAAAGAACTACCTAAGTCATGATAGGTAAGAGAATTAAATAAATTAGGGTTAATATAATCAAAACCGCCCTTTTCAACTTAACTCTATCAACTGAAAACCTTCCCTGACCTCTCCCCTAGTCTCTCCCAAACAGCAGATGGGCAAGTCTTCCCAAACTCTCTCCACTTTCAGGCCCTTGTCAGACATCTGCTACTAATCATGGTGTATGAGGATTGCTCGTTTCTGTACTTGTCTTCCCTTTTAGAATTCAATCTCTTTGAATGTACGCACTGTGTTTTTTAATCACATTGGTTAACAATAAATATTTATTTAGTCATGCACAAAAATGTAATCTCAGCTTTGTGTGTGTGTGGGAAAGTCTTGGTCTGGTTAAATTGTCGCAGATTCTGGGCCCTATCTGCACTGGATGAAAGGTCAGAATGATTCCCAATGATTCCACTTTCCTTTGACAATATAGAAAATGTCTAACTTAGTCATATTCACCAAAAGCAAACCATTCTATAGAACTTTATGGAAGATTAGAAATGAATTCTGTAATATTTATTCTAATTCTAGAAGGAATGAGAAGAAAAGGAAGATCTCATTTATTAGATATTTCTTGACTGATTAGTAAGAGACTTAACCACATGGAGGAATAAAATAAAGAGAAATAAAACATTGTTGAAGATAAGAGATTGGAATTTTAGTGGCTTTACCACCAACACAAAAATCTCTAATGGAAATAGCTACCAAAGAAGATGACTGACAACTAAATTTATTAACAAACCCAGAAGACTGTGAAATGATTTGGAAGAAAATGGAAGAACGTGTTCTTTTTACATAAGCTTAAGTGCATATTTTATGCGATCTCCACAGAGATTGAGGAGAAAAAAAGGCTTAGGTGGTGAGTAAGGATCTGAAAGCAATGTTAAACCAGGCTAGAGTAATAAGCAGCCAGATTTTTCGGCATGAGGAAATTATGCAAATAGCTATAGCATTTTCCCTAATAAATTCTATTTTCTATGCCACTGACATGATTTGAATATAAAATTGAAAATTATATTTTTCCAAGTTTGTTATTTTAAACAAATTTTTATTGACCACAAATTAATAAAGCAGGCTTCTCCTATTCTCCCCCAAAGGACAAACTTTTGGATGATTAAGTTTCTCACTAAATAGGATAAAAATATTCATAAATTTTATACTATGGGGCATTTTTATTTGCATAAGAAAACAGCCATGTACTTCAGAGATGTTGTTACATTCTTGTAGAAAAACTTTTACAATGGTCTCATCAGATAAGAAATAGCAATTAACACATGTTCAGGAATAGCTGTATGTCCTATAGTAGAGCAGCTTTGCTCTGAAATCAGTGATCAAAGATAAGGAATTTAAACTCAGAAGGTGAAGATATTTCAGAAAGGATCTGAGAATTCAGATGATCTCTTTTTCTATAAAAACATTATAATTAAACATTCTGAATTCAAATCAAGCCAATGCACAAAATATTTGAGGTAATAAAAATTACTACTTAGAAGTTTTAGTTAGTTTACATTCTGTCCTTAGCCACATCCCTTAGAAGCAGAGTCTAAGCTTCTAAGGGATTTATGGAGAGTTTGCACACTCTGTGGAAGAACATGTAAGGGAGTAAGAGGTGGAATAAGAAAAGGGATGGAGCCAGCTCAGGTGTGATTTCAGCTGGAGGCTGCTTCCACCTGATCACACGAGGACCTCTTGAGCATAAACTGCCCCACAGGGAAAATCCTGCCTCCAGGCAAAGAGACAGACATTTTTCCATTCCAGTTCCAAACACAAGAAACTGGGTGAGATAGGAAACTCGCTATTATTCCATCTTTGGGAGCCGATTTTCTCCACCTCCCAGAAGGACAAGAAGGAAGAGAAGTGTCTCTTCTCAAACCAGATGACTCCCATGATTGAGTGATGTCTTTGGAACAAAGGTGTCCTATAGGACTGAAATCATCTGCCTGTACAGAGGATCAGGGTGGGGCACAAACACCATTCACTATACAATCAAACAGCTGTCCAATTTCCAATAAAAGGAATACTGTTTTGCTAGATTCTTTCTGGGCTCTTTTCAGGAGGTCATAAACCATTGCACCCTATTACCATTTTGACACTATCTAGGAACAAATAAAAGGAAAATCAAAATGCAAATCATCTTTTAATGGCTCCGCAAAACAAAGCAAAACAAAAAACAGAATCAGTTGTGCAACATTTAAAACTTTAGTGAAGGGCTTCATTGATTCCATATTTTGTATGGACTGAGTCATATGGATACCTTATTTGCACTTTTTTTTTTTAATTTTTTATTTATTCATTTTTTTTTTTTTAGAGAGGAGAGGGAGAGAGAGAGAGACAGAGACAGAGAAAGAGAAGGGGGGAGGAGCTGGAAGCATCAACTCCCATATGTGCCTTGACCAGGCAAGCCCAGGGTTTCAAACCGGCAACCTCAGCATTTCCAGGTCGACGCTTTATCCACTGCGCCACCACAGGTCAGGCAGTATTTTCACTTTTTGTTTTTTAAATTCACTGTGGTGATCACCTATTAAAAAGGGCCAAGGAACCTCAGTGGATACAGGTACAGCTGACTGCATCATGGATTGTATGAACGTGTTATAATAATATCATTAGACTTCATTCGTTGTGCGAGGGAATCAGAACACTTCTTTTGGCCCAAGTCCATTTGGTATAGTGTAAAAAGAGGTTTCCTGAGAACCAGGCATTTCTCTAAACTCTATAGGGGGAGATCTAACCTGACTGAGAAGGAAGAGTGGACATGAGTAGAAGAGGAGAAATGAAGTATATGTTTATATGTATATACACAAATATGTATAAATGTTCATTTTAATAGTCCTCCTTCAGTATTTGTCAACTTTATAGGCCACATTAAAATTCTGTATGAGAACTGCTAAAATGGAAATTAAATCTGCTTAATAAATCCTTTTCCTATTTAAAGTAGATAGTTTTAAATGTTCCCCAAGGATTATAAAACCTTTTCTATTTCTTTAATTTATAGTGTCATAAAACAGCACAAATTTATTATCTAACAATTTTTGAGATCAGAAGTCCAACATGGGTCTCACTGGGCTGAAATCTAGTTTTAGGCAGACTGCATTCTTTTCCAGAGGATTTAGTGGATTATCTGTTTCACTGTCTTTCCCAGCCTCTGGAGGCTGCCTGCATTCCTTGGCTCTTGGCCTCTTCATCTTCAAAGCCAAATATAGCTGGTGAAATGTTTCTCATATAACGTCATCTGACCTCCTCTTCAGCCTCCCTCTTTCACTTTTAAGAAACTTGGGATTACATTCGGCCCACCCCAATAATGCAGGATCGTCTACCTATGTTAATATCATATAATTAGAAATCATATCACTACACATTTTTAACATAAAATACTTTAAAGACTTGCCAAAATTCTTCATTCTTTGCCTTCCTTCTATTTCACTGATTACCCAGGGAGAAAGGATACAATTCAGGATTCTCCTTTTGTCATACTTCTTTTTTAACAGCTCTGGACTTTCATCATCATTCCATTTCGTTCCCAGGGCACTGGCTGTCTGTAGGTCACAGATGCCACAGCAGTCCTCAAGGGGGACATGGGTTAGGCCCCATTGCTGAGAGACTCGGCTCAAGCAGAAAGCAGAAAGAATGTAGCTCTTTCTAACCATGAATTCTCTCATTCTGTGTCACAAATTATTAACATTGAGACATTGTGTTTTACATCCTTAAAGTAACATCAAGTGTGCTAACATCAGATTCCGGTTCTCTCCACTGGCTCTGTCATAAATCAAAAGGAATATCACACATATAAATAGATTAAGCACACGTAAAGATATATATGAAAGATAGATATAGATATAGATATTTTCTCAGCTTGTCAAATTGCAGAAAATCACTTCACTTGAAATGACAGCACAAACTTCTATAAATTTAAACAATAAAGCATAAATGCAGTGGGAATTGAAAACTCATTAACTGATCCTATGGTGAAGCCCATTTGGTTTTTTCTCTTTTTCACTGACAGGAAACCAGATGCAGCAAAAAACACGGGCTCTTCTGGATTATTTACTATCACACATCAAAAATAATAGAATGAAAATATGGTCTAGTGCTGAAGAGCAGATATCAAGTTTTCCTTTGACCTTCAGTTTTAAGAGGTGGCTGACAACTAAATAACCCACATGATTGGAACTTTGTGCACAGCAACAGACGCCAACTTCAGCTGAAATCCAACCAGGGTGTCACTTTTTAAAAATGGAAATAATGCCCCACGCCCTGGAGGTTAGGGTTCCTCACTGGTTATAGTTTAACAGAACACTTGGTATCTGGTACAAGGAAAAAGTGAATGCACTATTAAAGACAGAATGTGAAATACATCTTTTTTTTAGGGTCTTAGGCTATTTCTGATTTAGGGATTAACACATCATACTTGATACCAAACACAGAAACATGGATTTGTTAATTCCAAGTAATTAGGAGTCTACTTGCTGACAGATGACCTCTTGTGGGGAGTAAAAGCCTGCAGGTGCTTGTTCTTCAGGTCCTGTCAGAAGTGCCGAGGATTGCCTGGGAGCAGCTGAGCCCTGGGAGATCAGCTCCTTTCACCAGAAGCGGATGGCATGCCAAGGGGCCAAGGGGTGGGAGGAGGGGGCTACGCTGAGCTTCCAGCCACGTCTCCTGTGCTGGCCCAGACGGGTGACTCAGGACTAACCAGCTGTCCTTTACATTTCTTCAGACTTCCAAGTTCAACTTTCTTTTGCACGTTTCTTTTAATATTTGGTCATAATACATTTTTAAAGCACTTGCTTTAATTACTGAGTAATCTGTTATAACTTCTCATGTAAAAATGTATATTTTCTATGTTCTTATATAGCAATCTTTGGTTTTCTTCTTTAAAATACTCTTATTTTGAATTATAAACAGTTAACATGGTTAAAAGAAAGAAAAACAACAACAGAAGTGCACCTTAAAGCACAGCAGCCTATAATTAGCATGCTTAATAATATTCTATGAACAGCATTAAAATGCATATCAAATTTGACGATCTTGCCACAAATGAATAAACACTTTAATATACTAGGACAACAAAGTTCTAATAGCATCAGGGGATTCAGGGAAAGAATACATTTGTGAGTTGAATGCATGTAGACTGTCAGGGTAGGGAAAAGGCAGCTAAATTGGCTCTATTGAAGAGTGCTGAAATCCTAGGAGGGCCACCTGAAAATTACATTTAATATGCTAACACTATTATGAGGATACTTCTATTCCTCCCATAAAGGTCTCGCTAAAAGTAATTAAATTTAAGACAGTCATATCTGAAAAGGAATAAAAATACAGTGGAAATATGATTAGGATGGCTAGAGGAAGTCTCCTCTTTCAAATACTAATTAAAAAAAATTGAATTTCAGCTACCCAGGGACAACGCCGGCCGGCCATGTGTGTATTAGATTATACCCAATCACACCTAAGTTCTTAAAAATCTGATACATTTACGACCAAATGTCTTGGAACCCAGAAATATGTAAATGGCATTCTAAATGCATGGGTGTTTCCATCAGTAGCTCATACAGAGTAAAGTGAAAAACAACAGCAGAACCCCACACAAACCAGGATCCATGCAGCAGGCCTTGGAGGGCAAAACTGCACGGGGCCAATGGAACTAAGATTGTGCATTGTTGTAGTTTCCAATAAAGGACCCGTTTAGTTTGAGAAAATACGTCTACATATTGGATCTGTTTTTAAATTAATTTTTCTTTTCTTATTTATAGTCGGCAAGCTTAATCTGAATAACAGCATTTGTTTTTGTAGTCATTAGAGTCAGTTGATCATTCATAAATAATAGGAGGAGAGTATGGAAGTGCTAACAGCACTCCCTCACCACACAGCCTTCGTGTTCATCGAAAGCCGTGGAGTCTTATCTTAAGCTCCAGTTATTATGAACTAATGCATAAAGCACTTAAGGAATTCCCAAAGTAAAGCTGTGAATGCTTAAGCAATAAAACACTAACTTAAGATTTTGGAGAGAGTCTAACATGATGTTTCTTAAGGAAAACATAGATTTTTAAAAAAAATTATAGTATCAGCTACAAACTTAGAGGCAGTGTATTCGAGAGCAGGAGTCCTGAAAGTTTTGCATGCGTCAGAACCACCTGGAAGGCTGTATAAGATAAAGATCGCTGGAACCCACCCTCAGCGTTTCTGATTCAATAGGTAAAGGATAAGACTTGAACATTTACATTTCTAACCAATTTCCAGGTAATATTATGGTGCTGGTCCTGCTTTAAGAACCACTAGCAGAGTAGGTGAGAACTAGGCTTCCAAGTTGGACATCTAAGCTTATCTAATGCAGCCACTTTATGACCTTAAGACCTGGATAAGTTATTTAGCTTCTCTAGCCCTTAGTTTCTTCATCTCTACATAAAGATAAAATCAGTGCCACATCATAGGATTTCTGTACAGACGAAAAAAGAATACTGCATGTGAATTGCTTAGAATATAGGAAATGTGTAATAAAAACCAGTTTCTATTCTGAATAGAATATGGCAAAAATATAAGTATATGAACAAAGACAAAATATATATACTATTCAGAGATAGTTTTTCTTTAAGAAAGGTATATATTGCTGGGTAAAGGTATGCATGTATTCAAAAAACAAACATCAAATATCTTAACTTCACAAAAGTAATTATTGTTTCTAATGAAAAGTACTCCAACTTCCATACTAAAGATAAACAATTTCACAGTGCCACCTAGATATTTTATGTTTTGTTTAAGATTTTATCATTAAACTTTGACACAGAGTATAATCTACATTCTTTCCTTTATTTGTATAACTATATATAATCAATTGATATATTATGTAAATACACATAGTATTGTAGTTATATGAAAGAATATATTAAGAAAGGCTTAGAATTCATTATGTCCTCATAATGGGTAACCCTCTGTCGGGTAACCATGAGCATGCCAAGGACCTCAGAGCTGATGTAGAAGATGGTGTTTCAGCAATTAGAGAAGAAGCTCTCTGGAAGCCAGGATGCTCTGGAACCACACAGCATATTAACCCAAAAGGGTTCAGAGACATTGAGCCTCCTTCTGCGAGGATGATAGAGAGAGCAGTGGACTTCATTTAGAAGTGGAGTTATTTGCCTTTTTCTGATCACGTGCCCTTTTGATAACCTCATGGAAACTATACAACCACCTCCTCAGTAAAATAAAACAGGTACATAACTTTGGGTGAGAAAGTCAGTGGTCTCTCTGAAGTTGATCTTGTATGTATTCTGTTAAAAACAACAACAACAACTTTGATTTAAAAAAAGCAATACAATGTACAGAGGTGAGTTGCAGAACTGGGCACCTGAAACCTGTGTAATTTTATTAACCAGTGTCACTCCAATGAATTTAATAAAAAATAAAAATAAATAAAATAATTGACAAAGTACTAATGAGAAAGATGCTCAAATCTTTAGAGATGTTACCATTTTCACAAAACATTTTAATACATTTATTTTCAACATTTTATTTTACAATGTCTTACTGTTCATCACAGAACAAAACAAAACAAAAAGACCTCATTTTTATGGAATACTTAAGTAAGTAGAAGATCACGCTACTCTCTTTGTCTCAGCTAAATTAAGAGGCACCTGTTTATTCGAACTAAAGTTCTTTTTTTAAAAAAATATTAAATTTATTGGGGCAACATTAGTTAATAAAATTATACAGGTTTCTGGCATACAATTCTATAGTACATCATCTGTATATTGCATTGTGTGTTCACTACCCCAAGTCAAGTCTCCCTCCATAATTATCTATCATTTCTCTCCCTCCACTCTCCTTCTCCCCCTTTCCCTCCTGTCTTTTTTGTCCCCTGGAAGTAGTTTGCCTCAACTATAGATCAAGTATCTTAATGGAATAAGTTCTGTTGAATCTTGACATCTGTGGATTTAATATTAATGAGATGTGACCATGAGAGGGAGAAACAGAGAGAGAGAGAGACACAGAGAGAGAGAGAGAGAGAGAGAGAGAGAGAGAGAGATGCCATGTTCCACAACCCACAGAAATTTGTCATTTTGCTGAGAGATAGAGATTGCAAGGCTTCTATGGGAGAATCGTTTTGGTAGTGAATGATACTAGCCAAGCAGCTGGAATTTGCAACTCATTCAGGCAAGGGATCTATTATCCTGTTTGGCTTTTCATTTCCAGTAGCATTCTCTAATTTGGAAGGAAAAAAAAAATACACCATTGAATAAAATATTTTTAAAATGTATATAAGTTTTTTAAACATGGGTCTTCAGAAAGAAGGGAAGAGAACTAATAATAAATGTCTGGTCTGTGATTCAAGCTCTTAGAGACATTACCTCATGAAGGTCCGAATATTCCAAAATAAAGTGATAGAATATGCCACACATGGAAAATTTGAAAGCACAACATCAGGATGCAAAACATCTCCAGAAATGATTGATTTCTTCTCCCTGATTTCTAACTAATGAATATCCAATCTGTTTATAAAGATCTCTAGGGACTCTCACAGCCATTTTGAAGAATCTAAATACTCCTAAATGAAAAATCCATATATGTAGGGGCTATTGATCCCTATTCCTTTTTTTAAGATTGCTCAGTGACAGTCACCAAAGACCTTCGATCTGCCAGCTCTGCCCTGAGCCAATAAGCAGTGCTAAAAACCAGCTCAGTCAGTAGATACTGGGTGGCAATAAATCTTGCCAATTCAAAATGATGTGTGCTTGGGGAGGGATTACCATTTTGCTGCCACGCTTCCTCTGCCTAATCCATATTCCTGGACCTGTTTTTTATGGCTTCATTTACAGGCCAAAACAACAGTCTGCAGTCCAGGCTGAAGCCCAAATACCCTGCCTGATTTTGTCAGCATTTTCTGCCTTCAAGATGGGTTTGTTTTCCACATCAGAGCCACCTGGTCAGATCAAGCTTCCCATCCCCCATACCGTCACTGACCTGATGCTGAACATTCCTGCGGCCCTATGAAGGCTTACTGCATCACGGCATCTTAGCTACCCACCTCAAAGGTGAAGAAGGTTGGGACACAGTTTTTGGGTATCAAGATCGTTCTTTGTGGTGAAGGGAGGGAGCAGTCCCGCAATTTAGTGCATTCTTTCTGCCCTGGCCCTTCTTGCTTCCACCTACTCTTTTTGGCATGCTTGTCATTGAAGTGCTGGAGGGCCATAGTCTAAGCCTTCTTAGGAAAAGAAAGGAGCATGCTAGCTGCTAGTCTTCTATATTTCTGGGTTGCAACCATTATCTGTCTTAAACTACACTTTCTTTAAGGGAAAGAAAAATCGAGTGATATCACATTGATTTTTGGTCAATCAGTGTGTTTTCCATTGATTTCTGTCATCAGTGTAGCTTGTATACTTTTAGTTACCTTTTATTCCAACTGCAACATTTTAAATATGATCTATAAACTCTTTTTTTTTTTTTTTTCATTTTTCTGAAGCTGGAAACAGGGAGAGACAGTCAGACAGACTCCCGCATGCGCCCGACCGGGATCCACCCGGCACGCCCACCAGGGGGCGACGCTCTGCCCACCAGGGGGCAATGCTCTGCCCATCCTGGGCGTCGCCATGTTGCGACCAGAGCCACTCTAGCGCCTGAGGCAGAGGCCACAGAGCCATCCCCAGCGCCCGGGCCATCTTTGCTCCAATGGAGCCTTGGCTGCGGGAGGGGAAGAGAGAGACAGAGAGGAAAGCGCGGCGGAGGGGTGGAGAAGCAAATGGGCGCTTCTCCTGTATGCCCTGGCCGGGAATCGAACCCGGGTCCTCCGCACGCTAGGCCGATGCTCTACCGCTGAGCCAATGGGCCAGGGCCTATAAACTCTTTTAATGGCATTCAATAATATGATATATAACCTAGTAAGAGCACACTGGTAATACCCACATTTCAAACAACATTATATTTCAAATTTACTATATTTGTAATTAGTCTGAGTTTAGACTGTAGTTTTCCATTAAAAAATAAAATATTTTAGATCACTAAAAGACACTTCCAAAATTTATATCTCATATTTTAGTTTATTTCAGGTCTCTCTCTCTCTCTCTCTCTCTCTTTGGTTATTTTGTCAATAACTTATTGAGAAGTGAATTCTTTTACAAAATTTCCACAAATATGTTCAGCCATTTCTGAATCATGTAAAATAGTGCCTCAGCTTTAAGGAGGTGAATTAATTTGTTTTGAACTAACTCAGGCAGAAATAGTTAATTTATTAAAGTTGAATGCTCTCATGAAACTGGTCCTCAGTGTAAAATATTTATTACTAGAAAAGCAAAAATATTTTTAAAGTTGTCTTACAAGAAATGTAATTGGCTTTTGAGTAACATCTTTTATTTATTTATTTTTTTTAAATTACATGATTCTACTCTGGATAATTGATTAGCAACCCTCAAAATACAAGCCTTTGCAGAGAAGATGATTTTGCCACTTTGTATTTTTTTAAGCATATAATGAGGACATTAGCCCTGCTAAGAAAAATTAAGCTTTTGCACAAGTTTCTTTTGAGGTTCCAATCTGTAACCTTAACATTGCAAATATTAGGCCAGTCTCTTGGAGCCTTTGAGGCAAATGGGAACTTCATATTAAGATCAGGTTGTTAGGGCCCAGAGCAGAGGCAAAAACTATTTTTAAGGAGCTTTTACAATTAGCACCTAATTAATGAGGTGTGAAGCCTGAGTGACCAGAGATTCCATGATATAACAGTATGGCATCACTGGGCGTCTCATTACTCATTTAATCTTAGACTTCCTGCAGCAGCCACAGCGGGCATGGAAGAGGCCCCAGCAGAGCTGAGAAGAGTATCCTGCTAAGAGGACAGAAGGGCAGGAGCCTTTGGAAATGTGAACAGTAATAAGCATAATTACATTATAGATAAGGCTGGCCATCTAAGAAAGAACAGAATAAACACTTCTTTCATGTGATGAGCTCTTGTTTGTGGTTCCCCAAATACTCCCTACTTTTAAACTTTTCTAGCCGATAAAATGTTATTTCTCAAATTTTGTTTCTCAAGTTTTACGTTGTATGTGAATACTCATTCCTCAAGCAGAGATAAACTAATTTATGGTATTAACAGCTTTTCTGTACGACATGCTGGTCAGGCATATATACGTATATGCCACAAAATAGCCCCTCTATAACAATCACAGGTCTGGTGTCATTCCTGAAGGCTTGCTTTAGGTATACACTCTGGAGAAATGAACAAGAAGAGAATAACTATAAAGAAGCCCCTTCAATTCCACATATAAGTGAGATCATAAAGTATTTGTCTTTCTTGGTCTCATTAATCTAATTAAGTATAACAACCTCAAGGTCCTTCCAGATTGGTGAAAATGGCAGGGTTTCTTTCTTTCTCATGACTGAGTAATGTTCTCTACTGTATTATATACTTCAATGTTGCTAAGAAGCTAAATCTTAAATGTTCTCACCAGAAAAATGATAATTATGGGACATGATGGAGATGTTAGCTAATGATATGGTAGTGATTTATTGCAATATATAACTGTATCAAATTCACTCACTTCATACCTTAAATTTACATGATGGTATATTACATCTCAATATATTTAAATATAAATAAAAATAAAAGATTTTTATTTTTTTTTCTTCAAATTATCATGCCAAATGCAGTTTATTTCACCATAGGAAGCTTGGGCAAGTCCTTTAGTTTTTCTACATCTCACTTTCTTCCACTGTACAATGGAGATAATAATCATACCTGGTAAACCATCAGATGGAATCCTGTATGTGAATGTCTCCTGTTGATTGCTTAAAATTATTATTGTGTTCATTGTATCACCAAGAAGGCCTTCAACTGGAAATTGGAGAAAAGAATAACAGAAAGGTACAGGTACAGCTTTAAAACTGAAGTTTATGAGGGTCTACAATAGGAGGTGCAGAGGTAAGGACCGTTTCATGGTTACTGGTTGTAGCTTAGTGATATCAATAAAGAACTGAATGCATTTTATCTCTTTGCTTAGTCATCCCTTGGTTGCACTCATCCTAAAGTTACAACATGCTGCCATACATCATTGAGACCTGAGATTTCTTTTCCTCCATCCAGGGAAAAAATGGTCTTCTCTAGCTGCTCAAACAGCAGGGCAGAGTTCTTCTAAAACCCCAATAAAACTCTCAGCATTTCTCCTGTTTTAAACTGAGTCATGAGTCCTACATGAACCAGGAAGAGGAGCTTTGCTGGTTGAACCCATCCAGTCAGTGTCAAACTAGTTAGTACTATCCCCACTCAAAACAACTACTGCCATAAAACTGGGAAGAAATAGAATTCAGCAGGGCAGATGACCACAACGTATAGCACATTTTTCTTATCTCTTTGGTTGATGACAAATTAGTTTTCATGCTTCTGAGAATCTTCTAAATATCTAGTGTAAAGACAGCTCAAGGGTATAAACTTTGCCTAGTAAGAACCTGAACAGACACTTCTCCCAAGAAGACATACAAATGGCTAACAGATATAAGAGAAGATGCTCATCCTCACTAGCTATTAGAGAAATGAAAATCAAAACTACAATGATATACCACTTCACACTTGTTAGATTAGCTATTATCAACAAGACAGGTAATAACAAGTGTTGGAGAGGCTGTGAAAAAAAAGGAACCCTCATTCACTGTTGGTGGGAATGCAAACTAGTAAATCGTTATGAAAGAAAGTATGGTGGTTCTCCCCAAAATTAAGAATAGAACTACTATATGACCTAGCAATCCCTCTACTGGGTATCTACCCCAAGAAACTAAAAAAAATGTTGGTATGTAAAGACACATGCAGCCCCATGTTCATTGCAGTATTATTCACAGTGGCCAAGACATAGAAACAACCCAAGTGTCCATTGATAGAGGATAGGATAAAGAAGATATGGTACATATATATATATATACAATGGAATATTATTCAGTCATAAGAAATGATAAGATATTGCCATTTACAACAACATGGATGGACCCCGAGAACATTATACTGAGTAAATAAGTAAATCAGAAAAAGCTAAGAACTATATTATTTCACATACAGGTGGGATACAAAACTGAGACTCATGGACATAGATAAAAGTGAAGGGTTATGGGGGGTTGTGGGGAATGGGGTGAGAGGAAAGGAGTAAGGAGGGACAAATATATGGTGATGGAAAGTGTTTGACTTTGGGTGATGGGTACACAACATAATCAACAGTTCATATACTATAGAAATATTTACCCGAAACTCATGTACTCTTACTGATCAATGTCACCATGTTAAATATAATTTCTAAATAAAATTTTAAAATAAATTAATTAATTTTAAAAAAGCCACTGCTTTCAGGAGGTGCCCAGGGACTTGAAGGACCCAGAAATTTTGACTGATGATGGGTAATTACATAAAATATCATTGTCAAACATCAAAAATTTCTCAAATCTTTAGTTGCTACATCATTCCAAATAGTTATATACTAATTCATCACAGTCAACATACACTACACTTTTTATTTTTCATCTCCATAAATATGTAATGGAAATAGGTATATCTGCATAGCTATATATATTGCTCACAAATATTAAGGAGTATTTCAAGATGAATATGAAGTGATAAAATATGCCCTAATATTTGAGAGCAGTATATTTTATATATAGTGGAGATAAGAAGAGATATATGAAAATTTCCATAATCCTTATTCATTAGAATAGGAAATCCTGAGATCTTTTATGTGGTATTCTAAAGCCGGTCTAAAAAAACCTATAAAGGTTTCTAATTTGAAATTTTATTTAAAAAGGATATAAAAGTGTGTGGCTATTTTAATTGGATTAAATATGAGTTCCCTTTAAGACTTTGATTTCGTTTGTAACTAATCATGTGCTTCTTCAGAAAAGATTTTGCTACAAGAAAGACAGTACACTCCAAAGATGATTTTATGTTAATGGAACACATTAAGCTAAAGAAAAAGCTAGCAAGTTTTCTTGCAACTTAAAAACTATTTTTTCAACTAATTTTGTTAGCCAGTTCCCTATGCACAGAATTAAATATAGAATTGCCTTTGGATAAAGCTATGAAAGTTTAGAGTTTTCAAAGACCTTTGATTTTTTCATATTCAATTCTTTTCTCCATAAAATAAAAATTTAAATGTATTAAGCTCTTACTTTTCCCAGAATTTTTGTGTGTTTGCTTGCTCTGCACTCCCATATTTACTCTCTGTCTCACACCAATTGGGCTTTATTTCATTTCCTCTTACAGTGGGCATTTCAGTAGGTGCACCAAGAGTTAAAGCTATGCCTTATACTTAAGTTTTTTTTGAAACATCTGAGTTGAAAAGTATTTAAAATAAAATAAAAAATCTCAGGTACAAATTTTACTATAAAATGAGCATCCCTAATGCTTTATTTTTACTCAGTTACCTATTAATGTTTCTAGAGAGCTTAGAAAATGACATTTAATTTTTCTGAATCAGTTCCCAGGGGATTGCATATTAGATTCTATTTGCAGGAGATCAACACATTCCGTTTGCCAGCAGTTGTTGAAGGGTTACCACATGTGCATGGAATACAAATAAATCCCAACATCTAAGAAAATATGAAGTTGGGAAACAGTAAGATTGTTAGATAGTCTTCCATTCAGCAAAATGACTGTCACAGAGCAGTTACAATAAACATTTGTGAAAATGAAATGGAGTAAAAAGTGGCAAAGTCACCACTCTACGTAACTATTTTAACATCATTACTTTTTGTATTTGGCGAATTTCCTTCAAGCTTCCCTTCCTCATTCTTCACTCTCTTTATCATCCAAGTCCCAAACTTTGGTTAGAACGAAACTACTTAAATCTGAGACATCACCTTTAGTAAGTTAAAAAAAAAAAAGGCAAACAAAATTAATAGTAACCTCTCCTTTGCTCCTAAAACCCTTAGGAGCAGTGCAAGGCCAGGCCAATAGACTACTGAAGCTTGCTGGCTAGGGCTCAGCTAAGGTTGCTTATACTTTCTTAAACAACAGGAAGAGCAAAGGATACATAGCAGATTAAAGCAGGTAAGTCAAAGAACCATTGTGCTTCTTCTTTTATAACTTGCTTAGGGTAATAACAAGAGAGATGCTGTTGATGAGTGTGCTGGGCTGTGGATGGACTGCTGATGGGGTAGTTTGGCTGGCCAAGCTAGACCTGATTTTTTTTACCCTTCTTTTCCAGCATTAGTCATCTTTTCCTCCATAACATATTGCCATAAAACCTAGTGGCTTCGAACAACTATCTATTATTTGTTCACGATTCCAGTACTCAGTGATCTTGGGTGGGCTGAGCAGGTCAGTTCTTCTGCCAGTTTCACCTGAGGTCTTCCAGGAGGTGGCATTTATCTGGTAGCTTGACTGAGGTTGGAAGGTCTAAATAGGATTTACACACATCTCTTGAAGATAGCTGGCTGGCAGACAGAACACCTTGGTTCCTCTCCACTAGCATTTTCATCAGGCTAGCTAGGCACCTCCTGGGGACAACATTCTAAGGTTAAGAGAGGAAGCTCCAAGGCCTCTCGAGGCCTCAGTTCAGAAGTTTCACTGCATCATTTTTACCACATTGTATAATATTAATTGAAGCAAGGTACAGGATCAACCTAGATAGACGGGGTAGGGAAATAGACTTCTTCTTCTTGAGGGGAACTATGGCATATTTATGTTTTTTGTATTTTCCTGAAATGAGAAGTGGGGAGGCAGAAAGACAGACTCCTGCATGCACCCGACCAAGATCCACCTGACATGCCCACCAGGGGGCAATGCTCTGTCCATCTGGGCTGTTGCTCCGATTCGACCAGAGCCATTCTAGCACCTGAGGCAGAGGTCATGGAGCCATCCTCAGTGCCCGGGCCAACTTTGCTCCAATGGAGCCTTGGCTGCAGGAGGGGAAGAGAGAGATAGAGAGGCAGGAGTGGGGGGGGGGTGGAGAAGCAGATGGGCGCTTCTCCTGTGTGCCCTGGCCAGAAACGGAACCCGAGACTTTTACACACTGGGCTGACACTCTAACGCTGAGCCAGTGTGGTCATTCTTAATCTATCAAATATCCTTTGATCAAAAAACATACTTAGGCCCTGGCCGGTTGGCTCAGTGGTAGAGCGTCGGCCTGGCGTGCAGAAGTCCCGGGTTTGATTCCTGGCCAGGGCACACAGGAGAAGTGCCCATCTGCTTCTCCACCCCTCCCCCTCTCCTTCCTCTCTGTCTCTCTCTTCCCCTCCCGCAGCTGAGGCTCCATTGGAGCAAGGATGGCCCGGGCGCTGGGGATGGCTCCTTGGCCTCTGCCCCAGGTGCTAGAGTGGCTCTGGTCACGGCAGAGCGACGCCCCGGAGGGGCAGAGCATCGCCCCCTGGTGGGCAGAGCGTCGCCCCCTGGTGGGCGTGCCGGGTGGATCCCGGTCGGGCGCATGCGGGAGTGTCTGACTGTCTCTCCCCGTTTCCAGCTTCAGAAAGATAAAAAAAAAAAATACTTACAGTGTTTTCCAAATATTAAATGATTTTATATTATACTTAAACATTTCCCAAAAATTTAACAATTAAAGTGACACAATTATTAAACATGTAAATGAAAATAAGCTATATTCTTAAGTGACATCTCTCTTCCTATAATATGATAGAAATAGTATTAAAATTTCATTCTCTTGAAGGACTTTGAGAGTGAGATATCTTCTGAAATATATTGCGTGCTGCAACATATTTTATTTCTGCGTAGAAGCCTATGGAACAGAATGAGAATTACCTGAATCTAAATGGAAACAGAAAACTTTAGGCTCTTTTCTCTTTCTAATAGCTGAATAATGCAGCATGAGTGTAACACCAGTCATATCAGAAATAGGAGAAACAATACAATTTTCACTGTATTGCTTTCAGTCAAACCTTTGCCCCATGGGAATTTCTGGAAGGCTGACAGAAATAAAATCATGTTATTCAGGAAAAAACAGTTAAGACTTTTGACCATACATAACATCAGTTTCTTCTTCTTCTTCTTCTTTTTTTTTTTTAACAGAGACAGAGAGAGAGTCAGAGAGAGGGATGGAGAGGGACAGACAGACAGGAATGGAGAGAGATGAGAAGCATTAATCATTAGTTTTTCATTGCGACACCTTAATTGTTCATTGATTACTTTCTCATATGTGCCTTGACCGTGGGCCTTCAGCAGACCGAGTAACCCCTTGCTCAAGCCAGTGACCTTGGGTCCAAGCTGGTGAGCTTTGCTCAAACCAGATGAGCCCGCGCTCAAGCTGGCGACCTCGGGGTCTCGAACCTGGGTCCTCCGCATCCCAGTCGGGCGCTCTATCCACTGCGCCACCACCTGGTTAGGCACATCAGTTTCTTCTTATAACAAAATTACACCTCAGTCTCATTACTCTTTTTAAATAAAATTTACTTTGCACAAATGTTATCACCTCCTCTCTTTTATCTCTGTTTCTGATTAGCCCTTGGAGAGGAAGACATATAATAAAAGGCTTTTGTGCTAGTCTATGCTTAGTGGTTTGAGTATTCTGTGGAGTCAGCTCACTGTAATGACAACCCAGTATTTTAACAGTATTGATTGTCTAGTTGTCACTGATGATAATGGGCTACCTCTAAGGCCTCTTTTTGATGCACAAAATAATGTATGATGCCACTGTGTGAAGACCTCATGATCACAGTGCTAGTTCTGCTATGTTGGTAAAGAATACAAGGACTCCAAATTGTTACGGGAGTTGCCTCTTTAACTATGCAAGGTTATCAGTCCAAGAGAGTCACAGCTAAGCTTGAAATTCCTTAACACTCTGTGAGTTCTTTCATAATGGATCTTCTTTCTCCATGATCTCTGAAAGTCTCATTTTGTGTCCAAACAAGTCTTAAGATCAGTTACAAACACGGTTCCTTTGGTAATATGTGGAGGGCAGCAGGAGGGAAAAAAATCCCCAGGAAGTAATGCATCACCATTGCAAAGTGAGCCATCAAGACAGGTGAAAAAATTGACAGTGTGCCATCTGCAGTGATCAAGTTATCAGCGATGACATTGATACAAAGTCTCCTGATCCTGGAAACAAACCAGAATGACACCAAAGGGCTGAGAATGAGTCAGATTTGATTTGTAAGTGGACTGGTATTATTTTGACAGCATCTTAGTAAAATTGTCACATCAGTTGAAATTTTGTTTGAAAATTAGCTGTAGCAAAAACCACCAAACAATCTTATTGTCATGTATTGTGTACACTGGCATTTTCTCACAATGAGTCATCAGTCAGCAGAAACAATGAAGTGTCACAACAAGTCCCAAGATACCATCTGTGTGAGGGAGATAATCCCCAGACAAATGTATATCATTTAGCACAGCTATTTGTTAAATGACCATGGAATCAAACAAAAGAACTTCAAATCTTCTGTAAACTGTTATTAACAGCACAGGTATTGGAAAACTGCAATTAAAGTGGCATTCATTGATAACATCTGGTGATGATGTTTATTCAAGGGTACTCCCCTGGGAACAAATGACATTTAGAAATCTGGAAGATATTTATATTACCTGTATCCTCCCCACTTGATGTTTACAAAATTTTTCCATCAGAGACTAAACTATTGAAAACTTGTATTTTATTTGGAAATTAAAAATAAATAAACATGTTTATTTAACTTTTGTTTAGTAGCTGAAATACGTGAAGTCATTGCAGAAAAAATATAAGGTCATCAAAACCACTAAAACCCTTTTATAAAAGCATTTTTTCTCATAATTCCTGATTTTACTTATTTAATAATACTCAGAGTGATTCTTGGAAATCTAGAAGCTGGGGGAAAATCTCTTAAAAATAGGTAACTATTTAATTGTAAAAGGAATTGTAAAAAGTAAAAGAAAGAATCTAAAATGAGATAATGACATAAAATTTGGGAGATAGGTATACTTAATATAAAAAAAGACAATGTATACAATGACATTAAATTCTAGATATGAAGAGTGAATTCTTCTTCATGGATTTTACTTCAAGAAACCTTAATTAATAATAAGATACAATTAATCAGAACAACTATGACATGATAATTGAGAGTTTGGTTATATCTACCTATAGCCATTGCTGTGAAATATTCCATTTAATCCAACTAAGGTTTAATCAAACATACTGTGTGTGCTCACATACTTTCATCTTCTAGTTATTTTCTGTCCAAAGAACTAGGAAGAGATCATGTTTAATTTATGATACATTGAAAGTACTTTATAGTACTTCTTGGGGTGACAGAAAAAGCATCTGTGCAATAGACTAATTTGTTATTCAATTTTTTTATCATCTGTATTCAAATTGCAAAGGACATGGGAATCCATGACACCATATAAGAGACCTTTAAGAATAGTAAACACACATGTAGGTAGTGTTGTTGATTTATATGTGTATTCCTTCATGTACTTACTTATTCATACATTCAGTGCTTTAGCAAATATTTATCGATCATCTAGGATGTAGAAAGCTCTGGGGGGTTAGCACTGGGGATACAGTGTGAGAAATGGAGAATCCATGTTAGTGAAAGAAGATCCTTTTTTGTCAATCGCTATCAGAGAATTGTGTGATCTGGGTAAACTCCCTGACACCCCTCTATCCATTTGCCAGATCATTGTTATAAAAAACAAACAAACAAACAAACAAATAATTGTTTGGAAAAGAAAGCCTAATTATATGCTTAGAGAGTCAAAAATGCTGTTACTTATTCAAGATAGAATATGCCATATACCATACATATTTCTCCAAGTATAAGATGCACCATTTTGAAAAAATTGGGGTCTAAAAACTGGGTTTGTTTATACAGTGGTTGTAGGTTTTTTACTTGAATTTCCTGCTTTTTCGTGCGGATGAGGAGTTGTATAAATTTTATGATGATTAAAACTTGAGTTCAACAACTTTATGTAATACTTTTTTTCAAATTTTGGGCCTCAAAATTAAGGTCCATCTTATACATGGGGTAGCCTCTTATACGTGGGGTAATATGGTACCTAACTGAACCTAACTGAAGCTTAATTCTCAGCTCTGTTATTCTTTTAGGTGAAGTGAAATTTATTACCATGTCTTTTGGGAACTTATAGTAATGGACTCCATTTTATTGAGAAAGTAACAGGGTTAAAATACTCAGCAGCCTCTTCATCTTAACTTCTCTGAAGCTGTTCCTCCATATGTGTGGAGCTGAATGGGTTGTTGTGAAGATTAGAAATAATTTATGTTTGGTGAATAGCTTTGTGCATGATAGGGTCTCAATATAAATTCCAGCTGGTGTTGATATTAAGTTCCAACTAGGAAAAGCTAATGAGAGAATCCACTCTAAAGTAAAGAACAATAGGATGGCTTAAGTATTTCAGTAGAAATTACTAATTGAAAAAATAAAAGAAATAAACATGGACAATAGCCTAAAACCTCTGGCACTTGAATTTGTTAAGAAAAGGTAAAATTTCAAGTTAAAACAGCTTAGAGCATAGAAACTTAGCTGCATTCCAATCAAACTGAATTTTCAAGCCTCTCCTGAAGTTTGAGCAGATGTTCATCATCTCTCTATCCATGAGTTGTTTGCTAAGCTAATGGCAGACAAGGTCTGGTACATGTGGGCAAAATCATCACTTAAAAGAATTGTGATGGTCTGTGCATTCCAAAAGCTATTATGTGTTTCTCTGTTATATCAGCAAAATAATAATAAAAAATAAATCTTTTTTTTTCCCTTTGGAAATATATTTCAACTTTTAAAGTTTCAACTGAAGTATATTCTTACATGAATATAAAAAGAGAAGGGCAAAAATCTTGATTGTTGATGTAAAGCCAAGTTTTGTCTCAATCACCTTTGTTCACTATGTTTTCTGAATTCCTGGCTAGAGATTAAAGCTATTATGATTTAAATTTAGAGATTAGTTATTCTACTTGTAAGATTTTATTGTAGGTTGTTTTATTATTTGGCCTGCCAGTTTAGACCAAAGAGATTATTTATAGTTTTTCATTTAAGATTTCAAAGATTATCTCTTGAAATTTAGGTGTAAGTAATGTGTTTTTTGAAGACTTTGTTTATTCATTTTAGAGAGGATTTAGATAGATAGATAGATAGATAGATAGATAGATAGATAGATAGATAGATAGATAGATAGAAGGAGTAGAAAGCATCAACTCCCATATGTGCCTTGACCAGGCAAACCCAGGGTTTCAAACGGCAACCTCTGCATTCCAGATTGACACTTTATCCACTGCGCCACCACAGGCCAGACAAGAAATGTGTTTTAAGTGGCACCAAGTGACACCCAACAGGATGCTAAAACAACAAATCATTTCAAAAGGTAAAACATTCCAGCAATGTTGTTTGTTCTGAGTATTGTCAAATAATTATTAGTACAGTGATAGTTTCAGTGTCACAGAGATAGGAATCTAAGGCCACCAAATAATGTGGGAAAAATAACTTGTGTTCTAATTTGTGAAGTGTGCCAGTATTTCTAAATGTTTAGAGACACTCCCTCTAGAAAAGAGGCTGACTAAAGATAGCCTCATGGATCTCAGTTTCTTGACTCCTATTTTTGAAACATTCTCCTCTTCCTCTTACCCCTACTCTTCAGTTACTCCCTTCTACCACGTTTTTTATTCCATCCCACGCACATTTGTGTAGAAAACTAAGTCCTAAATCACAAGATTATTCTGTTGCCACCAATCAGACTGTATTTGGGTGATAGTGATGTGGGAGTTACAGAGGTGATCTGAACTTGAAATAATAGTGTTGCCTACTCTGACATCTGCCTGTGATGTGTTCTGGCTAGGATTAAAGACACAGATCAATGAAATGAAGCCATCTTTGAGGAACTTGCTCAAGCTGGGAAGTAAGAGATGATTTGCAATTTTTTGGTATGTATTTCATCTATGACTATGCACCATATAAAATCCCTTTTCTCCAGTAAGATTAAGGCCAAAAGAGCCAGTAGGAGGATAAAACACACCTTCTATAGTTTGAGGAAATACAGTCACCTGTCAGTATGGGGGGGATTGCTTCCTGAACCCCCATGGATACCAAAATCAGACGATACCCAATCCCTTACAAAATGGTATAGTATTTGTATACAACCTATGCGCTACCTCTCATATACCGTATAACATGTACCAATGTTTGAAAAATTTGGGGTCTAAAAACTGGGTGTTATCTTATACAGTGTTTGTAGATTTTTTTTTTACTTGCATTTCCCACTTTTTTGCGTTTGTTTTTGCGGCCATCGTTGTAGGTTTTTTTGTTTTGTTTTTTTTTGGTTTGTTTGCATTTCCCACTTTGTTGTGCCTGTTGTCTTTTTTCTTCAAATGTTGGGCCCCAAAATTAAGGTGTGTCTTATATAGAGAGCGTCTTATACATGGGGAAATACGGTACTTTAATCTCTCAATTACTTATAATACCTAATACAATGTAAATGTTAACAGTTGTCATACTACCTAGTTTAAGCAATAATGACAGGAAAAGACTATGCATGTTCAGTGTGGATGCAACCATTCTGGCCCAACTACACAGTGCATGTCAGCAACAATGTAACATTTTCTCCAAATATTCCTTTCTGTGTTTGGTGAGTCCCCTGAGGCAGAACCCATGTACATAGAAAGCCTACTGTTCTAACAGGAAGGGGATAATGCTGAAACTGAAAAGATTAGAGATTTATTCATCCTAGACTTTCACTCCTTCTCAGATAGGACCTGGCTCTTCAGGAGAACCTGCCTGAGGGTGTATAGGATTGCAGTAGTCTACTCTTATCTGCAGGGGATGTGTTCTAAGATTCCCCAGTGGATGCGTGAAACCATGAATAGTTCTAAACCCCACATGCATTATGTTTTTTCCTGTTTTCTTTTTTCCCTTGTACATTAGCAATTTTCAAATGGTATGCCAAAAGAATTTTTAAAATATGGAATACCTGACTTTTTAGTCAGGGGCACTGACCTCTTTTTCCTTAGATCAGGGGTAGTCAACCTTTTTATATCTACCGCCCACTTTTGTATCTCTGTTAGTAGTAAAATTTTCTAACTGCCCACTGGTTCCACAGTAATGGTGATTTATAAAGTAGGGAAGTAACTTTACTTTATAACATTTATAAAGCAGAGTTACAGCAAGTTAAAACATATACTAGTAATTACTTACCAAGTACTTTATGTCAGATTTTTGCTAAGTTTGGCAGAATAAATCTTTATAAAACAACTTACTATAGTTAAATCTATCTTTTTATTTATACTTTGGTTGCTCTGCTACTGCCCACCATGAAAGCTGGAATGCCCACTAGTGGGCGGTAAGGACCAGGTTGACTACCACTGCCTTAGATTGTCAAATTAAATGAAAAAATAACAACAGCCGACATAACAATAGCCATTTGGTGTGAATGAGTCAAAATTATTCCTATTAGTTTGTCATATTGGCAAAAAATGTATTTCTTGGTGTGTGTAGAAATTTAATAATTAGTTTCTGTGTGCACTGAAATTAAAAAAAGGCTGCAAACTGTTGCTATGATAATGTTTAGTTTGTAAATAAGGACAGTAAGAGACTAACAAATATAACTGGTAATAAAATAGAACAAGTATGACCACATATTACATGGAAAGGCATGTGAGAATAAGAGGGTTGCGTAAACACAAACACTGTGATACAGTGATCTGATAACTGAGACAACTACTAAGTGACAAACGGGCGGCCAGCATATGCAGGTGGGTACACTGGAAAAAGGCACAGTTCACATCTCCAGCATGAGGCAGCGGAATGGCGCAAGATTTCATCATGCTACCCTGAATGGCTCACATTTTAAAACTTATGAGTTATTTCTAGAATTTTCCATTTAGTCTGTTTGGACCGAGGCTGACTAGAGTAACTGAAACGAAGGAAGGGGAAACGGATATTAGAGTGTCTTACTGCAGTTGCTCTCCTTCCCTGCAGGAGGCTAGATAAGATGAGCAAAATGAAAACCAAAAAACAAAACCAACAAAAAACCCACCAAGGCTTTTCAGAGGCAGAGAAGGAGTGGGACTGCCTGTGTTTAAACTTCGGTTCTGACAATTACTAGCTGTGTGATCTTAGGCAATTTATTTAAATTTTTATGCTTCAGTTTCCTCATTTGTAAAATGAGATTAATATCTGTAACTGAGTCCTAGGATTATTGTGAGAATTAAAGGGATGAATACTGCTAAAACACCTAGAACAGTGCCTTGTTCATAAAAAGGGCTCTGTCAGTGTAGCAACTTGGTTGAGCTCTGAGATGCAGTCAATCTACTCAACCAAGATGGGTTCATGTGGCGTAAAGAGTCCAGAGAAAAATTCATCCCTTGAAGGAGTCCAAAGGTAGAAGTATTTATTATTTGTAGACATCAGATAGTATAATAAATTCTCCCATCCTTAAATAACAATCAGTACATATAATTCTCATTGGTTACCTTCACAGATAAAATTAGGTTTAGATCACAGCATAACTTTGGGGTACCATATTAAATAAAATGTCTAAAAAGAAAATATAGTAATAAGTAAAATGGTTTGAAAAAATAATTTCCTGTACACAAAAATTTTTCTCCCATTAATTAGAGAGGGGTTGTTGGGAAAAAGATGAGGGGCACAGGAAGGAGAGAGAAATATCAAATCTTTGTTCCACTCAGTTGTTGCACTTAGTTGTATACTCGTTGTTGCTTCTCGTGTGTGCCCTAAACTGTGATTGAATCAGTGACCTTGGAACAGAGATGTCATTCTATCCACCCAGCCACCCATCTGGACCTGGATACAAGTGTTTTTATCTAAACTCTACATGAGTCACCTTAAAAAGAACAAGGTGGAGGAAGAATTTTGTACAGACATTTTCAAGAAAGAAAAATTTCCAAAGCAGGCTATGTCTGTAGAACATGTATTCGGAAGGGAAGTCAATGAATGCAGATGAATAAAAGAGGGTGCTGATCCATCTGTTGAAAACAAATATGCCCAGTTGGACACAGATATATTTTTGCCCTTTACATCATGTGAAAAATGTGTCTCTTTTGGCTTTAATTTCATTTGGTGCAGAGTATGTGCTGAATAAATACTTGTTACTTGATTAATTGATGGTGTCATCTCAATCTAGGACTGCAGCAGAGGTGACAACAGTCGGATGTGCTTTCACATACTAATCCTCGAACTTTCCACAATTCTGTTTTGGAGAAAATCCTTCCTGACTTGTGGCCTAGAGAAACAAGCACTCATCATTTCTATTTAATATGAGTTTCTCCAGCAAAATAGTTTGAAGTTGAGTAGTTTTAACTTTGACATCATCAGCATTACTATTTTGACAGCAATAAAGAAAAAAATAATCATATTTGGATGCAGAAAACCAGGGTTCTCAACCCCAATCTTTTCAATAAAGTATTCTGTTGGGATGAAAAGTGATTATTCTATAGCCCCAGCTTGCTGAGAGAATTGTCAAGTAGGGTCTGATGAGTGTGTGTTGTATTCTTAGAGGAAGGTAATATAGCTACCACCAAAGGACAGAAAAGAGGAAGAAGAGCAGGTATTTTAGCAGTTCAAGGACACCAACCAGAGGTGAAGGTAGACAATTATAGGAGGCATGGAGGGAAGGAAGAAATGTAGGGCTATGCATTTGTTTTATCAGAATGTTTTCTATCTCTGTCAACCATACAGAATAAGATAGGATGGGTAGTAGTTGTAAATTATGGTTACTGAAGGAGAAATGGGACAGGGGTAATAATTTACTGGAGTAAATAGAGGAAAGAAAGACAGAAATGTAGAGGAAAAAAAAGGGAAAGAACATTAAATATATTAATTAGTGCTGACCTCTCTATTAAGATGAAGGTGAATAAAAAGAAGTTATGAACATTAAAGCAGTTTTTATTAAGAAGGTATCAGTTTTGTCAGAGGGAAGGGGGATAAGAGGATGGAATCAGAAGAGGCAAAGGGATTAGTAAAATATATATATATATATATATATATATATATATATATATATATATATATATAACAATAGATACAGATAACAGGACAGCAAATGCCAGAGGGAAGGAGGGGGTTTTAGGGGGATAGGGGGTGTAATGAGGGGCACATTGTTGGGGGGTGAGGGGGTTATATTGAGTGGGCACTTGAATCCATGTTAACAAAATAAATTTAAAAATTTAATAAAAGAGAGACAAAGAAAGGAGAAATCAACAACAACAAAAAGTACCTGTTAAATTCTCTTAAGGTAAGGTTTATTATAAAGGGCTGCCTGACAAGAGTATAAAAACTACCCAGTCAGAAATAAAATTGTGATGATTCTGCCAACCAATTAAAATGGGAAGATTTAGAGAACATGAAGCAGGAAGAACATTCCCCCATTTTAACATCTCTCTCAAGATCTCCTTCACTAATAGAGGAGATGCTCCTATAAACATATTTTGATCACAAAAAGCAGTGAGGTGTTGCCCAGAAATGCAATTTTGTGTTTAAGGGACAGAGAAACAGTAATTCCAAATCTTCTACCAGGTGTTTGTATTGTTATCAATGAGCTTTCATGTAGGTGGGCTCTTGGGCACAGCCTGAGTGGCAGAAGGTAAATCTTGTTTGTTAGTGAATGTGTGATAGATATCACTCTGCATAACAATGAATAATGAACCCTATTGTGTTTGTAGATAGTGATTTGTGTAGATTATACTGCATTTAGGAAAAGTTTGCTTCCTTAATGTAGAGCTAGATTAAATTATTGTAGCAAATTATCATTTGTGTTTGGTACGAATGTGTGCATGTGTTTGATTCAAGAGTTACCCACTAAATAACCGACTTCCTTCCATACCTACAATGGCAGGAAGATATTAAAGGATGTGACAGTGGAGATAACAGAGAGGTAATAAAGTATAAAGAACCAGAGACAGACAGAGGAATGAAATGAAGTGTGACCTGCCACCATTTATCCCTTGGCACACAAAGGGTCCACCTCCTGTTATGGAAGACAACAGTGTAGAATTTTTAGGCAGAGGTCTGGAAAAAGTAAGCAGAGGTCACAGTGGAAATTAGTGGTGGTCATGTTCACAACTCAAGAGTATAAGTGTTCCCAACTAGATTAGAAGATGATGGATGTTGAAGGAGATGGCCTTCGGATACGGACATATTTGGAGTTACCAAATTTGGGACAAATGAGGAATAAATCATCTTAGATTTATCTTAAAGACTGTACTGAAGACAAAGACCAAAATGAATGAAGAGGCTCTGTCAAATGAGACTGTGTGTCCACTGGGAGCTTGCCCTGACGACCTCTGAGAGGCATACAGCTGTGGTAGAGAACAACCCCAGGCATGCCTCATCTGTGTTCTTCATGAGTTAAACTCAACATCAGAAAAGGTGTTTGAGTGCTGAAAGAAATGACACAATACTATCTCCTACAAAAAGAGAGTTTTCAAAAACTTTCAAGTAAAAAAGCAATGTCTATATAGAGGAATAATTAAGGAAAAGAGTTCATTATATATATATATTATATCTATATGTGTATGTGTGTGTATAATATATACATATGATAGAGAGAAAATGAAAAGAGCAGGTTATAAATATGTGCTGAAAGAAGTCAGACACAAAGAGATACACCACATTTTGTGATTCCATTTATATAAAGTATCTAGAATAGGTCAATCCTTAAAGACAGAGAGCAGATTGGTGGTTGCCAGTGGCTGGGGACGAGGGAGGCATAGGCAGTGCCTGCTTGATGGGTAAGCAACTTCCTTTTGGATGAAAAATAAAAGCATCTGGAAACAGATAATGGTGATAGTTGCACAACATTATAAATGTATGATACTTAGTGCCACTGAACTGTACATTTTAAAATGCTTAAAATAATAAATTTTGTTGTGAATATTTTATCAAAAAATTTAAAAACATATGCACTCTATCAATCCACTTAGTTAATAGAAAAAATGACTAAAAATTATAGAAGTAGAACCAAACCATAGTGATAGAGAATGAGGCTCTGCCTGCAGTTCCTGAGGTAGGGAGGACTGACACTTATGAACTGGGCTTTGGGAGATGTTCCCCAATTTTTTTCCTTATTAAAAATACCTAGTGTCTGGCTAAGTGATACTTATGGTTCATTCTACATCTCCAACTTTTGTACTTTATGTGATATGTCAGTGCAAATTTTCCAGAAACAGATCCTACAAAAAAGGTAGCCAGTACTAGTCCAAAGAGACAAAAAGAAATAGTATCTATCAAGATGAATTTAAAATGTTACCTGGCAAGTCCAAATGAAACTATAGGAAATAAATTAAATGTTAGATTTCATCTGTAAGAAAAGCCATATGAGCAAAAAAAAAAATCTAAGAAGAGCAAGCTGTGGAGAAACAAACATGAAATGAAACTGTTCAAAGCAAAGAAGACACAGAGGACTTACTTAAGGAGAGGCAGCTCTGTACAAGAGACAAGGAAAAGAAGACACCAAGAAACAATACAGTAATGAAGTAAAATCAAAAGAAATAGAGAATAAATATTCCAGCAGAGATGAACTGAAAGCCCCAGGCTGAGGTGGAAAGAAGGAAGCTACTGCTCAGGAGATACAGACTACAATACAAGGGTCAAAGGGAAAGAGATAAGAACACTCAAAGGAAGATTTTAAGAGCTAAATGCAATTTTAAAGTGAGATCACTCAACCACTCAATAGAAGTAGAAGAATAATCCCAGCAGTAGATGGGTTTTGTGGAGACCATTGGAAAAGGCACTAGAGCAAAAGTTGTGGAAATCAAAGACCATGGGGGAGACCTGGTTCAGGTTCAGGGCCACCAATGATCAGAAATAATCAGCAAAATGAACTGCTGACAACATGAGGGGTGTTCACAATGAAAAGATAATGAGAAGTAGTTGGCAAAAAAAAAAGTTTCAGAATTCTTTAAAGAAAAATGGATAAATGGATAATAGAGATGTTTGTAATGGTATAGTTTCAGGAACAATTAAAGCTATATATTTTTTATGCATAGATGTCAACTAATGATGGAAGTCAAAAGTGAAAGACAAATGACACATAAAGATATTCCCAATAAATCAAAATAAGTCATAGCACACAACCTTCTTGCTGTCAAGCACTTCTGTTCTCACTTTGCATACAAGGAAGTTAAAATCAACAGGTTCTGCACATTTTTCACAATCCCAGGGTCAAAAATACAAGCAGAATTTTAATTTAGCTTTATTTAACAACAATGTTCATCTAGTTCTTTCTCATATGATAATATTCCCTAAAGGTTAATTTATAGTGTTTTTGGTTGATTTTGAATATCTCCTTGGCAGTGTGTATCTTAACCCAATTTTTAATTTGATATTAATTTTAGTGCATGGTTCCAGTAAGTTCTACTTTCTGGGACTGCCTGATTGCAAAACATTTCTTTTCTAACTTCCTTCCCCCACATGTTTCAGCCAAAGATACTGCTAATTGTATGAGCATCTCATGTATTCCTGGAAGATTGAATTATTAACACAGAGTGTAACTACCCTACAGAAAAGGTATTATTCTTTATTATGACATATAAACTCTGTTGGGTTTTCTAAGAACTAAGCCAATGACTTGCTTTTTGTTTGTGTGGAAAAATGCATTTCTAAGCTCTAAGTCAGTTGTCTCAGAACCAATCATCTAAGAAACAACCCATTTACTTTATGTTGAAGATTGTCTATAAAATATGTCCATCATTTTTTCCTTTGCTTCTAATTAGGTCCAATGACCTTTTTGGCTATTGATTTCTTTTTGAATGTTGTCTTACAGGAAAAAAAATCAAGATTTTTTTAAATATCTATTTTTGCTGACGTTATTAGTTCTTTCCAAGAGATTATTAATTAATATGAATCCCTAGACTTCACTTAATCTTCACTATGAGCCTCTGAAGTAAGTGCTATTATTCTTACTAAACCGATGGAGAAACTGAGGCTCAGAAGGATTGGGTAATTTACTGAGGGTCACACTGCTTTTAAAAGAGATTAAAATTGGTCCCCTCTCTGACTTCAAAAACCATACTGCATATCTGCAAAATAGAAGCAAAAGAATAAATAAATTGTATAAGACTAAATATTTTTCATTCTTTCATCCATTCAAGAAATAAAGACTCATTGGGGAAAAAAGCAAAAAAGGGACATTGCTATAGCATTTGGAAGATGGTGGGAAACTGAATTAGAACACAGTCCTGGCCTTACAGGATCCTAAGGCTAAGAGGAATGATAGACATAAAATCAAATAATAATAATTAAGTTTGGTAGGTTCAGCAGATTAGGGTGACTTGGGAAAGTTAAGGAAGGCATCAAGCAGGACATAACATTCATCCAATTGTTGAGGATGAAAAGCATTTATCAAGACGGGTCTGGTAAGAGTGGGGAGGTATGAAATAGCATACTTATTCTTAATAAATAGTTTTCCTGAAATGTACAAATAACATTTTATATTTTACTGAAATTTACCTTATATGTTAAAATATTATTTGTGAATTTTTCTGTTACCATTTTAAAGGATAATGTGACTTTACTATCTTTTGCTCCTTCAGGCCACACATTGGGCAAGTTCTTCTGAAGAGGGGGCCCTGTCTGCCAGGATAGAAGAGAATGATAGATAACTCTCCCCAGTAACATAGCCGGCAAAATGAATTTTGAGAACTTGAGATTTCTCCTCTGTGAATGTTCGGCACTTCTGAGCTTTGACAATAAAAAATTGCCCTGGTTTCAGAATAATTTCATGATGCACAACCAAGTCTGTCAAGTGCAAGAAAAGGTCACAGATCCATGGAAAAGTCAGAATTGTGAAAATATGAATGTTTGCAGATGAATCAAAGGGAACAGAGAGTGACCCTCTGCTATCAGCACTTAATCACTCAGTTAAGTAAAATACCAGGAGAAAAGAACCGGACTAAGCATTTGTGACCAGTAAGGACAAGTGGAATCAGCATAAATTTATCATAATTAATATCATCATCATTAGTAACTTTGAAGTTTACTTTTGTTAAGATACGGGTGCAGGGACCTGCAGAATGATTGAAAAGGCACAGTTTATAGTTCCAGATATAACCTGGTTAAAAGAAAGAGTGTATTTCTTGAGTTTTAAATTTGTCTATTTCTTATTTAATGGTAAAGAGTAATAGTTATTCTGTTCTTTAAAGTTTACAGGCAAATATCACTTTTAATATGGCAAATCCTTGGCATTTAGGGTTTGACATTTTTAGTGTTTCCTATTTGTTGTTGTTTCTCAATTTTCATGAAATTTAGAGTACTTATTTTACTGGATATATATGTATATGTATCTATATATATTTATAATTTATAATTTAAACCACTTTTTTTTCTGAAGTGAGAAGTGGGGAAGCAGAGAGACAGACTCCTGCATGCGCCCATCTGGGATCTACCCAGCATGCTTGCTAGGGGGCAATGCTCTGCCCATCTGGTCATTGCTCCATTGCAACTGGAGCCATTCTAGCACCTGAAGCAGAGGCCATGGAGCCATCCTCAGCACCCGGGCCAACTTTGCACCAATGGAGCCTTGGTTATGGGAGGGGAAGAGAAAGATAGAAAGAAAGGAAAGGGGGGAAGGGTGGAGAAGCAGATGGGTGCTTCTCCTGTATGCCCTGGCCAGGAGTTGAACCTAGGATTTCCACATGCCGGCTGACGCTCTGCCACTGAGCCAACAGGCCAGGGCCTATACCACTTTTTTTTTTTTGTATTTTTCTGAAGCTGGAAACGGGGAGAGACAGTCAGACAGACTCCCACATGCGCCCGACCGGGATCCACCTGGCACGCTCACCAGGGGCGACACTCTGCCCACCAGGGGGCGATGCTCTGCCCCTCCGGGGCGTCGCTCTGTCATGACCAGAGCCACTCTAGCGCCTGGGGCAGAGGCCAAGGAGCCATCCCCAGCGCCCGGGCCATCTTTGCTCCAATGGAGCCTTGGCTGCGGGAGGGGAAGAGAGAGACAGAGAGGAAGGAGGGGGTGGGGGTGGAGAAGCAAATGGGCACTTCTCCTATGTGCCCTGGCCGGGAATCGAACCCGGGTCCCCCACACGCCAGGCCGATGCTCTACCGCTGAGCCAACCAGCCAGTGCCCACTTTTTAAGGGTACATTAAGCATTAAGTACATTTACAATATTATGCCTTTATTGTCACTATTATCTATTTCTAGAAATTTTTTATGTCCCAAACAGAAACTCTGTACCCATTAAACAGCAGCTTCCCATTCCTTCCTCCCCCAAGCACTTGGTAACTTCTAGTAGATTTTCTTAGACATTTTATTTTTCAGGAATTAATTCAAATTCATCAGATGCAATGCTGGTGTCAAATGTTACTTAAGAAGTGACTGAAAGCAGTTGATGTTGACAGTGTCTATCTCAGTTCCGCTGTGTTGGCCTGTTCTCTTGTAGCATACCTATATACACATGCACATATTTATTAAACTTTGGGGATCCTTGAAAAATTCAGATTTTATGCCACTTGAACATTATGGGTCTCTTCATTGGTTACTCCTCATTAGGCTTCCATCACTAATTAAACACACACCAAAATGTAAATATGTGCACACATCAACACAAAACTCTATTGACTTCTCTGAGTAAAAATAGCATTGCCAGGCAAAGCAGAACACGAGTCGATAACTGGAAATGGCTTCATTTTCAAAACTGTAGATTATAGGCACTAAGAAAGTGGCTCAGAATATCACTGAAATCTCTCATTGCTTAAGAAAACAATCATCTTTCAAAATGAAAAAAAAAAAACAAAACCCAAACTATTAAAGATTACTTTAGACCTTTTAAATTTGAGCCAGAGAGAGGACGTTGCCTCTGAAATAAAAACAAAACAAGGCAAAGTAGAACTCTGTAGAAAGTCCCCAAATTTGGGGTAAAAGATAAGTATCCAATCAATAAGAAATGTCAGTTTAAAATGAAGGGGGAAAGGCTTGTCATCTCTGCAGATAAGTTTTATATCTCAGCTCAGTGCTTTGGCAATATAAAAACATATGGGGATTAAAAAAAACGGAATGAAGGGGGATTAATGGAAAAACAATTTTATCTGTCAAAGATCACTACAAAGCAAACAAAAAACAAGCACACCAAAGCAACTGCAAAGGGCATATTCATCAATAATCTTGGCTGTGTTTTAAAGGTGCACGGATGCCACAAAAACATCTCCATCATCACATAAATATAATCTTTATTGTTTATCTGAGTTGGGGATGACATTTATTGCCTTACTCACTCCCTTTTAAAGCATCATGTTTACTTATCTAGCAGTGTTTTTCAGAGTGTCTGCATTTGGGAAAGAACGCCTCGCACATCTTTGCTAAACCTTAAATAAATTATGCATTGAATCATATTTTTGCTATGAAACATATTTTGTACCAAGGACAACAATTTAAAGCCACTTTCAATATTGGATATATCTATTAATAATTTAAGAAAAAATTTGCTTGGATACTACTGTCTACAGTTCATGAATTTATAGTGAAACATGATTAAATGAACCTACAGTTAGGAATCAAGATATTGAACAAGTGTTCATTCTCTAAGATGGCCTATAAGAATAATTGGATCTTCTAAAGGAAAACATTTGTTAAACAAATCAATCAAATCCATCTAGTCTGACACAACTGGTCGTCATTTCTGCATAAAATGAAATTTATGTCGCATGAATATGTATTTGAATCAGAGAAAATATGATAGGAAGAATGCAGTCACTTAACAGGGGCTCTTTTAGTACATGGTTGACAGTGAAAATCTTATTTTGGTAAGGAGCTGAAGTGTCTGTTGATACCACTCAAGAGAAAGTCAATGTTGGACCCATTAAAATCATGTAACTGATGACTGACTTTATTGTTTCCTAATTTAAATTTACTTAAAATATATTCTTATTATCAGAAGAGTATCCTAGAAGTTACAACACAGGATATGATAATACCCCCACATAATGAGGGTGGTAAAATTGGGAGTGTTATTTAATTGAAACACAAGGAAAATTGAAAAATGAGAAACAAATACAGGAGTGTCCACTGTTTTATCACTAAGCTTTATGTGGTCAAACTAAAGATTCCTTTAAGACCAGGCTAATTCTCAAAATAATTTTAAAAAGATTTTTATAATCTATAAAAATAACAGTGCCAGGTACCATGAGAGAAACCTCATACTGCAGTGGTAGAAAAAGAAAAGGGTTCAAGGTCCCACACTTTTGCATAGGGACTCAACTTTAGTGTTAAGCAGTGTTAATTCACATTTTTTTGTCTGAAAATATTCACTAATCTGTGTATATCCTTTTACATAGACTTCTGTATATCACAGTAACTTTTAAAAAGTATGCATCATCCAATTCAGTTACCTGAATTTTATTTTTAGGTCAATATTATGGTTATTCATGTTGACAAATTTAAAAATTATATTTAGATGTCCATCAACTGCTTTTTTTTTTTTCCTTTTCTGAAGCTGGAAACGGGGAGAGACAGTCAGACAGACTCCCACATGCGCCCAACCGGGATCCACCCGGCACGCCCACCAGGGGGCGATGCTCTGCCCCTCCGGGCGTCACTCTGTTGCGACCAGAGCCACTCCAGTGCCTGGAGCAGAGGCCAAGGAACCATCCCCAGAGCCCGGGCCATCTTTGCTCCAATGGAGCCTCTGCTGCGGGAGAGGAAGAGAGAGACAGAGAGAAAGGAGAGGGGGGTGGTGGAGAGCAGATGGACACTTCTCCTGTGTGCCCTGGCCGGGAATCGAACCCCGGACTTCTGCACGCCAGGCCGACGCTCTACCACTGAGCCAACCGGCAAGGGCCCATCAACTGCTTTTGAAATTAAACTTTCTGTTCTTGAGTGTGTAATTATGAAATCATTTCAGAAATCAATGAAATATCACCACTAACATCTTTTTTCCCCCTATGGATGGTGTGTTCTACTTTACCACTTCATTTCATAAATTTATATGAATGTTCTCATTTAGGGATCAATTTTTTCTTTCATTCTTTATCTTGGAAGACTATATCACTGTCTTGCCTTTAACCATCTTTTGAAATCTACATGGTGAGTAACCCTGCAAAAGCAGCCTGTGAGGTATCCAACAGGCTGTTCTGATCTAAAGTCTACCTCTTGAAGGCCCAAAATAATAAGAATCACTGAAGAACCTTAAGTTATAATGCACAAAGCAAACTGAGCTTGATTATTATTAAGTCTTGCAAAAATGAATTTTGAAGGTCAGAAAAACTTGCTATACACAGAGTCAGCGCCAAGGTCAGAAATTTCTACAGAGTGCTAATACAAGACAGGTGCCTTCATTTCTGACAGAATTTCTTAAATTTTAATATCAGATATCTTAAAAATTCCCCATGACAAACCACCTAAAACTAAATGCTGGATGATATTCTAAAAACTATCTTTTAAATGCATGATAAGCTGGAAAGAAAGTTAAATACACACACATAAAACCCAGGGGTTAAAATCTAAAAAGAAAATAAATGGCATCAGATGCCCTGTCTACTGTATTGGGTGTGCCTGAGGGTCGAGAGTCTATTAATTAAGGGTTTTGGGTATTAATGGCCTTTGGAAATGAGCCCTGTACCTGTGCAAGGTGGAACAAAAAACCACACTGAAACTCTCAAAACCTGGAAAACTGAAGTATTGACTCTTGCACCTTGATACAAACTTTGTGTCTTTACACCAAAGACATGCTAGCAGCCCTGGCTGGTTGTCTCAGTGGTAGAGTGTCGATCCAGCATGTGGATGTCCTGGGTTTGATTCCTGGTCAGAGCACACAGGATTAATGACCATCTGCTTTTCAACCCCTCACTCACCCTCTTCCCCTCCCTCTTTTCTCTCTCCCTCTCTTTTTCCCTCCCACAGCCATAGCTTGATTGGTTTCAGCGCAACGGCCCAGGCGCTGAGGATGACAACACAGATTCTCTGCCTCAGGTGCTAAAAGTAGCTTGGCTGTGGGCATGGCTCCTGATGGGCAGAGCATCAGCCCCAGATGGGTGTTGCCTGGTAGATCCCGGTTGGGGCACATGAGGTGTCAGTGTCTCTATCTTCCCTCCTCTCACTTGAAAAAAGAAGAAAAAAAAATACATGTGATTATTAAATGTTTGTAAATTTGTGAAAAAGATTCATTATTTTAAATTATATAAATTTGCAATTAATTAAGTTATATTGAAATAAAGTTAATATATATTCAAAATGCATAAGTTCTTAATTACTTACTAGATTTTTAGTATTACCTATTTATTAGAGGTTATTTATGTCTACCATATCTCTTTGGTGGATATACTATGTAATGGTGATGTTCTTCTGTGCAATCCTCCAAACTCTGTATTCCATAATGTTACATTGGAACCTTGGAATAGGCCATGAAAGAGTATTGCAGTATGGAAATTGGCAAAAGCTACAGGCTTCACTTACTCTTTTGTTAATTATCTAGACATAAGAAATTGATGAAAATTTTGTTAACAATGAAGATTCAAATTAAAAGTTTGACATGTCTATAGCTATTATATTGTGAGAAGCACAAAAATTCAACTGACTAAAATTGATATCTTTTTCATTTTTATTTTTCTGTATTTTTCTGAAGATAGAAGTGTGGGGGGGCAGACAGGCTGGCTCCCGCATATGCCTGACCAGGATCCACCTGGCATGCCCACCAGGGGGCGATGCTCGGCCCCTGTGGGGTGTTGCTTCGGTGTAGTGGAGCCATTCTAGCACCTGAGGTGGAGGCCATGAAGCTATCCTCAGCGTCTGGGGCCAACTTTGCTCCAATGAAGCTTTGGCTGCAGGAAGGGAAGAGAAAGAGAGCGAGAGAGGAGAGGGGAAAGGGTGGGGAAGCAGATGGGCACTTCTGTGTGCCCTGGTCGGGAATGAAACCCGGGACTTCCACTAGCCAGACTGATGTTCTACCGCTGAGCCAGCCAGCCAGGGCCTGAAATTGATATCTTAGCCAATTCAGTAGTCACTCATATAACTGATGAACAAATACAATTCCAACATACATTCATCTTCTTACTAGTTGACAAAACAAAAAATACCAACCAACATTCATGTTAGAGCTATACTCAGCTGTCAGTTGCAACCACAGACAGGATATAGCTGCAAAAATTCAGCAAAAATCAAATGAATGAAAGTAAAAGATTGAGTATACAAATGGACAATGGCCAGCCTGTATGTGACAATGGAACTTTGATCCATAATCTCTGCAGCAATCAGCCCAGAACCTTTAGGACTTGGTCAGTGTCTTCCAGCTTCCCTATTTCATCTTGCCTTCCAACTGAGGACAAATCAGAGAAAGGCAAATATGCTCCTTAATCTAATAACACAAGATAACCACTTCTGGTTAGCCCACCTCCAGCTTCCAAATGCCCACTGTTTCCAATCAGAGCACGCCTAAAACTTGCCTTTCTTTTTTTCATTATAACGCCTTCCCACTTCCCTAAAATGAACAGTTTTGAGTCTGCCAAATGCAAGAGATAGCTGACTTTGTTGCTATAACAAGCTCTGAATACAGAGCTTTGGTTTGTTTTCATTTGGAGTATCTTTGCTTATTTCCACAAAAATGTTCTATGAGACTCATCTGGCCTATTAAGAGTATTTCATATTTTATTACTATTTGTAATAAGTGTTCTATCCTTTGTTATCAACAAAATTTATAATAAGCTTATGTTTATGGACATATGTATATCTATATATGTATATATATATAAATCTATCTATCTATATATATACTTTTCTTTTTTCAAAGAGCTGGTTGTTAAGCATTTATCAGCACATCAGAGGCTTATACTCTGTGAGATATGGATTAGGGGGGAAATTGACTGCCTGGCACAGGGGAAAACCATCGGCTCCAGTTCACCCTTGAGGGGAAGTGATTCTACAAGGGTATGAATACCAAGAGGTGGTACTGTGCTCAAAAGGAATGTGGTGAGACAACCTAGGCAGAGGGAGCAGGATGTACAAAAGCCAAAACTGTTCAAGTCACAAAATTGCCTTCCATCACATCAAAATCTAGTTACATTGCTCCACTGTTAATTTCATGTAACATTTCATAAGTAGTTTTAAAGTGCTAATTTCAAGTGGTTGTGGTTGATAACACCTGAGATGTCCCCCAAAGATTCCCACCTTTAGGTATTGATATCCTGATGTAATGAATTCACCTCAAGGGTGAACTGGACATAGTGACTTGCTTCTAATGAAGAGAATACGGCAAATGTGATAGTGTATCACTTCCATGATTAGTATATCACTTTCAGAGAGCCTATGGTCCCCTTTCACCTCAAATTCTTGCTTGTGTACTCTGTTGAAAGGCAGCTGACATGTTCTGAAGTGCCTTGTAGAGAAGCCCATACCGCAAAAAACTTCAGGAAGGCTGCAGCCAACAGTTGATGGGGACCTGAGGCTCACAGTACAACGGCCTCTAGTGAGCTTGGAACATCTGAAACCTATAGAGACAAGATGAGACTGGAGATTTAGCTGACATCTTAACTGTGGCCTTGAGAGAGATCCTGAGGCAGAAGCATGCAGCTAAGTTTCACCTGGATATCTGACCCATGGAAGGTTTGAGACAATAAATGAGTGTTATTTTAAGATGCTAAATTTTGGTGTGATTTGTTATGTTATAAATGACTCACTGAACATTTTAACCTTTGTAAAATACTTTCTACTATTGTCAGTAAGGATGGTAGCCTATTTCCTATTGAGGCAAAGTTTCTCTTTTTTTAAAATAAGATATAAACTTTGCATCCAGCCCGGACTTAGGAATTCTCTTTAATCTCCTAATACCTTTCCTACATAGCCTGGATGGCACTGTGTAAAAGATTTCTATACACCAAGTACCTCTAATGAAAGATTATATTAATCTAGGAGTCTGAACTAATATTATCAACTTTTTACACAGTACTAAAGTTCTGTATATTTTTTAAAGACCAATTTAAATGCACTTTTTAAAGTCCTGGGGATTGACCAAGCTAGAGATATATTGCCACTTCTCTCACATAAGGTCTTGGAAACCTAGGACAGTGTCTTACAAAAAGTTTATTAGAGTGTCTAATTTGATGAATATACTATTTCCTGGATGTTCTTATTAGTGTTGGGATGATTGGCATATCATATCTCTCTAGGGACAGGCAAAGCAGTGGCACAAAAATGTGCCTTGATTTGTTCATGTAGAAGATGTTGATATTTTCACTATTTCAGAAATCACTCAACTATTCCATGTTTTATACAAGACTTTGAAAATAAAAATGAAAACTATTACTGACTACTGTCAAAACGCATCTCGGGAGCAGTTTGTACTGGCTTACCACCATCAACATTTTATGTTTTTTGGGTTTTTTTTTTTTGTATTTTTCTGAAGTTGGAAACGGGGAGGTAGACAGACTCCTGCATGCGCCCAACTGGGATCCACCTAGCATGCCCACCAGGCGGCGATGCTCTGCCCATCTGGGGCATTGCTCTGCCGCAATCAAAGCCATTCTAGTGCCTGAGGCAGAGGCCACTGAGCCATCCTCAGTGCCCAACTTTGCTCCAATGGAACCTTGGCTGCGGGAGGGGAAGAGAGAGACAGAGAGGAAGGAGAGGGGGAGGGGTGGAGAAGCAGATGGGCGCTTCTCCTGTGTGCCCTGGCCGGGAATCGAACCCGGGACTCCTGCATGCCAGGCCGACGCTCTACCACTAAGCCAACCGGCCAGGGCCCACCATCAACATTTTAAACCATTGGCTTTTACTTTGATCACAGGCCACAATTCACATCTCTCTGATAAATTTATAGGATGGGACACTAGATCTGAAAAAGTCAGGTTTTCAAGTTACAAGGGATGGCAACAACCACTTGATAGAAGCAGTCACTCACACTATACCCTCCATTTTACAAACGAGGGAAATATCACCTAGATCCAACAGTCTGCATTTGATTCATTGGAACAGTTTAAAATCTTGACTTCCATTTTATCTTGTTGTTCAAAGGTTTTGAATTACTGGATATAACAGAAGTTTTCTATGGTCTATTTTAGAATATCAGCAGGTTTGCCATATCACATATGACAGACATTTGTGTTGGAGCACATCTTTTTAGGACCTGTGACTCCTGTCCAATGGTAGTGTTTTCTAAATTCAACAGAGAGATAAGACAAGTGTGTAAATAATAATGCAAGGTATAAAATAGTATCAAAAGATAGGACAAAAATGGTTTAGGAGTTTAGAGCAAGGCTAAAATAATTTTTTTATTTCCATTATTCTGCATAAATTATACATAGTATTCTTAATCTAAGTAAGAGAAGAAAATTAAAATTAGCATCCGGAATAACAAAGTGTCAACTTGGAATGCTGAGGTTGCCAGTTCAAAACCTTCCCCAGTCGAGCTACATACAAGAAGCAACTACTAGAAGTTGATGCTTCCTGCCAACCCCCCAACCCCTTTATCTCCTCTCTCTAAAATGAAAAAAAAAACCAAAACCAAAAAGCCCAACAAAACAAAACAACTAAAACAGCATCCACAATAACCATAACTGGGACACTTAACTCTGTAAGTTCTAATAAGGTAGATATTATATCTGTGCCTCAGTTTCCTCCATTGAAAAATAGACAGAATGTGTATATTTACCTTCCAGGTTTTCTGAGCATGAAATAAAATCATGTATGCGATACATTTAGCAGTCTGTATTTGTCCATTCATATTCATTTTTTTTAAAAGACTGTTTAGTGCCATTAAAATTTTGGTGCTCTCATTCTTGTTGTGGCTCACTTGTCTTTTTATCTGATGTGAACTGAGATAAAGAAGTGAAAAAACAGAACTCTAAGCCTTTGTCTGAATAAATAAGGCATTTTCTCTTCCTATGGAAATGTAAAATGATCAAGAGACAATGCAGGTTGCCAAAATTCTGGTTTTACATTAAACGATTTTACATGTTTTTCATGTTCCTAATATATATTGGCGAGACAATGCTTTTTCTTGAAACATTAAAGAAGAATTTCTATCCTTTGACAGTCTAAACTATTCAGGCATGCCCAATGCCGAGATAATCAAATGTTTTCAGACATTTGCAACTACTCCTCTGTTTTTAATTGCAAGTCAGTCAGGACACCACAGCAAGATCCCTTTTCAGAAAGCCTGATGTTTCTTCCTTTCGGGGGGGGGGGGGAGGGTGTGTGTGTGTAAAGATCCTGTTTTGTTCCTTTTTAATATGTGACTTGAATGCTTCTAATTTAGAATCAGTCACCTTCCTAACCTCCCAAAACTCATTCAATTTTCTGATGACCTAAATTTCTCTGTTTTTATTTGTCTGAAAAATCTTAGTCACTTGAATTTCATATTCTGAACAGCATTTTTCAGCTACTCCATTTTATATGTCCCATTTCAGTTTTAAAAACAATTAATTATTAGAATAACATGGTAAGGTCTCTAAAGCCTTAACAATCTATAAACAGTAAATTTATGAGACATCCAGCTTTGGCACTTCAAACTTAATTCTACAAATTAAGAAAGAGTTACTGGAGTTCAAATTAAACTGAAATGAAACTGGCTGAATTTAAGTAATATTTTAGGCTTTAATGCTTAAACACATTATTTATGATCTAGAAGTAAACACTTAAAATGAATTAATTTATGAATTCAGTATCAGTTGGGCTTGTTTGTTTCAGTGTTTTGTCTAATTATTATCATGAAGAAGTGGCTATACTTATATTAATTAAAGACATTTGAGATAGTATATCAGCATTTAAAATAAACTTGCATGGCAAGGAAACCTTCTTTGAGTGTTGGTTCCCACAACTTATATCAACAGATTTTTTTTTGTATATGTGTGCATGTCAAACTACTTTGAGGGTATTAAAATTTCTTTTTTAAACAAGGCAATTCTTTATTCATTAAAGTTTTTAAAAAGGAAAAGTGACTCACTGGAAAAAAGTATTGAATTCTGTGTGTATTTTTATCAGTTTCTCCTTCTTAGAAGTTTTGTTAAAAGGTCATAATAAATCTTGAACAGGTGGTAACACAGTGGATAGAGTGTTAGCCCGGTATGCTGAGGACCCAGCTTCAAAACCCGAGGTCACTGGCTTGAGCGAAGGCTCATCCAGATTGAGTGAGGGCTTACCAGCTTGAGCACACAGTTGCTGGCTTGAGCATGGGATCACAGACGTGACCTAATAGTCCCTGGCTTACGTCCAAAGGTGGTTGGATTGAAGTCCAAAGTTTGTTGGATTGAAGCCCAAGGTCATTGGTTTGAGCAAGGGGTCAGTACTCTGCTGGAGCCCTCTGGTCAAGGCAAGTGAGAAAGCAGTCAATGAACAACTAAAATACCATAACAAAGAATTGATGCTTCTCCTCTCTCTGCCTTCCTGTCTGTCTGTCTGTCTGTCTCTCTTTCTCACTTAAAAAATAGTCATAATACATATAGACATCAAATTACAATGTTGTTTACCTCAAACGTATATAATGTTATAAACTAATTTTACCTTAATAAGTAATCATATTACATATAAAGACTTTCAGTTTTTATTTTATTATTATTATTTTTTTTTACAGAAACAGAGAAAGAGTCAGAGAGAGCAATAGATAGGGACAGACAGAAAGGAACGGAGAGAGATGAGAAGCATCAATCATTAGTTTTTCGTTGCGACACCTTAGTTGTTCATTGATTGCTTTCTCATATGTGCCTTGACCATGGGGCTACAGCAGACCAAGTAACCCCTTGCTTGAGCCAGGAACCTTGGGTCCAAGCTGGTGAGCTTTGCTCAAACCAGATGAGCCCGCGTTCAAGCTGGCAACCTTGGGGTCTTGAACCTGGGTCCTCCACATCCCAGTCTGATGCTCTATCCACTGCACCACCGCCTGGTCAGGCAAGACTGTTCAGTTTTTGAGAGTATTACATATACTTGGCAACTTCTGCTCTCCATGTATTTTTTAAGGTTACATTTTCTGACTGTAGATAATACAGAACTAATTTGGAGGTGTCTCATTCAGATTCCAAAAGACATTTTTTCCACATGTTTAATCACTTGAGTGGTTTGATAACTGACAACCTTTGCCACTATGCAGCTGACAATACTTCTTTAAAGACTGTTCTTGAATGTAATGAACACTTGACTTATCCTTCCAAAATATCCATTTCAACCTGGGCTGCTGACTTGAATCAAGGATATTTTTGAGGATAGTTAAAAAAATAAATATATAGAAAGTGGTACAGCAGTTTGACATCAAACTTTAGTGAAGCCATTGTCGCATGTAATTGATAACAGGAAAGAAGTCACTGGGACAGAAACACATGCAATAGCACAGTGTGGAGCTGTCACATCAATTCAGTGTCAGTCAGTCCCTAGCTAACCAAGGCAAACACCTTACTCTCAACCTACTTGTTATGCTTTTGCTACCACCTTCTTGTCCATTCTTTTTATTGATTTCTGAACCTGACACATAGCAGTGATGTTGAATAGAATTAAGGGGCATCATTCCCACCTAGTAATCACAACATATCTGATGGGTTTCTAAGTTTATGATGTTGCGAGAAGTAGTATGCCACTACTTGGAAGTCATATATGTTGCATTTTAAGCATTGTCTTGTGAGCATAGCTATGATGCCTGTCAATCACTGAGGATAATTTATACAGCTGAAAACCCACCTGTGGTTTCTACTGCAGGAGATTTCTGGGTAGGCTTTCATTTTTCTTTATGACTTTCCTTGTTGAATTTTATTTTAATGCAATGGGATAAGTACATAAGCCATTTCATTTTTTGTTTTGCATTTCATGAAATTCTTTTTAACTAACTCGATTAATATTAAAAAGCAATATTTGTATAGGTACATAATGTAATAAAATTTCATAACACTGCTATAATCATAGTAACTTAGTAATAAGCAGCATTATTTATCACAAAAGATTTTTTGGATTTCTAATAGGTACTTTATTTAGCAACTCAATTATATGTGTGTGTGTACACACACACACACACTACCACTTCCTCTAAGGAAGTTTGTTCTTTAAAAGTACACTTTGCAACCAGTAATTCCCCTAAGAAAGAATAAGTATTTTCCTGCAATTTGATCTATGGATGACTCAGGGTGAAGACAGAAATGGCTAAATTCCATTTATATATTTTTAATAAGATTACATTTTATCTCAGAAAGCTATAAGGTATCTGATAATATAATGTGGGAGTAAACATTATTGAAATTCTCATTCCTCGACAAGACAAATGTAACTCACAAATAGCCACTAATTTATGTATAGTGGTGACTGGTATCGTGTATATTAGTATTATTACTGTTATTCATGTCTATGTATTTTTTTGTCTGATGTTTTTCTCTTTCAGTCTTTTCTCTTCTTTTTTTGTGACAGAGACAGAGAGAGACAGAGGGAGGAACAGATAGGGACAGGCAGACAGGAAAGGAAAGAGATGATAAGCAACAATTCTTCGTTGCGGCACCTTAGTTTCTCATTGATTGCTTTCTCATATGTGCCTTGACCAGAGGGTTACAGCAGACCAAGTAACCCATTGCTCAAGCCAGCAACCTTGGGCTCAAGCTGGTCAGCCTCGCTCAAACGAGATGAGCCCACACTCAAGCTGGCGACCTCGGGGTTTTAGACCTGGGTCCTCTGCGTCCCAGTCGGATGCTCTATCCACTGCACTACCCCCTGTCAGGCTTTCCCCTTTAGTCTCAATAAACTCATCTGTCAGTTACAAAATTTAGTGCAAGTAAGAATCAAGAGGGAATTTGTCAAAAATCCAGATTTCTGGGCAGAGAAATTCTGAGTGATTACAGCTGAATGAAACCCAGGTATTTGCATTTTATTTTTACAACCATCCCAGGAGACACTGATGCCATGATAAAAGGTCTTCCCTTTGAGAAACACTGCCTGGGAGGATTGAAATCTTAGCTCTTAATTCCTTTGCAGTTCCTCCTTAGGTCTACTGGCATGCTTTGTCCATTAAAGGCAGCTTGTTTCACATTAAATCTGCCTCAGAATGACACAATCAAACAAAGTTCAGAGTAGCGCTGTCCAACAGATACATAATGTGAGTTACATATGTCAATTTAAAATGGATAAAAGCCTGATTTTAAAAAGTTTAAAAAATACATAAAATTTAATTTTAATATTATATTTTATTCAACCCAATATATCTAGTGTTCTCTTTTCTTTTTTAAAAAAATTTATTTATTTATTTATTTTAAAGAGGAGAGAGAGAGAGAGAGAGAAAGGGGGGAGGAACAGGAAGCATCAACTCCCATATGTGCCTTGACCAGACAAGTGCAGGGTTTTGAACCAGCGACCTCAGCATTCCAGGTCGATGCTTTATCCACTACACTAGCACAGGTCAGGCTAGTGTTATCTTTTCAAATATGTAATTGATATAAAATATTAATGCAATGTTATATTCTTTTTTCATGTTAAATCTTTAGAATATGTTATGTAATTTGTACTTAACAGCACATGTCCATATGTCCATTTGAAATAGCCATACTTCAAGTGGTCAGTAGCTACACATGGCTATTGGCCATCATGTTAGACAACACATGTTGAGCTGGTAGCATTGCATGCATATTTACTAAAACCTCACAGACATGTTCAAGTAAACAAATCATACCATGGTGAAACTAGTGATTTGATTAGCCTCTTAATTTATATGTATCCATCAAAGACAGGGGATATTATAAGAGCCCGAAGTGTATCATGCTGAGTGGTTTTACTAAGGTCTGATTACCTGAGATACAACCTGTGGTGATTTTCAGGTGCTTTTCTGTGGCCTAAGTGAGATTTTATGAAAATGGACAGACTCCAAGAAACTGGCTGGGGTTTAGATATCTCACTATTTAACCTTTAAAATTCTGCAAAGATCATGACTAAAAAAATAGTTGGTGCAATAAATTGGCTTACTATTGGAATTAAATGTACTGTTTTTATGAAATACAACATTTCATTTATGTGTGTTTACAAATATATTTGGAAAGGCTCTGGAAATGCACAGACGAAACCAGTTGTTACTATTTACTGAGTACTAATAATAGTATTAAGGAGAACTAACATTTATGAAATGCTTATTATGTGTCAAGCAGTCCTGAGTATTTACACATATAATCTAATTTACATAAACTTATTTACTTTACACTTACATACAACAATATTATGTGATGTGTACTATTATTATTCCCATTCTGCATATGAAAAAGAAAATAAAGTGAAACAAACAAATGACTTGAGGCCCAGAGAGATGATGCAACACAGCTGAGGATGCTGCGTGGTGAAGCCAGGTGTAGAATCAGATATTTGGACATGGAATCAGGAATCTTAATTTAGATCCCAAGGTTTTTAAATCTCACCACTATTACAATTTTAGGGAGGATATGCAGTGGAGCTAATGTACGTTTATAGTTGTGAGTATGCAAAGAGTTTATTCTTGTATTATTATTTATTAATTATATTAATTTCCATATGAACAATATAAACCTACTTTTATCCTGCCCTGTATCTCTCTGTGATAGGGAACTGTCATGAACACTGCAGAATGTTTAGCAGCGTTCTGAGATTCTTCAACTATCAATAGATAGCAGTAGCACGCTAACCTCCCCTCCCAGCTGTAACAACCACAAACATCTTGAGTTATCTCACTGAGGAACAGAATGGCCCATGCTTGAAAACCACTGTCCTATACTGAACTGTCTCCCTGTAACATGTACCAAGTACATGTGAGTAGGAGACGTCTTATAGTAGGAGATGTGACAACAGAGCTAGAGAATGGAGTGATGTGAGGAAGGGAACATGAATGAGCCAAAGAATCTATGTGGCCTCCAGAAACTGAGAAAGGCAAGAGAATCAATTTTCTTCCAGAATCTCCAGGAGGAAGCAGCCTATCAACCCCTTGACTTAAGCCTAGTAATTTCCATTTTGGACTTCTGATCTTCTAGATTATAAGAAAATAAATTTGTGTTGTTTTAAGCCACAGCAAATTTGCTACAGTGGCAGTAGAAAAGAAATACCGGTTGTGGTTAAAATTCACCATAATTCTGCCATGTAGGTTTTCTTATTTCTATTTCCTTGGTTAGGCAACTGCAAATCAGAAACTTGAAATAACTTGCCTAGTGTCTCAACATGTGAGAGGGTGAAACCAAGATTTTAAAACCAGGATGCTTTACTGCAAAACCTGGACTCTTTCTAATCACTATGATGTGTTCCACTCATTTCCACAATACCACTATACAATGCACTTTATTCGATCCTAAATATTTGAAGACTTAGAGCATCCCCCTCTTGTGGGGGGTGGTATAGAAACAAACATTCCTTTCTAGGTGGAAAAATACTTTAAAAAGGAGTATTAAAGGCAATCTTCCTTTTCACTTTAATTGTTGGTTACACTTGAGAGAAATCTAGTGATTTTCATGTCAATCTGGGAAAGAGATTCTTGAAGATTTGAAGAGTGGAAGGAGAAATAAATTCTCAGTCAGTGGAGACCAATGTCAAATACCTATGCTGCGCCTGACCGGGCGGTGGCGCAGTGGATAGAGCATCAGACTGGGATGCTGGGGACCCAGGTTTGAGACCCCAAGGTCGCCAGCTTGAGTGCGGGCTCATCTGGTTTGAGCAAAAGCTCACCAGCTTGAGCCCAAAGTCACTGGCTTGAGCAAGGGGTGACTCAGTCTGCTGAAGGCCCGTGGTCAAGGCACATATGAGAAAGCAATCAATGAACAACTAAGGTGCTGCAATGTGCAACAAAAAAGTAATGATTGATGCTTTTCATCTCTCCATTCCTGTCCGTCTGTCCCTGTCTATCCCTCTCTCTGTAAAAAAAAAACCTATACTGCCCCAGATGCTGATGATTTTTATTGGTCTATTAATTTCTGAACTTCTGGAGACCTCTATCTATATAACATTTCCTATATGTAACAGCAAGAATATTTAGACTTACAATTGACATTCTTTTTAGCATTATGATTAAGCAGCAGATTAAGTTGACCTGTATGCCCTGTTTGCAAGACAATTAAAATACTAAGAAATGCTATACTAATAGATCCTGAATAAAGTCATATCATATTCAATAAAAATGTTCTCATTATGCAAAGGCATCATTATCAGAAATACATTTCTGAATTATTTCCATATCTAAATAGTTGGTTTCTAAAATTAATGCCCTTAAATCTATTATTTTTGCCCTTTTTTTCCCATTCTCAAATCTTCTTTTTTTCATTTTGGATGACTCTATAACACAGTGTTTAAAAAAAAACATGGGCATTCTAATGCAGTGGTTCTCAACCTTTCAAATGCCGTGACCCCGCAATATAGTTCCTCATGTTGCGGTGACCCCAAACCAAAAAATAATTTTGGTGGCTACTTCATAACTGTAATTTTGCTACAGTTATGATTCGGAATGTAAAGACCTGATATGCATTATGTATTTTCCGATGGCTTTAGGCGACCCCGCCGGGGTCGCGACCCACAGGTTGAGAACCACTGTTCTAATGGGTCCATTTTGACTGGTTTGCTCCTGCAGTGAAGACAGCTGGCCATACCCAACCTGAACCTGTGGTGTGCTCCTCCTGGCAGAGCTAGAGTTGGACTCTAGGGAAGACTCTAGAGTAGGGGCCACATTCTCCCCACTGAGTACCTGACTACGCTACCTCCAAGTAGGGGACACACTGGCCATGTCCTCCCAACCCAATCACTCTGTGCTACAGAGCTTGAGCCCTGTGGAATGGTCAGAAGGGTGTGGCCAGCTTGGGTCCACTCTACAGTCTTTCTTCATAAGACTCTGGAGGAAGTCCAGGCAACCTCAGAGGTGAGGTAGAGAGCTGATAAGTGAATACTGATCTCAGGGAGCTTTGGGAGTTTTATGGGTCTGCCCCCAGTTCAGATTTTCAGGAAGCAGATTCTGGTACAAATCCTGGCTCCTCCAAAGCACACCCAGGCCCAGTAGAAGCAGTAACAAACAGTGAATAAGTTAATAGCATGGTAGCTCCAGAGAGGTAACCTAAGGCCAGTTACATACAACATATGACATTGGCCTGCACCAGGGCCCTGGCAAAGGGGTCCCAAAATCAACACAACCAGTTGTGGGCTTCAAACCACACCAGAACTCAACCCAATTAGCCACACAAATGACAGCCAAAGGGAGACTCCAGCAGATACCAGACCCTGCCAGAAACAATTCAATCCACTTATCACATTGCCCAAATAAAAAACTAGGGTGTTTTCTTCTGGTTCACCCCACCAGTTCTTTATCTCTCTGACAAATCTCAACAAATTTGGTACACCCTACCGCATAGTTGGGAATTATATCTTGTCCTTCCCTTTAAATCTATGGATTTGCCACCTGAGTTCACACACTCATCCTTTCTTACCTGTCTCTTTTCCTGTCTCAATTTCCCCCATTAGTTATCCATTCTCAATAGCGCTGACAGAGTAGTGTTTTGGTAAAAGGTGTTTACAACTATTTAGTTTCCCAGCTTAAAATCCTTGGCTTCCAATTACCTTTATTACATCATGGCACCTGTCTACTCCTTCAGACTCCTTTCCTATAAACATCAGTACTCCATCCAAGGCTTCTACCTGCTAACAGTGACTATATGTTAGAATTATTTCAGCATCTTTTAAACTAGCAATACCCTAGTCCCCATTCATGCCATAGACAAATTAAAATAGGATCTCTGGGGACCACAAAGTAGTCTTTTAGTTCATTTTTTGCATTTTTCTAAGTACATATGTTTTAATTTTGAAAAATTTTAAAATTCAAGAAAGAAGAGAGAGAACAATGAATATTCACACACTTAACACTTAGATTCCAACAATTATTAAAATTTCACCATACTCTCCTCTTTTTTTGTTTAAATATCTTAAAACAAACTCCTGACACCATCATTTCACAAATAATAAATTGCTATTAAATCAATCCATTAAATCTTCAAAAATCTAGAGCATCCCGACTCCCATCAGCCCCCTCTTTTTCTTCGGTGGCTGAATTGCTACAGGAGAATTTATTTCCTTGTAGAATGTACTGCATTCTGGGTTTAGATATTTCATTTGACTTGATGTGTCGTTTGACTTGTCTCTTTCCTGAATTTTCCATCATTACTTTATAAAACTTTCCAGATAATTCTAATGTGCAGGCAAGGCAGAGGATGACTCATCTGTCAGAGATACAAACTTAGTAGGATACTTTGTATTATGCTACTCTTTGCAGTTATAACAATTGCTACTAACATACATTAAGCATATCTAGCACATCCCCCTGAATATGCTAGGTGCCTTTCTCATATTCTCATAATCTCACCACAAACCTACCAGAGAAAACTGAATCTTAAAGAAGTTCAGCAATTTGCTCAAGAAATCCAGCTGGTAAATCAGAAAGCTGAGATTCAAACCCTGGCATAACTTACTCTCAAATCTACATCCTTACAACTATTCTTGTTTTTTTGGCTCCTTGTGTTCATTTAAGAGCAGGTAAGGTATGACTTCAAGTTCGAAACAACCTGATTATTTATTGCTAGCTTAGCTGTGCTAGAAACCCTATTCTCCTATAATGTCAAAGTTACTAATTTTATCAATCTGTGTTTTGATCATTGCTTTTCTTATTCATACAATTAGACCTATGTTCTCCAAATGACAAGGGACTGTAGAGTTATTGAAATGTAGTTATGCCGGACTAAATTGTGCTATAAGGGTAACTATACATACTGAATTTTAAAGACCATAGTAAAAAAGAGTCAATTATTCCATCATAATTTTTAAATTGTTTACATGTTGAAACAATATTTTCAATGAATTAAATATAGTATTAAAATTAATTTTTTTTTTACTTTGTTTAATGTTACTATTAGAAATTTTATAATTACAAATGTGGCTCACATTATAACCCCATTGGACAGTGCTGAACTAAACCCTGAACTCCTTTAAGGCAAGAAGGTGTAGTTTCTTTTCTCTTCTTTGCAATTTTTGCACTTCCAACAACTGCTTTGTATAGAGCAGACAGACAACAAATGTAGGGCAAGTAGTAGACCCTGGGTTACAAAATAGCAGCTGTAAATTCACAAGTATAGTTGATATATTGTCAGGATTATCTAATTGCATGCAAGGTATTGATTAGATATTTAAAAAAATTTCACATTAAACTAATGATATACTTGACTTGAAGATGATAGCAGTAATATTCTCAAATAAATACATTATCAACAACAGTAACACAATAACAAAAATGTATATATTTAGGTATAAAATATATGGATATGGTAGAAGACAAATATCACTGATCACTGTCCACAGAATAAATGGTCTGTATTTGGATAAAATTGCTTTAAAAATCAAGTTTAGTGGTCATAAATCTCCTGAAGTTCAAATGGTAGTCAGACTTCTAGAAAGGATGACTTTCTGGCTTTTGATCTGACAGGCAAGCACTGAGAGGCCCAGGTCTGGATCATCAAAGCAAAACCCTTGTAGGCAGTGAGGATTTGACATAAATTTTGAAGTGTCCACAGGGGTGATGAGATTGTCAATGACAAGCACCACAGAACACTGTTTCCTTCCTCATGAAAGCTTTATTGGCACTAGAAAAGTAATACCCACAATAAGGTGAAAACATAGCCTATGGTCTCTAGAACTTGAAATGAAAATATATTTATACACACACCCATATAAACACACACGGAGAACAAAAAGAAAACCCTCCCTTAGGACATCTCAATGAAGAGAATTCTCTCTGAAACAGCCGGAGACAAAGTGAATTTCCTTTTTCTTATTTATCACATGTCTACCTCAATGAAGATTACAGAATAATCTTTCTCTGGACCAGAGTCATGCCTTAGAACAGCTCAGAAAATGAGCATCCTCTGGCTTAGGATGAATGAAACAAGAAAATGTATTCTTTGGGGACAGTTCTAGTTTTTGAAAGGTCTTGTCATTTTGAAACAATGAAGATCGAAAGATCTTCTTCTTTATCTTCTTTATTAAGGTTGCAAGGAGTATTTGAACCTAAATCACTTATTTTATAAGCTCCTTAATTTACTACTTGAGGTACCAAATTTCATCCTACGGCATCTTTATTGTCTTGTCAGCAATTAAAAGAATAGCTAGCTAAACTTCATACATTCTTCTCTTCAAGAAAACCAAATAAATTCTACTAGCTGAGCTGTGGTTAAGATTAGTACATAAATACCTTCGTCCCCCTACTGATTTTTCAAGAAAATCAGGAAAGAATATTTTGTATCTCTATGTAGTTTAATATTTCTGGATATAGAATTATGATAATTAGGGTGGCTCTCATCTACATTCCATTGTTCAGTGTAAATTTACTCTGCAGTGGGGGTGATACTGAATTGGTCACCACTAGAAATTGTTACTCGTCCCACAGAGCACTTGAAAATTGGACATTTAACTATAACAGTCTGTGCAGGAAGTGAATGGAGAGTCAAATCTAATTAATTGTCCATCTGACCCAAAAGTTATAGAAATAGATCATCTCGAAGTATTACAATATGATTAACTTCAAAATAGCCCTAGATTTAAAATTTCTCCCTTCAATTTTCGGTTGAGTCTAATTGGCTGATGCCTGCATGGGTAACATTTGAAGTTTAAGTAATAACATAGTTTATTCCTGGACAAAAATTTTTTTTCTAATATTCATATTTACTTGGTGCTTATATGTCAGGAGTTATATTAACTATGTGAATTAGCATCCTTTTTAATATCTATCTAAGGAAGTAGACAGTTTCATCATCCCTTGTTTTGCAAAGAAGGAAGCTAAGGCTGAGAGAAATCAAGTAACTTGCCAGAGCCACATTTTACTACATAGTAGATTCCAGCTTCCAACCCGATGAATATTTTTTGGATGTATCCACTCTTTTTAATTGTTTAAACCATAAAACTTTGCATGCTTTTGGTCCTAAATAGTCAAAACAGTAGAACAAAGAACCAAACTGCTTCTGTCCTGTTATTTCAGTATTTCCTGGTCAATCAAATTGGTCAGATTTAACCACTCTGCTTTCTAAGTAAAATACTCTAACCAAATTTCCTCAAGAGATTTGATAACAAGACATCAATGAGGAAGTAGGAGATGACCTGCTTAACTATAAGTAGGTAGGAGAAATAAAGTCATTGTTCATAGTCATAATCATTCAACAGGCTTTCTTTGGCTATGTTTTAAAATTAGTCTTAATTTTTTATGCTTTCTTTTTTTATGGGAGACTCAACACAATTCTCTCTTGGTCTCCACAGAGGGGCTAAGAGATTGTATGTCTTAGCAGCAAAGTTATTTCATTCAATGCTGTCTTAGTGAGAGTGCTCACTTCTCGGGTATTTTAGAAACATTCGTTTCATACAGCACATCATGTAGAACAACCTGAATATAGAATATTTTGCCCCAGGCAAAACTGTTCAAATTCTTTGCTGAATATGCAGTAAACAAACCATTACATAGGAAGCTGCTGGGGGAACATACGGTCTTTGTCTATAGTGAAATCTGTGACTTGTACAACGGTCTTAGTGATGGGCTCACTAGATTCAAATACAGAAACGTACATGTTCACATAAGCTCTAGTGACTCAATCATTTCTTCTGGTTATAGCCAGTTGACAGTGCCTGACTTTCATTTAAAGTTGTACAGAAAAGGGGAAGGAGTACCTGATATGTAAAATAATAGACTTTCCTATGAGAAGCAACAGTATGTCTGCCCAAAGCTGGGATCTTATCATTTCAATGAGTCAGATCATTAAATTTAAATTATGGCCCAGAACAATTCACTAGACTAAAATTATGGAGAGCTGGCCTCTTACCAATAGCATTAAGCCCATGCTACTTTATTTTCAACTAGGATAGTGAAACATATGTGTCATATAGCAGCCTTCTCTGCTGCAATGAAGATGCAAATTTAAAGCTGCAAGTTATAGCCCCAAGCAATTTTTACTCTTGTATATGGGAAAATAAAAATTAATAATATGTAATTCACCTGAGACTTATACATTTTTTTTTTGCCTAGGGAGAAATCAGAATATTACTTATATAAGGCCACATTACCTCTAATCCATACAGAAAACTGTCCTTGGTGGGCTAGAAGACTATTTGTCTTCTATTTGTCTATTCCTAGTATAATCTTTTTTTCCCCCATTAAATGAAAAGTTTATTTGTGTAACATATTTAACCAGCTATTTAGGTGTCTTTCAACTCTGTAATTCCATGGAGCTTGTTGTGGCTGGTCTCTGAAGATGGTCTCATAGCTATGGCTTCTAGTATTCATGCATCTGTGTAGTCCCTTTCCACACAGCACCCAGATTCATCTGTGTGTTCAAATTAATACTGTGGAAGTGACACTGTGTGATTTCTTAGAATATGTTTTGGGAATCCTTGTGGCTCCTACCTTGCTCATTTGCCATACTTCTAGGTAGTCAGTTGCCATGTAAGAAGTCCAATTACACTGATACTTATACCTCCATGCTGTTAACTACATAAAGAGGCTACATAAAGACAAAGAGAGAGAGAGAGATGACTGGCCAGCCCCCAGCTAGTCCTGCCATCCCTGCTATGACAATAGAGCTTAAGAAGCCACTTAGTGCATTTTAGTCCCAAAAAAATTACACATGGAAAAGAACTAAAGAAATCAACAAACAAACAGAAATAAGGTCCTAAGCACATTACCTAAACCGAGCCACTGCAACCATTTCCCATTACTCATGTTTCCCTGGGTACAGTCCAGACATCACTGTGTAAAGAAGAGCTATCCTGTTGTACTTCACCTGAATTCCAGGCAGAGAATAATGAACAACTTAACAGTTGTCTTATGTTATTAAGCTTTGGGGTAGTTTGTTACGCAGCAATGGGATAACCAGATTAGGTTATTATCAGCACCTTACATACTTACTGATAAAAGTGAATTTATCTAAATGTTGATTCATGTAGAATTTATTATGCTTGAACTTTAAAAAAGAGTTGATATATGCCCTTTCAAGGAATGGCTAGTTACACATACAAGTTTTGTAAAGAAACTATTTTTTATAACCAACTCAAATGTCCAACTCTATAAATAGAGCTCATCTCCATTCCCCCACCTTCTGCTTTCAGATAATACAGAGAATATCCACAGTCTTGAATAAAAGAAACCCTTTATATAGCTAATGGTCATTCTTAAATTGCCACCTTTCTTTCTCTACAATGGAATTATAGAAACTAGAAAAGCTTTTGGAGTCTAGGAGACCTTGGCCTCTACTTGAATTTTAGCTTTGCTACTTAAAATGATATGGCTCTATGTAGATCTGCAAATCTCAATGACCTTCAGTATCTTGTCCTTACAAAATGAATTGATGGTGCATAAATTACCTGGGGGGATTAATATGACACAAAGTAGATAAAATGTTGAACATTGTGTTGGATGCAATGAATGTGTATTAAATAGTAGCCTTTTTAACACACTGTCTTCTGGTCTTTCTACATTTCTTGCTAGGCCTTTAATTTGATGTAATAAAAACAGGATATCATAATTTACCAAATGTAACTAAAGATCTGAGGAAACTAACTCAGATGGGAAAGTCTCAGAGGTGATTTCATTCTACCTTTCAGGTCACTTGTTACCTCCTATGTGTACTGAGGGGAGTAGAGTAAGAAAGCATCATCCCAGTGGAGGCACAATCCAACAGAATGGAGTGGTTCATAATGTAGCTTCAAGCCAGTGTTGGCAGGTGTCAATCATGCCAATCTAGGTTCACAAGCAGGGAATGACACTACATTAAGACTCAGCAGGTGCTGGCTACCATTTTTTAAGTTTCACACAAAGATTGCTGAAGATGGAAGGGGTCACAGAAATACGTATCCTAGTGTCCTTATTTATAGATGAGGAAACAGTTTTGCAAAAGTGAAATGAAAAGATGAACGCCATTGCCCTAGCCAGTGGTGTAACTGATAGAGTATCATCTGGAAGGCGGAGGTTGCTGGCATCATCACAAGGGTGCAGTCTCCACCCAAAGTCACCAGTTCTAGCCCCAGTCAGGGCATATACGAGAAGCAATCAATAGGTGCACAAATAAGTGGAACAACACGTTGATGCTTCTCTCTCTTTCCCCTTTCTCTCCTTCTCTCTCCTTTCCCCTCTCTCAAAATCAGTGGAAAAAAAATAGATCAACATCTCAGAGCAGGTTTATGATAAAGTTGGGACAAAGACCATTTCTTCTTCTAGAATAGGGTCAGGCTTTCTGTGCCATGCTAAGCATACTCAAGAGCTCAGCTATAAAAAGGAGGTTTTGAAGGGATCTTTGACCTTTCGATCCACATGTAGGCTTGTGCCCATTACTTTTGTTTCTAGCACATAGTGACTTGTAGCACCAGCCTGTTGTTCACAAACTGAGTTCAAGTCCAGCGTGACAATCTGCCTATCCCCAGTATACTCTTGAGCTCTAATTTCTACATTCTAAAATGGGACTAATAACCTTCTACCCTATAAAGTAGTTTAGGGGACAACATGTAAGATATCTGGTTTAGTGACTAGTACATAAATGCTATCTTCCCTCACTACCATTATTTCCCCTTTCATCATGTAACCTTGCATTTCTTCCAAGTTTCCATTCTTTTGCTGTTATTATCATCCTGCTTACATTGACTTCTTTGACATGCTTATATCCAAATTCTTTTGACCAGGTGCCATCTCTTTTTGACATTCTGTCCACTATTCTGGGCTCACCTTAAGGTGTCATCTCACTTTAGTGTCTCTCATTTCTTCAAATGGAGATTGAGAGCTTTGATCTGCCTATCAGAGATAAAACAATGTGAACACTCTACAGACCACGTAAAATTCTATATATTATTAGAGTTTGATTACCATTTGGGGTTATTTATTAAGGCAATGTTTTTCAATGTGGACATCAGGCAGTAACAGGGTCTCCTCAAGATTCTCTGTAGTGCTCACAAGAATTGAGCAGAAAGAAGGGGAGCAGCACGAGGGAAGAAACAAATTGGTACCTGTACTCAATTTAATTTTTGATATTTTTGCATGTATGTACACACACAGGTTTTTACGCATGTATATGTATAAAAGAACACAGAAAACCTCTTAAGTTATGATATAAGATTTGCTTTGAACAAGTAATAGCTCAGATTTTAAAAAAATACCGCCACTCTAACATATCAATGAAACTAACTTATTAATTAACTTGAGTCAAAGAAGATATTTGTATTCAAGAATAAAAGCTGCTAACCCTGACGCTTGAGTTAAAAAAAAAAGCATAGTTTGTTTCCTTTACATAAATAGAAGGTTGAAAGAAAAACTTACACCAGGTCTAGGATGTATAAAATTGCTTATTTTTCCTAAAATTTATAATAAAATTTTAGAAAAAAAAATTTTTTTTGCTTTCCTTTTCCTTAGCATAAAATTTACATTAAAATATCATAAATTTGGTGGTTTCCATGGAGGTGAAAGTGCAGACTATTATAATGGCTCTAATTTAAGGTGGGCATCACTCATTTCTCAATCCTGCCCTGTGTGTATGTGGGGGGGCAGGGTGAAATGAGCTGCTGGACGCTCTCTGCTCTTTTCTGCACCAGCAGCCACAGTCATATGGATCACTATACATACCATTATCTCTGCATACAAAGAACAGCCATAAACACTGTATCTCAAATGTACAATCAAGTCTGTGAATGGGATAATTAACATCTGAAGGACCATCATAACACAGGAGTTTGCAGACCTCATAAATTGAGTGAGTTGCCAGAAGCCTAATCAGCAATGCAAAAAGTAGAAGATGAAACAAGGCCTTGGTCATGCTGCCACTGCACACACAATGTCACTTTCCACGTATCCACAAATTTGAAGCTACATCACTTCATACACATATAAGAAGCTGCATAATAAACAGGAAGACTGAGAATGACTCCCGAGTAATAAATTAGCCTTGCTTTTTAATAGGCACATGCTGCATAAGGGAGCTGAGTTTAAGTAAATGGGACACACAGCCAATACTGACAGTAATTGTGTCAAGTACACATAGAGCACGGCTTCTGACTATGCGGCCACTGCCTATTCTAATAAATCTTATATTTGAAGAGTGAAAACATATTTTATTGCCTTAATCAAAAAAGGGATTTGTTTCTTTGAGCAAGCTTTACAGGCAAAGCAATTTAGGATATATTTTAGAATTTTGTATTCTAGGACAAAAAAAGTTTATATTTGATTTAACTAGGGAAGTGGCTATTTATTTTTTGAAAATAAACAGAGTTGTAGAATGTATTGATATTTTCCATTCTGTTTTGTTTTGTTTATCTGTATCTGAAATAGAGTAGGAACCTTTCCAAGGGGGTTCAGTGACCTGTAAAAAGGGGATTTTGTAATATTAGAGTAAAATTCCACGGGCCATCTACTAAACTATCATGCAGCAGGTGAATATCAGGTGGAGACAATTGCCCTTGTTCCAACACAGTTGCTACCTTTTTGTAATTCTACGCAAAACTTTTTTAACATTCTGGGTTTATTCTATGCCTTAAAAGAGTATTACAAGTAACACTACTCCCATTAAAAATAGGTAAGTGCATCTATAGCCTGGTACTGTGTTTGCATAAAGGCAAAATGAAACACAACATAAAATGCACTTCAGGTATACAATCATTAACAATGTGGGAAGTTGTCTAACCGTAAGGCAGGCTTCTCATACAAAACTGTCTTTTAGCATGATGTCTTTTTTTTTCTTTTCATCTGTATATTCTGTCATTCTGTTGTATCAAAGAAGTGTTTACAACTGAATTGTTTGCTAGACCCTAATCAAGAATGATCACAGTTTAAACAGTTGGGCTCAGCTCTTTCTTTCTATATTTGTACATTCATCATGAGAGATGGTTTGGAATGGTGCCTGTGAGTCTTGTAAGTTTCATAGCCATTGACTACTATAGATACCACAGAATTTTGTATATAATTGCAGAATATAAACTGATTATAAACTCAGCCCAAAGTAATGTAAAGAAGAGGGATTTTGGAATGAAGACCTAAAAATGGCTTTAGTTGCTTTTTCATGGGAAAATGTGTCAGTGTGACCATTTTCAATGCTTTGGGGAAATTAAATTCATTTTAATCATACATATCTTTATCTAAATTTAGATTTTGCTACCCAGGGGATATTTGACAATGTCTATAGACTTTTTCATTTTTATTTCTGGCATAGTTTGGAAGGATGCAGAGGATGTTACAGGCATCTTGTGGTAGAGACTATGAATGCTGATAATTATCTCACAATGCACAGGGCAGCCCCCACAATAAAGAATTATCCAACACGAAACAACAATGGTGTCAAGTTTGAAAAAACAGTGATTTATATATCTATAGTACCATTATTTAATGCGAGGAAGGTTTTTTCTCAGCTTCTTAGTATTATAACTAGAATGAGGAGATATTAATTTTCTTTTTTTTTCACTTTTGAATGGGGATGGGTGGAGAACTAGGGCTTTCTGGTAGGACTGATAGACAACTGATGAACACAAGCTCAGTGTTAGCAGAGTAGAGTGTTGTTGGAGAATGAGTTACAGTTTAGTGTTTTTGCAATATGGGGTAGCTTAAGAAACTATTGATAGTTAAAGACCACCAATGACATTGGCTGTAGGAGACAGAGGAACCTATGGGTAATGAAAAAAATATATATATATATAGTATTAGGCAGCAAGAAAGTGTTCTTGAAGAATTTGGAGCAGGGAATGTCATATACAAACAGGTGCACAAACAAGATTAACCTGGGTAGCAGTGGACAGATGAAGTGGAAGGCAGAGAAAATGCACGGGAGGACTAGTTAGGTAATGGAAGCTTGAACTAGAAGAATGGCATTGGGGGAGATGAACACAAATTAGCAAGTGAGACTCTGAAAAAGTTGTTAGAATGGCCCTGGGCTATATACAGTGTATTCAAAAGGGACTGAATCTGCTCTGTATCAAGGTTTCTGGGAGAAGGGTGGATCCATTAAAAAATACAGAATCAGAAAGAAGAGCTGTGTAGGGAAAATACGAGTTCAGTTTTAGACTTGTTGAGCTTGAGATATTAGGGAGACCTTCAAGTAGACATTTCTCTCATGCAATTCAGAATATAGAGTGAAGCTAGAAAAAGAGCTTGGGATGAAGAAATAATTGGGGGAAGGTAAAATTCATTCATATAGAGATACTAGTTAAAGCCTCAGAAACAGGATGAGAAAGAGGAAAAAAAGAGACAGGATCTTGGAGGATGTTCTCATTCAAGGGCATGAAACTAGAACAGAAATACATAAGAGAGACAAGGAAGAAATAATTGAAATAGTTGTCAAGAATGAGGATGTCACAGATAAAAGTGAAGCAAGGTTAGAATGGAGATATAAGGTGGTTAAAAGCTGTGGAAGTCAAGGAAGATAAAGTCTGTGGAAAGGCTGTGGATTGATTATTCGAAGGAGGTTATCAAGGACCTTTGAGGGAACAGTTATTGTCGATGACTAGGGGAGACAGTAGGTTGTAAAATCTGTACAGGCAGGCTAGGAAGGAAGTGAGTGCTGGGGAAGGAAAGCGAAGAGAAGGTGAGGGGTATGAAAAAGTGAATGCATTTCTAAGCTACAGTCCTCTAAACATGTCTCCACACAGCGAGAAAAAGCCAATCACTCCTAATAACAAGCTACTTCTTAGAGCTTCTGTTTTCTATTCTATTCTTATAGGTAAAAACTTTGAGCATAAAAAGAAGAAATAAGAAGGAACATGACTGAGTGTTTTATAGTGTAAAATGAACACAGGAATACCAACATCTTAGATTCATAGTATAAAATATATGGCAAGAAAATCATATGATTCCAGATTATTTTGTCATCATTTCTAAACTTCTAGATTCATTAAGCAAAGAATTCATTAATACTTGCTCTCAGGGGACCAGTCCCTAATTATTCTAGTGCTCTTTACTTCAAATAAATGTCTGAAAAAGCTGATGAGTCTTACATTTTGGCTGAGGTAGGCTAAAGCAAACTTTAAGATCTTAAAGGGAATGTAGGAAACAGGTGTCATGTGGTAACACCTACATTAGTAAACATTTTCATAATTTACTGAGGGAAACTGCCAGTCATGCCCTAGAAGCAGTGGTTCCCCACAGGTTGGGAAGGCTCTCACTAGAATGGCCACAGGGATGCCTGATTCTGTCCTTACTCACTACCAGACTGCTCAGTGTATGTGTTTCAGGATTCATGAAGCCCCACACTATTTTTCAGATTAACAGGGAAGGGACTGTAACTCGTGGCAGTTGGAAGGAGGTCCTTCTGCCAGTGGAGATTTTGGAATTAAAATGTATGATGTGAAAGTCTGCTTAGTTAGGTTCCTAGAGAGAAGGCCCAGACTACTGAAATGTTCCCAGGCCTCTTGGTGGAGGTAGAAACAGAGAATCAAGAAATGAGGCCATTGTTTCTGGAAGGAACATCAGGCATTAAAAAGCTGACTTGGTTGAGATGCATAGTTTCCAAACTGTGTTTTTAACCCTGAAATGTTCTTATTAACTCAATTTTAACATGGAATCTCAGAGGAGAAAACTGATGCAAATGGAGGCACTTTTTTGGTGATCAGAAGAACAAAGAGGGGTCGAGTCACTTCTTTCTAGCCTTCTTTAGTAGCCTACAGTGATCTTGAGACAGCTCTGAAGAAGAGGAGCTTACAAACTGCCTTGTTTGATTATCTCCAAGCAGCCCATCAAATCCTGAACAAAATAGCACTTTAATAGTACCAGTAATGATCGAAGAATGGCTGGCATATAGGTCAGTCAATTGTATTCCTTTAAAATGACTTGATAAATAAATCCTGAGGGGCTGCTACACATTAAGTTCTAAAAACACACTGATATACAGAACAGAAAAAAAAAATCTGCCACCATTCCATGAAACCAAGATGGCTTAACAGCTATAAGTTGACCTTATTGATCTTCAAGTACTCTATGAGATACATTTTTCTTTTTGTTTTCTCCTTTTTTTCAAGTGAGTAGAGGGGAAATAGAGAGACAGACTCCCGTATGCGCCCCCACTGGATTCACCCAACAACCCCCTGTCTGGAGCTGATGCTCTGCCCATCTGGGGCCATGCTTGCAACCCAGCCACTTTTAGCACCTGAGGTAGTGGATCCAAAGAGCCATCCTCAGCACTGGAGGCCTATGTGCTTGAAGCAATTGAGCCATGGCCATGGGAGAGGAAGAGAGAGAGAGACAAAGGGGAGAGGAAGGGGTGGAGAAGCCAATGGTCATTTCTCTTGTGTGCCTTGACCGGGAATTGAACCCAGGACATCCACACACTGGCCAATGTTCTCCCACTGAGCCATCTGGCTAGGGCCGAGGTAGGTTTTCAATATTAGTTTTTTCAACAGCTGAAGAAAGCAAGATTCAGAGAGATTTTATAAGGTGACATGGCCCAGGGTACTCAGTTTACCAAATGGGGCTGGGATCCCACACAAGACTGTCATCCCAAAGTCAAGCTCCTATCATCGCTTCCCAATTTGCATGTAGGTCTACAGCAAATTCTAATTGCAAGAGCATAGGATCAGTCCCACTACATTTCCACAGTCTCTTGACTCAAAATAGAGCACACGATCATTTCCTCACTAAGTTCAGTACTCCCTATTCCCAATGGTACCTTTGAAGACAATCTCAGGAATAATCTTCTTCTTTGGCTCTGAATAGATTCCATGGTGTATCCAAAAGACTTGTGATGCACTGGAATAGACCTCCATGGAATGTATTTTTTCCCCTGTGGCAGGATTTGAAATTTACAAACAAAAATTCTGGATTTCTCCTTGCCATTGTTGCTCTCTCCTGCTTTGTGAATAATCCTTAACATTTTCTCTATTCCTTTCCCAGTTCTCACAAAAGTGATCATGAAAAAAGAAGAAAAGTTGCCCTCACTTTAATATGAGCTGATTATTCCCCTGCCATAACTTGTTCTTGAATGTTAAAAATAGTAATAAAATTAAAATAGTCTTCAGGAGGAAGACAGTACAATAGACATATTCTGCACTGACCAAATAAAGTTTCTTGAGGGTAAAAAGAACCTCTTTCATGTCAAACACTCACATTTATTTCTGAGAGAGACATCTTGTTAACTTGTTATAAAAAGATTAAAATAATTAGAAAAATGACAAGGAGAAACACATTTAGTACAAAAAGTGAGCTTATGGTACACATAAAACCCTGCAACTACTTTATTGCTAGGAGGGCTGAGATGGAAGACTGATCAAAATTGTTAACACTCCATTTTAGAATTTATTTCTGACTCAGGTCCCAGAGAACTGTCACTTTTATTTTGCAACAAAATAATAAATAATAAAAAATAACTGACACCCCCACCTCTTATAACAAAGAAATCCTCATCATAGTTTTATTATCCTTCAAAAGACAACACTGTTTGCTTTTCAGAATGCTAGGTCAATGGAACAGCACACTTTCATATTAACTTAAAGTGCATTTCACAGCTTATTTCAGGTTTTATGGCACCTCTTTTAGTTTCTGCCAGCAGAAAAAGAATCTGCTTTCACAGTAGAAGTCTGACAAGTTATTTCAACTATATTAACAGCAGGCTACAGTCAGTTGCTTTTTTGTGCTTTCTGGCATTCCTGCAGTTTCAACTAGAAATAAGGGGTCAAAATGTTGGTGTTTAGGGGATAACACTGGAATTACACTTAGTCTTAGTTTTCTTTTAAGAAAGGCATCAAAAGGAAAAGTTGCTGCCAAATACAAATTCTTGGCAATGTAGACCCATTCCAGTGATCAACAAGGTGGTCACTACCCTGAAAGCCAACCAACCAACTAAAAGGCAGTAAGGAGAAGGTCTGCTTTATGCCAGTAAGAAATTCATTCATATTTGTCTTTGCCCAAATTCCCAAGAAAGCAAAGCATGAAGCATGGATAAATTGGGCTAACGTTTTGTTTCAGAGATATAAGCTCCAAGCAGTGAAAGTGAGGGGAAAAAATGAGCGGAGGTAATAAGTAAAGCATTGTGATATGATACATCACTGCATGGGCCATTGCTTCACAAATAGCCACCAAGAAACATGGCTGGTTTCTTGGAAGACATGTTAGCTCATTATCCTGCCAGACTTCCAGGGAAGGGTCCTAAGCAGGAGACACCATGGAGCAGCCCAGGGAATATAGAAAAACATCCTCAGCCTAGTTCTCTCTGGCCTCCTATGTCATTGCTTACCAATGGGGAGCTATCTTCCTTACATGTTTTGGTTGCTTCTGGCCCCTCTGAACCCACACATAAAGTTAAATCCCATTTGTGAATTTGTTCTATTCAAGTTCGGAAGTAGAAGGAGACATGGCTTAAGCAGGGAGGTAGCCATGAGAGGTAGAGATGGTCAATGAAGTATGTTCAGTTCACTTGTTAGATCTGGGTCATAGATTTGATTCTGAACTTTCCAACAGGCAAAACTAGAAAAGAACATTATCAGGGATATGGTTCACCACATCCATAAAATTAGATCAAGCTAGTTCCCCAGAATATAACTCTGATACTGAATCATAGAAAATGTTTTCCTATGGGACACTGATTTACTATAAGTGAATAAGAGTTATCCTTGTTAATAGTAAATAAAAGAATGAATTTCATAGCACTATTTCTTCAACCTTTCAATGTTGAACAATATATACTGGCAAAGCCATTTTAGTAAATGCTATAGAGGCTAACAAAGCAGTGGAGCATGATAAATTTTTAAATGGACAGGGAAAGCATAGATAGCATAGCCTTGAGGCAGTATCCTTCAATAATTACTCTCTCAAATGCACTTTTGATATCTTTATGGTACCATTTATACTCTGGGTGCATTTCACAACTTCTCTTGGGATATTAATGTGTACCACATAAGACTGTCACAAGAATTCAACAAAATAACATATAGAAAATTCTAGTAGCATAAGATCTGAAGTTTAATAAATGACAGCTAATGATCCCTGGGTAATTTGACTGGGAGAAAGAGAGAGAAAAGCCTAGAAAAATTCCAAGACTTGAAGTATAGACTTCAGGAGACCACATAGTACTGCTAAGGACACCTGTAAAAGGGGTCACTTTGAGAGAAAAGATAATTTCAGCTTGTGGCATGCTGAGTGTGATGGATCAAAAAGACATTTATGTGAAAAGGCTAGTAAAGAAAAATATGATTAGAGGAGGATATCACCAAGGTGGCAACATGGGATGCTCTAGAATTTCCTCTCCTGTCCGAGAAGCACTGAATATATAGTATACATGGAACGATGCCCCGAGAGAAATCCAGAAACAAGCTTAGTGACTCTTGCACATCAAGTGTCCGAGAAAATACCCCCATTGAAACAGGTAGAAAAGGCTGAGGCACACTTGCCGTAATGCCACCCGAGGCATACAATTATAGAGTTGGAAGAAAAACCAACTCTGAGTTTTAATCACACCACTTTTAAGATTGCCATACAAGTGCCTCAAATCATTTAACTCTGCAAAAGTCAATAAGGCTTGAGTTCAAGAGCCCACAAGACTATCACAAACAAAGAAGCCGTTATTAACAGGCATGAGGCATTCATCACTGCTGTTCCCCCCCCCCCCCCCCCCCGGCTCAGACAGAGGGAGCAGAAAAAATGCCCATCTCTCAGTCTTTCCCTGGAAGGGATTTGACTGCATACTTTATAAACTGCTGCCTGAGGGTCAAGTTCCTAATCAGAATGCATATAGGTGGTGACAGCAATCTTTCCAGGATCCTGAAAGAGCCAGGGGCCATTTCTCCCATATTCTTCCTCTGGCTGCTCCAACAATTAAACCAGGTCTCTATCTTCTTCCTGAAAGGAGCCACTCCACATATCCAGCACTCTAAATTTTGTGGCTGTCCCCCAAGGGATGGTCTCTCAAATCACTTAGTTTTCATACCCAAGAAAGCTAAACGTTTCAGAGTGCCCAGGGACCACAATGAAAAACAACAACAAAAAATCAGTTTTCAAATAGGTGTCAAGGACTCCCTATAGGCAAAGTATTCTGAATAGACATTTTTTTCCAAAAAAGACATAAAAATGGCCAAAAGGTATACAAAAAAAGTGCTCCAATCACTGAACATAAGGAAACGAAAACCAAAATCACAATGAGATATCCTCTTACAGCTGTTTTGATATTTATTATCAAAAAAATCAGATAATGAATGCTGGGGAAGGATGTGGAGAAAGGGGAACCCGGGTGCATTGTTGTAGGGATATAAACTGGTACAGCCAATGTTGAGAACATTATGGAAGTTCCCAAAGAATTTAAAAACAGAATTATAGAATAACCCAACAATCATACTTCTGGGTATATATAAAAATAAAATCACATTGAAGAGATATCTGCACTCCCATGTTCATTATAGCACTATTCACAATAGCCAAAAGGTGTGTGCATACATATATATTGTAGGAAATATAATTTAGGCATAAAAAAGAAGAAAATTCTGTCATTTGTGACAAAAGGGATGAACCTAGAGCATAAGTGAAATATGCCAGACAGAAAATGACCAGTACTGTATGCATCACTTGTGGAATCTAAAAAAAAAGAAAAATGTTGAAATCATAGAAACAGAAAGTAGAATGCTGCTTGCCAGACATGGGGGGGGGGGCAAATAGGAAGAAGTTGATAAAAAGGTAAAAACTTTCACTCATAGATGAATAAGATCAGATAACCTAATATAAAGCCTAATGACTACAGTTGATAGTACTTCATATATAATTGAAATTTGCCAATACAGTAGTGTTTAAGTGTTCACATTACACACTCACAAAAGGTAAATAAGTAAGGGAATCCTTTAACAATGGATACATATATCAAGTCATCCTGCTGTACATTTTAAATATATTACAATTTTACTTGTCAGTTATACCTCAATACAGCTAAAAAAAACAAACAAACAGGAGAAAACTATGGTTGCCAACTTTGGTTAGGGGATCTAAGACCCATGTGGTTAAGAAGAATCCTGCACAATTAAAAAAATTCCTGAATCCTAATGCTTTCCTAAAAATGGGGTAGACATAGCTTTCTCCCTTGAGTTATAGAATTTAACTCAATATCATAAATTCCCTGAGTGATTTTTTTTAAATCTTATTAATGTTTTCCAGCCTTCTGACTGTTTACTTATTTACATCCTATTTACTCCTTTCTGTCTTGATCATCTTTATTCTTCTTGTTCCTTATTAGTTACGTACAATTAAAGAAGAGGCTAAATAGTGGATGCTACAAAATGGCAGCCCTATAGCATAGATGTCAATGCATTTATTTGGCAGTAATGCCTATGAGAAATTTTAAAATCAATTTTTCTCTTTAAGCTCAGTGAATTCAGTAAGGGCTTGTTGGGCTACCAGGGTTTGCAACAACCATAAATAAAGGTAATGTAGTTTCTGTACTTTAGGAGTTTAAGATCTAATAAAAAGTATAAAACTTACCATATAGATCAATAGTAAAATAAAACATTGAAATTAAATGTGAACCTGAATAGTGTCAACTGGTGCTCACAAAATAAAGAGAAGTTAAGAATGGAAAGTATGGGAAGCCGAAAGTAAACAGGTGAGAAACGGTAGTGCAAAACCCCCTGGATAACTGGATCTTTCTTTGTTTCTTTTTTGGCGGGATGGCTTCTTAGTCCAAATTTGCAATATCGTGAAACTTTAAAATGGCATAGAGTTCACCCTTCAACTATAAATCATTCTAAATAATCAAAGGTTATTGTGGTTTCTTCCTTTTTCAGTGTAAAGATAATATTGCTACCCCAAATCCTCCCAAAAGAGGGAGAGAGAAGAAATGGCATGCTTAAAAGCTAAACAAAATGTGTAATCATTTAATATCCATATGAAATATTGTTAAAGAGAAAAACCCTTTAATACTTGAAATTAGAGTGCCCATTTCCAGACAGAAAGCAAATGCTATGAGAGAAAATGGCTTAATTTAAAGACAGGTTTCTAAAAAATATAATAACAAAGGACAAACTTGTGTGAGGTATTTTCAAATTGGTAAGGATTTGTAAAGGCTGTGTTTCTCTTGCTGTATTTTGTAGAGATGTGACCTTCAACATCCTTTCTCAGGTAAAGCTGATATTTTCCCAATGGGTACATGGATGCCAAGGGTTTATACTCAATAGAAGCAAGATCAAGGGATTGTCAATAAAAGACCTCTTCTGGTAGATACTTCCCTTTTTTTCTCTTTAACAGGGAAAAGGTTGGCAGCCTGAGGATAATGGAAACATTAATAAAGTTTCAATCATGTTTTAAGTCAATCTTTATTGTAGTAAGTTCAATAGTGTCCCTCAAAAAAGATAGTTCCAAGTCCTAACCCCAAGTCTCTGTGACTGAGTATGAGGTGCTGAATGTCTGTGTCCTCACAACATTCATATGCTAAAATATTAACCCCCAATGTGATGGTATTGGGAAAGAGTATTTTGGAGGTAATTAGGTCATAAGGGTGGAGCCCTCATGTATAGCATTATTGTCCTAATAAAACAGACTGAAGAGAGCTCTCTAGAGCTCTTTCAGCATGTAAGATACAATCGGAGATGGTATTCTGCAACCAGAATGTCTTCCCACATCAGATTCTGCTAATGTTGGTATACAGGTCTTGGACTTTCAGCATCCAGAACTATGAGAAGTACATTTCTGATGTATATAGTCCACCAAGTCTATATGCTCTGTTAAAGCAAGCTGGACTAACCAAGACAATGACCTTTTTTTTGTATAGAGGGTATTTGCACATATAATTAATGATTGTGGGATGAGATCATCCTGAGTGAGCATTAAGTCCAATGGCATAGTGTGCTTCTAAGAGAAAAGAGAGGGAAGAAGGCCATATGACGACAGAAGCAGAGATTGAAGTAATGAAGCTACAAACTAAGGAATCCCAAGGATTACTGAGAGCCCTAGGAGACAGAAGAAAAGGTGGAACAGACTGTCTCTCAGAGCCTCCAGAAGGAATCAACCCTTCTGACACCTTCATTTCAAACTTCTGTCATTCAGAACTGTGAGAGAATACATTTCTATTGTCTTAAGCCAATTAGTATGTGATCATTTGTTATGGCAACCCAAAATGACTAGTATACTCTATTGAGAGCAAGAATTTAAAAAATGCTTTTGAGCAAAACAGAAAAGCCCATCTACTATGTTTTTATCTTCCTATATTCATGAGAATATTTAGAATGAAATGGAACTAGTTTTAAAAAGAAACCAATGTACAAATGCTTTGCTATAGAATTTTAAGCAAACCCTCATTAGTTTTAACTAATTGGAGGTAAGACACTTCTGTAATAATAAAGAATAATGTCTGAAAGTTTTTAAATATATGCATATTATCAGATCGAGGTTTAATGCATATATAAGAATGACCCTGCTGTAATTAATAGACACATCCTTCACGGGCTCCATGAACTACAGAGTAAAGCTCATGTACTTCAGGGAGGTCCATTAAGTCCAGGTCCTTGTGATCTGGATGCTGTTCATCTTACTGCATCATCCCCCATCCTCCCTCAAACAGCCTCTGTATCCAGAAATGAGAAACCACTTGCACATTACAATCACTTTCTTTGTGCTTTGGTACATACTGTTCTTTTTCTCTAAATGTCCTTAGTAATACCAGTCACTATTTATTTATTTTCTACCACTGATAAGCAGTTAAAGTGGTAGGTACTTTACAAATATTATACCATTCATATAATTTTTATAACACTGAAATAATATAATCATCTCACAACTTTCCCATGACAAACAGGTTTGTCGTACACATTATTTAACCATATTTAATCTGTATAGCCTATGCCATTTATTAATTCAGCCTAGAAATTTTTGTTAAGTATCAATATAACGAAGAAAATGTTCTGACTGATGTTTAATCAATAGTATCAGTACAGTGCTTTGTTTATAAAAGTTTATGATATGACCACACATGGACAAAAAGTTCTCCTGAGAGTTTAAAGACAGACATCTTAGAGCAAAAATGTAATAATTTTTTTTAAGTTTCTGGAATCATCAAACAGAGGACACTGAACAAGTAAAATCTTTGCTCTCTAAGATTGATTCCATCGATGTATCCAAGATTCCAGGTCACAGACTGGGTAAACCAGCTACAAACAAAACACATCCTATAAAGATCAAGCTGAAATGCCCCAAAGATGCACTGCATATTTAAGGCATTGTTAACAAAAGCATCAAAATTTTAGGTTTTGTTTATCATTCCATGAGGGATTTTTGTAACATTTGTAACATTAATATGCTAAGAATCCTGTACTGTACCCTGGTTCGATCTACCTTGAAATTTAGTGCAACAGTTTGGAATCCATATTACAAAAATCATCAAAATAGCATTGGTATATTATTTTTTTTTATACTTTAAACAGTCATTAAGGCAGAACCGGCGGTTAAATTATTTCAATCCCACCACTGTTCCCATCTACCACTTCCTTAGCCTTTCATTAAGAGTGAAAATGATATTTGAGTTGGAAATAGAGTACTTTTGCATTTTCCATTAAATCACCTCTCAGAGACAATATTGCTTTCTGCTTTCAAAGGCAGCCTTGGTTGTATGCTGGAGTGTTTGAGGATACAACACCGTGTTGAATTGCAGGAGCAGGAAATGTATACATTGCTTTTGGTTATGAGAACTCTGATATATAGTATTGTAGCGAGCCCCAGGGCCTGCATACTCACTGTGAAATGAAGCTTATCTTACCTGGAAACAAAACTTTCTGAATAATTCATTAACATTTACTGGTTCTGTCCCGCTAAGTGATCTGCTTAATGGTTGACTGGATTAAGAAAGGGATGCAAGGCCATTCGAGGGTGAACCACTGCTTCTCCTTACACTTCGTGCACATTCTAAGATTTTAGGTACCCTCTTTCTTCCTTCAACTCGGCTGTTTGGAAGCAACACATCAAATTAGTTAATGAAGCAGATCTAGGTTCAGGGTCAGGGGTGATAATAAGTCAGGGATAAAAATATTTCAAGTGATTCCTCTGGAGGTGAAATAAATACTCCATGAATCTATTCCCTAAACTTTCCCTCTTCCCTCCCTTTTTCTCATTCTACCCTGCCCCAAAACTCCAAACTCTCTCTCACACATCAGCTATAAAATTTACTCTAGCTTTGATTCTGTCCCTGTGGTCCTCAAAAACCTGACACAGATAATTCAACAAAAGCTGCTGTACCCTATTCCCAGGGCAGGCAGGTGAAAGAAGCTTCGCTGCTGAATGACGGACATGGCAATGAGAGAGGAGGGCGCGGACATGGCAACAAGAGAGGAGGGCGCGGGATTATCTATCACGCCAAAAATGACCAAATGACAGTTTAAAAAGTGGAAACCGGGAAATATCAGAAAGAGCATCAAAGTCACTCTGTCTAAAGCTGCTTCTAAACTACAATAAGTTTGACTTGGAAGTGATTTTTCCTAAACCCTTTCACTTCCACTCAATATATGTGAATGCTCAATCATGAGTCAAATCAAAGGGGGTGATCAGGCTGGTAAATAAGGCTTCCTTAAGAGGGGTCAGCCATTTCAAATAGGACTTGATTAGACAGAATGATAACAATAAACTTTTATTGTGAGAACTGGATTGGCTAGAAAATCCCATTTGTTACTCATAGTTTTTCATTTCCTTCTCTAGAGTAATTTCTGTTGAGGCTTTTTTTTTTTTTTAATAGTAACTATTTTTAATTTTTTTTGGAACTAATATGTAAAGTACCATTTTCTGCTCTTCCATTTTGCTTTTAATTATATTTTTCTTAATTTTCTTCCCTTATTCAGTTCAGGTTAGTTTATGAAAGTGATATCATTCATTCTCACTGAACTCTCAATAATAGGCTTAGAGAACAAGGTCAGTATTACACTTTATGCTTAGTTTTAAATCCTATGAGTTTTTTTCTTATTATTATTTTAGAAGTTTCTTTACAGGAGGCTCCTACCATACTTAGAGTGATTTACACACTCACATTTCTTCAAAAAGCACAAGTGTCACTCATCCATCTGGCCAGTATTTACTGTGTACCAGGCACAGTTCTAGGCCCTGGAAATAGAGATGTAAATAAGATACTCAGATGCTTGCTTTTGCATAACTTTTATTCTAGTAGGAAAAAGAGTTAATAAGCAAATACAAGACTTAGGTATTGGTAAGTGCTAAGAAAAAAAACTAAAGCATTAGAGAATTAGGACCACCACCATTGCTATCACCGAACATGAAACAAAGTGTAAATGCTACAAACACGAAGGGCAATCCATGATGCTACAGTTGCTTCGCAGCCTTGATTCCACACTGACTGCAGATATATTCACTGAGTTATCTGGGGACTCTACAGTTGAATCAGACATGATCTGTCATTTCCAAAATACAGTGGGTGGATTCATTTGTGCTCTAATCACATAGTATCATAACTATTCTCACAGACTTCCAAAATCATTTCTATTCAGACCTTTGTACTCATATGACCTTGACATACTGAAAGCATTTATGAAGCCTGCAATTTATTCTTTTCTCTTATAATCTTAGTTATTGGCAGAGCTCTAGGCCATACTTGGTTAATCTTTCTTTTCCTCTAGGCAGAAATCTTTGTAGCTACAAACTGCCGTGATAAAACCTTTATATGGTTAATCTTTATAGAGATCTTCTTGGGTCAGAAGATTTTTTTTTCTTTTCTTTTTTATATCTTAGATTTTCATTCTCTACAACCCATCTTTGCCTATCACCTAGGGTTTTCATATACTTCTTATCTTCTATAAGGCAGTAGGCCATCTATAATTCTTATAAACTTACATTTGAGAATAAATCACGGTCATACAATCACATCAAGATGCAAATTATTCTTAATTCTGATATTATTTATTTGTAGGCAATTAAATCTATCTGGCTTTGTTAGTTTGATGTAGTTCCTAAATAAAGTTATAAGGTCTAGCTTAGTCTGGTCCTACAGCTCCCTTCCTGAGTAATTCTGAATGAATTATTAATATATATGTATATATGGTAGTGTATATATGGTAGTAATATCCAAGTGTTATTTTATAGAGTAATACTCTATAGATGTTTCTATAGAGACTAATGAAAATTAATTACTCAAAAAATGATACTTTTCTAATAAGCGGTGATTAAGGAGTACAGGTTAAGTCTCTTTAAAGTTAGGTGGAAACTAGAAGAAGAGAAAAAATCTTGAAGAATAGCACAATTAATGTCATCAAGGATGAAGGAGAAAATTATATTTTTGTACCACATTATGTCAACAAGATTACAATGCCAATGAAAAGCAGTACAATGAGAGACTTTGTAGCTGTTAAATATTACTGTTAAGGAAATTTAAATAAAGGATTGTGTCATGTCTCAGAGCATATATATTTTGGGAAGCATTTCTTCCTAGTAATTGAAGGGTTGTAGATCTTACTTATCATTTCAAACCCTAAAATGCCTTCAAGAAATGTGTAGATTTTTATTTTCTTTTAAAGGAGTTTTCAAATTCCTTCTATTGTATTTCTCCTGCCTGTACCCTCACCAAATCACTGTGACAAAAATTAAATAATTAATCTTGCTCATACAGCCATGTGTGCATATCTAAAACATATGTCTTTGAATATGGATTTTGAGAGTGACTCAAAACTAGAAAACTAAAAGGAATGGAGAGTACGTGTGTGTTTGTGTCAGAAAAAAAGGTCTTATTAGAATCAGCTCTTTGATTTTTTAAACACTACTGAATAATTATTTTATTTTTGTCAGTTTATCCACCACTATTAAGTATATAGATGGCATGTGGCTGTCAGCATATAGGGTCGTACCGAGGAACAGAGTGGATTGAGAGGTGGGACTGGGGATGTAAAAATCATTCAAATACACACCCTTTTACTCTGTATTTTCTATTTCTTGCCTGTCATTTTAATGCTTTTCTATATAAAGAAGACATAAATATGTTGACTGAATTTCTTTAAATAAGTATCTGGTAATGTCATGTTCCATGAAAGAGTGTATTATCCACGGCAAGCTTTGATTAACAAACAATGATAAACTTTGTGGGATTTCAGGAAGTATTGAATTTAGACCACTGACTCGTAAGTTTGAAAATGAACGTCAGTGTTTGACCTGTGGTGGTACTGTGGATAAAGCATCAACCTGGAATGCTGAGGTTGCTGGTTTGAAACCTGGGCTTGCCTGGTCAAGGCATATTTAGGAGTTGATTTTTCTTGCTCCTCCCCTCCTTCTTTTTCTATCTTTCTCTCTCCTTCTTTCCTCCTCTAAAATGAGTAAATAAAAAAAATAAAGGAAAAAAAATAAACATCCCTTTGCAAGATAGTGATATCAGCATTCATTTCATCATTATCATTTGATTCTTAAATATAATAAGCTGTTCAGTATACACAGTAAAAATTTTGTCAAATTGGAACTCTTTTTCTGAGAGTTTGGGGTTGGGACTGGATTTTTTCAACTGTAGTAAAAGCAGGTATCTTGAAGATGGAAGATGCTAAATATGGAACCATGGCATTTTCTTGTAGGTGAACTGAGTAATTGAGAAAGATGATTTGCATAAAAAGAATGACTGAATAATGATGATCCAGAAAGGGAAGGAATTGTGGGCGGTGGTGGTAGTGGTGAGAAGGAGTGGGTACAGAAGGAGAGAGAGGAAGAAAAAGGAGAAGGAGAAGGAGAAGGGGAAGAAGAAGAAAGAAAATAGGAGAGGAACAGAGTGAAGTGGAGTGAAGGAGAGGTGGGAGGAAGGGTAAAGTGGGGTGAGATGAGTTGGGGAGATTAAGGGTTCTTTGTCTTTGGCTCAGGAGCCTGGTTGCATTCTTTCCCTGAGGTTCTGAGACAGTCCTTACAATAATTTCCTTCTTTGTTTGTTAAAGTTAAATTTGGTTTCTGTTGCCTACAACCAAAGATTTCCAATAGGGTACTCAAAGTCAGTATTTGTTCTAATATTAATTGGGTTTCAATTTTTTGATATCATCTCAGAGAAATAAACTATTACTTACAAAATCATCATTGGGGGTGAGGTCCTTCACAGACCATTTTGGTCCTTTATTTTGGTCTTTCACTCTTTATTTTTCTAATGGTTTAGGTATTTTCTGCTTATTTTAGCTTTAATTTATTATTTGTGACCTAATGTAAAATTCAGAGCCTTAAGTAGATCAATTCATTATGTAATTAAAACTTGAGCTCTCAAATTGGATTATGCACCCCTAATGTTGCGGTGAGAAAGCAGTTGTATGGAGAAACCTTTGCTCCATATTCTTGTGTGGTAAAACCAAACTCCAAAACGTGGCTATTTCTTTATTTGGCTCCTACGCTTTTAACTGATCCAATCAATTAAATATTTCATGCAGAATCTGATGAGTTTAACAAATAATACATTTAACACTAAACCTGACTATTCTTATTTAGAAAAGGGGGCTCCTATGGTAATTATCATAAATTAATTATAACTAATTCCAATCTTCTACCAATGTGACTCACTGAAAATTTTAATGAATTTCTTATTAACTACATATAATAATAACTACTTCTCTGAAGTACATTATATAAGTTACATACTATTCTGGGCATTTTTTATGTATCATGAATCATCATTGAAACAGCCCTATATAAGGTTTAATGGAGAGATTTACTAAGGTTAAACTACTTATCCAAAAATATACTATATAAGGCAAAGCTATTATTCAAATCCAGTTTCCTGTGAATTTCAGAACTAAGGTTGTTTCCACTATAGTAAGTGGTTTCTAAATAAATAATCACTCCTATACATACTACAATAAGAAAGGAAAAACAAAAATTCTTTTTTCCTTATAATCTGGAGAGATAAGAAGTTATGACTTATTAGAAAAATTAACACAAATTTAAAAGAACGATTACTTAAATTTTTAAAATTAAAAATGTATTTCAATACCAAAGAAAGTAAAATATTTATTTTTTCTCTTTCTGACAGATCGTAATAGTCTAACACTGTGCATTTGTATTCTAAGTTTTGTGGATGATTACATCACTAATGGCAATTGCTCTTTGGGGTGTAGATATGGCTAGAGAGTCATCTGTGACGAGCTTCCCTACTGCAATGAATTCTCATAACGATGCCCTTTTTTTTTTTTGCAGCTGTAGTTGCTATTTGCCAGGTTTGTTTCTTTTTATAGTTCTATTCTTTAACCGTATAATCTACCTGATGGCTCTGTTTAAAATGATCCACCCCATTTCTGCCTACTGCATACCAATGTAATCTTTCAAACATGGTGATTTCCCAGATTTCAAAATGGCTATGCTCTATTTTCCCAAGTAGTTTGTATAAACCTCCTACAGTCACTGTACTTAAACTCATCCCATAACAGTAATTTGGGTAGTCTGCTCTCATCCATATTTTCTGCTTGGACAATCCCGATAAACTGTTATGACAAGTATCACTTTAAACTACTAATCAACACAAAATGTGTAAAACATAGTATGAAAGGACAAGATTTAGTGATTTAGTGCAGGTGATGGTACCACACACAGGAAAAAGCAATGTACAAGCCAAATGGATGGCTCCAATCATTGATCAAATAAAGGCTCATGGAGAATGTGGGAAACAATCTTGGTTTGGAAAATGGGTGAGGCTTCAAAAATGGGGGCAGGGGAGAATAAAAGGTATATTACAACTATTACTTGTGGAAAACTCATGCCCCAACTGTTATTCTAAGGACTTTATATGCACAATCTCCATGAATTTCCACAGCAAATTATTAAGGTTTGTATTAATGTTTTTCTCCAACTTTACAGGTTAGCCTCAAAGGCTCACACAGTCATTTGATCAAGAGAAGGAATAGAAATTCAAAAACAGAACAGTCGTTGCTTGTAAATTTTACACTGTAATAAATAGCCTGAGCAAAGACATGAATAAAGAAATATGACAAACACATTTTAGAACGCCGGAGCATTAAGAAAAGAAAAACTGAGATCAACAGCTGACATTGCCACAGGCAACTAGATTGAAGTTCCTGAGCAGGGTAAGAATAGGATGCAGGAACGGTTTACCAAAACGGAAAGAGAAAAGTTACGGATAATGATGATCAGGTAAAAGCAACAGCTTTTAATATTATTATTCTCAGAGTAATATTATTCAAAACTATAGAGTTAGTGTAAGAAGACAAAAAAAAAAAAAAAAAAAGGAAAAGCTGACTCATTGAAAAGAACAAATCAAAAGGGTGTATCTTGTTCTTCTGTGGCAAGTTAGAGGGCTTCTAGATGATTTACAGTTTTTAACCTATTGATCTGGGAACAAAAGTGGGGTGAAAAAAAAAGATTATAGTCTTTTAAAAATAAGACTGTTCTCAAAATTTTTACTCTTGTTTTTACCCAAACTTTAAAATCTTTTGCATTTTATGAAAAATAAAGTTTCATTTTAGGAACAAATAGGGAGGTGTGGTTATAATGAAAAAAGTATTACACAAATACAATCCAAGAAATAAATTCTTTTTAAAAAATGTGAATTCTTCTTTTTTTTTATGCTTACCATATTTTACAACCATTCTTATACTAGTTTTTTTGTAGACAGGTATATGTGTCTGGTGACTTGGAGAATGGATCTCTAAGTGAATAAGTCAATGGTGGCATCCTTATCAACAATGCCTAAGACATAATTGACCAGTTAGTAAATTGATCATCATTTTAATATTACAAATATAAAAAAAAATATCTGCATATGTTGCTCAGTTTCTCAGGAGAGACATATTTCTTTACATTTACCAATGAATATTTCGAATAGGAGTTGTAGAAAAAGAGAACCATGTCAATCCAACAAATTTAAAAATAAATTAAAAAAAGAAAAAGAAAAGAGAAAAAGGATAGGCTTTTCCACTACCAGTGGCCAAAAATGGGACAGCAGAGCCAACACTGATCTAACAAAAACCAGTTTTACCACATGGGATTTCTTCCTCTTAAAATAATATTCATAATTGCCCATGCTGATGCATCTTTTGCATTCTTTTTAATACAATTTTCAAGTTTTGTCAAGAGTTATAAAGAAACCTTCTGTAAACAAAACCTCTGTGAGGAAAATAAGCATAATACTTTGAATAAATAAGGTATGATTACAACTCTCTTCTTCAGATCCAAGAACAGGAGAAAAATGTAAAGGTTAAGGAAGAATAAAAGAGTTACCAATTTTCTACTTTTAAACATCTGGTTATTTCCTTATGCAAGAGTTGTAACGTGGTAGCAGGAGGTAGACTATACATGTCTGTTTTCATTCAAAAATAAATTCTATGTCTTTATATGTTTCTGTGCCATTTTTCTTTCATAAATAAAGAACTGTAATCTTTAGAGACTCAACAATAGAAATAGAGCTTAGACATTTGACTTAAATTGAGAGGAAGATGAAAAAATGAATCACTAGAGCATCTAAAATAGATATGGAAGAGGCCAACTGAATGTTCGTCTTTTATGTGCCAACAACTAAAAGTCTTAATTATGATTCATGAAGCCATTAGTTATTTTAGGTCTGAGAGTTAATGGAATAATGATTTTTTATTGAGCTCTGAAAATCCTTAAGCTAGTTTTTTAAAAAATAAGCAAGTACTTAGATCATATAGAGAGTTTAGGAAATTGAAGAGAGATTTAAGACACACATTTCATCCACAATCTCAGATTGGTAGTCAGAAGATGAAGGTAAAGAAATGTGTATGACACACAAATTATTATCTGAGCTAAAATTAACACATTAGTACAACTGTGAGTGACTGACAATATTATTTAAGCTGCAAAATTATCTCATTCATTATTTTCCAACCTACTTGATTAACCTGTACCTTCCATATAATCAGAAATGTGTTTTTGAAGCACAGATGCCTGATCAACTTTCTTTAATTAACACATGTCCTAATATTTATGTTCGCTAGATAAATAACTTGATTCTTCCATGTCCTCAAAGGCCTTGACAGATACAAATAAAATTGATGGCAGATGAAAAACTAGTAGGTTTGGGTTATATGTGAAATGACCTCTGTAGGCCTTTTTATTATCTTAAAGCTTTCCATCAATCATGTTGTTTATAAAATCTTCTTCAGTAAAAATTGTACTGCCAACCATTCCCTTTTCCAAACTTTCTTCCAGTTCCTGTTTACATACATGTATTTATTCTTTCTTTCATCAAACATATTCCAGGTAATATATATCGTATTTGTTTATATCTCTGTTTCCTGGCTATATCCGTCTCAAGTTTTGCTGCAAATTTTTCTCCCTCCATGGAACTGCCTCTTTTCCCTCTCCATCTAACTCTCACCCATCCTTCAAGAATCAGCTTGTTTCCCTCAAGTTCAACTTTTGTTTTTGACCACTCTTACAGTCATCTTGCCTATCAAATCAGAGTAATTCTTGCACTGATCTATATAATTAGTGCTCTCTTTTGTTGTTACTTAACTTGCTGTCAAGCACGTCTTATTTGCCTAGAAGTTGGCAAGCTCCATTTTAGGGACTTTATTAAGTACTTCTGACACTAGAACTATACAAAATGAATAGTTAGTGCTTAAAATTATGGGTTAAATGGAAGAAAGAATGATTAAATGGCTGACTGACTAACAGTGAAGGAATGACTCTGACACATTGCCCAGAAGTCATCAAAGCACATAAATTATGTCAGGGAGGCCAAGGGAAGCATATATTTCCCAAAGGCATAAAAAACATGACACAAGAGCCTACTTTTATGCAGTATAATGAAATATAATAGCAATACTTGAATTCTCAAAGGATCTGAAAACCAATTCTTTTGGAATCTGCTGCCACAAACTCCCCTGGCCTACTGCACTAAACACTTGATCTAAAGTGATGAGATAGAATAATAGACAAATTGTTACACAACGGGAACTTCCCCAGACTTGCATGCTTCTTACTATAGATTAGGTAGCAGGATCCTCAAACTATACCTTCCCAACACAAAGTAGTTAGTGGAAGACCATGGTTACATTCAATTTTGCATCTAGGAAATATAGGTGATGCCAAAGCAGACAACTATTGAAGATAAAAAGCAAAAAATATATATATATATAAATCACTGAAATAAGCTGTCTTTAAAAACATATGCAGTGTAGTACCCATGCAGAACCCTTTTCACTCTAAACAATGCTTGTTTTCTTTCTGATTCTCACCTGGCCTTGTTCCTCCTAAATTCTGCTCTGTGTCTGCTGTCCTTCCTAATCCCCATCGGTCTTACAAACACTTGGTCACATTTTTTTCCCCCACAACATATTCAATTCCATTGGTTTATAGCTGAAGAAAATGTCTTCCAGATAATATTTAAACAACAGATTTTACTGCCTTAAAAACAATAAGAAAGACAATCTGAAAATTTGAAAAAAGAATTCATTAGGTTTGAAAACTGATTTGGATATTTCCTGGTTTCAGCAACTCTCAAATCAAACTGGACAGTCTGATGATTAATCTGTTTAGGTACAAGACTGAGTCTATTTCATGCTTTACACCAAAATAGGTTCCATGCAGTTTCATTCATGCAGCCTTCCTGCAAAAAGGGCAGGCAAGCAGAGACTCTGGACTTTTTAATGCTTACCTAACATATGCCATTTCCCTTTTTGTTAAATGATTATTTTAATGATTATTTGTTTGATGCCTGTTTTTCCCACTATAAGCCCATAAAGTAATGGACTGCATTGTCTTCTTCATTGCTGATTCCATGGTGTCATTATGGGTTTCAACAGAGTGATCAATAAATATTGAAGGAATAAATGAGCACTTAGGCTATAATTAGGAAATATAACCAAATATAGTCACTAATCTCCAAATACTCATTTAATTGCTTCAGTTTTAGAGGTCAAGAAAGACTGTCTGAAATCTCTCAGGTATATATTTTTTTCAATTATAGGAATTTACCAAAAAAAATGTATTTTGGAAAATAGAAAACCTCCCCAGCCACCATTTTGCTGTTTATGCTTTTTGCAATCCTTGTAAATTTTGAACAGTATGATAGAGTTTTAGATTATGTGAGTGAAAGCCAAGCAAAGATGGATACAGGAAATGGGAAGAATGTAATAAAATATGTGAAGAAATAAGTACATTAGAAAAGGAATAAGGGCATTTTTCACAACCTAAACTATTAAGCATTTTCTGAGCAAACCACATATGTATTCCTAAGAACAGTCCACTGACTGGTAACTGAGTCTCCATCCTGGTGACTGGTTTTCAACAGATGAAGGGAACAGGAGACTTCGTCCACAGCTGAACTTTTTTAATCCTAAAGGAGTCACTAGAGATGTTGCACCATTTAATAAGACATAGCATAAATCTAGAACACAAAGAAATCTGCTTTCAATATTTAAGAAAAAATAGATGTAAAATTCCAGCATGAAACTGAAGAGGCTATATTTTAAAATCACTTATTCATTAGGATAAGCTATAGTTAGGGTTTAAATGTTTGTGTGCTTTTTAGATAGAAAAACATGATTTTTTTAAAAAAAAAGACATACAGTTATTACCTGAGAATAAAATTCTTAACAGTAAGAAAGTTTTGTAAACAAGAATGAAGAGATCTTAAACACATACTCTACCAACCCAGTCATACTTATATGGCCTCAATAATTGATTATAAGATCAAAATTAATGTTGTACTTAGATATTTTTATATCTATTTCTATTTTTATTGAAATTTAAAAATTCAATTAATATTCTCCATTGTTCCAACAATATTTAAACATGGCTGAGCCAAGAGATATCCACGTGTAATGACACTGATATGTGGATAAGTAACTAAAAAGAAACAACAGGAAACTTTCAATATCAACTCAACAAAGCTTAAAAGAAAAAAAAAATTCCCTGCCTTATTTAAAATTCTACTTAAACAGCAATTGTGTTTATAGGTAACATCATTCTGACATTGGATAATAACACTTACTTATTAAACCACATTTTTTTTTTGTATTTTTCTGAAGCTGGAAACGAGGAGGCAGTCAGACTCCCGCATGCGCCCAACCGGGATCCACCCGGCATGCCCACCAGGGGGCGATGCTCTGCCCATCTGGGGCATCGCTCTGCTGCAATCAGAGCCATTCTAGTGCCTGAGGCAGAGGCCATGGAGCCATTCTCAGCGCCCCGGCCAACTTTTGCTCCAATGGAGCCTTGGCTGCAGGAAGGGAAGAGAGAGACAGAGAGGAAGGAGAGGGGGAGGGGTGGAGAAGCAGATGGGCGTTTCTCCTGTGTGCCCCGGCCGGGAATCAAACCCGGAACTCCTGCATGCCAGGCCAATGCTCTACCACTGAGCCAACCAGCCAGGGCCCCACATTTTTTCTGCTACACAATTTTTATTCATTTCTGGGGAAAGTTGTTTTGAAAGTTCTGGGAGGATAATATTTTCCCTTCTGGTTTGCTGAAGTTCATATCATATTTTGTAAACAAGGAGAAAATGTTCTGAGTCTAAAAAATAACTTTAAAGCTTAAAATGTAGTTTCCTGTGTCTTACTTAAAACTCAATTTATGTGGGGATTGCTCCTATAAGGAAACCTTTCCATAGATGTGGAAGAAACAGCCTGCATGGATTAAACATTTTTTCCTACTATGTAATATTTATCTATGTCTGTCAGGGGAAAAAAATGTCTTCTATAAGTTGAGTGGGAAATAATTTCTTCCCTGAAAGCTGTCTTTGAGCATTTGATAAGTTTTAAAAAGTTCAAGCACAAATCTCAGGCTTGAATCCATACATCAGATCACACCTGTGGGTGGTTATGTTGTGATAAGAAATTGTTTTTTCTAGAATAGTAAAAGCCAGTTATTTTTGCCATAATATTATCTTTAAGCAGTATATGGTATTCAGATTAGTTAGTTGGTTTCATAGAAAAGCAAGATATGGCTTGACTTAAACACTCTAGAAACCATCATGGTTTATATAAATGAACTTGCCATTAAATGGGTGAGCGTGAGGTGAGAAGTACCAAAGGAAGAAAAATACTCAAAATTAAAAGGTATTTCTATTGCTTCTCTTTTCACTTGATTCTGTTCACAAGCAAGACTTCTACTTCATTTAGAGCATTCTTTAGAGTCTAATCACATTGATAGCCAGAATAAAGTAACTCCTAGAGGAAACATATTTGTAACCTATCTCTATTTCTGTAATCTATTTACCTCATAAAGCATGATGGATGACTATACAGCACAGACTCAAATTCATGCAGGGTTCATAGTCAAAACTCCTCTGTGAACATTAATAATATTATATATATATATATTTTATGCTGTGAGATGTTGGTGTGGAAGAGTATTTCCTAAAAGAGAAAGTGCTTTTTCTCACTGTTATGAAGGTTATAAAGCACTCTACATGCATTCAGTAACTTTAAAATATTGCCCAAAGAATGGTTGAGAAATAGGCATTTTAGAAAAAAATTATCATGAATAAAAAACAGGAAGTTCCAACATAAAACCAATATAATACATCCTGTTGTAAAGTAATCATTTAAAGACAAGGTCTCAATTTGGATTTTTATGTGCAATCCCAAATATCATTGCATTAGTATAATATAAACAGGTGGTCTTTGGTGGCATTTTCTTTTCTCAACCTATAAAACTATTTATAGTGAATGTGAGTCAAAGCTATAATTTATCAGTTAAGGTGTTCATATTGGAGAAAAACCACTGCTACCAATCTTTTCTGAAGAGGAGTCAATGGCCAAGCAAGCTGGGGATTCTGGGTAAATATTAAATAAAGCATGGAATAGTGCACTTTATTATAATGTTGGTCAAAGTTGTTGCACCTAAATATCCAAAAAGACATAGTATAAGTCTATTCTTCTTATACAGTCATTTTCAAATTTTCAAAGATATAATACATATATGCAAAACTAAATGATGAACATATATGAGCTTTAACAAAAAATAATTTTAAAAGTAAGAAAAAATTATTTAACAAAATGAATGCTCTTTTTTAAATTGGTCATCTTGAAATTCCAGATACCCCTTAAAACCTAATGAAATCACTATTAAAAGAAGTGTGGGACTTCTTTTAAAAAAATTTTTAGAGCCTGAAGCAACTACAAATTAGAATGTTCATAGGAACAAAGTTGTGTCTGTTTAGTGAGAAATTATACTTTTGTCAATTCTTAGATGTTATAAAGAACCATTTAATTTTAATTTTAAAGATGTGTGATTGGGTTTCCTATTTGGCTTATGACTGGGAACTATGTAGCAAGCTTAAGGATTATGACTAAGCAGGAAATTTGGGGACAAGGACAGCTTGGTAGAAACCTGAAGGGTATCCCACATCCAGAAATAGGGGAAAACCTGCACAGAAAATACAGATTGTCCAGAAGAAGCCAAAAGTATTAATTTAATTTATTATTGAAGAGCATTGTCATGATAGCGAACCAGAGGATGTGTGTGGTGCTTTTCTTGCTGTCAAAGGCACCTAGTCAGTGTCATCACTGAGTTTGTCATCCTGTTTGAAACACCTGATATTTATGTGAACTGCACATAGGTATCCTCGATTGAGAAAAAGGTAAAACAACTTAGATTATGGTTATTGAAATTTCCTTCTATGGAAAAGTTGTATTCTGGGTTTTTGAAAAATAAAATTAAGCTGTTCTGCTGCTAAAATCGAAAGGTGATGGAAAAACAAAATTACAGGAAGCCCTGTATTTTAGAGATAGTAATGGAATATTAACAAACATAGAAAATAACTAGCTAGTATAGAGCATATATGAAAAGAAAGGCCAAGTCTTTGTATTATTTATTGACACTGATTTCCACAAATGGAGCATTTGACAATGTGTATCCTGAGATTCTTCTGCGTGAGTTAGAAAAACATCAGCTGAATATAAATAACATTATATGGATTCAAAGCTAATTAGACAATCTAAAGGCAAGATTGTCTTTTAGACAATCTTGTTTGGCCTGTTTACCTAGAAGAGACACTAAAAAACAGCTTAGCTCTTCAGTTGTCCCAATCATCATTCTACCAAAAGTGACAAATGCTTACCAAGTTGTACAGTACATAGAGCTGAAAGGGGGAGAAAAATTATTTGATGAGTAAACAAGAATGAGAAGATATTTTAAGTAAAAAGAAATATTCAGAATAAATGTAAATTAACACTCCTATTCATGTTAAAATAATCATTTCATAAGCAGAGTATGTAAAAGAGCTGATTTAACAAGGGCCAGAATAAAGCCTACTGGTTTATGTTGTGGGCAAACTTTATGTGATATTACAGCCAAATGATGACTTTAGTCTTCTAAAAGAACCAAAAGAATAATGAATAGAATTGTTTTAGACATTTCTATATCAGTAGTCATTTTGTTTGAAAAGGCAAATTAAATCAAGACACTATTTTTGATAGTTTAGCAAAAATTAAAGAAATTATAATAGCAAGGCTTAACAAAATCTTGTTATTTATCAATGCTGCTGGTGAGCACTATAAAAAAACATTTTTAACAGTATATAATTTATATAATTTTGTCCAAAATAATCTATAGATTCAAAGTAATTCCTATCTAGATACCAATAGTGTATTTTACAGAACTAAGGCTAATATCCCAAAAATTTATGTGACATTATAAAAGACCTTGAATAGCAACAGTAATCTTGAGAAAGAAGAACAAAGTCAGAGCACTCACACTACCTGATATCAAAGTATAATATGAGGCCATAGTAATCAAAACAGCATGGTACTGGCATAAAAACAGACATATAGGTGAATGGAACAGGATAGAGAGCTCAGAAATATATGCACACATTTATAGTCAATTAATATTTGACAAAGGAGGTACAAACATACAATGACATAAAGATAGTCTATTCAATAAATGGTGCTGGAAAAATTGGAGAGATATGTGTAAAATAACAAAACTGAACCACCTTCTTACACCACACACAATAATAAATTCAACTGAATTAAAAGCTTAAATGTTACACTTGAAACCATAAAAATTCTAGAAGAAAACATAGGCAGTAAAATTTTACACGTAGCAATACTTTTTCTGATATATCACTTCAGGCAAGAGGAAGAAAAAAAAATTGGGATTACATCAAACTAAAAAGTTTTTGCACTGCAGAAGAAACAATAACAAAATGAAAAGACAACCCACTGAATGGGAGAACACATTTGCTGATACATCTGATAAAGATTTAATATCTTAAATTTACAAGGAACTTATAAAACTCAACACCAAAAAATAAATACATAAATCAACCTAATTAAGAAATGTGCAAAGAACCTGAATAGACACTTCTCTAAAGTAGAGTTACAGATGGCCAATAGACATATGAAAAGATGTTCAATATCACTAATCATCAGAGAAATGAATATTAAAATGAAATATCACCTCATACCTGTCAGACTGGCTATCATCAATAAATCAAGAATAGACTGACAATTGCAGAGGGGATGGGATTTGGGGGTTGGGTGAAAAAGGTGACGGGACTAAGCAAAGAATAAAACATTTATAGACACAACAGTGGGGATTATGGTGGGAGGTAGAAGTAGGCAGAAGCAGGACAGATGGTGATGGAAAGAGAGTTGACTTGGGGTGGTGAACACACAATGCAATATACAGATGATGTATAGAATTGTATACTTAAAACCTTTATAATTGTAGTAACCAACGTCACCCTAATATATTCAATAAAAATGTTTAAAAAGTACATACTTTTTAAATTCTAAATTTATAAATTTATATTTTGAAATTTTTCCTAAAGAAATGGTTATAAAATGCTTTCAAAAATGTTCACACAGGCTCAAATATAAAAATGGTGTTATGGTAATCACAAACAGAAAACAGCATTTCTATCCAGTTAAAAAGCAAAAGACTGAGTAGCTTATAAATATAAATATATATACATCTCTTTAGTGAAACACTATATAGATTTTTAAGACCCACCATTCAAATAAGATTTTGACTTAATGAAAATGTAAAGAGGTTAATGACATGTTGTTGAATGCAAAAAGCAGGTTATAGAAATATGAATTACAAGGCCCTGGCCGGTTGGCTCAGTGGTAGAGCGTCGGCCTGGCATGCAGAAGTCCCGGGTTCGATTCCCGGCCAGGGCACACAGGAGAAGTGCCCATTTGCTTCTCCACCCCTCCCCCTCTCCTTCCTCTCTGTCTCTCTCTTCCCCTCCCGCAGCTGAGGCTCTACTGGAGCAAAGATGGCCCGGGTGCTGGGGATGGCTCCTCAGCCTCTGCCCCAGGCGCTAGAGTGAGTGGCTCTGGTCGCAACAGGGCGACCCCCCCCCCTCCCCCGGAGGGGCAGAGCATTGCCCCCTGGTGGGCAGAGCGTCGCCCCCTGGTGGGCATGCCAGGTGGATCCCGGTCGGGTGCGTGCGGGAATCTGTCTGACTGTCTCTCCCCGTTTCCGGCTTCAGAAAAATACAGAAAAAAAAAAAAAGAAAAAGAAATATGAGTTATATAAACACTTTTGTTTGTCTTTTGCTGTCTATATTTATACTGTGTGATTATGTAATATGTGCATTTTATATATGACTGTGTTATGTTATGCAAAACAGTTGATTGTGAATGTATAACTTTTTTCTTTTGTTTTTTATTGCAAATTAATCATTTGTATACCTAATGGCTAAGTGGATTTTAAAACAGACACATAAGTATTTATAGAACTAAAGAGATCACATGTGATCTATAATTACTTTCAGGTCCATATAACAAAATAAGTAATTTTGTCTTGATTTTAAATACATATATTATATAAGCTCAGGGAATAAAATTTAAGTAGTCAATGTTTAGGTCAGAATATTGCTCCCCAGTTTTCTGTCATATCTTCCTTTTTTTAATTAATTAATTAATTTATTTATTTATTTTTTACAGAGACAGAGAGAGAGAGTTAGAGAGAGAGAGAGAGAGTCAGAGAGAGGGATAGATAGGGACAGACAGACAGGAACAGGGAGAGATGAGAAGCCTCAATCATCAGTTTTTTGTTGCGACACCTTAGTTATTCATTGATTGCTTTCTCATATGTGCCTTGACCGTGGGGCTACAGCAGACCAAGTAACCCCTTGCTCAAGCCAGCGACCTTGGGTCCAAGCTGGTGAGCTTTGCTCAAACCAGATGAGCCCGTGCTCAAGCTGGCGACCTCGGGGTCTCGAACCTGGGGCCTGCACTTCAATTAACTCTGCTCAAGATTGGGTAATTTCCCCACCTAGTCATAGTATAAAAAAGTTATGTTACTTCTCTTTAAGTTTACCATATTAATATTTTGATTTAATAGAAACAAACAGAGCTATAACTATGGCAACTTCTTGGAAACTTAGAAAGAAAACACTCTTCAAGCAAGAATAGATGATTCTGAAATAACAATGGAGTACCTGATCTCTCCATGAAATAGAGAAACACTTTATTTTAGACACCAACCCCTTCCACAGGCAGTTGTCTATAAAGATTAGAACAGTCCAGGCCAGGCAGTGGTGCAGTGGATAGAGCGTCGGACTGGGATGCGGAGAACCCAGGTTCAAGACCCCGAGGTCACCAGCTTGAGCGTGGTGGGCTCATTTGGTTTGAGCAAAGCTCACCAGCTTGGACCCAAGGTCGCTGGCTCGAGCAAGGGGTCACTCGGTCTGCTGAAGGCCCACGGTCAAGGCACATATGAGAAAGCAATCAATGAATAACTAAGGTGTTAGTTTGACGCTCTATCCACTGCACCACCACCTGATCAGCAGTGCCTGTGTTGAAACTTCTCATGTTTAGGTTCATTCTGAGTCAAAATCAATGTGAACTACAGATATGATTTTTCAGAATACAGGAATGCCCTAGAATATCTGTTGTGAATACACACACATATATACACAAACAGGACCCTCAGGTCACGACAGTCTCGACATACGTTTCAAGTTTATGACACTCACTCCCACAAAAAACTTTAAAAAATGAAACATGAGTGCTTCAGCTTACACCATTGGCGTCATATTTACAGACTACGTGGGCAAACAATTTTGGTTGCACATGCAGAAGAATACGTAGTACAGAGCACAGTACAGTATATTTATATCTTTTTCCTTTTTTTGTGGCTAGTTGTGTTTTTATGTGTTAGGTTATGATTTTACAACTAACTGGATAGGTAAGTGACTTAGTCTAGTGTTTCAACTTAGATCAAAACTTGGGTTATGTCACTGTCATAGGAACGGAAATGTGTCATAACCTGAACACTCCCTGTAATGGTTAATGGAGAACCTGTACATGTTTTCAAGAAGCAAGCAATTTTAAGTGAATTGTGTGAAGACAAAATTTCTGGAGTTCTTCAACTGTTCCAACTTATTGCTTTGAACATCTGGCGGCTGTGATCTGCGTTTCCGCAGGAGGTGACTTGGTTTAGCCAATCTTTCTTAGACTGATGAAGGGCTATAAAGCAGAGAGTCAGAATTCTGCATGGCCAAGGTACAATTGCCAATTTAAGAATAATTTCACCTGAGGTTCAGATGTTAATAGAGATATAGTGAGTAAAAATAAAACAAGATAATCTCACCAAAATCTGAAACAAAAAGGGAAAAATTCTTGCTGACTGGTGACCCACGTCAAAAAACACTAAACATAATGACATCAGAACAGCTTGCTTTTTACCAATTCCTACTTTAAGTACATTTTGCATAATATGATACTCGGAAAATTTATAGTGTAAGTTTCCTGCTTGAATGGTAGCAAGGGAGATGATGACACAAAAATAGTGAGCAGTATTCTTACCTAAACTTTTATTACCTAAATTTTATTCCCTGAGTATATATGAGTATTATAATACATTATAAACATTGAAATAACAGTGTAGTTAATCTGAGAGTGAGTTCTAATTATCAATAGTCAGAAGGATATGTTTTATTTGCTTGTTAATAACTTATACATTTAATGTGTTTTTTCTTCGCTGTACCTTTGTATTTTTACTGATATGTCCATATCTTGGTCTTTTCCTCCTTTTTGTATTAGTTTCAACATATCTCACTAGTGTCATAGAGTCTAGTGAAGTAATATAACCTAATAGGAAACACACAGCCAACTAATAACTTCATATTTCTGTAATATGTTTAATCTTTTCTAATTAAAAAAAAACTATGTAAAAATAACAGTGATCAAAAAACTAATTCTTTCATTAGTACTGGAAAAAATTTCTGAAAGCATGGAGATCAGAAGAAAAGGAAAAGAAAACTTTTCTTCCCATAAAATATAATGTGTTCTGAACAAAAATTTAAGTCAAATGTATAGCTGAAAAACTACAAACCCACTTGTAATGTACTATATATTGAAGGACTATGGTATAAATCAATGATGGATGACATGCAGAGCAATCATTCACAGTGATTAGTTTATAGAGCAAAGGTAAAACATTACCCAAACCACATTCTAAGTTTTCACCTAAGAATTGTCCCCCTACAACAGTCTTTTAAGAATCAAAAGGGTTCTTTTTAAAGCACTCTTTATATCTCAATCTATAGGTATCTGTCCCTGAGTCAAAACTGAACCTGCGAACCCAGTCACTAATCCATCAACAAATATTGATCAGTCATGCACAATAAACAAAGCACTGAAGGTATGCAAACCATGAACCAGTTCCTTATCTTAATGTACTATAATAAAGGAGATCAGACACATACACAAATAACTGTAATGGAACCTACAGAGTAAGTACAATAAAAGAGATATAAATAAATCATCCTGGTAGTTTGAAAAGGAAGTGATTAGTTCCAGTGCAATACAATAATCTACTGTTGGCATAGAAACCATCAGGAACCATGGCAAATATTTGGAACATAGCCTGTAGAATCATAAGATGCCTAGCTCTGTAAGACAGACAGCCAGCATATGGGAAAGCGGTCTGGTCACCGAAGTGCTAACTGGTTTTATTTTAATCATCTCCATTTCCTCATGCTTTAGTTTCTCTGCCAAAGCTTTGTATTTTTTTATTCTGCCATAGATTTCTTTTTTCATTTTCTCCACTTCTTCATAAAATTATCATTCAAAGATAAATACTGTGAAAAGAATTATGCTCTTAAAATTCTTAAGTATTTCAGTTTTTAGTCAGTTTTATTGTAACCATTTAAGCAAATGTATTAACTTATCAAACATTCTGGAGATTAACAGTCACAAAAGGACACACATTTTCTTGGAAAAGGATGGAATCTTTTGCTGTGCTCTCTCCCCCTCCTAATTCTAACTTATGCCATTATTAATTATGCTAAGTGAAATAAGCCAGTCAGAGAAAGACAAGTACCACATGATTTTACTGTTATGTGGACTCTAGTGAACAAAAGGAACTAACAAACAAAATATAAACAGACTCACTGAGACAGAGAATATACTGACAGCTGTCAGAAGGTAAGGGGCTGGGGGGCTGGGAAGCTGGGTAAAGAAGGTAAAAGAATTAATCAAAAAAATAAATCAATGCCCTGGCTAGTTAGCTCAGTGGGTTAAAAGCATCATTCCAAAACGACAAGGTTGGTAGTTTGATCCCCAGACAGGGCATACACGGGAAGCAACCAAAAAAATGCATGACTGAGTGGAACAACAAAATCTTCCTTTCCACATCCTGTCTCTCTGCTTTCCTCTCTGTCTTTCTAAAAAATCAATAAAAATTAAGCCCTGGCCAGATAGTTTGGTTGGTTGGGGCATTATCCCAGAGTGCATCGGCGGCCGGTTCAATTCCCTCGTCAGGACACGTACAGGAGCAGCTTGATGTTCCTGTTTCTCTTTCTTTGCCTTTCTCAAAAGTAAATAAGTAAATATATAAAGAAATGAGTCACATAGATACAGTCAACAGGATGGTGATCACAGGATGGAAAGGAAAGCGAGAAGGTAGAAGAGGGTAAAGAGGAAATAAATGGTGGTAGAAGACAACTTTTGTGCCTTAGATTTTTTTTTTAAAAAAATAATGTTCTACAGAATGGTATAGTTATATCTCTGAAATTCAGTGACTTATTGGTTTTAGCACAAAAGCAGATATAATATGTGGTTTCTTGGTAGAAATAAGCCTTTGCAGGTTACCCATACATATAGGCAAGAGGCACAGATCACTCTTTAGATGAGCGACTGGAAGCGGCTGTGATACACACCCCTTAGAGACAGGAAGGCAGACTGCTCATCAGATGGCCAATCTTCCCCAAGGGTCCAAGGAGGAAAGAACAACTTTGACTTTTCACTGGCTGCTTCTGAAAGTTCAAAATAAGAATAGGTGCTCCGGCCCTGGCCGGTTGGCTCAGCGGTAGAGCGTCGGACTGGTGTGCGGGGGACCCGGGTTCGATTCCCGGCCAGGGCACATAGGAGAAGCGCCCATTTGCTTCTCCACCCCCATCCCCTCCTTCCTCTCTGTCTCTCTCTTCCCCTCCCGCAGCCAAGGCTCCATTGGAGCAAAGATGGCCCGGGTGCTGGGGATGGCTCCTTGGCCTCTGCCCCAGGCGCTAGAGTGGCTCTGGTCGTGGCAGAGCGACGCCCCGGAGGGGCAGAGCATCGCCCCCTGGTGGGCAGAGCGTTGCCCCTGGTGGGCGTGCTGGGTAGATCCTGGTCGGGCGCATGCGGGAGTCTGTCTGACTGTCTCTCCCCGTTTCCAGCTTCGGAAAAATACAAAAAAAAAAAAAAAAAAAAGAATAGGTGCTCCAAAGAAAGTGACAAGTCTATTCTCTTTCACAATGTTATCTTTATTATAAAGTAGAATGAATACCTAAGTCAGAGTAATCTTAGAAATATCTAGTAAACATTATAAATAGGAGCAAAAGGCCTTTATTAAAAGTCTACTAAAAAGAGTTAAAAAATCCCTTGTTTCTTTTCCAAACCTGGTGAATAATATGGTTATTATATTTGCACTTAGTGAGCACTATCAGTGTGTTTCTATCAACAAAAATTGCTTCAATTACCCTGTGTCAAGTGGAAGAATGCAGAATAATTCTTTAGAAAAAAAGCCAGCGGTTATACTTTTAACTTGTTTGGGAAAAAAACAATGTGTCCCTCCAGGCCTCCTTATAATAAGATAGCAACGATTGACAATCTGTATTAAAGTGCAGGGCCGTGAGAAAGCTTTGTTATGAAATACAAACAAGTGAATAACATGTAAATAAATGTTTCATAAGTCATCCAAATCAATGCTAACACATTACCCTTATTAGGATCTTGGGATATCCAAACACATTTTTAAAAATTAAGAAGTGCTAAGTAGTGTTCAAGAAAATGAATATCATAATATATTTGATGTCATTTTAATAGATTCAATTTGCTTTTTCTTTTTGCCAGTGACGAGTTCAATTATAGATGATGTCTTGGCTATTATTGTAAATATATCTTTTGTGTTCAAAATTACTTAGAAAATGCTAATAAGGCTTATTTCCTGCTCAGTCTACTAGCTTAGCTCTTGAAAGCATAGTTTCTAAGATTTAGAGACAGTTTTTGAATAGTCAAGACCTCCCTATGGCACTGGGAAATTAAATTCGGTTTCTTTCCTGCTATAGCAGAATGCTTATTCCATCAGGAGTAATTTACTCTAATTAGGGGCTATGTGTTCTAAAAATATAAGTATTTCTTTCCTGGAAAATTTAATGTTGTGTAGTTTTTATGTCCCTGTCAATTTCAAGAAGAAACATATGACCATAAGCATCTGATAGAAGAATGTCTTGTACTTCAGACAAGGCACAGGGGATATTTCTGGCCTTCAGATAGCAGGGTACTCTAATTAATTATCAGCCCACACATTTTAGCTCCATGACCACATAATTACAAAAATTTTTTCCAAGTCTAATCCATCTTCTATACATTGCAGGAATTAATATTGTTTTTAATCTCCCTGTTACAAGGTGACCTTTTGCCCAGGCACAGAACCAAGAAGAAATCGCTCACACTTCAGAGACAAGCCACTAGACATAATATCTGAAAGAACCAACAGTGATCCTTATACTTATATATCTAGTAAGTCTACTTCAGCAGTCTTAGAAAACAATCTACTAAATTAAAAAAAAATCAATGGCTGCTCTGTACTAAAACCTTTCTGAAGTATTATGATAACCTCCTCATATATAAAACAGGCTGCATAACATTTGAGCTGACTAGTTAATATCTTCCATTTTGTAAGTGACTGGAAGTTGAGCACACAAAATATCCTAAACTTGGAAATTACTGTCCAAAAATCATGTACTATCTTTGTCAATTTCTCTAGTCAGTTTCATCTGTTCAGCAGATGCTAAAATAATGGATATGAAGGAACATAAAAACAAAAAGGGCCTGACTAGGCAGTGGCGCAGTGGATAGAGCATCGGACTTGGATGCAGAGGACCCAGGTTCGAGACCCCGAGGTCGCCAGCTTGAGTGCAGGCTCATCTGGTTAGAGCAAAAAGCCCACCAGCTTGAACCCAAGGTCGCTGGCTCCAGCAAGGGGTTACCTGGTCTGCTAAAGGCCCGCGGTCAAGGCACATATGAGAAAGCAATCAATGAACAACTAAGGTGTCGCAATGTGCAACAAAAAACTAATGATTGATGCTTCTCATCTCTCTCCACTCCTGTCTGTCTGTCCCTGTCTATCCCTCTCCCTGAGTCACTCTCTGTCTCTGTAAAAAAATAAACAAATTTAAAAAAAAAAAAAAAAGGGCTTGGTAGGACTGACTTATGTGATATACAGTGTTTTAAGGCATTCTTGGTTTTGTGTTGATATAACTTCCTTTCAACAGGTGTGAAGTGGGTTGCACTGCTGACCATAAGACACAACTCACAGACAGAATATCCTGGTGGCATCTCAGTAGCTAGATCCAGTTACATTCATTAATGGGACAATTACATACATTATTAGTTTTAGATGGAAGGTCTTGCTTTCTTTGAAATCAATTAAGATTTTCTTTGTTTTACACAAGGAAAAACTTAAACTGATTACGTATTAAGTGTAAAAGTTGTGCTGTTTATACCTCATCATTCATGAATTCTATGAGAATGCATCGTTTTAGAAGCCAAACATTCAGAAAGTATATCATAAAGTCACCATCTGCTTCTCCACCCCTCCCCCTCTCCTTCCTCTCTGTCTCTCTCTTCCCTTCCCACAGCCAAGGCTCCATTGGAGCAAAGTTGGCCCGGGCGCTGAGGATGGCTCTATGGCCTCTGCCTCAAGTGCTAGAATGGCTCTGCATGCAACAGAGCCATGGCTCAGATGGGCGCAGCATCGCCCCCTGATGGGCATGCCGGGTGGATCCCGGTCGGGCGCATGTGGGAGTCTGTCTGACTGCCTCCCCATTTCCAACTTTAGAAAAATACAAAAAAAAAAGTGTTAAAAATATTTTTGAGATACATTCTTAAGTTCAAAACGTACTAATCAACTGTTACGTTGCTCACTCCATTGTATTAATTAGAGCTAAATTATATTTATTATCATGTATTTATGTTTATTATTTACTCTGGTGTTTTCTCCTTAACTTATTGTTATATTAAAAATAAAAATACAACATTCAGTGTGTCAAATACGTACATTTAAAGGCAAATACTTTTCAGATTATACATATTTTTTGTGTTCATCATGTTTAAAAATAGAATCACATAAATATAGAACATATTGTAATATATGATCACAAAACAGATAATCTAGTGTCTAAAGATATGTATTTATATATATCTACTCTTTTTCAAATTGAAAATATGCATTTTTATTCTTAAATTAAAGCAGTGGTAGTCAACCTGGTCCCTACTGCCTACTAGTGGGTGTTCCAGCTTTCATGGTGGGCAGTAGTGGAGCAACCAAAGTATAAATAAAAAGAGAGATTTAACTATATTAAGTTGTTTTATAAAGATTTATTCTGCCAAACTTAGCGAAAATTCGACATAAAGTACTTGGTAAGTAATTAGTATTATATGCTTTAACTTGCTGTAACTGTTTTATAAATTTTATAAAGTAAAGTTACTTCCCTACTTTATATATCACCATTACTGTGGAACCAGTGGGAGGTTAGAAAATTTTACTACTAACAGAGATACAAAAGTGGGCGGTAGGTATAAAAGGGTTGACTACCCCTGAATTAAAGTAAGGAGGGAACTGTGTAATGCACCAATGTGCAAAATATTTCATAGGTCATTATTTTAGTATGTGATTAGTAGTTCAAAATTTTTTAATATAAGTTTGATTAAAAACGTATTCCACATACATGACAATAAAATATAATTTTAAATAAATCATAGGAGTTCTGCTGTCTCTGGTGACATAATGGTTTCACTAGAATTGAAGTTTGCAGATCAAATTTCTAATATTCTAAAACAGTGAAAAGTATTGAGATAAAAATAAGAAAAGTAACAAAAATAAATGACAATAGACAATTTAAATGGAAATATATGAATATCAAACTACAAAAGCAGTCACATGCCTGTCAGTTGATGTTTAAAGAGTCTAGAAATCACATAGGAACCATGTAATTCTGAAGGAGAAATCAATTTCAATTTTTATGGGTGGCCTATTTCCTGGTTCTGATAGCCATCATTCAGAACAAGAGGAAAGGGGTCGTAATCTATATGATGCTTCAATATAGCCAAATTTTCAAGTACAGAATAAAAGATTTTTATGTTAAATCTGATACTTCCCAAATGACTTTTATGCTACAAGTCTCAACATAGTAGGATACAACCAGGAATTCCCCTGGGGACTTCCACTCAGCTTGGTCCCTTTAGCAACAACACAATTTATGCAATCGTATGCATACTGGCACTGCTTTTTATTTTTTTTATTTTTTATTTTTTTATTTTTATTTTTTTGTATTTTTCTGAAGCTGGAAACGGGGAGAGACAGTCAGACAGACTCCCGCATGTGCCCGACCAGAATCCACCCGGCACGCCCACCAGGGGGCGACGCTCTGCCCACCAGGGGGCGATGCTCTGCCCCTCCAGGGCGTCGCTCTGTTGCGACCAGAGCCACTCTAGCGCCTGGGGCAGAGGCATGGCACTGCTTTTTAAAGCACTTTCTAATTTCCTAGTGTTGAAGCTTGGTTATTTTTGCCTTTTATTCAACAGCATCATTACCATACCAGTAGATCTTCTAATTATTCAAACCACACTCCTTGAAGTAAAAACTAGACCACATTCTGAAAACCAGAAAAACTGTTAGAAGAAAATGTGTTGATGCCATTAGTTGTGCATACTTTTTACCAATTTGAAACCTCAAAACTTTGGCTTAACGGTAATTTCATTTCAGTTAAATTCAATATTTTATTTAGTCTGTGGGAATGCACTCATAGCTATTTCAATAACTTTCCAATTGGTTACCATGCAAAAGGATTCTCTACATGTCCTCATAAGCAAAAAACAACAACAAAGAAAAAAACAATAAACAATAGTTTATTTATATTTCCTCATGACTAAAATTCAACTGATCTATGAATATATCTGCTAGCTGCATCCCTGGCAAAAATCTCATTCTCTGATACACACAAGTGGGTCCATTTTTTATTTTTTCATTTTACATACAAGTACCTTTCTCTCTTTTTCTCAACTAGTACAACTGAGAATTTTATGTATGTCCCTAAAAGAATATGATGGTAAGTCACATTCACTATTATTTTACTTTTTAAAAACTTCCTATAGTGTTACAATATCATTACAATTACAATTCCAGTGCCAACATAACAAAAGTGCTGTTAGAGATATTAATTTGGACATCACACATCAATTAACAATTTTTTACATTTTGTCAATAAAAATATTTGTCAAAAAAACCATTTGTCAATAGTTATACCTTCCCAATTAAGGTATGTCTTAATCGGGAAGGTATAACTATATTAAAAATATTAGTACTTTTAAAGGATTTGAACATTTTCACTACATATGTGTCCAGTAGTGAAAAATAGAGACAGCACAGCAGAGATTCAGTTTAGATCTATGTTTTTGTCCAAAGTCATATTGTTAAGAAAAGTAATTTTTTTCATTCACCATTAGTCTTAACCATTACATTTTTCTAACCATTAATATCCTTTTCTTTATTTTGACCCAATATGGTTTTCCCAAACATTTTTTGAATGTCACATGAATATAATTTGGAGTTATTGCTTTGTTAATAACATAACATGGCTTTCTATGAATAATTAAATACATAAATTTTTGCCAGTTTTTTTATTCATTCAACAGCTATTTACTAAGCATAGTGTAACTAATAAAAGCAAGTATTTTCATGAAAATTTATATAAACAATATATATGTATTATTATAAAGCACAGACTGAACTTAAATTGAATTGTTAAATATAAAATCTGTGACAAAAGGCATTGCATTTCTTTCTCAGCTTAAAACATTTGTCCATGCCTATGTATTTGGCACATGGTAGATGCTTAGTAAATGTTTCTCTTGTAAGAAGATGTGCAGGAAACTCACTGAGGGAGCTAAGAGCATCATTACAGTTGGGAGTATTAAAAAAAAAACTTTGAAACGCAAATATTAAAAATAAGCATTGAAACGTGAAAATAGTTCTATGGTGAACTGATTCTACCCTTTTCCCCCACAAAATTTGGTTTTGGTCTCCATCATAGAAATTGTGTTTCAGTATTTTAATTTACCTCTTTATATGTCTATCTCTTATTCTAGAACATGTAGACAGTATGCTCTCAATTCTCACTTGTGTCAAAATCTTTGTATCCTCACCATTGATACATTTCTTCAAAATATAGATAATTTTTCCATTCACATCTTAGGTAAATAATACTGAAACTTTACCTTGTTCTTAAAAGTAAAGCATTATCATGTTGACTTTATAACTTTATGGAAGATTTTACATGCAGATAAGTACATTCTTTGAAGATTTTAGAGATTTACTTTTTTGTCACAAAAATAAAATTAATATCTTACATGATATTTAAAAATGATTGCCATAGTAACATGGTATCAAAATTTTCACAGAGCAAGAAGTTACTCCAGTTTCATTTGCTAAAATAATTGAATATTGGAAGATGTTTATTTAAGTATCCAAATATCTACAGCTCTACATTATGTCACTTCAATATTCAATGCTCGTTCAAGTCAAATATTACACGTTAAAAGGTTATCTACAGCTAACTATAAATAAAGATTGCATTATGCATGTTCGGGTTAAAACAGTGATGTTAAACTTGATACAGAAGTTTATAAATGTGTAGGGTTTGGGGGGAAAATTCTAAGCCAGTTTGCAACCCACTACACCTTATCATTCATCCATATATTCTATAATACCAACTGTCTTACTTTTGGGGGTCTTCAAAGAATGCCAAAGTAAGAAAGGGAAGTGGGTTATTAAGTGCCTACTCTATCAGACTAATTGCTAGATGCTGGGCATGAAGAGATTGAAAAGTCCTTGAAGAGCGTATAAACTAATGAGGATAACAGATAGATAAACAGAGAATTACAATACAGCCCATTAACCATGTTGGCAGAGTGTAAATTGATAGACGTTCTGCAGGGCAATTTGGTAATATAAAAGCTGTAAAAACTTGCATGCCTTTTGATCTAACAAGTCTCCTAGACATCCAACCATTTATCTCTGGGTAGTACTTGGTTTCCTCACTCTGCTTTCCCTATAATTGTACTATGATTTGGCAATACTTAGCTGTCATACCAAAAATCGTGAGGTTTGGAAACTAAGATACGCACACTGGGCAGAGAGGAACAGAGAGATAGAAGGTGAGGCTGTAGTAATGTTGGAAATCTTAGAAAATTCCCTGGGGGTTTTAGATTTTAATTAATGAAGCAGGAGAGAAAAAAAAAAGTATGATTGATTCCAAGTACCTCTATTAAGAGATGAGAGGTGGTTATAATATACATTTTACAGCGTTTGGCAACACCCTGAGAGATATGACTGGCAATAGAAACTAGAGAGTGAAGTGCCACTCCCAGTGAGCTCTTCCAAGCCTGCATCATATCCGGTGTTCACAGCAGTTCACTCCAGATAGCTGGAGAGAACTGGTTTGCATGCCAAGTTAGTCACCAATGACTTGAGTCTGGCAAAAGAGAGCTTTCAGCCTGTCATCTTAAAGCCTACCTTAAAATGTTGGCCCTAAGTCATTTTAACACTGTTTACATTTTGTCCATTAGCTTCCAATGTAATAGAGATGCTTTGTTACCAACATAGCCTAGATAGCCTATGCTAAGAAGCAAGACAAAATGCTTTTTCTTTAAATTCGTCTAATCTTTACATCGTAGAATCATTTGTTCATTATTGACTGTGAACACTTAACATTCCAGAGAAATAATTACATTTAAACTCCTTCCTGGGGTCCTGGTATAACTTAATAAACCAGAAAAATAAAAGTCCAAAGGGAAACACAGACTGTCAGAGCAGGCCTAGAGTACCCGCGCATCGCATGCCAGCTCTGCTCACATCCCATTTGTACTTTCCAGGCAGGGAAAAGAGACTTGCATCACCTCTGGGATTATTATTTCTTCTTTAATTTTATTAATTCAAGGATTGTTCCAAGACTCTCAGAGGAGTGGCTGTAAGCAAAGTGCAGCAATTGGGCATTGTATGGTGGTGAGTTTGCTGCACCCAGGACTAACAAATTGACAACTTGTGCTTAAATAACTGGATTTTAATACTGCAACCTCCCCTTCCTTCTTGAAATTCCTTCCTCTTATGCTTGGAAAGTACACATAATTCTGGTCTTTCTTGCTTCTCTTCCTTTCTTGTCTGCTCTGCGCTTCTGTCCCTACTCTGTCCTTTGACCGTTGTTCTTGCTTTTAACTCTTCCTCTATTAAATGTTATTTTCTTCCAAGACACATCCAATACCCTCTTCTCTGCTATCTTTTCTCTCATTCTCCCTATGAATATTTAAAAATATTATTTAGAAAATTATATTTAACAGGGTGACATTAAAAAATAAGAGTACATACATTTTAGGTAAACATTTCTATAGCATTTGAACATTGTGTTCCCATCACCCAAAGTCAAAGTATATTTGTCCCTGTTTATTTCCTTCCCCCATTATCTTTCCTACATCCCCCACCCTGTGGTCATGACTTCACTTTATCTATATCCAGGAGTCTGGTTTCTTTTTTGTTGTTTTGGTGTTTTGTTTTGTTTTTATTATTTTTCCAAAGTGAGAAGTGGGTGGTGGTGGGGGGTGGCAGACAGACTCCCACATGCACCTGACCAGGATCTACTGGGCATGCCCACCCAGGAGTGGTGCTCGGCCCCTCTGGGGAGTTGTGCTGCTGCAATCAAAGCCACTCTAGCACCTGAGACAGAGGCTATGGAGCCATCCTCAGTGCCCTCGCCAACTTTGCTCCAATGGAGCCTTGCCTGTGGGAGGGGAAGAGAGAGAGAGAGAGAGAGGAAGGAGAGGGGGAAGGGTGGAGAAGCAGTGGGTGCTTCTCCTGTATGCCCTGGCTGGGAATTGAATCTGGGACTTCTACAGGCTGGGCCAATGCTCTACCACTGAACCAAAGACCCTAGTCTCAGTTTTAAATTTCACTTACATGTGAAATCATATAGTTCTTAGCATTTTCTGATTTACTTATTTTATTCAGTATAGTGTTCTCAAGGTACATCCATGTTGTCATAAATGGTAATATCTCATCATTTCTTATGGCTGAGTAGTATTCCATTATATGTATGTAACAAAGCTTCTTTATCAGTCCTCTGTCAAGGGACTCTTTGGATGTTTCTATGTCTTGGCCACTGTGAATAGTGCTGTGATGAAAACAAGGTAGCAAGTGTCTTTACGAATCGATGTTTTCAAATTTGGGGGGTAGATACCCAGTAGAGGGACTGCTGGTCATATGGTAGTTCTATTCTTAGTTTTTTAAGGAACCACCATACTATCTTCCATAATAGTAGTACTAATTTGCATTACAACCAGCAGTGAATAAGGGTTCCATTTTTCCACAGCCTGTCCAACACTTGTTATTAACTGTCTTGTTGGTAAGTTGATAGTAGCCAATCAAACAGGTATAAAGTGGTATCTCATTATAGTTTTGATTTGCATTTCTTGAATAGGTAGTGAAGATGAGCATCTTTTCACATATCTGTAGGCCATTTGTATGTCCTCTTGAGAGAAGTGTCAGTTCAGGTCCTCTTCCTATTTTTTAATTGGATTGTTTGCTTGTTTGTTGCTGAGCTTTGTGAGTTCTTTATATATTTTGGATATTAACCCCTTATCAGAGCTGTTTTGCAAATATCATCTCCCATTTAGTTTGCTTCATATCTGTTTAGTTGTCAGTTTCTATTTTTGTGCAGAGCTTTTTAGTTAGATATAGTCCCACTCATTTATTTTGCCTTAACTTCCCTTGCCTTTGGGGTCAAATTCATAAATTGTTCTCTACAGCCAAGGCCCATGAGCTTAATACTTATATTTTCTTCTATGTAATTTACTGTTTTAGATATTATTATATATTTAGAGTTTTGATTCACCTTGTGCAATTAATTTTTGTGCAAGTATACAAATTGTAGTTAAGCTTCATTCTTTTGCACATGACTTTCCATTTTTCCCAGCACCATTTATTGAAGAGGCTTTCTTTTCTCCATTGGGTGTCTTTGTCTCTTTTGTCAAAGATTATCTGTCCATATATATGTGTGTTTTTATTTCTGGGCTCTTAATCCTGTTCCATTGCTCTGTATGTCTATTTTTCTGCCAACAGCAGGCTGTTTTGATTATTGTGGCTCTATAGTATAATTTGAGGTCATGTGTTATGATACCTCCAGCTTTATTCTTTATTCTCAGGATTAGATATGGCTCTATACAAACATGGTGATTGTTTTTCTTCTATTTCTTCAAAAAATGACATTGGGGTTTTGATGGGGATTGCATTTAATTTGTATATTGCTTTGGGTGATATGGCCATTTTAATTGTGCTGATTCTTCCAATCCATGAACATGGAATACATTTCCATTTCATTGTGTCTTTTTCAATTTCTTTCAATAATGCTTTGTAGTTTCAGTATATAGGTCCTTCACATCCTTTGTTAAGTTTATTCTTAGGTATTTTATTTTTCTTGGTTGCAATTATAAAAGGAGTTGAATTTTATTTTTTTATGTTTTTTTCAGTTTATTTTCTGAAGTTTTATCATGGGCATATAGGAAAGCAGTAGATTTTTCTGTATTGTTTTTCTATCCTGTGACTTTACTGTATTGGTTTATTGTTTCTAATAGCTTTTTGGTGGTGTCTTCGGGGTTTTCTATGTGCAAGATCATGTCATCTGCAAAAATTGATGCCTTTACTTCTTCTTTCCTGTTATAAATGTCTTTTTTCTTTCTCTTGCCTGATTGCTCTGGCAAAAACTTTCAGAATGATGCTAAATAAGAGTGGAGAGAATGGGCAGCTTTGTCTTGTTTCTGATTTTAAAGGAAAAGCCTTCATTTTTCACCATTTAATAAGATATTATATGATGGTTTGTTATATATGGCCTTTATTATGTTGAGGTACTTTCCTTCTATTTTGATTTTATTGAGTTTTTTAAACATAAACAAATATTATATCTTATCAAATGCCTTCTCTGCATCTATTGATAGGATCATATGATATTTTTTCTTTGTTTTGTTGATGTGATGTATTACGTTGATCGATTTACATATGTTGAACCATCCTTTTGATCCTGGGATGAATCCTACTTGATTGTGATATATTATTTTTTAAATCTGTTTTATTTGATTTGCTAGTATTTTGTTTAGCATTTTTGCATCTGTATTTATGAGAGATATTGGTCTGTAGTTTTCTTTCTTTGTGCTGTCCTTGGCAGGTTTTGGTATTAGGGTTATGTTGACCTCATAAAATATGTTATGCTTCTCTTCTTTTGGAAGACATTGAGAAGGATAGGTACCACATCTTCTTTGAATGTTTGGTAGAGTTCACTAGTGTAGTCATCTGGTCCTGGAACTTTGTCTTTGGGGAGGTTTTTGATAATTGAAATGCTTTCAATCTTCCTGAATGTTGATGTTAGTTTTGTGGCCCAAGAAATGGTCTGTTTTTTAGAATTTTCCATGCATACTGGAATAGAATGCATAATCTGATGTTCTGGTATGAAATGTCCTGTAAATGTCATTTATGTCTATTTGGTCTAGTGTATCATTTAATGCTGATATTTTTTCATTGATTTTCTGTTTGGACGATCTATCTAAAGCCATCAATGGTGTGTTGAGATCCAAAGTATTGAATATATTGTGTTTTTGTCTGTTTCTATTGTTAGCTCACTTTTGGTGCCCTTGGTTTGGTGCATATATATTATGAAGTGTTATGTCTTCTTAATCATTAAGAAATATTCATCTTTTTCTCTTATTACCTTTGTTGTTTTGAAGTCAGCATGGTCAAATATGAGTATGGCTACACCTGCTATTCTTTAGGTATTATTTGCTTGGAGAATCACTTTCCAACCTTTCTCTCTGAGTCTACTTTTGTCCTTGCAGCTTAGATGTGTCTCTTGAAGGCAGCCTAGAGTTGGGTTTTACTTTTGGATCCAATCTGCTGTACTGTGCCTCTTTATTGCTGAGTTCAGTCCATTTACATTTAGAGTAATTATTGACACTTGAGAATATCTTATAGCCACTTTATGTTTTGTTTTCTAGTAGCTCTGTGTCTCATTTGGTTCTTCTCTTTTGTGTTTCTCTCAGTTTTTGTTTGTTAGTATTCCATACTTCTTTCCTCTCTTTCTTCTTTTTATAATCTGTATGGTTTTGTAGTGGATTTTTGTGGGTGGTTACCATTCAATTATTAAGTTAAAATTGTACAAGAGTTATTTGTCTTATGAGTGCTTTTGCACTCTCTCCTCCTTTGCTACTTCAGATCTTTATCCTCTACCCTTTCATGTTATTGCTGTCACAAATTATCCTTGTGTTTATTTTGACCCTGTTTGAGCTTTTACTTGTGGTTTTGATTTGTTTTGTTCTTTGTATCTGGTTGAATAATCCCCTTGAGTATTTCCTGCAGCAGGAGTTTTCTTGTGATAAATTCCCTTTGCCTCTGTATGGCTGTAATTTTTTTTTTCTACTTCATATTTGAAGTATAGCTTTGATGGATATAGTACTCTTGGCTGGTAATTCCTTTCTTTCAGTACTTTGGATGTTTGGGTCGACTCTCTTCTGGCTTGTAGTTTCTGCTGAGAAGTCTGATGATAATCTAATGGGCTTCCTTTATGGGTTATGTTCTTCTTTTCCCTTGCTGCCTTGAGGATTCTTACATTGTCATTGATTTTTGGCAAATTTATTACAATGTGTCTTGGTTTGAGGTAACTCAGAATTCTTTTTGCTTCTTGGAATTGAGGCTTTAACTCTTTCTATAGGCTTTGAAAGTTCTCATCAATTATTTGTTTGAATAGGTTCTCCATTCCCTTTTCCCTCTCTTTTTCTCCTGATATACCCATTGTTCTTATATTGCTCTTTTTGATGGATTCAGACAGTTCTTATAGAGCTCTATCACTTTTTTTTTTTACTTTGTCACTCTGTTTTTATCTCTGTAGTATCTCTAGTTGCCTGTCTTCAATGTCACCGATTCTCTCCTCTATCTGGCCTGTTCTATTAGTTAAACTTGCTACCTAATTTTCTATTTCATGTATTGAGTTCTTCAACTCTGTTTGGTTCTTTTTTAATGTTTTAATCTCCTTGGTAAAGTACTCATTTTGTTCATTAATTTGTTTTTTAAATTGACTAAGTGCCTTTCAGTATTTTCTCACATCTCATTGAGTATTTTCAGAAATTCAATTTTGAATTCCCTATTATTTTACTTTAAGGTTTCCATGTGATGGAGATTGTTTTCTGGAAATTTTTCATTTCTTTTCTGAACTACTTGACTGTCTTGTGTAGTCATGGTATTTGATTTCTTCTTTCTTGATGGCATTTGAGAACAGTATTTTTAAAAACCCTAACCATAAAGAACAACTAAAATATAAACATTGAAAAAATATAATAAAAATATTTAAAAATTTTAAATAATTACAAGGAAATAAGAAAAAACACAAAAAACAAAGAGCAAAATTCCAAAAAAAACCAAACATAACTCCCACAAAAATATAAATATAAGTATAAAAATTAAATAAAATAAAATTCAAAAGAAAAACAGAGAAAAAGATAAAAAAAGGATAAAAGAAAAACAAAGAAAAAAAGTTTAAGTTTTGAGAGGTTAATATTTTCTTCCAGTAAGTGTTTTTGTATTACAAGTGTTAGTTCTGTGAATTTCCTGGTTTGACCTCTGCTGAGCTATTGCTGTTGCAATGATGGAGGTGGAGCTTCAGTCGTGTTGGTGGTGGGGTGTGTTGTGAGGGCTCTGCGGCTTTAACAATGACAACCTTTGGCTTCCAGGTACTCCCCTCCATCTTAAGAGACCGGGAAACCAGATGAAAAGCACCTCTGTTTTTCAAGGGAGAGAGTGATCTTAGAGTGCTAGCTTTGTGGTCTTTCTCTTCCATACTTCATACTGCGATGTCAGAGAGGCAGGATCTGGGAGGCTGGGGGACCACACTTTGATTTTCTTTGTTCTGCATCCAATGTGGGCTGCAGGCCGACCGCAGGATTATTGGCTGTGAACTCTCATTCTGCTGCCACTTTGGTTTAGTATCTCCTCCCTCTTCCTCTTAATCTCTCCACTCCTCTTGGCAGAAGGACACCCAGTTACCTAGGGCTTCTCTCACCATATCTCAGCAGACAAAACCAAGATAGCTCAAGCTTTGTTCTTCTCCATAATCCCAGCCCCCCCCCAAAAAAAAAAGGGGAAACACTGTTCCTCTGGACTTCTCTCAGAAGCCGACTGCAAGTGAGTTTTGTCCCCTCCACTTTCCAACTGTTCCCACTTTTAGTCAATTGGGTGCACGAATCTTTCAGACATGTCTGCAAGTTTAGCTGGGATTTCTTTGCTGCAATATAGTTGTTTAATTTGTTGAAATTTTAAGGGTAGAGATCAGGAGTAACTCTCACATTGCCATCTCTGCTGTCATCTGCAAATTACATTCTCCTTACAATCTTATTCATTCCAAGGCTCTCAGAGCCATTATTTTTAGATAAATATTGAATTATTCTTTTTGGCATCAACATTTTTCAGAGATAGATTCTTGCATTTGCATCGGCTTCCTGGATAACTTGAAAACTTATTGCTTCTCACACCAAATTTATAATATTCCCTCTGACACCAATGGCTCCACCTTCTGACTCTTCTGTTTATTAATGTTACTATAGTTCCTCAGATCACCTAGACTCATTTATAAGAATCATCACCCCCAGGCTATTCTGTCTCTACTAATGTCATCAACAACCAGGATTTTATCAAAGAAGACAAAGTAATAGAAAAGGCATTATCTTCTCCCAATATTGCACACACTAAATTCATAACTCTTCTAAAAAATACAATAAGAACTCCCAGTGGTAATATGTATAAAATATATCTTTATCTTTGTGCTAGTTATTGCTATTGATCATTACAGACAGACTTAATTAAGTAAGCATTTGTTGGGAAGAGAAACTAAAGAACTGGATTCTTTAACTCAGATTTCAATGATTTATGAGTCTATTACATACTAATGTGCAAAGTTAAAAAATAATATATCTTGTATTATAATACCCTATCTAATGCATTGTAACAGCCTCTTTGAAATAGAAATTTGAAAGCTAACTACATGTGAAAATTATGTAAGATTACTCCTCATTATATGTATATTTATTAGATTTTCTTAATACAATTTATTGTAAAATGGCTAAAATTTTGAAAAGATATAAAAACATTTCTGCAGTGGAATTATAAAAGAGCCCCCCCCCCAACTCCCTGTGGATTAGAATTTATATTCCAGGTTATGTGCTTCTTTGCATTTCAGCTTCTGGAAATCTGCTTAGTATAGCATTTACCAGATCGTATTCTAGTGGTTAGGTGTAAAAGTGGCACTATCCATATGTGCTAGTTTAATAATTTTTTTATGCTTGTCACTAAATGTGGCAATTAGTAATATTAACTTAAATTAAGTGTTAATAATATATTCAATCCATAGATGTTTTATTAGTTTATGTGATCTATCCAATGCCTAGAGAAGAAATGTATGCAGTGTTAGTTACATTTCCTTTAGAAAGACACATACATTCCTATATTTCGTCATGTTGAGGATGGGATGATATCACTGTCATTCTAAGTACAAAGTTTATGGCAATATCCAAATCTACATACAATTTAGATCCCATTGGAAATGAGCTCCCCTGAAGAGGAACATATCTTTAGAATTCAGACATATGTTATCTGAGTCCTGGGGACTTATGTACCTGGGTAACACATCCAGAGAAGATAAAGTTAGAAAATGATGGTCAAGGCCCTGGCTGGTTGGCTCAGCGGTAGAGCGTCGGCCTAGCCTGCGGAGGACCCGGGTTCGATTCCCAGCCAGGGCACACAGGAGAAGCGCCCATTTTCTTCTCCACCCCTCTGCCGCGCCTTCCTCTCTGTCTCTCTCTTCCCCTCCCGCAGCCAAGGCTCCATTGGAGCAAAGATGGCCTGGGCGCTGGGGATGGCTCTGTGGCCTCTGCCTCAGGCTCTAGAGTGGCTCTGGTTGCAACATGGCGACGCCCAGGATGGGCAGAGCGTCGCCCCATGGTGGGCGTGCCGGGTGGATCCTGGTCGGGCACATGCGGGAGTCTGTCTGACTGCCTCCTCATTTCCAGCTTTGGAAAAAAATGAAAACAAAACAAAACAAAACAAAAAAACCCAAAAAAATATTAACATCATTTAACTTAACATTTAGTATGAGAGCAAAGTGTTTGCTGATTTTGACTAAAAAAAAAGCTCCTAAATTTTTTTTTCCTTCTTAGATAATTTTATAAGAAAGTATTCTTTTCTCTTTAAAACAGGAATGGGAAACATTTGTTGGACAAAAACAAAAGAAATGTTTTGCAATTACCTTTAAGCAATTATCAGATTCTAACGGCAGTGTAAAAATATTAACAGATTCTTCAGATAGCAAAGACCTTAAGAGAAAACAAAAAATATTAACCCATTCTGAACCTCTCATTTTTTTTTGCAACAAAAAGCATTTTTTGAATGTCCTTTCTCAGCAAGACCCTATGTCCTTCATCTGGAGAAATCATGTTATGTCACTATAGTGAGTGCACCTGTCACCAGCAAGCTAACCTCAAACGCCATTATCTTTAGCTTCATTATTCTTCTTCAGCTTTATTATTAAATATACGCCAAACAGCTACTGAGTTAGACTTGCTGAAAAGACAGTTGGTCGGCTTTTTCCAGGTTCTGATATCAAGTTTGCAGATATTTTCCTGTAAAAATCTGGCTCTCCTAAAAACTAAAAATATAATTAATCCTTTATTCCTCCATTTTCAGCAGTACACAAATGGTGCAAATAGGTACCTTTGAAAGAAAAATATTATACCTTTAATTCTTAACCTATTTCAGCTGCAGCCAGCTGTTTGTGGGCTTGCTGTGGTCTATGCAAGCAGCACAACTGTGCTGGCTGTCAACACTGTATAAACTCCACTATTGGTCAGCTCTTGCCTTTGGGCCTCAACAGTGCAACTAGCTTTGGTAGTCAATTCATTTTAATTCACTGCCTCAGCCTTATTAGAAGTATCTTATTAATTTTGACAGCAGCTTTCCTCATAAGACCAACGCATTCCTCCACAGAGTCCTTCTCTGGGGAAGTGACCGCTCTTCTGTTCCCTGCAGCGTATCTCTTCCTGCACGATTATGTCTTTGGTGGGTTCCTGTAATGACCTGTTACTAGCAGGAGACAAATGATTAGCTAGAATATCTCTCCCACGCCATATGAATCATTTATTGGGCATCTGCCAGGTGTCACATACTCTGCTAACTGCTTTCTCCATCCTCATTCATGCTACAGATATCTCCTAAAATACCATGTGTTCAGACACTGCTCTTAGAACAACAACACAGATACTAACACAGAGACTTTCTTCTCAGCACATGGGGTAAATGGTCATTAAAAGAGTCAGGTTGGTAGAGATTACTGATTGTAAATTTAAACACCTCTCAATTATTTGAATCGATCCCGTGATATATTCATAACTAAAATACAATACAGTTTTTTTTTTTCTAAAATATTAAGAAGACTCTGGTGGTTATTATTACCAAATCTAATCTCGGTGACTAAGAGATAAACTTCCACCAAGATTCAGACAAGAATCATCACCTACTTTGGGGATCAAGAGTAGAATTGGATGTGGAAAAGACAAAAAGGAAGAAAGGAGATGGCTAATCAGGATAGTTCTGCAGAGTGATCTTGGGGCACAAAAGGAAGATTGAGGCCCAGTGTGCAAAGTACATCTGAATACTTGAAGGGGCCTTATCAAATTGAAATGACTACTTTATTCTGTCGTACTCTGGAATACTTAGCATAGAAAAAAAATAAAATAGCAATGAATCAATTTATCATTTAACACATTTATTCTCTCTCACTCCTTTTGTGAGAACATACTATAGACTAGTTTACTACTAAATGCTAGAGATCCAGGGGTGAAAATACAGACCTAAATCTTTGCACTCCTGACCTTGCATACATGGAGTGGAGGAGGGGAGTGAGGTAACACACAAAAATAAGCACAAAATTACGTTGAAATTTAGATAAGGGTGAGTACTAAGGAAATACTAAAACTATCAAGTGTGATGCATGTGACTAGGATGAGGTCACGGCAGAGATGTCTCTGAACTGAGATGATTTGGAATTATAAAGCACAGGGGGATCTGGATAGGAATGGGAGGGTTTTGCTTCACATGAGAAAAATAGTAAGTGTAAAGGCCTGTGTTGAGAAGAAGTCTGTGAGTCCAAAGTACCTGGAAGACAATGAGACTGCGGATATAGAATCACTGCTCATAAGGGTAGAGAGTTGGTTGGGGTTCAGTCAGGTAGAGACTGGTATTCCCTGGTAAGAAGTGTACACCTCCTTCTATTTACAATGAGAAGCCCTGAGATGAAGTGGCATGATATTAAAATCTGGCTCCTGAATAATTTATTCTCAAGAGCAAGAAATGACAAAAGGAGACAAGTTAGAAGGCTGTGTAGAGTCCAAGTAAGTTACTATGGTGGCTTAAGATAAGGAGAGTAATGCAGATGGTGTGACGTGGTCATAGTGAGGAGAGATTCTAAAGGCAGAATCATCAAGAATTACTAGTGAATTGAGTGTAGACAACAGGGGAAATAGAAGAATTATGGATGCCACTGAGTTCTTTGACATGTACACTTTGTGGATGGTGAAGCCTTATGTGAATTAGCGATGAAAGTAGAAACTGATTGGGAAAGCAGAGAATTTTGCTAAGGTTTGAGAACCCTACTTGTGCATGAAGACTCACCTTTCTATTTGCTCTTACTCATTATATTAAAGAATTGTTAACAGATTCTTCCATCTCAACCTCCAGGTCACATTGCATCAAGGTATTTCAATGTCAGCACCTCTGATAAATCAGGCCACATCACTGTTTGTAGGGGCATTAGTCCTGTGCACTGTATAATGTTTAGTAGCATCACTGGCCTCTGCCCTCATGACATCAATAGCATCCTTCAAATTGTGACACTTAAAAATGTCTCCAGACATTGCCAAATATCTCCTAGGGGTCAAAACTGCCCCAGTTGAGAACCACTTTTGTATATATATAGAACAAGAAAAAAATTTCAAAGTCAAAAGAGGCTGCATGTCCCATTCGAGAAAAATTGTTTATCTAAATATGACAGAAACTGGCTGTTAGTCATCTCTCTCCCTACAAAAATTAGAACAGTATTAAACATAATTATAATGTTGTAGTTGAACTGCCAGTATTTTGGAAGTTGGAATAAGAAAGAAGCTAACAATGTTAAGTTTTCTTATAGGAAATCCTAAGGGAAATAACGGTGAACAGTGATTTTTGTTTTTTTGGTTTTTTTCCCCATAAAAGTAGGTATCTTTCCTGATTAAAAAAAAAACAAAACAAACAAAAAGTCCCCCTCTAATCTAAAAAAAGAAAAAAAATGGTAGATAAAGAACGGTGAAAATATTTAGGAAATGACGGATTTTCATCTAAATTTTGTTGTTTTAAGAGTCTCATTTAAAGGTACAATTTTCAACATCTGTTGAAAGCATGTCAGCCTTTTGGATTTTCAGAAGCAGTAGAAATTTTTAGTACTCAGCTATGTATTTAGATTTTGAAAAACAAATGACATTCCAAAATTTGATTATACAACTTGTAGTTATAAAGTACATAATTATTTAATTTTTAAAATTAGTATTTAAATAAATTAAGAAGATATTTTAGAGACAAATAAAGGAATTTCTAAGTGGCTATTCATGGTAGGCAGAAAATGAACTCCTATATTTCTGGATGTCAATATCCTAATCCCTAGAACCTATTAATATATTCATTACTTTACACAACAAAAGGGACTTTGCAGATGTGGATAAACTAAGAATCTTGAGATGGGTAGATTATTCTGGATTATGTGAGTGGGTCCAATAAAAAAGCAAAAACCCTTAAGTGATGGCATACAGTGAGAGTCAGAGATGTGAAAATTTGATGCTGGTGGCTTTAAAGATAGGGAAAGGGGTCATCAGCCAAAGAATGCTTTTTTTCCCAAGAAGCTAGACACAGCAAGAAATGAACTACCCTTTAGCCTCCAGAAGGAATACAACACTGCACAAATCTTGATTTTAACCCAATAAGGACCACTTTTGACTTCTAACCTCTCAAAGTGTAAGAGATTAGACGTGTGTTGCTATAGGCCACAATCTTTGTTTTAATTTGTTATAGCAGCAACACAAAACTAATATATTGACTTATATGAATATATGCAGAGTAAATTATTCTTTACTATTGTTTCTATTTTTAACAATAAAACATATCTTGATTTACTGTTAAATAATTTTAAACATACTAAAAAGCTAACAAAAGTCCATTTGAGTATCCCTAAGTGTTTTTCCCAGTAAATTTAATTTCCAAATGGAATTATGTTTTTCACATGTCTTTGTATATCTTCAGGAAACATCAGAATACTATTGAAATTTCTACAATGACAAATAATCTCTTTTGATATTTCAAAAAAGGGTTTTATATAAATAATGTCAGAGATTTGAAAAATAGCATTGAGCACTTGTATTTGATTCTAAGATTATAAATTAGAATATATAAATTCATATAAATTAGCAATCAGTCTGAAAATTTATTTATTTCTTTTCTTGCTTCTTATCTGAAAAATAGAAACTACATTAGTCAAAAAATAAATGAAGTGAAAATGAAATGCAAATATCATCTTCATTAATACACTTCATGTAAAATTTCAAGTACACAGTAAAAAACAAAATTTCATCTGAATCTCCATCATTATATTTTTGTTTTTCTGCTTTTTGGCCTTCAAAAAGATTCTCACTTAGAAAGACAGGGGATATACTGGTACCTGGTACCAGTACCACAGGCTTACGATATTAATGGGCCTAACCTAAGCGAAACCAGTGGTTTCTACAAGAGAAATGTTATAAACTTGAAAATTATACTTAGATTAAAAAGTGGAACTCACTGAAAAGGTGTTATAACACCTGACTTCCAATCTGTTCTGGTATAAGGGAACCTTTGGAAAAGGGGCAAAATGTGTTTGACATAAAAATTTACTCTACAGTGAAGTGTTAGTGTAAAATCCTAGTGTGATATTTAGTCTGCTGTTATTGAAAGACACAGGGAAAAGATGATTAGCATAGATCAAATGGGTTATTTTAAGGACAACTGATTATCATCCTCTATGATCTTATTATAGTTTAGTAAACTAGAACTGTGATATTTTGATATATGTTTACTACCTGAAAGGGCTAAAGGGAGTATGATTAATATGCTGAACTCAGAGCTAAGTGCTTTATAAACAATATCTTCATTAATCCTCAAAACACTCCCATGAGATAGTGTTAGCAACCCCACTCTAATGCTGAAAATTCTGGAGGTTTTGGGCACTTTAAGTAACTAGCTAAAGGTCAGACAACTAAGTAAATGACGAAGTCAGAATCAGCAAAGCCAGCAGATTTAGTCTGTGTGATGTGGAAGCATGAGTCCTCTGTTATGCCTTGATCCACCCACTCTTTCTTAACTCCTCCCCATTTTAGAGATGTTGTATACAGCAGCCACAGTGATAAGTGATATCATGCAAACCTACAAAGAATTTTAATTGTCTTGCTTTTGCCTAGAAAGAAATGGGTAGCAGAAGTAAAGATTAAGAAGTATCAAAATAACATAATAAAAGTCACACATAGACTCTGAAAAAGTACACATAAAGCCTAACTTTAATTGTTTATATTTTCCACGTGTAATGGTGTTAATATTTAATTAACATCAAATTAATATATCTACAGTTAAGATATATATCTTATATATATAAATTTTGATATATCACATATATCTACATAAACAAATGTATATATTTACATGTCTACACAGAGATATATGCATATATATCTAGATATATTGTGTTATTTTGATAAAACTGTCTATCTATCTATCTATCTATCCATCTTTCCATCTATTGAGATAGTTTTGACAGCACAACTCTAGAGATTTTAAAATGTAGGTTCATACTATTAGACATGACTACAATTAAAAAAGTGGAAACTAATTTCTGTCCCCTTGTATTGGGCAGGCTACTCTGACTTGGTTCTGATGAATAAAATGTGGCAGAAGTGATACTGTATAACTTTTAAGAAAATATGAGCTCCTCAGCCTGGCTCTCTGTTGTAACCCTCACCTAGAACCAGATACCATGTTGTAAGGCCACAGGTAGGACTTATGTCAAGGAATCTAATCAAACTCCCAGCCAGCTGCAGGCTGATCAGCCCCCAGATATGTGAGTAAGCAAGCCTCACCATCCCCTGCCCTCCAGGTGCACCAGCTGAATGCCTTCAAGTGAAGAAGAGCCCCACTGTCTCTGTGAGCCCAGCTCTAATTGCATTCAGGAGCAAAACAGACATTATCATTGTTTTAAGTTAGCAAGTGTATTAGTTTGCTAATAATTACAGCTAATTATGCCATGGGTTGCCATTCAATATACCACACTGGGTGGCTAAATAACAGAACTTTCTTTTCTTACAGTTCTGGAAGTTAGATAGAAGTTCATATCAAGTTGCCATCATGATTGTTTTCATTCTGAGGCCTCTCCTCTTGAAATACAATCACAGCCTGTGGTACTGGGGGTTAGAACTTCAACATAAGAAGTTTGAGAGAATACAATTCAGCATAGCAGTAAGTTTTAGGGCCACTAGTTAGGCAGGAATATGTAATTAGAGTAATAATCATACCATTTTATAATAAAAACTAGCCAAATTTGTGATGTTCAGTATGTTTACATAGAAAATATATTAATATCACTAGGGCACAAGGTAATTGCTTTTGGAAAAATAAGAGTAGCAATACTTGTAGTAGGAACAGATGCCTTATAAAAATAACCACAGTAAAGCATTCATTATGTGAGCCTTCATTTATTGAGACATGTCTATGACCCACATTACTCACCAAGTCAATGATGTTCAACCCATTTTACCTCATGGCATACAAAAATGACTAAAATACTGCAGCACACTAAAAAAAAAATACAGTTTTCACCAATCTAACATAAAAAGTATAATTTTGATTTATTCACAGTGGATGACTATTGTTGTGTTGGCAGTTATCACTTTTTTATTTGACAATTTAGGGAAAAGAGGCCAGTGCCCTGACTAAATAGTCAGGTATTGAATGTTTTAAAAATTCTTGCAGCACAACAATGTGTAATGGAACACCGGTTGAGAATTGCTGCACTAAATGCTTGGCTCCCAAAATCTCATCTAATATTTACAACAATGTAAAAACAAAGTATCATTGCTGGCTAATATTCTGGACAAGGGCAGCTACAATGAGGAGAGAAGGAAGAAGAGAACATAAAGTTTGTAGTGTTGGCTTAGAACTTGAGAAGGTCATGATGCCTTACTAGGAAGGCAGGGATGCTGTCAAATCCTGTCTTTTTCAAACACTGGATTTTTTATCTTGAGGAACATCTTGGAAGTGACTTGCCCAAGGTCACACATGGAAAACTGAGCTCAGATGAAAAATTCTATCTCCTGTCTCAGGGTACTGTGTTTCTTCCACTGTTTTTATTCCTTTTGAAAAACATTTTTTTTAAAACCAGCAGTAGCCAAGACACAGAAACAACCAAAGTATCCTTCAATGGAGACTTGGATAAAGAAGTGGTACATATGTACAATGAAATACTACTCAGACATAAGAAATGATGACATACTACTATTTATGACAATATGGATGGACCCAGAAAACATTATACTGAGTGAAATAAGTAAATCAGAAAAAGCTAAGAATTATATGATTTCATATGTAGGTGGGATATACAACTAAACTCATGGAAATAAAGAAAAGTTAAGTGGTTACCAGGGGGAAGAGGTTAGGGGTGGAGAGTAGAGAGGGACATAATACAGTGACAGAAAATAATTTGACTTTGGGTAATGGGCATGCAACTCAATCAACATTTCAAATGGTATAGAGCTATTTACCGGAAGCCTATGTACTCTTATTGATCAATGTCACCCCATTAAATTTAATTTCAAAATAAAAACATAAAACTAAGTAAAAAACAGTAGTAGAGGATACCAAGCAAACTTTGTTTACTGACTTAACTCCTTTATTGACTTAACTCTATTGTACTGAAAAATCACAAAACCATATCACCTATAAAACAAAATGTGATTAAAGAGTATAAAGAAAGCACCCCTCAGTTAAGGCACACACTAGGGGAATTACTAATTCACCCTTTAAAATTACCCTCCATGTGAAATATTTAAATGCTGGAGCTCTTCCATGGATATATGTTAAGCAACTGAGAAATAACAGGAATGTGAGACTCAGGCACAAATTCTGAAGTGACTGTAATGCAATTTTAAGTGAGTCAAATGGGATTTTGGCTTTAAACCAATACACATGTATTATTTTATAGTTCTGGAGGTTAAAACTATGAAAAGGACCTCCCTGGGCTAAAATCAAGGTGTTGGCAGGGTTACATTCTTCTGGGGGCTGTAGGGAAGAGTCTATCATCTTTTCTGATGTAATTAAGCAAACTAAGAAGCATTTGTGTTTCTGAAAATCACAGTTGACAATAGCACACACAAAAAGAAATTATCGAATCTTTGTTCTACATCCTATTGTTGGCTCCTTATACTATTATGTTACCAGGGAATTTGGTTTTTCATTCTCCCCTTCCTAGCAGTGACAGTCTCACTGGGTGCCAAATAGATCCTGTCAGACAGGAGTCTACCCATTGTTGATAAATCTGAACATGTTAGTAGGGCTGTGGACACATGCCACATTGCTACACACTAGCTCAGTTTGAGGGAAATCATTTTCTTAAAAATCGTCTAGGCTTTGTACTGATTTGACACTGACTTCCTTTTGGAGTGAAATTAGAACATAAGCCAATCAACCTGCAAAGTGTGGCACTGTGTGCAAACCTTTCCCATGCATGGCTGTAAAAAGAAAGGGACTTGAAGCTGACAGTATACAGTATGCAAGGGCTAATCACTTTCAATGTATTTTCTGCATCACTCCATTGCATGGGTGTATTAAGAGGAGGTGATTTTCTAACATCTTGTACCCTGACTAAAAATGAGGTTTTTAAATGTGGCATGAAGACAGCATTGCTCAGTTGAACACAACATAAGGAATGAAAGCATTTTCCAACTTCACCTCCTCCTACCTGCAACCATCCATATTGGTGATAGAAAAACATTTGCATTGAGTGTGTCTGCTGTTAGCCAGGGCAGACAGCACACAGATATATTCAGAAGCAGGTTCAGTCAGGATAAAATCCTACATCCATATATCTGCTGTATCTGGTTTCTGTTTAGTTTGATGCGTTCGCTTGCCTCAAAAACAATATTCAGAGTATGTAAATTTTCCTTCAGCAATGTATTAGTGAGAAGAATACCTCTAGGCAGTACCAGCTATTTGCTTAATGATTTATTTTTCAGTTTAGTATTTACAGAGAGAGAAAGTGAGAGAGAGTGCTTAAATGCTATAATCACAGTAAACTCCTTCCTTATCTCCACAAATATCCAATAAGAGTTAAGATACCATTGATGGGAAGAATAGCATGTCAACATGAATTTCTATATGAAGATTGCAGATTTAGGTCAGGTGATCTTCTAAAACAAATTATTATTAATTATTTTATGATTCTACTTATTTTCAATATAGTAATTATTAAAATTATTTAATAAAAAAGAGCACAGGGAGATGTCAGTATGAAGGCAGAAACCTTAACATTTATAATACAAGCTATTGGGTTTTAGGGTCTAAAAGTAAGTATTCAACTGTGTAGAGAACCAAACTAACACTCCTGAAAAACAAAGGAGAATAGATTCAACAGAGAACAAAATCTGGTAAATCAAGTCAATGTTTGTAAGTGTGACAAATGAGAATCATGGGGAAGAAGCAAAGAGGGGCAATGCTCCCAACTAACCATTTCTGAAGCCTTGATCAAATGTGGAAGCATCCTTCATTTGACCGTGCTTTGCAGAAAATGGATGCATTGCCAAGCATCCTCCAGAGTGATGCCTGGGACTTTCTCTGATTCCCATCTTTCTAGCATGAGGTGGAAAGACATGAGAATATGCTGTTTCAACTTTGATTAATTCCCAGATCCCTTATATAATTCTTCAGATCATAAAGGCTATAGAGCTTGTTAAATCCCAAAGCAGCTTACTCTGAAGTCAAAACTAATTTGAAAGTAGTTTATTATTTTAGGTTTCAGTGGTGTAGTCCCCACACACATATCATGTAAAAGTTGTGGTGCTGCATGTTGGGAATCAAGGAAAAAATAAGACACAATTGTGATCATTCTGGAAAGCTCACAGTAGGAGAGGCCAAAGGTTACCACACAACCGTGATGTAACCCATCAATGCTGTAATAGATGAAGAGCTAATTCACTTTATTGGGGACATGTTGGAGAAGATTTCAGAGAAGTTACACAGATGGAATAGCTGGGCGTGATTGAGAGCTTATGCCTGACACAGTACTGAGTACTTGTAGTCACTACCTTATTTAATCTTCTTACTGAATTACAGAAAGAGTTTTTTAACAAATATCATTTTAAAGATGAGAAAACTGAGGCTTGAAGATGTTATGTAACTTGCCTAACATCCTGTAACTAATGAATGGAAAAGTTAAATCTTCAACTGCAGGCTGCAGGTTCTTCTGCTCAAAGGGTGTCATAGCATAGCTTAATGTGAAAGGAATCTTTAAAGAACAAATAAGATTTATAAAGCAGACAGTGAAATGTTTAAAGTTTTCTATAAAAAGTTTTCTCTCACCAAGATACAACTCATAATATTGTTGCTCAAAGTCACTTTACCATAACATAAACATCACTTTACCATAACATAAACAACTTTGTTTTATAAATTGGGAATATTCTGGAAAGTTCCATGTAACAAGCTTTACGAAAACAGCCTCACTTTTTTAAAATCACCTTTATTGAGATATACGTTTAAGTCATTTCCTGCCTCAACTCCCAGCCTGGGGCAAGTGCTGTTCTGCATTCTCCTAATATAGATAAACTCTACTTTTTTCAAAATTTCAAGTACAGAGATAATTGTTCAGTCGTGACTCTTTTGTGTTGGACTCTGGCTCAGCACAGTATCTTTGAGATTCATTCACATCAGTCCACTTTGCAGTATTTTGTTCTTTTTCCCTATCGAGTAGTATTTCTTTGCATGAGTACACCACAATTATTTACCTATTGTCCTACAATCGCACAGTTAGGTTATTGCCAGTTTTGGGCTAAAAAGAGTATGGCTTATAAGATGATATATAGGTGCTCTCTTTTTAGAAGAATGTCACAATGAACTTTCCCATCTTTTCTTTGCTTTTCAAAGTTTGCAGAGCTCACTACTGTTTGATCCTGGATACATTAGGCCTTTGATTCCAGCTCCGAGAACTCTATGCCTTTGCTCAAGTGCCCTTCAGCTCTGACTCACAGCCTGTATTTCTACTTGGCTCTTATCCAATTTTGATCTATCACTTTTGGTTCAATTCAAATCATGTGAGCTCAGAGAATCCTATCTATATAAATTGACCTATGATAATATTCCAATCCAGTCACCGTGAGTAAGAGGGTTGAGAGTAGCAGTAAGCATTGCACAGGCCAGTTCTCTCAAATTCCCTAGCAGCTCTTTCTTTACCATAGATTTCTAACATTTAGAGAACTCTAATTTTGAATTACTCTTCTCTCCCATTGGCAATCAAAACATGCTGGATTAGTTGAGAAGAAAACTGTAATGCATGAGAGATGAAAAAATATCTTTATGTCATGTTCCCTGATAAGAGAAGAAAAAAAAATGTGGAAGTCCGTGGGCCTGCAAAGCTGGCTGCATAATCAGGATGCCACACGGTGGAATTTCTATGCTACACCTGCTGGTCAGAAGCTCCTTCTCACAGATGAAAGGTTACAACCTCTGGTTTTAAGCTAAATCCTTCCATCAGATCCACAGTGCAGATATCTGGAAAGCCGCTTAAATGAAGTGCTGCCTGTCTGCAGAGCAGGAGTGATAATCCGTAGAATCCTTTGGTGTTTCATGCTTTCCATCATGATTGGCATGTCGGACCCGACGACATGGAAATGAGCTGAACCTCAGCAAAAGGATCCTGAAGTAGGTCAGACATCTATCATTGCAATGGACAGAAAACTTGCTTTTTATTTGCCCACTTTTTTCCCGAGACAGTAAGTTCCATTGAACTTGAAGTGACCCATGATTATAATAGCCATTTTATCTTCCAACTGGGGAGGAGGAGGATTTGGGGGACAGTATATTACTGCTTTTTCTAAGGGCCTGAAAGGAACTTTTACAAACCATATCCTTTCAAATATCTCCCTGAATGATTTTTAGTTTTGCTTGGTGTCACCAACCACAATCCTGCTGTGAAGCGGTATCCTTTCATTAACACACTTTTTTTTTCCTATTTGGGTTAAAAAAAACAAACAAACTTATGACCAAGTGAATTCTGCAATGCATATTTTTCTCCCCTGTATAGAGAATTTGGTTAACTTAAATCAGAGGTTCTTACACTGCAGGAAATATCTTTGTGCATCAGTTACCATGCATTTAACCTAGGGTCTGGCCCCTGAGCACCTATAGCGAGGTGGTTCGAGTTCTATGACCAGGCCAGATTATAAAGGTTACGTTTCAGCTTTATTCCTTGCTAGCTTTGCAACCTCAGGCAACTAGTTGAGCCTCATAGTGCTTTAGGTTTACACAGCCATAAAATGAGAATGATAATATAATAACTATCTTATAAGGACAGTGTACGATAAAATGAGATAACAAATGCCTGGCACAAAGAGAATGCTCATTAAATATTGGATATCATAACTGCTCTGTTAGCTCCCCAGGAGTCAAAAGGAGTAAGTGTAAGGCTAGCTCTCCTTCCGTAAGACACATTCAATATACTTAGTGGAGGGGCAGGGTGGGATGGTCTACATATAAATAAAGCAAAAAGGTGCTAGGTAACATTGTACACTATCAGCGTTTGCAGTGATGTAAGACAGGTATGAACAATGTGCCACATGCTCACAGGCAGCAACAGGTGCAGTGTTAATTGGGCAGACTAGTCCTTTAGTGCAAGAGCAGTAAGAGCAATTCTGGGTTTGCCTGGGAGGGCGTGCCAGAGCTGCGGGGACTGCAGCACAGCTCCATAAACAGGTAAGAGTCAACTTACACTTCCTGCTACGTAGTCACATACAACAGAATAGTCAAATATTAATTCAGTTATTGTAAGTTACTCAAATATAATTTAAATACAGTGGTGCCTTGAGATATGAGCACACCAACAATTTTTTTTAAGATACGAGCTGAGACTGGGTTCATATTTTTGTTCGAGATCTGAGTGAAATTCTGAGATATGAGTCATGATTCAGAAAGCTGCCGCTAGTTGGCACGTTGGCACACAGGTCCAGTATCGGCAGCACAACACCAGCATCTCTTTCTTTCTCACATATTACCCACAGAATCAAGTCGAATCTCGTGCACTGTACTCGTTCTTGCATCATTTTTGCATTTTTTACTAACGTTTTTTGTGTGCTATCATGAGGCCAAAGAAAACGAGTGTAAAGGACAGTGGTGAGAAGAAGAAGAGAATTATGTCGATAGCAGTAAAGCAAGAAATAATAGAAAAACATGCGTGTGGTGTATGAGTGATTGAACTGGCAAGGCTGTACGACCGCAGTACATCTACAATTTGTACCATCCTTAAACAAAAGGATGCCATCAAAAGCGCAAATCCAGTGAAAGGAACTACAATTCTGTCCCAATTAAGGACAAATATCTATGAAGAAATGGAGAAGCTTCTGCTGGTGTGGGTGAAAGAGAAAGAGCTGGCAGGAGATACAGTGATGGAGACTGTAATATGCGAAAAGGCACATATTATTTACTGCGACTTGAAGAAGAAAGAACCATCAACCTCAAAAGAGGCAGCAGAAGATACGTTTAAGGCAAGTCACGGCTGGTTTGAAAATTTCAAGAAGAGATCTGGCATCCACTCGGTGCTGAGGCATGGTGAAGCTGCGAGTGCTGACATTAAGGCAGCTGAGGAGTACATCACACATTTTGCTGCGTTTATTGCAAAGGAAGGCTACATCCCCCAACAAGTGTTCAACTGTGACAAAACAGGATTGTTTCGGAAAAAACTGCCCTGGAAAACTTTCATCACCACAGAGGAGAAGAAGCTGCTAGGCCATAAATCCATGAAGGACCGTCTGACCCTTGCATTGTGTGCAAATGTTAGCGGTGACTATAAAGTATAGCCACTGCTAGTGTAACATTCCAAAAATCCTCGAGCCTTTAAGATTCACAAGATTCTTAAAGAACAGCTGCAGGTTATGTGGCACACCAATGCTAGGGCATGGGTTACGTGGCAGTTTTTTATTGAATGGGTAAATCTTGTCTTTGATCCTGCAGTGAAGAAATATCTTCAAGAAAATAAACTCCCGATAAAAGCATTACTGATCCTTGAAAATGCTCCAGCCCACCCACCTGGTCTTGAAGATGACATTCTCGATGAGTTCAAATTTGTGAAAGTCCTCTACCTCCCACCCAACACGACTTCAATCTTGCAACCTATGGATCAGCAGGTCATTTCCAACTTTAAAAAGCTTTACACAAAGCACTTGTTCCGCCGCTGCTTTGAAGTGACCGAGAATACAAACCTAACCCTTTGAGAGTTTTGGAAAGATCACTACAACATCGTGATATGCTTACGCATTATTGACTTGGCATGGCAAGAGGTTATAAAAAGAACCTTGAACTCGGCATGGAAAATGTTATGACCTGATGTTGCAGACAGGGACTTTGAAGGATTTGAGCCAGAGACTGAAACTGAAGTAGAAGCGTGGGAGGCGATTGTGTCCCTTGGAATGTTGATGGGTCTGGAGGTAGATGAGGGTGACATAAAAGAGCTCCTTGAGGAACATGAGGAGGAACTCTCAACTGAGGAGTTGAAGGAGCTACAGATGATGCAACATATGGAGCTTCTGCAAGAGATTAGTCGGTTGAGGAGGAGGCGGAGTTGGAGGAAGTGATTTCTACAAGTGAAATGAAAGACATGCTGGCAATGAGGGAGAAGCTTTCAAGTTTCATTGAAAAGAAACACCCAGAAAAAGTTTCAACTGGTTATGATTCAGCACTTTTTAATGACACTTTTTTTGTCACATTTCCATAACATTTTAAAAGGCAAGCAAAAGCAAACCTCTTTGGATAGATTTTTATTCAAAAGTCCTGCAAGTGAAAGTGCCAAAAGTGCAGCCAAAAAGGCAAAAACAGGTGATGATTCAATGAAAAATATGTAATGTTAAGCTTAGGTTAAGTTTAAAGTTAAGAAAGTGCATTTTTTTACAACTAAGTTTTGTGGTTTCATTTTAAGTAGAGAAAGTGCAGTTTTAGTTTACATTTAGTGTTAAGAGAGTGCAGTTTTAGTTTACGTGTCTACAGTGCCTGCATCCCTTCCTCCCTCCCTACTCCTCCACGATTCACCTCTGTTAGCCGCACTCGTCTGTCTCCAAGGTAAGAATATAGTACTAAATAACACTTTTTTTATTTCATATATTTTGTTATGCATTGGTAAAGTATACATGTGTGTTTCTTATTTAAAAACATATCTTTTTTCATAATTTAGGATAGTTTGGGGATGTTTCACAAGGATGGAATGGATTAAATCTATTTCAGTTATTTTCAATGGGAGAAATTTGTTTGATATATGAGTTGACTGACTTATGAGTTCAGTTATAGAATGCATTAAACTCGTATCTCAAGGTACCACTGTATTAGTTCATATACTGATCCCGTTATTATTTATATACATTTTTCTTCACAATGCCTAAGTATTTGTTACTGAAGCTAATTTGTAACTAGGAAGGATTAGAGTATATCCAAAACGGAGAAAAGAAAATGGAGAAATTTTGCTCATTTGACTGAACCCATTATCAAGGAGAATAGTGTTTTTAAGAATGCTCTACACAAATGCAAGAAGGAAAGGCATTGTAGAAACAGAACAGTCATATTTTCAGGCCTTTTTTTTTTATAATACCCTTGACTTCATCTTTTATTTTCCCAATGCATAGATTATTTCCCAACACATTTCTCGATGACTCCAGGAGACTACTTCTTTCTCTTGCAACACAAATGTGCATCACATGCAGTGGATCACCACTTAATAAATGCCTCTGGGAATCTGAGAATGCCAGGGGAGGTAGGACCCATTCATTTCACCAACTAAAGCCAGTATCAAAATGACATAGTAGGCCATATATACCATGAGGAGTATTATTTACATCAGAGTAACTAAAATAAATAAATAAATAAATAAATAAATAAATAAATAAATAAAGGCTTATGATGTCACAATAGATTAGAGTTATGTTTATGGCAAGTGCTATTTATATCAGAAAAAATAACAAAAACAGACTTATGGTGTCAAAATAGATCAAAGTTATATTTATAATAGATCAGAGCAACTTTACTTTAGCTGTACCAAACAGAAGATTTTTATCAACTATAAACCCAGCCAAACCAGGGTATGGTTTCCATGAGCATGTAAAAGGTAAAGGATACACTTAGAGAATATTAAACGTCTGAAAAAATATTAATGCCTTTGGTTGATTGTAGCATAAGAACACTTTTTCTGGATTTAACAAATTGCTGATAGAGATGATGAGTATTTTACTTTCTACGTCCAAATAATCTACAGCAAAGATTGGCAAACTTTACCTGTAAATGGAAAGATAGTAAATATTTGCAGCCTTTTTGGCTGTGTGGTCTCAGTCACAGATATCCAACTTTTAAAAAGATAAATATTGATAGAATCATATGATTTTTGTTCTATGTTTTGTTGCTACTGTTAACTGAAATTTATGTACTTTTATTAATTAATGTCATTTATTAAATTTTAGTTTTCTAAGTAAAATAAAAAAATATATAAATATTTACTCCTTGGTTGTCCCCAGTGTGTCCTATTGTTTTCAGTCTTTGTTTGTACAACACACATCACATCACTTTTATTAAAATAAACAAGGAAACATTGAAATTAGAAGGTACCTGGTCTTGTTTCTACACCTTTTTAACTATGGTCAAACCATATGCAAGGATTCATTTCATGGCCCCGAAACAGTGTTGGAAATAAAGATGCTTTTTAAAAAAGCCACAACACCTTCTTTTTCCCATCTTAAAAGATGTTATCACAATAACCTGTCTAACTAGTGAAATAAAAAGATAATATAAAATAATACTGAATTTTAGAAGGCTATAAACGACACAGGGTTAGAAAGCAGGGAAACAAACAAATAGCATATACTTCACGGGGAACAGAAGGGACTCATAAATGTCAATGGGGGTATTACTCAGCAAGGTTCATGATTGGATTTGCTTCCCTTATATACAGTGGCAAGTAAGCTCACTTGTCCAATATATTTTGGCATTTCCTATTTTCTTTATAGCCATTTTCTCCTGTGTGTTGGGGACAGTGTATATATGGTTCCCAGGGATACAGATTAGGGCAGGATTTTATCGTCAGAGTTGAGATTTTTGAATTGGATTAATCCTTTCTGGGGCAAATGCACTATACACAGTTATCTCATCCTTCTGTGTGGTTTGCTATGGGACTCAACTTCCTGTGTGAATCAGATACAGTACCTTGAAGGACTTTCCTTGTTGGTTGGTCCTCAGAATAGACCTCCTAAATATCAACTCATGGAGCAATAAACACTGGCAATGTCTCCCCTGCAGAGGAAAGGCCTTCTCAGGCTTGCTTATTGCCCCCAGAAGTCAGCTAGACCTTCATGTGAGTGGCAAACACTACGGAGCAGCCCTCCTAAATGCTTGAAAAGTGCTGTTTAGCTGGTATTGTGGGAGAAAACTTGAGAAACATTCAACAGTGATACAATTCCATTTGTTTTTTATTCAATCTTGGTGAACTTCCTGGGCATTAGAGCATATTGCTTTTACTGTGCTGTCATTTCTGAAAACTAAATTGTACCCAAACTTACATAATGAGCCAAGAGAACTTCTAAATGGGTATAGTATCAGTCCCTGAATAACAACACTGACAGACTTCATGATGTCCCAGCTGCTTGTCCACTCTGTGTCTCCTGTAATTCTTGCAGCAGCCAGGGCAGGTCCCCCGACCTGACTGACATGGAAAGTGAGGGCCAGAGAGGCAGGAGCGACATCTCAGGATTTCAGAGTGCCTTCTATTTTACAGAAGAATAAAATAAGGTCAAGGGGATGAAGTAAGTTGCCCAGGAAAGATGTCACAGGGTGATATCACTGAGTTAGGAAGGGATTGACTCTAGGCTGGTGCTCTTTTCACGGTTTCCTAATGGTTCTCCACGTTGTGCTCATATACCAATTTAAAAATAAAAGAGAAGAGATGAAACAATGAAATTCATCAACTGACAGCTCCAAGTAAACTCACTGCATTAAAAAAAAAACAAAGCCTTTCAAGAGGAAAATGACACCAGGTGCCAGGCGTAGGCTTAAAATAAACATTTAAAATGCCTTGTCAGGAGAGAAGTAAGTTCTGGGCTTCCTGTTGTTCCCCAACTACTATGCCTTTCTGGTGGCTATTTTTGCATAGATTTTTGGGTAAAGTCAAGGTTTGTATACGCTTTTTGTAGTAAACAGACATGGATATATTTTTTAATAGTTTAAATTTTTTTATCTATTTGAAAATTCTGCTAAACCTACACTACCAGAAATAATAAATTTTTTGTTTTGCTTACACTTTGAGTTTATTTATTGTATAGAGTGAAGTATGCTATTACTGAAATGAATGGCCTATTTTTTTTTATTTTCAAAGGCCTAGAACACTGTCTGACATACAACAGGTGCCCAGAAGATATTCTTCATGAAATTCATGTAAAATAATTGTTTTTAATATTGTGAAAATGAAAAGACTTCACCAAGGTGTAACAATAATATTATTAATAATGGTTGTTATCATTTTTGAATGCTTATTATAGCCAGGTGCTGTTCTAAGGGATTTATACAGATATTCCTTCTGAATCTCAAAAGAAACCCAATGAGTAATATTAGTACCTATTATATAGGAAAAAAAAACCCAAAGGCATTAAAATCATTAGTTAACTTCAACATCACCTCAAAACTAGAAAGGAAAGGTTCCAAGGTTAGCATACAAACCCAAAAAGTCTGTCCTCTGATCTACCCTTTTTAGCTTCAAAATGATACAGTGAATTATTGCATTTCATTTTACTATAGTGAATGCAACTAAGCCAAGATGGGATTTAAAATTATTGTGTGCAATAGTCATTTTGTACAACAGCATTAGTTATAACAGATCTTGGACACCTATACAGATATTTAAGAATTAAGAGTCCTCAGGGGGGATGCATCTGGGGTGACCCTAGAATCTATGTAAACACAATTAATTAAATAAAAAAAGAATTAAGAGTCCTCATTATTTTCATTTATCTATCTCCATGTCACAAAAATGCATATATATTTGGAATGCTCATCCAACTTCTCACCTTTAACAGTACTGGGGAAAATTATAAGGCAGGTATAAGAATATCATAAAACAACCCTGTAAGTACATTATTGCCTTCAACATTCTGCAAAGAGATTCTGAAGTTTTTCATTTTGATGTGTCATCATCCATATATTTTGGTGAAAAAGATTCCTAAGTACCAAATTGAGGTCCAAGTTCTAAATCAATCTATATCCAGAAACAAACAAATAAACAAACAAAAAGTATACTACTCCTATGAAGAGATGAAAATAAGTTTTTTTTTCCTTCTCACATTTAAAGGAGTGGAAGTAAAAGGTTCAATAATTTTAAGTACCTCTTTAAAAAAAGAAAAAAAGCATTTAATGTCTACTCTGGGCAAGACATTACTATGTCCTTGAAAATACATGCCCCTTCTCCTATGGGTCTGTGGGAGGTATCAATACATGCTAATCAAGTAATCACACAGATAAAATGCAAAACTACAATGCAACAGAAATAAGGAGTTAAGTCAAAGAGGTGAAGCTTTTTCTAAAAACATCTGAAGGGAGGATTTTATCTAGGGTGGACCAAATGACTTCCTTGAGGAAACAATGTTCATGTAGCATTTGAGGCTTCCCCCTCCCTCTCTCTTTTTTATTTTTTTAATTAAATTAATTGGGGTGATATTGGTTAATAAAGTTATATAGGTTTTAAGTGTACATATCTATGAAAACCATCTGTATATCGCATTGTGTGTCATTACCCAAAATCAAATCTCCTTCTCTCACCATATATTTGGCCCCTCTACTGCCCCCACTTCTTTTTGGTAACCACCATACTGTTGTCTCTGTTTGTGAGTTTTTGTTTATTTGTCTTGTTTGTTCATTTGTTGTTTGTAGTTTTATATCCCAAATATGGGTAAAATGCTATAATTCTTCCTTTTCTTCCATCTGATTTATTTCACTTAGCATGATAGTCTCGAAATCTTTTCTCTCTTAAAACTACTTAGACTTTAATGCTCACCGCCTCAACAAAAGTGTTAGTCAAGATGACTGAATATATCCATGTTACTTAACTCAATAGTCTATTCTCACCCTTGTTTTATATTAACCAATAAGCAAAATTTAACATGGTTCTCATATGTTCTTACTTGCTACAGATTTTTTTCACTTGGCTTCTAAGACTTTAGGGTCTCATGATTTTCCTTCTGTCTCATGGGTTGCTCTTCCTGAGTCTGTTAATTTATCCACTCTGTAAGATTTCTTAAAATTAAGTCAATAGATCTCTACTCTTCTCCATATACGGTTGCTTACTCTTTTGCTAGTGTCATTTAATCTTCCAGCTTTAAATATCATTCATATTCTTATGCCTCCCACTTATATATATCCAGACCATACCTCTCTCTTGAACTTTTAACACTTAAATTTAACTGCCTACTCAATATCTCCACTTGTATAAAAGGTCTCTAAAACTTTATCTGTCCCTGACTGATCTTATATTCTCCCAAACTGTACCACTTCCATTCCTTACAGTCTCAGTTAATGGCAGCAACGTATTTCTTGCTGTTAAGAGCAGAAACCTGGAAGTAGCCACAGATTCCTTACTTTCTCTCTCATTCCACAACTTGTTGGTTTCTACATTCAAAACATGTCCAGAATGCAACCACTTCATTAGTCCCAAGCCCCAAAGTCTCTTGTGATGACGGCAAAGTCTAATTGATATGCTTCCTTCTTCTCTTCCCTTTACAGTCTACTCTTAACAGAGCACCCAGAGGGGCCAGAAACCAGTTTATGGTATTAATTTCCTCAAAATCCTTCAATAAAACATAAAGAGCAGAAAATATAATTTATGTTAGAGTGAAAAGAAAACTGATAATGTAGAAATATAAGATTTATAAGCATTAAGATATAAGAACAAAAATCTAAATAAACATATAACTAGAATAATACTTAGTTTTTCCATTAGAAGTAAGGTTTACATTTTCTATTTTTTTCAAGTTAATAAAGTTAGGATGGAAAATTATATTATAAAATACAAACAACAAGTTAAAATTCCATATCTAATAGATACAACATATAAAGTATAAAACATCAGCCATTGTTCATCAGATAAGATCTACTTACAATTTAACTACAGTGTACTGGGCTGGCATAACAACAGGTACTAATCAGGATTAATTTAGTTATGCTGAAAAATATCACATTTTACAAATAAACATATTACATTTATAAATAAACGTGTGTGGATGAAATGGGCTTTAAGCACTGAAAACAACTAACACATTAAACAGTAAGAGGCAGATAATTCATATCTTTATACTATAATTATTTAAAATAAGTAGTTATCAATAATAGTTGTAGATTATTTTTTGTAGGATAAAATTTGACCTATAATCTTGTTTAATTAATGTCTATTAGCAGCAATTTATTCACTGAAAAAATAATGCTAATTCTTTTTTTTTTAACTATATTTACAAAGTTAACTAAATAGTTTGGCAATTATATTTTTATTCTTTATATTTTTCATATGTTTATGCTCAATTCATCTTCTTGGATAAATTACAAGGAAACAGCTCAAAGGTCTGTTTTCCCTTTTCATTTCTTCTTGTCCTTAGATTAGTAAAAACATGGATGATACTTAGTAAAATGTCGGTTTATTTGAAATTCTCAACAAGGTAAGCTCTATGCTTTAACACATGTTCATCTTTAGAAACCTAAAAGTTAGCAATAGTCTTATAATGATATATGATTAACCTCTGATATTTTAAATAAATTTCCATTAGAACTTTCCCTTTTTTCACATCGCTTTGCATATTTTTGTAAGATCCTAAAAATGAGATAAATATTTCAGTTTGTTTTTTCAAAGATATATAAAAAATTTCTAATTCCACAAAATAAAATAAAAAAAAATAACTGGTCATTAAAATACCACTTGCCCATGCTGGCAAGGCTACCATTTTATTATCCTCGAACACAACTAAGACCTGATTGAATTATTCAGGACAGAATCTGCACAAATCTTAAACTATCTATCAAATTCACAGTGGGTTGACATAGGTGACTATTTCTAAATCTTCTGCAACATGTCTATATTTTTATGATTTGCCATCTCCCACAGAGTGCTTCTTTCCATCTCTTGCTTTTATTCTACATGAAACCTCACTGTGATGCTCTCCTATGGCTTAAGAGTAAACTCCCTGATGCGTTTGCAATTTATTGTGATCTATTTTCCCTTTTTCAATAAAGTAGTACCATATTTTGCAGCCCCTCTCATACTGACCAACATGAAAAACATGCCTTCAGAATGATGTTAGTGATAAGCAAATAGCATTGCATACAGTTGGTACTAAATAAATAATATGTGACTGTAAATTGTTTATTGTCCCACCATTTTAACATGGGAAATGCTAAACAAGAATTTACAACTAGGAATAGGGAACAAGCGGTGACAATGAAAAAAAGTAGTTACTGTTATTTTTCTTCAACTTTTACTTTTATTAAATCCACAAAAATATTTTGCTTTGGTTAATTCTATTTTTTTTCTAAAATAGTGGCACAATGAACCAGGTATGGAGATTAGCTAAAGGTGTATGAAGATGACCTATGACGAGGTCAAGACTCACAACCAGATCAGGCTCACTTCTCCAATATATTTGCTCTAATATGTGTGTGTGTGTGTGTGTGTGTGTGTGTGTGTGTGTGTTTTACATGCAACTTCATACCTTTGTCCTTCACAATCCCATCTGCGTGGAATAACCTGCAATATCACCCACCTGGAAAACTCAATTTTATCAGTGTAAATTTAGTCCTGGCATCAGTATATCATGGTTTTGTCCAAGTAGGCTTGCCAACTATTGCCTTCACCACTGATTCAGAGTTTACCACATATTCTTGGAGTTAGCTGGGCAAATACCCTGTTATACATTTTACTCATTTCCCTGTAGCTTCTTCATTTTCTTACATTACTTTGTCTCTTATTATGCAATTTTTACAGCAAGAGTCCATGCCTGCTGAATCTTTAAATTCATTCTGCCTGTCAGAGAACCTGAGACAAGTTTTCTGTGTTCAATTAATATTTGTTGAATTTCAATGAACAGAGGATTTAAAATTTTTTTAGACATGCAGCCTTATCCTCAGCACAAATAGGCAGCTGGAGAATTTTCCTTATATCCTTTGACCAATTCATACTCATCTGAGAAATAAATCTGATTTAGATTCATGTAGATGGGAAGGTAAATAAGTCAGACAATTTAAGAATAGACTGCTATAATTAAAATAGGTTTATTATTGTAAATTTATATAACTAAAAGAATAAGACAATGGATGCGTTATCAAGCAGAATATATTATGTATATTAATGAATTAGTTCATGACTAATGGATAATAAACAGTAATTTATAATTAAATATTATTCATACATATAGATGGTTCTTAAAATTTGAAGAATGTCTTAACTAGGTAAAACTTACCTTTTTAAATATTGATAATTTATATATTAAATAGGTAATGCATTCACTTGAGTCTTTTGTGGAATACCAGTAAAGTTTTAGCAATATAATTCAAATGAAAATATGTAAGTGGTCACCTGAAATTTGTATAATTATGTTAACCAGTGTTATCTCAATAATTTCAATTATAAAATTAAAAAAATAGCTACCAAAAATATAAAAATTAATTATTAAAGGGACATCAATTATTTGGAAATTGAAGAACTAAAGGCATATTAACAAATCTTTTCTTGCCTGACCAGGCAGTGGCACAGTGGATAGAGCATCGGACTGGGATGCGGAGGACCCAGGTTTGAGATCCCAAGATCGCAAGCTTGAGCGTGGGCTCATCTGGTTTGAGCAAAGCTCACCAGCTTAGACCCAAGGTCGCTGGCTTGAGCAAGGGGTTACTCAGTCTGCTGAAGGCCCACGGTCAAGACACATATGAGAAAGCAATCAATGAACAACTGAGGTGTCGCAACGAAAAACTGGTGATTGATGCTTTTCATCACTCTCTCTGTCCCTATCTATCCCTCTCTCTGACTCTCTCTGTCTCTGTAAAAAAAAAAAAAAACAACAACAAATCTTTTCTCAAAATAACAAGATTTAATGTTATCTCTGAATAAATCAAAGACTACTACTGTGAAAAGAAAGCTCTCCCCCTTTTTAAGTAGGAGGTAACTTAGGACCAAAAACAAGGAATTAGAACTTTCCAAATTAAACAATGGGTTTGAGAAAAATAGATTATTCTGTCCCTAAAACTGTTCAAACAGTTATTATGAAAAAAAAAAAAAAAAGGTTGAAAAGAATCTGAACATCATCAGGAAAATTGCTGTTCGGCTTCTATGAGTTTCAAGGAATTGTGTTTAATAGACTTGCTGAGTAATCAAATTATAATTTAGAAGAGACATCCCAACCTCTTCATGCAAGGTGTTCATGGTGATTTTTTCTTTATTTTCTTTGTTTTATGGTTGTAATCAGATTCACAACATGAAGTATCATTAATCACATATGATAATGATACTCCCATGGTGATTTATGCAACAGGCTAAAGCAATTATGACATCTGACAATAGTTAAGTCATTTTATTTTGTCCCTATGAACCCATTACTTTGTTTCATTAATTTCAATGATTTTATGAATTTCAGTAGCGTTCACATAGAGTATTTAAATATTTTCATATCACAGGACAATAATAATTTGAATTTGGAAAAATAAAATTATAAAGAATAGGTTTATTTTTCTTTCTGGAAATTCAGTAAAATAAATTAGAAAATAGATTACTATGCATTACTGGGTAAAATGTATTCACATCTCATTAGAATGTATCAGACTCCTGGATGGAGTATGAATTTGACCATCTATGTTACTTCACAGAGACAAACTTTTTGTCACAATATAAGACTAAAGGAATTGACACAGGAAAAGAAAACAAATTGTGTGCATATAATAATATAGTAATATTTAGAACGTTTTACCTTTGACTTCGTCTTAGAGAAATAGTTAAGGAGTTAATTAGTCCTTTAAATTGTTTATGTTACCTGCATAATATTAAAAAATTATGAAAAACTAACATTAGAAATATAAGTTTTTGTACCAAAGTAAACTTAAATAGTAAGAACAAAAGCAATTCTCTGTGAATGACATTAGCCAATCAACAAAAGGGTGGAATATCCTTTTAGGCTGTAAAGTGGACCATAGTCATTTAAAAAATCCAACAAAGAGAAATGCAGTTTTGAAGTCAACAGGGTACAATAAAAGTACAAGTAACAGAAGCACAGTCTGTCCTCATATAAAATCAATAAAAAAATGATGTGTACAAGAACTGAGTTTGTGAAAAAGAAAGCTTCTTTTGCCAGTGGTTTTCAAGTATTAATTGGCCAGGTAAAGAGATTGATGGATAAAAAAGTGTTCACTTTTAACTTCATCCTGGTAGACTCTGTATTAGAAAGAACTGCTGGTATTCACTTTAGAAATATTGCACTAGGGCTTATTAAATCTGAAGTGTTCCAGTAGAAATAATGCAATCATTTGGAATACTTGTATTGGCTTTAATTGATTGTCTAGAGCAAAAATCTTACTATGTTTTGGAGAATGCTTAAAGAAAAGTACAGATTGTGATGTCTACTGAACATTTTTTTTAAAGACCAAATTCTCTTTAAAGAGTATTCTGTCCTCACTATTCTTTAACTTAGCAGTTTAGAATATGGGTGGAGATAAACCTGCAGTTAGGATTCAGCCCTATGTGTACCTTACATGCAGCCTAGAAAGCACACATTTCCAAAGAGTACGGCACACGTACTTAAAAAACAGTTGAAAAGACTAAAACACCAGTTACTCCCATGTGTTTTCCTTTGTCTGCAGAAGTCTGTTGCAGTGCATCGTGAGGAAAGCTTATTCCTCAAAGCAGATATAGTCAAGAACATCATAGGTATAATATAGAATATTACAGTTTTTTACATTGATATCCTCATAGTTCTATGTCATGTAACCATACTTCATTCTCACTTCTCATCATCTCCATTCTACTGACGAGATAACTCAGAAAACTTCATCAGTAAGAAGTGACAGAGGAATAACACTCTCTACTCATTCTACTCCACACACAAAAGCCAACTGACCGTGTGATTTGATATACTAAAACCACCATAATATTGATTTAGCAAACTGCAATGCAAATATAAACATTATGCTGTTATGAAACTTTATTATACAATTAAAATTTAAAATTCACTTCTCCAAGGTAGCAAAAGAGTCTGCCAATTTGCCTGAGATATATTTTAAAAGTTATATACTCAATGGGAAGTTTTGCATTAAATAAGCAAAATATTTTCATAAGAGTATTTACTTCCCTTTAGTCCAGAAAGCCTGAAACTCGTTCTTGAACACCCCCAGCTAACTCCATTTATGATCACTTTTCAGCCTAACTTCCTGCCTGGCTGTTAGATGGCACTATGCTCTCTAACAAGGTAGTATGCCAATTATTTTAGGGTGCACATGTCAATCAAATGTGGGATTCTGTAAAGAACACTGCAGATTCCATTGCTTGAGCAGGTCATCCATTATCTCTGGTAATATTACCAAAAACTTCTTGAGTGCCAAAATTAAAATTATGAATTGTGGAAGAAAACGCAGCATGGTAGATAGAGGTGCTTGAATCTGCCCAACACACAAATTTAATTCTAGGAGGCCCAGGGAAACTCATTAAGCATACAGGTATCCTACTGGTCAATAGTGTCTTTGGAATTTGAAATGATTTATAAAATGAGCAACAAACTGATTTAGCAAAGAGTAAGAGTAAATTAAGTAAACTGTGTCACCTCTGAATTAGATGTGAACCCGATTATAATAGTTACAGCCAGAAGAGTTATAACCAGAAGATGGATAGATTCTAAAGCCACATATAAAAATCACTTAGGAGTATGCAATACAGGCAATAGATTTTCCAACTTTTAATTGCTAGTGATTACTTGCCCATCCCTTTTCCACACAGATCTGTATGTCTAGATATGCAGTCCTAAGTGTGTGTGTGCCTATGTAATGTATATCTTAGTTTCTAGGTCCTATGTCTAGAATCCTAATAATTGCCACATTAAGAATTTCACTCCCAATAAAGCATTTTATCTACTCTAACATGTGCAATCAAGGAGGCAAAAAAATAAATTCATTCAGACAACTAATTAGGGTTAAAGTAATAATTACATCCTAGTTATCTTTATATCCTATTCTTGGTCTAGTAAACTCTACATTATAGCCATCAATCTTCTCTTCTCAATATTCTCCTCCCACCATGTTACATAAATAACATGCTTATGGTATAGCATATATTTATATTATATACGTACATAATGTGCAAAATATTATTTGTAATATTAATGTGTACTTTATGCCTAACATATTTACTACTTGTTTATGTAGTTTTATCTTCTAAATAACTAAACAGTGAGTTTTCATTTCTCCATTAAAATTGATACCCCTGTTGAAGCTAAATTCACCACCGGCAAAAATAAAGTATTCTAAAGCAGAAAGGGTCAACAAGGGATGAGCTTGTGTCAATGCACACCTGCATTCTTATGATCCATGCATACCTCAATCTTAGCACTTACCATCCTCTACTATTCATGTCTCTTGTAACCACTTTGGAATAGGAATTCTTTCAGGGCAAGGCTAAGCCTCATTCATCATTGTACCCATTGCACCTGCCAAAGAGTTAGCGGTCAATAAATGTTTGCTGAATTAAGGAATGAATAAATGCATGAGCTAATATGTCTCATGGATTGCTAAAATGACCCTTGGCTAAACCTACTGATTGTCTTTTTCATGCCTGGTTTGTTTTTAAAGATTTCTCATAGGATCTAAAACATGTTGAATATGACCTTTCTTTCAATCGTTCATTCGTGACAATAGTGACAATAGCCTTTTTTTTTTTTTTTTTTTTACTCATGGGCATGAACTATTAATGTCTCTCAGTGGAAATTATTTTAATTACAGAACAGCTTAATTGTAAACACAGAATGCAAGCACTTTACAAAAGAAGGTAGATTCTTTTCCCTTCACTTCTTTCCTTTCTCTTTAATAATTCTTTTTCTTTTTCTAAGTGAGAAGCAGGGAGGCAGAAAGATAGACTCCCTCATGGGCCCCTGGCAAGCCCCCTGATGGGGATACTCTGATAATCTGGGGATGGTTCTTTCTAGCTTGGCAACTAAGCTATTTTAGCACCTGAGGTGAGGCCATGGATCCATCCTCAGTGCCCAGGGCCAACTTGCTCCAACGAAGCCATGGCTGTGGGAAGAGAAGAGTGAGATAAAGGAGAGGGGGCATGGTGAAGAAGCAGATGGTCACTTCTGTGTGCCTTGACTGAAAATCAAACCTGGGACATCCACATGTTAGGCAGATGCTCTACCACTGAGCTAACCAGCCAAGGTCTCTATTTAATAATTCTTTTAACACACAGTAAATCTATTCTCAAGATTCTGGCAAATCTTTCTGTTCTATTTAACCATACTTAAGGAAATCTACAGTGTTGGTACTCAAAGACTATGAAGCCACACTGAGATGTCTCCATTAATAATTCACTGAACTCTCTTGTGATCATGAAGTCAAAAAGTCTCTGGATAGATGAGTTCTAAAACAAAAGTAGATATGAAAGAAAAGTTGCTGTAGTAACTGTAGTAAAGTTATAGATATTTATATAGAGATAAATGATATAGATATAGCTATTTTGGTAATCTAAATACAAATGCAGACTCAGTCCTTTTCAACAGATTTCAAGCTACTACATTGTCTAGGTGATAGCTTAGAAAATGCATGGCTTTTCAGCCTATATTCAGTCATTAATCTTTTAGTTGTCATAAATGTCTTTCTGCATGGATGTACCAACAAGCATACAATGGAGCTACAGTTCTGTTAGGTAATCACATGCACTGAGAATTTAATTTAATTTTTCTGGTGGGAGAGGTAGAATTTTAGAAGGACCTAATTATATCCTTTTCTAAAACCATTAAAAATTTAGGACATTATTTACAATAAAGTTTAAGATGTTATACCACATATAGATACTACCCCTCCCTACCATTTCATACATGATAGGATGAAAAGAAAAGAAAAAATATATGACAGCAGTAATAATATTTATTCAATATCTACCATACCCAGATTCTAATACTTCTTGCTTTGAGATATATTAAAGTTGGAAGGCATATTTCTTCGATGGGTACTAAGTTACTATCTTTAGGGTGAGGTGGCTCATTGTACAGGAAATGTGGATACTTCAAAGCAACATATGAAGAACTCCACAGGAATATGTTAAAAGCACAGTTTAGAGAGGTTCTAAAAAGAGACTGAGTCAAAAAACAGATTAAGCTCAAAGGAGTTTCCTGGAGGCACTAGAAGGGTCAAAAAGTTAAGTTTTCATAAGTTTTGAATGAGAAAAGAGATAGTTTGATAATGAGAGACTAGGAGGGCATAGCAGGTAAAGAAAATGACAGAGAAACTCACAAAAATGTTTATGTGAGGCAGAGCTTGAATAAATCTGCTTTAACAAAACTGGACATGAGTGGGAAGTAATGACACAAGGCAGCAAGGTGAGAAAGAGTTTGAAGACTTAAGGCTAAGCTGCTGACTTCAGCCTTGTCAATTTCTTGTAGATGGAAATCTGTCACATCAAGTTTAGATCTACTAGGAAAGAAAAACACTTCAGTAAATACTCTAGATTATTGGTGTAATTGGCAAGCAATATACTGTTGGGGTGTATGAACAGAGTTTAATAAAATGGGATGTGATGAAGATGTTCTCAGGGTTCCTGACAGCACAGAGCCTAAACCTGGGAAAGTTGACTTGAGTGGCCAACAGCCAATACCTGAATTGATTAGAATTTAGATTTTAGCAGAAACAGAGGCAATGAAATGGGAGAAGTATGGATGGAAGCAACACAGAAAGAAAAAGACTTATAACAAGGTTACAAAGTGATTTTGCTGCTTCAAATTGTTAAGCTCAGTTCCTAATAGATTAGTTGGCAGTGTCCCTGAGCACCAAAAAGGAAATTCAACTGTAGACATTGGAATGAAGACAAAATAAAAGTTTGATAGATGAAACTGATCCACAAACTATTTCTCTGTTGGAAATACTCTGACATTTGTAATCTCTCAAATACATTTTTGACTCAACAGTGAAAACTAGAAAGAAAATGACACCAGCTCAAATTATGGGATGCTGACATTAAATTCCCTGCCCCCTGAAATTGAGTCAATGTTGCGCGTAAAAAACCCCCAAAAAACTCCTAACCTAATATTCTGGGCTCTCTTGAGGGAAACAATTTTAAATTTTACAATAAATTAGTTTACATATTTTAAATTAACTTAATAAATATAGTTGTAAAATAAGTGTGAAGTCACTTATTTTGAGCACTATGGTATATAACCCTGGAGGAAAGCTGGGTGTGTCTAGAACATGATGTTTGCCAAAAGCTAGCTGCTTGATCTGATCCTCTACCTCACAAAGGGAAACTCACCCAATAACAAGTCAGAGTTTGCAGAGCAGTGGTGAAATTTATCAATTTCATAATAGGAATTATTGAATAGGAACTTTTCTGACAATAATAGACACTTGGGGAAGATGATGTCAACTTTATCAACCCTGGTGCATCACTTTATCCATCTAGGAGTAATTCATTAAAATTTCCAGTTTCTTTTAAAAAATTAGGTGCTCAAATGCTTTATGAAAAATCTAAAAGAACCAAAGCTTCAGGGCATTTACATGAAAAGTATCTTGTTTATCAAAAATTTGTGGAAATACCTTCAAATCTACCTAAACATAAGTTAGTCATATGGGTTTGAGTCATTTGATTAAGTACTGGGCCATGTTTGTAAGCATTAGGATACATTTTTAAGAGCCAAATATCTCTATAAGCCTCCTTCTATCAAAAGCAAACAAACAACAATTGGGCAGGTAGGTATATTGTCTACTCTGATGCTGATATCCATGGGTACTTGCCAACTCTTGCATTCATTCATCTCATCTACCTCCTCAGGGAGGATTGAAAACATAGATGTAATTTACACATTAAGTATTTAGAGTAGTCTAAACTTATAAAAAGTGATCTTTCTTATTTTTATCATTTTTTTTCTTGAAACATGACCCTACTTATTTTTCACTTTTAGGTATGGAGAATAACTTCTCTATCATGTGAAAAAGAGCCAATGATAATGATAGAAGGTCAGCAATATCAATTTCAGAATCAGGCCAACTCCAGGGATGAACAGATGTGTTTCAAATTGCAGCATGGATGTTTAAGGTAAAAAAAAAAAAAATCTCAGTCTAAAAATTATTTAATCCCAGGTCATTTCTGCCATGCAGAACATACACTCAATTATCCATATTGTCAAAGAAGTTGTAGAAATCCATTATTTTATGTTAATCCTGACAATTTTAGGACATGATTTGAAAATGTAAGAGTTCATGCCAAATAAAACATGTCTGTGGGCCAGTTATAACCAATGTACACTAGTTTGCAATTGGCTTGGATCCAGATTTTTGACCTATTGGGAAGTATTCTCCAAGTGCCAATAAATATTATTCAATCAGCCTCATTCCTACCTCCACTTTATGTCTACACCTTCCCCCCCCCTTGAAAAAATATCTGCTTCTAATTCATATACCTGTCTGCAGTATTTATAAACCAATTAATAAATTTTAACAGTTAAATACATGATAAGGAAGTCATGGGACTCCTATGACAGACAGTCAGGTGCAAAATGTGTTAAGCTAAACATACCCATATACACATAAACTACTTAAGACAGCTGTTCACTGCAATTAATAAGAATGTTCAGGAATTGACTGTTTGTGAAAGATCCCCAGATGTATTAGCAGCAAAAAAATTACCTTAGGTTTAAAAGAAATCTTTAGGAAATTAGAGTGATTTTTAAAAGAAATGCTATGATGTGGGAAAATACTTATAATTTTAAAATGAAAAGTAGAATTCAATATTAACTATCTCATATGATTAGTTGTATAGAATATAAAATATGTTAGAGGTACAAACAGACTTGAATCAAAGTTTTGACATGATATCTCTGGGAAATGGAAATTTAGGGTTATTTTCATCTTTGTACTATTTGGCATTTTCAACTTTCATTTCTTTTTTGGTTGAGCTCGTATTGACTTTATAATCAGAAAGAGATATGTCAAAATGCATAAAATTACTTTTCTGATCACAAAGAAAAATAAATAGCCAGGTGATTTAAGCTAGAGTATCAATTTTTATTCGAACTTTTTTTGGTAATTTAAGGAGAAGAAATGTACAATTGGCTTGAGTGAGTCATAAGATTATCTCATTTTCCCAGTTTCTTTTGTCCCATGAGCACAACACAAATGACAAACTATAAATTGAGATCATGAGGAAGACCTTGCATAGTTGGAAGTTAAAAGTTTTATAATGTACTAAATAACTGGTATATCATACTTTCACTAGAGAAAAGCTTTCACTTTAACACACACACACACACACACACACACACGCGCGCACGCACACACACACACGGGCGCGGGCACACTGCACAAATAAAAATGACTTTCAATCCGGATTGTATTTGCCATCCTAGCCAACAGATCAGGGTACTTTTTCTCCATTCCAAAATACATAGATATCTGTGATATCTTATGGAAATAGTGTCATAAATATTTTATATAGTTATCCTCTGTCTATAAATGCAGCTGGACACCATGAGATTCATCTTTTCAATAAATAACCTGCTTTATTACGAGCAAGTTGAGTTTTTGGCCCAGCAACAAAATCCTAAGAAGAAAGGAATGAGGATCTCTTCAGAGTGCTTGGTTCTCTGCTATTTTTAGAATCACTGTAAAATCTTTTACTTCTTAACAAATGCTACCCATTTGCATTGAAAAACAGTAAAATAAATGTTGCCTCAAATCTAGATGTATTTTTAGTAAAAGAATGTGTTTTTAGAAAGCCCGCAAAAGAGGAAATTTTAAACACCCATTACTTATAAACAAATACATTTCTCCATGGAGCTACCCGTATTTCTACCTACTCTATGAATAATATGCAGAATAATGTCATAATTAATAAATTTATGAAAGCTTTAAAATCCAATAAATGAACTTTTTAATTGCCCAAAATCTTATATGAAATGAATGCATAGAAGTTTGCTTTGGTGGCTTCTTTCATGCTATGAACTGATGAAGAAAAAAATTCCATATAAAATCCCACTATCTGCTGAGTATTAAATATGACAGAGGGACTTTTGACATGCAGCATATTCTATCAGGGGTAAAAATGAATTTTTAAAAATCTGTTTATGCCAACCATTAAGTGTCAACTGATGTTAACTTGAGGTCTCCATTGATTTAGGCGACAGCTTTACCTACATATGAATGTCAAAGTCATCATTATCTTATTACTGACACTTTGAACTGCCCATTTTCATTCTTGGCTATCTGATCAAGACACAAGAAAATATAGAGTTTTGATAGTGTGTGTGATCATTACTATTTTCTAAGCATCTGGGATTGATCCACTGTTTGCCCTGAAGATCACTCATGAAGATGAAGAGGTAAAATGCATACATGCGAAGTGGAATAACCCTTGCTTGTAATCACAAAGATAACAATGGAGAAAATCCGTGGTATGTAATAATACATCCCTTCCATCTTTCTCATAATCAAATATCGGTATGACCTCATACCTCATAAAAAATACCATTATGTCATATTCCCTACATAAGTCCTGCTTCACTATGTCAGCACTATTAATACAATATATCTGTCAAGCTTTATTAAAATTATTTTTGATGTATATCTTGGCTCATAAACCTCTACAGTGCACTGATATTGCCTCAGGGAATGTCCCTCCCTTTAACACTGAATCTCTGAAGATGGGACAATAAAAGAGAAATCCTCCAAACTTGCAAGTTCAGCCTATTATATCACAGAGCCTGCAGAATCTCCTGTCAGCACTCGGAACGTGCTTTTGCATGTGCAAGTAATTACAGCACGACTATTGTTCAAACCTTGTTTCACAAAACCTTCTGGGAGGAAATGCATAAATACATTCAGAGATAAATATCCAAGAACAGAGTCAGTGTTGACACCGGGATAAACTGTGTGGCCCGTTTCCCTTTGTGAAGCCATTTGAGAAACAGAATTCTTTGTTACAGTACTAGAGTTTTATCCTTAGGCTTTTTTTTTATGTGCGTGGTGTCCCTTCAGTGGCTTATTTCCCTTTTAATAACAGTTGTAGCACACATTTGCCATGGCCCCAGAGTAGTCCATATGCTTGTGGGGCACAGGAAAACAGCAGTCAAGCCAATCAAACCATGTTTAGTCAAGAGCCCTTCCTGGTTGTCACCATAGGGTGTATCCAAGAGTGAGGGGGAGGCTAGGGCAGGAAGGCACAACAAAATGGTCAAGGGAAACTGCATACAAAAAAGAGAAAGTCCAGATGCACCAACAGAATCAAGCAAAATATGTTCACCAGTTTTCTTATTCTTAGCATTATTCTAGATAATAGCACATCTCAAACTATCTGTTTGAGGCTCAGATGATCAGGACAGGCTTTTGTTGACCATCTGATTTTTCACATGTCATAACCTGATACCTGATCCTACAGAGCAGGACTTAGGTACAGCTCAACTACAGGAGACCCACTAAATTCGACCACATTCCAGGATGCTGCCTCGGATGTCAGGACAACTTTAAATTGCTCTCAAGATTAAAAAAACAAAACAAAACAAAACACTTTCAATTTCTGTACTTCACTTGTTGCAGAACTGTAATAACTTGCTTATGTTTGGACACTAGTCCATGGACCATGCTTTGTCTAGACTTTCCTAGAATTTAAAAGGAAAACATAATTAAGTTCTCAACCAATTAAAACCACTTCAGGCCCTGGCCGGTTGGCTCAGTGGTAGAGCATCGGCCTGGCGTGCAGAAGTCCCGGGTTCGATACCCGGCCAGGGCACACAGGAGGGCGCCCATCTGCTTCTCCACCCCTCCCCCTCTTCTTCCTCTCTGTCTCTCTCTTCCCCTCCCGCAGCCGAGGCTCCATTGGAGCAAAAAGATGGCCCTGCACTGGGGATGGCTCCTTGGCCTCAGCCCCAGGCGCTGGAGTGGCTCTGGTCGCAACAGAGCGACGCCCCGGAGGGGCAGAGCATCGCCCCCTGGTGGGCAGAGCGTCGCCTCCTGGTGGGCGTGCCGGGTGGATCCTGGTCGGGCACATGCGGGAGTCTGTCTGACTATCTCTCCCCGTTTCCAGCTTCAGAAAAATACAAAAAAAAAAAAAAACAAAAAAAAACCCTACTTCAGTCAAACTGCTTTTGCTATAGTTAGTAACATTCTAATGGGTAAATCCAAAGGTCTATTTTCTCTACCTTCCCACCGGACTATCTGCAACAGTTGATACTGTTGAATACCCTACTTCTTGACATTCTCTCTCTTTCTACTTTCAGGATGATATGCTTTTCTGGTTCTGATCATTTGTTTTCCTTTTCTGTATCCTCTTTAAATATTTATATTCCATGCTGTATCATCTGATCTTGTTCTCTTCTTTCTCTGGCTAAATAGTATCATCTTTTGCCAACAAACATTTAAATGGTGGCGATTCTAAAACCACCAAGTAGGCAGACAACTGGTACTAAATGGGAACAAAACGTGCCAGCAACGGTGCTGGATCCTGGGGCTACAACCTGAGAAGACAGATCATAGGTACACCATACTGGTTTCTTTGTTTCCCTGCAGATGAGCTTTCTATTCTGCTTCGCCTGCTTTGTTCCAGGTCTCATCACTGCTCAGATGCAAATACAATAGTTTCCCATCACTGGCCCTAACATTACTCTCTCCCCATGTAGTTTATAATCCTATAGACCGTCATTATTTATTTATTTTTTAACAGGAGAAAGCATTCACATTTATTTAATATAAATTTTATATGACATGGAAGACTTTATGATGAAATAAACAAAGAGTGAAGCCTCAGTTTTTTGTACTAGGTTTGATGAAGAGGAGAAAAATGTGATAGAAAAGAAGAGTATGAGCTAAGGGTGATAAACGGGGAAACTTAGCACAGACTGCAGTTTAGAGTCTTCTCTGAATCTCTCTGTTTTGGAAAAAGATGCTCCTTGAATTCAGCCCTTTATTATTATATATAAACAATAACTTTAAAGCTAAATAATTTATACTCTTTTATATTTCTTAAAGGCCAGTATAATTTTACCTTTTTGCCATGTCAGTGATGCAGTTCACAACACTTCCCCAAAATATGGTCCCTTGGCATACTGAATACTTTAAACTGAGGGAACTGAGACATGGCAGGTACAGGACAGACTCTCTGACCTTCCCCTCCTCCCCTGAAGCACATTGAGACTCTTCAGTGAGTAGGATCTGCCCTATACCTGGACCATCCTTTTTAAGTAAGAGTCTAATCATCTATTTGTCTTTCGAAAAACCTTGGCAGTTATCCCCTTGCCTAGGCTAAGGTCTTTAAATTTCTTAACTTGAAATATAACACCCACATATTATAATCCAATCTACTTCCAGACCTCATATCCAAAAAACCCATGACCTTTCATGATCTGTACCTTTGCACCAGCTGGACCCCTGGCAAGGAGCCCTACATCTTTTCTCTTCTTTAGTAAGACCTTATTCAATCAGTAATGTAACTAAGTTTGATTACTACTCTGAAGTGCCTTTTCCAATTTCCCATGGTAAAAAAACAACAACATGTATTTCTTTTGATTCACATAGTATTGTGCACACATTTAACTGATTATTTGTACCACATTTGACTGTGATTTCCTCAAGAACAATGCTACTCACTGCTACTATTTCTTGTGTCCTGGGCACATAGTAAATGCACAACCCATGTTTGTCTCTCAAAAGTACTGGAAGACTTTTAATCACATGCTTGTACCTCTCTGCACACATCATTTAGCTTCACTCCTCTGTGCGTCTGCTCAGTCGTTGCCTCTACCTGAGAATTCTTCACCATGCTAGATGCTTTATCCATCTGCCTCATGCTCACCCATCCTCCAAAGCATGATTAGGTTTCTATACCATTGATGTTTTCCTTCAACTGCCAGATTAAGCTGAGAGCCACTCCTTTCTGTTTCCCACATTTTATTGTATAATTCTCTTATTACATATCAATATTATTTGTTTCTACATCCTTCTTTCAAATTAGTATTTAAAACTACTTTAACTTGCTTAGTCTTTGTATCTCAAGAACTTACCAACAGTACTTGACTTATAAAACACAATAAACAAATGTTTATTAGTGATAACTGAGCTAAATCTTCAAAGTGGCTCCACTTTTGCAAGAATGCATGCTTGGATCAGATGAATGCTGAGTTAGTCTAACTATTCCATCTCAGTGTTAGGGGAGAGGAAGATTATACCTGTATAAATATAGTCACAAATGTGGTTCCAAATATTTTCTAGTTATATTACATTTACGCCTTTTAACTTCTTTCAATAGGAATGCAATTTCATAATTGAGTTCAGTGGGGAGAAATGTGTTGATTTTCATGGAATTCCTATAGATATAATAATTTTAAAATAAAATAGCCCATATCAAATATAGATATTAGAAATAGATACAAAGTGCAAAAATAATATGAAGAAAGGATACACAAATACTTTTAACATATTAAAAATAAATGATTTCATTTTCCTTAATTTTACCCTCTTCCTATATAATTCAACCATTTCCCAAATTTATGCTTCTAAACTATACATTAGTAAGAAAACATAAAACTAGTAAGATATATTTTAATTATTTTAATCAAAATAACCAGTTGTTTTAATCAAAATGTAATCTCTCTTAATTATCTAAACTCATCTGTAAAAATCCTGCATGCTATTCTAAAGGGGAAATGTTCTTTTATTTTATGACACCTGAACTTGCTTATATTCTTTTGATTTCTAGGGCTTATCACAGCACCTGGGCCATAAAAAAGGTCACACATTTTCAATGAGTTATATTAATAAGCTATTTTAGTTGTTATGGTGCTTAGAACTAATACCATTTTATTACTATTTTTATTAAGAAATTATTTACTGACTGAAAACTACTTTCTAACTATAATAAAATGTCCAAACAACCTTCCTGAAGCAGCAAGCATATATTATTTATGTTGACTTGCAAACATAAGCATTATTGATCATTTCAAAAGGCTTATCTAGTCTTTCTAATACTGTATTATGAAGTAGCCTACACTGAATAATCACCTATTTCAGAAGAGAATCCACTAACCACAGAGGAACTATAAAAGGGTTTCATTCACCTGGGGGCTTTTTTGTGGCCTTGGATGACTCCACAAAAATTAACTCCAATCAGAAGATCACCACTAAAGGAACAAAACAAATAATTCAGGTGATAGCTACAACATTCTTTCCCAAAAGCAAACAGCTAAATTGAATTCCATTCCTCTTGTAAATTATACCCATGGTAAATTCCTCAGAATGCTTTTCACTGTGATAAGAGAATGCACTAAATGTACTTCATAGCCTTCATTTTCAAATTTGATAGTAAATTTTTTTCAGCCTTATAGTCCATCAAGTACATTTATTGAAAATTGACTCTGTTTATTGCTTTCTAGGCACACATTCCTAAAGCAAGACTGTTTATCCAGGTAGATGAACTAGTTAAGAGGTTTTTCATGCAAAACAATAGTCAGTGTAGCTGCTACACTGTAGCAGATATAGGCATATGTCTATTGGTAAAATATTCTAGTCTTACTAAAAATAAAAAAAAATCAGACTCTTTTCAAAGTTATGACCCACAAAGAAGATTTTGATAGATAGATAGATAGATAGATAGATAGATAGATAGATAGATAAAGATAGATGATAGATAGATAATAGATAAATAGATAGATAGATAGATAGATAGATAGATGATAGATAGATAGATAGATAGATAATAGATGATAGATAGATGTTAGATAGATAGATAGATAGATAGATAGATAGATAGATAGATAGATAGATAGTAATGCATGGCAGTATTTGGAAGTAGTTCAAGTTCTGTAGATCCCAGCTCTCCTACCTATCTTATTTGTCTGGAATGAATCTATGAAATAACTTGAACTACTGATGCACTTGATATTGACACAGTTTACAATTTTTACTCAGAGATGCTATTTTGATTAAAGCAGAGAGATATGAAAGTCATGTCTTCTTCATTTAAATGTCATGAAGATGGACCAGTAAAGACACTAAAATTATTGCCTCATGGCTTCATAAGAATAACTGACTGAAGCTTGTACTAAGCAGACAGCCGGTTAATATCTCTGTATGCAGCCTCTTTTCTGTGTTCTTCAGTGTCTGATGAGCATTTAGTATGGCAGCTGGCACCAATAGGTATGTAATGCAAGGGTGTGAGGGATGTTATTTAACAAAGGAACAATGTTAAAAAATAGTCTGTATCATTTTTCTCAATGCTACTATATTATAAATTTTTTTATGTTCCTTTTAGAGCTTTGCCTTCCATGCTTAACTGATATCACTCAGCACAATTTGGAGCTAGAAAGTGAATGGTCAATAAAACCATAAACAATGGTAAAGTCTGACAAAAAAACTCAGGGCAGCTCAGGGATTTGATCACATCTGTATAGATGAAAAGAATCATGAATGAACATGGTAAAGTCTTACCCCACTTTAATATTGTTCCTTAAAAAAATTTTAAACACATATGCACACAAATAAACACAGTACAGAGCTTAAAAAAGAGTATGCTATCAGTAACTTGGGAATCTCCTGTATACCCCTCCTTTATAATACCTCCAAACCTAATTCCCAGAGGCCACTACCATCTGATGTTTCTGTATAATTTCTTTTTTTTTCCATTTTTAAATTAAATTTAATGCAGTGACATTGATAAATCAGGGTACATATGTTGAGGGAAAACATCTCCAGATTATTTTGACATTTGATTATGCTGTATACCCCGCACCCAAAGTCAAATTGTCTTCTGTCACCTTTTATCTGGTTTTCTTTGTGCCCCTCCCCTCCCCCACCCCCTCTCTCCTTCCTCACCCCATCCCTCCTCCCCCCCACCCCCCACCCCTGTTGCCATCACATTCTTGTTCATATCTCTGAGTCTCATTTTTATGTCCCATCTATGTATGGATTCACATAGTTCTTAGTTTTTTCTGATTTACTGATTTCACTCCGTATAATGTTATCAAGGTTCATCCATGTTATTGTAAATAATTCGATGTATAATTTCTTTTTAAATCACTCAAGAATTTTATCACATCTACTTTTATTCACAAGTAATTCATTGCTTAATTTTTTGCAATCGTTGAACTTCACATAAATGGTATGTATTCTTTGATAATTTGATTTATTTCTCTCAAAATGAGGTTTATGTGATTTATTCACAAGTTGGCTATAGTTCACTTATATTTAAAAATGAATTCTTATTTTAATTTTTAATTAAATTTATTGATGTGACATTAGTTAGTAAGATTATATAGGTTGCAACCTCATACCTCTTAGAATGCCAGTTATCAACATGACATATAGTAAAAAGTTTTGGAGAGGCTGTGGAGAAAAAGGAATCCTCATTCACTGCTGGTGGGAATGTAAACTGCTACAGTCACTGAGGAAAACAATATGGAGGTTCCTCAAAAAATTAAGAATAGTTACCATATGACCCAGCAATCCTTATTCTGGCTATGTACCTTAAAGAATTGAAAACATTTATTTACAAAGACATATGCACCCCTATGTTCATTGTAGCATTATTCACGGTGCCCAAGACATGGAAACAACCAAAGTGTTTTTTGATAGAGAATTGGATAAAGAAGATGTGATATATACAATATATAATGTAATACTATTCAGACATAAAGAAGGATGAAATACAGCCATTTGCAATAACATGGATGGGCCCTGAGAATATTATGCTAAGCAAAATCAGTCAGATAAAGCTAAGAACCATATGATTTCATTCATATGTGGGATATAAAACTGAAATGCATACATACAGACAACAGTATGGTGGTTACCAGAAAGAAAGTGTATGGGGGAAGGTAGCAAAGGATAAAGGGGACTAAATACATGGTGACAGAAGATGATTTGATTTTGGGTGGTGGGCAGACATTGCAACATACAGGTCATGTATCATAGAAATGTAGTTTACTTATTTCCAAGTCTCCACAGGACTCTGTGATTTGAAGAGATAACCAGTAATGTAGATGGGACATTTATGATATTTCTACTTTTTTGCGCTATTATAAATAATGCTGCTTTGAACATTCTCCTAAATATCTATCTATACACATGTGAAACAGTTTCTCCAGGTAAAAAACTGCAGTTTTGAGATGTGCACTTCTTCAACAATACTGGTATTTTCAAATTGTTATTCAAATTGAATACTGTACATAAATTTACATTCCCACTGGTAAAATATAAATATTTCTGATTCTCCATATCTTGTTAATACTTGGCACTCTCAAAAATAGCCATTCACACAGAAAATAAATCCTGGTAACATTACCACAGATATTACTCTGATATCATGTAACACTTCTAACAATCTGAAACCCAATTATAGTTTATTAAAATTAACTTGTTCCATTCAAAGTTTTAAAAAAGACAACATTTGTATATAGAAGATGGCAAGAATAAGTTTGAAAAATAACTATATTTATGCCTACAAATTAGTCCTCCATTTTTCTGGTAAGGAAGTTCCTTGTAATGTTGTGTCAAAATATTTGTGTCAAACTGCTGTGTTTTGCCAAAGAGATAAATTTTCCAGTCAAAACAATTAATTAGAAGCTGTTAATGATGTCTTCAAGATTTAAGAAGCCACTTAAGGGGAAGAAAGAAACCAAAGGTTTTAAAAAAAAATCCCCAAAAACAAGACTCAGGGGATAAACCAGTTTGTTGATCTCAATTTGAGAATTTTGCCTTAAATTTCTTAACTCTAAATCATTTCACCAACTCTAAATCACTCAATGAACACACCACCTGGACAATTCAGATTTATGAAGGGCTTAAACCTCAAACACCAACCTTGCTTCTCCTTTTTATATATTTTGTCCTAGTAATATTTTATTCTTATTGCCTGAAATAGTCTGGGTGCTGAAAGTCACCAGCCCTGAAATAGCCCTTGTAGATCTATCTGGTTTACTCAGGTACAGACCATTTGGTAATCATTATGAGAAAGTTCATTGGTAAAATACTTAAATCCCTGAGTCATAAATTATCTGAGAAAAAGCTGCTCAGTTGTTTTTAAGCCAACTCTATATATTTATTATCTATCTACCTATCTATCTATCTGTCTATGTATCTATCATCATTATCATCTATCATCTATCATCTAATGGTGGTGCCCAGAGGTCAGCATGGGATTTATGATTTAAGTAAATTAGTGCTAATAAACTTAGGTCAGACAAGCCAATATCTGCATTGAACAGTGAGCATTTCACAGTTATATGACCACAAACTATCGCAAACCCACAGCAGCTCCTTTGCAAATGAATGTTGGTTGTGAAAAACTCATGGGAAACAAGACCTTAGTGTTACAGGTACATCCTCAGCACATCTGGAGAAAAATTAAAGGTCAGATTCTATTGGTGGTTGGTCCATGACATCAAACTTCGCCATGAAGAGTAGCATTTACAGTGTGATAGACAAAGACCTCACACAGAGACAGTCAAGGAATGATGGATGAAGGGGAGGTGCCATCTCTGGGAAGTTGTAAACACCATCTTCTGAGAAAAAGGAGTCAGCAGCACCCTAACCTGTGGTTTTTCTAGAAAATATTCTCTTATCTCACTCGAACCCCTCCAGACCAAAACATGTGCATTTAAACATTATTTACACTTAAGCAGAATTAGTATAAACAATCAAGAATATTGAATAAAGCTATCCATGCTTGTAATTTCATACCTCAGTTTCTCACAAGCTGTCCATATGTTTCATTTCTCCACAAAAGTGAAGAATTCAATTTGAAGCCTCTGAGACTGTTTTTTTAAACAAAATCTCTCTGCTTTAGAATATATGAACTATATTTTTATTTTATATATATCTATCTATTTCTTTATAGAACTCCAGTGATCATATTTCTTCCTGCTGTTACACCTGGTCAATTCCTTATTAATCCACATTTGGTGTTCTACACTTTAGTCCAGAATATTAATGGTTTTTAGTAAAAAAAAAACAATTGTTTTTATAATCAGAGATTTTTACCCTTTAAATTATTAAATCCTTTGTCATAATCACCTTTAGAGCTTTCTTGCAAATAATCTTCCCCAATGTGCAAATAAATGTTTTAGGAACTAATCATTTAAAAGTGAACTGCTATGAATTTTTACAAAGAGTTCCTAGAGAAACACTTTTAAGATGTTTATGCCCAGAGGTAAATATTGAGGAAAGCAAAGTGGGGGAAATACACGGCAGAACAGTTCCGATAGTTGTGAACACTGTGGCATTTTGGCATGGCCTTGCAACAGAAAGTTGTATTTGGCAATAATTTTTGTACAAATATGACCTTCTTTGAGTGGCATTATATCAGATTCCTGTTATATATTGCTCTTACTTTCCTTCTTAAAGTAATCATCTTTCAGTTTATTCGTTGGACTGACCTCATAAATGGGCAAGCCTATCTCATAAGAGCAGTTGAATGTCAAGGAAGAATGTAAACAGAGGTAGATATCTTCTGCACAAAACATAGTTATAGAAAATTGTCAATTTTTAAAGACAGCAGTGGAGAAACACCCCTTGCATTAAAGGTAGAGTCATCCTCAAGGAAGGGCAAATAACTGTACTTGTGGTTTATCTTCCTCATAAACTCAACACAATATGTGGCATTGAATTACAAAGCTAATGGGTAACAAAAGGAATTCTGTGCCAGAATCTATACATTGTATTTGTTAGTCCTCCCTAACCCAGTTCTATAGGTGTCAGCAAAAGGTTCTTCCTTCATGATTAAGGAATTTGGCCACTTTGACAGGGTGATAAAGAAGAAGGAATGCTAGGTGTTGGAATTGTGAACAACATCTTGTCTCCGTTTGCAGGTCTCAAGAATATTGTCCCTTGTGACTCAGTAGTGGATTATACCTATGGATGGACTGTTTCATGAGTTTTATGGCACTTAGAACTCTGATCAGAAATGCCAAGTGGTTGTGATTAGAAGACATCTGCATTTGCACCATTCCTGATAAAAGCGTCTCTGGTGGACTGCCGATAAATATTGACATTACTTTCCAAAAGTACATGAAGCAACTTGAAAACTTGTCTTCTTTCGCATTAAGCAAGGAGAAAAAAATCAGAATTAAGCTATCATATTTAGCTTATTTTTCTAAGAGCAAGGACCACAGTAAGTGAGAATTTTCACCTTGAAGTTCTTTTAAGCATTTATTTTATAAACAGAGTAAAAGTAGAAGATTAATTAGAAAGATAGCAAATTTTCAATTACCTTGGAAACTCGATTTGCAACTTCTCTGCCCACAGTCAGCCCCTGGACAAATGTCCGAGCAGCGATGAAGGCGCGGGTGACCTGAATTTTCAATTTCCGGGGTACATCTCCAAACGGCTTCAGCTGGTCTGTGTATTTGCTCACACATTCCAGGTAGTCCTCACTAAAGTGATACTGTGGGTTTATCAGCTGAAACATCCTTTCCAGGAGCCGAGCCCAGAAGTCATTGAGCATCTCCTCCAGGTTCACATTGCCCCCAGTATAGTATCTTTTCAGCTCTGTGAAGAGGTCCTGGAACACCTCTGAATTCTGCATGTACAGCATCCCATAAGTCCGTACAAACATATCATTTAATGACTTTTCTGCATTTTCTAGGAGCTCTCGGAAAAATTCTGCAAATAAATCAAGACAGTAGTCACACATTAGTAAGCTGTATAAAGCCCAGGTTATCTACATTTCTTAAAAATTGCTTCTAATGGCCATTTTCATTAAAAAATGTATCCTTCAATCAGAGGCAGATTAAAGTTGGTTGAGGCCCCCGGCACAGAAAATATTGGGCCCCTTAAAAAAAGAGAAAGACAGGAGAAATATAAATACATGTTAACCATAGTTTTAAATAAATAAAAAATATTATGTACTATTAATGTTAAAATTGCACATATGAAACCAAACTTGGTGTCATTAGGAAAAAGTGTAAACTTTGGGTTTTGCAGGGCCCTTCAGAAGTCGGGGCCCAGGGTGCATGCTAGGTGCGTCCACCATTAAATCCACCTCTGCCTTCAGTTACAGTATCAATAAACTGATAATAACAATATTTTAAATGAGATGTGTCCTATATCTATAATCTCCAAATCAAATAAAACAGAGGAACACATGATTTTTATTTAAAAGAACATTCATCATTAATAGGAGTTTACCATTTCCTGTCCCTCCATAGTTGCTTAATTCTTTTTTCATTTATTGTTAAATTTTAGAAAATCCTATCATTTGACATAAAGTCAAAACACCATATGTTGCAAAGTATCATCATTAACATAATAGCAAATGCATACTAATAAAAATATTTGCTTTATCCTATTTACAAATCTGTTGTAAAATTAAATTGCTTTTATTTGGAATGGTTCATGAGTAGGATATTCAAATTACTGTACTATTTTGGACTTTTTGTAGTTGCTATATATAGCAATCAATTATCAGTGTCCAGAGATTTATAATGCAATTAGATTCACCTAATACCAAAGATATAATGTACAAAATTTAGTTAGCCAAAATGAATAGGAAAGTTATCAAATACCTTGCATGATCATTATAAATAAAAACGATCATTTTAAAGAATTTGATTGAGAAATAGGCAATCTGGCTTCCTAGTTAAGAGAGAAAAAGGACTATAGCAAGAAATAAACTCTTCTACCCTGCAACATCACTTGATTGTTATTGAAAAAACTTGAAAGGATGCAAAAAATAAGAATTAACATCACTAAATTCTGTTAGCTTCATTGGCCCTCATATTAGGCTCCCTCAGGAGTGAGTGCATGCATGTAGGACACTTATTAATGTGCACAACTGAGCCTGGGTAGAGTAAACTCAAGTTTTATTCCATAGGGAGAATGTGATTTGGGTTGACTAAGAAAAGATAATGCTTCTGAGTTTTGTTTTGTTTTGTTTTGTTTTTTACAGTGACAGAGAATCAGAGAGAGGAATAGATAGGGACAGACAGACAGGAATGGAGAGAGATGAGAAGCATCAATCATCAGTTTTTCATTGCGACATCTTAGTTGTTCATTGATTGCTTTCTCATATGTGCCTTGACCACGGGCCTTCAGCAGACCGAGTAACCCCTTGCTGGAGCCAATGACCTTGGGTCCAAGCTGGTGAGCTTTTTGCTCAAGCCAGATGAGCCCGCGCTCAAGCTGATGACCTTGGGGTCTCGAACCTGGGTCCTTTTGCATCTCAGTCCGAAGCTCCATCCACTGCGCCACCGCCTGGTCAGGCTGTGCTTCTGAGTTTGTAAATGCAGGTTCCCAATAAGTGAGTGATTCTGCTTTGCCTCTAGTGGTTCCCTGCTATTCCCTGAAGCTATGTCCCCTCTCAGCAAAGACAGGGACAAATCAAGTCCTGGACAGCTCAAGAAATCTAAGGAGAAGTAATGATGATAATAAAAGTCTAAAACCAAACAAAATAACTCTTCTTTCTGAAACCCTCAGGTGATTTTTTTCTGAGACACACAATGGAAAAAGCTATAAATCTCTCCATGAAGCCTATGGAAGCTGTACCTCATTTCTGCTTCATCAGAGGTTTCTTAAAGAAGAACTTGATTTAGCACTTCAATTCTGAATAATATACATAGTATTGAGCCATTGTCTTGATATGGCATCTATAATACCTGTTATAGATGATTATTTATATTGATTATCAAATAAAACCAAAACACCAAAGCTATAAAAAGGACTCTGTTCACATTTACTTTCTTAGTACAAAGAATAAACTTTCCTCACCAAAAAATTCTCTTGGTAACAGTGGCTACTAATACTGAGGGATTATCAAAAAGTCATGGCTTATTAACCCCATGTGATCTTGTTAAAGACACCAGATATTTCTTCTTTTAATTTTTCCCAAATGTAAAATCAGGCAAAATATTATTAAACATCTGTAAGGTTTAAGGATTAAATAAAGAAAATCACTGTTGAAGCAAATAGGGCCATTTTCCCAAATTTTCAAAAGAAGTAAATATTAATAGATGCTACATGCTATTGTTATTTATGTCTTAATGATATCAGGAAGTTATCAGATCTGTTTTTTTTTTTTCATAAATATTAGTTACCTAGAATTCCTAAAATAGAAACTATATTAAATTATTAATATAATATTAATGCCAAAGTAAAAACAGATCATATTAAAGCTTTTCAATTTTGAAAACAAGAATATAAATAGCTTGACCTCCCTGATACAGGAGTAGGGTGAAAGGTGTTATAGATTGTGAAAAGAAACTAGAAAAGAATGGGGAGAAAAATCACTGAATTGAAAAATATGAATATAATGAGACTAGAAAGTGGATTCTGATCGTGAGCTCAGGACAACATACACATTTATCTTCTTTTTGAGGTCAATTATTTTGTTAGATTCAGGAATTAAAGCTTAATTTACTAAATACCGAGCGCTGCCTTTAGCACTGAGTGATTAGTAATCAATAGTATGATTTGTATTAGAAAAAAAGCTAAGGAAAAAGAAAAGGGCCCTGGCCCAATAGCTCAGTTGGTTACAGCATTGTCCCAAAGTGCAGAGGTTGCTGGTTCGATCTCCGGTCAGGGCACATACAGGAACGGATGTTCCTGTCTCTTTCCTGCACTCTCCCTTTCTTATTTTACAAAAGAAAAAGAAAAAGGAAAAGAAAAAGAAAAAAATCCTCTGCTTCTCATTGCTTTTCAAAGACTTAAGATCTAAATGATTCTGTGTAGGAATAAAAATGTTATTTTATTTTTCTTTTATTGAAGGTAACATTCCTTAGGCTTTTCCCCTCTTGACATAGGAAACATGAACTATAGGGATTATGCCCACTTTGAAGTTGAGTGGTTAAAACCAGACCGCTCACTCAGTGTGTCTTTTGTGGTTTGTTTCCTTATGCCTAAATTAGTTTTCATTGTTAAATATAGAAACCAAGTTATCATATTTTAATAAATATGGCCAAAGAAGCATTTCATTAGATTCCAAGTTTAAATTTCTGTCTAAAGCTGTGATGGCGAACCTATGACACGCGTGTCAGCACTGACACATGTAGCCATTTTTGTTGATACGCAGCTGCATACCAGAGAAGTATGGGGTCGCATGTTGAGAAGGACATTTCATCCTCGGCTCCTGCATGGCCAGGTGCAGTAGCCGAGGATAAAACATTTGCTGTACTGTAGACACTCTGTGCCAGAGGTCTGTAGGCCAAAACAACAGAACTCCGGTACAGAGCGTCTAGTTCTTGGACTTCCAGTTAGAACATTAGGGGATCTTTGACCTCACTTCCGGCCAGCGGAGCAGGGAGCAGTGGAATGGGGGGCATGCATCTCTGGGGGCCCAGTGATTGCCATTACCAGCAACCACATAACCACAGCAACCATCATCCAATCTACTCTTCTGGGGTGTGGTGGATTTTTAATTGACCATCATTACTGAGATAAGTGAGGGGGAGGCTGGGAGAGGTGAGGGCCTGTGCTATGGGTGCCGTTTCCCATCATTAGAAATAGCAGCAGACATCTTAATTTACATATGATGCAACTTGCAGAATTTCTAGACAGCATCTGGGCTCAGGTGTTTATCTACTTGAGGTCAGAGCTTGAGAATCTGGAAAGGTGCCGCTTGGAGTATCAAGAGGAGTGCCACTACAAACAGGAAATTTGGAGTGCCTGGAACCGATTACCAGACACTTTAAGCACCCTGAAAATATAGCAATGGTTTTACTCACAATTTTCCCCTCTACGTACTTTTGTGAGACCTTATTCTCAGCGTTAAATAATATCAAAACCAACAAAAGAAACAGATTGATAGATGAAGATAGTAGCGCTTGCTTGGGCTTGAAGTGTATAAAATACCAACCTTCAATTGAGGATTTAGCCAATGATATTCAGCAACAAAAAAGTCACTAATAGGCAGGTTAGTTAAAGAATTCCCCCTCCTCCTCACTTATCTTAGTTCACGGCACCCCACACAAGTTAAATAATATCAAGACCAACAAAAGAAACCAACTGACAGATGAACAAAGAAGTCACTAAGCAGGTAAGTTAAATAAGTAGTTTTTGGTTTATTAAATACAGTTATATATTACAATTACATATTTTTGTTATTTAAACTATAAATATCGCAAAATTATGGTTGTTTTCTCAAAGTGACACACCACCTGAATTACGCCCGGTTTTTTGGCGAATTTTGACATACCAAGCTCAAAAGATTGCTCATCACTGGTCTAACATTATGTCATTATCTTAAAAGTTTGCTATTGGCTGCATTAGTCCTCACAAGTCACGTTATTGTTCCTTGTTCAAAGTTATTATATGGCTTAGTGATCTCATAGTCAATGTTAATATTGGTATTGGAAAACACTAACATACCAGAGAATTATGACAAATGTTGCTACCTAAAAGGATGCTGATTTTAGATCTTTTGAAAGATGGGGAGGTCCAAGGTACTGAGGCAAAACTAATGACCTCCAAAAATAAGTATGCTTACATCAGTTTTAGTATGTCTATAGAGTCAGACTTCAACCTCTGAAGGTTGACTCTTTTAACAAAGTACTTCATGCTTGGATGAAAATTGTTTCCCAGCAAACCAAGCAAGATAGATCTTTGGAAGTCAGTTATCAGACCCATTTTGCTGATAAAGTATTATGTCCATACAGCACAGAGAACAAAATTGAAGAGTAATATAAAGAAAAACAATCTCAATCTAACCCTTCATTTAATTAGAGAAGGTAAAGCTCACATTGGATAAAGCTTCAGTCAACAAAAAATTCTCATCTGCAAAACACAGTTTGGCAGAAAAAAAAAGTTTTTGCTTTTTTTTTTCTTTTCCTTATCACAAAATATACATCAAAAGTGATTGCTTAAGGCTCAGTTATGTTTCACGGATGCACAAAGGAACTTTTCCCAGTCAGTATTAGCCTCTGGGAGGATTTTATTCATCTAGAGGGGAGATCTGGATGCAGACATCTGTTGGCTGCAGGGCAGACTGACTCACAAGGGAGAACAATCTTGTAGATAAAAACCACCACTGTTCCAGAAGCAAAAAGGAAGTCTGTGCATGCTGCCTGATCACTGGGAGAGGGCTCTTGAGGGGCAAATATCAACTCCTAGGAGCCACGAGATGCCCCAGGGTATCAGAGAGAGGCTTCAAAGGAAGCCTGAATGAATGCATCAGAATGTAAGATGCACTGAGGGGGGCCACAGTTGGGTGAGAGCAAGGGGAGAAGTGTAGACTAAAGAAATCTGTCATCCAAGAAACAGTAAAAGCTTTACCCAATCATGCTGGATATGTCTTTTAATACTATTGTACTATAAATAAACATATTCTGCCGTGGCTCGGGTATAACAACTGCTTAATATTTACCCAGAAATTGTAGTATTTTCCTATTCTATTTCATTCTCTCTGAAATACTTCTACTGAAATCTCATATAATCTAATGTTTCAGGATGATGGTGTAAATCCAAGTAATCACAGAATCCAATGAGTAAAAAGCTTTGGTCATATCTATACATGATTACAGATAGAACCTGTCCTACCAGGGTGAAACAGGAGTACTAAATCTACTTCCATAAACCCATGTATTTGTGGTGAGTATTATTTTTCTCTTAATCTCTTTCAGTCTACCCTTCCCCCACAAAAGCATGATAAATCAGTGCAGTCTACTCAGAACTCAAGCTTTGCTTAAAAAAAAAAAAGGCCCTGGCCGGTTGGCTCAGTGGTAGAGCATCAGCCTGGCGTGCAGGAGTCTTGGGTTCGATTCCCAGCCAGGGCACACAGGAGAGGCGCCCATCTGCTTCTCCACCCCTCCCCCTCTCCTTCCTCTCTGTCTCTCTCTTCCCCTCCCGCAGCCGAGGCTCCATTGGAGCAAAGATGGCCCGGGTGCTGGGGATGGCTCTGTGGCCTCTGCCTCAGGAGCTAGAATGGCTCTGGTTGCAACAGAGCAATGCCCCAGATGGGCAGAGCATCGCCTCCTAGTGGGCGTGCCAGGTGGATCCCGGTCGGTCGCATGCGGGAGTCTGTCTGACTGCCTTCCCGTTTCCAACCTTCAGAAAAATACAAAAAATAAATAAATAAAAAGAAAAAGAAAAGAAAAAAAAATCACCTGGAGGAAATGGTATGTAGCATAGAATGGTTCAAAATCTGATATCCCATAAGGGATATGATGCATAGACACAATGAAGCTACCACCCTGTTCCCACCATGTCTTCCTTAAGGTTATATGAGTAGGAACATCCTTCTTCCTTCTGCATATGTCTACCAGCTTTCAGGAATTTTTTTTTTTTTTGTATTTTTCAGAAGTGAGAAATGGGGAGGCAGAGAGACAAACTCGTGCGTATGACTGGGATCCACCGGGCAAGCTCACTAGGAGGTGATGCTCTGCCCAACTGGGGTGTTGCTTTGTTGCAACTGGAGCCATTCTAGTGCCTGAGGCAGAGGCCATGCAGCCATCTTCAGCACCCAGGCCAACTCTGCTCCAATGGAGCCTTGGCTGCAGGAGGGGAAGAGAGAGAGAAAAAAAAAGAGAGTGGAAGGGTGGAGAAACAGATGAGTGCTTCTCCTGTATGCCCTGGTTGAAAACTGAACCCAGGACTTCCACATGCCAGACCTGCACTGAAGCACTGAGCCAAGTGGCCAGGCCCTTTCAGGTACATCCTTTGAGATGATTTCTCCTGTCAACATTCTTCTTGTTTACATAATAACCTGATATGACTACAAGAAAATACTCAGATACTGTGGAGTATTGATGGAGGAACAAGTACAGTGCCACTTACTCTCTTTTATGTTAGACATTGAGAGTGACAAAACACAGTCTCTATATAGCCTATGTCTCCCCATGCCCAGGAGGTGAGACCTTATGAGAAGAGGTGAAGGCTGGTCATGCTTAGGGAGTCCTTGTCACATAAAGCAGCCCCCTTGGTGAGTCATAGCATCTGATGTATTTTACATTGAATGCCAATCCACGACATCAGGGCCCCAGCCTCAGTAATGTTGACATTTTGATATGAAAACCTCTGTTGTGAAGGGCTATCCTGTACATTGTATAATACTAAGCAGCATCCCTCACCTCCACATTTTAGATGCCAATAGCACATCCTTCCTCTAGTAGTGATGACCAAAAATGTCTCTAGATATTATCAAATGTCCCTTGTGGGGGGAAATGATTCTCATTCCACCTGCTGAGAGGCACCATTCTACTGATAAAGTCCCTAGTCCTAAAACTAGGCCCTCGGAACACTCTGAGGTAATGTCAGTGCATTTCTAGACATCATCCACTTCAAATTTTTTTTTTTACAAAATAAATTTGAGGAACTATACTTTATAAAAAGCAGCTGAAATACAATTTATATTCCCAGGTAAGATTCTTAGTAGAATACTATTATTGACATGTATGGTGATCATCATATGATCACCTTAAAAATGGTGAATACTGTGTGAATATATGAACATGTGGACATGAACATCAAATGAAATACATCTACTTGGTATGGGCTCCTCTTAGTGATAATTTTGTGGGCAGATCTCAGAGGGAGAGAGATACTACAAACCACACCTTTGAATAGGATACAACTGATCTGCCCTTCTGTCATCCTACAAACTCTTCAATATTTACACATATATAAACATTCATATCCTTCCATGCTCCAAATACATGTTCATCTATACATACAATGCCTCGTGGCCTCAGTTCTAAAACATATTGGTTTATAAAGACAGCTCTACCAGAACATCACTTCCTCTGCAAACAGTTCTGCCAGTTATGAGCTGTGCTTTGCCTGGCTTCATTATTGCCTCTCTGCATCTGTCCCTGCTGGGCCTTGCCTCATAGCTCATGATCTAACCACACTGACTGTATTCATGTTCATACTTTAAGCATAATTTAAGCATGCCCAGAATGCTATATTTGAATTAACTCCCAAACCACCTTTGAGTCTCACACATTGCAGTAATGTCTTCTATTCAACAGATAATCTGCTGTATTGAAAAAAATTATTGAAACTTTGTCTTGATTTTCTTGTTTTTTCAAGAAACAAGACTATGTTGTCTTTTATTTCTTCATAAAAGAGGTTAAAATATGATATAAGTAAAGAGAAAATAACTTATTTGAATAGATATTCTACTATATTGTTTTAGTAGTTTTCCATAAAAATCCGTTGTATTTTTGTGTCTAAAACAGAACTTCAGTATGCATTTTTTAAAATTATAGGGTTGAAATTATATAAAATCCTTTTCAAAAAGGGAGAAAAAATCTATAATTATTGCTAGACAATGTTGCTATAAACAAAAAGTTATTTGTTATTTGCCACTTCTTTACTTTTCAATTTATATTGTTCTTGCTCTGTGTTTATATGTGTATGTTTTTGTAGATTGTTTATTATATTATGATAAGCAGTATGATTTACTTAGTCAGTTCATCCCAGGAGATAATAAAAACCTATATAATTCAATACAATTTAGTAGTAGTAATCTCTATCTTTCCTGTATGATAGGCTATTATATCCAAATTTCTGTCATATAAGAAAGTGCCCCCCTCCCAAACACAAACTTATTTAAATTGTAATCAATATGTCAACAGAATATCTTCATTATTACTTGTCTTCATTACATTTTAAAAGGAAAGTAAAGATAACAGATATAAAATCAATTTAAGAGAAATAAAGTTGCTTGTTGTGTAATGGGCATCATAACAGTGCCAGACATAATATTATAAGATTGACATACATTTTAAGTAAATCAGATATTGACATATATAGTTAGCAAATGAGGAAACTGACATTCAAAAATGTAAAGCGAGTTGCCCTAGACCTGAACTTGCATATAACCTAGAGATACAAACCATTACAGACAAGAATGAGTTCTAGGAAAGAATAGGGGAGTGGGTGTCAGCAGTTTAACCTCAGCTAAATTTTTACACTGTGATTTGCATAATTAATGGAAAGTATAATAAATTCTTAGGACAGTGGGTAAAACCACGCTTAAGTATACATTGCAAAATGGTATTCAAAAGTCAAACATTAATTATTTATAAAAATAATTTTCCTGTGTGATTACTTTTTCCTCTAATACAAATTAGTTGATGTAACTAAGACTGAGGAGCATAGTCAAATCTCTAAAACTGGTATATCTTTCTCTGAGGGGTAACTTCCACTAGAAGAAAACCAGTCACAGAACATGGGATTATAGCTAAATGGTATAATGTATGGCACAAAAAAGGATGTTAAAATTTGACTAATAACATGACTTATTTTGTGAGATATACATAATATATATATCATATTGTGCATATCATTTTATGATAGTATGTGTGTACTATAAACAAATATACACATAACATTCACCTACACATTGCAATGTTTGAATAAAATCAACAATCAATAAGTCAACAATGACAAAGAAGAGTCTGCCACAAAGACCTTATGTGGTAAAAATGCCCAAAGTATTTAATAGAACTCTACAGAAAAATTTTGCCACCCTGGCATAAAGGGTTAAAATCCTAAGTGAAGATTAAATTAATAAAATATATTACATCTTTAAATTCTTGTAGGCAGCAAGGCATTTAATTATTACTCTGTTATCTCTAAGTAGTAGAATAAAAGTCCCTTTCCTCCATTATTTTATCTTATAGGTTAAAATTAGCTCTGCAGCTCATTCATTTCTTTATATTCCCTGGTGAAGTAACTAAAAGCAAAAGTAAATCTTTAAATCACTTAAATAATTTATAGATTTAAGTGACTAGTGATGCTAAGGTAGACACCCTTAAATTTTCTAAGGTAGTGGTCTAATGAGTCTCTGGAGACTTTCATAAGGAGAAAATCCCACAGTAAATCGGTATATAAAATACACAGTATAGAAATTAAAAAAAAATACTACTACTTTAATTTGATAGAGGTTAAGGTAAAAAAAATTATTATAATTGCTTTTTTAACTATATCTTCATGATAATAAAAATAGAAATTTAAACTAGCTTTTAACTTCTTACAAACTCTACAACAAAATGCAATTTTCACTATAATTCTAGAATTATTTTCAGAAAGTAATAAATACATTTCCTGTTAAAAATACTATAATACATAACTCAAAATTGCTCACTTTAGTCCAAAGGTTATTTTTATTATATTATTCATATTGTGTGTTGGGAACTCTTATAAATTAGATCTAAATAAGTGGAAATATGAGTTCTGGGGAAATATATTTAACCAATAAATAAAAATAAACACAAGGATATAGTAATGCATTAATCAACTGGACATTACCATATTATATTTTTCCAATGTATTTAATCTAATTGACTAGACTGTTCCATGAAGAACTTTTAAATGAAAAGTCATAGTTTACAGTAATGAGTGTATATTCAAATAATACCTCACACAAAAATCCATCAATATAATATCATTAAAGTGATGTCAGCTGAAGTGCCTAGATTCTGTAAGAATCTTCAGAACCAGGCATGTCACTTAGCTGTGGAAAGCACAGTTACCTGGAAAGCGGCACTATGTAATTGGTTGCTATAAGGAGATTTGAAGCAATAAAGCAGTTTATAAAAATTGTTGACTTGAATTCACATTTCTCAAGGTTAAACATTTTCTGTACGTAGTGATCCTTTACACATTAGATTGACAAATGTGTTAGTTCTCGGTAGGTTATTTCTTCTGAAGATATCTTTTAAAGGAAGAAAGACTGATTAGGCCATTTATGTTCACAAGGTGGTATAGATAAACTATTAATTCTGGGAACCATAAATTAAGTTTGAAATCTGCTGACGGTTGCAGCCAAAAGAAAACAACTGTTCTGAGCCTGCAGACTGCATTTCTACTTCATCCTAAACAACGTATACAGAACAAAAGCTGAGATGCTTTCAGAGTTCACGCTAGTCATTGAACAGCTCCTTGGCTTTGGCCTACCGACAATGCCCTGTAGGCCTAGCCTACAACCCTGCTTCCATTTTTCTTTCAGAGAGGAGACATTATCCACAATATTGGATGCCTGTATAACCCATTAATGAAGCCCTTAAACCAGGGGTCCCAAACTACAGCCCGTGGGCTGCAGGCGGCCCCCTGAGGCCATTTATCTGGCGCCCGCCGCACTTCCAGAAGAGGCACCTCTTTCATTGGTGGTCAGTGAGAGGAGCATAGTTCCCATTGAAATACTGGTCAGTTTGTTGATTTAAATTTACTTGTTCTTTATTTTAAATATTGTATTTGTTCCCTTTTTTTTTTTTTTTACTTTAAAATAAGATATGTGCAGTGTGCATAGGAATTTGTTCATAGTTTTTTTTATAGTCCGGCCCTCCAACGGTCTGAGGGACACTGAACTGGACCCCTGTGTAAAAAGTTTGGGGACCCTGCCTTAAACCATAGACCATAAAAATACTTTTAACTTTTTGCTGTCCTTGACTAATAAAAGCTATTAGGTTTCCAAACAGGGATAGTGTATTATTCTGCTCACAAATCCAGCTCCTTGTCCAGCTCCCCTTCCTTCTTTACCCAACTATTTGCTGGCCCAAGGGGTTGAAAAACCCCTCCAGCATCAAGCCACCACAGGTAAACTCTGTATGTGGGGGCCAGAGTTAGATTGTAGGTGAAAAGTCAGTGACAAGGTCCTGGGGCTATTGGAAGAAGAAATTATGTATGCTGCTAAGAAGAATAAGGAGGAGCAGCCAAATGACATTTTCTTCTTTCTTTACAGAAGTCAGTGGTTCTCATTCTCAGCTGCTCATTAACCCTTTGAGTATCTGAGTGCTCATGTACATCCTCGTGCCTCCTGACCATCCAGAGTACGATCAAACATGTATAAGGCAACATTAAAAAAAAAAGAAGGTAAACGTATCTTCTTCTTGTTTCCATAAATTGGTTACCAAATAAACATGATTTTAAGTTATTAAACCTGTAACTGAAACTAATTTCATTGTTTGAAAAAAAACTCACTCCTAGGGGTCAGCGATCATGAAGAAAACTCACTACTCAAATGGTTAAAATAGTTTTTAAAAATCATGTTGCCCAGGCTGCACAACAGAGTAATTAAAACATGATCTCTGGGAGTGGGATCCAGGTATCAGCATCTTCAAGCTACTTATATGATCCCAGCCAAGACTGAGAATCATTACAGCTTTTCTCTTTTCTCCAATGGTTTAATGTTCATCAGTGCATGGTAGTGGTCATATAGGCAGGGAAAGAGTAATAATGTTAAAGGAGGGAGCCAACTATACATCATGAAATCCTTGAGTCTATTTTTTCTTTCACTTCCTTTCCCTTCTCTCTCTTTTCAAGATAGACAGCTAGTTCTGGTCTGGTAAGAGAGCCTTGTGCTGATTAAAGATGAGTGGAGAGTATGTGAGGAGCACTAGCAGTGGTCCAAGAGGGATGAGAGTGTCCTATTCTCTTTTCCTTTTTCCTCCATCTCTTTTTCCTTTACCAAGACTTAACACTCTCTTCCCAGTCATCCTCTGCCTTTATTGATTACAGGCAATGGGCTCTTCCTGGGAAAGGAAGAGTTCAGCATGAAAAGAAGAAATAGACTTTGATTATGCTCTAACTCATTAATGCCCAAGGAAAAGGAAATGTCTACCATAGTGTAACTAAGGCATCCTGTAAGCACTTAGAACAGATAACATAAGGAATAAGTTAAATGTATTGAGAAAGTACATATATAATATATAATATACACACACACACACACACACAGGTTTAAAATGGGTGTAAATTTATGGTTTATTTGCATTTTCTTTTCTGTCCATTTTCCAAAGTTTTTACAATGGGTATGCTACTTTCATAGCTGGAAAAAACATAAAAAAATATTAATTTAGAAAGACGTTAAAAACACTAAAATGCTGCCCAACCAGGTGGTAGTGCAGTGGATGGAGGCATTGATCTGGGAAACAGGGTACCTAGGTTCGAAACCCCAACTTGAGAGCAGGCTCATCTGGTTTAAGCAAGGCTCACCAGCTTGAACCCAAGGTCGCTGGCTTGAGCAAGGAATCACTCGGTTTGCTGTAGCCCCAGGACAAAGCACATATGAGAAAGCAATCAATGAACAATTCAGGTGCCACAATGAAGAACTGATGCTTCTAATCACTCTCCCTTCCTATCTGGCTATCCCTCTCTGTCCCTCTTTCTGTCACACAAAAAAAAAAAGAAAAGAAAAGAAAAAAAAAAAAAGAAACACTAAAATCCTGCTTAGTTATACAAGAAAATAGCTATTTAGAAATGTAGAATGAAGCCAATAAACCTACAAAGGGAAGTCTAAGAATTAAGACCAAAAAATGCATAAATAGGCCCTAGCCAGTGGCTCAGTGGTAGAGCATCAGCCTGGCATGTGGATGTTCTGGGTTCGATTCCCAGTCAAGCACATAGGAGAAGTGACCATCTGCTTCTCCACCCCTTCTTCTTCTCTTTTTCTTTCTCTCTTCCCCTTCCACAGCCATGGCTCTATTGGTTTGAGTTCCTCAGTTTGGGCACTGAGGATGGCTCCTGGAGTCTCAGACTAAGGCACTAAAAATAGCTTAGTTGCAAGCATGTCCCAAAATGGGCAGAGCATCAGGACCCAGACAGTGCTGCCAGGTAAATCCCAGTCAGGGTGCATGCAGGAGTCTATCTCCCCTCCACTCACTTGGAAAAAGAAGAAAAAAATTTTTACAAAACTTTTATAAAGAGAGAAAGTTAAATTTGTATATATAATATGTATTTAAATTGTAAAAAGTTCTTAAAATATAAATATTAATTTATTAAAAAACTTTGTAATTACTAATTTTTATTTTTAATATCTTAGCAAAACTATTTTCCTAAAGATATTTTGAAATCAATCATAACTGATAACCTTAATGTGTTTTACAAATTAAATAAGGCTTTTGAAATAAAATAATTATAATCAATTACACATTTAAAGTAAACAAGGCTGGTTTGCTCTTTCATTTCAATAGTTCAGTTGAAAAAGATTTCAAACAAAGTCATATTAAAAATAAATTTGAGACTATGTTCTCCACAGGTGCTATGCAAAATTAGAGAACATTAATTAGATTATTTTTATTAGATTATTTTAAAGATGTTATTTATTTTTAAAAACTCTAAAAAATTATATATTTTTTCATGTTGGTGGTAATATTAAATTAATGAGATTAAAATTATCTTTAACGGAGGTACAGTAACTACCAAGCCATACTCTACTTTCCCTATGTAGAGGAACTGTAATCTAACAGTAGTCTTGGATACTATAGCAATTTTACAGAATAGGGAATATGAGCGATCAAAGTATAGCCTTTGAATTAGACTGGACATACACCTTGATGTAATTGGAAAGACACATTATTGACAATTACTGGTAAACAAAATTCTCTTGGTTTTACAGGAAGTTGAGATGTAGGCATATGCCAGTTATTCTTAGTGTCTCATCTGTGAAATGGATATAATAGAACCTTTGTCGTAAGATGTTGTAAAGATTACATGATATATGCAAAATAATTATAAGAGTGTCTGGCATATAATAAATACTATGTAATTCTAGCTACTATTGGTTCTTTCTCAAGAATATAAACACTGGCTAATAATAACCATGGTCATTATTATGCATGTAAAATCTATCTTGGCATATCAGATATGAACATTTTTCTCATCATATTGGCCCAATGATGTCTTATGAAGTATATATTTTTATTGAGAAGGGAGAATATATATATATTGGGTGACCAAAATAGATGAAATATATTAGCTATTGTTCGATATTCTGAGTCTAAAAGATAGTTTAATGGAAAATTAAACAAAGTCCTGACAAAACTGCATTCTCTTTTGAGTTGATCAACTACCCTTCCCCTACACCTAGGTTTATGTACAGCTTTTGTTATATCTCATTGTTTATGGTCTTTCAGTGACTGGGGCCTAAAAGTAACACCCATTCACTGAATGTAGAAGAAGACGATGCTTTTTGAGTAATGAAATGACATTGTTGATATACAATGATGCCAAGGTCTGCTCAATGCACCTGTCATCTTGCAGAAGAAGTATAGCTTGGGGCAGAGATGCAGTATAAGAAGCAGGTGAGTATTTAATATTAATGCAAACAAAGAAGCCTTATTTTTACATTTTTCATTTATAAGACTTAGTGGTGTTTTCTTCTTTGAGATAGATATCTTAGCATTAATTACTCTGTAATTCCTTCCCAATTGATTTTTAACATTTTTTAAGATTTTATTTATTTATTTTTAGACAGAGGAGAGAGGGAGGGAGGGAGGGAGAGAAGGAGAGATAGAAAAAGTGAGAGAAGGGGGGAGGAGCAGGAAGCATCAACTCCCATATGCGCCTTGACTAGGCAAGCCCACGGTTCAGAACTGGCCACCTCAGTGTTCCAGGTTGCCACTTAATCCACTGCACAACCATAGGTCAGGCCCTTTCCAATGAATTTTCATCACACTTCTAATTTGTTAAAACCCACTTTGGATTCACAATCTTCTTTTTCCAGATTCTGGCAAAGGTATCACAATAAGGCTCACTTTGCTTCAGGTCTCAGAACATGTTTTATATTTTCTCAAGAAACCATGTGTAAAAAAACGGCAGATCCGCAACCAAACCTGTGGGAAACTTCTAAATAATCACAAACTTTCCCTCATACTACTTACTGACTAAGCCTAAGAGCATTTTTCCCAGTCAGTTCTCTATTTACCAGATTATTTCACCCAAGCCTTTCTTTTGCAAGTTTTCAATGACCATTCCATGTGAAATAGTATTGATTAGTGTGCAAAGATCAAACTAGGCTGTAACCAGTGGGTCTTCTAGTCTATAGAATCACTTTGTCAAAGAGGGAAATTAGTTTTGTTTTTCAAGGCTCGTTTTTGAGCAGTCCATGCTACCTGCCACTTTGTTACATTCTGGGTGCTTACAATTTGATTGCAGAACAAATTGCTCCTAACTGTTTTCAAAAATGGACCTCAAACTTAAAAGTAGTTAATTCCCAGATATTTACTTCATTTTCCTTCTTTACAAACATCTGTTGTGATTGTCCTTTCCTTATTTCTCTGGATCCATGACAGTCTCTATAAATCTACAAATTCATTTAAATGATTACAAGGTAATTTTATGTTGCATTTGATTTGGCATTAAATGATACACAGTTATTGACTTCAAAGTAAAATACATAAATCTTCACTGCACATGAAAAGAGAGGGCACTTCTTCTGAATTGGTTTGAATATAATCATGCAGTTAAGTCCAGATCCACAAAAAACAGATATAGTATTAAATGAATTGGTTATAAATCCTTCTTACCGTAAGTTTATAAGTAGGAAAATGTATATATGCATTTAAATTAGATGAATAAACTTGAAGCAAATTTTGGCTTTTCTCATATATCCTGTTGTGGTATTTCTCAGATCCAGGAGTCAGCCAATGTTTTCCTTAAGAGCTAAATTCTTCCACAGTACTTAATAGTGCACTCTTGACTTTGGACTTTGGGTATTAATTTTGAATTTCTTTGATTTCAAGAGCTTGAGTCAGATTCATCACATTTCTTTAATGTCCTTTCTTGTGGTTTAATTATAAGTCATCTCCTGAAAGTTTTCACAATAACAATTTATCAAGTTTTAGCTATCCCAGGAGGAAATGTCATCTCTCATTATCTTAATTTCAAAGCTAGCCATGGTGCCCTTGGACCTCCTAAGAAACAAACAATAGTCACATTCAAACACAATCTTAAACCTAAAACTGAAACCATTCCAAGTCGGTTTCAAGTTAGCATAGGCTTGAACTTCCATTATCCCATGTGGAACAGTGCTGGAAAACGGGGCGACATACAACACAAGGTTATTTCTGGGGTGGGGATGGGGATGCAGTACTCCATTTAATGTAGAAAAGTGATCAGAAGAAAATATAAGACTTCAAACTTCAGGAGTCTAGTTTGAAGCTATGTTTATACACACAAAAAAGTTATTTTCCATACTCAAGACAAAAATAGACTTGTCCTGTGAATGCCAGCTGAGCCTAAATAGGGATTCAGAGTTTGGCTATATCTGATTAAAACAATGGTAAGCCACTAGAGTGAGGTGATAAGCTTAGGGAAGGAGAATGTGCTATCTTCAAGAACAGTTTGGAGGATGGGTATCTGGGAAAGCTAGGAGTCTGGCTGAGAGAAAAGATCTAAGGTAGAGGATGAGAAGGGGACATAAAGAAATGTTGAGCAGCTCTTTTTTTCTTCCTAGAGACTCAGTAAGACCTGAAGTCTCTCTAAGACCCAAGTACCAAAGTGGCCTCCAAGATAGGGAGAGGGGCATCATCACTGCTCAACTAATCACAATACAGTCTCAGAACAGTAACAACCAAGAGGATGAAACTCTAGCTGCTACCTGGAGGGTGTACAACACTGTCAACTCCAAAAAACAGAATTTGAGGGACTCCACAGAGGAAGGTGACAGCAGTGGAAGCTGTAAGTCACCTCCTACATGGGGCTTGTAAAGAGCAACAGAGGCAGCAGAGCCGGGAAGGAGTGCTGAAGTGAGTTGTAGTGGTGCATAAGTGTAAATATTCTGGATTCCGCCAGATGCAACTAGACATGCCTTGATGGAAGTCAATAAAGTAGTTATCAAAGTTACACTATGATGGGGGAAGGGAATCTTGCTTGTAAATTGGAGATAACTATGCTACTGTATTTTTAATTGTACCCCAAAGTTGGTGAGAGCCAAAGATATCCCCATTTTACACCATGCCCCCTAAAATAGGAAGGCTTTTTTTTTTTAAGATTTTATTTATTCATTTTATAGAGGGAAGAGAGAGAGAGAGAGAGAGAGAGAGAGAGAAAGGGGGGAGGAGCAGGAAGCAACAGCTCCCAGTATGTACCTTGACCAGGCAAGCCCAGGGTTTCGAACCAGTGATCTCAGCATTCCAGGTCAATGCTTTATCCACTGCACCACCACCGGTCAGGCCCAAATAGTAAGGCTTTTAAAAAGAGCCTTTTAATTATGCAAATTAAATGTAATGAAAGACTTTATTGAAGTGCAAATTTTTTTTTTTTTAATTTAGTGAGAGGAGGGGAGGCAGAGACAGATTCCTGCATGTGCTCCAACCAGGATCTACCCAGCAAGCCCACTAGGCGGAGATGCTCTGCCCATCTGGGGCCCTTGCTCTGTTGCAACCAGAGCCATTTTATAGAGACTGAAGCGAAGACCACAGAGCCATCCTCAGTGGTCAAGGCCAACCTGCTCAGGACAATCGAGCCATGGCTGCAGCAGGGGGAGAGGGAGAGAGAAAGAAAGAGAGAAAGAGGAGGGGTGGAGAAGCAGATGCTCACTTCTCCTGTGTGCCCTGACCAAAAATCGAACTTGGGATATCCACGTGCCCAGCGGATGCTCTACCACTGACCCAACTGGCCAGTGCAAAACACACACAAAAAATTAATCCATTAATCACATCTTACAAACCTATCTTTTTCTTGATTACCAATATTAAACATAGAAATGTACATGTTTGTTAATTCTGGGAACTATATATTTTTTGCAGGGCAAAGAAGGTGACTTAGGTGAAAGTCTAATATAATCAATTCTAAGAAGTAGAAAGGAGGGACGGGGGCTACCTGTAGAGTAATGATTTTTTATAGCTGTGAGACATATAGTAAAACAATATAATCCTTTTAAAATGGATACATTTCTACTTTCACTGTTTTCATCTAATCTTATTTTCTTACTCTCACAGCCTCTATCCTGTCTGTTGTTAGATCCTATTGCCAATACTTTCAAGACATGTATAAAATTCAACCACTCCCCACTAGCTCCTCAGCTCCCACAGTGATGGGAGCCTCTGTCATCTCTCACCTGCTTTACTACAAATGCATACTATGTGATTCCTTGTTTCCACTTTTGGCTCCCTACTGTTTCGTTATTATTTATGGATTATTTCTACACTCTGGTCCCATACAAGAAATTCAAAAGGGCCACAGTCTTGTTTGTTTGATTTTGTTCACCAGTAGAATTCATGTGCTAAGAAGAGTTTCTGACACATAGTAGGTGCTCAATAAATATTTATCAAATGAATTTATACTTTCTCATATGGTTTGGAACAGAATCTGCTCCCCAGAGTTCTATTTAATCATATGTACTTTGCTGCAAATTTACATAAGTTCAAAACCTGGATGGTGGGAAGCAGTTATATTGATAGGTAGTATGACTTCACTTATTTAATGAAAGACAGTTCATGTTACAGGAAATTTAGTTATTCAACCAATTGTTTTGGATGGTTGGGGGGAGGGCAATTCTTTGGGCTAAAGATCTTTGCTGAAATCATATCATACTAAGAAGTTATTCTCTGAATAGTTTAGAAATGAGGCTAACTCTTGAAATTTGCATAACATTGTTTCCCTCTTCCTTTCTGTGTCCCTGTTAACACTCACTTGGAGCCTCCTCCCTCCCTGCCCTCCCCTGACTGGAATAGACACAGAACAACACAAGAGTGATCTTTATGAGAAACACATTTCATGTAACATTACAGAATAGGATAAAAGTGTTCTAATTTTAGGTTTCCTTTTTGCAACATACAGATAGAGCTATTAAGTATATGTTACCACCTCATGAACCTAAGTGAATCTACTATTGCTGAATAAATTATTAACATTGTGAGTTGATATTTTATAACCAACAATTTGTTTGGCCCTTGTTGTATTAAACAAACATGAGAAGACTCAGGAAAGTAAAGTTTGTCTTAGTGGCCATTTAGTTTCATAACTACTCTGCTGTTTGAGTCACCCATCTGCTCTGCATTAAGTCAGTCTTATAATTAAAACCATAATTATAATTTCTTAAACTGTTACCTTTAGGAAAATAGTCCATATTCCAGAAACTTCCTTTAGATGAACACAACTCACAGAAGAAAGAATAGCACTAAATTAGAAAAAAAAATACCCTAGGTTTCCAGTATGGTTGAATGTGTGGCCTTAGTTGAGTCATATGTAAATCTACTTATCCTAAGTGAGTCTACTATTACCTGAGTCTACCATATACCAGTGTCATGATCATGACCTTGAAACTATGCCTGTCAAGCATTTGGAGCTTTTCTTGTGGGGAAGTGGGCAGAAATCAATGCAAAAGTCATTGCTTTCTATTAGAACAGAGATTCTCAATATGTGGTCCCTGAATCTGGAACCTGTTAAATCAAATTCTTGGCTTCATTCCAGTCCTACTGAATCAGTAACACTGGGGGTGGTAACCAAGAGTGTGTCTTTTAACCTTTCCAGGTGATTCTGATGCACTGAGAACCACTGTGTGTTAGATGAGCAATTTCTTTTGGCCAAACTAAAAATATGGGTACTTTCAACAAACTAACTTTTATTTTGTCAAATTCCCTGATTGTATATCCAGTAGTTGAAGCTATAATGGCCAGGCACATGCAGGTTCTTATTGGATTCAGGCAGATGGTAAAGAAACAGTGGGGCCAAAAAATGGTGGGACATTTCTTCATTGAAGTCTCACACCAGCCAATGAGCAAACACACAGGGCTCCCAAAGCCACTGACACATTCTTCAGTTCCACAACCAGGAGAATCTTCTCAGGTTTCTCCTAGAATCAAAGGCCTCACCAGTCTCAGCGGAGTTCGCAAAGCCTCTCAACTCTGGTTCCCCGTCTGCACACCTTCTCCCTTCTGCTCAAACTGGCTTTTTCTTCAGCACCCTGCATTCTCTCTGCTCTCACTCTACAAACATGGCTTCTTTTCTCTGCAAACTGGCTTCCTTCCCCCCTTCTACTCTCTTCAAAACTTTCTGGGGCTAAAACCTCTCCTCTAGCAAACATTAGCAAAACAATGGCCCTTCCCAAGCAGGAAGGTAATTTGCAATTTCACTGACCACATACCCAGTGCTGCCTAGTCCCCAGTGTAAACTATAAGTGAGCCAACAATATAAAAGGTACTTGGAAATTGGTGCTTAATTTCTGAATTTTGTCCATAGATTGTTGTCTCATCTCCCCTCCCCCCAATAAAGAGATCTTTCCTTAAATCCCACCTTTCTATAATTTCAGGCATTTTTACTCATCAATAAGAAACACCTGTAACAGCAGGAGCTACTTACAATCTAATTGTTTCTTGTTCCTCTAAATTGCTTGTCATTATAAAAGAAATGACAGAAGTGAAATGGGAGAAGAGCAATGTGGCAAGAAGACGAGAGCACATTTTCAATGTTTAATTGCTGTACAATGCTAAGAACAGATTAAAAAGATAAATCAAAAGTTTTCACAAAAAAGTGAGGCACCCAGTCAGTTTTATGGTTTCATTTGAGCTGCAAAGATATTATTATGCACTCATTTACAAAACAATGAGCCCTTACTGTTTATGAAAGTTTAATCTCTTGGTTTATTGCCTTAATATATTTTACATTGGTAAGGTTTACTTTTAAATGAAATTTCTGACTGTCTTATGTAGATGCTATTTTATATTGAGAATACAGACAGAATGAGTGTAGCATCATAATTGTGTTCATCTATGAAGCAATTAGAGTCAGGGTAATTGCTTCTAGTTCTCACGTATCGGCATACAAAGTAATAGAATTAATATTTTATCATTTGGCAGTATCCCTTGTTAGCTAAGAATTCTAACATTGTATATCTTCTCTGTCTGTCTACAGGAATTGAAACAGACCCTATATTAATATTTGCCTAAAGGAAAAAGTGTGCCAAGTGAGAAAATTACATGCAGTCTGTTGGCACCACTACTCAATATACACATTCAGTTGGTGCACAATGGGAAAGAGGCCTGTGAACACACCCTTGAAACTGAGCCGATTACTGACAACTGAGAAGTATTTTCCAAGTGATCTCATGGTTGCCAAAGCAAGTATGAATTCCATGGAGTTTTAAGAGACTGATTCTGATTAAAAACATGTGGCTGCTTTAATATCAAGATTTCTATAAAAACACCTTTAGAATTCTCTACAAGGAAAAAAACTGATAGAGGCAAAAAATAAAAATAAAAACGAGAGCATGATGAACTAAAGGAGTAGCCTGGTGGATGACTGACAAGCTTCAAATCGTCCGCTAGAGTCAATGGAACTAAGAAAGGCTAAACGAGGACTGACAGCCTCATTCATTTTCTAAGAATCTTATGCTGGAGGGAGAGAAAAGAAGCCATAAATTAAATGGCACTTTGCTTGAATAAAAGGGGAATGAATGAAGGCATTAAATTAAAACTAGCAGCTCAGCTACTGACCAAATTCAATTGGTAGATAAATTGTAATTCAAAATAAATAAACGTTATAAAGATGTGAGGAAACCAGTAATTCTGTTCCTTCTTTCCAGTGTATGCAAACATGTATCACTTATAAAGAAATAGTCTAGAATTAGCAGTGGTTAAAAAAAATGTATGATAATATTGTATGTTTAACATAAGCTACACACCTGTTCATGCATTACATAGTTTCCATAGTACCTGTAATTTTATGACCTTACAGAAAAGCCATTTAACTGAAAGAAATCCTGAAAATAGAGAGTAAAATGTTAGTTATATAGGCAGAGCATTTAGATGACAGAGTTGTATGTTGTCCTAACTATATAAATATTAATCTTCATGATCATGATCATCATCATCATCATTATTGATAAATGTAAGTATAGATTTAGTCAACGTTTAGTTAGAAAATCATTCTACCTTTCTTACTGACAACAGGGACACACCTGAAAGCTGTGCCCTCACTACTTATATGGGTTTTACTTTAAATGACTATGAAACCTCATGACTCCTTAGATTATCTTAGATAGAATGATGTTTCCTGGTCTTGTTCTCCCTACGCTGTTATTTTTATGTTAAATAAAGAATTATTTATGACTGAGCAAGCAGTGGCACAGTGGATAGAGCCTTGGACTGCAACACAGAGGATCCAGGTTCGAAACCCCGAAGTTGCTAGGTTGAGTGCAGGCTCATCTGGTTTAAGCAGCTTGAGCCCAAGGTCACTGGCTTGTGCAAAGGGTCACTCAGTCTGCTGTAGCCCCCAGTCAAGGCACATATGAGAAAGCAATCAATGAACAGCTAAGGTGCCACAACGAAGAATTGATGCTTCTCATCTCTCTCCCTTCTTGTCTGTCTGTCCCTATCTGTCCCTCTCTCTGGCTTTCTCTGTCTCTGTCACAAAAACAAACAAAAACCCAGAATTATTTATTAAGCGCTAACTAGGTAGAGTGAGTAAATGTTATTTATAATAACTTCTGTGAAGAGCTCATGTAATTTTTCGAAATGGCGATTCACAACCTACTGGTGTGTCCATTAGTAATCAGAACAACAATATTAAGAAGAACCAACTCTATTCTTTAGTTCACTGAGACTCAGAGAGTTTAAGTGATATATTAACATCACACAAATCTTAAATGGAAAAGCCCAAACTGAACTGGACTTCAGATATTTCCTTGAATATATTTGGAAACTAGGATAATTGTCAAGGGAGAATCCATGGTTTCTGATGATTGATTTGGAAAGGATAAGGAGTTGATAGAATCTGCGTACATCTAAGACCAGGGGTTTGGGAGTCAGGCTCTTTATTGATGGGGTTGGGGACTCTTAGATACGTCTAGGAGTTGAATTTCTGACTTAGGCAATAATTCAGTGCTTAACTTTGGAGGAACTGTGAAACTTACAGCATTTGCACCATTTTACATGTCCACCAATAAATAGATGTGTGAGGTTTCCAATTTCACCATTACTTTGCCAAAACTTATTATTTGTCATTTTAATTATGGTGAAGGAAGCAGAGTTTGCTACCCCAAAATATGTCTGCTGGGATACTGATTATTTTAAGCTGGTTACTTTCAAGAAATAAAAGACTAAGAAAGAAACTTGATCTTCCCCCTAACTTCCTAAAAGAATTTAGACAGAGGACCAGCATTGGGAAGGAGTTACTATCACAGGTAACTATAGCTTGATACAAACCAAGTGGCACATAAGGAGAGAAACTTCACAAGGTCCCTTTGATTAAAATCCTCTCTGTATCCCATTGTCAAAGATGGCCTAGTAAACATTTATTTACCAAACATGTGCTGTTCTGTCTTTTTGTGAATGGCCTTCCTGCCCTTTGCAGTCTCAGGTAACAATCTTGCCTTCGCTCAAAATAGTGTATATGCTTTAACTTCTCCATTTGTTCTGGGATTCTATATTTTTATGGCATCTCTGTAGGTACATATATGATAAATTTAGTCATTTTTTCCCATCCATCTCTTTCATATTAATTTGATTTAGTCTAATACGAAAATTTTAGAGAGGTAAGAGGAAAAAAATTATTTTTCCTCCCCCCACAATAGCAATCTTAATGAGTAGAGAGAGGTATCTCGTTGTGGTTTTCATATGCATTTTACCATTGGATAATAATGTTGAACATCTCTTATATTGGCCATTTGTATGTATTCTTGGCAAACATGTAAATATAATCTCCTGTCCATTTTTTTCAATTGAGATATTTGTCTTTTAATTGTGAAGGTGTAAGAAGAGTTCTTCATGTATTTTGTATACAAATTCTTTTCCAGATACATGATTTCCAAATATTTTCTTCCATTGTGTGTTCTCTTTAAAGCTTCATTTTTTTCTTGCTTTAAAAAATTCAAATGCAAATTAGGAAAAAAAAGTAGAAGAAGCTGTCTTAGGTTAGCTTAAATAATCTCAGTATTAATTCTAGCAAACTAAATTTAAAATCTAAATTTCCTTCCCATACAGAAAGTTCAGACTTTAGAGCCTCTGTTTCATGATTCATAAAGAATCACATATTTTAAAATATGATGGGTAAATGAATACTAAATAAGTGATCATAAAAGTTTAGTCTGGAATAGATAAAACTCTTAATTGCTGTGGGTGAAAAACGGGCCACATACTAAACCTGACAATCTCAGGAGAGGCTTTCATGGTGGCCTTATAAACTCAGAGACCTAAAGTAACCACATAAGATGGTCTGAAATAAAAACTTCTTAACTAAAAGTGAGTCACGGTGGTAGTCACATCCTAGGGCAGTATCTTTCTTGACAAAGGTCAATTTTTACGTTAACCGAGCCTGTCTACTTTCTTTTTGTATGTACTATACATACCTTTGGAATGTCATGCAAATCTTTTTCCAGATCCCTCAGGGCACAATTTCCCACTAGAGCAAGAGGCCACAGCACCTTCATGTTATCTCCCCTGCATACCATCTCTGTGTGTTGTTAATGTTAATTGTTAACAATCCTGTACCCACCGGTGTAAAAGCAGTATTTATCTCTCCCTTTTATTCTTTATCCAATTTCAGAGAATTCCCTGACTTGCTTTTACCCACCTGACGGATCTACTAGCAATGGATTTCATGTAATCCTTATGCTTCCTCCTTTGATTCTCCTGTATAAAATAAACTGCAAAACTGCCATTCTCCAGAGCATTTTCTCAATTCATTGAGATTTTGCTTTCCTGCAATTGTCAATAGTTTGGCTCAAATAAACATAAAAATTATCTACAGGGTTTTTCTTATACCCAATATAGAAGTTTCTTACGTAGACATTGTTAATTTCAGATATATTTGTTCAGTAGAACTATATTTCTTCTATTATAGTATAAATTATTTCTCTCTCAGATGTTTCTGTTGTCTCCTGGAGACAGATTTATTATCTGTAGATTAAATTACTGGGCTTTGTTCACCAGATCTATTATTTTCATTTTATGACATATCTTTCTTTTGTAAATGACTGTCAAAATTAGTTCATGTGTTTACTTTGACAATTAGACATAGAAGTTTTACTTTAGAAGTTTCTAAGTCACCAAGAGCCAAAATAATAGCCAATGATTTAAATCCAAATAGTTTAGAAAACAAAGCAAAACAAAACAAAACAAAAAGAACAAAAAACATTTTTTAATATTTTGGAAAAAACAAAATGACAGAAGATGATAGAAGACAATATGTAAAGTATGATGATAAATATCTGTTAATTCATTTTCTCTCTTATATTTTTTATTTAAAATACAAAAGTAACTCATAATAACAAAGTAAAACTAAAAAAATAAATTAATTGGAAATTTAAAATACAGTCTCCTGAGTAACTACTCAGAGAGACAAAAGATCAATTACACAGAAGAGATTGTGGAGATAATTTTAAAATTTAGCCCTGGCTGGTTGGCTAAGTGGATAGAGCATTGGCCTGGCATGTGGACTTCCCGGGTTCAATCCTGGTCAGAGCATACAGGAGAAGCAACCATCTGCTTCTCTCACCCCTCCCTCACCCCCTTTTCTCCCTCTTCTCCTCCTACAGCCAGTGGCTGGGTTGGTCCAAGCATAGACCTCAGGTGCTGAGGATAGCTCAGATGATTCAATCATTGGCCCCAGAAAGGGTTACTAAGTGGATCCAGGTTGTGGGAGTCTGTCTCACTATCTCTCCTTCTCTCACTTAAAAATAAAATTAGTACATTACTTATTAAAACCTATGAAAATCACTCTACTCATTCAGTCAGGCAGTGAAGAAGTGAGAAGGTTATTAAAAGCAGAAAAACATAGAATTTCAAAACATAAAATTACTTAAAGATGTATTAGGTTAGCACAGAAGATACTTTCAAAGAGGTCAGAGAAATGAAGCTGGAAGCAAAGAAAAAGGTCAAGGATGGACTATGCCTTCGTTCATGTATGCTTCTCCTCTCCTCCAGATTTCTATTTCTACATTTACAAAACTTAGAAGACTAGCCTGACCAGGTGGTTGTGCAGTGGATAAAGTGTCAACCTCGTATGATGAGAATCCAGATTCCAAACATGGAAGTTGCTGGCTTGAGCACAGGCTTACCAGCTTGAGCGTGGAGTCACTGCTTGGGCGTGGGATCTTTGACATGATTTCATGGTTGCTGGCTTGAGCCCAAAGGTTGCTGGTTTTAAGCCCCAAATCACTGGCTTGTGCAAGAGGTCACTGGCTTGGCTGGAGCCCCCTGATCAAGGCACATAAGGAAATGAACAACTACGAGTTGATGCTTCTCATCTCTCTCCCTTCCTGTCTGTCTCTTTCTGTCTCTCTCTCGGTTAAAAAAAAAAAGACTCCTCAGATGAACCCTCATATAAAGCAACATGAAACAATAAAACAGAGTAGAAATCTGTTCTCTCACTTTTAGTCAACGTTTCAATTTTCCCCTCTTTTTAGTGTGGACAGGTAATAGAGCCTTGCATCTTGCATCTCTGGGTGTCGCCCTGTGACACCTGCCATGAATAGGGCACAATTAACAGAGTCCTTTTGTCTCAGATATCCCTGAAGAGTAGAATGAGTAAGGAAGAGAGAGCATATACCATCTGCTACAAGAGTCAGACATCTGAACAGTTGTTTGATTAAAAAGCAAACCAAAAGATGCTCAAAGTTGAAAAGTATTCAGGAAGACTAAAATTCATATTTCATCACCTTTTGAAAGTACATGTGACTATTGTCTATATTTTAGGATGCTACAGCTGTTTGTGTATCTTTTGGTTTTCTTTATTATCTTTAAGTCTACTCTTTATGTGTTTATTTTGACCTAGACACACTTAGAGAAGATCCTGCTCATGCCATAAATAAAGATAATTTGTTCCCGATGACATAAGTGTCTAAAACCCATCCCAGCAACCAGAGAACATACTTACTTATTGGTTTTTCTATTCAGTCCTGAAAGGGAAACACTAAAAATGTTTATTGTGCAAATGATTTTTCCCCCAAAACAAGTCTCAATGCTTTTTATTAGACCTTTACAGAATTTTATCTGCATTCTTTTATGGTCTGACAGCCATTTTAAAAATAATCTTGCCATTCAGTCTCTGTGCTCTGACTTGAGATAAATTTGACACCAATGCATGTTATCCATATAACTTTATCATCCAATCTATCCTTATTCTACCCTGTCTGTCAAATAACTGAAAAGGTTTTAAAATAATACAAACTTATAGCATTGGCAGACAGATTCATGAATAGGAGAAATGGTCCATAACATTGAAAAATGTTAAAATATAAAATATGGGAAATGACTGCATCTAATTTGTAGGTTGATGTTCATGCTGATAGGATAACTTTTAGTGCACACTTTGCATTCAATTTCCATTATTTTAACAAAACATATTTCATGCACATTGCTTACAGATGGAATAACTTGCTAAAACATAATATTTTATAGGCCACATTCTCACAGAGATTTGCACAATTCCAGTTCCCCATAAATGCTTTCCTGGATAGCATAATATTACACATAATCCTCCCTATGTTTGCCCTAGGTCACCCACTTCATACAACATACAGTTTTGTCACGACATTAATTTCTACTCTAAGGGCACTTTCACTTTCTCTGTGGAATGCCGTTTATGATGACCTAGAGATCACAGTGAAGTCTATGTAATTTCTAAGTCCCAGAGATGCTGTATTCTCAAATAAGTTCAAGTCAATCCTCAGTAAAAGCCTCAGTTAGAACTTTATATTTTAATACAAGCTGACAGGACATGCTCACCCTGTATTCAGTTTTGTCCATGAAAAACAACCTCAATTTTTTTAGTTAAATTTCACAATGCATTTATTGAAAAGTAGCAATGCCACATTCTCTAAGAGGTAATTTATTTTTATTAAAAATAATATGCAATTAATTAAATATCTATTCATATTTAGAAAATCTTGCCTCAAGTTGTTTTGCCAGAGTAAATTAGCATGTTTTAGTAAGAAATGCTTTTCTAATATTTTTGTTCTCATTTTAATTTAAGATATAATACATGTGTACTTGAGGGATAGAGCCAATATTACTTGGTATGGTAATAATAAAAGTCAATGTAAATTGTCAATTGTGTTAAGGGATACAAAATGAGGAAATCAAAATGTGAGCTTCAGGAGTTGAAGGGTCTGTTCTGTCTTGTTCTCTGGGTACCCATAGCACCCAGGGCACTGCCCACCACATGTGGTAGGTGTGCAGTTGAAAAATTTGATTTTTTTTTCTATGAGATAGTGATTACCTTAAAGCAGAAATGATGCCTCATAAATCTAGGTATATCAATCCATAACCAACACCGTGCATAATATAGAATTGTGACTATGAAGACATCTTGATAGAGTAAGGGTGAACTCTAATTTACAGAGCCAAGCACTATACAAGATGCTGTATGTGTGCTGTCTGTAATATTCATTACAATGCTACGGTAGGCATTTCTATCTTTATCTACTCAATAAGGAACCTGAGGCACAGAGCCAAAGAGCAAATTTGGGTCTTAGATTGTCTGGTGTCCAAAATCCAGGTCTTGTACTATGACACTTTCTCCGTCTCTCTGCAAGTTATCCCTATCATCCCTTTGAAGTTTAGATCAATGCATTTATCTTCCTTGCTAATTAATGACATAGGAGCAATTGTTATTGCTAATCTGATAATTTCATATACCTCTGAACAAAAGAATTTATCTTACATGAAAGTTAAAAAGTAATATGTGGATTATTTTATGCAGTTATACATTTTTATGTATCTATATATCTTCTTTGTGCCTAGAACAAAAAGTAGACATTAAAAAATTCATTGTATATATTAAATTTTAGCATATATTTATATTATGTATATCTATATATATTTATTGGATATATCTGTATCTATAGACTCATATAAATCCTATAAGTATTGTAGTTCAGATTTGTAAAAGCATAAATTAGAGGAAATTTCATGAGTGCAATTTAAAAAAAAAAAAGTAACATGGCTACAATATTTATGACTTTATCTCATTTCCCTGAACTATAAACCCAGTAAACTTTAAGTGATGTAGATTTCACAAGATATCTAGGTAAGCAGAGACAGTTACATTTGCTAGCATGGACTGCACCTTTGTAAGAATGAATCTCTAAGTGAGGAAGTGCTTATCACAGAAAAAGAACAGATATCAGTAACACATGAAGTGTTCAACACTTAGGCATGAAATGATAAAATATTATCCTAAGACAAATTATATAGCTTTTTAAACTTTTTGCATATAAAACTGTAACTCTTACACTTACATCCATGTGAGAGCCAAATGACTGTCTATGTTATGAGTGCACACTCCCAATGACCATCTCCTGCATCTTCATATGCTTATGTAACAGAAGGTGCATATCAGCATTTAGCGCTTCACAGTAATACAAGCACAGAATTTGCCTGTATGTGTGTGTGTGTGTGTGTGTATATTTCTTTCTTTTTTTTTTTTTTTTTCATTGTAAAAATCTAACAGAGACAGGCAAAATGGCATCTGCTGCTTAGTAAACCTTGTTTTTACATGGCCGACTGACCCAGTTTTCCGGGGATTAAAATTCAACTTCTTATCACCTTTTAGGTTAAAACTACAGACTTCGGACTGTCAAATACTGCATGTCATTTACACATGTACAAGTCAAGTAACTGGGTGCACAGAAGACTTATTTCACTTTTAAATCTGGTCCTAATTAAAAAATACATCTTTAAAGTTGTAAATTCAGCTTCTCGTTTTCACACCTTCATCACCTTCAAAATCCCTGGGAGCAGAGAAGTGACACAACGTGACATGCAGAGCCATAGCCTAGACCTTGCCATTATTAATAACTGTTACCCTTTCATAACTCAATTTCAAGCATTCTACCTCTGCCCCGAGCTTTTCCCCTCTCCCCTCTCACTTCAACAACCTTTCAAGAATGCACAGATCTCTGAGATGTCCAATCTACTTCACTATCACCTTCCTTCTGACCCTCAGTCCTCCAGGACCTCGTACTGCTCCTATTCAGTCTCAATCCCTGGCCTAACTGTAGCCCTCGTTAAAAATAACTAAATTGTAATCTTGTGTTAAACAACTGAAAATTTAGACCCAGAATTTTTCATTTCTGTGTTCTAAACAGTGTGCATATATGAAGAGCGTAATGAGGGGGAAAATCTGCCCTCAGCTAGTATCTTGCCTTGGTTTTGCCTTAACTCTGTGGATATGGTGTAGTGAGGTACATGTTCATAATATATTATATGACTTTACGATATAGTTTGACAAATGAGGTTGTTAGTTTCAAATCATCTGGAGCCTGTTGGAAATGCAGAATCTCAGCCCCACCCCCACCCCCAGTTTCCAGGAATCAGAACCTGCATTTTCATGTGATCCATTTTCCATTTTAAAGGAAAGCATGAAAATTACTGTTCTATTAAAAGGCAAGTGGATCTACAGTTATGGCCCAGGGTCTAGGCTCCAGCCAGGACTACCAGAAATAAAACTTCACTTTTCTTAGGCTATGCTACTTTTTCTCACAGACCGAGCTATTTTTTTTTTTTCTGATTTGTTGGGATGTTGACTGGTGAAAATTCACCTGATATTCACAATTCATCTCTTCCTGGCTGAGAAAGCTAGGAGCTTTGATTTTGTTGATGCCGGAAACCGATGCAATAGCACACCAGGGCACATCTCATACATTTTAAATTAAGATGGTACATCATGGTTAAGATGAGAAAGCTCTTCTTGGAATGGCAAAGCCGAAGGCAATGTAAGCTTGGTACTGCAAAATCAAATACCTGTTGTTTTCTTTCCTCTCCAAGTCTATGTGCCTTCATAGCTCTTTTAAAAACAATGGATTTCATTTTGGGGTCAAGAAGAGCTTAAAGCTAATAAGTTCATGTTATCAAAATAGAGAAAAGGTTATGTTTATGGTCACAAAGAAGAGAAAGGAGGAAGAATCCTTCCATTCACCATTTTGTTTTGAAATTATGTCTGGATCCTTCATCAATAGAAAAGTATTTCCAGTCTTATTGTCAGTCTAAATATTTTTTAATTTTATAAACCTAATAAGTTCGGAAAGCCATATTTCTGAAAACACTTCTTCAACAAGGTTTTCTGCCAAAATACTCACATTTCAGTGAAAATAAAACTGTAAATAGGAAGACTTAATCACTACTATTATTTCTAGATTTAAGGCATATCACACACATAATTTCATACTCAAATGTCCAATATCTAAACTAGCATGGTGAAAATAAAGCAATTGCTATTTTAAATATACTTCTATTAGCATATATTCACTTTAGTGTCTTTTTCTCTGTTAAATGAAAAATGTCCACAATTACTATATGCTAATATAAAGTTATATATATATATATATATATATATATATATTTTTTTTTTTTTTTTTTTTTAAACCAAATCCCTTGATTTTTGACCATTTGAATAATTTAAAACAATCCTCTGGATGCCTTTCAAATAAAATTTTTACCCTTTTCAAAATCCTTCTACATATTTTAAAATTTCAAAACAACCCTCACTGTCCATAGGTGGTAACTGATGTTATTGCAATGAAAAGTCTTCCTGACCCCAATTAACATGAATAATACATAATCACCTGGGAACTAGATGTTTTAAATCAAAGTATATGTTAGGTAACAACGTATCTCTCTCTTTTAATATCTCTTTCTTTTTTGTCAGTGTCCTGGCCAAATGTTCATAACAGAGCAAATCTACTGAAATATAAGACAATATATGTTTTCCATTATCCTAGTCCTTTCATTAATTGATTTAATCCTCACTTTCTAATGGACAGGGTGGCTTTGTTAAGCTTGTAGGAGAGTTTACACAGCTATGAAACATTTTGGTGCAGTTTGGTTCAAGTAGAGCTCCATTTCCTAAATAGAACTTTTCACTATATGCATGCTAGGAACATTTGTCATGTAGTGGCATGTCATTTGTTATCTCACCCAGTCTTAGCCAGTGATTTGATAAGAAAAGCTGATTTACTTTTAAAAGTATGTGTGAAATACATGATTAATACTATGAATATATATATGTGTATATATATATATATATATATATTTTTTTTTTTTTTTTTTTTTTTTTTTTTGTATTTTTCCAAAGCTGGAAACAGGGAGAGACAGTCAGACAGACTCCCGCATGCGCCCGACCGGGATCCACCCGGTACGCCCACCAGGGCGAGGCTCTGCCCACCAGGGGTGCTCTGCCCCTCCCGGGCGTTGCCCCGCCGCAACCAGAGCCACTCCAGCGCCTGAGGCAGAGGCAAAGGAGCCATCCCCAGTGCCCGGGCCATCCCCGCTCCAATGGAGCCCTGGCTGCGGGAGGGGAAGAGAGAGACAGAGAGGAAGGGGGGGGGGGTGGAGAAGCAAATGGGCGCCTCTCCCATGTGCCCTGGCCAGGAATCGAACCCGGGTCCCCCGCACGCCAGGCCGACACTCCACGGCTGAGCCAACCGGCCAGGGCCTACTATGAATATATTTTAAATAAAATATATAAAACAACCTAAAGTTGAATATAAACAGCCAAATGCTCACATTTACTGAATGACTCTCTAGCAGTATTTTGTGCTTTAAACAGCATACATCTAGTCTGGCCTATTTAAATCCTTGAATACTATGAGCCTTCCAAGTTAAGTGATGCTAACAGGCAACTGGGCATATATTACCATCCCCAAAGGATTGGTCACATGACCCATCATAATGTAGCTGGAAATGTCTACTCCTCATGAAATTACTGATGTCACTGAAACACAGCTCTGTTTCTTCAATGCAGATCTGTTTTTTCTTCTACATCTTTCCAGATACTTCCTAACATGTGCTATTTAAAGTGCTGATGTTGCCTGACCAGGCAGTGGTGCAGTGGGTGGAGCATTGGAGTAGGATGCAGAGAATCCAGGTTCAAAACCCTGAGGTTGCCGGCTTGAGCGGGGGCTCATCCAGCTTGAGCATGGGCTCACTAGCTTGAACGCAGGGTTGCCGGCTTAAGCGTAGGATCATAGACATGACCCCGTGGTCGCTGGCTTGAGCCAAGAGGTCACTGGCTTGAAGCCTAAAGTTGCTGGCTTTAATCCAAGGTTGCTGGCTTGAGAAGGGGTCACTTGCTCTGCTGTAGCTCTCCCCAACCCCCCATCCCAATCAAGGCACATATGAGAAAACAAGCAGTAAACAACTAAGGAGACTAAGGAGCCAAAACGAAGAATTGATGCTTCTCATCTCTCTCCCTTCCCGTCTGTCTGTCCTAAACTGTCCTTCTCTCTGTCACAAAAATAAATAAATAAATAAATAAATAAATAAATACTAATGCATATGTATTACTAGAAAACATAGATTTTTTTGGGCCATTAAAATGAAGTGAGGCACTATCCTAGAAGCATACTTTTTTAACTTGACCATGTAGCAGAATGAACTGCAGGGCTGGTTGAAACACATTGCTTTATATAAACTCTGGGAATGGGGCCCTCCAAGTACATTTATAGAGAGATTTAAAATTTTGCCAGTATCACAAGTTCCCAGGTGTTCCCACACTGCTGGCTCCAGCCCACACTTACAGAACCACTGTATGGCAACATCTTCCAGCCCATGATTACTCTAAAAAGTATTTCATAAAAATATTATTTGGTTTTTTTCTGAAAATCTTTAAAGTGACTACTTCTCTTTGAACCTTATGCTGTCAAAAACTGAATATAAATTTAAAGTTGGAAATGAATGTGAAAGGATGTGAGAATAAACTACATGTACTTTACGTAATTATGAGCTAAGTTATCCCTAGCCTCCTGAATTTTTAAGATTTTTCCATTTAAAGTATTAAAATTATAATCTCTTTGCACAAGCTTTGCACAAGCTATATACATACACAATCTTTGGACAATATTTAATAAATACAAAACATTAATAGCTATATAAAGGTCTTTGTTTTATATTGGCCAATATTTATAGTAAAATTGCTTAGTAAACAGAATGAATGCTGAATATTTCTTAGCAAAGTTAAAATAAAATTGTGGATTTGTATCACAAGGATGTGAACTATTTACTCAGTTTATTTAAAAAATAATCTGGACATCTAAAATACCTATAGCTTAGATTTAATCTTATTTGATAATCATTAGTATTTCAGCTTCCTGGTCCATCATCATCTTCACTACCATCATAAAATTTATTAGGGATTTTTAAAAGTTCTTGGTTTCATGCTAATTATTATAAGATATAGCTTATTAATACACATCTTTTTTTTCTTTTCTTTTCTTTTCTTTCTTCTTTTTTTTTTTTTTTCTGAAGCTGGAAATGGGGAGAGACAGTCAGACAGACTCCCGCATGTGCCCGACCGGGATCCACCCGGCACGCCCATCAGGGGCGACGCTCTGCCCACCAGGGGGGTGATGTTCTGCCCCTCCGGGGTGTCGCTCTGCCGCGACCAGAGCCACTCTAGCGCCTGGGGCAGAGGCCAAGGAGCCATCCCCAGCGCTCGGGCCATCTTTGCTCCAATGGAGCCTTGGCTGCGGCAGGGGAAGAGAGAGACAGAGAGGAAGGAGAGGGGGAGGGGTGGAGAAGCAGATGGGCGCTTCTCCTGTGTGCCCTGGCCAGGAATCGAACCCGGAACTTCTGCACGCCAGGCCGACGCTCTACCGCTGAGCCAACTGGCCAGGGCCAATACACATCTTATTAGTAGTTCTATTCTTGCTGCAGCCCTCAACACAATTCTTAGTGCACAGGAGACACGATACAAAAGTTCATCTATGTTCTTAGTATGAAATTCACACACACTCACAAGTTAATAGTGATATTCTAAAATGTATTCTAAAACAAGAGGATATGGCCCGGGAGAGTTGGCTCAGCAGGGGAACATTGGCCTGGCATGTGGAAGCCCCAAGTTCATCCCGGTCAGGACACACAGTAGAAGTGATCATCTGTTTCTCTACTCCATTCCCTCCCTTTCTATTTCTCTCTCTCTCTTCCCCCTCCATAGTCATGCCTCACTCAAGCAAGTTGCCCCAGGCACTGAGGATGGCTCCATGGCCTCACCTCAGGTGCTGAAGTAGCTCGGTTGTTGAGCAATGGAGCAGCGGCTCCAGATGGGCAGAGCATCGCCCCATAGGGGCCTTGCTGGTGGATCCCTGTAAGGGTACATGTGGGAGTCTGTTTCTCTGCTTCCCTGCCTCTCACTTAATAAAAGTAAAATAAAATAAAATAAAATAAAATAACAAGAAGATGAAAGTTTTAACTCTTTTACTTTTGTTTTATTGTTTTCTTTAACAGTAGTTTAGCATTTCACTGCCTTTCTCAGCAGAGGTTTGCACCTGAAGTGGAGAGAATAGAAAACAGGATTTGAGTAACTGTTTTCTCAATTTTCCCAAGAATGGGACTCAACTGGTAGCATTCTAGAATTAATTCATTACATTAAATAGGTAACTTAGGGTTCCAGTTGAGAATGGTCGACCAATTCAATGAAAACATATAGAAGCTTTTTGGTTGTTTCCATGTCTTGACCACTGTGAACAATGCTGCAATAAACATGGGGTTGCATGTGTCATTACGTACCAATGTTTTTTCAGTTTTGGACAAAAAACGAGACTAAGAGACATGGACAAGAGTGTGGCGGTTACGGGGGAGGGGGCGGGGAGGAGAGGGAAGGAGGGAGAGGAGGAAGGGAAGGGGCACAAAGAAAACCAGACAGAAGGTGACGGAAGACAATTTGATTTTGAGTGATGGATATGCAGCATATTTAAATGTCAAAAAAACCTGGAGATGTTTTCTCTGAACATATGTACCCTGATTTATTAATGTCACCCTATTAAAATTAATAAAAAATAAGAAAGAAAACATATAGAAGCTTCCAAGGATATCTACCTTGTATGAAGAAAGATGTGAGCCATAGCACAAATGTATTTGTAGAGCTTAAACATGTTCACAATATGGCACTGGAGACAAATTTCTTAGACTAGACTACTTCACATTGTAATAGGCTTTTATTTCAAACTAATTTCTCAGATTCTATCCTTGCAATAATCTTGTCAAGGCAATATTATTCCTTGTTTTATATAAGCATTAGAAAATTCAGAAGCAAAATTATGAAGGTCCAGTAGCTGGTAACGAACACCACGGGCATCATTACTTCATGCTATGATGGTTTTCCTGGATTCATGAGCATGTACCATTTCAATTCCCAAAAGAGCTGACTGTGCTGAAAAGCTTGCCTGTACTGTCCACACATCAATTTACTGATTTTAGTTTAATATGGGTAATCAAGTCTACAGAATACATTCTCCCACCACACCAGTATAGCTTGTACACCTCCTGCCCATAAAAATAAATGTGAAGGCCAAGTTCTGCCTGTGAGGCTTCCTCTGGTTAAGTAGCCATATTCTCCCATGTCAAGAGGAAAGCAGAGCTTTAAAACTCCAGTGAACCAAACCACTCCAGCATTGCAGAAAGTTGCAAAACCACTGATATGTTACCCACTGTAGAGTTAGAAATGAGAGAAAGCGAAGGATGCAGCCACATGAACAAGCTGAGAGCAGAGGATGTTTCCTGCACAGAGACATGGAAAAGCCTTCCTCTTCTCCCCAGTGTAGAGAGAGGACATAGGTGGAAGAGCATCTCCATTTCCTATTAATTTTTCAAAAATGGTTTAGAAAGAGAATAATTACTTGTAATGGCTCTCTTTGCTTCACTACATTTGTATACCTCTAAACGTAATAGATCATTCTTTAGCAGTCTCTCTGTTAAAAAAAAAAAAAAAAAGTCCTGGTCGCGGCAGAGTGACGCCCCGGAGGGGCAGAGCATCGCTCCCTGGTGGGCAGAGCCTTGCCCCTGGTGGGCGTGCCGGGTGGATCCCGGTCGGGCGAATGCGGGAGTCTGTCTGACTGTCTCTCCCCGTTTCCAGCTTCAGAAAAATACAAAAAAAAAAAGTCCTCACAACTCTGTCTCTCTCCTCGGGTAGATTCCTGAGAGAATAAGAGTGTGCATGGAAAAATAATTTCTGACCACTCTTGGGAAGGAACAGGGATGCTAACAGATTCATTGGAGATGGTTAAAAGCACAATGTCACCCTGTACTGTTTTCAATATCACAATCTAAACAAGTTTACAGTCACTTTGAACTGTTTTTCAGATGCAATACTGGAGGAGCAGTGTTCCAAACATTTTGGAAGCTAAAACTGTCAACAGACTGTCTGGATGTCAACAGTGGTTTTCATACTCTCTTCTAACAAAACAAACTGGAGAGTCACATATCTCAAGGTGTTTTAACGTTTTAATTAATGTGCTGTGGAAAAAACATAGGTAGGTGTAGACATGGGGCTATTTTTTGTCAGGTTCCCATTTAACATTCTTTAGTAGTATTTTTAAATATAAGGATTGGTGGTAAACAGTGTTTCTTGTTGAATTTCTTTGGAAATAAGTGTGCAATACTATATGCCTTTCACATCAAAATGTCTGTAGCTGCGTTGACTTAAATGCCAACTTTTTCAATAATATACCTTAAGAAAAAATGATAACTATCTTGGAAATATTTGAATCTTATGCAAGCAAACATCTCTTTAAGTAGCACTCATTTTTTTTTTTAAAGAAAAGATTTGTTTCCTTTGCCCTATAGGCTTCTGTGAGACATAGATCATTTTACAACCCCTGCCTGCAAATTTCTGATATGAGCACTCAGTGCTAATGCATAAATGGGTAAATGAATGTACACATGTGGATTGAGAAGCATTATTTATCAATGGATTGATCACAGCATGCAGAACTAACATTTTAAATTTTATTGGAAACAGGAATGCATGGGAGGCTCCCCACTAGTTTCCCTTTTCAGAAACTATTTTTAAAAATGTCCTCTGAAATTACTTGTTCAATACAAATATTTTAGACTTTTCTCCAATTGCTGTTTTCTGTGTCTGAAATAAACTTTCTGCTCTTTGTGAATCCTGTGACCATTCTTCCACACTTGAAAGCCCAGCCAGCCCAGCTGAAATACCATCTGCGCATTCTCATTCTCCAGTTAGAATCAATTGTTGCATTATTTTTACTTCAATTAAGGATGCATTCAATTACTGTAATATGCTGTCTCTTCCACTAGGATCGTCCTCTCCTTGGGATCCAGGATTGCCTTCTTTTCCTTTTTTCTTTCTTTAAATAATTTTTATTTATGGATTTTTTTGGGGGGGAGAGAAAGAAATAAGTTGATTCTTGTATGTGTCTTGACCTGGAATCAAATACCTTGAACTCCCCTTTATATTTAGTACAACCTCAACTGAATATGCAACACATTTTTCACAGATAAGTTTTTTGATATGAGAACACCACCAATGAGCTAGATCACATTTGTCATATTTTCCCCATAGTATAGATATAATAAATAGTACATTTTGGTTTCACTGAACAGATAACAGATATAATTATGTTTCAGATTTGTCAGTCTGTTGGGAACATATTCTGACTTCTTTATCATTAACAAAGTTCATTTATCTGTAGAAACTATCAATAAACTTGTCATTGTTTTAGTGATGAATATAGTATAATTTTTTCATTAACTACAATTTAAAATGCTGTCTCCAAATATACTTAATATGTGTCATTATCATTTCCCTTAATATAAGTGAAAAAAATAATCCAAGACCTACAATATTATTATTCTATTATAATTCACCAATAACCCACTAATTCTTAATCACTGAAACCAAAATTACCAAAAACAATGTGATATTTTTCTTCTAGTATCTTAAAATCTATGGGTTTCCTTATAGGCTTTCAGTTCTTTAGAGTTTGATATTAGACTACTTAAATCTTTTCTATTTAAGAGATTATGTAACACTAAAATAAATACACTGGTGTCTGTACTGTGCACAAGACAAAGATTAACCCCAACATGTTATGCTCTATTTTGTAAAAATGAAATACAGACTTCCCCTTGGGAAACAATCTTCTATTTCAAGATTGTGAATTGAGTGGTGCTCATCTATTATCTTTTTCAAAAGACCTAAGAAAACAAGCTTTTGACTCCAACTGGGCATAATTTGCCTCCGAGAGTTTGTTCAAAGAAATACACAATGATCTACTAAACATGATAATGTCATCTTCATTATTAACTTAAAGTAAACTTTTGCTTACTATAGACATTTAAAGATGCCCTCATATATGTCACATTTCAACAATTGATTTTATAAGACATGTTTATTTATTCCTAGTATTTTTGTTGCTATAAAGGCCTATAAAAAAAGGCCTTAAAATACATATTCACAAATTTTACTTTATTTCTTAGTGACTCTGGGCAGAACAAATAAAAATATATGGTGAAAGGAGTATATGTTTCTCCCTATCCCTAAAATCATAACCAAAGTTCTTACTTATTCTTGTTTTTACTTCTCTCCTCACGACCCCTTTACTAACAAAGCTGCGAAGCTGTTGCTTATACTAAGGTCAATCAAATCTCATTTTCCTCAGAGCCATCCAGTTAATTTGTAGTCCAAGGCATTGCATTCTACCCATGCTATATAGGAACTGGTTTAAGGTAACTTCCTCTGAATGCTCATTTTTACATATATCAGCATTTAAATATATACTACATGTTGTACAATAATTGTGCATTCACTCAAATATTTAAGCTCTGTACTGTAATTCAGGTAAATTTGATACAGGTACACTTGATACAGACACAGTGCTTGTAAGTAGAGGCCATGCCTTTCTTTTTTTATTCCCTTAAAAGCCATGGCCTAGGATTAGGCATATTATAAGCACATAGTGAATTCTCATAGATTATGGATAAGGTCAGGCATTGTAGGGCATTGCTATATTCTTCTCTGACTCATTTCCTAACCCATCTCCTAGAGTCAATTGCCTCAATATCCTCACCAACTCGACATTTAAAATAAAAGAGACAATACAGAATTTTTCTTTTCTCTCCCAGGTATCAGTGTATGGCATTATCATCTTCCCAGTTGTCCAAAGCAAAAACTGTGAAGATATCCCTGATTTTTTTTTCCTATTCTTTCTTTCACATCCATCCTACTAGCAAAGTGCTACCTTCACAATGAAATCTGAATCTCAATTCTTCTTTCTACCTTGCCAGCTACCGTTTTGGTTCAAACTACCATTGTCTTCTCCTGGATAACTAAAAAGCTTCTCCAATGTTTCCTGCTTTATTTCATCTCTCTATAGTTCATTCTCCATGCAGTCATCTTGTTATCTATTAAAGTAAAGATCAATCAGATCTATACTTTCCATGCTGGATTCCCCTGACTGGCTTCTACATATTTCTCTTAGTTTAATATACCAGCTAGCAGAGTAAGAAAGTCTTTCAGGGTCTGGCCCCTCGCTAGCCGCTTACATATGACCTCAGTCTCTATCTCTTAGTCATTGACATGTAAGCAAGTCAGTACAATGAGGCTCCATAACTGTGGAATAAAAAAGAAATCAATACACTTGAGAGGTATCTTTTTTAGTTTGAGGGGAGGGTTACAGACTACAATTTGAAGAAATAATGGAAGTTCATCAGACAGACAAAGTTTGTATGTTGTGTAAAGAGGAGTGACAAATAGATAGAATAGAATATTTTAGAAAAAGATATTTTTCCAAATACCATCTGTGCTGGTATTAGACAAATTATTGTTATTTACTAGGATTGATAACCTATCAAACAATGCCTTTCATCTTAGAGAAGTTCTCAATGATTTCTGAATTCCTACCAATTCTACATATCTGTTTCATTTCTTAAATGAAGGTCTCAAAATTAGAAATGCTTTGTAACTTGAATTGGGATATGTGACTGTCTTTTATTATTTATTTTTTATTAATTTTAATTTATTGTCTTAACATGTACGGACATGTAACTATCTTAACATTTCAGTTAAGGCTATAGGATATCATTCTACATGTCAAATCACAAGTATACATATATACACTATTGACATGTTGTAAAAACAATCTCATAGAACAGTGGTCAGCAAACTATAGCTTGCAGGCCAAATCTGGCCCATTGTCAGTTTTTGTAAATAAAGTTTTATTGGAATATAAACATTGCCCTTTATTTATATATTGTCTGTGGCTGCTTTCACAATATAATAGCAGAGTTGAGTAGTTGAGACAAAGATCCCATGGTCTCACATAGTAGAATAAATTTATTTTTTTTTAATTTATTTATTCATTTTAGAGAAGAGAGACAGAGAGAGAGATAAATAGAGAGAGAGGGAAGGCGGGGAGGAGGAGGAAGCATCAACTCCCATATGTGCCTTGACTGGGCAATCCCAGGGTTTTAAAGCAGCGACCTCAACATTCCAGGTCGATGCTTGATCCACTGTGCCACCACAGGTCAGGCTAAATTTATTCTTAAAAAGAATTTGCACACTCCTGTCATAAAAATGTAGCATTTATTTTTTTAAAGAAAGAATTAAATGTATATGAAATTTTTCATGGGTTAGGTAGGCTACATAGTTTAAATTCTTTTTTAAATGTGGTAATAGAGTAGCTCATATTCATTACTATTCCTGAGATAGTTTAAATGTTAAGGAAAACATTGTGGTTTATATAAAGGCCCTCATAAATGAGGTATCATTTCTGTATGATCAGTTGATATTTTCAGACTTGAAAGCACCTTTCAGTACATCCTTAAAATGTACAACAATGGGAAGTGATTTGCTGAAATAAAAATGTTGTATCTGGCTCTAGCCCAAATTGCTCAAGGCCATGTAAAAATCTGAAGAGATGCAGAAATAATAGGTTCTCCGGGCTGGAAATAATATCACATTTTTCTAAATGCAAGGACTAATCCTGTGCCACTTACTAAGCGAGGTTCAGGTTTCACTGACAATCTTTATTAACCTCTTATTTCTACCCGTGTATAATTTTTCACTAAAATATACTCCAGCTTGCTTCATCACAGCATGCAAGCGATTTTCAAAATGGTTTTGAACTGCATGTATTCAAATCATTTCATTAACTTTTATATTTGGCTGCACAAAAGTTTTCTATTTTCAAAGGCTTTATTGCATTTTAATGGTTCACAAAACGATTTTTTTTTTCCAGCTTGAAATTCTGCAGCTGACTAAGTGACAATATATACTAGTCATGGGTGGGTCTAATAGCTTATGTCACTTCATTAGTAGAAAGAGGAAGATGCTCTTGGTAATTATAACCTCTCAGAGAAGACACTCATGAACAATTAGTTATTTTTCTTCTTATTTAATGTAGCATTTTAATAAGATAATAGTCATAAAAATGGGAATTATTATGGTTATCAAAAGACTTAGAGGTTTGGAACAGAAATAAAGAGAAGAGTCCTGCTGTAGTTGTGAAACTTCCCTAAACGTGCCGATCAGGACTGTCCGGATATTGTATGGAAATTCCGGTTTAGAGCAGTTTGCTCCTTGCCTCCTTCCTCCTTTATCTTTTGGGTAGACCGCTACTGTTTTGTTTTTAGCTTTTTTTTTTTTTTCTTCCTTTCTATTCTCTTTCATCTAATCCTATGGTTTCGACAATAACATCTGAATATTGTGTTCCGAAACTATTTGGTCAGCATGCGGCACCTCAGAGCTCCAGGGCAGCATTTGCATATTTGCTAGACATTTCTACAAGTGTGACATCATTTTAATGTCTGTTGATAGGAAAGTTTCCCATTACTTTTCAAAATGTACTGGTGAATCCTTTATATTTATTCTACAGTATTAAATTAACAAATATCTCGTGAATAGTTTAAAATGAGAAAACAGTGATTTCCACGGTATGATAAATTGCTTCATAGTCCTCAGTACTTCCCTTTTCTTTTCAGCCTCAAGCATGTATTAAGTTGGTGCTTCTCAAACTGTGTTATGTACCACATGTTAGAAAGAATTGCACCACTCTCTTAAAATACCAATTCATACATTCAACCCCAGGCCTTCAGAAACTGTTCACAGGATTAAGCAGATTTTTAAATCCCCAATGATAATTACATATGCCAGATTTTGAGAACCAATTCAATACATTTTCAAAATTTATAAAATTTAAAAAGAATGTATCCTTTTTTTCTACTCCATTTATATATTTTCTAAAATATATTACTTTCCTTCTCTTCTAATCCAGGTCCTTATCCCTCAGACAGTTATCAAAAAGCTTTTGAAATATTTCCCTTGTTTCTAATCTTCCGATGCTGTCAGATTTGTCATCTAGAAATATAATTTTAACGTTCTAATCACTGACTTTCTTTTGAAATATACTCCTTTTCTTCTTCCTATTAATGATACCTTGTTAGTTAAGGTTTCTCATTAATTCCTACAAAATCCTCTCCTCTAGAGAATTCAATGACTTGCTATTCTTAAACACACTTTCCAGTTATGTGTCTGTATCTTTGTTCGAGTTTTTCCAGATGCCTTGTCATTTTCACTTAAATTCAATTTTCACTTTAAATTTGAATTTCACTTTAAATTCACATCTTCCATAAAGCACAGTCTTACCACCTTAATGGCCTGGCCACCCTTCTTACCCCTATGGCATTCTGACACGACCTATATCTTTATTATGGTTATTTCTACATGGGTTGAGGTATTACATCACAATCATCTACCCATTCTACTGACAAAATTTATTGATCTGACTATAATTTCAGTTTACAAAGACATACAAGCATGAATTTAAATCAACTTTGAGAATGTGTCTCAGGCAGACACATAAATGTCAGGCCACTTCTCTTAGGAATATAGGAAAAGGGGGGTGGTGGTTAAGAATTCAAAAAAGAAGTTTCAGCTATGGCATCCTGAAACAGGAAAATTAACTCAAAATAAAATCTGACCTGACAGATTTACTTCTGTATCTGAAAGAGAAGCTGAAGATATACACTTTAGTGGGAAGTTAGTGTGAGCAGAGTGATGGCTGTGTAAGCCCATGGTTTGGAGGGGGGTGAAAAATTCCTACTCAGTTGGGGTGGGTTACACAAATGGAACCTTCCCCACATCTGTTTCCTTGGTGGCCCTGAACATAGAAGAGTTTAGCTGGAAAGAGGTAAACAACAACCAATAGATCTCTTCAGAGTGGCTCTGGTCTAGCCAAGCAGAGGCACATATTAGATCTTCTCATTCTGTGAGCTGGACCCACAGGAAATGACCATTTCCAATAGTTCTCAAACCCAGGAAAATCATTCTTTCTAGGTTGTAATAAAGCCTATTATTATATCTATCACTCCACTTCAATTCCCACATCCAAACCTCCCTCTGGTTATCTCTGCTTGATTCCATTAAATAAAGAATCATTTATGGGTACTAGTATATTATACACATAGTATTATTTAGGCACAGGGATACCACAAGGTTAAAGACCCTGAAACATTTGCAACTAATCATTGTTTGAGGTTATAACTTCTACTTTAAAAACATTCTTTTGGGGCCCTGGCCGGTTGGCTCAGTGGTGGAGCGTCAGCCTGGCGTGCAGAAGTCCCCGGTTCGATTCCCGGCCAGGGCACACAGGAGGGGCGCCCATCTGCCTCTCCACCCCTCCCCCTCTCCTTCCTCTCTGTCTCTCTCTTCCCCTCCGGCAGCGAGGCTCTATTGGAGCAAAGATGGCCCGGGCGCTGGGGATGGCTCCTTGGCCTCTGCCCCAGGCGCTGGAGTGGCTCTGGTCACGGCAGAGTGATGCCCGGAGGGGCAGAGCATCGCCCCTGGTGGGCGTGCCGGGTGGATCCCGGTCGGGCGCATGCGGGAGTCTGTCTGACTGTCTCTCCCCGTTTCCAGCTTCAGAAAAATTAAAAAAAAGAAAAACAAAAATAACCCAACAACAACATTCTTTTGGTATAAACCAAATGATATGAGGACAAAGAGGTGGGGGCAATTCTAGCTGGGCAATTGAGAAAAGTCTTGCAGAATGAGTCACATTCACAGAAGCGGCAATAAGCAGCAAGGCTATTCTAGAAAAACGGAACAGAATTGTTAGGTTATGTATTTAGTTAGACATGAGCCAGGTCATCTCTGACCTGCTATGCTAGATCATGCCTTTATTGGCTCACAAACCATGAAACGAAACCCTAGCTCCACCAATGCCACCAACGATTGTTGACCACACAGGGCCTCCCATTTCTTCTGAATGAGGCTCAAGGGTCTAAGGCAGGGGTCTCAAACTCGCGGCCCGCATGCGGCCCGCCGAACAATTTTGTGCGGCCTGCAGACTAATCCACGAAGTTCAAAATATTTTGGATAAAATTAAGTAAGCCTAGGGGCCTACTTGTATTTTTCATTTCTCTAGCATCCTAGCTAGATATTAGCTTAGTTAACAGCAGTTGTGATGCGAACTACAGTTTCTGGTCGTTTTGTGACACTGAGTAAACTGCATGTACGATTGTGCTTGTTGTACTGATTTTTTTTTGTTTTCAACTGCAGTGAGAAAAGTGTTGCGTAAGTTGCCTTTTGTAGACCTAGTGCGGCCCACCGAATGGCTGTGATCTTGCTCTGCGGCCCACATGCTGAGTTGAGTTTGAGACCCCTGGTCTAAGGGAATGAGAAGTTAGAGAGGCTCAGAGGAGAAAAGGTGAAAAGGTGACAAATCTTTCTGTACATTGGTAGTCATATCTACTAAGTAGTCATATCTGCTACTTTGTCTGGAAATCCCAGAAATGAAATGAAACAGCTAGTCCTTATCCCTGCTCTGTTAAATGCATCTTGGGAAATGAGAACGGGAAAAACGAGGCATGCATTGGTGAGCTCACTCACTCAAGACAAGAGGTCGGGGAGTAAGGAGGTCCTATCAGAGAGTTTAGAGATGACAGATGGTCTCTACTGGGATGAGACTGAGGGCGGGTTGCATGATAAGGCTAGCTGAGTCTGGTAACCCAGGAATAAAGCAGAGGACTCTGTCTTCAGGCCCACTGTAGGTGGGGAAAAACGGGGATGTCTGTTTTCTCCCATATTCTCCTCTATTCCCTTCCAGATGGGAAACAAATCTTCCATTCCTCAGGACTCACCCCAAAGATGTATCCTCAAGAATTGGTCAAAATTGGATCCCCAAACCTTAAAATTACCACAATATAATTTAGGGGATCAGGAGGTTTGGACAGAAAATGGTAGCTTGAATTATAGTACCATTCTCCAATTAGAACTTTTTGTTGCCATCAGGGCAAATGGACTCAAGTACCATATATCCAAGCCTTTATGGCTTTAAGAGACAACCCAGACCTTGGTAAGACCTGCTGACTAGATTTGGCTATTCTAGCTTTAATCAGTCAACCACCGCAGGAACAACAGACCCCAAAGAAGATAGAACTCCTGGTGGAGCCAGGGACTGTAGGAAAAAAGAGTAAAAAGGAAAGCTCTATTTATCCCAAACTTCCAGTGCCAGAACAGGCAGCTCCATATCCTGGGACCAATCCTACTGCTCCCTGCCCAGAGCTTTCTAACCTATGCCCAGTCCAAGAAGCAAGTGGACCTAGAAGCCTCATCAAAGTACAGGTTCTCTTTTTAATGGAAGATCTCCTTCAAATCAAAAACAAGCTAGAGAAGTTCTTAGATGGCCCTGATAAATTCATAACAGGGTTCCAAAAGGTTTATTTAACCTTTGGCTTAACTTGGAAGGTGTTACCCTTCTCTTTAATACAATTCTCTCTCATGGGGAATGACAACCATAGCTGGGGCAGCCTTACAATTTGCCAGCAGTTTACATATCAACTATCAGTGATATCCACAGGGTTCTGTCACCATGCCCCAACATAACCCAAGCGGGATTACAACTCCCCAGATGACATCTGGGTGAGAGATCATATGTTAAGTTGCATACTCAAAGGTATGGAGGCCAGCAAGACTCAGCCAGTGAACTTTCATAAATTAGCCACCATTGACCAAGGGCCAAATGAGAATTCCAACACCTCTGTAGAAAGGTTGTGGGAGGCTCTCCTAAAATATACAAATCTTGAACCCGATTTGTCTGAAGGAAATCTGATCATGAACGATCTGTTTTTTTCACACAAGCAGCCCTTGACATTCAAAGGAAACTCCAAAAATTAGGAATGGGGCTAGGCAGCCCCTTCCCTGACATTCTAAAGGCTGCCATCTCAGTCTTTTATAATCAAGACGAAGAGGAGAAGGAGAAAAAACAGGATAAGGAAAATGGCAGGCATAGGTCATTGCTGCTTTAGAAGGCCACCTGCCCCAAGGGAACCCAAAGCAGGCTCATCCTGGTTACTGCCACTGCTGTGGGAAGCCTTGCCAGTGGGCAAGAGAAGGCTCAGGCAGGGGAAAGCCTCCCCATAAGCCTTGCCCCCTCTGCCAGAAATTTGGCCATTGGAAACGGAAATGTCCCAATGGCTGAAGGTATCTCAGGTTCAAATCCCAGGCTGTGTTGACCTTAAAGTGAGGGGGTCTTATGCTCTGGCCAGCTCCCAAATCAACTATCATCACAAAGGGACAGAGACAAGGGTAATCCTGGATGTGGCAGGTAGAACTACAAATTTTCTTTTGGATACAGGAGCTGCCTACTCTGTGCTAACCTCCTCTTCTGGACAGCTCTCCTCCAGGATTAGCCAGGTGATGGGAGTGAATGGGGTGCCTACCCACAAAAAATTTACTCCACCTCTATGTTGTATGTGGGACCAAATTATATTTTCATATCAGTTTTTTGTAATGGTGGAATGCTCAACTACCTTTTTTTGGAGATTATATTCTCTCATCATTTTTTTCTAATGGTGGAATGCTCAACTACCTTTTTTGGGAGAGATATTTTAAGCAAATTAGGCACTTAAATAACTTTCTCTCCAGCTCTGGGGTTAACATCTCCCCTATTGGATTCATGCCTTGAGGGGTATCCAAACATTTTCAAAGACAATATAAACCTAAAGGAGACCCCTAGGCTAGGTTGGGGCCTCTAGGATACCTGGACAAGCCTGAACAGCACATCCTATCATTATTAAACTTAAAGACCCCACCAATTCCCATAACCACAGATAATACCCCATTATACCAGAAGCAAGAGAAGAACTACATCCTTTAGTCTCAAAATTCCTTTAGCATGGGTTATTAACTCCCTGCAACTCACCTTGTAACACACCAACTTAGCCAATCAAAAAGAAAAATAAGGAATATAGATTAGTTCAAGACTTACAGGCCATAAAGACCATTTATCCCATGGTCCCCAATCTATATACAATTCTTGGGGAAATTCCCTTAGAGACATAATTATTTTCGGTCCTGGACCTTAAGGATGCTTTCTTTTGCATTCTGTTAGACCCATCTTGTCAATTTTTATTTGCTTTGGAATGGACAGATGAACAAGGAATAAAACAACAGCTTACCTGACTGTACTTCCCCAAGGCTTTTGGGACAGTCTCCACCTGTTTGGCCAGGCCTTGGCAAGGGTCCTAAAGGACCTGTCTCTTGAGAGGGGTGGTGAGGTCATTCAATATGTCAATGACTTACTCATCTGCCCTCCACCAAAAAGTTAGACCTCCAGCATATTACTAAGAATCTAAATTTTCTTACTGAATGAGGATACTGGGTAACTAGAGAGAAGGCACAAATATTATGGCAATGAGTAAATTATTTGGGACTCATTCTCGCCCCCGGAGTATGAAGGTTATCCTCGCAAAAAGTGCAAGTCATAAAACAGATCACGGTTCCCACTACCCAGAAGCAGCTCTGAGCCTTCCTCGGGCTGACGGGATATTGTAGACTGTGGATCCTAACATATGGGGAAATAGCAAAAACCTTTATCACAGGCTCTTAGATCTGAGCCTGAACAGAGCCCTCTGCCTTGAGACAGGGAACAAGAACAGGCATTCATCCAACTATAGACAGCTCTAATGGACCAGTTTTCACGTTGCCAAACCCAGAGAAACCTTTATGACAATATGTAACTGAACAATAAGGGGTAGCCTTAAGAATTTTAACTCAAACTCTAGGGCCCACCCTACAGCCTATTGGATATCTCTCTAAAAACCAAGACCCCACACAAGGATGGCTCCACTGCCTTAGGGTAGTGGTGCCAGCAGCCCTACTGCCTGAAGAGGCATCCCAGATCACCCTTGGACAAGAAATCATCCTTTGTACTTCCCAACAAATAAACTCTCTCCTAAAGAATAAGGAGACCCACTGGCTTATTGACAGCAGAATACTAAAGTAGCAAGTGTTAATGTTAGAAAACTCCCAGGTTAGGATAAAGCGCTGCTCCACTCTAAATTCTGCCATCTTAATGCCCCTTCCAGGGCACACGGAACCCCTCCACTCTTGCAGTGAAACCATGGATCAAACCGATGCTAGCAGGAGAGATGTGAAGGACTGGCCACTAGACAATGTGGATGAGGTTTGGTTCACAGATGGAGTAGCTTCATAGGGGATGGGGTCCGCTGTGCTGGGTATGCAGTTGTCACATCTCAACATGTCATTGAGGCCTGAACCTTGCTTCCTGGGAATTCTGCCCAGTTAGCTGAATTAATAGCTTTAACAAGGGGCCTTGAACTAGGAGAAGGGAAAAGAATCAGTATTTGCACTGATTCTAAGTACACACTTCTAGTACTTCATGTTCATGCTGCTCTCTGGAATGAATGGGATAGCTCACAGCCAGAGATGCCCCTATCAAACATGGGTCTCAGATCCTCCAATTATTCCAGGCTATAAATATACCCAAGGAAATAGCAGTTATATATTGCAAGGGGCATCAAAGAGGAGCAGATGAAATAACAAAGAAAAATAAATTTGTTAACATCTTTGCAAAAACAGATTCTGCTCAAGATTTCTTTCTAAGGTCTTTAATTCCAAGAGGCTCAGAGGAGACCTTCACTTTTTGGTATACCCAGGTGGAAATTAATTGGGTTGAACAACATGAATATATTAAAAATACTGAGGGCTGGTACCTGCAGGAAGATCTCAATCACCTTTCACAAGCCCTACAATGACAAGTTATTAAAGGGCAGAGTTTGTGCTATAGCAAACAACTGTTGCTGCTTTTATATAAATACCACAGGTCAAACTGAAGAGAGCACCAAGAAAATTATGGAACATTCTAATTGGTTACAGACTTACAGCCAACAGGGCATTGAAAAACCGTTTGGAACTCTATATAAAAAATATGCCTCCTAAAATGACTTGGTTTCTTCCACTACTAGGCCCCTTAACATCAATTCTCCTATTACTTTTTGGTCCATGCATACTTAATTTTCTCATTCGTGTTGTCTCTTCCAGAATTGAGGAATCCAGCTTCTGATGATATTCATGATGGGATTACAGCCTATTTCCTCAATAGAAGACTCAGACAGCCCCCTCGATCTCACAGGAATCCAGTTCTGCCCAATTTGATCCTGTCTAGGACAGTTAGCAAGAGGCTGTGACACATCTCTCTACATCCATGAGCAGCAGGAAGAAGTTACAAAAGCCAGGCCTTCACCCTTCAACTTTCCAAAAGCTTTTGGGTTCCATTCTCTTGAGGGGGAAATGTTAGGTTAGGTAGGTAGGTAGGTATGAGCCAGGACAGGAGAAGGAGGAGGAGGGATGAGTTGCTCCCATGCATTCCAAGTATGTAGGATCTACCTGCCTATACCCAGACTGCTGGTCTCCAGTTCTCTGAAATGGTATCAGCCACATAACAATACAATGAAGACAGATAAATGAGAAGCTAGAAAGGAAGAAAGAAAGAAAAAGTGGGAATGGGAAAGTCCAGGAATTAAAGCCCATAAATACCTAAGTTCTATAACTAATCAAGGCACTCATTTTCATGAGCAAGTTGCCTGTTCAGTCCTTCCTGAGTATATTCCTGCATGGCCAATAAATCCTTGCTTTCTTTGCTTGCTATACTTTGTCTCTTGATTGAATTCTTTCTCTCAAGCAAGACAAGAATCGGGGTTTTGTTGCTTCACCCGTAACAGAATCATTAAAGGCACAGAAGTATGGATACGCTTGACAAGTTGGGAAAGAAGCATTTAGAATGGAATATAGTATGCATGATGGACTGTGGAGAGTGCGAGACCATGGAACTTTCTTGAGATATTGCTTGTGACCTTGAAGAATGTCAGTGATGGGTGGTGGGTCCATGGGCATTTATTATATTACTCTGTAAACATTTTCTGTTGTTTAAACATATATTCTTTATTTTTCAAAAGAAACTGACCCTATAGGAAATTTGACATATTTATATTGAATACTTATAAATGGACATATGCAAGATTTTGTTGCTGCATTAGCTGTGCCTCCCCTCATCTGTTCTGTATCTAATATTATGGCTCAAATAGGTAGCCTCAGCTTTTCACAGAAGATTGCAACATCTTAAATCTGTGGAAACATCCCCTAAAGTCATTCTTAATATCATAAATGACCTTTGCACTTCTGCTCTATTTTCTTTATAGTGACTTCAAATGAATCTAACACATAAATTTTCAGGACCTGAACTCAAGAAATAGGAATTTAGTGTGAAGAATCCTGGACTTGCATAAGCCTGGGTTTTGACTCTGTCTAGCAGTATGACAAATTAGATAAGGCAAATAATTGTTTCCAAACCCCTGATTTTCTTATACAAGAATAGGGCCTTCAGTCTTTGCCGGAACAAAGTAAAGCTTGAGAATAGACAATTAAAGGAAGTACTAGCGTAGATTTTTTTATTCTGTAAGACCTTTGAAAATGGAATTTTTTTATGGGCACATTTTTATGCTGTGCCTATAACAGTACTTCATACACATAGTTCATGAAAAATGTATTTTTACTCCACAAGGTCAAGATCAAACAAAAATAAAAATGCTGCTATAGCAAATAGTATTCAATTATTTTTGTTAATAACTTCTTACAATGATAATAAAAATCAGAATAACAAATCAAAAGAAAGATGATGCCAAAATAAAGATTTAAAAACAAAGGATAAAATGCAAGTTATTCAATTTCTCTAAGACTTATTTCAAACATCAACAATACTATGTTTTTATCAAGAGTGATCTTGTATAAGGGTAGAAGTTAGAACTTAAGACTTTATTGTTTTCAAATATTAAACAATTTAGGTTAATTTAGTGACATTTCATATAGTTATAGTGTCAGCTTTTTAATAAAAAAATTGTATATCAGTACAAAGAAGGCTTCAGGGATTGTTATACATGTTGTTTTTTACAATTCAACTTGGCCCACGGGTCATATGAAGATGAGGAGGCTGAAAAATAAATTCACAAGGATGGCTGAACGAATTGTTTGCAATAGCTAATGGAATCTGATTCTATAGGAAATAATTGACTATGTGTATAGCCTGTGGTGATGTACCTACCCTTAGGGAAATAATTTTTTTTGACATTTTCTTTTAGTTTTCAATTAATGAATTTGATACACACATACACACATATTTAAAATATTTAATACTAAGTTGCTGTAGAGATGTTTCTTCACATTTAAAAAATATTTGCTTTCAGTATTCTTTTTTTGATCTTGACTCGATATTTATTCCTCATGTTCATTATTCTCAGTGACTTTTATGTCTCATTGAACATTATCAGATTATTTTACCATATTCTTACCCAACTACTTCTGATCTTGGTACTCCTCTATATATGATTTGGATATGATTCCCTTATGCAAGATAACTTGCATTCCTTAAACTAATAATAAATAGAAAAAAAAGTGTTCTTAACCCTTAACTGTAAATTCTGCCAATAAAGAAGAATGTAGTCTTCCTCTTTCATGGAATCATGTGCACACATTCGGGGAATCTGAAGAAATATCTAAAATGGTTCTTTCTCTATTGACTTGATGAGTCACAGAATTCATTAGAGACAGGTTGAAGTTTGCCTGACATTAAGCTCTAAGGTAGAAACATGGTGCTGCTAAGGAAATCAGGAAAGGAGGTGGTCTCCAAGTTTAGTATCCATAATTGCAAGGACCTTCCTGTTTCTGTTTAGCAAAAGGATAAAAATTGGCCCCACAAAATAAGGTAGACAGTGAACACAGGAAAAAACAGCATAGACTATACTAACATAAGTCATTTGGGTGTTTTAGGGATAATAAAACCAATCTCTCTTAAATTGAATCATAGAAGCTAGATCTCACCATACTGTGATGGGAAAAAGTGAAACACAGGGTCCCTCCATCCACTACATAGCTTCAGTCATTACTACAACCTCAGGTAAATGATGTATTCTATTGGTACAGAAATATTTTGAGATTTTTACTATTTTCCAAATTGTCTCTAGACTTACTATCAATTATAAACATGTGATCAGTAATTTAAAACCACAGGCAAAAGAAAAAATTGAAGAAGCAAACCTGTTAAATGTTAAATACTGTTGTGGACATAAATTATTTTTCTTATACAAAAAAACTAGTAATTAACATTGACTACAGTCTAATAAATTCAGTTCAATGGTTTCATTTCCTCCAATGTACTGTATTAGCCAAAACAATAAGCTCTAAGCAGGTTATAAAGATATTTTCAGTCCTTTCTTTCGAAGAATACATAAAACTGTATATAAAATATGATATACATAATAAATTAGGGTGGTAAATAATATGAGATGAAAATTATATCTGGCAGGTAAATGTAAAATTTGTAAAATAAAAAAAATGAAATGTTAAGTATAGATATACAATGAGCCCAAAACTGGCAAGTATATAAGTAGGTAAAAACAAAACAACCAGAAATGTTTATCTCAGTTTTCTTTTAGAATAAAAATTATTTGTTCTACTTGGATTTGCTGCAGTTCTCTGAATTATTTGATGGAAGTAAACATGGCCATAATCTCAATGGTTATCAAGACAAACACATTCACTCAAACTAGAAACTCAAATCATACATCAATACATGTCTTCCCACAGGGAAAACTTGGCTATATGGATTTAAATTAACTATTGCTAAATAAGCCATTTGCTTGGAATGAGATCTCTCTGGGCAGGGGTGAGAACTGAGAAAGAAAGAAGAGTTAGTTAAGAAGGCTGGGAAAAGTAACATAGGTCACTTGTCTGAGGACAGACCTTTGGAGGAGAGACAGGTTAAAAAATTATGAAAGTGAACCCCCCAAATATTCTGGGTGATGCCCAAGACCATATCTAAACAGATACATTGATGCCAACTCGGCACAGTTAATCTTTCATACAGAGTAAGAACTTCTTTCTCACTTCCAAATACTTGGCACAATGTCTATAACTTTGTAGTACTCACCATTTGCTCAGTGAATTACCGAATGTATTTGCCTGTATCAGTGCATGGCTTAGTCTTGCAACATAAGGAAGACTATTCAAGAAATCATGCTATAGTTCACTCTCTTCCTTTTGGTCATCCAATTTTTTGCTGCTGCTCCTGCTGCAGCTGTGTGTGTGTGTGTGTGTGTGTGTGTGTGTGTGTGTGTGTGTGTGTGTTCTTTAACAGAGATGTTAGAGAAAGAAAAATCTGTCAAAGAAACATTTCACTGAAGAAAAATATTGACACTCAAAGAAAAGAACAAAGCTTTTGGTGCCCCTCTATCCTTAACATCCTTCTACCAGCAAAAGAAAGCCCAGAGGTTAACAGATTTAGCAGGGAAAGCAGGTTGTAGTCCCACTGACAGCTAGAAAATGAAATTACAGCAAGTATTCGATGATTGCCCTCAATTAGCCTATGCAAAGCAAGAATTAATTACCAGCATTGAAAAAGTTCACCTTTGACTCCTCTTTCAAGATTTCACTTACATTGTGTGTTTCTCTGGCATTATAATGAAAGTCCAGTAGATTTGAAACAAACTTGCTTTTCCCTGAATATATTTTAGTAGTTCCTGTTTGTTTGTTTTTTACTGTGGCAGCTCACACTTAATGAAAGAGAAGTCTTAGCAGGTCTAAAATATAGATATAAATCTACATATAGATATAGATGTAAATAATATATAGATCTATCGATATAGATACATATAGATACAGATCTAGGAATGACTATGATTTTCTGATCCAGAATAAAATTGGCATTAGTAGCACCATTGCAGATACTAGCTTTAGAATTCCCAAGGAAGCAATTAAATGTATTAAAGTAAACCTATAACATAATTTTATTACTATACAGGAAAATAAATCAGAAATATAATGTCTATATAGGTACATATCTTATTTTTCAACATATTCCCCTAACAAAGGCTGAATATCATTTTCCCAAACCAGTAATAAAATAAATCCAAATGAATCCCTAAAGTCATTCACTTAATGAAACAGTTTTGTTAAGCAAACAATAAAAACCTTTTTGGCAACACAGAAGTTTCATCCTAGCACATACAAACACCCACGTAAAAGGCAAAAATGTGATTTACTAGGCTTGGGTGATACGTGGACAAATGGAAAGCCTTAGCTTGGCTTAGCTGATATTGCTGGGAAACATCAATTTTATGTCACATAAGAGTAGGAAATACAAAGAATTGCCAAAACATAAGCAATAAGAACCCAGAAAAGTGGAGAAAATTAGAAAGCAGGAAAGGGGGCTTTGGAGAAGAAATGAACACTTACCTGAGTATATAGTTTCAGCCCCTGGTTGAGATGCTTTCACCAATTGCTGTGCAATGATAACAGCATGATATCAACTAGGAACTTCAACTGGGGTCAGAAGGATGAGAAATGAAGAGCATGTTCTTTTTGGAAAACTCAATCAGATTGAGTTTAAGTCTTTCTTTTTTCCTTCCTTCCTTTTTTCTTTTCTTCCTTCCTTCCTTCCTTCCTTTTTTTCCCTCCCTCCCTCCCTCCCTCCCTCCCTTTCTTCCTTCCTTCCCTCCTTTCTTCCTTCCTCCCTCCTTCCTTTCTTATTTCCTTCCTTCCTTCCTCCCTATTTCATCAGATCTAAACAAATTGGTTGATTTCCAATCCTCTACATATTATTTATTTCCAATATATCATATAACAGTCCATTAATCCATTTATTTCAATGGAAATTTCCTTTCTTCTTATTATTTTTCTTTTTTCACCTACCCCTCTCCTCTTTGGGCATCATCAGCTTGTGCTTTATGTTTCTGTTTTGTTTATTTATTTATTAACATTCCACATATAAGTGAAGTCATATACTAGTATATTTTTCTCACTACCTTATTTCACTTAGCAAATACTCTGTAGGGCCATCTATATTGACACAAATGGCAAGATTTTATTATTTTTTATTCCTGACCAGTGTTTCATTGTATATGTAGCACATTTTCTTTATCCATTCTTCTATTGATGGACAAAGTCTGGCCTTTATTATTAAAGTATCTCTACAGATAAAGAAACAAGATGGGAGAACTCTATGGTCAAATGTGCACAATCACAATATTAACATAACTGTACTCTATGGTTGGTCGTATTTGGTGAAAAAAAGTCTCATAACCTACTCAACTCCACAGCTGGCTAACATTTCTGAAAGTGTGTCCAGCAGTCAACAGGAAAGGTGAAAGATCTGATGGTATAACAGGAACAAGGTAGCCTGAATAAAATGTTTTTATGTCATGTACAGTGGTAATTGTACTTAGTACATAAGTGACTTAGTAACTGCCAACTCTATGGGGTTTCAAAACTATCTCCAGGAGAGCCAAGGGCAGGAGCATAAGTTTGTGCTAGCTGAAAAAAAGGATTATGTGACTAAACATACCTTGACAAGGTCAAATGTGTTAATGGATCCAGATAATAGAGATTCATTATCCCAATATGACATTGGGGTTCAAAAGGAAATGCTATGCACATTCTTCTAAAAACATTTCAGTGAGGTGGTGAAAGAGAGCTAGTTAATGCAGTCCCATCTCAGGTATTTTACCCATGAAATAGAGATGTTCTTTTTTTTTTTTTTTTTTTTACAGAGACAGAGAGAGAGTCAGAGAGAGGGATAGATAGGGACAGACAGACAGGAACGGAGAGAGATGAGAAGCATCAATCATCAGTTTTTCATTGTGACACCTTAGTTGTTCGTTGATTGCTTTCTCATATGTGCTTTGACCGGGGGGCCTTCAGCAAACCGAGTAACCCCTTGTTTAAGCCAGCAACCTTGGTACAAGCTGGTGAGCTTTGCTCAAACCAGATGAGCCCGTACTCAAGCTGGCGACCTCGGGGTCTCGAACCTTGGTCCTCCACATCCCATTCTGATGCTCTATCCACTACACCACCACCTGGTCAGGCAGGGATGTTCTTAGTATCCATTTTAGAGTAGTTATTTAAAGTGCTTTAAAAAAAAATAAAATAAAGTGCTTTAAACTATGTCTGTACTTAGTGAGAGTATAATATACTGCTCACAAAAATTAGGGGATATTTTATCACTTGATATTCATTTTGAAATATCCCCTAATTTTTGTGAGCAGTATTCATGTAAACTGTTATGAATATAAGTAATACAATTAAATTAATTCTCCTAATTCTGTAAAGTCTAGCATTGAGAGATTACCAAGATTGTGTTCTTTTAAAATGGTTCTCTTTGAAAGTTGCTTGATTGGGATGTGCTTCTTCAGGCCAGTGCTCCATAAAAAATGCAAAAATAAAAAAAAAATGATAAAAGAGATTTCAAATGAAACTTAATTGTGTATTTTCCAAAGGCGGTTTATTGTTTCTGGCTGCAACACTACATTTAAAGAAGCCAATTATTTTCCTACAAAAACAGTCAGCAAATAATGAGTCATGCTACAGAATTTTGTGACTTTCCAGAGAATTATTCTCTAACAGCAATATATCTCTGAGTAATTTTAAAATTCTGTGGAAACTGGTTTGTTTACACAATGTTCACCAACTTTTGCCTTGGGTGTTAAAAGTGAACCACTCAGTTTAAGCAAAATAAGGCCACGCTGACTGCTCTTGAATATATAGTAGTGTTACAGTTTTCCCCAAAGTAAACAGAAATTGGCAATTTGAAAATGTCATCATACCAGAGCTTTCCAAGGTGTTAAATATTTAACTGTAGCTAATACACTGCAAAGTAATGTTGCTTGGCCAAATGCATGTGCTTTCTCTTTCTCCCTGATGTTGGCATCACCTTTTTTTGCAGCTTCACTCAGCTTTTCAGAAGCAGAACAGAACTGAAGACAGTGAGAACAATCTGGTTCTAGAAAAATCCAGTTTTAGCATAAGGAAAGTGCTTTAGAAACTAGGCTTTAGACCTGGGTTTGAATTTCAGATATGAAAACTAAAATCTATGTGACTTGAAGCATGTAACCTCATCTCCCTCATCTTCAAAGTCTTGTAAGTAGTTTAAAAAGATACACTGGGCAGTAAGTCCTTAGCATTGTGCCAGGCACAGTGTAAATCAAGAAATATTGACAGTAAGTACAATAATTACCATGGTCTTGCTGCACACCAAGTATATTTTGCTATCTTTAGGCAACTGAGTTTGCACCTCTTCTGTTGGGATGCCTCCCTCTCTCGGGCGTTGCAGAGATGTTCTTTTCTCAACACTGTGTCAGCTCTGGTGGTGGCCCCTTCCAAGGTTTGGCTGATCATCCCAGTTCAAGCAGTCACTCCTCACCTCCCCCCACCCTGCCATCCCCTGGTTACTCACTGTATCTGAAGTTATATTAAGCATTTACTTTTTAAACCTGCTGATGGGCTCCCCACCATCAAGGATAAGATCCTTAAAGGAGGCATTTTCTCTGTCTTTTTCACCATCAATTTCCACAGTCCAGAATAGAACATGATTCACTCTAAATAACTGCTTATTGATGAACCAACTCTTATTACAATTATGGTTAATATACTTCCATATCAAATTATTTAATTTATGCCTTCATATATTACTCAGAATACAATATCATATTATTAAAGAGAGTTCCAGATAAAGTTAATCCATAATCCATCAACCAGGCATTCTACACGACTTTTACTAATTATAGCACCGGGTGTGTCATTAGTATCTGGGATTCTGATAAAAGTAATACACTAAGGAGATCTTGGAGAGTAGTGTAAAATATTAGCATACCATCTCCTGATCAAGTTAAAAGCATAAGACCCCATGATAATTTCCTAAAATAACCTACTGCTCTAAGAAATGCCTCCGAGAAGTGAGAGAGAAGGGAGAAATTCCTCTAACCTTGGAATGTGGGCAAAGAGTTAATAGAAGTCTTTTTCCTTCTTCATGAGAATTTGGTCTTTAGTGAAGGCTCTAGCTCTGTTCACCTAGTTACCTGATATATACCAACTATGTTACTTGGGAACAGTCCTTATAAAAACAAAACAAAACCCTGACTGACAAATGGAGTCTAGTCTGGGAGGAACTAGAAGTAAATTATAAATACCTGGAAAAGTTTTCAGAGTTTTGAGTGTCCTCTGAATGTGGTGGCTTTTCTGTCATCCTCTTGTCAGATACCAGGTCAGCTATGCCTATTAATCTGTCAGAAACATTGGTTGCTATGGGGTGTAAGGCATCCAAGCCAATGTAACTCTGACGACTACCTGCCTGATTAGGACCTATCTCCTTGCATTAAGCTGTCTGCTACATGGCAAAACCAGCTCTGTGTAGCACTATGGACAACTGTAAGGCCTCCACCCGAAGAAAAATCCTGAAGCTTCCTCACTGACAACCTGTGCTTCCCATCCTCCACCCTTCTGAAGAAACTAGTGACAGTAGGGACCAAGGAAGTTGTTATGGACTGAATGGCTGTGCCACTCCCGGCCCTAATTCAAATGTTGAAGCATGAACCCTCAATGTGATGGTATTTGCCAGTGTGCCTTTTGGAGGTAAGAGGTTGTATGAGGTCATGAAGGTGGGGCCTCCATTATAGGATTTGTGTCCTTATAATAAGAGGAAAATATAGGAGCTCATTCTCTCTCCTCATGTAAGGTCACATTGAGAAGGTAGCCATCTGCAACTCAGGAAGAGGACACTCACTGGGAACCGAATCTGTGGCCCCTTGACCTTACATTTCCCAGGCTCCAGCACTATGAGAAATATACTCCTGTTGTTTAAGCCATTCAGTGTTTGATATTTTGTTAGAACAGTCAGAGCTGATTTGAGAGCAATCTTTTGGGAAGTAGTGCTTCATGGAACCTAAGAAGAAGACACCTTGGGGGTGGAGCTGGACAAGTAATGGTTTGATGGCTGTGAAATCACAGATAATATTTTGCAAAGGGGTTGCCTAGTCAAAGAACATAGATTGAGCCATGAGAAGTAGGTGAGAAAACCACTGGAAAGAATGCTACTTCAACTCCTGATTAGTAAAGGAATTTGGCAGAGAGGCAATTGGACATTACCCAGGAACCCTTTCAGTCATACAGTAGTAAATGAGTAAAATTTCAATCTCTTCGGGAAGTTCTTGGAGTATATAAACTAAACAAAGAAGTTGAACTGTTTATATAAGATAAGTAAATATACTAACTAAAGTGGCACTGTACTATTTTATCTTAAAATAATTTCCATTTCTTATTCTCTACTTGTTTTTTTAGTAAATTCTTCACTAAAGTGCTTTCTTTGCAAGGATAATCAGTGTCCTCATTCATGACCTAGTATGCTTTGGGAGGTATTACAGAGAAATGTTTTACCATGAAAGTGATAGAAAATAAGACCTCAGAGTAGAAGAAATACTGATTTTTGACATGACTCCAACTCTTCCTAGGGCTCTCATCACTCCTAAAAGTTATAATAAAAAAGGACACAGGAGGTAGTAAAGAACTATAGATTCTGGGTTGGGTTGGGTAGCCCATCAGAATGATCCTGTGATCAGGCACCTGCCTTTCTGCCTTTCAGGAGATGGGTCCTCACTTGAAGAATGAGAAAGATATGACTGGTGAAGACTGTGCAGAAACAACATCCAAAAACTCAAATACTTCCCCCTCCACACCCAACAGCTATTATTACAGCATTCTGTTTGTTTCATCTCTGTATTTTTCCACGTAGAAAATGACAAGAACAAGAATGTATATGCAGACTTCTTTTTTGTTTCTTTTTGTACTTACTGTCTTTTAATATTCCCAAAGCACACCTCTGCTCAGTCAGTGCCCTCTCAGTTAGTGCTTCACTGCTCACCACCAGATGTCCACAGTTAGATGTTCCAATTAAAACCTCCCATTTCTATCCATGCAAAAATGCACTTGATGCACAAACTCCCTACCATACGCCAGATATCAGTAACCAAGCAGGAAATGATGGGCTTTAGCTAATTGCAAATCTGAATGAGCACACTTAAGTTTATTGTTCAACTTAATACTCAATGATCCTTTTTGGAAGAGGGTAGTAAGATACGTTTTTTTTTTCCACAGACACCCACAAACCTAAGCAATGCTGATATCTTTGTAGACAAGAACAAAAAAGTATACAGAAGTAATCATTTTACAGTTATTTAGTATTAGTTGATGTCACTCTTAGTTCTCAAAGACCACTGAACAATACTGGATAAAAGTGAGGGTTATATGCAAAACGTATATTGTCAGATATGGTTTGAATTCTCTTTCCAAAATATGATGCTTGCGTCACTACACCAAGCATAACCATGGTTTTGGCAACTTGGACTGATCCTCCTTCCAGAGTTCTAATCTTTATCAGACTAAACAAGGCACAGTCAACTCTGAACTCTTATTGTCAAATCTAATCCAAGTATGATTAGAACCATGCATAAAAGTCAAAAGAGTAGGGAACTTTTACATGTCCCTTATTTGGTAGCTGAATATTTTGATAGCCTCTCTTGAGTCACCCGCATTCCTTTCCTTTCAACTACATACCTCTTATGGTTGACTCTTAAAAGTTATTTGTTTAGTAATCTTAGTCTCTAAGGGCAAACAAACATAAAAATGAACTGTATACCTTAGCATGCAGCCAAACACAAAACCTGCCATCTAGGGACCCCTGAAAGTCCACCAAGGTCTGCGTGGCTCTCAGTGAAACGATGTCACAGGGTCCTCCCTGTCACTTGTGAGACAAATGAGATAATGTGAGAGATAAGTCCAAAAACACAGCACCTCTTGCATCTGCAATTAGCCACAAGGGAAAACGAGGAATTGTCATATATGATTGGGAGGCTTGCTCCGTGGTTTTGCAGCTGCAGGAGTGTTCCCCGAGGAAGGAGGCAGGACCTAGTGCCATGCTCAGAGCTGGGCATCAGTCATGTTGGCTTGTGTCTCCACTTAGCTCAGTGACCTACTCTATGACCTAGTATTCTAATTATTTTCTCTCAAAGTGACTAAAACAACTTGCTTTTACAGATCACATTTGGTTATTCTGGGTAAGGGGAGTGCCAGCTATATTTCAGTATATATATTATGTTTAGCCTAAAATATAGGGGATGTGCAAAGACCTTGGTGTTTGAGTCCCAAAGGGATTGCTGAGACTGAGGGTTAAGATGAGGAGCCCTGGGCATGCTTTTCTGCCTGGAGGATTGTACTTTGTTTGCCTTTTAATTAAATCTTAAGAATGAGAGCTGCTTAAACAAGTGCCAAATAAGTCTGACACCTTGTTTGAAAAAAGACAATATGTGGGCAGAGAGGATTTATTTTCCAGAAGAAGTGAGTCTTTGTCTAATATTAACCTTCAGTTTTACCCATGAAATGACCGAGACATAGCTGAAGAATAAAAATAAGTAACATGTTTGTTTATTTTTATATCCATAAAAGCACAGTCCTTTTTTTTTTTTTTTTTTTTTTTTTTTTTTTTTTTTTTTTTTTTTTTTTTTTTGTATTTCTCTGAAGCTGGAAACGGGGAGAGACAGTCAGACAGACTCCCGCATGCGTCCGACTGGGATCCACCCGGCACGCCCACCAGGGGGCGACGCTCTGCCCACCAGGGGGAGACGCTCTGCTGCGACGAGAGCCACTCCAGCGCCCAGGGCAGAGGCCAAGGAGCCATCCCCAGTGCCCAGGCCATCTTTGCTCCAATGGAGCCTCGGCTGCAGGAGGGGAAGAGAGAGACAGAGAGGAAGGAGAGGGGGAGGGGCCGAGAAGCAGATGGGCGCTTCTCCTGTGTGCCCTGGCCGGGAATCGAACCCAGGACTTCCGCATGCCAGGCCAACGCTCTACCACTGAGCCAACCGGCCTAGGCCCACAGTCCTTTTTTTTTTTTTAAAGAATAATTATGATTGGAAGTCAGAAAGTATATAGATGGACTTTGTTTAGGCACTAGTCTTTGTCCCTAAATAGGGCATCCATGTGTCCCAGCTTGCTCAAGAATGTCCTGGTTTTAGCAAGCAGCTCAGAATTCCTCAATCCTCAGCAAATAGAATGGATGGGCATCCCCTCCCTGAAAAACTAAGTAATTTTCAAGTACTTATTGAATAAATGCAGATATCAAACCCCAGAAGGTCTGGGGTAGAGTCTGAGCATCTTCTGTTGCAAGGTGTTTCTCAGGTGATACTGAAGTTGGAAAACACTGACTTCAATGTAGAGGATAGAGGTTATAGGAATCCTGGAAAGATCTGTGTTTATTTAGAGGTGGTGTAAGCATGCCAGCTTCTGACTTCAACTTAATTCCCATTGGAGCAGAAGTGCCAAACCACACCTAAAATAACTATAGCATAAAAGCAAAGAAAACAGAGCAAGTGCACATGTACAAGAAGAAACATTAATTTTCAAAATTGAGGAAGGTGGAAGAATAAATCAAAAAAGAACACACAAAACAATTGATTGGCACGAACAACAGTATAGTGATTGTTGGGAGGCAGAGGTGGGGGAGGGTTTAGGGGGTATAAATGGTGATAGATGAAGACCTGATGTGTTGCAGAATTTGACACCTGAAACCTGTGTAATTATGTTAACTATTGTCATCCTAATAATCTCAGTTAAAAAAATATATGGAACGGGAAGGGTGAAGGAATCAGGCCAGGAAGACAATAGTCTTACGAGCAGGGAACAGCAGATAAATCCTGTCTGATCCTGAGTATTTTTCCTCCCAGAAACCTTTGCTGCCCTGGAGGGTTCCTTTATTTGCCACAAGAAGCAGCCACTCAAGTCACAGCAGCTTGGATTTGTCTAAGACTTGGATCATTTACCGAGCTCTTTAATAAGACTAAATAAATGGTGTCAACTCCAGAAAGCATAGCACATTCTGTTTAGAGAAGTGTACATTCCTTCATACTATTAAACTGTGATAACCTTTGGCAAGAAGTATATATTCCTTTCTCTGTCTTCTCTGAGAAGAAATTTTCTTTCTGTTCTCACGTGGTCACTGAAGAAACAAAGACTACCATATTTAGTGAAAGACAAAAGGGCACACTCTTAGAAAAATATTGACTTAGAAAACCTTATCCCTGAGAAAAAGACTGTAATGGAATAAACCAATGAACAATTCCCACTGAGATTTACAGGATTTAGAAACATTTTTGTGTGTGAGCTGATGTTCACATGCCACTTTAAATGGACCCAGAGCATTAAATCTATGCTGATTTTAGTTGACTACTATGTTTTTTTTAAATTATGGTTTAAATCTTACTCTTGTAGTGGTATAAAGGTACTCCCATGAAGCTGCCTAGTCAAAATATGTTCCTTTTGCCTGACCTGTGGTGGTGATGATCTGGATAAAGCGGATAAAGCACTGACCTAGAACACTGAGGTTCCTGGTTCAAGACCCTGGGTTTGCTTGGTCAAGGCACAAATGGAAGTTGATGCTTCCCTCTTTCCCCCCTTCTCTCTCTCTCTTTCCATCTCTCTCTCTCTCTCCTCTAAAATGAATAATAAAATCTTTAAAAACAACCATGCTTTTATGAAAGAAACATTGCAGAAAACAAGCAAAATAAACTACCACCCAAAGAGGACTGATGACTCCTTGAACATTTTACCATAAATATACAATCTTTTCAAGTTCAGTTAAATTAAGAAGAAAACATAAAGGCATACAAGTCTAATTAGTAGCCTACAGCTCAGTATTTATCCCAGAAAACAATTCTTCTATGAAAAATGCCCTAATAGCTATGACTACATATGAACACTTCTTTTTTATATTTCTTTTTCAGCACTTTACTGACTCTGTATTGCCTTATCATCATTTCTACACTAGCCTTGTTTCCTAGATTTAAATTGCAATGAGGAGAGAGGCGGTGTCTCATTCATTCATTACTCATTCATTCATTCATTCATTCAACTGAGTGTCTGGTATGTTTCAGGCTTAGTTCTAAGACCTGGGACACAATAATGAATAAAAACTCAGTCACTGAATTCAGTTGGCAGGCTCGGGAAATTAGAATTGCAAAATAAACAAGAAATTATGATGTCAACTATAAGGAATAAACTTCTGACTCTACAGACCTAATCTTGAATGAGAAAGAGAAGAATTTTCAAGGAAAATGACACATAAGTGGAATCATTTTTTTCTGTAGGCAGTAATAGTTAACCAAGCACTAAGGGGCATAAAGACCAGTGCCAGCTATAGACAAGGCATAAGTCAGAGCAATAGTGTTACATTCAAAGCACAGGCAGGTCCTGGCCTTCTAGTCACCAGTAAGGACTCAGTTCTGTGCCTTGAACATGGTATTCACTTAACAACATGAGTTGAATTAAAATAGTAAAAGTCCACCTAGATCAAAGCATGTGTGAATACATGTAATGTCAAAAATACCTGTCAGATACTTTTAAGGGCTCTAATCACCTTAGTTTTCTTATGCTTTATTTTTCTAGTTTTAGTCACTCTAGAGCTTAAAAAGCCAAATCAGTGAGGTAAAAATTTTACTAAATTTTCGCTTGAAGATGAGTTACATTTGTTTAACAACAGAAATCCGAAGGACATCAGATGTTTCCTCATCTGTGTTCTATACATGCATGAGTTGAAAGTTGGAATAAACATTTCTTAAGCTCAGCAAATTTTCCCCTGAATCGGCCAGATGTTTAGGCTAAATACTAAGCTGGTGGTTAGTAATCAGGCCCTCCTTTGATGGTAATCAGTTTTTACTGATCAGGGAAAGAATGTTTCCAATAATTCTTCCTTCATTTAAGAAATAAAGTATACACTTAATTTGCATCAGCTATACATTGGAGTAAGCATTTGCTATTTGCTTGTAAAAATAAAGCCTCAACAGGCATTCCATAAACAAGTAAAATGGGGTTATTTTAACTATAGATTCCAAAAAAATACTTTGATTAAAGAAAGCAGTTTTCTGACTGTTAAGGATTCCAAAAGTATTTTTACTTTGAGGTAATACATACTAAGTACAAACTAAAAAAAAAAAAAAATGTGACTGAGAACACTGATAAGATAAACTCCCAAGGCAACCACCCCCCACCCAGACCCCCACACACTGTTTAAAGTTTCCTTGGTAGAGAATTGAATTGCAGTTTATTTTGCTTTCCTTCTTTCAACAAAATAAGATTTTCTGGTGGAGCACTTGTTGCTTTTACATAGCTTAATAAATAGAAATTCTAAGTCCAAAATACAGCTGCTGCTGCTCTCTGATGAGCAGCCAGAATTATACCAAAAAGGAGTACCTTCATAATGTCAGATCTCTCTTTCCAGGCAGTAGCTTCCCAGCCGTATAATGCTTAGCACACTGATTATTTAGGAAATAATAATTATGTCAATGAGGATGAATGTTCAAGAAATGATAGCAAGAAGTGATAGTTGTAGGGATTTTAGACTTAAGCACTGCAGAATAAGCCTAATGTCACCATCACTGAGAAGAAGAAGAAAAAAATAGAGCATTCCAGAGCAATGTATTTTGTTTTTTTAATCTATCAGGAGTGTCCACTGAGTTAAAATGAGTGACTTAGAAAGAGCTGATGCTTTTTGTCACTAATAACAACTATATTTATTTGGACACATGCTGAGTTTAAGGAGATAATTGAATGTATGCTATTTATAGCTTCATGAGAGTGAAGCTAGTCACATGCAACACAATTTTATAGGATGATATTAACAAAATGTGCAAAATACAGTTTTTTTATAATAATACTTATGAAAGATACCTTGATATTTTAATGATGAATGGATAAAAGAATGCGTATATTATCTCTGTATCATCTTTCCTTCTCCTTCCCCAAATTCAAGTCCAATTAAAACAATTTTCCTTGGTCATAATGTAACACACTATAGAAATTATCTTTTATTTTAATGATTAATTTTCGTGACTTTTTAACAAAAGAAAAGTTTCAGACCTCTAACATATACATGCAAAATCCATTATGGACCACACTATAACCCAGTCACATTTCCAAGTACTCCACGGATCTCCTTCAAGTTCTTAATTTCATCAAAAAAGGCTTAATTTTCTTGATTGACTCCATTTGTGGAATGGTGGTCTGTAAGCAGTTGTTGAGAACTTAAGAGTTGGACAGAAACAGACTGACCACGTGGTGGTGCAATGGATAGAGCATTGACCTAGGATGCTGAGGACCCAGGTTCAAAATCCAAAGTCACCGGATTGAGCATGGGGTTGCCATCTTGAGCGGGGGAATCAGAGATATGACCCCACAGTAGTTGCTTGAAACACAAGGCTGCTGGCTTGATCAAAGGGACACTGACTCGGCTGGGCTAGAACCTAATCAACTTAAAACACAGATTTTTCTCATCTTGCAACTGACCTCAGACCTCACCAAAGCCTTAGAACACCTGTAATGTGACTGAAGTGAGCTACTGAAGGTCCAGGACAGGTTCCTGTGTCGCAGTCACTTATGGCTCATCTGTAATTAAGCTGATGCTGCACTCATGTAGGGGATAGGATTACATTTGGACTAAGAGGCTGAGCTTTACAAATTTCTACTTTTTCCATCATATTGAATTTCAGGAAAAATGATACAACTTGAGAAAAGTACAGTGTTGTCCTTGGAAGCACAGATTCATTCCACAAACGAAACATTCGCTCAACAAGGATAACAGCAATCATTCCATATTTAAAAGGTCAGCACTAAAATCATATAAGACCTTTGGGATTCATTAATTGTTCTGTATCTCTGAATCTCTAGGGAACCATATAATTCACCATAGTGAATTTTTGTTAAACGGGACCATAATTACTCCCCAAAGATTAACCTACACTAAGAGTAATGCATATAACCTGAGGCATATATTAATTTAGTGGTAAAGCTTTGCCTTTCCAATGTGATTCTACCTTCTTGAAGATATATGAGTAAAATGATAAGTTATATTCATTCTACTTCTAAAGACAGTTTACAATCTAAATCACATATTAAAGGAAATAGAATTTATATCCTTGTGCATTCTATTTTAAAACTTCTTATATATATATGTTCAACCACTTTTCAATGCATTTTCATCAAATGTGATAAATGGGGAGATTTCTAACACTTAAAATTAAATAAATTGTCTTTTCAGAGAACATACAAGCTTTACAATGAAAAGATACTATAATATATCTTTACTTTTATACAGCATCATAAAATAGATTATAGCCAGTGACCTATAAAAACATTCATCTATCCAACTACGTAGAGACATCAAGATATATTTAAATTATATATATTATATGCTAATCACTCATTTTTTAATTTTATTAGTTTTTTTCTGAATAACTTGATTTTAGTCTTCCAGGTTTAAATTTTCTCTTCCTTTTGCTCTTTTTACTTTGGTTTTGTTTATGCATCTCTTCTACCACTAACCCTACACAATGACTTTGTTAACATAGTCCAGTCATTATTCTGTTGATCGTAGGCCTCTATTTTATATATCAATATATGTTATGTGTGGATGTGTGTCTATATTTATTCTCCTCACCTATAGCATTAACACATAAAAATAACTCTAAAACAATACTACAACCATCACCCAGAAGAGTCTCAAATTTTGTAGGTTCTTTAGTGGCACTAATTAATTTATCACGAGTAGGTATGAACCAGACACACTACACTGTGGTTTAAAACAAATATTTAGAGCTATCAAAGCCCATTTAAAAAAAACTGATAAGAGAAATTATTTTTAAAGGCATTAAAAACTTGCCAAGATCAAATATAACAAAATATTATAAACACAAAATGTCTTAAAATTGCAGTTTCTTCTTCCATATAACAAAAGTAGCATTTTGTAAAATCAAAGAGTTCTGATTTAATAAAGAGAATAATATTTCTAGCTGTAGGGTCTGTTAGGTATTAAGGGTTGGGCTATCTGGATAAGAAAACCAAATGAGAAAGTGGTATGTTTGATAAAAACAAAAAGAACAATGGTGATTAAATGAATGTTCAGGGAGGAACCTAATGATATTATTCCAAAGGGATCAATAGCTAGCTAGTGCAGTAGATGTAAGTGCAAACCACGAAAGGGTGAAAACCCCATTAAAACAATATCATGCTTTCTGCCATTCTGTGTGTAGAAATTACATAAAATATATGTGATAGATGTTCACAGAGAGAGTCTTGCAGAAGTTAACAGTGGCTTAGAGAAGTATAAAGGAGAAGACTCCAAAATTTCAAATCTTCCTGGGTAGAAATCATGTGGTCAGTAAGAGTGCTAACACAATAACCTGGCACCAGGGGAAGGTAAATAATTTACAAAGTGCACAGATCTTTTTTGACAGGTATTTAATTTTAGAAATTATAAGATTTTTTTTTCTGAGACATCTTATGTGAAATTAGGATACTTCAAAGATAACAGAGATCTGGGATGTCTTTGCACACTGCACCTGACATTTGTATCAAATAGAACAGTTGGTTCATTGACAACTCTTTGGATGATATTTGAGTGTAATGGGAAACCTCTACAAGAGATATCAGAATAACACTGAGAACTACTCAAGGTCCTGCCACATGGAAGGATAGTGATCTAGAATCATTTTTGGACCTCATTCTGAGAACTCCATTTATTAAGACAAAAATGTCTCTCAACTCTGCACTAGTATTTTACACTGAGAAATGTGATGTATGATGGTTGAAATTGTGCTACATTTTGCCCCAAGCAGCACAGAGGATCAGAGTCCAACTGATCATGACAGCAAAATCTTTGTGCTTACCAATAAGTGAACTAGCATTGCTAAGAAGCAATGTATTTCCAATGCCCTTCAAAGCATCTGGATCACATCGGCATCAATGCCCAGTGGTAAATTACAGAAATAATCAATATCATAGTAAACTGTCTAGTCTTAGTATATCAGAGTAACTCTAAATGAACAGTTGCTCTATATTGATTATCCTATCACGAAAATGGAGAATTTGGGAAATAACTGACTTGCCTTGGTTGCAGTCAAGTTATTGAGAAATGAAAAGTATAAAGCACTTCAGCTAACTGGGTCTCTAATATAAATCTTTTCCACGGTGCAGTCTATTACTCACAGCTTGTCAGTCTTACCTCAGTCGAAGGATTTATGCAATGTCTGCTTGGCACAGGGGCAATCTACCATAATTACCTATGCTTGCAATTGCTCTCAAATAGCACAAATGGTGGGTGACAGTTATGAATCACAATTAGCATGGTAGCCAATCATACAACAAGTATTAATAAATTGCTCTGCATTGTATCTGGATACCAGCATATCAGGACATGACTAAAAACAATAATTTGGATTTCTCCATAAATTCTGATTAGGTCACTTTTACATTTGTATTCTGTATATTTTTAAAATCTCATTTTCTTTCTTTAAAAGTGACAGCTAAGTCAAGTGTAAACTTTTTATTTTAAAATCCTCTGCTAGTTCATAAATCCCATTCTGCTTTTGGTAGCTTATTCTTTGCTTTTCTGTTCTTTCAGGATCTTCTGCATCCATGTTTACAGCTCCATTGTGGGCAGATCCCTTGGGTCCCTAGAGACTTGCTGTTACACTGACCAAAGGTCAAGAAGCATTTATCTACTCATATCATCAGCCATAACTCTCACCAGAGGATTCCTGAGAGAATAGCTGTTATGCTTCCAAAAGTAGACACCAAGAAATACACTATCAACAAAATAGCTTGGCTTTGGAGTCTATAGCATATCAGAACTATATCAGACTGTTTCTGCTTTCTACAGACAAAGGGAAAACTATCTCACATTTGTCGCTATTTGGTCATTATCCTAATCAAGTTTTGTCTTTAATCTGTATGGGGAGAGGGGGAAGGGAAAAGATGACTGAAATATCTTAAGCATGATCTAGAGGTCAGCAAAATAACATTTCCTGTAAATTGAAGATGCGCCTCTGCATGTTAGTTTATATTCCGTCTATATTAAAGAATTAACTTTAAGATGTTTTGCTCACATACTACATAACAGAGTTCATGTTCCCTCAAATCAATATTTGCTATATTTTACACCAAAATAAAATCTAACCCCTTTTTAAAATCAGAGTCTATAAACCAGTGCCTAATATAAAATTACTTCCTGACAATTTCACTGCTGCCTACCATTGCAACTGCCTCCAAACTGAACTTTTTTATTTTTCAGAATAGAGAAAAATAAAAGGACATAGGGGAAAAGTTGTTAATGACGATGGAATATAAATTCCCAAAGTTTAAAATATTTTTTAACGTGGCAGAAGTAATAATGCTCATATATTGAAGACTGATCCCATGTTGTAAACATAATCACTGTTGACATGAAAGAGATCTCACTTTGTCTTTGAAATGATCATATCCTATGTAAAGAAGCACTTAAGAACAATTGCAACGATTTACATATTTTAGTGTTATTCATTTCAATGATTTTATATAGTGCTGTGCAAACTTTAAAGGATGCTGAGCAATTTCAACTTCAAGAGCATTCGTAACTGGAACAACAAAAAAAAAAAGCAAGTTTTAAATCCAGTGAACAAATGAACACGCAATCATTTGCTGAAATTTTGAAGTGACTGAAGGAGAAAGCATATCAAAGGTTGGTGAAGTAATTCACTTTAGCATGTGTATACACACAGGATATTTTACTGAGGGGTAAGCTCTTGGGGTGGCAGCCTGGGCCACGCTGCAAATAAGTAGGATTGACATGACCGCCCCCCCCCCGAGTTTTATCGAGGTTTAAGTAGCAAATATAATCATAAGATATTTAAAGGGTATAACATGATGCTTTTTAAAAAAATATGTATTTTATTGATTTTAGAGAAGGGAAGAGATAGAGAGACAAGAACATCACTCTGTTCCTGTATGTGCCCTGACTATAGATCAAACCGGCAACCTCTCTGCTTTGGGAGGATACTCGAACTAACCAAGCTATCCAGCCAGGGCTTATGACAATTCAATATATTATACATTGTGAAAGGATTCCCACCATTGAGTTACTTACACATCTGTCACCTCCCATATTTACCATTTTTCTATTTTAATTTGAGAACACAAGATCTACTCTCTTAGCAAATTTCAATTTCAATATTGAGTATTATCAACTATTGCCACTGTATTCCACATTATATGTAATAACAAGGAAAGAATGGCGTGGCCTTTTTAGGTATCTATGTGTAGAGAAGAAGTCTGAGTTATCTCTGCACCCAGTCCACCCATTCATTGTGATCCATGGAGCTCATGCTCAGGATGACCTTTCTAAGCTCTAAAAATATGAGCTGTGTAAGAATCAAGCCAGGCTTCCAGAGGGGAGTTCACATTAAGTTTTCTTTCTAGCCCAATACTAAGTCAGGTCCTCTCTTACTCAAGAAGCAAGGGACATTCCACAACTGGCCTCTTGTGTCCAGGCATACTTAGGATATAATTAATTCCAAAGCTGCAATTTGCCTTTTGGGAATTCTTTAATCCTGAGAGGAAGCATAACATGGTATCAAGAGCAAGGGCATTTCATTAAATAACTTGGTTCCAGTTTTGTCCCTGCTGTATCTGGCTATGTGTCACTTAATAGCACTAAGCTTCAACATTTTCAGGAGTCAAATGGAAATGATGCCACCTGTTTCTTAGAGATTTTGATGGAAACATTACAACGGATAGTGTTAGCACACAGAGGGGTGGTCCTCTCTCTGGGAGATAGAAAAAATGTAAAACTTATCTCCCAGAGGAGGTGATTCCTGAGCTGGATCTTGCAGATCAGAGGGGGCATTTAAATTCAGGCAGGTGTTTACTCTAGATGGAGAAACAAAAGAGAAAGCATGAAAATAGAAAAGAAACATGACATGTTTCAAAATGGCTGGGACCTAGGGCTCAGAAATGGAGGGAAAAAGAGGTGAGATAGGGTCTGGGGTTGGAAAGAAACACAGGAGTCTGATAATAGAGAGACCCACATTAAATATTAAGCATGCACACAAGAACACAGGAAATTAGAAAATGATGACACAATTAGAAAGTGCCAGTAGGTTAAAAAAACATGAAGTCAACATTCACACTGCAGCAACAGCTGATTCAGGGCTATGCTTCCATAAATTTGAGGAGCAAGGGCAAGCATTTAGGGCAATCCTTTCATGCCTGAGGAAAAAGAACAAACTATAGCCCTTGCCATTTGTAAAGGGAAAAGGCCTATATATGTAAATTAATACAGAGTGAGGCAAAAGTAGGTTTATTTATTCTTGTATTATATTTTTTATTATTGCATTATTTTCCATATGAAAAACTATAAACCTACTTTCGCCCTACCCTGTATACCAAATGACATGGGAATTTTCCACTCACCTATAAAAGTTAGTATATATATTCATATCTGTTTAGCATATATTAATTCACTATGTGTATTATTATCAAAACACTTAGGATAGTATGTATATTTCATAGAGAATGTTAATATATACTAATATGTATAGAAAAATATATATACACATATTCTATTTATATACAGAATAAATCATATATAAAATAAAACAATAAACTCATATGTGTGAGTATATATACACTGAAAGAGAAAAAAAAGGAATATGTGTTCAAATAAGTTAAACTGGGAAAGAAATAAAGCCAAATAAATTGATTAAGACTTTCTTCTTCAAAATCTCAGTCATGACACTGCCTTGTCGGGGACCTTTTTTATACTCCCCCCACTCAGAATTGTTGCACCTCAATTAGTTGCCTGGTTCCTCTCTTTGTTTCTATTTGAGTCTGAAAAGCAAAGTCTTCTCAAAGTTAGCTTTTATAAAGCTCTGACCATTGAACCCAAAAGTGAAACACGACCAGATAAACAATTTCAGGAAAAATTCAGTTAGTGTGGTTGAACTAATACATCCCCAAACCCAGTAGACCAGGGAATTAATGCCTAGAAATAGAAAAAATGAGAAAATATTCTATGAAATCACTGCTTATAAGACAAGTGACTGGATCTAATTTAGACCCAGCGAACTTGAGTTCTGGAGAGGGCCTTGGTATTGACCCAGCTTAAGCTCCCGAAGATAATCTTCCAAGTAGAAATTTTAATTGTCCATTTCCTTTTCTTTAAGACATTTCACACTTTTCCTTTCTAAAACCAGCTTATCCAGCCCAAAGTGAAACGTTTATAGGCAGCATTTTTGGCACAAGCTATAGTGCCTGAATTCAGACAAAAAATTTCTATAGTGAAGCATCCCTCAAACTCCTATAGTCACTTTCCTTCTGCTGACACAGAACCGTCTCAGAGGTGAGCAGTTGCTTATAGGATTAAAGGGGAGAGACATAGAATGACTGCCACCTGGACAGAGATCAACAAGGAAAGCTAAGAAGTAAGCTAAGAAGTAAGAAAAGGGGTGTCCAAGAAATCTTTGCTGAACTTCAAACCGAGGGAGGTTATTATGCTCTGAGTTTCAGAAGCTGAACAGAAATAGAAATGTCTGCTGCCTTTTACTCTTCCACGTAATGTAAAACGTGGAATGCTGCTGCTATGCTGCTACAATGTCTTCCACACCTAAAATCTCTGTAATTGACTCTCCGTGCACTTCCAAGCTATAACTTTCTGTGGGTGACTCAGAGAAGAATTCAGGGCCCAGGGGTTCTGGGTTCTGCTGGTAGATTTTGTAAGGTCATTCATTGGCTGTGTCCTAGGAATCTTCAATCTTGTGTCACACCATAAAGTTACAGAATCAGGGACTCAGTGTTTATCATACATGAACCAGGTTCCAAACAGTGGCTGCTTATGTGTTTTTATGAAAGTACGTGGACTTACACAGAGAATCAGAAACAGTGTAGACACCCAGTGCTGGCATTGAGAGCTAGGTCCAGAAGGTTTCATTTCCACGTGGGGAATTATTTGGTAGGTTTTTCTTGTTTAGCTAACTAAATGTATCTGTCATAATACAAATATCGACCTGTGGGACTAGAGAGTCATAAAAGGGTTGAAGTAGAATCTTTGCATGTAAAAAGTGCCACAGAGCAATTAGAGTATACTTTTTTCAAGCTCTACTAAACCAGTTGTGGAAGTTAAGCCTTGAAAACCAATTTTATATCCCTCCAGAAGTGCTCTTGTTTATTTGCCTAGGGACAGTGTTAGTGCTCACAGTTTGCAGTATTTAATCTCCCTGTCCCTATCAAGCCTCTAAAACAAAATTGTCAGCTTATCAGTAGAACTTTGAAAGCGCAAGTACACTTGGAAACATTGGCAAGTTTGAATTTAAAATGGAAGCGATTCATTTCTCACTGCAGCATGTCTATTGCTCTCAACGGTGGGGAAAGAGAGTTCTGCATACGCATTATTCCAAAAATGAATACACACAGTGTAAAATTAAGTGGCCTTCTCATCCCACTGCCTCGCATTTGGAAAATCGTCACTAAATAACAAACAAAACATTCCAGCATCATCTAGGACCCCCACACGTTTTGAAACAAAAGATAGTCAAACGAAGACCTGAGACTTCCAAGGCCTATTGGTTACTGCTGTAAGAAGGTGTTCTAGTTTTGTTGACAACCACTTGCCCAAATGCCTGGAAGAATATCTTTGTCTTAGAGAAGAGGCTACCCTGTTACTTTCACCAAGAGGTGGGACTCTTCTCTGAGCTGTCTGGAAATGGGTTGGAGGTGGGTATTATTTTTGGCTGTCATGATGATACTAGATGCTTCAGGAATTTAGTGGCTGGGGCACCAAACATCAAGTGTGCAATTCAGTGCTGACAGTAAAGTATTACCTTGCCCCAGATGCTAAAGGTACACCTACTGAACACAGTCCTCAACCAGGGTGAAATCCAGGTGGACCCCTACTGACATTTCCCATGAATACTGCTGCAAAGTTTAACTACCTTAAAACTTACTAGGAATGTACACACACACACACACACACACACACACACACACACAGAATGTCAGTAAACACATACATGTCTTCTATTAGAAATGTAAACTATTTTTCTCTACCACGGAGGAAATCAATTTCTGAGAAAAACTTATTGATGGACAAAAAAAAAAAAAATAGAGAATTATTCCACAACTTTTTTACACAAAAATGCTCTGATGTTACAAGTTTCTTCTAGACTTAAAAATAAAATCCTGTTCTCCAAAGCACATTGTTGAATGTTACTGTTGTTATGTCATCATAAAGTCTATTTTCTCATACAAATGAATGCTTCTTCGGGAATGCTGAGAAACGGTGCTGTTCACTTACAGAAGAGAAGGACATGAGGCCAGAATTCTAAGCACATGAACTGTCTTCACAGGTTTTAGACTCTCCTATTACTTTTTCCCCTTTAGCAGATATTATGCCTCCACTTCAAAGGTTCTAAAACCCTTAGTGGACATCAGGAAATAAACAATGGTACAAATGTGAAGTGCTAGTGTTTCCCAAGGGTATTTGTTTAACAAAGATCAAATTCTTATGTTAAAGTGAATTTCAGTGAGTGAGAGGATTTCAGATGACACCAGGGTTTTTCCAGAGCTCTCAGATTCCTGTTATATAAAGGTAGTTTATATTGACTTATTCTGCATTCCTACCAAAGTAGAAATAGTGAATAATTTCTTTTATAGAAGGCAAAATGATGCCTCTTGTATAAGAAACTATAATGGCCTAAAAGAGGTGCCTGGAAAACATTTCAACTGAAAGAGGCTGCTGTTTGCAGGGAAAATTTTACACTGTGTGTCAGGCTACAATGTACTACCATGTGGAGTATGGGTCCAAGTTCCATACATTATGATGGTTTTCAATATTCTTGTATATGAGTATTTCATAAATGGAAAAAAATAATAGATCTGATGTGATCATTTTTTAGAATCTCTTGATTGAGACTGTGCACTATGATAAATCAAATAAACAGCTAACATAAATTTAGGAATAAAATAAATGATTTTGCATTTTATCGATCACTATAGCACCTGTTTGAACATGAGAACATCTATGTGCAAAACCCTATTTTTAAAATAGTATAAAAAATGCTTGATCATAGACCTTCTCGAGTCATCTCAAAGGTTGGTAACATTAAATTAATTCAGGGAACAAGGCCCTGGCCAGTTAGTTCAATCAGTTAGAGCATTTTCCCAAAATACCAAGGTTGCAGGTTTGATTCTCGGTCAGGGCACACACATGGAGCGACCAATGAATGCATACCTAAGTGGAACAAAAAATGAATGATTCCCTTTCTCTTTTCTTTCTCTTTCTCTTCCTTCTTCTCTCTGTCTTTCTAAAATCAATCAGTCAAAACATTATTTAAAAAAAATTTTCAGGAAACAGAAATCCAAATGAGTATGTAATTAATTATGGTTTTTATTTATTTGTAAGAAAGCAGTTATAGTTTTTAAAGTAAAAAATTAGCTCTACTTTATAATTTTCTCAATGTCCTGCTATTTCGTGCCATCATGACTTTTGCTCCTCTCATTACCTGCTGATACTCAAAGTGTAAAGAAAAAGAGCATTCTTTAACATTTGGGAAGAAAGGGCACCCTTTGACAGCTCTTCTTTTTTTCACGCTCCCTCCTACTTAGCCATATGTGCAATTTCCCCCAGTGGGACTAAGCGGTTAATTATTCATCTCCTTTAGCTGGGTAAGTTGTTTTCATTCTAAAGGCATACAGAGAAGGGGCTATAGTCGTCTTGGAAAGTGTCACAATTGGTGGGTGTATCAGAATTATACCAGTGAGGAAGGAAAGGGGAAGCAGAAAACAGCTTATCAGATGACCAAAATACTGAAATTGATGAATAACCCCACAGTAATTTATGTTCTAAGAGTTATTAATATATTTCACTTGACTTTGATATGAATATTTCAGGCTGCTTGATGTTCTAGCTTAAAAACAAAATAAAACAGAATAACACTGTTTTTTCTTCCCAAAAAAATCTTCATTGGGAAACCTGGTAAATTCCAGTATCTTAGAAGGGTGTCTTATAATATGCTTAATTCATCACAAGACCATTAAAACTAAAAATTCCTGAAGATTTTTTTTTATTTTATTGAATTTATTGGGGGTGATACTGATTAACAAAATTATAAAGGCATCAGGTGTACAATTCGGTAGTACATAATCTATATGTAGCATTGTGTGTTCAACACCCAAGGTTAAGTCTCCTTCTGTTAGCATGTATTTGCACAAGTTTTGTGTGATGATTAACAGAGCATTCAGGCTTCCGAGTCGTCTGCCAGCCTGCCATTCTTCTCCTTCTATCAGGAGTGCAGTCTCCTTGTATTCTTTCAGTTCTGGGCACTGAAACATGTTCTGCTTACTGTTGTGTTACCGAAGATAAGTATCTCTGGGAAGATATTTGTCTGGGACAAATTCATTTTAATAATAAACCTTCCTGATTGTTTAACACACACACACACACACACACACACACACGACACATACATACAATAAGAACGACTAATAATGGAGCTACTATAAAACATTCACTGAAGTGAAATGGGTCTCATTCTATCAGCACTAAGTAATGGGATATTGTGTTTAAGAAGGTAACAGGGTCTCTTACTATTTCAATCATGAGAAAACTGAGGCAAAGAACATCCCATCTTATTCTGGACAAGCCATCACCAAAGCCACCAGAGTGAAAACAAAGTTACCTGCTCGGACTCTCTAAGTGGCTTAAAAATAAGGAAGCAAGTGTTTATTCTTCTAAATTCAGACCCAGAATGAAAGAAAGTGCATAAAGGAAAGGTTTTTGGACACTCACAGTGGAGCTGACAATTGAAAGTTAATGTACAACCTGCTGAATCCATCTGATCATTAATTCACAAACCTCAGCAGTAGATGTGACAGTTGCTGTACCCAGATGCTCAGTCATGCCTCAGTACTACCCCAGTAATTGTCTCACAATAAAAGACATGAGCCTGGCCCATAACTGTCACAGCCATCACTGGCATGAGTTGGTCCTGTAGGTCCACAGGTCCTGCAGAGATGACAGGAGAAAACACGTTTTTGGAGCTCTTCACCCACACTGACGGGTGCCCTTTCAAGACTGCAACTCTGCAGAGGATGGACTGCTGAGCTTCACACCAAGATCACAGCAATCACACCTTTCCCAAGGATATCAGATCCCTGAGCTCTCTGGCAGCTAAAATTATAATGTAGCCAGTGATATATTATAGACATTATACATTATAGAGAACTATATACTCATAAATAGTGTTCAGAGCTTTTCACTTTTAAATAAAAACACTTAAAAAGCAACAGCTCATCTCTTATGTGAAGAGCACAGCTTTTTCCTGACACATCATGGCAAACTTCTCAGTTTTGACTTGCATAAAGAGAGCCCTGCTGAGATCCTGAACATGACATGCCTAATACACTGTGTGAAGTGCACACTGCCAATGAGCATTATCTCTGAAAAGCCATCAAACCACTGCATATTGCATTTTGAAAGATGGCTTGTTTACCATGAAGAAATAGGCAGGGTCCTCTGATGTAAGATAGATTAGAAAACATGAAATCCACATGGTACTCTACTTACTCAGAACAAACATACTCATATGACACAAATTGCAATGTCACAATCAAAGCTGCAATTAATACACTATTTTGGACCCTAATGCTCAGTATACTCATCAGAAACAATCTGGCTATTAATATTATATTACAAATACTATCAGAGAAAATAAAGAGTCAGAGAGAATTATTAGAAAGCATACCAAAACAACACTGACATACAGACCACCCAAACCAGAATGGTGTGTTAGAATTTAAAAGAGAAAAGACAGAATGGAAATGTCAGAAAAGGAAGGTGGTAGGAAAAAGAATGAGGAAACAGAAATTTTCTCACTAAACATATAGTGGATTCAATCAGTGGTGGAATTCAGCTGGTTCTCACCACTTTGGCAGAACTGATACCTAAGTTTTGTTGAGTTTGGTGAACCAGTTGTTAAAATGGCACTTGTAATCAGGGCTCTCTCTAAGGTGGGCACCTGGGCAGCCACCCAATGTGGAAATCACAAATTTATATATTCCTTGCCCTTTTTTTTTTCTTAAGCAAGAGGTGGGTAGGCCAGGAGGCAGAGAGACAGGCTTCCACATGTACATGGACTGGGATCTACTGGACAAACTCCCTACAGGGCAATGCTCTGTTCATCTGGGGCTGCTTCTCTGTTGTTCGGCAACTGAGCTATTTTTAGTGCTTGAGGTTAGGCCATGAAGCCATCTTTAGCACCCAAGGTCAACTTGCTCAAATGATTTGAGCCATGGTTGTGGGAGAGAAACAGAGAGAGAGAGAGAGAAGGGTGAAGGAGAGGGGTGGAAAAGTAGATAGTTGTTTTTCTTGTGTGTCCTAACCAGGAATCGAACCTGGGACTTCCACACATCAGGCTGATACTCTACTGCTGAGCCAACCGGCCAAGGCTCCTTATTTTTTTAAACATTTATCTTCACAACAGCGTATTCTGTATTCTAAGCACCCATAGTAATATTCATTTCATCTATAGGTGAAAAAAATTGCAAGTGAGGATGCCAATCAAGAATCAATATAGAAATATCTTAAATAACATTCTTATTGTTTTTTGTCAGCTATTCTTTAATATTTTCATTAATATTTTAAATCTCTTTCTTATAATGTAATCTAATTTTATGTACCTCCTTTCTATCTTTATTTAAGTATCAAATGCATGAAATAATAAGTTACCTTTTGGTATATAATTTTTTATACTTAAAACTGTCATTAGGGCAGAGAATTGGTTGTTAAATTATTTGAATCTCACTGGACTTAACCCATAGAAACAAAGCAGACATTATTTGTTTTTGAAGAGAGCTAGCAGAGGAGCAATTCTGAGACAAATATATACAATCATTAGAGAGAAACTATAAGACTCAATAGTTTTTTTCCTCAGAACTCTAAACCCAATGACTAACACAGTGGAATGTGTTACATTATCAATCTACTGTTGGTGTTGAGGCCATAACCCTACATCCTTATGATTTCACATGGAGAATATTGCAAATGAGTTCCAGTTGACTATCACTCTCTCCAGCCCTGCTTTCTGTTAATTCTAGGCATTTTATACTTTTTTTTAGTAGTACTTGAAAAATTGTAACCTGAAAAACAACACTCTACTCTTATAAAGTTGGCACCTCTGTTATTCCTAACTCAGAGGGCTGATTATCCAAAGCCTAGAAGTTTTAGTGGTATAAAGACAGAAATTACATAGCTTTTCTGCTTTCTCCCTCCCTGCTTTTGCACAATGGCTTTGTCTCCAGAGAAGTGAATGTAGACAGAGCTCTTCCTGCCCACCACATTGCTCTAGACATCTCGAGAAATCACTGTAGCATATGCTATGAATCACTACCAGTAAACCCAACTTGTGTTGGATGCTCCTTGGACTCACCGTGGTGGAAGTGCAGGAACAGGGAAATTGAGTCTTCACTGAGAATCTGCCTTGTACCTGGCCTGATACTCAACCAATGACACAACTAAAATCATCCAGAGCACCAACAGTTAAGTGACACAGTTTGTTGGAGTCTTTAAAACTAACCAAGTTTGTATCTAGTCCTGATTTTAACAGATAGTGATACAAACAAATGTGTTGGATTTTAAACTAATATGCTGAGAACATGTAGGCTATGCTGGGGTGTTTTTCTTTATTTTAATCTAAATTGTCATACCTTCTGCACTGAATACATCTCTCTCTGCTTCAGGTATAATATATATTACTATAAATTGGTTTGAAATAGAAAATATCAACTGCAATAAGGTATGTTTTCTTTATTTGTAAAACAATAGCCCTGAAGAAATTATTATTGAGCTTACATATGTAAATTTAAGGTATACAATGTGATGATTTGATAGATACATGTATATATTGCAAAATGATTCTTATAGTATGTGAACATCTCCATCCCTCCACATGATTACAAGTATGTGTGTGTTGGTAACATTTAATACCTACTGCCTTAAAAACTTTCAAGTATCTAAGCACCCTGGTTATTTTATCTTTGCCAGTTCCTTCTTCCTTGTCCTAAAATAGCCTTTTGTCTTCCACAGTGTCTCTATAAATTAATTTCACCAATTCTTAAAGACACTGCTTAAAATTTATATATTCTGGGATGTTTTCCTTAACCATTTCATCAGGTGGATTTTTCTCTCCCTTGTCTCTTTATCATTTATTAGGAGGCTTCAGCATATACTACCTTCTCTTTTTAACAATCTTCTGTTCTTGGTTGTAGAAAATTATGGAAAACTCAGAACAGCTTAATATGACTAAAATGGCATTTCACAAAGTTGTAGTCCAGAAGGTTAGAGCTCAATAAGCAGTGTCGGTAACTTTAAACTGCAATTTTTAGAAAGAGAACAATATTTTGTCCTTTCACTTTGCATTCCTTCGATTACTAGAGAGCTGAATCATTTCTATGTGACTATTGTCCTCTTGGCCTTTTTTCATCTGTGGCGTTTGTTTGTTTGTTTATTTATTTATTTATTTATTTATCTATCTATCTCCCAGTGTGTGTGTGTGTGTGTGGGGGGATAATACCAGTTTATGGGCTTTGTCTCTTTCCCTAGGGATGTCGTCTTTTATTATTAATATTTTTAGAGCTATTTATATATTATGTACATCACCTCTATATATGCTACATATACAATATTTATTGAAGTTTTTATGTTTTGTCATACTTCTTTACTATTTCAGAATAAAATATTTAAAGTAATTTAAAAACAAAATGAGACTCTTAGTGGGATGGTGAGTTGTATTGCAAGAAACCCTTCCTCAAAAAAGTATTTACTAAATATTATTTTTAAATGCAACAAAAGTCAGAAATTAACAAGAAGAGCAAAGAAACAAAATCAAAGATAAAATACTATATCACAAAAAATGTAGAAGATAATGAATTTGGTGGAATAAAATATTAAACTGAATAACTTTAAGATGTACAAAATGAAATAATAAGATTTAATTATCAAAGAGATAAACATGTTGAAAATATATGAACTGCAATATATAATTAATAGTAATTTGAGGTAAAAATAATCAAAGCAAAATTACACTTTAAAAAAATCTAGTCCAAAAAAATTTAAATAATGATAAAAGCATGTAAGAATTTGAGATATCTGGCCCTGGCCAGTTGGCTCAGCAGTAGAGCGACAGCCTGGTGTGTGGATGTCCAGGTTTGACTCCCAGTCAGGGCACACAGAAGACATGACAATATGTTTCTCCATCCTGCCCCCTTTCTCTCTCTCTCTCTCTCTCTCTCTCTCTCTCTCTCTCTCTCTCCTATTTCTCTCTTCCCTTCCAACAGCATGGCTTAGTATGAGCAAGTTGGCCTTGGGTACTTAGGATGGATTCATGGCCTCACCACAGGCACTAAAAATAGCTCACTGTCAAGCAATGGAGCCATAGCCCCAGATGAGCAGTGCATTTCCTTCAGGGGGCTTGCTGGTGGATCCTGGTCAGGGGATATGTGGCAATCTGTCTTTCCCTCCTTGCCTCTCACTTAAAAAAATAAAAAAATAATTTGAGATATCTAAAGAATAGAGTTTGAAACTCAATGTGCAATAATAATATTTTGAAAAAAATAGAATGGTTGATTAATATTTTGGAACAAAAACAATAGGACTAGAAATATTTTTTTATTCTCATACGATATGTAATAACTAGAAACTAAATGAACACATTGCCTCATCTAAAGAAACAGTGTAAACAAAGAACTGTATTTTATGTGCTTCCAAGAAGAAAATGTAGATAATCAATTATGGAATATAAAATAGACTTTCTGGTATTTCTGCATGAAAAAGCAAAAGCATGCAAATAATGGAACACCAGATATTCAAATCCAGGCTATTATAAGTCTTAATTTATGAGTGAAAATAAGACATGTTTATATACTAAAAAACTTAGAAAATTAAAAAAAAAAAAAAAGATAGTTACTCCAACATTTGATGGAGAATCTATACCAAGTATTATACTAATTGTTAATTACTAAAGTAAACTACTAACTGAAGATGTAAGAACTCTGCTGATTGTTATTAATGATATTAACTAATTTAAAGAATTATTGAGGCCCTGGCCAGTTGGCTCAGTGGTGGAGTGTTGACCTGATATATGGAAGTCCTGGGTTAGATTCCTGGCTAGGGAACACAGAAAAAAGTAACCATCTGCTTCTCCACCTCTCTCCCTCCTCTTCTGTCTTTATCTCTCTCTCTCTGTCTCTTCCCTTCCATCAGCCATGACCTGAACGGTTTAAACAAAATTTGGCCCCAGGTGCTGAGGATAGCTCTATGGCCTCATCTCAGGCACTGAAGTAGCTCAGTTGCCAAGCAACAGAGCAGCAGCCCAGATGGGCAGATCTTCGCCTGGTGCAGGTTTGCTGTGTGGATCGTGGTTGGGGTACATGCAGAAGTCTGTCTCTGCCTTCCCACCTCTCACTTAATAAAAGAAAAAATAAAAAGAAATTGTTGAGTCCAGATTAATTTTAAATAAACACAGATGTAAGATGAGAGTTGCATATGAAGCCAAAAACACAAAACTCTTTGTCATTTATAAAAAGATAATATACAGAATTAAGAACATTGTAGACTATTCTGAAACAGGCACTGACAATAAAAAAATTGAGTGATAAACTTTTAAAACATTTAATGATACAAGAAACCATGGAAAATCCACACAAAAATAAAAAAAAACAAAGAGAAATCTTAAATTATAAAAATGGTAGACACAAATAAAAAACTAGATAAGTAGAAGTATATCAAAAATGAAAATTTTTAAGCATGAAACTGTCTCCTTCACTTAATTTAAAAGAGATTTTCATACTGCATTAAAAACTTAAGCAACTGGCTGCTTACAAAGCAATATGTCATAAAAAGGCTAAAAATAAGATAGTCAACAAAAAAACTATCAATCACATCTGAATAAAAGTTTCATATGTTTGGCATTTTAACTAAAGTAGAATTTTAGGCAATAAGTACAAACATTACATTTAAAAAGATGATCATTCCACTATAAAAGGCAATAAATCATAAGGAATTCACATAATATTCCATCCACTATATATCATATTTAACACACTTTAAGTTTGACATTATGAAGTCATACTGTAAGCCAGGCACAATAGCAAGTGCTGTAAATACAGATGTGAATAAGACCCATTTCTTTCTCTAAAAACCTCAGTCTAAAAAAGAAGAAAGGCATTAAAACAGATAACTGTGGTAAAATTTAGTAGGTGTGAAAATAGAAACATTAAGAGCATATTCAGACTGACCAGGCAGTGGTGCAGTGGATAGAACACCGGACTGGGATGCAGAGGACCCAGGTTCAAAACCCTGAGGTCTCTGGCTTGAGTGCGTGCTCATCCAGCTTGAGCATGGGCTTACCAGCTTGAAGCCCAAGGTCATTGACTTGAGCAAGGGGTCACTTGCTTTGCTGCAGCCTCCTGGTCAAGGCACATATGAGAAAGGAATCAAAGAACAACTAAGGTGCCACAATGAAGAATTGATGCTTCTCATCTCTCTCTTTTCCTCTGTTCCTATCTGTCTCTCTCTCTGACTTTCTCTGTCTCTGTCAAAAAAAAACCAAACCATATTGAGCATATTCAAGGAAAAGTCTTTGCATAGAGAAGTCAGTGATTTAAATTACTAGTTAGTAGTATTTCATAGTGTATATGTGCCACATCTTCTTTATCCAGTCATCTATTGACGGGCTTTTTGGTTGTTTCCATGTCCTGGCCACTGTGAACAATGCTGCAATGAACATGGGGCTGCATGTGTCTTTACGTAACAATGTTTCTGAGTTTTTGGGGTATACACCCAGTAGAAGGATTGCTGGGTCATAAGGTAATTCTATTTTCAGTTTTTTGAGGAACCACTATACTTTCTTCCATAATGATTGTACTACTTTACATTCCCCACCAACAGTGGATGAGGGTTCCTTTTTCTCCACAGCCTCTCCAACATTTGCTATTACCTGTCTTGTTAATAATAGCTAATCTAACAGGTGTGAGGTGGTATCTCATATAACCTGGAGTTGTTATCTTTGAATATATGTATCCTGATTTATTGATGTCACCCCATTAAAAATAAAATTATTAAAAAAATTACTAGTTAGGGAGGAAGGAGGTAATATTGGAGATGATCATAGATAAGGATGTTTGGAGAATAATGTAGAGGATAATAACAGCTCTCCTAGGTTAACTAGAATGCCAAAGGGGTAGACATTCTAGGCAATGAAAAGAAATGGTACAAAAGCACAGGGCATGGGAGAACAGGTTGGGAGAACAAACAGACTAAGGGTTCATGGCTCTGGAATATACAGAGCAAGAACAACGGTAGGAGTTGAGACTGGAAACCAAAAGAGGCAAATTATATACAGACAAGTTAGGTAAGCAATGCTAAGTAGTCTGTGCATTATTCCATAGAGACTTAGGAGCCTAAGATTGATTTTTCCTAGAAAATGATAAGTTGAATTTGTATGTAGATGGTGAAGCCTTTTATTAATGTTGGAAATGGACCAACTGTGAGCTGAGATTTGAGGTGGCAAGCCTATGGGAATGAACTAAGTTTCAGGTGGAAAGAAAAGTGATTTGAATTATACTGATATTACAAATTTGATAATACTCATGTCAGATGAGGTGACAATAATTTATTTTTCTTGTTTATATAAGTAGGAAAATTGACCAACAGAAAGAAGAGACCCAGGAAAGCAGGTTTGGAGAAGACAATGAGTTTGGTTTGGAACATCCTGAGTTGAAGGCCCTGGTGGGAATCCAGGCAGAGAAGCCACTAGAGAGGTCAAAGGTAGCACTAAATGTAGGGAGTGGTGAAACTCAAAACTCACGGGAATGGGTTTTAAAAGGGGACAGATAGTACATATGGCTTGGTCTGAGAAAGAAGGAAAAAGAAATGATGTTCAGAGAGGTAGATGTCAGAAAAAAGACCAGCTATGCAAGTCAAGACAGTCTATACTTTTAATATCTGTTCAACAGTACTAAATGCCACAGAAGGAAGAAAAATCTAGCAACATACACATAAGCAAAAACAGAATAATACATAATGGATAGAGCATAGTATAAAAAGAATTAAGCTCCCTCTCAAGTGGGGAATAAATCTGCTCCCCCAAATAGTTTAATATTAGAAATTCAATAAAAGAAAAAATCAGAAATTATATGTCAGTTTCACTAATGTACAGTCTATACAATTTTTAAAAATTAATGATATTAATTATCATAGAAAAACAATCTTAAAATACTTAAGATCAGTGGTCCCAAATAACAATTTGGTCAGAATAGAAATAATATGCACCTGAGAATCAATCCTAATGTAGATTGACTATTACATATTGGTCAGAGTAGTTCAAAATGTGCCATCCATAACTTTAAATGTTTCTATTACCAGTACTTAAAAAGAAAAAGGCAAGAAAATAGAATTATGCATAGATCTTAAGATCTTTGTTAGGAGGGAAAATAAAAGGAAGGAAATAATAAAGATGAAAGGAGCAATAAATATATTAGGAACCATTAAAAACCAGAATGAGGTAAACAAAAAGTTGGCTCACCCGAGTCTAATAAAATAGACAAATCTCAGGCAAACTTATTTTTTTAAAAAAGGAACAAAACCCAATAAACAAGAAAAGCTGGAACACAAAAACAGAGTATAAGATCCACAGTTAAAGAATACGAAAAATTATAGAGAATATTTTAGGGTGACAATGAACAATTAAAGCTAATAAATTAAAATCTTTTTATTTAATTAATGAGTTATTATTTTACCTAACAAGATGAATAGCAATGTTGACACAACTAAGTAAACTGAGACTCAGGACAATTAAGTTGAAACACTCATTGTAAGTGTTGTTAGAGACAGAATTTGAGCCCAAGTCTTTCAGACAGCACAGCTTAGTTGTTTCTCTGAAACCACGTGGTCTGCCATATCTATCTATGTGTTCTACCCTGAGATTTACATAAACTAAGACTTTAATGTCCAAAAGTAAGCTCCTACTGTTGTTCTCATATGTTTTCCTCCAGCTGCAGTCTTTTATCTCAGGCCAGGGCACAAATCTGAGCCCTGTTCCATAGTCCATTATTCCCCTCTACTACTGCTGGAAGCTAGCTACTCTTTGTTTCATTTATGCACCTGCATTCCATTCCTGTAGCATCAACATCTCTTCATTATCTCTGGAATCCTGCAAGGGCTCCTGAAAACTTCCACATCCCTTTAGATCTACACATTCATTTCTCTGCACAGAAGTCAGCATAGTCTGTCCTGCTGCCCTGAATGCCAGTGCTGGAGACCCCAATGTTGAACACCAATACTTTATTGATAATATTCATCTCATCTGTTTGCACCCATAGCTCAAGCCTGTTGGAAGCACTTGGATATTGATTCTGTGACCAGTATATTTATTTTCTCCAAACCTGGCATCATTAGAAAATTTGACAAGCACACTTCCTGTCTTTGTGCAGATCTTTGATAAAAGTGATGGACTAGAAAACATGCCCAAGAACAGCTAGTAGAGGAATGACATTAGACATCAACCTCTGTGGTGATATCAACATATTAATCAATCACCAGGGTATAACTGTTCAGTCAGCCACAAAACTACTTGCCTGTCCTATCATCTGGTCCACAGTTCTCCATCTTGTTCACAAGGTTATCACAAGATACTTGAAAAATTCTTGTTAAATTCAAATTGCATAATGCCTGTAAACATTCCTTGAAGAATAGCACAGAGCACAAGTTATGAATTAAGAAGACCGTGTTTTAGGAACTATTTCTCTAACTTTCAACCTGGCAATTAACTCCCTTAGAGTACAGGTTTCCACTCATCTATCAAGACTGTCAAGTTGGAAGCAAGGCCAGGGTGAGATGAGTTAACTTCAATTATTTTATTTTTGATTTTTTTAAAGACTTTATTTATTCATTTTAGAGAGGGGAGAGAGAGTGGGGGAGAAGCAGGAAGCTTCAACTCCCATATGTGCCTTGACCAGGCAAGGCCAGGGTTTTGAACCGGCGACCTCAGCATTCCAGGTCGATGTTTTATCCACTGTGCCACCACAGGTCAGGCCTATTTTATTATTTAAATTGAGCTTATTTGACACACTTAAGTAGAATCATATTATTTCCATATGTTTTCCACTTTGATATGTTCATTCTAAATTTTGAATTTGAAGACAAATCTCCAAAAATAGAAGCATAGATATTCCAAATTAATGGTTTATATCAAATGTCAAACATAGTACATGTTCTTTCTTATTAAACTTTCAATTAGTGGAATCTAGCTTAGGATCTACAGAGGGTCAATGAATTCTTTCATAGCATATCGCTAATCAAGCAGCTCTCAAGGTAATTTGACATTTGTTATATTTTTTCTGTAATTGCATTATATATGTATATTTAATTTTATTGAGTTTATTGGGGTGATATTGGTTAATACAATTATACAGGTTTCAGGCGCACAGTTCTGCCATACATCTTCTGTAGATTGCACTGTATATTCACCACCCCAAGTCAAGTCTCTATTACGATCAATTCGGTTTCATTTTTTGACTCTGTTCCAATTGGCATTAAAATACTACTAAAGAAAATAAAGTTCTTTTTAATAGTGGAAACTTTATAACTGCGAGGAATCATAACTTTAAAAAACAATGTATGATGAGATAAAATTAGCCAGATAATTTGGAGGGCTAGGGATGAGTATAACTGAAAACCAGTAAAAGTCCAACAAGTGAATTACACTAACACTACAAGTAAGTCAAGCAGAGTAAGAAAATGAGGAGTACTAATTAGTTTATGACAAAAATTGAAACTAATAGTAAAAAGACATGAATAATCCCGTGTTTTATTTTTTTTCTTCATGCACCAACAATATTACTTCTTTAGGAGAGAATGGACATAGAGAAAGTGTAAAAACCATATATAGGAATAAGGAGATTAATACAATACAAATTAAACTCCATGGGGCTATACCGTCTACACTGTATGGAAATTCATTGAGACCCAGAGTTTTCAAGAGAAATAAAGATAAAGTAAATATGTGGGATTAGGTATAAGGAAGGGGAGCTGGCATTCTAACAGGGATGAAATAACATCGTTCTCTGGTTCCATGTATTATGGGGGAGAGTAACAGAACTTCAGATGCATATCTACAGCATGTACAAGTGCACACAAAACAGAAAAACTAATTTTATGATACATTTGGTTTTCTAAATAGTTATGAAATCAATAACTTTGTATTCTAATTCTAAACTTAATTTTTTTAAAATGTTGCTTATTGCTTTCCTGGCATCACTTATGTTGATAGCATGAATTTTTTCTTTTTAAAAGAAACTGTTTTCCATATAAAATACGTGATCTTTTAAAGCTGTGCCTCAAAATTTACCACAACATCCCAGATTTTAATTGAGACTGTAAAGTTTTGAGTTTTGCATTAACTATATTGGAGCTGAATTTATTTTTCATATACTTTGAATCTTTGTTTTTTGGAATTAGTACTAAATGCATCTAATTTATCTTACAACCTTAACTGTCATTTGCTTTTTCTAAAAGCTTTGAAACATGATCAGGAGATTTTTATCTCATAAAGGATTTGCATTGTTTAGCAAATGTGGTACTGTCAGAGTACAGCAAAGCAACTGTAATATTACATTGTTTATCAATTTCTGTCCCACTTGTCATTCTGATCATATTATGAATTCCTCCTAGCAAAAAGCTGCCTTATCTCTGGCCTAATTACTGAATGCTGCTTCTTGACCTTGACTTTTTTCAGTCTTTATCCTTAATTGCCACACATGCTTTAAGAAAACACTTGTCCACTGAATTAGACTCTGACATTTGAAATGTTTATAAAGTCAATAATTTAGTTTCAGCTGCATGTTTAGTTTCAGTGATGACTCTTTTGTGCACTCTAATCATTTTTCTGCACAATGTTTGCTTAGGACATTTAATTCAAAATGTACATCAACAAAGTATGATAAATATAATTAAAACTGACCATGCAGTATATAATAAAATTCTATTGCTGTCTATACCTTTCTCTAAAAAGTTTATAATTTTTAAAATGCTTTCCAACTGTCTTGTTGGTTATTGAACACAACTGTTCAATAACTTAGGACATTTATTTGTAAATTGCAGTGGATAATAAAAGTCCCAAATAGAGGGAAACATGATTTATCTCCCCTTCTTTAGGTCTATAATTCAAATTCAGTGGGGTCTTCCCTATTTCCCCCCACATGGCAAATCCCCTCTGCCAACATTCTCTGTCACTCTCCTCATTTTATTCTTCTTCATAATATTCCTCACCATCTACCAAACTGCTTATTTATTTTATTTACTGTCTGATTTCACTTGCCACATCCCCATTAGATTATGAACTCCATGCAATCAGAAATTTCCCTAGAACTTCAACCATGCTGTGTCTGCATATAGAATATATTGATACTTAGTATATATAAATATTTGAAGAATGAGTAAGGAAAAAGGTACTATGATGATTTCTTATGAACTTTAATAAACACAAAAACACCAAGTTTCCCCTTTTCCTATATTTCAAGTACAATTCTCAAGGGAATATTAGAGAAGCCACCTTTGTTATGTGTATAAGAAGAGAAAACTCATCTTCTAATTAGCTTTCATCTGTTATCCAGGTGAAAAAAAAAGTTTCCCATTGTTGGAAGCCCTAACAATTTCCCTCATGCAGTTAACACATTTCATCTAAAGGGAAAGCAAGGTGGACTATATCTTTCCCACTCCTCATTGTCTACAGGGGATTTCCAACAGTAGTTTTCTCTTTTCCTGTCTCAGCTCTGACCTGCTGATTGGGCAACTGAACAGAATGTCATTTATCTTAGTTGAAAACCTGTGATTTATATGTGTGTCTATGTGTGTAATTGTTATATAATGGCTATACATAACCATTATATACACACACATACACACATATAGTTGCAAAGATATACATATATATTTTTTACAAAATACAACTGAAGAACCTAAAAACACTTTGAGTTCTTGTACAGAAGACACTAAAAACAAAAGCACATTTTACATGAACTAGAAAATCACTAAGCAGTGACTGTCAAGGTAGAGGATGGGGAGGAGAGAAGCACCGTCATTTTATAAGAAGAATCAGGATCACTAGAGTCCAAATTTGCCTTTCTTTCTTTCACAGTGTTCAGATCATAACCTGACCGTTGGTAAGATTCCTTTATGTTCCCATTTTTCTCTTCAACACCCACCCCACTCCTTTATTTTTGAGAGCCATTGTATATGAAGGGTTGATGGTTGTAGTATCAACCACAACAATTGCATGCAGAATGCAAAAAATGCTGACAACCTCTCTGGCTGTTTTAAAGTTATTTCTAAATAAATGTATGAAATAATTGGTATATGGATTTTAATTTTGTTTTAAAAGTAATATGAGAAGCTGTAGTCTCAAGACTCTCAAACTTATGGGAAACCTGTCAGGCAATGACACAAATCACTCTTTTCTGGCCACTGTACTTACAGAAAACTTGGATGATTAGTCTACAAAACGACCAAATGCTCCTATTCTGAAAATAATATTTCTGTCTACTGTGAATCAAGGATATTCAGTTCAACAGTAGTAGTTTGAGAAGCCAAATATTAATGATGATGATGATGATGATGATGAAGATGATAATGTATATATTCCTTAGACATTCCATTAATCACAGATATCTATATTGAAATATCACTATTTAGGAGGTTTTGAGCCATACTATATAAATCACTAGTAAATTCCTTAATTTAGATTGTACTGTGTTGATATTTATAAAGAATAAAAACAGGAAGTAAATTGGTAACACAGGAGATAGCAAGTTCCTTGACAGGGCATTCAAGAAGATAAGAGTCTAGTACAAGCTGTAGACATCTTTCTTCTGAATGCATGGAAAACTTCAGAGTACAGAGACATGAATTTTTGATTACTTCAAATTCTAATGTATTATTCTAAGTTTTTTTTTTAATGCACTTGTCTTAAGATGGAAGAAAAGCTGATCTCAGAAAATGTTTTGGAAATATTAGTACCATCAAATGTCCTGAGAAGACATCCAAAAATAAGTGCAATGCTTTGTCAGACTGTCTTCTAGAGAGTATACAATATAAGCCTACAAATAAACATTTTCACAAAACAGAAACATTTTAAAAATAATATTGTCATTCATTTAATTATTCCAGTAGTAATGCGGTCACTATATTTTTTAAAAAATAGTTTTCAAGAAAATGTTATTTGCTCTTATCTTTTTTTTTTATTAACAAGGATTTTCCTGAATCTCTTAAGTCTTAGTGAAAACATCTAAACAGATTTAAGTTATATTTCTTTAAATTTCATTTTCCAAAAATAAAAAAAGAAGTCGTCAACTTTGGCTTATCTTCCTTTCCTTACTTGCATCAAGTCCTCTAACTGTTTTCTAAAAATAAGCATGGGCCCTGGCCGGTTGGCTCAGCGGTAGAGCATCGGCCTGGCGTACGGGGGACCCGGGTTCGATTCCCGGCCAGGGCATACAGGAGAAGCGCCCATTTGCTTCTCCACCCCCAGCCCCCCTCCTTCCTCTCTGTCTCTCTCTTCCCCTCCTGCAGCCATGGCTGCATTGGAGCAAAGATGGCCCGGGCGCTGGGGATGGCTCCTTGGCCTCTGCCCCAAGCGCTAGAGTGGCTCTGGTCGCATCAGAGCTACGTCCTGGAGGGGCAGAGCATCGCCCCCTGGTGGGCAGAGCGTTGCCCCTTGGTGGGCGTGCCGGGTAGATCCCGGTGGGGCGCATGCGGGAGTCTGTCTGACTGTCTCTCCCCGTTTCCAGCTTCAGAAATTAAAAAAAAATAATAAATAAATAAAAAATAAATAAATAAAAAGAAGCATGGTGCTGCTGTTATTATTGAGCCTACGTATTTTTGAGATTGTGAGCTATACTTATGTACTTTAGAAGATTAGAAAATATGGCCCCGATGTAAGAAACAACTATAGTTTTAGGGAAGAGTACAAGTCAGGGTTTAGTTGGTTTCCATAGTGTAGTGGTTATCATGTTCGCTTCACAAGTCAGGTTTTTAAGAATGCCTATCCTGGCATCTTGGAAAATGGATACACCTAGCTCATTCCCTAGTTCCTTTTATCTTTGCTTTCTTAAAGAGCTATGCAAACTTCAATGGCAAGTGTTGTCACTTTCACAGTTTAGCTAACAGAAGTGGGCATTTCCTACACTACTAAGTTATTTTAACTTATATCAGACTAAATAAAAATCTTAAAGGTGTATTTAAAATTTTGGTTTTTGATTTGAAAGAGAGAAACAGGAAGGGAGAGAAAGACAGGGAGGAGAGAGAGTAAGAAGCATCAACTTGTAGTTGGTTCCTTTAGTTGTTTATTGATTCCTTCCTGTACATGCTTTGATGGTAGGTGGGCAGTAGTTCAAGCCATCAGTGACCCCTTGCTTAAGCCATTGACCTTGGGTTCAAGCCAGTGACCTGCTCTCAAGCTTGAGAGGCTGCACTCAAGCTAGAGAGACCTCAGGGTCTTGAACCAGGGACCTCAGTGTTCTGACTCAATGTTCTATTCACTATATCATTACCAGTCAGGAAAGAGTACATTATTGTGAATATCATGATTCACAAATTCAGGTACCTTCTAGCTGAGAAATGAATTTAAAGTTTAAAAAAATTTGAACTGCATGCCATAAACACTAACCAGTATTCTCTACCTCCCTACACAAATGATCCTTTTTTACTAACAGGTAAATGTATCAAATTCATTTGCAGTGCCAAATTATAGCATATGACTATGTTTACTTTCAGCATCACACATTTTAGTTTTAAAATTAATTCATATATTACATTCTCTTGATGGTCCCTGATATATATTATTGCAGTTGAGAAATCTGTAGTTATAATGCAAAAATGAAGGAAAATTTTCCACATCCCTCTCACCCCTATCAATTACCGCTGTTTTCTAATCAATATTCTATTCATCACTATCGTTAAAGAGCAGTGGCATGCATTATCTTGAACTGAAAATTATATTGCTAACATATTAGAATAGATGTATGTATATGACAATGAGACATTTGAGTAATCCCCATTCCCCACAGTTCAAAGATGTCAGTGTTGCTGTTGCACATCTTTAGGAGATTACAAATTGCTGCAAAAGTTTCTCACAGATTTAAAGTTTTGATATATAGCTATTTTGAAATTCCTCACATTTATCTCTAGTTTCAAGGGAGCTATTAGCCTCCTAAGGGTCTGGTTATATTAATCTACATGTGACTGTATGGGTCCCTGAGAGCCCTCAATAAAATGGTATGTGTCTTCTCTGGCATACAGAGATGATAAACTCCTCTAAATTCAAATGCCTTCTTGGAGCTGAGAATGCCAACAGCTTGACACCCTCTTTCCATTTAATTCCACTTATGGATCCAGAAATATCCACATTAAGGTAATGGTGCAGTTGCAGAGAGGAGGAGGCAAAGAAATGAGATCCTGCAGTAAGCCATGTAACTTCTGGTAATAGATTACCTGATACTCGTAACTAATTAGTCAGTGAGTAGATGTAAATGCCAGTAGATGTGGAAATGGATCACGTCCACCAAGCAAGCTGTCCAGAACTGTGCCGTTCATATAGGCTTTTCAAAAACTGGCCAGACATTTACCTTGAAGGTAGAAGGGCAAAGTGGAAACACTTCTAGCTTTTCTAGTGAATGAATTTCATGATAAAGCTGGTAAAAGTTGATCATAGTATATAATGCCATCCATCCCTCATCATTTTCTGTGCATACTTGCCTCTTACCTACCAGGAATCCTTGGAATTCTAAATGTAGACACCATGTACGTGTAAAATATATGGTGATTTTCTTTGAATCATTAAATCAGTCCCCTATTTTTTATTTTACAGTAGAAAATATACAATAGTAAATAATTTAATTAAAGTAGAAATCATTGTCACCATTGACATTTGTTGGTAATAGAAAAAATATATATATTTACCTATGAACAAAATATGCCAGTAGAAACAGACTACATGTTAATCTTAAATTTCAGGATAAAATTTGAGGCTTACTCATTAAATATATTCAGGGAAATATAATGTCGGGCTAATGTATTTTAATGTGTTTTTTTGTTTGTTTGTTTTTTTAATTCAGTGAAAGGAGGGAAGGCAGAGAGGCTCCTGCATGTGTGCCCTGACAGGGATCCAATACTTATTATCTGTTGTAATCTTGGAAAGATTTCAAACGGCTTGGAACACATTATCAACAATTACTAATGATCAATTTGCATGGTTTCTCTTTGCAAGTTTTGTTGTTGTTTGTTTTTAATATGGGAAGAATAAAGGAAACATATGTTACTTCAATAATTAAGCAACTGGTTATTTTTTTAAATGATAATTATACCAGAACTAATGTTCATGTGCCTATTTTGGGATATATAAATTGGCTCATTATTTTTAGCTTTACCATATCACCATGCACAATTTGTTGGTTTTAAATAGAATCTACCTTTAAAATTATTAAAATACGTTATTAAAACCTTATAAGTCTAAATTTTCCTTTAGTAAAAAGGCAATGAAAAAAAATCTTACCCCCCAAAAGGAAATGTTTCTGAATACTAGGTGGCCCAATAATGAACCAGAGAGTGGAATTTCAATCAATCAAAAGGATAATTGTTGCCTGACCAGATGGTTGTGCAGTGAATGGAGCATTGACCTGGGACACTGAGGACCTACGTTTGAAACCCCAAAGTTGCTGGCTTGAGCACAGGCTCATCCGGCTTGAGCTCAGGCTCACCAGCTTGAGCACAGGGTCTGAGGCTTGAGCGTGGGATCATAGACATGACCCCATGGTCGCTGGCTTGAGCTCAAAGGAAACTGGCTTGAGCAAGGGGTCACTGGCTCAGGTGGAACCCTACATTCAAGGCACATATGCGAAAGCAATCAGTGAACAACGAATGTGCTGCAATGTAGCGTTGATGCTTCTCATCTTTCTCCCTTCCTGCCTGTCTGTCCCCCTCTCTCTTTCTCTTACTTAAAAAAAAAGACTGTTAAATGCTAATCACTCACTTAAATATAAACAAATCAATTCGCCACTCACAGTGCTCAGGTTCTACCAAGTCTAGTGCTGCCACCATTTTTTGCTTAAATGCTTTGCTAACATCACTGTAAAACAATAACTCTGTAATTGTTTCCACTTGTGAGATCCTGTGAACATGTTTTAATTATCAACTAAAGTAGTGCAAATCCAAAGTGATTTTAATGATTCCTAATTTGAGTTTTTAAGAGCTCTTTATGGTTCATTCATGTTTAATATAGTTTTCAGCTTTCAGTGTGGGATCCCATGCCTTTAGAAGACTGATTTTCACTAAGCCATTCTCCCATATGTGACAACATAAATGGATCTTGAGAATATTATGCTAAGTAAAATATGTCAGACAGGAAAAGTCAAGAACCATGTGATTTCACTGTATGTGGAATATAAAACTGAAAGTAAAAAATAAACAAACGAGAAAGACAAATAAACAAAAACTCACGACATAAGCAACAGTATAGTGATTGCCAGAGGGAAGTGGGGTAGGGGAGAGTAAAGGGTAAAGGGGGTCAAATATATGGTGACAGAAGGAGGTTTGATTTTGGGTGGTGGTGACCAAACAATGCAATAAGCAGATGATGTGTCACGGAACTGTACACTAACATAATTTCATTAATCACAGAATTGTACAATTGAAACCTATATAATTTTATTACCCATTATCGATCAAATATATTTATTTTAAAGTAAAAGGAAAAAAGAAATAACTACAACATTTTCACTTCCCAACTTGTCATTTCTTGGGACCTAAATTTGCATAATTCTTATTCTCTGTTTCTTTAAAAGCCAAAGGACAAAAGTTATGAATTTAACAAATACTTAAACTAGCTAAATTTTAATATTGGCTAAGAGCCATTAAATTGTGTGGGTATTGATGTCTTATTATTGCAGACATGAATGAAGGGGTTTTGATTAACTGTCAAAATTGACTAAGAAAAAGAGCCAAGAAAAAACATCCCTCACCATTTCATCAATCCCAAGGATAATAAAGATGTTTCTCCGTCAACCTTTCTCCTCCATCTCACTGACTGCCAACGCCACATAATATATTTTCTACTTGGGCCCATCATACTGGGGGTGCTGCTGCCGTCATTTCTCTATGTTTCATTTCTCTGTACATATTCTCAGTAAAAAACATTTCCGATGAGCAAAATTTAGCAGTACTACAAGTTAGCTTCCAAATCTTTCCACCATTTCCAACCAACTATTCAAAGATAACTAAGCCACTTTCCCTTTGACAAGTTTTTTTTTCTATATAAATTGCATGAGTGATAGGGTGATAGATTAAATTCCTTCAATATTTTATGCCCAAACACACCAAATGATCTACATTTCACACTTGGCTTAGGCTTCTGTTATCCTAAAGCTATCACTTCATGTGTGTAAGGCTCACTTACAGGTGAGGAGAAGCAGAGGGACAGTGGAGAAGGTAGAGCAGAGAAAGAAAGAGAAAAGAATTAGGAAAACTAGGCTAAGAAAGCCCTTTCCTATTTAGCTGACAAATTTGTGGTTCATAGCCTTAAACATACTAGTGGATCTACATGCTAATTGCAAATAGAAGTGCCCTTAATTTCAGCTCCCCAACTATTCTTTGTCCCCAACCATAATTTCTTCACTGTTATAATTAACACTAGGCTTTTGAATATACAGTGAAGAAACAACTTTAGTATATATAGTATATAGAAGTTGGACATGAAAAATTAAACTAAAAATATCCTACTCCCAAATAATTAAATTGTACATCTTACAGAATAACTTAATGATCCTACTTAGAAAAAATGGTGTAGCATACAGGTAAAAGATAAAAATTATTTTAAGTGGGAAAAATGTACTATGTTTAGTGACAAAGGTTTCACATGTCCAGGTGCATCAATATAAAAACAGGCTTTTCTAGTGCACAGTAACATTTTTGAATAGGTGATCTTTCTTTTTCTTCCCAAGTGAGAGAGAGGAGTTTAAGAGATAGACTCCCACATATACCTCAACTGGGATCCACCTGTCAACCTTGTCTGGGGCCAATCCTCTGCCCATCTGGGGCCATGCTCACAAACAAGCTATTTTTCTTTTCTTTTTTTCTTTTTTTTTTAGTGTCTGAGGTGGAGGCTCCATGAAGCCATCTTCAGTGTCCGGGTGATGTGCTTGAGCCAGTTAAGCAGTGGCTGGAAGAGTGAGAGAAGAAGAGAGAGGGAAAGGGGAGAGGGAGGAATGGAATAGCTGATGGGCACTTCTCCTGTATGCCCTGATTGGGAATTGAGCCCAGGACACCCACATGCCAGGCTGACACTCTACCACTAAGCTAACCGGCCAAGGCCAAGGTGATCTTATAAATGGAGGTTCTGTATTTTTCAGTTTCCAGAAAATTTATGAATCTAGAACATATCGCCATGTACCATATATAAAAACTGAAAATTAGCATTGAATTATAATGTTGGACATGCTCAAATTATAATTAAATAAATAATATGCTTATTAATGGTTTCCTGGAAAACCATCATGTCTTCTTGATCAGACCATACTTTTATATATTAGGAAGTCTGGCTCACAGAAAGATTTGTGCAGAAAGCAACGTTTTTCTGCCACTACCAAAATAAAGTCAGTGAGAAGCTACAGCCCTAAAATTTTCAAGTGATGTAGCTGAAGTGTTGTAGCCTAATTTATCTCTTATAATAGTCACATAGAAGAAAAGCTTTAGTCAGCCTTGTCCAATGAAATAACCATTGGACATTTTGCATAAAATGGCTAGAAAAAGTTGAGATGTTTTATAAGTATATATACACACCGGATTTCAAAAAACTAGTACAAAAAATAAAAAAAGAATACAAATGATCATATTCATAAGTATTTATATAGAGTACATCTTAAGGAGATAATATTTTAGATATATTGAGTTAAATGAAAATATTATTAAGTGTATTTTTTCCTGTTTTTTTTTACTTTACAGTACGGCTACGAGAAATTTTACAAATTATATGTGTGACTTGCATTGTATTTATATTGGACAGTGCAGCTATATAAAAAGACAGAATTTAAGTGATACATCTGAGTTTCTGATAAATGATCCCCAAAAGAGCAATTTCTTATAATATATTTATTGAATGTTTCAGAAACTCCCCTTATACCTTAATATGTTACCATTTTACAGAGAAATATATATATTATATATATTTATACACACACATAAATATGTAAAATATATACACACACACCCCCCACACACACACACATATACACACGAAGAGATACTCTGCTGTTTGCTAAAGTATAATAACTGGTTTGATTGCTCCAACACTGAGATTCTAATGACAAAACTCAATGACTGCTGGTAATAGCTCATGACAATCTCTTTAATCAAACCCAATTAGATCTAAAAGTTTCTCATTTCAGGGCTCCCAGGGGCCTCACTGCTTGACTTTTTCATTTGAGATAAACAAAATCATTGTAGTTATATTCATGTTCAATATTTATTTTTGATGGTGGTGGTGGAGGTGGTGGTAAATCAGCTTTCGTTGATGAGGCTACTAGCTGCACACACCCCTGCTGTCAATGTCTTACAGCTCAGCTGAGGCCATTCCTGTGCTGGCCTCCCACCTGTCAAAGACATGTAGCAACACCCAGGCGTTACTTAGAGCAGTGGTTCCCAACCTTTTTTGGGCCACGGACCGGTTTAATGTCAGAAAATATTTTCACGGACCGGCCTTCAGGGTGGGACAGATAAATGTATCACATGACCGAGACAAGCGACAAGAGTGAGTCTTAGATGGATGTAACGGAGGGAATCTGGTCATTTTTAAAAAATAAAACATCGAGGCCCTGGCTGGTTGGCTCAGTGGTAGAGTGTCGGCCAGGCGTGCAGTAGTCCCGGGTTCAATTCCCGGCCAGGGCACACAGGAGAAGTGCCCATTTGCTTCTCCACCCCTACCCTTCTCCTTTCTCTCTGTCTCTCTCTTCCCCTACCGCAGCCAAGGCTCCATTGGAGCAAAGTTGGCCCCGGGCGCTGAGGATGGCTCCATGGCCTCTGCCTCAGGTGCAAGAATGGCTCTGGTTGCAACGGAGCAACACCCCAGATGGGCAGAGCATCGCCCCCTGGTGAGCATGCTGGGTGGATCCTGGTCGGGTGCATGCGGGAGTCTGTCTGACTGCCTCCCTGTTTCCAGCTTCAGAAAAATACAAAAAAAAAAAAAAAAGATAATAAAATAAATAAATAAATAAATAAAAACATCGTTCGGACTTAAATATAAATAAAATGGAAATAGTGTAAGTTATTTATTCTTTCTCTGCGGACCGGTACCAAATGGCCCATGGACTGTTACCGGTCCATGGCTGGGGGGTTGGGGACCACTGACTTAGAGGAAATGAAAGACAAGGGAGATACAGTTCTCAGTTTTCCCCCCTCAGAATTGGTAACTTCATATGCAGCATCTGTCTATGGTAAAGAAACATTTTAAGACTGATTTTTTTTGGTCTTATTTAGACTGGATAAATATCTTATTTATTTCTTTGTTCATATATTCATTCACCAAGGATATATCATCTATTCTTTCTGTAAAAGTTGTTAGAAATACAGAGATTAAAAAAATGTGGTATCTTTGCATTCAAGAACCTCACATTCCAAGTCACTTTTATGTAGAGTCCAGTTTTTATCAAACACTTAGATTTTTAGGATTGATCTTCAAGATTGTTAAGAAGAGGTAGAAATGCTAAAAACCATCAGAATGCCCTAATATGGCTTTATTCTTTTTTTGTCTAGGCTTCCTTTATATGACTATCCTATATATTCACATAGAATTCACATTTATGTCTATAACCTGTATTCATACCAATTTCTATCTACAATAGGTACCCATATCTGTATCTACAGCTATGCTCCATACTTAAACCATATACCATATACTCATAAGTAAAAAACAGAATTCTTTAGTAACTATCTGGTTATAGGTAATAAAGCTGACATAATTAATATTCTTAGAATAGGTGCAGAGCTTATAAGTCATGCAAATAGTAACTAAATATTACACTGAGTTCATGAATGAGATAGGACCACTGAGTTAATTTCCAGCAGTATAAGAATGTTCTATGACAATAGCTTTACATCAAGAAAATTGGGGCCCTGGCCGGTTGGCTCAGTGGTAGAGCATCAGCCTGGCGTGCGGAAGTCCCGGGTTCGATTCCCGGCCAGGGCACACAGGAGAAGCGCCCATCTGCTTCTCCACCCCTCCCCCTCTCCTTCCTCTCTGTCTCTCTCTTCCCCTCCTGCAGCCAAGGCTCCATTGGAGCAAAAGATGGCCCGGGTGCTGGGGATGGCTCCTTGACCTCTGCCCCAGGCACTAGAGTGGCTCTGGTCACAACAGAGCGACACCCTGGATGGGCAGAACATCGCCCCCTGGTGGGCATGCTGGGTGGATCCCGGTCGGGCGCATGCGGGAGTCTGTCTGACTGCCTCCCTGTTTCCAGCTTCAGAAAAATACACACACAAAAAAAAAAAAAAAAAAAAAAAGAAAATTGGTACTCTACCTAGGACTGAAAACTCAGCAGGCTACCTCCATGTTCTTCCCATATACACCATGGCTGTGGTTAACGGTGAGCTGATACTACCACAAAAACTTTTTACAGCTTTATGGTGTACTAAGGCTGTGACTTTCCTTTCAGGCATAGAATTTGGATTGAGAAATACTCGTCAAACTAACTTACTCTTTCACTGGTCCTAGCTCTGAAACTGATTGTAGCGAACATAGCCATACTCACTTTCTCCCCAGTAAAATGTCATGCAGAAAACAAACATCACTACAATCTTCAGCACACTTTCTCCTTCACTGTCTCTATGATCGCCCATGACACAGCACTGTGGGCTGCAGAGGAACAGCAGAATCTAAACTGGGTCTGCCCCTGTAGCTTTCATTTTGTCCTGACCTTTCAAGAAGGAATGTTGTCAACAAATTGTAACGGTCCTCTCAAGTTTTACCGCAAATTACACATTCCAGCAAGGGGTGAGGTTCTGTTTTATTTCTTGTACAGGCCACCTGGATCGAGTAAGTCACTCCCAGGTCATCAACTTTTTGCCTAGAGAGAAAAGTTGCAGTTAAAGGCTGTCGGGATCTGAGGGCAGCATTTGATGGCTGCCGAAATAAGACACAGTTTTCCTCCCTTTCCAGAATCTTGATGCTCACTTCTTTCTCTTGCTGACTGTTCAACTTGAAAACCTTCCACACAATATAATTAACTCAGTGTGCTCTAAAAACTAATGAAAACCTCTGATACTTAGGGAGCTTTTCTAAAGTACATATCAACCACAGGAGCCATCAAATGTTTTGTTAAATGGGATCTCAAGTGGTTTAGGCCAGTTAGTTACAATAAATGGCAACAGAGCAGCAGGGATGCCGCTGGGTGAGAACAGTGTCTCCTGACACCTCTGCTGGGAAAGTTCAGGGATTCGCATAAATCCATTCAGGATCAAATACACAATGAAATGGCATCCAGGACGTTGTATAGTTTTGACATTTTATGTTGCAAGTGGAAAAGCAAGTAAGAGTTTGAGTGTGATTTACTAAGATCAGACTGTTATTACTTTTTCATCCTGGTCTATTTATTGGGCAGCTGGAACATTCCATAATATATCAACTTGTTTTGTTCATCCTAAGAGTGTTGTCACTTACACTTACTGAGTATATGGTACAGTTTTGGGCGGTAAACCAAATACAGAAATGTAAAGATTGCGAGGAAAACCATGAACCAAATATGACTGTTTAGTAAATATGCTATTGATGCATATCTTACATACAGAAGAGATCATATCCACACACCGGTAAGTGAACAGCATTCTGAGACAGAGATAGAACATTATTAGTATCAAAAAAGCTTTTTTCCCAGTTATCAAGCCCCTGACTTATAGTAGAGATTTGTTTTTTACTTTATGTGAATAAAGTCACACAAAATGGGCTCTTCAGTGTGTTTTCTATGGTCACCATTATGTTATGAGATGTACTCATTTTCTTATATGTAGCAATTGTTCATTCTCATTGATGTTCATTATCCATTAAATGAATACACCACAGTTTATTTTGCATTGTTCCAATTTGGGCTATTTTGAATATTTCCACCATTATCTTTTTCATGTACACATCCTTTAAGATACATATGTACACATTTCTGTTGGGTATATATCTTTGAATGAAATTCTTGAGTCACAAGATATAACTATGTTCATTTTTAGTAGATTCTGTACAACAGTTTTCCAAAATGGTTGTTTTAGTTTATTTTTGGCTATAAATTTAAAAATTTACCATATTTCCCCATTTATAAGATGCTCCCATGTATAAGATGCACCTTAATTTGGGGGCCTAAAGTTTGAAAAAAAAATATTACATAAAGTTATTGAACTCAAGTTTTATTCACCATAAAATTCACACAACTCCTCATCACTGTCAAAACTCCCATCCATTAGCTTGTCCTTATTTGTGTCTGATGACAAATCACTGTCTTCATATATTGCCTAATCCTCAGTTCCATCTATGGAAAAGGCAAGTAAAAAATCTACAACCACTGTATAAGATGCACCTAGTTTTTAGACCCCAAATTTTTTGAAAAGGGGTGCATTTTATACATGGGGAAATATAGTATTTGCTTCTCATTTTAGCCAATTCTTAATATTATCTAGCTTTTTCACTTTTCCCATTCAAACGAGTACACAGTGGTACACTCAATGTGGATTCATTGACATCTCTCTAGATCAGTGGTCCCCAACCTCTTTTGGGCCATGGACCAGTTTAATGTCAGAAAATATTTTCACGGACCGGCCTTTAGGGTGGGACAGATAAATGCACAAAATAAAATTATGTGACCGGTGTAAAAACTGTGGTATTTAAAAACAATTTTTTTTATTTATTCATTTTAGAGAGGAGAGGGAGAGACAGAGAGAGAGAAGGGGGGGAGGAGCTGGAAGCATCAACTCCCATATGTGCCTTGACCAGGCAAGCCCAGGGTTTCGAACCGATGACCTCAGCATTTCCAGGTCGACACTTTATCCACTGCACCACCACAGGTCAGGCAAAACTGCGATATTTTTAAATATAATTGTCAAACTTATAATATTTATTGGGCTAAGTTAAAGGAGGAACGAGCATGCCCTCATTATTCAGGCTGTATTTAAATTTGTTATTCTGACAACGTTTCATGTCTGACATCAATATGTAATATGATAGGTTCAGGCTCGCTACCAATCATGAACCTATGACAATGAAAATAAACATGAATCCACTGTGTACTCGTATGCAACTTTATTAGAAGTGTCCTCTTAACATCGCACCAACAACATAACATGAGTAACATCCTCTCTACCTCCAAACACTTTCCAGTCACTATGGTAACATTTAAACATGCCTTAAAAATAAGATACAACACAAAACCAAATATAAAGTCCATGAAAAATACAACTCACCATTGTAATGAATATTTTAAGTTAAGGGTTATTTATTATAATGTTTATATAGAATGTGAGATAGTAGCTATAATGCTAAAGCAGTGGGAGCCCTGAGCTTGTTTCTCTGCAACCAGATGGTCCCATCTAGGGGTAATGGGAGACAATGACACCTGAAGTGTGTTGCTTATGTCCAGTCTATTCCATAATTTTGTTTTGGTTGCTGTCACTGCAGAAAATCCCGCTTCACACAAATAGGATGTCGGAAATGGCAACGGGTTTTTAGTGCTTTTGTGGCAATCTCAGGGTATATTCTGCCATGACTTAAATCCAGAACACCGGCAGAGTTGTAGTCTCGAACATATTTTTAAGGCCGCCATCATTTGAGATCTCCAGTAGTTGACCCCCTTCTTGCATAGACACGCTGGATTCACCTGGTTTATTGACAAATGGATCGCGGATCCATTACTTGGCAATTCATGGGCCTTTTGTGGTTGGGAAGTAGTGTTCAAACTCTTTTAAAAGCAAACACCGGTGATCATGCACCAGCTGGGACAATGAAGGCTTGGGCTCAGTCTCTTCAAAAATTCCCATGAATGTTTGAAACATCTCAAATATACCCCTGTTCACGCATCGTCCCCAAAAATCCAGTTTGGCTTTAAATGCAGCTACTTTATCTACCAACTTGAAGACAATTGTCATTTTCCCCTGAAGTGACTGATTGAGTTCATTGAGGAGGTTAAATATGTCGCACAAGTAAGTGAATTTTGCAACCCATTCCTCGTCACTGAAATGTGCTGCTAGCAGTGACTTTTTTTCTGAGAGAAATCTCTGCAGCAGCTCTCCTAATTCAAACACTCTGGCCAGGGACCTCCCTCAGGATAACCATCTTATTTCTGTGTATAAGAGAAGGTGTCTGTGCTCTGCGTTCATTTCCTCACAAATCTGCTCAAACAGGCGTGAGTGAAGGACGTGTGCTTTGATGTGGTTAATAACTTTAACGACATCATTCAATACGCTGTTAAGTTCCCGTGGTATATTTCAGCTAGCCAGCATTTCCCTGTGAATGACACAATACGTAGACTCACATTCAGGTGCAACCTCCTTAATCCGAGTAGTTAAACCAGACATCTTTCCGGTCATGGCAGCAGCTCCATCTGTGCATATGCCGACACAAAAAGACCATTTCAGTTTTCCTGATATATAGTCATCCAGTGATTTAAATAGTTCTGGGGCTGTGGTTTTGGTGGGCAATGATAGTGCACATAACATATCCTCATTCACATCCTCTTGATAAAGATAATGCACATAAACAAGTACATTGCCTTGTTGTCAATATCTGTAGATTCGTCAACCTGGAGAGCGTACCACAGTGATTTATTTATTAATCCTTTCCAACAATTGTGATTCGATGTCCTCTGCTATTTCCTCAATGCACCGTGTGACAGTGGTAGCCGAAAGAGGCATCTGTGCTATCTTTTTAACCGCAGCCTCTCCTAGAAGTTTACGACAAATGTCTTTAGTGGCTGGAAGATCAATTCTTCACCAATGGTGAATGGCTTCTTAACCTTAGCAATACGATTAGCCACCAAGTATGCTGCTCTCAGTGCACTTGCATTTATTGATGTAGTGGCCACCAGTAATTGTTTCTGTCCTTCTTGTTCATGCTTTTTTCTTTCAAAATACTCAGAAGGCTTGTCTTTTAAAGTAGGGTGCTTGGTCTCCAAGTGGCGATGCAGTTTTGAAGGCTTCACTGCATCATTACTTAGCCGTTCGCCACATATTATGCAGAGGGGCCTTGGTGTGTGAGAATCACCAGTTGGGATAAATCCATACTTCAAGTAGACTCCTGGTATTGTCTGTTAAATGAAGCTTTCTTTTTCTTCGAGGTCATAGGTTCTTCTTCTGTCTCCTCAGTGGCCCTTTTCCACTTCACAAAAAAACTTTTGATGGACTTTTGTTTTTCACTCATTTTGCTAGTTTATGGGTTTAATTTTAGCGGCAATGTATCACGTGACCAAGACAAGCGTCAGGAGTGAGTCTTAGACGGATGTAACAGAGGGAATATGGTCATTTAAAAAAATAAAAATCATTCAGACTTAAATATAAATAAAACGGAAATAATGTAAGTTATTTATTCTTTCTCTGTGGACCGGTACCAAATGGGCCACAGACCAGTACCGGTCCGCGACCTGGGGGTTGGGGACCACTGCTCTAGATGACTAATGAATTTGTCCACCTTTTGATAAGTTTCTCGGTGTTTTAATATTTGAGTTCATGGCACTTTATAAAGCTATATGCCAATATAGAATCTATAGTACTACAAAACTTCCCTAAGCTAAACAAACAGACTTTAGTCAACCATCACAACCCTGATTGTTCTTTCCTGGGCTGGTCCAAGTTTTGATGTCCTTGTATAGCACAGCCTTGTATAGGGAGGTGAAGTGCAGAAGCTTGAAGATGATTAAACCCTCTACTTCTACTAATGTTTAATATGATACAACAAGTAAGATGTAAGAAATTCCATATATTTCCTTAATTTGGCCTAACAATGCCTTTAGAGAATTATTCTTTTTTTCTTTATTAATACTTAATATTTACAATCTGTACTAATATTAAACAAACCATATTCATTTATTTATTCATCCAGCAAACATTAAGTGTTTATGAGTTAGGATTCAAGAACATCTCTAGATATTGGAGCTTATGTTCTAGTGTTGTAACAATAAACAAATACACAAAATAAAGTAATTTGAAACAATAAAAGACTCTGAAAAAAGTAAATCTGTAAGAGGGATAAAGAGTGATTAGTACAGAGAGAAGGGAAACAATATTTTACACAGGATGGTTGGGGAAGCCCCTATGCAAATACAAACTGATAAAAAACAAAACCAAAAACACACCAGCCAAGTGCTGATGTGAGTAAAAAAGGTTCCAAGGGGAGGAAGTAGCCCAGCTTTGCGAGTTACAACAAGAAGGCCAGAGTAGGAGGGTACCTGGTTAAGGGTATTAAAAAGCAAGTCCAGAGAGGTAAGCCAGTGGGAAGAGTTCAAATTTTATTCTACCTATACCACAAAGGAAGGCCTCACACAGGAGAGTGACAGGTTCTGATAGTTCATTGAAAACAGGAGTTGGCGAACTGAATATGATAGGCTGCTCTCAGCTTAGGTAAGTGAAATCGATGGGCACATAGGCATGTGCATTCCTTGTTTATGTCTGGTTTCATGCTGAAAAACCAAGTTGATTATATGTGACAGAGACAATACAGAGAAGATGTGACACAGAAAATATTTCAAGCCTAAAATATGGTTTATCTGACCCTTTTAAATAAAGTTGCCAGCCCCTCTAAAGAAGACCACTTTGTCTGCTTTTATGAAATATGAATGGGACTATAGGGAGTGGTCCAGAGAAGCCAGGAGCCCACTCAAGAGATTATATAGAGTTCTGTTGTGGTGACAAGAAACTACCCTAAGACCAGATGACATACTCTGAGGGGCCAAGGGAAGGCAGCAGCCCCGGTCAGCAGACTGAAGAACTGAAGCCTCGTCTCCAGTCTTACTCAGATATTTATTAGCCAGTGCAAATAACTCAAGGAAGCAGAGAGCAGAAGTTTTCAGGGGGTGAAATAAAGGACGCGGAACATGCTGACTTTTAATCTCGGTTCTGAGAGCCTAAACATTTCTGGTTACTGAATGTTATCCTCCTATTTTGCTGGTTCCAGCATAGGTCAGAGAGGCCCTGGACTCTTGTCCCATCTAGGCCTTCACCCTAGGGAACCTCTGTCTCTGATTGTTATTCTAACTCTGCATATTTTCATAGCATATCCCATAGCAGAGTTCCAGGCAGGTGATCAAGATTCGATTCAGGGAAGTGTTGTGCGGTGGGTAACATAATGTGGCTAGATCCTGGAAACAGTGTTATAAGACCCACAGAAAAAGAATTATAGAGGAAGAGAAAAAATGATATTCTATAGCCCATGGTTAGTTTATGCTTTATTGAAGTCCATATTGGAAAGCAGTATAAATTAGTAAAAAATATTACTACTAGTTTCAAACTCACACTTTCCTGATTATACTGATCAACTAAGGTGCTACACAAAATTAAATAACATGCCTGCTGGTAAAATGATCACTTTCATTTTTAGTGTAACTAGATCAGTAAATGTTTCTTCTCTAGAACATTTTCCCCAGATTGTCTCCAATTTCTAGTCAAGCATAAAGCAATAAATAAAAGTATTATTAAATAAAATCATCAACAGAAAAGCTCCAATTTCATTTTGCAAATACAGGGGATCCTCGGGTTATAGTCTCGACATACAACATTTCGAGTTTATGACACTCACTCACAAAAAAACTTAAAAAAAAATTGAGACATGAGTGTTTTGGCTTATGCCAAACAAACTTAAATGGTATATGGTAAGAACTGTGTCCCCACTTTGTGTATGACTTTCATGGCTTTGAAGAGTCAGTGGAGGCTGTAACAGAGAAGGTTGTTCTCATGGGTAAACAGCTTCATTTGGAGCTGGAGGCTGAGGATGTCACAGACCTACTGGCATCACATGGAGAGCAGCTGTCTGCTGAGGCCCTTCTTCAGCTGGAGAAGGGTTTAAGAGGAAGAGATAGAAACCCCAGAACCCAAGAGATTTACTAGCAAGGGTTTGGCAGAAGGTATTTCTATGGTAGAATATGGTTTGGCAAAATTTCAGGTTGAGGATTCCAGTGATAACAGTTTCAGTAAGGTCTGGCATGCTGTGCAATGCTATAGGCACATTTTAGAAGAGAAGAAGTCATAAGCCCTCCAGACTAGCCTGGAACAATTATTTAAGAAGGTAGAGAGGCCTGCAATAGATCCTGTATCCTCTCTACATCAGCTGCTTCTCAAGCTAAAACACCTGTAGTACAGGTAGAGTCATCTGCAGTGTCTCCTGCATGTTCCTTAGGCAATCCTGATTCTCCTGACCCAGTATCTCCAGCACCTTCTTCAGGTTCTCCTGTTCTCCTCCTTCCTCTCTCCCACCTTGCAATGCTCATTCCACTGTGCAAGCCAACCACAGGAACAAAGTAAGGAATTTTCTTTTTACACTCATTTTTGGTCATTTTTTCTGTTACTATAGTACAGTGTACAGTATAGTATATTTATGTCCTTTTCCATTTTCTGAGCCTTAGTTGTGTTTTTATGGTATAGATTATGATTTTCAAACTGTTAGGATAGGTAAGTGACTTAGGCTAGAGTGTGTTCCGACTTACACTAAAATTTGAGTTACATCACTGTTGTAGGAACAGAACTGTGTCCTAACCCAAGGACCCCTGTAATTCCAGGACCATGTCCATTTGGGAATCCCTCACAGTGAGTATGTATGTTAAGCAGGGACATCACATCAAAGCCTCTTCAGGTAGAAAAGATTGAATTCTGGTCCTAGGGGAGTAGTTGTCCTCTTCTGTCAGAGTATGACTTCTGATGAATGGAAAGATATAGGGCATTGTGTGGAGAAAACTACAGGAAGAAAATGACTCTGCTAAGTTACAGAAAGAATGGAGGCAGGGGGCAGGCATTCCAATTTTCCATCCTTGTAAAGCTGGGAGGAGGGAGGCCACTGGATGGCTCCCAAGAAACTAAAGCAAGTTTAGGGGGGGAAATAAAAGAGAGGAGAGGAGATGTTATGGATTTGTGATCTGCATGTGTGTGACCTTAGAAGGGCTCAGGAATTTTCTCTGACATACCCTGAGGAAAGGAAAATAGGATTTTAGATTAGATTTTATAAACTTCTACTCTGTAATATGTGGACAAGGTCAACATGTTCCAAAATTGTTTGGGTGAACTTTTCCCCATCTGGTTCAGGTTAGGGAGGTTATTATCCTAGGAGTTTCAAACAAGGTGGAAACTCAAAGCCAATTTTATGGGTGTGAACTGAAACTGACAAAGAGCTATTTCAAACAGTCTGGTAGGAAATGGGGAGTGCCTCCTAAAGGTCTGATGCGAATGCACAGACATAAATACGTCACCTACTCTATGCAGGAGTCAGGGGGCTCAAACAGAGCCACCAGGAACAAAAATAAATAACCTCCATAAATGGGCATTTGTTTGTGAGTGGATTTTGCTTCTGAGTGGATCTATTATCTTTTATGATATAAACGGTAGCCTAAAATATCTAAATATAAATAGTGCAGGCTTCAGTCAACTAAATCTTCAGTGGGTCAAAATGAGAGTTCTAACTAATACAAGTTGATTTATTTTGTCATTTTTGGGTCTGGCTTATTTTTATTTTATTTTATTTTTTTATTATTGAATTTATTGTGCTGACAATGGTTTGCAAAACCAAACAGGATTCAACTGTACAACTTGATAAAAATATCATCTGCACACCACTTTGTATACCCATTGACCCAAGCAAAGTCTCTTTTCCTCTCCAATACCCCACCCCGGTCCTGCTCCACCACCCCAAACCACCCTTCCCTCTGGCTATCACCACACTGTTGTCTATAAGTCTGTGTTGTGTATATATGCTTTTGGTTAATTCCTTCACAAACTGATTTTTAAATTCAGTTATGTTTTCTATTTTCCAAAAGCTTGCCGATATGCGTAAGTAGCTAAAAAGATGAAATAGCCCTGGCTGGTTGGCTCAGCGGTAGAGCGTCGGCCTAGCGTGCGGAGGACCCGGGTTCGATTCCCGGCCAGGGCACACAGGAGAAGCGCCCATTTGCTTCTCCACCCCTCCGCCGCGCCTTCCTCTCTGTCTCTCTCTTCCCCTACCGCAGCCAGGGCTCCATTGGAGCAAAGATGGCCTGGGTGCTGGGGATGGCTCCTTGGCCTGTGCCCCAGGTGCTAGAGTGGCTCTGGTCGCAACATGGCGACGCCCAGGATGGGCAGAGCATCGCCCCATGGTGGGCGTGCCAGGTGGATCCCGGTCGGGCGCATGCGGGAGTCTGTCTGACTTTCTCTCCCTGTTTCCAGCTTCAGAAAAATGCAAAAAAAAAAAAAAAAAAAAAAAAAAAAAAAAAAAAAGAAATGAAATAGAGTGCTGTTTTGTTTTTGAAAATAATTTTATTTTATTTATTTATTTTTTATTATTAAATTGTATTGAGGTTAACATAGATATGCAGGTGCCCAAACCCACAACATATCTCTGTACCCTGTATTGTTTGTTCACCCTCAATAAAGTCTTTGTCCCTCACCATTTATCCATTTCACCATTGGAAAACAACACTTTTTTTTTTTTTTTGTATTTTACTAATGTCTCATTTAAAAAGAAATAATGGACATAAACGATGGTAATGCACAAGCATGGCATCAAGGTGAAGTGACCAAATCCTCATAAGGCATGGAAGTCCTCTAAAAGATCTGCTCTATGTATCTTCATTTCTCTAGAGTGAAACTTTTCAATTCCCTTTCACTTCAAGCTCCATGAAATTAGAAGGTTAAAAAGAATTAGAATAGCACTCCTGAATGTCTTTGATATTTTCCCCTCCAGTTCTGCTTATAGAGACAAGTAATCCATAAGCCAAAGGGAGTTTTATAAATGGCTGGCTTATCTCCTTGGCCTTTGATAAAACTGTTTAATGTCTTACAAAAGTCAAATCAAAATTCACTAAGAGCATGATATTACAGAATACCCACTGTCCTTTTGACACCTAAAAGTCTAAAAAAAAGTCTAAAGAAAGTCTATGGCTTCCTACCCAAAAATGTTGGTTTCATTTGACCTCATTGCATATTATTAGACTATTTTTCAAACGTTTATGAAAATTTCAAATTCCAATTCTACTCTTCAAGGTAATTTCATACTTTAGAGTCAATGAAAAATGACTAAATTAAGTTTGTTCAGGAAAATATGTTAAACAATACCGTTTTAAGACTCAACATTGAACTCTATAGGTTATATCATTACTGACCAAATCTTGCTTTTAAGTGAATGAAGACCATTTTTAAAATCATTTTTTATTTTTCAATTACAGTTGACATATGATATATTAGTTTCAGGTGTATACCCCAGTAGTTAGAAATTATATAACTCATTAATCGTAACAATAAATCTCATACACATCTGACACAATACATAGTTACCAGAATATTATTGACTCTATTCCCTATTCTGTACTTTACATAGATTCCTGTGACCATCTTTTTCACCCAACACCCCTACCATCTGGCAACCATCAAAATATTCTCTGTATCTATGAGTCTGTTTCTATTCTGATTGTTTATTTTGTTTTTTAGCTTCAGTTGTTGATAAATATGTATTTATTGCTATTTTATTGTTCATAATTTTGTTTTTCTTCTATCACTTCTTCTTCTTCTTCCTCCTCCTCCTCCTCCTCCTCCTCTTCTTCTTCTTCTTCTTCTTCTTCTTCTTCTTCTTCTTCTTCCTCATCCTCCTTCCCTTCTCCCTCCTCCTCTTCCTCCTCCTTCTTTCTTCTTCTTCTCCTCATCCTCCTCCTCCTTCTTCTTCTAAAAGACCTTTTAACATTTCATGTAATACTAGTTTGATGGTGATGTACTCCTTTAGCCTTTTCTTGTTTGGGAAGCTCCTTATATTTCCTTTAATTCTAAATGATAGCTTGGCTGGGTAGAGCAATTTTAATTGTCAGTCCTTCCTTTTCAACACTTTAAATATTTCTTGTCAATCTCTTCTGGCCTACAAAATTTCTGTGGAGAAATCAACAGAAAGTTATGGGATTTCTTTTGAAGTTAACTGATTTTCTCTTATGACTTTTATAATTCTCTCTTTGTCTTTAACCTTCTGGATTTTAATAATGATGTGTCTTGTTGTGAGCCTCTTTGGGTTCATCTTGTTTGGAACTCTCTGTCCTTCCAGAACATGTATGACTATTTTCTTCATTAGGTTAGGGAAGTTTTCTGTCATTAGCTTTTATAAATAAATTTTCAACTTCTTACCCTTTTTCTTCTTCTTCCAGTGATGAAAATGTTGATATGATGACCCCCATGATGAAAATGTTGGTATGCCTGAAGTCCCAGAGGCTCCTTATGCTATCCTTATATTTTTTATTCTTTTTTCCTTTTTGCTGTTCAGATTTGGTGGCTTTCTTATATTCCAAATTGCTGATTTTATTCTTGGCTTCATCTACTCTACTGCTGATTCCTTGTAAATTATTCCTCGTTTCAGTTAGTATATCCTTCATTTCTGAAGGGTTCATTTTTATGATTTCAATGTCCTTTTTTTTTTTTTTTGGCAACTGCATTTAATCTCCTCTAAGTTCATTGAGAATACTTATAACTCATATTTTGAATTCTGCATCTCGTAAATTGTTGTCTACATTTCCTTTAGTTCCTTTACTAGAGTTCTGTTCTGTTATTTTGTTCGAGACTACTTTGTCTCCTCATTTTGGCAGTCTCCCCATGCTTGTTAGGTAGAGCTGCTATGTATCCTAGACTTGGTTGAGTGGCCTAATGCAGTTAGTGCCCTATTAGATCCCGCAGCACAGTTTCCCCATTCATAAGAGCTGAGCACCCAGGTGCATCCCTCATGTAAGCTGTGTATACCGTCTTGTTATGGTTTGGCTTTGACTGCTGTTTTCATTTCAATGAGGGGGATTTACTTCAAGGCCAGTTGGCTGCAAGAATTGGCTGTAATCACCACAGATGATCAGCTCTCCACTTCCCAGAGCAGGACTTATTTCAATGGTGCTCTCGTGCCTGCTAAGTCTGTCCCTTGAGTGTGTTGCTTGTGGAGGTGGTTGGGTGGTGCTTCAACATAGTCTCAAGCTCTCCATGGGGTATGCTGGATCTGGGGCCACCCAGAAAATATAGGACAAGTTCATCCACTGCCTGCATTTAGCCCAGGGCCACCTGGCATGAGCTACAAAGCAATCTGCAGATGGTTGTTATTGTCCTGAGCTTAGAGGTGCCAAGGTGAGTCTAAGCTGTAAATCAAGACTAGTTGCCACTAGTGGCCTGAGGCCACTTAGCAAGATGTATAGGGCATGCAGAGACTAGATGCTTCTTGTTTGAGAGATTTCAGGAAAGTCTGAAGCATGAGCCAAGACAGCCAGTTTTTATGAAAAAGCCACTAGAATTCGCTTGGATAGGCGTTTGAATTGGTGGAGCAGCATCTCAGGGAATGGCCAGGGTACGAACAAATAGTGATAGCTATTTGATTTATAGAGATACAGATATGGCACCCACCTGCTGGCTCTGTGGAGCTTTCAGGGGGCTGGTCTCAGAATAGGAACAATGGCGTCTGGCAGCACTTTTGTCTGGGAGATAGCTACGATATCTCTACCAATTTTTATCCACTGCACATGGGTGTGGGACTAGCCTGCAGATCTTCACCCTTTCTATCAGTCTCCATGTGGCTTCTTCTTTATATTCTTAGTTGTAGGACTTCTATTCAGCTAGATTTCAGGCTGTTCTGGATGATGGTCATTCTATAGTTTAGATGTTAGTTAGATGTATTTATGATGTGGTTGTGGGAGGATGTGAGTATTGCATTTCCCTATGGTACATTCTTGATCAGAAATCTTGGTCATTTTCTTTTATTAAGATTAGGTTTCCTAGCTACACAATTAGTCTTTTTGGTTTTTTTTTTTTTGTTTTGGGTTTTTTTTTTGTTTGTTTTTTTTTAACAGGGACAGAGAGAGAGTCAGAGAAAGGGACAGATAGGGACAGACAGACAGGAACAGAGAGAGATGAGAAGCATCAATCATTAGTTTTTTCGTTGCAACACCTTAGTTGTTCATTGATTGCTTTCTCATATGTGCCTTGACCACAGGCCTCAGCAGACCGAATAACCCCTTGCTCGAGCCAGTGACCTTGGGTCCAAGCTGGTGAGCTTTTTGCTCAAGCCAGATGAGCCCGCACTCAAATCGGCAACCTCGGGGTCTCGAATCTGGGTCCTCTGCATCCCAGTCTGACACTCTATCCACTGCGCCACTGCCTGGTCAGGCCACAATTAGTCTTATTGGATATAATTTCTTGTATCAATGAGTGCTATGGAGCAAACATATTTTGTAGGGAATATAAGCATTTTCATTTATATGAACATGACAGCCCAAAGAGATGCATTTTCACCATACAGCTATAAAATCAAGAAGAATTTCACATCATCAATGGATGATTGCAACTTTAAAGTGATACTCCAAGGCTACACAATTTTGTGTAAATAAATCCTAGTAAGTTATTCAAAAGTCAAACAGAATGTACCAGGCAAAAGAGACATAGCAGATATTAGAAAAAAGATGTGTTCAAATTTTATTTCTGAGATTATTATTAAATTTGGTCATTAATCATTGGAAAACTATATAATAATTTTGAGAAAGATGATAGCAAAAATTGATGTCTTTGAGATCATAGCAGGAATAATTTCTCCCCTATTATATTGGGAATTTAATTTAGAAACTTCTCTAGAAAACAGAATTATGGAATGAAGAATTCATTGTTTTTTCTTCCTAAGATAGTATATCAAATAAAGTCTAAGATATAAGTGACTGACACATGCACCCCCATGTTCATGCAGCATTATTCACAGTGGCCAAGACATGAAAACAACCAAAGTGTCCCTCAATAGAGGATTGGATAAAGAAGATGTGGTACATATATACAAATGGAATACTACTCAGCCATAGAAATGATGACATAGTGCCATTTACAACAACATAGATGTTGTTGAGAACATTATATTGAGTGAAATAAGTAAATCAGAAAAAGCCAAGAACTGTATGATATCACACATAGGTGGGATGAGACTTATGAATATAGATAAAAGTAAAGTGGTTATCAGGGGGAGGGGGATATGGGTACAGGGTGCGGGAAGGGTTGAAAGAGGGACAAATATAAGGTGAGGGAAAATGTTTTGACTTTGGGATGGGTATACAACATAATCAACAGTTCAAAAGTTATAGAAATGTTTACTTGAAACCTATATATGTTTTCTTGTTTTAGTTGTTGTTGTTGTTTTTTAGCGAGAGAGGCAGAGAGAGATAGAGAGAGGGACAGGCAGACATGAATGAAAGAAATGAGAATCATCAATTCTTTGTTGTGGCACTTTAATTGCTCACTGATCACTTCTTCATATATGCCTTGACCAGCTATGACCCTTTGCTCATGCCAGCAACCTTGGGCCCAAGCCAGAAACCTTTATATTTAAACCAGTAACCATGGGGTCATGTCTATGACCCTGCGCTCAAGCTGGTGAGCCGGCATTCTAGCAGGATGAGCCTGCGCTCAAACCAGTGATGTCAAGGTTTTGAACCTGGTTCCTCTGTGTCCCAGTCCAGTGTTCTATCCACTGCACCACTGCCTGTTCAGGAACCTAAATACTCTTATTGATCAATGTCACCCTATTAAATTTAATTTTCTAAATAAAATTTCAAAAAAGATATAAGTGGCTGAAGAGGTTAGCCACAAGATTTGACTTATCAACAGAAATGATATACAAATAGCTGTTTCTAAGAGTGATAGTAAATTTCAAGGGAAAAATTATATACTTTAATTGTGTTTAAATAACAAACCAAAAGGAACTTTAGTAACACCCTCCCACCAAAGCTATATATTTTCAAACTGACTGTATATATCTGTCAGAAATCAAAAGTGACTATAATCAACTGCTGTTTCAACTTGGAAAAATCCAGTTGGGTATAAGTGACTATAATCAACTGCTGTTTCAACTTGGAAAAATCCAGTTGGTACTGGATTTTTCCAAGTTGAAACAGCAGTTGATTATAGTCACTTTTGATTTTTTCACCAGTATATTTCTTTGTTTTGATCTCTTTTCTTCTTCTTTGTTAGGCTTTCCTGATTTTATGCCCACATTATTGAAATAAACTTCTAATTGGGTCTTCTCTTTTCAATGCTTTCTATTCTAATCAGTAAAAGTTGTCTTAAAACACAAATGGAATCATGTCAACACTTTGTTTAAAATATTCCTGTGACATCCCATAGCCATGAAATAAAGTCCACATTGTAGACCAGAAAAAAAAAAAAAAAAAAAAAAAGAAAAATCCAGTTGGGGAATTTGCAGCCAATATGACCACTGCCATTGATAAAAGCTTATTCAACTATGTTATTATTTATATTGCTGACAAAATTAGGAGATATTTCAAAATGAACATGAAGTGATAAATATAAAAAGCATTTGATTTTTTTTATTAAACAAGAACATCAGAAAAGCAAATGACAATTCAAAGGAAATTGTTCAATTATTCAAACGTGATGCAAAACCAATTTTTATTTCATTGGTGAAAATGTACTATACAAAAGACTAAAAGTACTGGAGTTTTTGCACATTCCTGATCCCCTAACTTTTGTGAGCAGTGTATTTATAGTGGGAAACCATCTACTAAACAAGCCAAACATCTCTACATATCATAAAAAATCTTTGTTTAAGTATTTATAATGAGGTCTCATTCTCTAAAAGTTACATGGTTTTACCCATAGGACTTAAACACAAATATGAACCATTCAAACATATCAACATCTCTTTCAACTTAGGACCTTGGTCAGTAAACCGTGGCTCGCAAGCCACATGTGACTCTTTAGCCCCTTGAGTGTTTAGCAAAGACCAGTTTAGGAGTACCCTAATTAAGTTATTAACAATGCACCTATCTATATAGTTTAAGTTTAAAAAATTTGGCTCTCAAAAGAAATTTCAATTGTTGTACTGTTGATATCTGGCTCTGTTGACTAATGAGTTTGCTGACCACTGAATCTTAATTGCCAGAAAAGAAAGAGGTATCATTTATAACACATATAACTGAATTCCTAGGATTTTTATAACATAATGCAATTTTTGTCTTACTAATTGTGTCATTTTCATTCTCTTATCCTACATTCCATGTATATAACACTATCATCTCCATGAACACCAGAATAAAGGTTGAATATACTTAGGAAAAAGTTGAAATCTAACACCTTCATAAAAAAGCATTTGGTTGACTATAGCAGGTCCTCAAATTACATAATTATATTCAAACATATTGTGTAATAACTTTGATGTGATGCCATAGAAGTTAACTCACTTATATCAATTAGCTTATGGTAAAACTGGTTTGTTTTTTTTTTGTTTTTTTTTTTTCATTTTTCTGAAGCTGGAAACAGGGAGAGACAGTCAGACAGACTCCCGCATGCGCCCGACCGGGATCCACCCAGCACGCCCACCAGGGGCGGTGCTCTGCCCCCCAGGGGGCGATGCTCTGCCCATCCTGGGCGTCGCCATATTGCGACCAGAGCCACTCTAGCGCCTGAGGCAGAGGCCACAGAGCCATCCCCAGTGCCCGGGCCATCTTTTGCTCCAATGGAGCCTCGGCTGCGGGAGGGGAAGAGAGAGACAGAGAGGAAAGCGCGGCGGAGGGGTGGAGAAGCAAATGGGCGCTTCTCCTATGTGCCCTGGCCGGGAATCGAACCCGGGTCCTCCGCACGCTAGGCCGACGCTCTACCGCTGAGCCAACCGGCCAGGGTCAAAACTGGTTTTAATATACAGCATTTCACTTAAAGTTGCAGAACCTATCAATGACGTTAAATGAGGAATTTGATTTACTAGAAGTAGATGGCATGTAGAAATGGATAATGAAGTGTATTAGTTATCTATTGCTGCATAACAAGTGATACCAAAACATAGAAGCTTAGAACAATAAGATTTATTACATGATCTTTTGTGTAGGTCAGAAATTCCAATGTGGATTAAATAAATCCTCTGGTTCTGGGTTTCTCAGAGGCTGCAGTCATCTGAAGGCCGGCTGGGTAGATTCCACTTCCTAGCTTGCTCACATGGTTTTTTGTCAGGATTAAGGGTCATGCAGTTTATTTAACTAATGCTTCATTTCTTCACAAGCTGTTGGCAGGGGGCCTACCCCTTTGCTTGTCATTAGTCCCATAAGTTCTGGGTGCTCAGGGGAAAAGCTTGGCTATTTGCAAATCATGTCATTATTTTGTCATCAGTAAAGCAGTTTTAACAGCTCTAACTACAAAAAGAATTGTTGTTAGGCAAAAGATTTAAGTGATTTTCAAATGTGAAGTTCCCATGAATAAAGTATGTAATGGCCAATATTATTAACGCTGAGCTAAATGTTGTCAAATAAAAATGCATGATATGAGTTGAACTGTATGCTCCTAAAAGGATACATAGAAGTCCTAAATGCTAGTAACTGTCAATGTGGCTTTATTTTGGTCTAAATAAGGCCTTTGTAGATGAAATCAAATTAGGGCAGAAGGGTGCCAAGCCAATATGATTAGTGTCCCAATAGAAGAGAAAAGAGACACAGATACAGAGAAATATATGGGGAAAATGATCATGTGATGAAAGAGGAAGATTTGCCCTAGAATCTTCAGAGGGGCCATAGCACTGTGACACCTTGCTCTCAGACTTCCAGCCCCTAGAAATTTGAAAGAATAAATTTCTATTGTTTTATGCAGCCAAGTTTGTGGTACCTTAGCCATAGCTGCCCTAGAGAATAAACATATATCAGAAACCAAAAATAATTATTTTCCTGTCCTTGATTTATATCTCTAATAAAAATTTCTGGCCCTGGCTGTTAGCTCAGTAGGTAGACCATTGGTCAGCATATAGACCTCCCAGGTTCTACTTCAGGTCAGGACACACAGGAGAAGTAACCACCTTCTTCTATCCTGTTCTCTCCCTCTCGCCCTTCTCTCTCTCTTCCCTTCCCACAGCCAGTGGCTTAATTGGTTTGAATGTGGCCCTGGGCACTGAGGATAGCTCTGTTGGGGGCACATCATCCTCAGGCACTGAAAATAGCTTAGTACTCAAGCATCTGCTCTAGATGGGGTTGCTACTTGGAACCTGGTTGGGGCAAATACAGGAGTCTGACTTACTATCTCCCCTCGTCTCACCTAAAAAAAATCTTTGTATCAGCTTCATGATAAGAGTTCAATAATAGGTAATAAAACTAGTTTTATTAATGTGAGAAAAAGGATTCGAGCACTAGTAATATTTGGACTAAGCTAATATGAATCAGTTTTTTTCTCTTTAAATAAAAAGTACATTTATATACTTGAAATCAAGTAAAATATAGTTATTTATCAAATTTTTATTTGGGTCTTAGGTTGGTTTTGTTAAAAATGCCTCAATAGTTATTTGATTGCCTAAATAAATACTAGTGAATGGAATATAATGCTGCATATACTCTAAATACACACACACACACACACACACATACATAGGAAAACGTATAGAAAGAAAAATACTCAAAAATACTTATCAAAATGTTAAAATACTTATACTTGAAACATAGGCCTATAGTAATATTATCTCTTAATCTTTGAACTTTCTTTCTTGAGTATTTATTACTTTAATTAAGAAGCAATGAAATAATTGCTGTGTATTAAATGATTTTCCATTTGAATGCAGCTAATTTGGTCATTTTAGTCATGGGTTTTATATGATACAAATTCCAGGACATTAAATTATTAATGAGACTTAGAGAAATTTGAAATATTTAAAAAAACTTAAAAATTTGTTTAAAATGTATTAAATAAATGCATTTCCTGCACTTGATCTTAGCCAAAAGGCCAAGAAGCAGTAAAATAAATGCATAAACTGATATTTACTATTTTTTCTTTTACTCTGCTTAAATGGGTGCAGTTGGCCATGCAGACAAAAAAAGAAAAAGGAAATGGCTTTGCAATTTGAATTTTATAATTAATATTATTGGACACATGAAAACATATCACTTACATGTATATTATTAAGTTACTTAAGCTGATTATCTCTACATACAGCAAAAACTGAATGACTAAGGGATAATTTAACAACCAAAATAACAGTATATAAAAATCACATTTAATAACATTTTTTGCTTAGAAAAGTAAACAGGTGTGTTTTCTTGCAACAGAGCTGCCTTAGTAAACACATGGGCAGAATTTCATCGAAATACTTCCAGCTGTGCTAAGACCATCTGTTCATCCTTTTTAATTTTAATTAGTGCTAGAGACTTCCTCTATTTCATTAATCTCATCTGCAAATTCTTGTTTGCATTGTGCCCTCTCTGTGGATAGAGAAGGAGTAGGTCTGAACAAACAAGAAATTCTAACGGGCCATTCCTTTTCTAATGTTACTTTAATCAGCTGTTTTAAAAGTAAATAAAATTGTTGCTTTCAATAATAATCGCAGTTTTCCATCAACTGCACTAACACAGAATCATACCAGAAAAGGAATTCCAAACATTATTCAGCATATGCTTAACAGATGATGAGATTTTTAACCACAGATATTTGTTCTGCAATGACTTTTTTCTCTTCTTTTTAAAAGCCACTATGAAGTCATGTTCCTATATATTATCATTTCACCTAAGGACTTTCAGACATGTTTTATTTTCACAGTTATCAATATATGTTTATTTTTGCAACTAATTTACATTCAAATCAGAAATAAAAATAAAATATTAGAATTTTTTTTTCAATAAAACAAGTAAACATACTTTCAGTGTGAAGGTAAACTTGGCCTTTTATTTGTACATTAACTATGGTACTCAGATTCAGCTGTCTACATGATAAAAGAGTTGTTTTCCCTGGCGTTGTACATTTCCCTCCACCTAACTATGTATTTATCTAGAGCAGTTTTCACTGTGATGTTCATATGGATCACCTGGGAATCTTTATGAATGAAGATTCTGAGTCAGCAGGACTAAATGGCGCTGGAGCTTCTGATATGTGATATGTCCCAGGCGATGGTGATGCTGCTGTTCTGAGCACCTTAACTAGCAAAGCTGTAGAGTAAGCATTGCTAATAAAAAATAAAATAAAATATTAAGAATAAACACCTGTAGCTTCCATGACGTTTACATTAAATAGTGTTAAATTAAACAGCTCATTTTTCTAAAAATTGGCACTTAACTATTGCTAAATATAAACCTAGCAGTTATCCTTAAACCAGTTCCAGAAGGCCTCTCATTTCCTAGTAATCAGATAAAAATCATAAAACATATACTGGATAGGAAAAGTGTAATAAGAATTCTTCATGAAACACATGCATCACCGTTTTTTTAACTCTCATACTAAAATCCTAGGTTAAAGAAAGGAACAAAGTCACATTCTTTGCAAGTGTGCTTGTGCCTGTTAATCTCTCCTTTTTTGCTGCTAAAATTATTATTTATGGTTCCTGTTTTTATTCTTGATTAGTCTTGCCAGTAATTTGTCTATTTTATTGGCATTTAAAGGAACCTATTTCCTAGTCATTAAGTTTTGCTTTTATCTTTATTTCCTTTCTTCTAATTAATACTTATTTTTTTGTCCTAGCTTCTAGAGTTGACTTTTTAGCTCCCTTACTTTTTTAGTCCTTAGTGATTTCTACTAGTTGCATTCATTGCTAATTGTTTCTAACTTAATATTAAATTTCATATTTTGGATACAGTTCTTATATTTCAATCTTTTTTAATGTTATAATTTCTGTTGTGAATTGCTATTTATTTAATCAAGAAGTCAGCTGGATGAATGTCTTAATCTGCTATGAGGTTTGTTTTACATTGATTGATGATACATACATACATACATACATCTATACATATGTATTGGCTAATCTTTTTACATGAATATGAAGTTTTACTGCACTATGATCAAAGAATGCACTATTTATGTTTCTACCTATATATTTTTTTTAATTTTTGTAGTTTAATATACAAGCATTTTTTTCAAATGTATTCTCATTATCTGAAATATATGTTATGGACAATATTGTCCTAATACTTTAGGTAGTGTAAATGGAATTAATATTTTTTCTCAGCAAACATAAATTGAGAAGGTGTAATTGGAAAGATAGACAAACCAAGTCAAAATATATTCAGAATACTGAACAAAATTCTACTCTCAAGGTAGGATTCCAAACAAATAGTTTTATAGAGAATTTTTATAAACATTCAAGGGCCAAATTTTCCTATATTATTCAAGATGTTCACATAAAAAAAAGATAGGCAAAATTATCATTAGATCAAATTACTATCACTTAAGATACTAAGCACCCATAACTAAAATAAAATATTGATATGCAAAGTAATATTAAAGAAATAATAGTTATGATCATGTGGAGTTACTTCAGAAATACAAATGTCATTCATTCTTAATAATTTTATAAGTGAATTTTATAACATTAGCAGATTCCAGTAGAAATAACATATGGTCATGTCAATAAAGTTTTACCATAAGCATTTGATAAAATCTAACCACTATTGAGAAAAATGCTTATTAGAAATATATCCTAAGAATATCAAATCACTGATTCAAAAGAAGATATACATCCCCATGTTTATTGCAGCATTGATTACAATAGCCAAGATCTGGAAACAGCTCAAGTGTCCGTCAGTGGACAAGTGGATTAAAAAGCTGTGGTACCTATACACAATGGAATACTACATAGCCATGAAAGAGAAGGAAATGTTACCTTTTGTGATGGCATGGATGGACCTGTAGATTATTATTCTAAGTGAAATAAACCAGACAGAGAAAGACAAACATCATGTGATCTCACTTATATGAGGAATCTAATGAACAAAGTGAACTGAGGAATGGAATAGAGGCAGTGTTAGTGCACAGGGACCAGAGGGACAGCTGTCAGAGGGAAGGGGGATGAGCAAATGGGATTAGAGAATGTGAAGGGATTAGTGAAATTATATATACAAAACACAGAGATACTGATATCAGAACAGCAGATCCTAAGGGGAAAGGGGGAGGGTGTTAGGGGGAGGGAGATGAAGGGGGTATAAATAGGAACATGGGGGTGGGGGTGAGAGTGTTATATTCAGTGGGACACATGAATCCATGTAAACAAAATAAATTAAAATTAATAAATTTTTTTAAAAAGCTTATTAAGCTGGGAATGACAAGAAATATATTGAACATAATAAAGAGTAGCTATCAGAACTCCAAAGAAATAATATAACAGTGGTTAAAAAAACAAATAAAATAATTCCACCTGACTAGGTGGTAGTGCAGTGGATAGAGCAATGATCTGGAACTCAGAGGACCCAGATTCAAAACCCTGACATCGCCGACTTGAGCCCAGGCTTACTGTCTTGAACATGGGGTCTCTGGATTGAGGGTAAGATCATAGACATGATTCTAAGGTCACTGGCTTAAGCTCAAAAGTCATTGGCTTGTCCCCAATGTTACTGGCTTGAGCAAGAGGTTATTAGGTCAGCTGGAGTCCCTGTCAAGGCACATATGGGAAACCAATCAATAAACAGGTAAGGTGCTGCAATTATGAGTTGATGCTTCTTGTCTGCCCCCCCCCAAAAAAAGCATTCCAATAACATCAGAAAAAAAGGTAAGAAAAGACACTATTACCATTATTATTCATCATTATTATATAGAGTTGAGTCAATAAAATTAGAAAGAAATAAGAAATAAGATTCAAATGTTTGAAGAAAAGATGCAATTAAAACTCTAAGAAGTGGTTGGAAGTACCATGAAAGTATTTACAATCAATATCTTTCCAAATATCAACAATAACCAATTACAAAATATTTTAATAAAGTATCTCAGAGAAGCACAAGAGTAGAAAACATAGAAATCAAGTTAGTAACTAGCATGCGATCTGCATATGAATAAAAGTATCCTGAGGTCATAAACAACAAAATGAGAAATCCATGATAAAAGCCATGTTCCTGATTGAAAAAAACACATTATTAAATGCTATTTCTCCTTATCGTAATCTATAAATTTACTGTAATCTGTATCAAAATCCCCTGAGATTTTTTCATGGCACCTGGCAAGTTCACTCTAAAATACATGAAGTTATTTGCAAAAATGAAAAGATAATTTTGACAAAGAATGAGGAAGAAGGCATTTCCTTTCAGATTAAAACATAACGTGGCAGTTGTATAGCATACAAAATACCGGTCTCCATATAGACACAGACTAATAACAAAGTTGAAAAACAAATCATGTAAATTTCAAGAATTTAAATATAAGAAAATGCTGTGGCTCTTGACCAGGTGGTGGCACAGTGGATCGAGCGTCGGACTGGGACTCTGAAAATCCAGGTTCAAAATCCCGAGGTTGCTGGCTTGAGCATATGCTCATCTAATGAGTGTGGTCTCATCAGCTTGAGTGCAGGGTTGCTGGCTTGAGTGTGGGGTCATAGACATGATCCCATGGTCACTGGCTTGAGCCCAAAGGTCACTGGCTTGAAGCCCAAGGTCACTGGCTTGAAGTAAGGGGTCACTCGCTCTGCTGTAGTCACACCCCTCACCCTGGTCAAGGAACATATGAGAAAGCAATCAATGAACAATTAAGGAGACTAAGGAGCCTCAATGTGGAATTGATGCTTCTCATCTCTTTACCTTGCTATCTGTCTGTCCCTCTCTCTGTCAAAAAAAGAAAAAAAAGAAGGGAAATAGAAGAAAAGAAACTGCTGCATGGTGGCATGGAGCGAATGCAGCACTCAGTGAATAATGTTTGTCATCTCTTTTCCTGCGCTCATCCAGTCCCACTGGAAAGCAGTGCCTGGAGCACAGCCCGCTTGCAGGGATCCCACTATGAAAGTCATACCAGGGAGCCGGAGTGAGAAAGTAGCATGCATGAGCAGACAGAAAAACTCAGAATGGGTTGTGTTCTTCAGCCAACACAGTGAGCAGTTCAGATTTCATTGCACCGTGACCCTCTGAGAGACCATGTATAATGTGCTTAAGAATAGTCTGACAGGGGGACAGAAAAAGGGAGCATTTTTTTTTCACTAATTCCCACAACAGTTGCCCTTATTTCGGATTGGATTTTCTTCACATTTCCAGGCTATGCAGGGTGAATGCAGGAGAGCGTCCTTCCAGGTGTCCACGGTGGTGTCAAGATGCCTTGGAGCATTTAGTTTGATATAGTCCCATTTGTTTATCCTGTCTTTTATTTCCCTTGCCCGTGGAGATAAATCAGCAAATATATCGCTGTGAGAGATGTCGGAGAGCTTACTGCCTGTTTTCTTCTAAGATGCTTATGGTTTCACGCCTAACATTTAAGTCTTTTATCCATTTTGAGTTTATTTTTGTGAATGGTGTAAGTTGGTGGTCTAGTTTCATTTTTTTGCAGTTGCTGTCCAATTTTCCCAACAGCATTTGTTAAAGAGACTGTCTTTACTCCATTGTATTTCCTTACCTCCTTTGTCAAATATCAGTTGTCCATAGAGCTGTGGGTTTATTTCTGGATTCTCCATTCTGTTCCATTGATCTATGTGCCTGTTCTTATGCCAGTACCAGGCTGTTTTGAGTACAATGGCCTTGTAGTATAGCTTGATATCAGGAAGTGTGATACCTCCCCCTTTATTCTTCTTTTTTAAGATTGCTGAGGCTATTCGTGTTCTCTTTTGGTTCCATATAAATTTTTGGAATATGTGATCTATATCTTTAAAGTATGTCATTGGTATTTTAATTGGTATTGCATTGAATTTATAAATTACTTTGGGTAATATAGACATTTTAATGATGTTTATTCTTCCTAACCATGAGCATGGTATATGCTTCCACTTGTTTATATCTTCCTTGATTTCTTTTAGCCAAAGACAATAAGAACAGAATAAAAAGACAAACTACACAATGGGAGAACATATTTGACAGTACGTCTGATAAGGGGTTAATAACCAAAATTTATAAAGAACTTGTAAATCTCAACACCAGAAAGACAAACAATCCAATCAAAAAATGGCCAAAAGAAATGAATAGACACTTTTCCAAAGAGGATATACAGATGGCCAATAGACATATGAAAAAATGCTCAACATCACTAATCATTAGAGAAATGCAAATTAAAACCACAATGAGATATCACCTCACACCTGTCAGAATGGTGCTCATCAACAAAACAACACAGAATAAGTGCTGGCTAGGATGTGGAGAAAAGGGAACCCTCCTACGCTGCTGGTGAGAATGCAGACTGGTGCAGCCACTGTGGAAAACAGTATGAAGATTCCTCAAAAAATTGAAAATCGAACTGCCTTTTGACCCAGCCATCCCACTTTTAGGAATATACCCCAAGGACACCGTAGAATGGTTCCGGAAGGAGAAATGCACCCCCATGTTTATAGCAGCATTGTTCACAGTGGCAAAGATCTGGAAACAGCCCAAGTGTCCGTCAGAGGACGAGTGGATTAAAAAGCTTTGGTACATATATACTATGGAGTATTACTCAGCCATAAGAAATGATGACATCAGATCATTTACAATAACATGGATGGACCTTGAAAACATTATATGGAGTGAAATAAGTAAATCAGAAAAAAAACTAAGAACTATATGAACCCATGCATAGATGGGACATAAAAATGGGACTCAGAGACATGGACAGGAATGTGATGGTAACAGGGGGTGGAGTGGAGGGGTGGGGAGGGGCGAGGAAGGAGAGGGAGGGAGTTGGGGGAGTGTAGGGGCACACAGAAAACCAGATAGAAGGTGACGGAGGATGATGTAACTTTGAGTGAGGGGTATGCAGCACAATCAAAGGTCAAGATAATCTGGAGATGTTTTCTCGGGACATATGTACCCTGATTTATCAATGTCACTGCATTAAAATTAATAAAAATAAGATTAAAAAAAATGCTTTGGAGCAGAAAATCAGAGTGGAAGAAGTATAGCCAAAAGAAGCTATATCTTAGTCTGCCTACATCTGGTGCTGGAATAAACTGTGGGTTAGGTGGAGATGAGGCAGAGCCCAAAAATGTCTAATATAGGGTAACTAGAAATTTATGGGAAAATAAATTGGGTGGAAAAACACTAATGTTTTATTTCACCCCTACAAGTGTCATTCTAAACCTTTTCAAGCACATTTAGGTAAACCAAGGTTTAAAATATTTCTTAAGAAGTCATATAAGAAACTCCAGGTCAACTATACTGTATACCTGAAACATAATATTGTATATCTACTGTAACTGAAAAAATAAGTAAATAAAAAAATAAAATAACAGAAAACTCAAAAGCTTTCACAATATTGATAGTAAAAATTTTTTTTTAAAGAAAGAAAGGCATGAAAGGTCAACTCTTTACTATACAAGGCCTTAAAAACAGTAACAAGTTGGTGCCATCTCTCCCTTCAGATGTACCATCTTGTCATCTCCTGTTATAGGATTTTACTCCTTATCTTTAGTTTATTACTTATAATTTCTCAGTTGTTTGATGTAGCACATTTTATTCATATAAAATGGATTCAAGCACACTATTGTTTTCAGGTAATTGCAATGTTTTTTTCATTTTTTTCCTTTTTTTCCAAGTTAGAGGAAGGGAGATAGAGAGACAGACCTCACATGCGCCCCAACTAAGATCCACCCAGAAGCCCCTGTTCAGGGCCAATGTCCTGCCCATCTTGGGCCATGCTCACAACCAAGCTATTTTTAGTGCCTGAGGTGGAGGTTCCATGGAGCCATCCTCAGAGCCCAGGCGGATGCAATCAAACCAATTGAACCATGGCTGCAGGAGGGAAATAGAGAAAGAGAAAGATGTGGGAGAGAGAGAGGGAAGGGGGAGAAAGAGAAGGGAGAGAAAGAGGGAGAGAAGGAGAGAAACAGATGGTCACATCTCCTGTGTGCCTTGACCAGGAATCAAACTTGAGACATCCACACACTGTCAATGCTCTACCACTTAACCAACCAGCCAGAGCTAAATTGCAATAATTTTAAGTTAAAAAAAAAAAGTGAACAAGTTATAAACAGAAATGTTGGTAGTTTTCTAAAAGCAATTTATCTTTAATATTGAAATGCACATTCATATTATTTTTCTTAAAGGACAGTTAATTACAATGTATAATATAAGCATGTTTATAATATTTTAGGAAAACTTGTTACTTTACATTTCTAAGGTAAACACTGATTCAGAAAATATATTGCAATTTAAACTATTAGAAAGTTCTACACAATAAGAAACTCAATTTCTTCCTGTTGATCAAATATTTTCCTTAGCAAAGTTTACATATGGAATTAATTTGTACAGGCCAAAAAAAAGAGAATAATATTTAAGAAAAAATGGTAAAATAATTTAGAATGCAAACTTACTGGAGCCAACTGACTGACTGATACTAACTGATAAGGAATTTCCCTAGTAACACGCATTTATGTTTCCCTTCTACATACACCAGTACTGGTTTCTGTTTCAAACAGAAAGGTCATATTTTTCTAATTTACTAAAAAAAGGTGTGATATCTCAGAAAGCTTGATTACGTACAGGTTTGGCAGGATCAATTTTGATAAAATATATAAACTAAATTTCCCAACTCTGTGTTCCGTATCATGATACTCTTGTATCCTTTAAAGTTTTCCTATTACATTATCACTTACATTAAAATAGATGTACAATATTTAATAGTAACTTCTGTTGATTTCACTAAAAATATTAACATTAACTTTTACTCAAGAACACTGAAATAAGTTTTGTCTTTAAACAGGTCAATTTTAATTACTTCAAAAATGTTCCTATAATTCAAAAGGTAAAATCAAGAAAAGCTCCTTCACAAAAATAAACTCCTTTTCTGTCTTTGACCATAAGTCTTTTTTACTCAAAAAGAAAATGAAAACATGTATATTCAATTGGTAATTTACAAGCATGGGGAAGCTATGTAAAGTCTGTGTAAGTGATTGACCTTATTTATATAGCCATTCTGAGTATGGTTTCAATTATGCTTGTTCATATCCTGACTGTTATTTTTAATATCTGCTGTTAATGATTTGAAAAATACGCTAGCACTTCGCAATGAAAGTCTGGTTTTTAACCAACCAAATGTAAGCTACTCAAATCTCTCCTCTGCTACATAAGTAAAATGATTCACATTCAAAGCGGGGCTGACACAAGAAGTCACTTCAGTGACACTATTGACATTCAACACGTCACTGTTGCAGGAACTCAAAATCACGGTTTGGAAATACACAGTATATTTGTTCCAGTGCAGACAAAAACACCTAAGAAACTAAGTTTGTTTCTGAATTTTCTGTTTTTGGTTTAGGACCAATTATGCTCAGCTGCACAAACAAAGTAATTGGCAACAGAATTTCAGTAGAAAGAAGGAATGTTTTCAGAATTATGAAAACCTCTTGAGAGGGAAATGTCTCAGAGTCACAGAAGAAGTGTATATTCAACAGTCATGGAATTTAAGAAATTTCAATATAAAAATGTCATTTTCTAAGAATAATGGTGTCTAATTCTACTTCAAAATCAAGAGAATATGAAGGTTATTACCAAGAGCGTTTTAACCAGATGTTCTCAATCTCTGTACGGAAGGATGTCTGTAAGTTAGATAGAAAGCAGAACAGCCACACACGGAAAGCTATTAAATCTTGGAAAGGTTAAGAAGTGAGGATGTGAACCATATTTTAAAGATTAATTAAACTTCATCTATCCAAGAAACTCTAGGCTCAAGGAAAGGCAGGCTCAGTGTGTGTGTGTGTGTGTGTGTGTGTGTGTGTATCCACCTTATTGTCTTCTTTCTTGTTCTTGTGGAGCTTTTATTTTAGTACTATAGTAAGAAACTAAACATAGCAAAGTTAATGATTCCCTGGATTATAAAATAACTTTCCCACTTAATCTGTTTATCTGACTGTGTATACCTGGTCAACTAATAGGTATGATCACCCTCAATACATTGTATATAATGATTTACTTTGGAGTCAGGAAATTGTAAACTTAAAATCAAAATGTGGCTGGGGAAAATTACTAAACCCTAAAGCTCTATTCTGAAAATTAGCAGCACAAATGTGGGTAACGATCCCAGCAACATGCCTGCAGGGATGAACTTCTATGGTTGGTTTATAAATTAGTTTCCCCTAATGGATCAGATTTCATGAGGCAATAGCATCTTTTACTGAAGTGTCAAGCCTAGTGGACTGGCACATCACACGTATACATTAATCTCATGTGAAATATTTAGCATTGTTATAAAGACATTAGTAAAACTGTATGCCATTAAATGTCTGCCAAAAATGCTTATGTAAAGTAGAATTTGAGGAAAGAAATTCATATACACACAGCAAATCAGGCAGTGATAAATAGGAATAATTTAATGTCTCTTAATAACAAAAATCTTCAATAAGTGAATATCAGAGGATAACAGCAAAACCTGAAAGGCTGATAAAAAGTTCAGAAACTTCGCTGCTGGAATTCCCTAAAGAGCAGCACCGTAACATTTATTAAACTTAGCTCAACATTATTTGAAACATTTGAGGTATTTGCTATCTTTCCTGAAGTGCTGAAATAAATCAAATGTGATTGTCATCCAGCAGATCATTGCCAGAGACAGGATTTAAAAGAGCCCGGTTATTACGTGTCAATAAATCAAAATCTTTGAAGAAAACTAAAAAATAACAAAACAAAAAATATGACAGGCTTATGCCTGTTTAGTACTACTGTTTAAAATAGGATATTTTATGTATACAAAAAGAAGAACTTACACGTATTTTGTCTAAATAAGGGAAAACTTGTAAATAATTAAAGACTTGCTTATTAAATGAGTTTAGGTAGTTTCACCCACACATTCAACATAATTATGATGTTTTCTGCTAAGTGAGTGATAAAAGTATTGCTTGATGTTTGTTCTTCAAAATGATGTATTAGTTGATATTTCTGACATTAGAATATGCTAGCTAATACCAAAAAGAACAGGAACTGGACTTTAGCCATAGCACATACTGCATCCAAAAACACTTGCTTCCTCCTTGGCATGTCATATATTGTTTCCTTTTGATGATTAGTTCTGTTACAACCTATAATTGTCTTGTTAGAGTTTTTCAAAGCTTATAGGAGACGGGCTGCCAAAATGTGTTGTAAGAACACAACTAGAATATTGACCTCTCTCCATCAGATGATTTAAATATGAAGAGTACCATATAAGAAGATATAATCCATAAATGTATTACTTTTATATATTAAAGGGTGGGAGAAGAACAAGAAATAAAAGGAAGGTAACTCTCTAAGATAATAGATCTCCTTCCTTAATTAGTGTACGTATTTCAACATCAGGCAAAATCTTTCTTAAACTAGGCAATCCTCTCTTGGCTGAGGAACAGCTGGGTTTACAACCCAAAGATTGTCTGTGCAGTCTAGTTTACTTCTCAGGAAGTAGAAACATTGTTTTAGATTTGTCATCATTAGACCTGTACCAGCCAATTTTCCTTGAGACATGACTCAAGATCTGTAGCTGAGTCCTTATCACTCAAATGTTTTTGAAAAAAAAATCAGCTAATTCTAATTATGAAAATAATAGATGTTTTCCCTTAAAAATTGAGAAGTATAGGTAAGCGTAAAGAAGAAAATGAAAAGTAGTTGTAAGCTTATCACCAAAAGAAAAGTTTTTACACCATCTGACTACATCTTTATTGCTGCACATACCTACTTACTACTTCATTAGAGAATGCAATAAACTACACAAAATGAGTACAATTCTCTCTCCTTTTTGTGTATTCTCAAGGAAAGTTCTCAAAGAACATTGTTTACATTATATAGTATTCTAGCTAGTCTGTACTGTATTTGTCTGTCTTTCTAGATCGTTGACTCCTAAAAATCAAAATCTGCATTAACTTTAAATACGTGAAGTCTAATAATAGTGACTAGCAAATACAATGTTCCTGATTGTTCCACTATTGAATAAATGAACAACTGAATGCATACCACTTCCTGAATTATGTAAATATGATAGTCAAGTCACATTGTTTCTCCATAGCCTATTTATTTCCTACATTGCACTTGCTGCTGATGATAAAATTCTAAAAGTTTAATTAAAGCTAAGGCCTTATCTGAACAAATTAGCGTTCCATGGCAGTGATTAATTGAGCCAAAGGAGAACTGGTCAAAATTTCTACCTAATTCTATTTTCTAACAAATTAAAAAATATATTTTATTAAAGTCATTAGCAAAAAAATTATTAATCATACTAACTTAACATGTTGATTAAGGGTTGTATGAAACTGTTCGAACATTAGGCACAATTTAAAAAGCCCTTTCATATAATATGATTGAATATGAACTGGTTAATTAATTTAAAAATTTGGCTAACTCTGGCAAATTAAAAATGTTTGACTATTAATTTCCTATTATTTTTCTTAGGAAGAGGCCTTTTGAAAATGTTGAAAGTAGATTTTTAAAAATTACAGTCTATTGTTTCTAATCCACATAAATTATACAGTGCTAATAATTTTTAATTTCAAATCTTCAAGGTAAAAACAATTTAAAGCCAATTGAGAAAAAATCTATGTGCAAAATCTTTGTGTAGCTTTTACCATTTATTGTCAAACTTTTATAGCTATGTAACAGCACCAAATTTTCCATCTTCTGGAGAGAATAAAGTTGGTGATATTTTTTAATCTTTGTCAGATTTTACTGAGTCTTACCAAAGTATTCTGCTTAGTTACCATGGACACAATAGCTACCTTTCATTACATTTTCATATTTCATTGTCTTACAAAATTTCATTAAATTACCTACCTACAAGAAATTACAACTAGCATAAAATCATTTGGAAATAAAAATAACTGATTCTGAGTAAACATGCAAAAAACTGGTGAGACTTAGGGGCATTCAAAAGAGTAGACGGAGTCCTGGCCAGTTTGTTCAGTGGACAGAGCATTGACCCAGTGTATCTGGATTCAATCTCCAGTCAGGGCACACTAGAGAAGTGACTAAACATCTACTTTTCTCTCCCTCCCTCTCCCTTTCTCTCCCTCTTCCTCTCCCTCAGCCAGTGGCTCAATTACTTCAAGCATTGGCCTGGGTACTGAAGATAGCTTGGTTATTTGAGCATCGGCACTAGAAGGGGTTGTTGAGTGAATCTCAGTATGGGTGATTGGGGGAGTCTGTTTCTCTATCTCCCTTCCTCTTACTTAAAAGAAAAAAAAAGAGTAGACTGTGTTGGGAAGCATTCAGCATATCACTGCTGTAGGTAAGATTTGCAAAGGGAATCTGCTGAGTCAATTACATGTAGATGGATTAGTAGAGATTGTGCCAAAATACTCATTTTCTTTTCTTTTCTTTTTTTTTTGTATTTTTCTGAAGTTGGAAACAGGGAGGCAGTCAGACAGACTCCCGCATGCGCCCGACCGGGACCCACCCGGCATGCCCACCAGGGGGTGATGCTCTGCCCATCTGGCCCATTGCTCTGTTGCAACCAGAGCCATTCTAGTGCCTGAGGCAGAGGCCATGGAGCCATTCTCAGTGCCCAGGCCAACTTTGTTCCAGTGGAGCCTCGGCTGTGGGGGGGGGGGGGGGAGAGAGAGACAGAGAGGAAGGAGAGGTGGAGGAGTGGAGAAGCAGATGGGTGTGTCTCCTGTGTGCCCTGGCTGGGAATCGAACCTGGGACTTCTGCATGCCAGGCCGACGCTCTACCACTGAGCCAACCAGCCAGGGCCCGAAATTCTCATTTTCAAAATGCATTCCTATCTGAATCAGTGCTAAACTCAACCCTGGATCATCTACCTCTCAGAGACTCACAGCTTCCCTCTCCTCTCATGCTAACTGCCATAAATCCAGTCCAGTGCTTCTTCAAATTTTTCCCAAATCTGTCACAAACTAATATTAAACTTGTAAAACATAAAAATACAATGGAAAAAAAATACAATACAAAGTTATTTTAAATTCTTAGTTTAGCAGACATAAAATCACTGTCAAACTACTATAAACATTTCCTCTCAACTTCTGTTTTCATCTCCTCATGAACCAGGAACAGTCTTGTTTTATGGGGAACAGCATTTGTTTTCAGACTACACTTCGAATAACACTTCAGATTAGTTAAATTTGTATTCTGTATAATCACATTTATATGGGCAACATGATCTATAATACAACTGGAAAGCGGCTATAGAAAAACTGACGAAGCCTTGAAAGAAAATTAAAGATATTCTTGCTCTAATCATTTAACATGCTATTTCAGTTAATTACAATGTGAGCTTCCTCAGCTAGCTTTTACTTTGTATTGTGGCTCAAACAGAAGCCAAGCAGAACAAATCCTGTCCTTAATTTTGGGTTTATTTTCCATAGCTGGTTCAAATGTACACAGAAAGATATACCAGAATCTTGAAAAACAATCTAGATACTTCCATATGTGTGTCCTTTAAAAGGGGAAAAAAAGAACTGATTTTAACTTAATCAAGATGGGCACCAAAGAGAATAAATATGGGCAAGGAGTAACTTTTGTAAAACTATACCAAAAGCAGAAATTCCCTAAATAATTGGCTAATTAAGTATTGTTTGTTTGACCACTCAAAGATAGTTTAGTGTAATGTTTAAACTGTGCTCTATCATCATTATAAAGACAGCTATTATGCCAAGATAAGACTCAAAAACTTTTGTTCTGAATTAAATAAAATCCTATAATCATGGTTATAACAACATCTGTCTGACGTTAAACACTTGGCTGCTAATACTGAAGATTTTCTTTTTATTTGTTCTATAAAAATCACAGACCCTGGAATAAGTCTTGAAAGTACTAGCCCCACCCCACCAAGCAGATATTTCTAAATGTGCTGTAACAGTTCTCATTTTTCTCCTTGTCATAATTTTAGTTATCTTTTCAATCCTTGAATTCTCATTAAAGCAGGATAAAACATAACAAAATCTTTTGGTTAAATTCATTTATGTTTCTAGAATGTATTTCCACCATTGTAATACACAGTGTTTACTATAATAACTAACTCTTCTTTCTGGTTTTGTGTTTATTCATTAAATTGTTGTGTTTGTATGAAGATAATACCCTGGTGTGAGTATATTTCATACGCTCTCCTTGTACGTCAAAATCTCAAGGTCCTTAATCATTACTTATTAGTAGTAAACTTTTAAAAATATTCTCTCGCCCTGGCCGGTTGGCTCAGCGGTAGAGCATCGGCCTAGCGTGCGGAGGACCCAGGTTCGATTCCCGGCCAGGGCACATAGGAGAAGCGCCCATTTGCTTCTCCACCCCTCCGCCGCGCTTTCCTCTCTGTCTCTCTCTTCCCCTCCCGCAGCCAAGGCTCCATTGGAGCAACGATGGCCCGGGCGCTGGGGTTGGCTCTGTGGCCTCTGCCTCAGGCGCTAGAGTGGCTCTGGTCGCAATATGGCGACGCCCAGGATGGGCAGAGCATCGCCCCCTGGGGGGCAGAGCACCGCCCATGGTGGGCGTGCCGGGTGGATCCCGGTCGGGCGCATGCGGGAGTCTGTCTGACTGTCTCTCCCTGTTTCCAGCTTCAGAAAAATGAAAAAAAAAAAAAAAAAAAAAAAAAAAAAAAAATATTCTCTCTTTGGTGTGTAATTTCTAACATTTGCATTTCTTTCTCTAATTAGGCTAAGTGCAAGTTATTTTACATTTGATCTCTTTATAAACCCTTAAAGTCTCAAAAAAAATACCGTTTTTTTTTTTTCAAATGTTACAATTACTCAAACATTGTTGATGTGTTACTGAACATTTTGTCTCACATATTCTAGCCCAGGTTAGTTATAAAGTACCTACAAGAACCCGACGTCTCTTGGTGAATACCCTCAGTTTGAGGAAAAATAGGTTTAAACATCAAATACTGCATACTGAGGTTTTTAAATTATTCATTGAACTCTGGGTTTTATAAGATAGTAATAAATTGGTAATACACATGCAAACATGCCAATATTACAAGGACAATGTAAGTAAGGTCAACCCGTGAGCTCCAAATCTTACCAAAAAATACATCACCACCAAGGAATGTATTCATTCTATACTTCTAGAAGAAAAACAACCTGCCAATTTTTGCCTCGTTTAAAAAAGTCAGACAGGAGCAGTGAGAATCACTGAGCCCCTTTCTGGAAGACCAGAAGGATTCTGGACATCTTGATGTCAGATGAGCACACAGTACTTTCATACGGCACAGGAAAGAGTAGGAGTTAAGGGACAGGGTGGGCTTATGTGAGTGTGTTGGCTGTTGTAGAACACCCTTAGATTTCTGTTTTCATTTATTCTGTTTTGTAGTCCTCCTGCCTTGACTGGAAACAATTTCCTCTCTCTAAGAAAGATTGGCATTTCCCATGGATATAAGGGATACAGTAATTGTAAGGCATCATAAAATAATGTGCTGGTGTGTGTACTGGGCTAAAGCTTTAGTATACATTAAAACTAGAGTTTGATTCTACACAGAAAGAAGCAAATCTTGTTCAACAGCTTTGTATTTATAACTGTGCACCACATTTTATGCTAGAGTACTGTATTAAGAACATAATATTATACTTGTAAATAGGATATTTCCTTTTGACTTTCCATTGATTTTCAAAACCATTGATATTGGAAACTGGTTAAATAAAGTTAATGCTATTGCCTTCTTTTGGAATTGTTTCACCCTCAGGAGTGCATTTCACAGGTTGACCTGGTACTAATAAAAGAATCAGCCTGTTCAGCTTATCTCATGACAGAGAAAGGTATGGTAGAAAATATAAGGGATGCAATTGGGGAAGACTTGTTAGAGAAGAAAACAGGACTGGACTATGTATGAAACATTTCTTTTTCACTTGTTAGCAACAATGGAAATGAGAAGAATTTTCCAATTGAAGGCATATTATATACATCCAGAGCGATAAAATAAGGTTTTCCCCATACTTGCTTTAATAACTTTATTCAGTACAATTCCAAGAGAAAGCATGGATCTCATATTTATGTAGATTATATCCATTATATAGATTTTGGGGAAAAAATGCCTGAAGCTCACAAAAATATTATTTTTATAAACCAAAATGCATACTTTATATACTTTTATAGTGTGCATAAAGGGAAAGAGAAAGTAAAAAAATAGAGGATTATGGGTCTAATTAGACAATACTTTAATTCTGTGTATCAATAGAGACATATCTGTATACTTGTTATCATGAGGAATGCAGTCCATTTCTTCATAATGATATATATATATCCCTTCCTTCTTTTTTCCATTCTTTAAACTGAAAGCCAAATGGCCATTTCACATACTCTATACATCACCTGTGGCTTAAGCTTTCCTCATAAGCTTGTTTTCAAGTTATAATTCTCTTTCTATATATTTTTACTTTTCACTCCTTGAATTAAATTTATTATTCATGGGTAAATGTGCCAACCTAAACTTCCCAATCCTGGCTGCACAAAGTTAGGTTTGAAATGTCTGGGTCAGTATTTTCTCACACACAGGAAAGTTCATGGTATCCTTCTGGGCTTCTCTTGAGCCAATCTTTCCTGAGTTCTAATAAACTCTTCTGACTTTTTCAAGCTCCTGATTGAACACTCACTTCTCATGGACTGCTGGATACTCATTCTACTTGGCCCCAATTAAAAGTTGTGCTGAGATGTTTAACATTTCAGTTCTCCTAGTTTTGGAAGCATACAACTACTCCCCCTGACTTGATGAATAATACAATAGAGCAGAAAGCCCCTTATCCACTCTAAAAATTTCCAATAAGGGAGTAGCCTCTGTGCCAACTACAAGTCAAGATATAAAATCATCAGTTCCAAAACTGCATTCAGAGGAAGAGGAGGAGGAGGGAGAGAGAAAGAAAATCAGGGACAGGGAGAAGAAAAGGTGGAAATAGAAGAAAGCAGAAAGGGGGAAGATTGTGAAAGGTAAATACATAATTGTTAAAATTTGCAAGAAGTATAAATGAAAAATAAGAGGACTTCTCTCAGAAAGTAGGACAAAAAAAATTTTTTTTAATGTTTTTAAAGTATTCAGAAAGATTGAGGATTAATCCAGGAATGTCCAAACTTATCCATACAATCAATAAGAAAAAGCCAGAAGGAGAAAATAAAGAAATTAAAAATATATATTTTTCAATAATAAAGAAATACTCTGGAAAAATAAAAAAAGGACCCATATAGCAATGGATAGATAAAACAAAGTCACTACAGTTAGAAATGTGCTCATGAAATATGAAAGACAAAAAGAAAAAGTTAGAGTGTGGGAAAAAGCATAGTCCTTCACAGAGACAAGACTTTGGTGTCAGATTTCTCATTTGTGACAAAAACTGCTTAATTACAATGACTAATATGTATGAAGAAAATGGATTTCAAAGTATAATCCACACCTAAGCAAACCACCCACCATGGATTGGCAAAAAATAAGTTCATAATTAGATGTATTTCACTCAAAATATGCCTCATAAGCACTCCGGCTAAGTAAAACAAAGAAATAATTCAAAAAAGAACTCATAGGTCCAAGAAGATTTAACTTTGAAATTCAATGGCAGGAAATTACTCATGGCAAATTTAGAGTATGCTTTCAAAGAGGTTCTCCACTTTAGGACATTTGACAAGCAGTGTAATTAGAAACCAGATTATTTTAGAGATATAGTTAGAAGCCGCATTAACTTCATCTGTCAAAATAAATAAAGAACAAATGGAAATCCAATGGGAAATAAAAATTAAGATAATCATAAAATAAATATAAAAAAGAAAGGATGTTTTTATTTTGAGCAATTGATGGATTATTTTTTTAAAAAGGCATCTCACCTTGATGCTTAGAACATTGTCCTCAAGCAACAGGCACTTAGTTTCAGAGTGATATGTTCTTCTTTGTATACCTAATCAAACTTAAGTGTTCTGCAGTGCATAGTATTTAAATATTTGTATTATAAACACTATTTGTTGGTTTTAAACTTTTGGAACCAACATATAAACAAAATAGTGGAGGGTTTTCTTCAGAAAGAAGTAATTTTTTTTAAATTTATTGGGTGACATTGGTTAATAAGATTATATAGTTTTAAATGTAAATTTCTGTAAAACACAATCTGTATATTGTATTGTGTGCTCACCACCCAAAGTTAAGTCATCTTCCATCACCATATATTTGTCATCTTTTATCATTTACAACCACCACCCCCCTTCCCTCTGGTGACTACAATACTGTTGTCTTTTTTTTTATGACTTTCAGTTTTATATCCTACATATGAGTGAAATTACATGGTTCTTAGCTACTTTTGTCTGACTTATTTCACTTAGCTTAGGGAAATGCAAATCAAAACTATAATAAACACTATTTCATAGTTGTTACAATGGCTAGTCTCAACAAGACAGGTAATATCAAGTGTTGGAGAGGTAGTGGAGATAAAGGAACCCTCATTCACTGCTGATGGAAATGTAACTAATAGAGCAACTATGGAAAATAGTATGAAGGTTTCTTAAAAGCTTAAGAATAGTTATCGTATGACCCAGCAATCCTTCTGTTGGCTATCTACCCCAAAAACTTGAAAACATTTATTCAGAAAGATATATGTACTGTATCCTTATGTCCATGATAGCATGATTCATGATGTCCAAGACATGGAGACAACATAGTGCCCTTGATCAATGATTGGATTCATAAGATGTGGTACATTTATACTATAGAATACTACATAGCCATTTGTGACAATGTGGACAGTATAAATAGCATATAAAACTTATAAACCATGCAAATTATTTATTTTAGAAATATATATGTATCTGCTCCATGCCAGGTACTGTTGTAATAACTGTGAATTCAAAAGCAAAAAATAGACAATATTGACTTCCCAAAGCTTACACTATGGGGAGAAAAATAATCAAAATAGTAATACATGTAAAGTATAAGTTGAAATAATGCTAAATGTTCTGGCATAAAATATAGCATAGTAGAATAACAAAGAGAAATGAGGGTATATAGCTATTTTATAAAAGGGTCCTAAAGTAAGTATTCTCAGAGAGGAAACAAGCTCTGCATTAATTTCTAGGAAGAGAACTCCAGGGAGTGCACCCAAGCTCTGGTGACTCAGGTACTCATTGGTCACGTTTGAGTTTCAGCAAGAAGCCCAAGGCCGAGGAAGAGAGAATGGCTGAAGAGGAGTAGAGTGAAGGTCAGACAGTGTATGTAAGGCTTTGTAGCTTATTAATGAACCTTAAATCTCTTCTGAATATGATGATTTCAACTGAGCAGCCATGTCCCCACTGAAGTCTAGTAGAGAAAAGGAGCCTGTGGGCTGCATAGCAGGAAGGCAAGGAGCACCAGGAAAAGTTGGTTGCTCAAGAAAAACCATTTCTAATATATCACTTAAAGTTATGACGGCAAAATACAATAATAAAATGAGACAACTTTGAAGAACTGAAAGAAGGACAAGGAAGGAAAAAGTGGGAAAGATAATGAATTATATTAACTGCTTGTCTTTCACAACTACTGCCAATTGAGAACAACTAAAACTTTGGTCAAGGGCCCAAGGAAAATAACAAGGTGGGGTAATGTTCCTACGTCTGAGAATAAAATATACTATTCAAGTTTTAGGTCAAAGAAATAAAGACAACTCTAGCTTAAGAAGTGTCATCATTGGCCCTGGCTGGATGGCTCAGAGGTAGAGCGTCGGCCTAGTGTGCAGGAGTCCCGGGTTGGATTCCCAGCCAGGGCACACAGGAGAAGCACCCATCTCCTTCTTCAACTCTCCCCCTCTTCTTCCTCTCTGTCTCTCTCTCTTCCCCTCCTGCAGCCGAGGCTCCAATGGAGCAAAGTTGGCCCCGGTGCTGAGGATGGCTCTATGGCCTCTGCCTTGGGTGCTAGAATGGCTCTGGTTGCAACAGAGCAATGCCCCAGATGGGCGGAGCATTGCCCCCTGGTGGGCATGCCAGGTGGATCCCGGTCGGACGCATGCGGAAGTCTGTCTGGCTGCCTCCCCATTTCCAACTTCAGAAAAAAATGCAAAAAAAAAAGAAATGCCATCACCAACTTTTTCTGGAGTAGTACCTAAAGGTGCTGATGCTGCTGTGTTTGCAGCAAAGTTCTGTGGTGACATTAACACAACTCAACTTCTTCTCCTAAAGCCTATGCCAGGCACAAGGCCACTTTTAATGTACAATTCAGCTTATTCACATGGGGTAGCCTTGGCTTATGTAGTCTTGCCAAGCTAATGCATTTTGTGAGCCCTTACCATTTTCTACAGTTAATACAGGATCCAAGTATCAAGTTTAATTGCTGCTTTTTGATTTATGATCACGCTGGAGCACAATTTTCAAATATGATTTTTGTGGACAGAAATATGAAACTTTTGAATAACAAGTAATAATCTATATGAGAAAATATATTTTGAGAAAGAAAAGCAATGAACTACAAAAAAGGCCTTATTTTTAGAAACCAATATTTCACACAGATAATTGTTTCATTGAGCAAATTTATGAAAGAGAGATTATTGAGTTCTATTTACCACCTCACATTCCATCTCAGGTACTGTCTATGCAAATCAAGAGAAAAATTGTGCATTAAGTAAAATGAATCCAGCCACAATTTACAAGTCCTCAGTAGAAAATACATCTCTTTTTTTTCTTTTTAATTTCAAAGAGACTAAAAGAGAGAAAAAGAGGAGGGAAGAAAACTAGAAAAATTAGACACATGAAAAACCAGACCCATAAATGATGTAAAATTATATAAGACATGCTGAAACAACTATGGATATTAAAATGAGAGTTATAGAGAGTTTTTAAAAAAGAGAAGCTCATTCAATTATTTAGCGCAATACTCTGAATACTTGCATGTGTAATAAAGTTTAAGAGAAATCTGTGGAGAGTAGATCACAAAGCAATTATGTTTATTTAGCTAATTTGTATTAAATTGTGCAAAGTTGTCAGTACTACCAAGCTCTAATTCTTAAACTATAAAGAAAACATAATTTAAGGTAATACATTCAGAATAAACTGCAGATTGGCCTTGGAGAGTATGTCCAAATATTTACCAACAACTTCTCATATAGGCCAATGGCTCTATGGAAAAAAGAGAGGTGAACTGAATTTTTGAAACTGCCTTCACTGTTTTAAACACATAATTACTTTATTTGTTAATTATGTAAAAGTATTAAGCAAAAAACTATGTAAATGTAAGTTAATGATAGAAATGTAATTCTTCAGATTCCAAGACGGCAATGGAGTAAGCTGACGTACCAACTACCAACACCCGGGTCCAAATTGTATTACAACTTAATTTAAGAACAATCACCTTGAAAAACCAACTTTGGACTAAACAAAGAGGAGTCTATAATCAAGGATCACAGAAGAAGCCACACGGAGACTGGTAGGAAGGGCAGAGGTGCGTAAAGGGCTGCCCGCTCCCAGGAGCACATGGGAGCAGAAGGTGTGGAGGGACTCTCACTGTGGGGAGATTTGCCCTGAGAAGGGAGGGTCATAAGCCCCAAGCCTGGAACTCCAGCCTAGACAAGGTGGTCGCATAGCATTTAGAGGTGAAAAGAGCTGAGGTTTCTGTGAGAAAGAGACAGAGCTGTAAGAGAGGCAGGCTCTGTCTTAAAGGGCCAGCACAGAAAATTCTGTCCACAACACTTATCCAGGGCTCCAGTGGGGGACAGCTGAGAGGACTAGAGTTGTGTGAGGACAGTGTGAAGTTGGTGGCCAAAGGAGAGACACATGGGGGATGGCCACCAGAATCCCTGTGCTGAGTCATTCTCCAATACTGCAGTTACCATCTTTCTTGGGTGGAGCAGTCACCTACCTGTGGCATAAGCCCGGGGGAAATCAACAGGCCCACCGTCGGAAATACTTCCTACCCCACCCTATGGAGACTGGGAATTTCTGAGAAGGCAGTTGCCCTCAGCAACTCAGAGCATTGAGGCCGTAGCTTTCCCCCCTACACCCAATGCTCCCGAGTCTATGACTGGTGCTTTGCCTCATGGGAGATTCAGCAGAAACTCTCCGGACTGTGTGCATGCAGAACACAACTCTGGGTCTCAGAGGCTATACCCACCAGACTCATGGTGGCTACAACCTACTGAAGTTTGTGATAAAAGCCTGGAAATACTGACACCTGGGGCCTAGGGATGGAGCCACACCACCACGTTTCTGAATCTCTGAATTGCACCAGGCTCTAGACTCTACCAGAGGTTTTTTTCAGTAGCCAAGACCAACAAGCAGCCAGCAGACTGGGGCTGCACGAGGTGAGGCTCAAGGGACCTTGGCCTTCTGTGGACCTTCCCCTGGGCCCAGTGTGAGTATAAGCTAGCCTAGGTATGCAGCTTGGTATTTCCATGTGTACCTGGGCTCAGCAGAGGCAGCCATAAACTCTGGATTACTGTAGTTCCAAGAAGGTTGCTGAGGACCAGTCATAGGCAGTGTCTCCAACAGGTCTGCACTGGGTTCCCTCCAGAGAGCCCCAGGGCAGGCACATCCAGTGGCCAGCTGCAGAGAGCATTGGTTCAGGACCTAATGACCCTTGCTGGTGTCATCTTCTAAAGAAGGGTTCATCATACTGGGCACAGCTAATGTAAGTTCTGCTTTCTGTGGTCAGCACTAGCACAGCAGCTCATGTGCATTGGACACAATGTTGCATCAGTCAGCCAGCCTGGGTGTTGGATATCCTGCTTTGCTGGGCTAGGTTCCAAGGGAGAAAGAGAAAGAGGCTTGGATCACAGATATTTAAAGTGTGTCTCTGTGAACCTACTGTTGGGTCTGGCCAAGGAGATAAGCCACTTTCGGGGAGGAGCATAGTCAGCCCAAGGAAAAGACTATCCAAGTCTTCTTCCCTGAGACCAAGTTCTCACAAGCTGGGAAGAACTTTTGCAGAGGGGAATGTCGGCCCACTCAATCTGAACCTACTGCTCACCTTCCTAAGGAGAAATAAATTTTAAGAATCCAGCAGTTGCTGGGGGATTAGGCTCCCAAGTAGGGACCACTTTCCCTGTACTGAGCTCTTAAACAAGAGAACCCTGAAGTAAGGGGTCCCACTAATGTTATATTCCCAACTTCAGCTGCCCTAACACAGCAAGCTTGCAACCTGCAGAGAGGTTGGTTGGGTGAGGTCTGTTTGGGCCCATATTACACTCTTTCTACAGAAGACTCTATAGGAAGAACACACAGCTGCAAACGGAGGTGGAGCAGCTGAGAAGTGGATGCAAATCTTATGGAGTTTGGGCCTTTTATGGAGCTGCTGTCATCTCTAAGCGGGAGGAAGGGATCCTAATATACAAGTTTTTTTCTCCCATACTACCCAGGCACAGAAAATGCAGACACAAACAGTTAACAGAGCAGTTGCTCCAGACATGTAGCCCACAGCAGGTTACAAACAATGGCTGATGCCAACCTAAGAAAACCTAGAACCAACACAATCAGTAGTGGATGGCAGACAGCACCAATGCTAGACTCAGCTAGCTACTGAAGCAGCACACCAAAAGGAGGAGTCAAGCAGGCACTGGACACTGTGGAGAATAAATATGCCTGAGGACAGACACTGCACAATGTCTAGTACACCTGGTCAAGTTTGATCCTTAGATCAGGGCAACCTGAAAAGATAAATATACCCACAAAGGAACAATAGCATTCAATACTCATATACAACAGGAATGTAAATACTACCCTCAAGAAGCATTCCTAGAGCAAGGAACTCAGTTGACCTGGAGTTCAGTACCACTGAACCCAGTTTTCTCATAAAGACACCAGAATAAGCCTGACCAGGTGGTGGCACAGTGGATAGAGCATTGGATTAAAAAGCAGAGGACACAAGTTTAAAATCGCAAGATTTCAAAGCCAGCTTGAGCATGGGCTTATATGGCTTGAGCATGGGTTCACCATTTGAGCACAGGGTTGCTGGCTTGAGTGTGGTATCATAGACATGTCTTCATAATTGCTGGCTTGAGCTCAAAGGTCACTGGTGGGAAGGTGAAGGTAGCTAGCTTGAGCCCAAGGATGCTGGATCCAGCAAGGGGTCAGTCGCTCTGCTGTAGCCCCCCGGACAAGGCACATATGAGAAAGCAATCAGTGAACAAATATGGAAACAAAGGAGTCACAACAAAGTATTGATGCTTCTGGTGTCTCTCCCTTAATGTTTGTCTGTCCCTATATGTCACTCTTCCTGTCTCTCTGTCTTTACCTCTGTCATAAAAATAAAACAGATATCATAACGAATTTCAAAATCAGACAGCGTTACCTAATACAAAGACACAATACGCAGATAAAGAAATATGACTCAACTGAATCAACAAGAGAAATCCCCAGAAAAGGAACTAAATAAAAAGGAAGTAAATAAACTACCAGATGCAATTTTTTTTACAGAGACAGACAGAGAGAGAGAGAGAGAGAGAGAGAAAGAGAGAGAGATAGGGACATACAGACAGGGATGGAGAGAGATGAGAAACGTCAATCATTAGTTTTTTGTTGTGACACCTTAGTTGTTCACTGATTGCTTTCTCATATGTGCCTAGACCATGGGGCTATAGCACACTGAGTAACCCTTGCTCCAGCCAGCAACCTTGGGTCAAAGCTGGTGAGCTTTGCTCAAACCAGATGAGCCTGCGCTCAAGCTGGCGACCTCTGGGTCTCAAACCTGGGTCATCCACATCCCAGTCCAATGCTCTATCCACTGTGCCACCACCTGGTCAGGCAGATGCAAGTTTTAAAATAATGATTTTTAGGATGCTCAAGGATCTTAGAGCAACAATGGATGATCACAATGAGAATTTAAACAATGAGGTAGTAAGAATCAAAAAGGACATTGAGAAAATTTAAAAAAGAACCAGTCATAAAAGACAAATACAATATCAGAAATGAATATAGCACTAGAATGAATCAACAGCAGGCTAAATAAACTGAAGTATTAAAATTGTGATTAGACAACATGATAAACAAAAGCACAGAAGCAGAGCAGAAAAAAAAAGCTCAAAAAGACTAATAAAACTCTAAAAGACCTCAGTGACAATATGAAGAAAAACAACATCCACATCATAGGGGTTCCTGAAGGAGAAGAGAATAATGAACAAGTAGTAGAGAATCTGTTTGAAGAAATTGTAACTGAAAATTTCCCCAAATAGATGAAGAAAAAGGTAACATAAGTACAAGAAGCACAGAGAGTCCCATTAAAGAGGATTCCAAGGAAGCCTACACCAAGACACATCATTATTAAAATGCCAAAGTTAATAGACAAAAAAAGAATACTAAAAGCTGCAAGAGAAAAGCAGTTAATCACCTACAGAAGAGCTCCCATTAGGATGACATCTGACTACTCAATAGAAACACTTGAGGCCAGAAGGGATTGGCAAGAAATATTCAAAGTGATGCAAAACAAGAACCTACAACCAAGACTACGTTATCCAGCAAGGCTATCATTTAAAATTGAAGGAGAAATAAAAAGCTTCTCAGACCAAAAGAGACTCAAGAAATGCATTAAAACAAAAGCAGTACTGCAAGAAATGATAAAGGCCTGCTAAAAAAGAGAAAAGGAAAAAAGAAAACAAGAGAAAGAGGACTATCAGTTTAAAAAATAAAATGGCAATAAGTACATATCAATAATAACCTTAAATATAAATGAATTAAATGCACCAATCAAAAGACATAGAGTAGCTACACAGATAAGAAAACAGGACACATGAATATTCAGTCCACAAGAGACCCACCTCAGAACAAAAGATACACATAGACTGAAAGTGAAGGGATGAAAAAAAGTATATCATGCAAATGGAAATAGAAAAGAAGCAATACCTATATCTGACAAAATAGCTTTTAAAACAAAGGCCACAGTAAAGAATAAAGAAGGTAACTACATAATAATAAATGGAGCAATCCAACAGGAGGATTTAACCATTGTAAATATTTATGCACCTAATATAGGAGCACCTAAATATGTATATATAAAGCAGATTTTTATGGATATAAAGGGCGAGATCAAAAGAAATACTATAAGAGTAGGAAATTTTAATACCCCACTATCATTATTGGACAGATCCTCCAGACAGAAAATTAACAAAGAAACAGTGGCCTTAAATGACACACTAGATCTACTGGACTTAATTGATATCTTCAGAACCTTACACCCCAAAGCAGGAGAATATACATTCTTTACAAGTGCTCACGGTACATTCTCTAGGATAGAACACATGTTAGGACATAAAACAAGTCTCAATAAATTTAAGAAGATTGAAATCCTATCAAACATCTTTTCTGATCCAAATGGCATAAAACTAGAAACCAACTACAATACAAAAACTGAAAAACATTCAAACACTTGGAGGCTAAATAGCATGTTATTAAATAAAAAAATGGATTAACAATGAGATCAAGGAAGAAATAAAAAGTTTCCTTGAAATAAATGAAAACAGCCCTGGCCAGTTGGCTCAGCGGTAGAGCATCAGCCTAGCGTGTGGAGGACCCGGGTTCGATTCCCGGCCAGGGCACACAGGAGAAGCACCCATTTGCTTCTCCACCCCTCTGCCGCGCTTTCCTCTCTGTCTCTCTCTTCCCCTCCTGCAGCCAAGGCTCCATTGGAGCAAAGATGGCCCGGGCGCTGGGGATGGCTCTGTGGCCTCTGCCTCAGGCGCTGGAGTGACTCTGGTTGCAGCATGGCGATGCCCAGGATGGGCAGAGCATCGCCCCTGGTGGGCAGAGCGTCACCCCATGGTGGGTGTACTGGGTGGATCCGGTTGGGCGCATGCGGGAGTCTGTCTGACTGTCTCTTCCTGTTTCCAGCTTCAGAGAAATGAAAAAAATAAAAAATAAATAAATAAAAATAAATAAATAAATAAATGAAAACAAACATACAACACCACCAAATCTATGGGACACAGCAAAAGCAGTCCATAGCATTACAGTAGCAACAACAAAAAATACCTAAGAATAAACATAACAAAGAATGTAAAGGACCTACATACTGAAAACTACAAAGCATTGTTAAAGGAAATTGAAAAAGACCCAATAAAATGTAAAAATATTCTTTGTTCAGGGATAGGAAGAATAAATATAGTTAAAATGACCATCTTACCCAAAGCAATATACAAATTTAATGCAATTCCCATCAAAATTACAATGTCATTTTTTAAAGAAATTGAACAAAGAATCATCAGGTTTATATGGAACCATAAAAAACCTTAAATATCCAAAGTAATCCTAAAGAAAAAAAAAAAAAAGAAGCTGGAGACATTACAATACCTGACTTCAAACTATACTACAGAGCCTTGATAATCAAAACAGCATGATACTAGCATAAAAATAGACACACAGGTCAATGGAACAGAATAGAGAGCCCGGAAATAAAACCACATATATATGGTCAAATCATCTTTAATAAAGGAGCCAAAAACACACAATGGAGAAAAGAAAGTGTCTTCAATAAATGGTGCTGGGAAAATAGGAAAGCCACATGCAAAATATAAAACTTGACTACAGTTTCTCTCCTTGCACAAAAATTAATTCAAAATGGATCAAAGACCTAAATATAAGATTTTAAAATAAAATACATAGAAGAAAACATAGCTACTAAACTCATGGACCTTGGTCAGAGAGTACATTTTATGAATTTGACCCCAAAGGCAAGGGAAGCAAAGACATAGATAAATGAATGGGACTACATCAGATTAAGAAACTTTTGCACAGCAAAAAGAAACACCAGCAAATCAAATAGACAGGAAACTACATGGGACGTGATATTTTCAAACAACAGCTCAGATAAGGAGCTAATACCCAAAATATGTAAAGAACTCACAAAACTCAGTACAAAGAAAGAAACAAAGAATTCAATAAAAAATAGGAAGAGGACATGAACAGACACTTCTTCCAAGAAGATATACAAATGGTCAAGAGATATATGAAAAGATGCTCATCATCAGTACCTATTTGAGAAATGCAAATGAAAACTACAATGACACACTGCCTCACACCTGTTAGATTAGCTATTATCAACAAAACAGGTAATAACAAGTGCTGGAGAAGCTGTGGAGGAAAAGAAACCCTCATTCACTGTTGGTGGGAATGTAAATTAGTGCAACTATTATGGAAGAAATTAAAAAATTAAGAATAGAACTACCATATGACTCAGGGATCGCTCTACTGGGTATATATGCACAAAACTTGAAAACATGGGTATATAAAGACACATGCACCCCCATGTTCATTGCAGCCTTGTTCACAGTGGCCAATACATGAAAACAGCCAAAATGCCCTTCAATAGAGGATTGGATAAAGAAGTTGTGGTACATATATACAAGTGAATTCTACTCAGCCATAAGACATGATGACATAGTATCATTTTGACAACATGGATGAAACCTTGATAACTTTATACTGAGTAAAATAAGTAAATCAGAAAAAACTAAGAACTGTATGATTCCATATATAGGTAGGGCACAAAATTGTGACTCATGAACATAGACAGGGGTGCAGTTGTTACCGGGGGGGAGGAAGAGGTGGAGAGGGAGGGTGATGGGGGAATGGGAGGGGCTTAAAGAGAAACAATATATAGGGTGACAGAAGATGATTTGACTTTCGGTGACAATAATACAACATAATCAACTGTCCAAAGCATGTGGTGATGTTTTCTCTAAATCTGTGTACTTTGTTTGACCAGTATCACCCTGTGAAATATAATAGTCTAAATAAAAAAAAATACATTTTTTAATAAAAACAAACAAATAAGAAAAAATGAAAGAAAATGGGTAAAGGGCTTGACCAGGCAGTGTCACACTGTATAGAGCATCTGACTGGGACCCAGAGCACCCAGGTTCAAAATCCCCAGATCATGAGCTTGAGCACATGCTCATTAGCTTGAGCACAAGCTCACCAGCTTGAGTGCAGTGTCACTGACTTGAGCATGGGATCATAGACATGACCCCATAGTCTCTGGCTTGAACCCAAAGGTCACTGATTTGAAATCCAAGTTCACTGGCTTGAGCCCAAGGTTGCAGCTTGCATAAGGGATCACTTGCTCTACTCTAGCCCTCCTCCATCAATAAAGCCACATATGAGAAAGCAGTCAATGAACAACTAATGATCTGCAACAAAAATTTGATGCTTCTCATCTTTCTACCTTCCTGTCTTTCTGTTCCTATCTGTCCCTCTCTCTGTCTCTGTCACACACACACATACCACACACACACACACACACACACAAATGGACAAAGGAACTGAGTAAACACTTCTCCAGAGGACATACAGATGGCCAACAGATATATGAAAAAACGTTCCACATCACTAATCATCAGAGAAATGGAAATTAATACCACAATGAGATATCACCTCACACCTGTCAGAATGGCACTCATTAACAAAACAACACACAATTGCTTACAGGGGTGTGCAGAAAAGAGAACCCTCCTGCACTGCTGGTGGGAATGCAGAATGGTGCAGTCACTGTGGAAAATATTAAGGCATTTCCTCAAAAAGTTAAAGGGACTGAAAAGATGGCAGCAGAGTAGGCAGACGCACAGATGCCCAGCTCTCACCAACAAACTGGAATACAAATCAATTTAGGAAAAATCAGTATGAAAAACCAACTCTGAACTACAAGAACAGCTCTCAAAAACCAAGGAGCAAAGAAGACACAACACACCTGGTTGGGAGCGCCTGAATCTCCCCTGCTTACAGAAACGGGGGGGGGGGGGTGAGGCTGAGAGCCCAGAGAGGATCTCACACAAGGGAAAAGAGCAGAAACTACTTGTTCACAGCCACTTGCCTGGCGACCAGAGAGTGAGGTGTGTTGAAAAGACCAGCTTATCTCCCAAGCGGAAAGGAAAGAGAGAGGGACAGACTGTGAGGGGCTGAGGAATGAAGGAGACAACCTAAAAGAGCTGACTCATCCATGCTGGAGGTGGCCATAGCTGGGGGAGGGACTGAACCTTTCACAAAACAGAGCTGAATTGCTTCCGGATCAGAGATCTGTGGACATCTATCCAGCTCCAATCAACTCAACAAGACACAGCTGAAAACAAGAAGTGGGGAGGAGGGGCAGTAATTCAGGTCTCCATGGAGATCTGAGATACACCTCCCCCTACTGAAGCTGAGAAAACACCTGCTCCCAGAGAGATTAATTGGCTAAAGAGGCCTTCAGAGTCTCAGGTTACACCCATCCCATTCCTGGATACAGTTTCAAGGAAGCCCCCTGCTGAGACCAGTAAAAAGACTATCACCTGTTAAGAAAACAAACAAATCAAGACTTCAAAGCTGCCCAAATCTGAAAGTGGATTACAGATAACAGCTGATACCAACCGAAGAAGACCTAGAAATAACACAACTGAAAACTGGAGGCAGACAACACCAAGCCTACACTCAACCAACTCTACAAATAAAACACCCAAAAACAGACAATGAGAAGACAAAGAAGTGCAATCCAAATGAAACCACAAGAGACACCTTCAGGAGATGAACTGAGTGATATGGAAATAATCAAACTTCCAGATGCGGAGTTCAAAATAATGATTGTAAGGATGCTTAGGGATCTTAGAACAACAATGGATGGTCATTATGAACACCTAAATAAAGAAATAGCAAGTATAAAAAAGAATCAGCCGGAGATGACATATACAATATCAGAAATAAAGACCACAATGGAAGGAATTAAAAACAGGATAGATAGATCTGAGGGTCGAATCAGCGAGTTGGAGGACAACTGGAATGAAGGCATGAAAGCAGAGAAGAAAAGAGACTCAAAAAGTCAGAGGAAACCCTTAGAGAGCGCTGTGACAACATAAAGAGAAATAACATCCGCATCATAGGGGTTCCTGAAGAAGAAAAAGAACAAGGGATAGAGACTTTGTTCAATCATATCATAGCTGAAAACTTCCCTAAATTAATGCAAGAGAAACTCTCACAAGTCTAAGAAGCACAGAGGACTCCATTAAAGAGAAACCCAAAGAAACCTACACGAAGACACATCATAATTAAAATACCAAAGTTAAGCGATAAAGAGAAAATATTAAAAGCTGCAAGAGAAAAAAAAGCTATCACCTACAAAGGAGCCACACTGTATAGAGTATCTGAAACTAAATAGCAGGTTGTTAAATAATGAATGGATTAAGAATGAGATCAAAGAAGAAATAAAAAAATTCCTAGAAACAAATGACAACGAGCATACAACAACTCAAAATTTATGGGACACAGCAAAAGCAGTACTGAGAGGGAAGTTCATAGCCCTACAGGCACACTTTCAGAAGCTAGAAAAAGCTCAAATAAACAACTTAACCCTGCATCTAAAAGAATTAGAAAAAGAACAGCAAGTAAAGCCCAAATGTAGTAGAAGGAAGGAAATAATAAAGGTCAGAGCAGAAATAAATGACAAAGAGGCTAATGAAACAATACAGAGGATCAATGAAACTAGAAGGTGGTTCTTTGAAAAGTTAAACAAGATTGATGAACCTTTAACTAGACTCACCAAGAAAAAGAGAGAGAGGACTCAAATAAATAAAATTAGAAATGAGAGAGGAGAAATAACAACCGACACAACAGATATACAAAATATTGTAAGAAAATACTATGAAGAACTGTATGCCAAAAAACTAGACAACCTAGATGAAATGGAAAAATTCCTTGAAACATACAATCTTCCAAAAATCAATCTGGAAGAATCAGAAAACCTAAACAGACCGATTACACCAAATGAGATCGAAACAGTTATCAAAAAACTCCCAACAAAGAAAAGTGCGGGACCCGATGGCTACACAACAGAATTCTACCAAATATTCAAAGAAGAACTAACTCCTATCCTTCTCAAACTATTTCAAAAAATTCAAGAGGAAGGAAGACTTCCAAGCTCCTTTTATGAGGCGAGCATAATTCTGATTCCAAAACCAGGCAAAGACAACACAAAGAAAGAAAATTATACGCCAATATCTCTGATGAATATAGATGCTAAAATCCTCAACAAAATATTAGCAAACCGGATCCAACAATATATGGAAAAAATCATACACCATGATCAAGTGGGAATTATTCTGGGGAGGCAAGGCTGGTACAATATTCATAAATCAATCAATATGATTCATCACATAAACAAAAAGAAGGAGAAAAACTATATGATAATTTCAATAGATGCAGAAAAAGCATTTGATAAAATCCGGCACCCATTCATGATCAAAACTCTCAGCATAGTGGGAATACAGGGAACATACCTCAATATGATAAAAGCCATCTATGAGAAACCCACAGCCAACATCATACTCAATGGGCAAAAATTAAAAGCAATACCCTTAAGATCAGGAACAAGGCAGGGGTGCCCCCTTTCATCACTTTATTTAACATAGTCCTGGAAGTCCTAGCCACAGCAATCAGACAAGAAGAAGAAATAAAAGGCATTCAAGTTGGAAAAGAAGAAGTAAAATTATCATTATTTGCAGATGATATAATATTGTATATAGAAAACCCCAAAGTCTCAGTCAAAAAGCTACTGGACCTGATAAATGAATTCAGCAAAGTGGCAGGATATAAAATCAATATTCAGAAATCAGAGGCATTTTTATACACTAACAATGAACAGTCAGAAAGAGAAGTTAAGGAAACAATCCCCTTCACAATTACAACCAAAAAAATAAAGTACCTAGGAGTAAACTGAACCAAGGAGACTAAAGACTTGTACTTGGAAAATTACAAAGCATTGATAAAATAAATCAAGGAAGATACAAACAAGTGGAAGCATATACCGTGCTCATGGTTAGAAAGAATAAACATCATTAAAATGTCTATTTTACCCAAAGCAATCTATAAATTCAATGCAATACCAATTAAAATACCAATGACATACTTCAAAGATATAGACCACATATTCCAAAAATTTATATGGAACCAAAAGAGAACACGAATAGCCTCAGCAATCTTAAAAAAGAAGAATAAAGTGGGAGGTATCACACTTCCTGATATCAAGTTATACTACAAGGCCATTGTACTCAAACAGTCTGGTACTGGCATAAGAACAGGCATATAGATCAATGGAACAGAACAGAGAACCCAGAAATAAACCCACAGTTGTATGGACAACTGATATTTGACAAAGGAGGTAAGGAAATACAATGGAGTAATGACAGCCTCTTTAATAAATGGTGCTGGGAAAATTGGACAGCTACCTGCAAAAAAATGAAACTAGATCGCCAGCTTACACCACTCACAAAAATAAACTCAAAATGGATAAAAGACTTAAATGTAGGCTGTGAAACCAGAGCATCTTAGAAGAAAACATAGGCAGTAAGCTCTCTGACATCTCTCACAGCAATATATTTGCTGATTTATCTCCACAGGGAAGTGAAATAAAAGACAGGATAAACAAATGGGAATATATCAAACTAAAAAGCTTTTGCACAGCTAAAGACAACAAGAACAGAATAAAAAGACAAACTACGCAATGGGAGAATATATTTGACAATACGTCTGATAAGGGGTTAATAACCAAAATTTATAAAGAACTTGTAAATCTCAACACCAGAAAGACAAACAATCCAATCAAAAAATGAGCAAAAGAGATGAATAGACACTTCTCCAAAGATGACATACACATGGCCAATAGGCATATGAAAAAATGCTCAACATCACTAATCATTAGAGAAATGCAAATTAAAACCACAATGAGATATCACCTCACACCAGCCAGAATGGCGCTCATCAACAAAACAACACAGGATAAGTGCTGGCGAGGATGGGGAGAAAAGGGAACCCTCCTGCACTGCTGGTGGGAATGCAGACTGGTGCAGCCACTGTGGAAAACAGTATGGAGATTCCTCAAAAAACTGAAAATCGAACTGCCTTTTGACCCAGCTATTCCACTTTTAGGAATATACCCCAAGGACACCATAGAATGGGTCTAAAAGGAGAAATGCACCCCCATGTTTGTGGCAGCATTGTTCACAATAGCGGACATCTGGAAACAGCCCAAGTGTCCGTCAAAGGATGAGTGGATTAAAAAGCTTTGGTACATATATACTATGGAATACTACTCAGCCATAAGAAATGATGACATCGGATCATTTACAATAACATGGATAGACCTTGATAACATTATACGGAGTGAAATAAGTAAATCAGTAAAAAACTAAGAAGTATATGAATCCATACATAGAAGGGACATAAAAATGAGACTCAGAGACATGAACAAGAATGTGATGGCAACAGGGATGGAGGGTGGGTGGAGGGGGAAATGGGGTGAAGAAGGAAAGAGGGGTTGGGGGAGGGGATGGGCACAAGAAAAACAGATAGAAGGTGACAGAAGACAATTTAACTTTGGGGGAGGGGTACACAGCACAATCAAATGCCAAAATAATCTAGAGATGTTTTTTTTCAACATATGTACCCTGATTTATCAATGTCACTGCATTAAATTTAATAAATAAATTTTAAAAAAAAGTTAAAAATGGAACTGCCTTTTGACCCAGCAATCCCAGTTTTAGGAATGTATCTTAAGAATCTAAAAACACTTCTTCAAAAGAAGATATGCAATCTTGTGTTTACTGCAGTATTGTTTACAATAGCCAAGATCTGGAAACATCCCAAGTGTCCCTCAGTGAATGAATGCATAAAAAAACTCTGGTGCATATACACAATAGAATACTATGTGGCCATGAAAATGAAGGAAATCTTATCTTTTGTGATGGTATGGATGAACCTAGAGATTATTATGCTAAGTGAAATAAGCCAGGCAGAGAAAGAAAAATTTCATATGATCTCACTTATATATGGACTCTAATTTAAAAAGTGAACTGAGGAATGGAATAGAGGCAGAGGTAGGGACATGGGGAGCAGAGGGACAGCTGTCAGAAGGAAGATAGATGGGACAAAATCAGAGAAGCATCATCATTGTTTAGTAGAATTTATAGAAACCAGGCTGGGCAGCACATATTTGACTCATATAAATTTGCTTTTTAAGGTTAAATGACCCATGAAACATTATTTTTAAATAAAAATAAATTATAGTGTCATTTTATTTAAGTGTTGAAATAATAAAAATTAAGAGAGATGTGTGTGTGTGTGTGTGTGTGTGTGTGTGTATCATGTAGATACAGATAACAGGACAGCAAATCCTAGAGGGAAAGGTGCAGAGAGTTAGGGAGAGGGGGCACATTCTCGGGGGGGGGTGAGGGTGGTATATTGAGTGGGACTCTTAAATCTAGTTTAACACAATAAATTAAAAAATTAATAAAAATAAATAAAAAAGGCAAAGTAAATTTAATATTTGAAATCATTGATGTAATTCACCATATCAACATTTTGAAATTTTTTAAAAATTGCCTGTTTTATTTAAAAAAAGGAATTGTAATTCTTATTTAAAATCCTTGGGAGTTTTGAACTAGAGTATTACCTTATCCAATATTGATTATCCCAGCAATATATGCCTGACCTTGAAGGTACTGGTAATCTAGAAGGAAAAAAAGTCATAAAATGTCCCTTCACTCTATTGCTATTTATTACATACTTCTTTATTACTTTCTTTTTTCATGTGAGTGGAGGCGAGACAGAGAGCAAGACTCCCACATGCATCTCAACCAAGATCCACCCAGCAACCCCTGTCTGGGGCCCATGCTCTGTCCATCTGGGCTGTGCTCACAATCGAGCTATTTTTAGCACCTTAAGTGAAGGCTCCAGGGAGCCATCCTCCATGTCCAGGGCTGATGTGCTCAAACCGATGGAGCCATAGCTGCAGGTGGTGAAGAGAGAGGGAGAGAGGGAGAGCAAGAGGAGTGGGAGGGGCAGAGAAGCAGATGGTCGCTTCCCTTGTGTGCCCTGACTGGGAATCGAACCTGGGACATCCACACACCAGATTGATGCTCCACCACTGAGCAAACTGGCCAGGGTCTTTTTTTTTCTCTCAAAACTCCTTAGTAAGAAAAGCATCATTATTGTTTAGTAGGATTTATTGAATCCAGGCTGGGCAGCACATATTTGACTGATATAAATTTGCTTTTTAAGATTAAGTGACCCATGAAACGTTTTTAAATAAAAATAAATTATAGTGTCATTTTATGTAAGTGTTGAAAGAATAAATATTAAGAGAGATGTAAGAAAAGAAATATTATTTGCTACAGATTATATAAATTTATAGAAAATTAGTGTCTCAGGAATAGTATCCATATTTTCAAACTGTATATAAATGTTGAAATAATTTCTCCAATACGATCTCTATAAATTCTACTGAACATGAAGAAGCTTTCTTCACTAAAATATAATTTGAAAAAGGAATAAAAAGATACATGCTAAAAAACACCAAAAATTGGATGGTAGAAGAAAATTTTCTATATGCCCTTTCTTAAATTTTAAAGAAAATAACATAAAACAAAGGGTCTAAAAAACAGTTCTTGATATTAGTTTACAGTTAATATAAATTAATTGATATTAGAGAAAGGGACCAGTAATCAGGCCATTTATAATAAATGTCTAATTTCACTGTCACTTTTCTATAGTGAAACAAGCATTATTATTAGATTTACTTAGATTTGTACTATAGCAAGTTCACTTACTACCTGAATGACCTTAGACACACTACTTAACCTCCTTAAGTGAGACTCAAATTGATCTAAAAGTGCAATTTCACCACTTTGTACAAATGCCAATAACAATAAAAATAACACTCAAACAAGAAACTTTTATTTTCAAAGATGTAATTAGCTTGTTCTCCATAAGTTAACCTCTACAGTAATGGGCATACAATAAACATTAAAATATTAATTTCTTTACTTCTAAATATCAAATGTTATATAAACATTTTAAATATAACATTAAATATAAAGTGCAACTCTCTGAAATATACCAAATGACTATTTCTTGCTCACTAAAACAAAATATGGGAATTTTTTCTGTTACAGTGTCTACTAAGTAATTTAAATTTATCTACACATCACTAAACACATCCCTGTTAAAACCAGTTTAAAGATCACAGCTTATAATAGTACAGCCAATGGCAACCCCAGGCCCATATAGGACAGCCGCAATAAGACTACTAGCCTTCTCTGAAGAAAATCAAGAGTTATGCAGTGATACACATTACAACAAACAAAAAACCCCTCAGAAACATGGATATGTACAGCACTTTTTTATTTTAATAGTATTTTTAATATGAAAAAATATTTCATGGAAAAACAAGAAGTTATCACCTCTAAAAAATACTTTATCAGATTAGTGCCAAAAATGTTTATCTTGACTATGGTAAGAGAGAAAACAGAGAGCAGCCTTTAAACCTACAGAAGCTTTATTTTCCTTTCATAAATACAGTTTACTTTTTAAGCAAATATGCATAGACATAAGCAAATGTGTTTGGGATTGTGATCACTATGGATACAACCAATTGATAATTTCTCAGTTGTATAAATGTTGCTGGAGAAAAGTTCTCTTAGGAGGTAACTTTTCTATATCATACTGAAAAGTTATAGTTCAGTAATTTAAAGCAGCTTTGACACAGAGACAGGAAATAGGAGAAAAAATAAGGTGTTTGGTTTTGTTACCTTGTAGTTCAGGAAGTAAATTACTTGTGCTCCTCAGATTGAGATAAGAGTACATAGAGGATTTAAAATCTTCCTCTGTCAGCTATATTTTGGTAAAAAGCACAAAATGAGAGTGGAATACATTTCAAAAAGCTGTTCTGAAGAGTAAAGCTGAGGCAAGTGGATTACAAAAAGGAAGAAGCGATATGCTAATGTTTCAGTAAAGCATAATTTTAGGCGCCCAACATAGTGAAAATGGGCAAGGAAACAAATGATTAAGGAGAAATCCAGTAATTTTTTTTTTAAATCACTTGTTATTGTCATTATGAGAAGGAAAACCAAGTCACCACTCCAAACAGAAATAGGTAAACAATAAGCACTTCAACAAAACGGTATTTCAGTTATATAGAGGAAAGACTGACGGCAATGCTACACTTTAAAATAAAAGGGGGATTACACAAAGTTGATACGTTTAACACAGAGAATGAAATTCTGTGTGTTCTTGTCCTGAGGTTATGTGTTCTCAAGTTGAGAGCCAAGTCAGAGGGTGCAGTAGTCTCACAAAGACAAGAAATGAATGTTCTTTGAAAATAATACGGTTTCCTGATCTTATATGAGACATGCTAACAAAAAAACAAACAAAAAAAATTAAAAAGGCAAATAAAAAATTTTAGAATCATAAAAGTCCAATCAGAGGACAGGAAATTCACATGAACAAGTAGTACTTAGAATATATAGTCCCATTTTGCTAAGAATACGCTCGTTCGGGAACTGTCCTTGGTGCTGAATTTTCAACTGCAGTTTAGTAACTTGTCCTTTTCCATTTCTTTTGAATTCATATTGTCCACTTGATTTGAACTATCAGTCGCAGAAGTTAATTTTTTAATTATGTTACATGACTTTAATTATTACCTAGGTTAATATATCCAGATCCACATTAAAGGTGATTTTAACTTCGCCCTGCACAAGCTACTTATCCAGACTAGAAACTTATTTTAATTCTTACCACCTCGTTCATATTGTCTAAGGTGAATTAAAAGCATAGAAAACTCATCATTTCCTGTGTATTAAGTAAAATACAAATCTTTAGTTATATCCCCTACAAGAAACCCAAACTACACAAACCACACATATATGTTCCAGTTCTCAGCACCTTTACAGAAAATTTCTACTTATGCTATTTAAAAAAATGTTGCAAGGACAATAGTTTATAATTGTTGGCTCTGATAAGAGTCATAAAACAACATAAAGGACAAAGATTTGGGGACATACATTAGGTCTGTCTCTATCACTTATTACACTTGAATATGAGACTTGAAGTTTCTAAGTCTTTGCTTATTCATTGACAGAATTAGTTGGATATAAGTACAGTATACATATAAAATAAGACAATATGTGTGCGAGTGACTTATAAATATAAAGGCTCAGGAACAATAATATTAAAGTCAGAATAATTTCTGAGTACATATACATCTGTTAAAGTAGAATGTTGCCTGAATGTAAGTTTCTACTTCAAAGATACAAGGCCAGATCTACATGATCTTAAACTTTAAATAATAAACTATCAAATAAATCCTAGGAGAAGACTTTCTGAAAAAAAAAAAAAAAGAATACTAAATCCAACTATTTTGTAGGTTCAAAACAAAACTACAGGCCATCATATTTCATATACACAGTGAATTTTTAATAATGTCATTTCTGGTTAACCACAGAAGCAGAAGATATCTGTAATAGGAACTTCACTTAACTAGCATACAGATGCTTCAGAGTGTTAAGTTTTATAAAATGGATGGTAAAGTTATTGGAAGGAAACTTTTGCATATGCACTTTCTTTTCTATGCCCAGTAAATAGAGGCGACTTAACTAGGAACAGCCTGTATTCTTTAAAACCAAAATAGATTCAGAGAATCTTGGCAAAGTATATAGAATCTTGTAAAAGCAAGTACTATGCAATTTGACTAGTCAATCTTTATAACTGACAGTAAAACGTTAATTTATGAAATATTACATAGTAAAGGTCTTGTGTCAAAAGTAAAAATTATGATTTTGAAAGAAATTAGATGGTCATCGTACATGAGACAAAAGATCAGTAGTTATTATTCTAACAAGAATGATAAGCAATCTTAATAATGCCATTTTTACTACATATGAGTTCTGCTAAGGCTGAGTTGGCAGCACGCCACTAATTCAAGATGAATTGTTATGGTGTTCAATGTATTTATAATCAATATTCCTTCCAGCATGATTACAGGAGGATTTAAAATAAAAGGGACATATGTAACATAGCTTTGAATTAGAACAAAGGAAAATATTTAGTAAAGGGCAGAAAACAAATCTATTACATACCAAAGGAATTCTTATTATAGCTTTAGCTTTTAGCTCTCACCTTGACAGGCAGTTGAAAATAAGCAATTGGACTATCTCCTATTTACAAACACACCACATATTTTTCTGACTTGGGCTTTTGCCTGTATTGTTTCCTCAAACAGGACTGTTATTCCAATGTCGTTTGTTTATTGAAATTATATATGTTCCCCAAGTCCTAGTTTGTGTTCCCTTTCATCTACTGAAACATCCTTGATATCTCCTAATATGATTTATATCTTTTTTTTTTGCATTCACTTAAGACTTTGCTTATATGTAACTTTGGGCATGTATTTATAGAATAATCATTTAAGTTACATTTCTAACTCACCACCCAGACTCTAATGTTTCTTAAGGACAAAAACTCTATTCTAAAACTAGTACATCATAATTACTAAACCTATCTTTAGAAAAAATTTAGGGAAAATATACTTTGGAAATGAATGTGAAGTTTCAAATAGTAGCCTGTAGTATAGAAAAGTCCCAAACACACTACACAATGTAAAAAAGTAAAAGCAAAAAGCAGTGGATATCTTTTTTAATTGCATCAAAATAAACACAACAAATAATTTACTGTTTTAACTATGCTTAAGTGTATATATAATTCAGTGGCTTAAGTACACTCACAGTGTTTTATAGTAATCACCACTCTCTATTTCCAGATCTTCCTAAATAAAAACTGTGTATCCATTAAACAATAACTCCCTATCCTCCTTTCCTCGGCACCTGGTAACCTCTACTTTGCCTTCTGTCTCAAATAAGTTGTCCTTCTATGGAAATTATTTAAGTGGCATTAGGCAATATCTGTTCTTTTGAGTCTGGCTTATTTTGCTTAGCATAATGTTTATAAAGTTTATCTGTGTTAAAGTATGAACCAGAATTTGTTTCATGTTACACCAAATTTCAGCCAATCAGTTGGCCTTAACTTTCAATTCCAGACCTACATGTTTTAAGTGCTGGAACTCATCTATTTGCAGTATTCGGTCATAAGTTGACTCACTACAATAAATATTTCTTGAATGCCTGCTACAGACCAAATATTAAAGGATAAATAAAATAGGATGAAGAGTTCATAGGTAAGGAGGCAGAACAAATTAAAAAAAGATAAAATTGTGTAATAAAAATGTATAAACTTAGAAATAAAGCACATCTGTGCATACTTAAACAATCATTTCCTTATCAAAGTTTATGGAATTCCTACATATATAACAAGAAAATTAAAATTTGAAAAATAGAAAACACTTTCAGCAAAGAATTCCACCTTAACAAAATTATCTTAATATAGCATGTAATCACATTTTAGCTTAAATTATTCATATATCTGCCACACTGTTTTAATTTACTATATGTGTCCTCAGAGACATAAAATGTTACATGTAATAAAATCAGCAATGAAATCAGATGCTCAGTTACTGTCCATATAACAATGTTTAGATAAATATGTTAGTAAACATACAAGATTGACTGCTGCAAGTAGGAGTTATTCATCAAAACTATCACCCTTCATTTAACTACAAAAAAAAAAAAAAGAAAAAGAAAAGTTGACTCTATAAAATTCTTTTGTAAACTCTATAAAACTTTCTATATTCATCACTTAGAAAGTGGAGATGCAACAGTTGAATAAAACTTTTCAAAATAAGTTTCTAGTCATACATGACTATCTTTAATAATTCCTAATAAAGAAGAATGATTTACAATGTAAGTACCCATTTTGAAAAAAATGAAAATGTTTCATATAGTTGACAGTAGTAGAGGACATAGTGTTCTTTCTTACCAAATATCATGCATTCTCCTATTTTTTATGCAAGTCCATTTTCCTCCCCTGCAGCTTCATCTATGCTAAAGCAATATCATCTGCCTATAATAGCTTCTAAAGTATTTCAATCCCATGACACTGTTATCACAGAGGAACAGAGCACAGCGAAGAAAGCCAGCAGTGGGCCCCATGCATCTTCCCGATGGCGTCAGGTAAGACTCAGCATCCTTCAGCTCAAGCCAGCCAAATAATAAGGTCAGCACAGAAGCTGGATGACTTAGCAACTCATTTATTTTATTCTGATGTTAAAATATTCGACAAAATTCCACATGGCATATATTAAAGATCAGTTTCTAATTGTATTTAGTATGTTCATGAAATCATTCTTTAGCAATACCAAAATTTTGATTCTTAATCCTGAGTACTTTTCATTAATAAAGATGGTGAAGAAACTTGCTTGAATGTATTGTATTTATGCTGTGTAGCAAAGTGATAGGAGAGGGGGTTAAGAAAGAACTGTACTTATATAGGGGACAATATAAAATGCACCACACATTAAGGAATTCCTATCTTATTTGGCTGATGGTGACAGCAAAATAAACTTAGTCTTTTTAAAAATTTTTATTTTATTTAATTTATTCATTTTAGAAAGGAGAGAGAGAGGGAGAGGAGAGAGAGACAGAGAGAGAGAAGGGGGAGGAGCAGGAAGCATCAACTCCCATATGTGCCTTGACCAGGCAAGCCCAGGGTTTTGAACCGGCGACCTCAGCATTTCCAGGTCGACGCTTTATCCACTGCACCAACACAGGTCAGGCCAGCAAAATAAACTGAGCCTACCACATCTGGGACAGATGGATGTGAACATCAGACTGCAGTTTTTGAGCTGCTGTGTAGTAGTGGAATAGAGAAAAGAAGAAAGTGGTATTTCAAGTCAGAGACTCTGGCCTAAAAAATTTCTGGCTGTGTCAAGTAAATTTATCCCACTAAGCATCAATTTCCCCCTCTGTAAAATAAGACTAGAAATAAAAATACTAACTGGACTTGACTTGTGGTGGTTAACATGCAATGCAGTGTACAGATAATGTGTTGTAGAATTGTGCACCTGAAACCTGTATAATTTTGTTAACTATTGTCAACCCAATAAATGCAATGAAAAGGAAAAAAATACTCTTCAACCTTTCTTCCTGGGGTTGTAGTAAAGTTCAGAAAGGAATGCCCTGGAAAATTTTATATTAAATATAACATGTACAATGTCAAAATACAGAAGAAGCGGTTTGGTATTTTTATCTATGGGAAATTAATTTGACCTTATGGAAAATGAACTAGCAACTCCAGGCTCATCAGCACCAGAGTCTAACCAATTAAGCTAAGTGGCAGAGGACACCCACATTTCAAAATAAAAGTTCAAGCATATGAAACAGAGTAATGTGTTTATAATGTTAAATGAGGTGTTTCATAATTAATTTTAAATGCCAGGTGCTATGCTTATACATTCCCTGGCACTTCATGTTCTATAGTGCCAATAGGAAATTTTAACTATCAATAAAAAGAAACTAGCACTCCACGTGGAGAATGGTAAGGGCAAAACTGAAATGTCTCCACCTTGATTACTTAGAACAGCGTTATGCACGGCCCAGATCTCAGGAAGTTGGTAAGCAGGCTCTGCAATGGGAACACCTCACCCAAAGAAGGTTTGACACCAGCTTTTCCTGGAACAGCCAAAGCTTTGTTGCGGTTAGGCCTAGTACAGTCACTGGACTCCTGAAGGCCTTGCTTCTGTGTCCCACAGACCATTTCAAAAACAAATATGCAGGTAGTCTCAAATGAAAAAGCAAATAAACTTTGTGATTCAAAAAATTCACTTTAGTGACTTGTAAAAGGGGAGGAGTGACTTAAATAGATGTTAAGCATCTTAAAACCTTTATTCATTTAAAAAGTCAATTTCAAAACTTTTATTTGCTACCAGATATATGATGCATTTATCAATTAAGATAAATTGGTGATTTGACATTCTAGAAGAGGCTCTGTCATCACTTTACAGGTCCTTTTTGAATAGGAGAAATCATGAGATATTATGATTTATTTAGTACTTCATGTAGACATTATGGCTCCTTAAATTTTTGTATACTTGATGTTTTTAGATTGGATAACTAAGCTACAGGTTTCAAATGCTACTCTTTTTAAAAACATATATAACATTTTATTTGACTTCAATAAAAAATTTTACTTAAACTACATATGCCTATCAAGTACTAATTAATTACCAGGTACTATGCTAAGAGCTGAAAATAGGAGAGTGAATAAAACACATGGTTCAATGGCATTATAAACAGCTTAGGTCCTCTTCCTTGTCTGTCCTGCCATCCTAAGCGTGACACCTCAGTGACCAGAAAATGCCATTCATTTGAATCTTTATAAAATTCTTTTAAAGTAGTGTATAACACAATTATAATTTTGAGGCAGAAAACTGAAAGTAGAGAGAATTCACATAATAAGCCCAAATCATCTTCACACTGCAAAAATAATTGAGTGCCCAAGATGTAAAATTGCTTTCTACTCTAAAGAAGACAATTTCATTCATAAGGACTATACAACTTAAGTGGGTAGAAGAAACATATATATATATCATATATACATATATAAAATATAAATAACACTTTTAGGCAAATTACAAATAATAGTACTGACAGGTAAAGGAATTGAACATAGACTAGCAGCAGAATTCAGACCTTCTGATGACTAATTTGATGTTGGAATCACCACACCAATGGAACCAGTGAAGATGGATATATTAGCTTCACTACGTACTAAAAATGGTTCTTAAATACAAATGAAGTCCCAATTAAAGTGATGCACCCTAACAAACTATTTATATAAATATAAGTTCTATATTATGAGAAAATACATAATAAAATTACAAGAGTAATTTTGAAAAACATTTTTAAAACATCAACATAGATATTTAATATTTAAGTCGAAATACAAAAAATATATACTGTTTTTTTGTATAGGAAATAAAAAATTATTTCCTATATTTATTTTTCCTAACTACCAATAATCATTTTGTGGTTGGTAACGAATAGAGGGAAAAACTTTCCTCTTGGCTGCTAGTAAGAGAACTAAATTCCACTGATATTTACGTTGGTATATTGCTACGTAATAATGTTAAATATGATTTTTGAGAGTTAGGTGGCAGTTAATTAATAATTCAATGCAATGAACAGTTCATATGCTATAGAAATGTTTACCTGAAATCTGTGTACTCTTATGATCAATGTCACCCCATTAAATTTAATTTGTAAATAAAAAGAATTTAGTATCTGGACAATGCCTTTTGTCTCATTTTCAAAAGATGTTTAACAATAGAATGTTGCAGATTAAGCTAATCTAAATATAAAATGTTTCAAATATTTAGTAATATTTAATAGCTAAAATTAATTTCTGAATGGTGTTTTTTGAGTATTTTTAATGCTGAGGTACAGGAAGCTGGTGGTGTGCTACCTAGCCACTCCTTTTAGACTAAGTTACATATTTCTTATTGGGAATGTTGGTGGCTAAAATTCAACTGGAAGCTGAATATCCAAGGCTAGGCCCCCACCCGAGGAGTATCAGATGGCCAATGACTAGTAGACATGCCTGTATAAAAGGTCAGCCCCTTTTGTTTAAGGCTGGAGAAACCACCCCAGCTTGAGACCCCTCACAGGAATCAGATGGGGCCAGTATGTTAATTCTTATCAAAGTTCAACTCCTCCTTCTACCATCCTTGTTTCTTCATGTCCTCCACAGACATTGCTCCTAAGGACTTCGTCCAATAAATTTACTGCAAGTATGTTTTCATCTTGGGAATGTTTCCTTAAGAAATCCTCTTAAAATAATGAGTTTGAAATAATACCTTTGGCCCTGGCCGGTTGGCTCAGCGGTGGAGCGTCGGCCTGGCATGCAGGAGTCCTGGGTTCGATTCCCGGCCAGGGCACACAGGAGAGGCACCCATCTGCCTCTCCACCCCTCCCCCTCTTCTTTCTCTCTGTCTCTCTCTTCCCCTCCCGCAGCCGAGGCTCCATTGGAGCAAAGATGGCCTGGGCGCTGGGGATGGCTCTGTGGCCTCTGCCTCAGGTGCTGGAGTGGCTCTGGATGCAACAGAGTGATGCCCCAGAGGGGCAGAGCATCGCCCCCTGGTGGGCATACCGGGTGGATCCCAGTCGGGCACATGCGAGAGTCTGACTGCCTCCCCGTTTCCAGTTTCGGAAAAATGGAAAAAAAAAGAAATAATACCTTTATTACCTTTATTCCTGTTTTCCCATTATTCCAGTAGTCTACTCAGTGAACTAGCAATAATTGTAGCTAAATTTTTCAGAGTATTCCTAGTTATAAGCCCATAAGGCCAATATTTCCTAAACAAACTATACTAAAATGTCCTCCTCTAAATTATAACTGACTGAGAAAAAAAATCAATACAATTAAGTGGTTGTCAAAAAGGGTGATAAAGTCAAAAGGAAATTTTAAAATGCATCTTATAAAGATAGCACAGCTAAAAAATAATCAATGAAACCTACAGCATATATCAAAAGATAAAAGCAACAAAATAATCTGGATAGCAGCACCAGGATCATGATATTTTTGTATAATAATAAATTAAAACTTCAAGAAAAGTAGGCATTTCTGTAATTTTCAGGAAGTCAGCTAATGCTTTGAACATTTCTTGCCCTATGAAATATTTTTAAAATGGAGTGATTTATTTAAAATCCCCAAAGAAATATTGAAATTGTTTTCATGACCATGTTTTACCACTCTAAGTAACATACATAGATATATGAATTTAGTTCTCCCAATCACATAATTTAATGAAGTTTTATTTACTGGCACAGGACATCCAAATTGATTTCTGTATATTATTGCTTACAGGTTTTACTGATGGCTCTACTGAGGTCTACAGGCCTGTACAAACTTGTACACAAAAATCCCATGTTAGACAATGATATTTTATATTAGTCAACACTTTTCCAATAGCAGAAGTATCAAAAGTTACCAAATGTCCTGTATCTATTCACATAACTTTTTAAGTTGTCAAATATATATTAGAACATCTATATCTAAATTGCCTTTAGTTTTATAACAGCCTATGCTTCTGAAATTAAAAAATACCACAGCACTGTAGAAAAGACGAGTTAGGTTTCTTCACTCTCACCTATTTCTGAGTTGTCTTCTGTCATATTCATTAGAAAGAAAATAGATAGAAAGAAGCACTTTAACAGGCATGAAAGAAAGATTCAAAAAGATCAATGAATGAAATAATGTGGAGATAAGACAGAGACAGCTCACCCATTCTTTCACACCACGGCCATTGTTCAAACTAAAAATCTCATTATTTCTTACCTAGATTTTTGCAATTTTATCATAATCACTGGCCTAGTCTGGCACCCTTTTACTGTGTCCAAATTAATCATCCTCAATGTGGCTCTTACTATATCATACCTCTGATAAAAACCATCTGATGGCTCCCTGTTGTATACAGTAAAACTTCTGAATAGAGTGGCCACAAATGGACAAACAGGAACTTGTAAATACTGATCCCTCAGTTCTCGAGGCCATAAGGTAGGATCTGGGGCATCCAGGAAGAGCAGAGATCAGTCACCTTCAATTGAGAGTGGCCTCTTCAATGACCACAGTGGACTATATAAACATTATCAGGCTTTTGTGTCACATTGTTGGAGACTTTACTGTGTATACCCAGCTCTGAATAACTAGCTTGTAGGACCCTGCATAATCTCACTCAACTCTCACTCTAGTCACATCTCCTTCAGTCACTCAACATGCCAGCCAAACTCCTATAGCACACTACCAGATTTCCCTGTTTCCTCAGTTCAGAATGCCCCCGCTTAATTTGCTAAGGCTGCTGTATCACAAACTATAGGCTGGTTTAACCAACAGAAATTTATTCACTTTTCTGGAGGCTAGAAGTCCAAAATAAAGGTTTTGACAGGGTTGATTTTTTTTTCTTTTTTGAGGGCTCAAAGGGAAAAATATGTTCCGTGACCGTTTTCTTATAGATAACCATCTTCCCCCTATGTCTTTTCACATCATCTTCCCTAAGTGTATTTCTGTGTCTGCATTTCCCTTTTCATTAGGACACCAGTCATATTGCAATAATGCCCCACTCTAACGACCTCGTTTTAACTCAATTATGTTAGTAAAGACCCCCGTCTCTAAATAAGGTCACATTCTGAGGTATGGGGGATTAGTACTTTAAAATACATATGGGAGGATAAAAGTCAACCCATAATAACCCTTATTTCCATTTTTACACGCACACATCTCACTTATCCTCCCAGGACCAATCAGAGACTATTCCTTCCATGGCAATTTTCCTGATCCATCTGGAATGCTATATTCTATTCTTTGAGATGTCTGCACTCTGGGAATAAATCACTGTTTAAGCTCTTATAATAACGATCTGTGTACACTGTCTTTGGGAATAGTGACTATCCTGTTCAAAAATTTTTACTAAAAACACCTAGTACAGCCTGACCAGGTGGTGGCACAGTGGATAGAGTGTCAACTGGGAAGCAGAGGAGCCAGTTTCAAAACTCCGATGTCACAGGTTTGAGTGACATGCGGGCTCACCAACTTAAGCGCAGGGCTGCTGGCTTGAGTGTGGGATCATAGAAATGACCCCATGGTCTCTGGCTTGAGTCCAAAGATCTCTGGCTAGAAGCCCAAGGTCACTGGCTTGAGCAAAGGGTCACTCGCTGTGCTGTAGCCTCCCTGGGCAAGGCACATATGAGGAAGCAATTGATAAACAAGTAAGGAGACAAAGAAGCCAAAATAAAGAATTGATGCTTCTCATCTCTTTCCCTTTCTGTCTGTCTGTTTCTATCAGTCCCTCTCTCTGTGCCTGTCACAAAAACAAACAAACAAACAAACAAAACAACAGCAACAACAACAAAACACCTAGCACAATAAATTGTATACAATCATCACTCAGTGAGTATTTGTGGAATGAATAAACTACCATTCATTTTAGTAATGGCACTGGTCACTTAAAACACTGGCAAGATAAAAGAATGTCAAATATTCAGAAAGCTCCTAAGCTCCTAGATTTTAGGTTTTCTAAGTGTATATGCCTTTAATAATAAAATCATGATGGTTATACATAAATGCCATAAAGAATTTACTATCTGCTCCTTTAGATACCAATATGTCTAGATCAAAGATTTTCTTTCTTTCTTTCTTTTTTTTTGTGTGTGTGTAACAGAGACAGATAGTGAAAAATAGGCAAGAAAGGAGAGAGATGATAAGCATCAATTCTTCGTTGTGGCACTGTAGTTGTTCATTGATTGCTTTATTATATGTGCTTTGACTGGGGGGCTACAGCAGACTGAGTGACCCCTTTCTCAAGCTAGCGACCTTGGGCTCAAGCTGGTGACCTCAGGGTTCTGAACCAGGGTCCTCCGCATCCCAGTCTGCCACTCTATTCACTTCACCACCACCTGGTCAGGCTTCTTTTTCTTTAATTGAATTTATTGATGTGACACTGGTTAATAAAATTATATAAGTTTTAGGTGTACAATTCTGTACTACATCATCTGTATATTGTACTCTATGTTCAAGTCTTCTTCCAACACCATTTATTCCGCCCCCCCTTAAACTCTCTTACCTACCCACACACCCTTTTCCCTAGTGTGCTTCAAGAATTTTTAAACATCAATACCTAACTATTAGGTAGAAATATTGACCTCCTTTTCCTTAAATTGTCAAATAAAATAATTACAACAACCAAAGCAACAATAAATGTCTTGTGTGAATAAATCAAAATTATACCTATTTTTGTTAGATAGGCAAAAAATATATTTTTGTGTGCGCTACAGAATTTCAGTAATTAGGTTATATGTGCCATGAGAGGAAAAGGATAAAAATTGCTGGTCTAGATAACCAGGTGACCTTTGGAGGTAATTCAGAGTGAAACTAACATGAACAAACACGATAGCTATATCATCCTAAAAATAACCAGTCTCTTCCTAGATAGTCTTTTGGCATATCTAGGTATGGACTCAGTAGCAAATTTTCCATTCTTTCCAAATAGTACACATTTAGTTACTTTCTATTCTCTATAAACCAGCTTAACAGTGGGTATCATTCCATGATCTATTGGCTATCGTTTATCTTGATTGTTCTAATGTTCTAAATTTTCCATTATTGGCCCACAGGTCACTAGTCTGAATCAAGTATTTATCTACCATTAAAGGAGAATTTTCTCCTGCCTCCATTTAATAAAAGGAAGGCTCATAATATATAACATTTTCAAATTCTTGTTAATGTCTATTCTTACAGATACTACCCACTACATTGGTACGTCAGAAAAACAGTAGGTACAAAATCATTTTCTCAATTTCACCCAGCAAAATACAGTATATTTTTATGTATCCATCATGGAAATCAGAAGACCCCTTCAGCAAAACCCAGAAGCTCTTTGCCAGGACTGAGTTGTAACACAGCCCCTTGCCTGAATAAAGAAAGAGTCAGAAGACAAGGTAGAGATGACATTATTGAAATTGGTCCAGTCAAGTCCCTATTCCTCTGGGGAAAAAGAATGAATGCCAGTGGACCCTGGGCTAGAAGTAGGAAAATCTTTTCCTTTTAATCCTCTGATACTTATTTTTAATTCTTGATCATTGTAGAGAAATCATCAAATAAAACCATAACATTTATGTTGAATTGAAAAAATAAAGCAAATGCATTTGGCTATATCAACAGTATCTTTTTTTTTTTTTTTTAGTATCCATTTTTTTCTATGAGTTGCCCAGAGTTCAGAGTCTTTTTAACAAATTATATTACCCCAAGAAATGCTATCCTGGACTATGAAGTTTTAAACTTGGATACTATTATAGCCTTATCTCTTTGTTTTAATTCTCATAACTTGTCCTGCATTTTGCAATTACTCACAGATGCTTTGAGAGATTAAAAGTGATTTATGAGGCACCCTGACTTTCTTTAGCTACTGCTAATGACTTGTTTATACAGTATAAGCATGGGTTAGTCTCAACTGATCAACTCAGTGCTTAACTAATGTTATACTGTTCCCAGATTACCAATATCTTCAGTTATTTATAAAACCCTTGAATAATTATGTATTATTAATAACTCTATCAATGCTTAGTAAAACACATTGTGATCTTTAATCATTAACATTCATATATAACCCAAATTACTGTTTTACCCCCATAATCCAATTATAAATGGCTCAGAATATACTATGTGTTTATCAATGTCTACCAACACCTAGAAAGAATGACTCCTACAGGGAAGCCTATACGTATAAGAAAAAAAAAAATCCTGGAATATTAGAATAGCTTCTCTGTGTTTGCTTTCCTTACATCTCTCACCTCAGTATTGATATTACTACTCCACAAAGGAAACAAAGGAAAACACACTTGAAGGAAAAAAATCTTACCTTTATTTTAGATTTGTTTTATTTATTCATTTTTAGAGAGGAGAGAGAAAGAGACAGAGAGAGAGAGAAGGGGGAGAAGCAGGAAGCTACAACTCCCATATGTGCCTTGACCAGGTAAGCCCAGGTTTTTGAACTGGCAACCTCAGTATTCCAAGTTGCTGCTTTATCCACTGTGCCACCACAGGTCAGGGTTACCTGTATTTTAAATGAGGTTCTGAAGAAACTTTTATGTTTATATACTAAAGCCAATAAACTCACTCTATCATGACTTCCCTACAATCCCTCACTCCTGCATCTTCCATTTCCTAATCTAGATTTCCATAGTGTCCCAATCTACATCTAGCTTTTCCCATGATCTCAAGCTTTGGTTCATTATGTTCTCATGATCTGGAATGCCATATTGACCTAATCATAGCAAGAGTTTAATAGAGGTGACCTGTGAACCAAATGCAGCCAACAGATGAATTTTGACAAAACACATAGAGCATGATTCCTTAGACGTTTAAAACAAAATTTTGATTTCAAAATTCTCTAAATAGTCTGGGAGATCTGACAACATTGGTCCTCCATTCAATGAAGTTCATCATCCTCTGAGTAGGACTGTAAAGCTACCTTGGTTATATTCCTCATGTGTTCTCTAGTTCTCAGTGGTTGCTGTCCTGGAAGGTTTTACCTCACCTGCTAAAAGGTCCTATAAGCATTTGAATTTTCTACCCCTTCCCCAAATCCTGATGCCATTATCTAAAATCCACTTCAAATCTTCATTAATCATTTCACCTTGTTTTTGATATCTTTTCAAATCACATAGTACTACTAAAAATAGCCACAGTATTTTTAAAAATATAGTAAAATTATTTATATACAAAGAAATTAAACAGTTATGAAATACAGTTTGCTACTTGTATTGATAAGAGTTTGAAAGCATTCTAACCTCCAGTTTGGTTTATAATTGAGAGTCGACACCTTTACATAATACTATAAATTGGCAGAAGTATTCTGGGAGCAGGAGTAAGTTTGCCAATATGCTTAAGCATAATTTTAATTATTGTACCTATTGATTAAATAAATATTTTTCTAAAAATAGATTTTAAAATAATTGTTCACAAATGACCTAAGATGTATGTATAAGGATGATCACAATACCCCTTTTTAATAGCACAGAGATCAGAAACAACAACAAAAAATGCCCAATAAGACAAGTTGGGATCCAGAAGATGGTGATGGAGTAGGTGGACGTTCTAATGACCACCTAGCAGGACCAAATTGGATTACAACTTAATTCAAGAACAATCATCTTGAGAAACCAACTTTGGACTAAACTAAGATGAATGTATAACCAAGAATTACTGAGGAAGCCACACCGAAACTGGTAGGAAGGGCAGAGAGGCGAAAAGTGCTGCCCTGCTCCCAGGAGCAAGTGGCAGCCCAGAGAGACTCTCACGGCAGGGTAGGTTGCCTTGAGAGGTGTGGGTCTTAAGTCACAGGACCAGATTACCAGCCTAGAGCGCCAGAGCCTAGAAGAGGTGCTCGGGCAGTATTTAGCTGAGAAAAGAGCCGGATTACTGTTTGCGAGAAAGAGACAAAACTCTCAGACACAGGCTCCATCTTAAAGAGCCTGCACAGAAAACCTCCTTCACAGCCAATTACCCGGGGATCCAGGAGCAAGGAGAGCTGAGAGGACTGGAGTTGAAAGGAGAGTGTAAATTTGGAGGCACAGGGAGAGACACACTGGAGGACAGCCACCAGAATTCCTCAACAATAAAGTGACCATTTTTCTGGGGAGAAGCAACACGTTTTGGTAGCATCATCAAAGGGAAGCAATTATCCTGCCTACCGGAATCTCTCCTGCCCAGTCAGGGCAAAGAGTCATTCAGAAGCAGGGGGCGAATCAGGGACATGGGTTTTGGATGCTGAAGCCTGAACTACACTGCCCCCCACATACTGTTGAGTACCTGCCTGAGGATGGGCTGCCTTGTAGCAGTGGGCCAGTGGGCAGACCACACCTCAGGAACTCAGAGGCCACACTCATTGGACTCCTGTGGCCACATCCTACTGAGGTCTGAAAAATAAAGTCTGCATAGAATGATGCCTGAGGCCAAGGGGAAAGCCATACCCACTACCCTTCCTAATATCTGAATTACCATGCTGAGCCAAACAAGCAGCCAAGAGTAGATAAAAGCCAGCCTAGGAGTGCAGCTGATATTTACAATAGCACCTGAGCCCAGCAGAGGCAGCCACAAACTCTGGATCGCTTGTGGTACCAAGAAGTTGATACCAACTCAAGAAGATCTAGCAAGAACAAAACTGGAAGCTGGAGGCAGACAACACCAACCCTAGACTGAGCTAGCTACACAAACAGCTACCCAAAGGAAGAGTCTATACAAAAACAGAATGGGAAGGCAGAGAAATGCAATCCAAATGAATCAACAAGAGAAATCTCCAGAAAAATAATGAGATGGAAGTAACCAAACTATCAGATGCAGAGTTTAAAACAATGCTTTTCAGGATGGTCAAGGATATTAGAGCAAATATGGATGGACATAATGAGCAACTAAATACAGAGATAGCAAGAATCAAAAAGAACACTGAGATCATAAAATAATCAGTCATAAATGACAAAGACTGCACAAGAAGGAATTAACAGCAGGCTGGAAGAAGCAGAGGACCGGATCACCAATTCAGAGGACAAGACAAACAAAAGCACAGAAGCAGAGCAGCAAAAAGAAAAGAAGCTCAAAAAGCCTGACAAAACTCTAAAAGAGCTATGTAATAACATGAAGAAAAACAATATCCACATTATAGGGGTTACTGAAGAAGAAGAAAAAGAACAAGGGGTAAGGAACCTGTTTGAAGGAATCATAGCTGAAAACTTCCATAAATTGATGAAGGAAAAAGTCACAAAAGTTCAAGAAGCACAGAGAGTCCCATTAAAGAGGAACAAAAGGAGGCCTACACCAAGACACATTATAATTAAAATACAAAAGTTAAGGGGCAAAGAAAGAATAATAAATGCTGCAAAAGAAAGCAGTTAATTACCTACAGAGGAGCCCCCATAAGAATGACATGAGATTCTCAACAGAAACTCTTGAGGCCAGAAGGGATTGGCATGAAATATTCAGAGAGATGCAAAACAAGAACCTACAACCAAGACTTCCTTATCCAGCAAGGCTATCATTTAAAATTGAAGAAGAAATAAAAAGCTACCCAGAGGAAAACAACAACAAAAAAAACAAACAAAAACAAAGAAAAAAAATGCAAGAAATTCATTACAACCAAACCAATACTGCAAGAAATGTTCAAGTGTTTGTTGTAAACAGAGCAAAGGAAAAAAAATTAGAAAAAGAAGAATGTAGATTTAAAAAATAATATGGCAATAAACAAATACATATCAATAATAAACTTAAATGGATAAAATGCTCCAATCGAAAGACATACTGTAGCTGCGTGAATGAGAAAATGAGACTCGTGCATATGCTGCCTATAAGAGACCCACCTCAAAAAAAAAGATGTCATTCTTTTTGATTTTTTACAATTTATTTTTTACATTTTATTTATTCATTTTTTTAGAGAGAGAAAGAGATGGAGAGAGGAAAGAGATAGAAAGAACAGAGGCAGGAGCAGGAAGCATCAACTCCCATATGTGCCTTGACCAGGCAAGCCTGGAGTTTTGAACCGATGACCTCAGCGGTCCAGGTTGATGCTTTTACCCACTGTGCCACCACCAGTCAGGCCAAAAAGAAGATATATATAGACTGAGAGTAAAGGGATGGAAAAAAAAAATCATGCAAATGGAAATGAAAAAAAAGCTGGGTTAGCAATACTTATATCTCACAAATTGACTTTAAAACAAAGGCTAGTAAGGGATAAAGAAGATCACTACATAATGATAAAGGGAGCAATCCATGAGGAAGATATAACCATTAAAAATATCTATGCACCTAATTAGGAGCACCTATGTACAGCAAATTTTGATGGACATAAAGGGTGAGATCAACAGCAATACTATAATAGTAGGGGACTTTAATACCCAATTAACATCAAGGGGTAGATCCCCAAGGCAAAAATTAACAAAGAAACATCAGCCTTAAATGACACACTAGATTAACTGGATTTAATAGATTTCTTCAGAATCTTTCATCCCAAAGCAGCAGAGTATACATTCTTTTCAAGTGCTCATGGTACATTCTCTAGGATAGAACACAGAATGAGGACACAGAATGTTAAGACACAGAATGAGTCTCAATAAATTTAAGAAGATTGAAATCATATCAAGCATCTTCTTTGATCAAAATGGCATGAAACTGGAAATCAACTACAAAAAAAACATTCAAATACTTGGAGGCTAAATACCATGTTATTAAATAACAAATGAGTTAACAAAAGATATTAAGGAAGAAATCAAAAATTTCTTTGAAACAAATAAAAATGAACATGCAACAACTCAAAATCTATGGGACACAGCAAAAGTAGTCCTGAGAGGGCAGTTCATAGCAGTACAGGCATACCTTAAGAAGCAAAAAAAGCTCAAATTAACAACTTAACCTTGCATTTAAAAGAAGTAGAAAAGAACAAATAAAGCCCAGAGGAAGTAGAAGAAAGGAAATAATAAATATCAGAGCAGAAATAAATGACATAAAAGTTAAAAAAAAAGTACAGAAGATTAATGAAACCAAGAGCTAGTATTTTAAAAAGGTAAACAAAATTGATGAACCTTTAACCAGACTCACTAAGAAAAAAAGAGAGCACTCAAATAAATAAAATGAAAAATGAAAATGGAGAAGTAACAACAGACACCACGAAAATACAAAGGATTGTAAAAGAAATATTACAAATATCTATATGCCAAAAAACTGGACAACCTAGGTGAAATGAATAACTTCCTTTAACATATAATCTTTCAAAAATTAATCTCAAAGAATCAGAAAACCTAAACAGGCTCATAACAACAAATGAAATTGAATCAGTTATCAAAAAACTCCCAACAAACAAAAGTCCAGGACCAGATGACTTCACAGGTGAATTTATTCAAATTTTCAAAGAAGAAATAACAACTATCCTTCTCAAGCTATTTTAAAAAATTCAAGATTAGGGAAGACTTCCAAACTCCTTTTATGAGCAGAGCATAATCCTCATTCCAAAACCAAGTAAAAACAGCACAAAGAAGGAAAACTATAGGCCAATATCACTGATTAACCTAGATGATAAAATTCTCAACAAAATATTAGCAAACTGAATCCAGAAGTACATGAAAACAATCATACATCATGATCAACTGGGTTTTATTCTGGGAGGCAAGGCTGGTACAATATTTGCAAACCAATCAATGTGATTCATCACATAAACACATTTTTATCCTTCATAAAAAAGGATAAAAATTTACATGAAAATATCAATAGATGCAGAAAAAGCATTTGATAAAATTCAGCACCCATTTACAATCAAAACTCTCAGCAAAGTGGGAATACAGGGAACATACCTCAACACAATAAAGGCCATCTATGATAAATCCACAGCAAACAGTTGAGTATACTCAATGGGCAAAAATAAAAAGCAATCCCCTTAAGATCAAGAAGAAGAAACAGGTGCCCCTTTTCACCACTCTTATTTAAGACAGTTCTGGAAATTCTAGCCACAGCTATCAGGCAAGAAGGAGAAGTAAAAAGCATCCAAATTGGAAAAGAAGTAAAACTATCATTATTTGGTGATGACATGATGATATACATAGAAAACCCTAAAGTCTCAGTCAAAAAACTACTGTACCTAATAAATGAATTCTGCAAGAAAACCGAGAAATAAAGCCACACCTTTATGGTCAATTGATATTTGACAAAGGAGGTAAGAGATATTTGACAATAGATTAAAGACAGTCTCTTTAACAAATGGTGTTGGGAAAATTGGACAGGTATATGCAAAAAATTTAAACCAGACCACCAACTTACACCATTCACAAAAATAAACTCAAACTGGATAAAAGACTTAAATGTAAGTTGTAACACCATAAACATCTTGGAAGAAAACACAGGCAGTAAACTCTCTGACATCTCTCGTAGCAATATCTTTGCTGATTTATCTCTATGGGCAAGTGAAATAAAGAACAGGATGAACAAATGAGACTATATCAAGCTAAAAGTCTTTTACACAGCTAAAGACAATATGAACAAAAGAAAAAGAAAACCCACACAATGGAAGAACATATTCGCCAATACATCTGATAAGGGGTTAATAAAATTTATAAAAACTTCAAAAATCAACATCAGGAAGGTAAACAATCCAATTACAAAAAGGGAAAAAGAACTGAACAGACACTTCTCCAAAGAGGACATACAGATGGCCAATAAGCATGTGAAAAAATGTTCAACATCAATAATCATTAGAGAAATGCAAATTAAAACCACAATGAGATATCACCTCACACCTGTCAGAATGGTGCTCATTAATAAAACAACACACAATCAGTGCTGGAGAGGGTGTGGAGAAAAGGGAACTCTCCTACACTGCATGTGGGAATTCAGACTGGTGTAGCCACTGTGGAGAAGTGTATGGGGTTTCCTCAAAAAATTAAAAATGGAACTACCTTTTGACCTATCTATCCCACTTTTAAGAATATATCCTAAGAACACCAAATCACTGATTCAAAAGAAGTCATGCACCCCCATGTTTATTGCAGCATTGTTGACAATAACCAAGATCTGGACACAGCTCAAGTGTCCGTCAGTAGACGAGTAGATTAAAAAGCTGTGGTACATATACACAATGAAATACTATGCGGCCATGAAAAAGAAGGAAATATTACTTTTAGCAACAGCATGGATAGACCTGGAGACTATTATGCTAAGTGAAATAAGCCAGGCAGAGAAAGACAAATATATGATCTCACTTATATGTGGAATCTAATGAACAAAGTGAATGGAGGAATGGAATAGAGTTAGAGATGGGATCACAGGGACCAGAGGAACAACGTTCAGAGGGAAGGGGGATGAGGGTTTGGAATCAAAGAAGGTAAAGAGATTTATAAAATTATATATATATATACATAACACAAGAGATATAGATAGCAGGACAGCAAATCCTAGAAGGAAGGAGGGAGGGTGTTGATGGGAGGGGGCAAAGGGGCTATAAAAAGGGACACAGGGGTGGGGTTGAGGGAGTTATATTTGGTGGGACAATTGAATCCATGTAAACACAAATTTAAATTAAAAAATTAAAAAAAAGACAAGTTCTGTTCAATTATGACACATTAATACAATGATTTACTCTAAACATTATACATAGAACAATACAGAAAGAGGATGAAAACATATAATAAAGGCTAGTATATAGACAGTCTATAGTTCTCAAGTGTGATGTGTGTGTACTATGTATACACATATGTATGGGCCTCTGAATTTTAATTAATATAAAATTGCAAACCAACTATTGATGCTGTAGATGCTTACTTGTTTTAATGAAACTCTTTGTCAATCCCTTTAATTGTATTTCCTCCCTTCAAATCCAAACTTTGTAATAAAAACTCTAATTTGGAGTCAGAGACTTTAAGAGTTTGGAGAAGGCACCTGAGTTGCATTAACAATAGAAAGATGATTTAAATAGATATTGTAAAACAAAAAATACCCTATATAATAAATATCATTACACTGTACATGTTCAAAGTTGTATTTGACTCAAATTCATCCTTAAGACTAAGGAAAGCTATCAATATAAATGAAGAGTACATTTGAAGTACTTTTTAAAACATAAAATGCCAGCATTTGCATAAAAGTCCTAAGTAGGATAAATAAATGAACTTACCTATTTAGACTTTGGGTTAATATCCATACCCAGGTATAAATACTCCTCTGCCCTGTCTTTCTTTGAAAGGAACAACTGACATAAAGCAGTCAAAAGTCATTTAGTGACTGACATTGACATAACTTTGCCACTAGCAACTAAAGCAATTACCAGTGCTGGTTTGGGCACAGCTGAAACACCTTGATAAGGCGGCAGTAAAAAATGACACATCACACAACCTGAATGGTTTCATCATTGCAGTACTAAATCAGCCTGTATGTCTCCAACACACTCATTCTGTCAATAACAGAATAATCAAACAGCAAGGAGTGTGTTGCCTCCAATTTTTGCTGACAGTCTGAAAATGGAAATAAAGTGATACATGCTTGTGTTGTGTCTTTTAAATGTATTTTAACCAAAATGGTTTTAACTTAGTGTCCCATGAACCACTTCATATTTTAAATCCTCAGGGGTTGTAGTTAGTAAGCACTATATAAGAAAAGACAGTATTTATTTGATTGTTCATCTCTTCAGGAACAGTGATGTTTAACGCTCTTAACAAAAAGTAAATCCAAAGAAAGGACATCAAACTAGAGCCATGCTGAGTTAGTGAGAACTGTTTGTTCTCTTTTAGAAAGAATACAATAAGAGAGTATCCCAAGATCAAATTTTGGATTTAGGGCTTTTATAAGACAACTCTATTATAGGTATTATATGACATTATTTAAAGGTGATATTTACTCCCAGAACCGGTGTTTACTATATAAAAGTGAAATCTTTTTATTACCACAGCCGGATGACCTAAATCCTGATTGATTTATAGGTGACTACAATATTTCATTACCTCCATTTTCACCATTTACTTGTCAAGTATTAGTGCAGGTTTCTTCATCCTGGCTTCCTGCCCTAAAGGGTCAGATTCTGCCCCCAGTCGTCCTTATCTAATTCACATTCTGATCAACCCCCTTCCTCCTTCCTTAAACACAGTATCTACATTCACAGAACAAAATAAAAAGCAAGCAGACCATAAATGCTTATATATAATATTTGGGGGGATTTTCATGTGGACTCCAATATTGCTGAGTCCAAGCTGTTATCAGACTGTTCCTATATGGTGGGAGAAACAAAGTTCTCATGAAAATTAAAAAGTCAAATATGTATTATTTGGAAAAGAAGAACTCTGACATTTTTTCTTAACTCTTTGCATATTCTGTTGGTAAGTAATATGGGTGAAACTTCCTCTTATATGATCATGATACCATGATTGAATTTTGAAATACAAAAAAGTAGCATATATTCAAAGAAAATTCACTTTACTTGGGACTAAAGTAATAGAAATAGGAGCTATGTGATATGAGAGGAACGTTGGGTGGTCATGAAGTCGCTCCCTGATCCAGTAACAAAGCGATGCTAAGTAATCAAGCAGAATATGAACCTAACCTTATTTTATACCATTTCGTGTATCACCCACTCTCTGTTTTATGAAGCTGAAAAATTATAAAGACAGGGGCAATGTGGTTTTTGGAAATAAACAATTGGCCACAACTTACAGGAGAAATGCCCTGGAATTCAAACTCACCCACTCTCCGTGCACTTTCCTTTAGAGAACTGGACTCTGACGCCCCTCCCCCACACTCCCGTGTAATTGGCTCACTAACTCTGGAACTTCCTGCCTGTTGGACTGTGTCCATCTGTATTCCTCTTGCTCAGGGCCAGCTCGCCAATCTAAGCTCTATGTCTTGACATTTGGTTTCTGTAAACCTTGTCTTCATTTGATTTGCAAAAGTATTTCCCTATTTTCAAGGTATAGTATTATTTTAAAACCAAATTAACAAGTAACTACTGAAAGAACTCTCAATTTTTCCTAATACTTCTTACTGGGACTATCTGGGAATAGAACATAAAGAAGTAGAGAAGATGTCTAAAAAATTTACCTGAATGAAAATATCTGTGGTAAACATTTTAGCAGAAGAAGCATTAATCATGAGCCTATTTGATTCATGACTCCTAAAATATATTAACTGACACAAGTATCTGATATATTACATCACCAGCATCTATTGAGAAACTATACATACATGAATATAAATGTGACTAAATATAGATATAAAATTTTATATCTATCACACATTAGCAATGCTCTCTTTGAGAGAGTTCCAATTCCATTTTTATTTATAATTTTAATGTGCCATATAAGAAAGAACCCTATGCATTTTTTAAGAAGAAAAGCCCAATTTTCACTCTTTTTACTTTATTTTCTCTCTCCTCCTATCATCAAATAAAAAAAATCCTTTAATTTGTCTCTCAATGAACTAACATGTTTGCTTAACTGAATAGCAGCAGCTTTGCCAGCGGAGGCCAGATAAGTAATATCCATGGTAAAATCACTTCTGATGTTTCTCAGACTCATCAAAAAACAGCCACAGACACTGTAGACTCAATAGCTATATTCAAATATTAACTGGAATATATTTGAAGTTTCTCATAAGCTCATATATGGCTGCTAAAATGTGCCAGCACACCATCAGCTACTTTAAAATAAAACACAAATAACCAGGAGATATTGTATAACTCTTCCAATAACTCCTGGAATTAAGTGCTTCCACAGATTCATGTTGATCACAACTTGAGCAGGACCCTGTGACAGGCTGTACTTGACAGAGGGGATAGAGGATCTGAGGATGCAAGTGGTGGGCTGAATTGGCCACCTCATATCCTCTCAGTCCATCTCTTAATCCAACCACAGCTGTACCGCCCGGTTGAATTAAACTCTTCAACAAGCTATCCCCTGGTTCAGCCATAGAGGATATCATTTTAGATCTAGATCATTTAACTCTTACTTTCTGCCATGAGACTCCCAGTCATAATTGTTTGGAATACCCATGGACACATAATCAGTCTTAATGTATGCACAATCAGAAGTGAATTATTAAGTTCCAACCATGGAAATGGAGACCAATGTATGAATACTCCCTTTATTGACCCCAAGGCATCAAGACACAGATATAGTTCATAAGACCGCCTAGAAATTCCGATAAAACCAAACAATGTTTAGTCCTGTGGCACCTTATCAACAACACATTTTAAAATAAGTTTTCCATCTTTTCCTGTTTCAAACCATGACTCTCCATGCTTGTTCTCTGATTATTTTCAAAAATAAATAAACTACCTTTATTCAAAAATAAGTAAACAAACACTAAATAAAAAAACAAACACTGAGAACATACTTCTGTTAGCTAAATGCAAAAATAGTCCCTAAAACTTTACCTTTGATAGTTATGTTCTACATTTTTGTATTTATGAAAGTTTTTTTTTAATTCATTCAGAAAATTAAAAATTCTGAATTTCATGACATTCATCAATAAGAAACCACAGGTTTCAGGTAAACATTTCTATAGCATTTGAACTGTTGATTTTGTTGCATACTTATCACCCAAAGTCAAATTATTTTCAGTCACCTTGTATTTGTCCCTCTTTACACCCTTCCCCACCCCGTCCCCCATGTCCCAACATCTGCCTCCCCATGGTAACCACTTAATTTTTATCTATGTCCATGAGTCTCAGTTTTATATTCCACCAATGTGTGAAATCTTACAGTTCTTAGCTTCCTTTGATTTACTTATTTTACTTAGTATAATATTCTCAAAGTCTATCCATGTTGTTGTAAATGGCACTATGTCATCATTTCTTATGGCTGAGTAGTATTCTATTGTACATATGTACCACATCTTCTTTATCCAATCCTCTATCGAAAGACACTTTGGTTGTTTCCATGTCTTGGCCATTGTGAACAATGCTGCAATGATGATGTGAGGTGCATATGTCTTTAAGTACCAATGTTTATATTTTTTACTTAAAAATATATTTTCATTCTTAAGGGCATTACTAAATTAATCATAGGGTCAAACTAATTAATTAAATAAATCATAGTGTCATCTTGCCAGATCTTTGTATGTTGAGCTGTAGATTAGATATCCATAGGTCAGTGCCATGTAGCCATGCAACTTTGAGTTGCATTCAAACTTATCCTCCCTCCAATATGTCCATGACTATTTTTTTTTAATTAAGTTAGAGCAGGGAGGCAAAGAAACAGACTTCTGCATGCATCCGACCAGGATCTACCCAGCAAGCCCTCTATGGGTGATACTTTACACTATGGCAACTGAGCTAATTTTAGCACCTGAGGTGGAGGCCATGAAGCCATCCTAATTGCTCAAGGCCAACCTGCTCAAATAAATCAAGCCATGGCTGTGGGAGGGGGAGAGAGAGAGAGAGAGAGAGAGAGAGAGAGAGAGAGAGAGAGAGAAAGAGAGAGAGAGAGAGACAAAGAGAGAGAGAGAAAGTGATAAAAACAAGAAGTAGGAAGGAGAGAGGTACAGAAGCATATGTTTGCTTCCCTTTGTGCACTGACTGGGACTCAAACCCAGTACATCCACATGGCAGAAGATGCTCTACCACTGAGCCAACTGCCAGGGCCCCATGGCTATTTCTTAATCATGAGAAATATTCTAGGCAGTATACTGGGAAAAAGATGATGCATAATTCTGAGTAAAAGGATATGGGGATTTTGTAGATGAGACTACAGGTTGAAGGGATGACAGCCCAGATTGGTAATAGTTACCATGAGAGGTAAGGGTAGGATGCTATGAGCACCAGGTGTGTCAGATAACCATGAGATGCAAGAAACAAAAGCTTCTTCATGGAGACAGGAGAGCTTAATCTGGAAAAGCCAAGGAAGAGATAACCTAGTAAAGCAGAGGAAGCACCCCAGAGAGAGGACACAGAAAAACAACTTTTCAGAGAAGTTTAGTTTATTTGGTTATTACTCTAGTCTAGATCAATGTTTTTCAACTGCTGTTCTGTCAACCAGTCCGCCAGAAATTTCGTGATAGTCCACAAAAGAGTTAACCACCCTGATGTTGTATGAAGATAATAGACCCAATGATCTTAGTCGAATTGGCTTATGCTCAGGGTGATTTCTGCTTAGTGGTCCCAAAATAATTCTATTTTCACTGGTCTCAAAGATTTCGAAAACCACTGATCTAAGGTTCAAATGTGGAACACTGATATAGGAAGTTGAACAAAAAGCCAGGGCTCAAATTTTGAAGAAGTGGTATTTCAGGCTATGAATTGTGGACTTTATTCTTCAAGCAAGAATTTGCAAAGGGTATAAGGTATATCACAAGTTTCATGAAATGCTTTGACCAAAAAAAAAAGGTAAAATAAAACAGAAAAAAAACTCCTGTGCTTAAAACAAGTTTATTCAGCATTGTCTACTAAAAGGGCTGAGGGGTCCTGAAGAAATGAAGAAAAGATAACCATTTCATTACATTTAACTCAACTCATGAAATGCATTTGATTGTGGAATCACCCTTTAATAAACGCAAATTACAACATGCTGAGCTACCTGTTCATGAAATATGCTTTGACAAATGCTGCTTGCTGTAGGTAATGAGAATGAATTGAAAGACTTGAAGCACAGAGCTTTAAAAGAGTCCTTGCTTTGCTTTGCCAGGAGTATAAAATTGAATGGGAAGGAAGCAAGGCCACAGGTAAAACAGCTAGGACAAGAAGCTTTGCTCTGAAATTAGATAGCCTGAATGGATGGTTTATAAAATCCTTCCAGTATTAGTATCCCATAATACTAAAAATAAAGTCACTTAAAAGTTGATTTCATAATTATTAGAAATAACTACTGCAAATTGATAATAAACATTTTGATCTTTGAAGTGCATTTAGTCCTTTTAAAGGCACCCTGTACATTGAACTGTTCTAGTAGTAAGCTGGTAAAACCATTACTGAGATACAGTAGTTTCAATCATTTATTACATTTGGGGGTGTCTCCCTAAAAATAACAATACACTTAAAATATTAATGTTGAATTTTCTTTCATACTGATTATTATCACTGTTCTTTCATTTTAGCTGTCTCAATCTATTATGTAACATTATCTCTTGATGGCAAATGTTACTCTCACTCTCAGATATAGTTTTTATGACCGTTCAGTTGGTTAGAGCTTAAATTATAGTTATACCTTCCAGCGATATACATATATTATGGCAGATGATTAATAGTTTTGAACACAAATTTTTAAAGCATTCAGTGACTCGTTCAATTCAGAAATGATTTAAATATCCTTACAGTTAATGCTGTCTGCAGGAACCTGCCCCAACCTAACTAAAACATGGCAATCATATCATCTCCTTTTCCAAGTTCCATAAGAGCATCTAAGGGAATACTAATTCCCATGCCTTTTTAAGAGGCTTTCCAGAGTCAATATTCAGGAGTAGAAACCTAAGAGGAGTGGCTCTACTGGGTGTCGCTCTGTTACATTACAAGGCTTTATTATTGGCAAGTAAACTGACTATGAGCTAGTAAGGCCAGGTTTATTGGCTGTAAAAGTATACATCCCAAAGGAAGACTTAGCTGCACTCAAGTACTTAATGGATCACCTGTTGGTTACATTTCCAATTTAGTCTTATTGTGTGAACTATAAGAGAGTGTTCAAACTACTGAATCTGAGAGCTCAAACTACTGAAGCTCAGAGCAACAAATCAGATAACCACAGTCTTCCTCTTTGAAATGACAAATAGCTTAGCATCAAAAATGTTGCTAAATACATTTGAGTAGGTGGACATTGCTTGCTAATTGTGAATTAGCATCTGTGTCAGACTCTAGATACACTAATCAATGCATGCTTTTTATTTCTTTTTTCTTGGAGCACTGGATAATCCTACCTTAATGTTAATATGGTAAGTCTTACCACAGCTCTTTTCCCAGCAAAACTGTTAACCGCCAGTTTCAAAGACCCCTTCCAATTCCTGTCTATCTCAGAGGCCACAGCTTTACCAACACTTCCACAGGGAAGCTCTGCAGGAAGTTGGGCTCCTGCCACCCACTGGCCCTGCTTCTAGAGCACCCCGTCTTCTGTCTTCCTCTTCCTTAGCATGGCCATAAGTAAAATCACTTAAATAGCTGTGTTAAATGATTGGACAAAGCCTGGTACACATATGTACTGGATTCATATTTATTTGCTAATTGACAGATTTCCGGCTTATAACTCCACAGATTCTCTCTTTTGCTTTTCCACACTGCATATATATGTGGAACTGGAAAAAGCTGCTGCTGTTAACTCTAGAATCAGAAATTCTAGATAAGATTTTGAAATGAGACACAACTATGACGCAACTGCTTCTCATCTCTCTCCATTCCTGTCCCCTCTCTCTTTCACTAAAAAAATAAAAATAAATAAATAAATAAATTTTAAGGACTATTTTAATATTAAAAGATTAAAGAGTTTTATACAAGTGTCTTAATTATCAAGTTCTAAATCCAGCTGTTGTGTTTTCCCTGATAGCAAGACAAGTGGTTGAAGAGTCCTTGCATAACTTATCCCATTTTAATCCATTAATGTGATAGCAACACTCAGAAAATGGTCAGAATAAAAATCCTACAACAAAAAAGTATATAATTCAAACAAATAACAAAACTCACCTTTCACACATTCAGGTGTTCCTCTACATAATGGAGATTTTCCTAGGTGATTTTTTTTTCTTACTTTCATTTAGCCATCCTGGAATTGCCTCAGCTTCATCATTATGAACTAGACTTATTCTAACAATAATTTTACATAACATGGCTTTCGGGAAAAAAATACAAAATCCATGCCTTCTCTTATATGAATAGCCTATATATATATTTTAGTAATCCTCAAATAGATAAGAGACATTTGGATATAGTTACACAAGTAGTTTTTATTTAAGTTTCCTGTGGGTATATAATAAAATAGACATAATATTTTGAGGGAAAAAAAAGTCTCTTAGCTATTTTTTATGCATTCTATATCCACAAAATAGAAGCTAAAGTGGCTAAGGCTGGATGTTGATTGCATGTTATTTTTCAAAGATAGCAGTATACCAAAAAAGTTATTTTAAATATTATGACTACATCTAATATCTTTGAAAGAAAGTTATAGTATTATAGATTTTTATAAGAAATAAATATGAGTAATTTAAAACATATTTCCACAGTTAAATTTACAGAATTAAATATCAGTGGATAGCATAAACCCACAATGTGCTAGCACTTTTCATTGGGTCAGAGTTCCCCTAAAAATGATTTATAATATTTCTGTTGTTGGTAGTGTATATTACTTTAACATAAAGCTGATCTAATACTGACATGTTGGTTTTAGTGGGAGAGAACTAGTTTTTTCACTTGGTTATAAATAAAAATACAAAAACATTAAAAGAATAGAATTGTTTTTTATGAATCAAAATATATTTTTTTGAAATTATTCTATCATCATTACATAGCCATCACGTTTAAATGTTTATTTAATGAGGCACTTTGCTAGATGCTTTATATAAGTCACACCATTAAAGAATATTGTCCCATGGCAACACAGTAAAGAAAGAATTTTTATTTGCCTTGATAAAAATGGATGCTGAGAGAAATTCAACTTTCAAAGCCAGATTTCATTTTAGCACTAAGAGATTGCCAGATTTTTAATTTGGAATGCATTTTACCTAAAAATAATTAGCGGCTAAAACAATAAACATTCAACTTAAATACTGACTCTGCATTTAATATAAAATGGTATAAATTGAAAATCATACTTAAGGCCCAGAAAAATCAAATATTTAGATCTAAAAAAATACTCATGACTTGGGAAAATTTGGTGGCAGAATCTCTGGATTCATGAAGAGATTTGCAACTTATATCACCATCGAGGATCCATTTATGTAAAGCACTTAGAAAATGACAGTCAAGAAAATGTGTTCTCAGCACTTGCTCTCCAATCCCAAATCCAGATATGTTCAACAAAGAAGCCGTTTGGAAAAGCCAGCAATGGTAGTAGCTACAACTTAGTCAACATGTAGTAAATGCAGAACTCAGTGCCATGCTATTTTTTTTTTACCTTTTTTTCCTTTTCTTTTTAATCAATTAATCTCTACACTTCACCACTAAGCCAGCTGCCTAATTATTAAGCAGAATCTGATTTAGAGGCATAGTACTGAGCAGTTAGTAGATTTTCGATACTTATTAAATGAACCTGCAAATGATCTTTAGCCACATTGCATGCAGACCTGACTTATGTCATGCATCATTAAAGTGGGTCAGGCAAGAGAGGAAGAGATAACTTAGTCCCTTTGTTGTTGATTTACACACACGACAAGATTTAAATGGCAACAGCTAGCTTTCCCAGCCTATTTCCTTTTTTTCTTTAGTGTTTACAGGACTATTTTTCTCTCATTAACAGCTTACATGAAATTCTAATTTTTTACTATGACCAAGCATTTCCTTATTAGCTTGTTATGGTCTATCTTAATTCTTTCTCTTTCCATTCTTATTAGAACAAAATAAAAACAAATATTAGGAAATGCAGAAGGTCCTTTACTGAACAAACACATGTTTGTATAGACACACAAAAATTGTTTTTCATATCCATCCAAAAATGTTTGTATACACAAGCATATCTTTAAATATTTACCTATGAATAATATGTATGTACATAATATTAACACACAGTTAAAAACAGAAATGGAATTATATTATTCATACTCATTGAAAATTTATTTTCTTATTTATCAATATACCTTGAACCTCATTTTAAACCAATACAATTATTTTCCATGGCTGCATATAAATAGATGGATGTCTTATAATTTATTAACTATTCTTTCCATTAATTAATTTGGTATTTTAGGTTTTTGCTATTGCAATAAACATACTCGTCCTTAAATATTTGCAAGTTCCAGTGCACGCCTAGAATAAATTCCTAAAGTAGAAGTTCTAAATCAGAGTATGTGTGTGATCACATCTATGTTCCACCTTAATGGGCATTTTTAAAATAGTGACACTACTCTCAATCCAAAGACTATGATATTCTTTCAACACTGAGAATAATAACTTTTTAAATTGTTGCCAGTATGATATGTGAAATGTGAATATTATTGTTAGTTTCATTTTAATTTCTTTAATAACTTCAGGAGATTTTCAAAAGAACTTCTATGTCAGTACACCTGGCAGGAACAAATGAAAACGAAAAGAAACTTTCAGAAAAGTGGCTGAGTACAGTCTGTAGTGGCTGAAGATGGCAACAATGATAGAAACATTTGCCATTGTGATGACATCAAGAACATTATGGATATTTTACTTATTTAACTCAATCACATGGTAGCATCTTTCCTTCTCTACTATATTTGACACATCAATATCTCACATCATGGGAAACATTCTGATATTTAACAACATTCAATATTCTAAAACAGCACCTTCAGATAGTCTTAAATTTTTAAAAAAATTAAAAATTTAACTGATATTTTATAAATTAAAGAAAAATATGAAATATAAAAAGACTGCTATATCCCATGTGCTTTTTATATGTCAGCAGGTGGGTTATGTGGCTTTTGAAAAGTGTGACCTTGTTTGACCTCTGGCGGCACAGTGGATAAAACATCCACCTGGAATACTGAGGTTGGCAGTTCAAAAACTGGGGCTTGCCCAGTCAAGGCACATATGAGAAGCAACTACTAGGAATTAATGCTTCCCGCTCTCCTCTTTCTTCTCTTCCTCTCTCTTCTCTTTAAAATCAATAAATAAAAATTTTTAAAAAGTATAACCTTCTTGAAAACAAAAATAGGTTACCATATTCTCTCATATATAAGATGCACCTTAATTTTGGGGACCGAAGTTTGGAAAAAAAAATGTATTGAACTCAAGTTTTATTCACCATAAAATTCATACAATTCCTCATCTGTACGAAAAAGTGGGAAATGGAAGCAAAAATCTAAAATCATCATATAAGATGTACCCAGTTTTTAGACCCCAGATTTTTTGGAAAAAGCTGCGTCTTATACATGAGGAAACACAGTATGTACCTGAGTAATCACACAGGTGATATTTTTATAATCTAGAGCAGTGATTCTCAAACTTTTTGAAGTCGGAGCACATTTAAAATCCTACAGATAATTGTAGGTGCACTTTATACAAATTTCTGAGAAATATGTTATAATAATTAAGTCAAATATTAAAGAAAAAATATAAAGTCCAAGTGTGCTTTTATGGTAATTAAACAAAATAAATACAACAAAATTAAATTTATTCTGACATTAAAAACATTTTTATGTTACAGTTTTTGAGTTATGCTTTTTAGAATTCATAAAAAAGAGGGGTTAAAAATCTTAAAAATGACAAAATGTTATTTTTTTATATATAGATAGATACATTCTTAGTAAGATTTAGTAAATTTGGCAGGTACCGGCTTGAATGTGTTAAGTTTTTTTATTCTGTTAATGAGAAACATGAGACTGATGTGTCCTAGAGATTTCTTCAATGTTTAGGCATATATTTGAAAGACAAACTCTCACTTCCTCATCAATACATTGAAGAATTCTTCTCTTTTTACTCTTAATTGTGTTGAGGGTAGAAAATCCTAATTCACATAAATAGGATGCTGAAAATTATAGTAAAATGTTCAAAGCTTTTTTAGATATTGCCACATATTCTTCTTTTATAGAAATCCAAAAGGCTTCAAGAGAAAATTCCTTATGTTTAATCATCAATCCAAAACCCCCACCATACATATCATCTTAACTTTACACCAAACAAAGGATAGAAGAAACTTGCCTCCAGTCTTTCTGGGTAACATGGGTGGTAGTGTAAACAATCCAGCACCACAGCTTAACAGCCTTTTGCAACCTAATCAGGCAAGTGAGGAGGGGGTTGGTTGGGCAGACTGTCAGCTTACAGCCAATTCCCCACACCTCTGTCCCCCCAAAATCTAAACTCCAAAAACTCTGTTGGTTTTTTGGTTCTCAACAGGAACATATTTCTCTGGAATACCATAGGGTGCACCTGAAAATCTTCTAGGGTGAACCAGTGCACCCTGGCGCACACTTTGAGAACCACTGCTCTAGAGTTTGAGGACTGCTTCCTGTATTGTTTTATTATATCAAAGTATTTTTATTTAGGCTGAGTTAAAATATACAGACACTTCCCAAAATACTTGTCTTTTTTGAATGTTTAACCAAATAACTTTTACTAGCTAAATAATTTACAAACATTTCAAGTGTTCCTCAAAACAGCCATATAAACAATTCTGTTTATTATTGTTCCAGTACTACAGGGAGGTACAACTAATGCTTAGAGAGAATGTTACTTCTTCAAGACACAGATGTAGAAAGTGACAAAGAGGATTCTGAAAAACTGCCTTTTGGGACCAGGTTTTCTCTTGCTTTCTGTAGTTCTAGAATTTTAAAATAGGAAAATTTCATTCTTGATTGGGACTTACAGCTTTTTGGCTTCAATAACCTTTTTTAGAAATGCAAATCACCTTACGTTAAGCATCTTTTTATCTAGACAGTCCTTGCCATTAGTGAGCAATTCTATTTAATTCTAAGTTCCTTATGACAGGCAGATATTAGACCACGTCCCTTGATCACAAAGTCAGTGTTGTAGTGTCATCACTTGAAAAGAAAAAGTTGCACAATAATTTTACATTGACCAGAAATACTGCTCTTATTGCATTTGAAGTCTCAAACATGAGAATGATTCAGATTAACTTTAAAGTCCAATATTATTTAGAGGCAGATATGTCTCAGAAGTAGCTATATCTAATTAGACAGACAAGAACAATATAGAAAGACTCAAAACACAGAAATAAACATCTTTTTAAAAAGGCTTTTATTAATGTGTCCCAGCATCTGACAGACTCTTTTCTAAAAAAAGAGTGTGAAGAAAATCCCTCCATAGACATTAACTTGTCAAATGGTCTGTAAATTCTTCTTCTGCCCCAGATGCAATGCTAGGGACTAGACAGGATTCCAATTCAAAGCAAAGATCCTACTGCAAAGGAGTAATGAGATCTTGTGAGCCAAACAGCTCTGTGTTATAAACTTTATCTCTTTATGAAACTTAGCAGGAAAAACATTATTTTAAGTTTCAGGAGCCTTTTCATGTACTTGTTTTCTATCCTGTACTCTCAGTCTCTCTGTTCTTTAAAGACAGAGATTTTTTTTTTCTTGTTTCTTGTTTTTGTTTTATAACCAATCCAGGTAACCAAGTATTTTCTAAGTAAACTTTTGTTAATGTCTAGATTAATGAATAGTTCTTACCTAATACTATACCATTACAGGGATTCTCAACCCTGAATATACAGAATCACCTGCTTAATATTAAAAGTGTTAGCCTTAACCTGATTCCACCAGAATTCAGATTAACTCTATTCAATTAATCAAGAATGCACCTAGGGTTTTAATTTTGTTGGGGGTTTTTGTGTGTTTATTTATTCTTAAGTTCCACTTGATTTTGTTTCTTGATTATTCCAGTGTCAGTCTCGTTTTTTGTTTTTTTTTTTTTAATTTTTCATTGATTTGAGCGAGACAGAAGAAGGAAGAAAGAGAAAGGAATAGAAAGAGAGAAAAGGAGAAAGAGAGAAAGAAGCATCTTTTTGTTGTTCCACTTAGTTGTATATCCACTGGTTGCTTCTAATATGTGCCCTAACCAGGGATCAAACTCAGGATCTCGGGGAGTGGAGAAGATGCTCTAATCACTGAGCAACCCAGCCATGGCCATATTCTGGTGTGTCTTTAAAGATATTCCTATAAGGACATCAAATTCAAGATACTACAAGACTCAAGCAAATAAGGAATTCCTGCTGGCAAACATATCCCTGTTGGTAAGCACACTCAAATGGACAATTCAGTTTAAAATATAATTTCAGATATAAAATATTTTAATATCTCTTTTTCTTTCCTCCCCCCTACCCTCTTTCTCACCATTAAGTACTAGCTTTCAATGATAACTCATTCGCTACAGTGACTACAAGATATAATGACAAAGGCCATGGGTCATTCTGAATATGTTAGTATCTATGAATGACTGAGTATTCAAAAAGAAATAAGAAAAAAGAACATACATTAAATACATAAGAACTGAACATAGACCTGGGGCCTGAAAGCAGACAAAGAGTTGGGTAGATTAGGTCTGACTTGCACATGTGATGCCAGGCCAATAAACAGAATATATATATATATATATAAAGATGGCTTTCTGAATATCTTTGGGGACTCATTGTATCCCAAAAAGTTATAGTAGGGCAAAGCCATGTTTGAAATTATGATTAACCAAGGCAACTTTCCACGTCTCATTCTCAACGAAAAACGTCTAGCCCTGCTATGAAAGGATTCTGGGGTTATCTGAAACATACAGTGTCCCTTACTCTCTGTCTCCATGCAAGTCTATTATAAAACAACTCATTCTAGGGCACATTCCTCTATGGTTGATCTGCAACAGAAGTCAACTCGGTAGTCTTCTTTATAACAGGATCAGTCTATAGTAATAATTTTCAACCCATGCCCCATAAATCTTTGACCAGAATATTCTTATGCCATTCACAAACTCTGTTTACTATAAAGCACAATTTCTCCCACAGATAACATTTAAACCTGGGCCCATTTCTCAGTAGTTATGAAAACAATAACTCGTTCCCTCAGCCTTTCCTGGAGCCATGTAGTTAAGACCAAGGCCCCAGTCCCTATTTTACTACTAGTACTTCCTTTGAGTAACTTATAGAACTTTAGCATGCCCCATTTTCCTCAGTTTCAAATTGAGCTGAGAAAAAAGAAAAAGTTAATATAGCACATTACCATTACCAAACATTTACTGCCTATTTTATCTCGTATCATCTTCTACCACTATTCTTTCATGAGGTTATTTTTGTTCTCCCGTGTTAGAGTTTACTAACTCTCAGTGTTCTGTTAACTGATTTTTTTTTCTAACTATTATGATGCAAAATCAAGATGAATTCATAGTGTTTTTGCACATACTGTGCTCTGCATTTCTGTCACTGAATCCCAACCCTTGCTCTCAGGGGAGAAATGATACATTCTATTTTCACACATCTCAGGTGGGTCATGACTACATCATAGAACCCAACAGCCAACTGCCAGGGCTTCATTTTAAAGGAAAAGAAAAAATAGAAGTAGCACCTGTTCTTTTAAATATTTCAATGTAAATGAAGGTGATCTCCTAGAAAACTGTTTCCAATGATTTCAGAGTTTTGCAATAACCATCAGATTGACCCTCTTCTTTAGCATCTCTCTCCCCAAGTCCAGCCCTAAAAACAGCTATAAAGAAGAGCAGAAGAAAAAGCTAAGAATCATATGATTGCGCTCATATGTAGAATATAAAACCAAAACTCATAGACACAGACAGCAGTATGGAGCATCCAGAGGGAAGCATGGTGTGGAGTACTTAAAAGGTAAAGGGGGCCAAATACATGGTGATGGAAGATGATTTGACTTTGAGTGGTGGGCATACAAGGTAATATTCAGATCATATACAATGGAAATCTTAAATCTATACAATTTTGTTAACTAAAATCCTCCCAATACATTTTTTAGAAAGAGCAAAAGAGTTTCCCAGAGGTGATCCTAAGACGTAAATTGTGTACAAAGACTACAAAATATGAACAGATTGAACAAACAGATTGACTCACAGGACAGAGCTTGAATTTACAGTGTCTTTCCAGAATTGTACGACTATGGTTTTGAAAAACTGACTTAACTAAATCTTAATTTTCTGTAAGTATTTTCATGACATGTCTTACTGCATTTAGAGGTGAGAATAAGTGATTTAACACTTTAATCACTTCTATGCAATTGTAACTACTATAAACATGTTAACCCCTGATTTACTGACCTTCCCCAAAGAGTTACATTTTTAAATACCTATCTCAACAGGCCCTAAAAACATACAAATGAAAGAAAATTTAGGATTGAAAAATAACTCTGACAGCATAGGAAATTGGCTTATAAGTAATTTAAAAGCTATGTTTTACTTCCTAAATTGTCTTAGAAATGAGAATTTTTAACTCAGTACTTTTAAAAGTTTTAAGTTTCATCCTGTCCAAATAGCTCAGTTGGTAGAGCATCATCCTGATGTGCAGAGGTTGCCAGTTTAATCCCCTGTCAGGGCACATACAGGAACAGATTGATGTTTTAGTCTTTCTCTCTCTCCCTTCCTCTCTCTAAAATCAATAAATTTTTTAAAAAGTTTAATTTCTGTTTTTTCATATTAAGAAACTTTATTTAGCATAACAAAAATAGGTACAATAGTTTAATTCAGGAGTAAAAATTGTCATTTTTTATATTTCTGTCCTTTGAATTATAAAAGTAATGTGTGCTGACAATAGGGATTCAAAGCGAACTGTTTAAAACGTCTAACCTTCAATACAACCCTATTCTAATTCAACCTAATATCCACAATATTTCTATATTTTGTGTGTGTATACATACATATATATTCATATTCAAACATTTGTATGTATTCTTTCTTACTGACAATTTTGATTTGAGTATAAAAAAATATGTTTCTTCAAAAATGCTTTCTGAGACAGAAGAGCAAGGTACAGGTATTCAAACAGGTAGTGAAATCAACCATTTATGTAAATTCTGGACCCTGGCCAGTTGGTTTAGTGGTACAGTGTCAGACCAGTATGTAGATGTCCTGGGTTTGATTCCTGATCAGGGCACACAGGAGAAGCACTCATGTGATTCTCCATCTGCCCCTCTTGCTTCCCTTTCTCTCTTACTTTCTCTCTCTACCCCTCCTGCAGCCATTGTTCAATTGGAGCATGTTGACCTTAGGTACTGAGGATGTCTCAATGGCCTCCATCTCAGGTGCTAACAAAAGCTCAGTTGGCCCTGGCCGGTTGGCTCAGCGGTAGAGCATCGGCCTGGCGTGCGGGGGACCCGGGTTCGATTCCCGGCCAGGGCACATAGGAGAAGCGACCATTTGCTTCTCCACCCCCCATCCCCTCCTTCCTCTCTGTCTCTCTCTTCCCCTCCCGCAGCCAAGGCTCCATTGGCGCAAAGATGGCCTGGGCGCTGGGGATGGCTCCTTGGCCTCTGCCCCAGGCGCTAGAGTGGCTCTGGTCGTGGCAAAGCAATGCCCGGAGGGGCAGAGCATCGCCCCCTGGTGGGCAGAGCATCGCCCCTGGTGGGCGTGCCGGGTGGATCCCGGTCGGGCACAAGCGGGAGTCTGTCTGACTGTCTCTCGCTGTTTCCAGCTTCAGAAAAATACAAGAATAATAATAATAATAATAAATAAATAAAAGCTCAGTTGGAGCAACAGAGCAATGGCCCCAGCTGTGCAGAGTATTGCCCCTTAGTGGGCTTGCCCTGTAGATTCCAGTCAGGGCACTATGCCTCCCCTCCTCTCACTGAATTCAAATCAATCAATCAATCAATCAATCAATTCTGACTTTGTTATTTCAAAGATTAGAGATCATGGTCAAATTACTTAATCTGTGCCTCAATTCACTCATTTATAAAAGAAGGTTAACTTTGATTATTAAAAAAAGATATTATGTGTAATACATATTATTATATATGTATATGCCAATAGAGCTTAAAGCATTATAAGTACTCAATAAAGGCTGCATGTAGTTATTATTATTGATCCACATTTCTTTAAAAATACTTGATCAATTAAGAGAATATAGCCTAATAATATGATTACTAAGTGACTCAATTCAGGTCATATATAAGTAGGATGACCAATTCAAGCAGTCTGCTGGGAGCTAAGGAACTAAATTCCTCAAACTTAGGACATTCAGTGCTTAAGCTGTTCGTGCTAGAATTCCCACACAAACCAGGTGTTTAGGTTCTACATACAACAGGAATAAAGTAGCAACGTAGAGGGAAGCAGGGAAAATAAAATTCATTATTTGTGGGTGCCTTTTAACCATTGTTATGTGGTCATGAACTAGAAATAACATCATCATCAGGTTATTTGACTCCCAAAATCAATCACTTTGTTAAGCCTGATCTTTCCTGGAAAGACTACTGCTTATACTCAAAACTTAAAAATGCTTGTTTCTCTTTTTTAGTTGTTCTGTGCTTACTAGTCTAGAATTTATATACAGTGGTACCTTGAGATACAAATTTAAATTGTTCTGTAACCGAGCTCATAAGTCAGTCAACTCGTATATCAAACTGCCAATACTGGACCTGTGTGCCAACATGCCAACTAGGAGCAGCTTCCCAAATCATGACTCATATCTCGGAATTTTGCTCGGATCTTGAACAAAAATACAAACCAAGTCATAGCTCGTATCTTAAAAAAAAATTGTATGTTGGTCTGTTCGTATCTCAAGGTACCACTGTATTGTAAAAATGCTACTAAATATTTCTTCTTAAGTAGGATATTTTAGGAGAAAAATAAAAACTTTAACAAAGAAGCAAATGGGAATTCTAAAACTGAAAAGAACAATTCCTAAAAAGAAAAACTATGAGCTTAACACTGATTGGAGACAGTAGAAGAAAATCAGTAAACTTGAAGACAGATCAGTAGAATTAATTCACCCTTTAAAATGAAATTTAAAAATACTGAAGTAAAATAACCAGATAATCAGGAAATTGTGGGATAATATCAAATGAAATAATAAACCCTCAGCAAAACAAATTTAAAAAAAGAGAAAGAACCCCACAAATTATCAAAATGAGGAATGAAAGAGAAAATTATTACAAACCCTAGATATATTAAAATAAACATAAGGGGCTACTGTAACCAATATTATGTTACCAAGTATGACAACTTGGAATATGGACAAATTCTTGAAAAATACAACTTGTCAATACTCAACAAAGAGGAGAATGAATCTAAAAAAATTATGTCTATCAAAGCAATTGTAATTGTAATAAAAAGAAAATCCTTTTCATTAAGAAACTTTAGACATATATGTTTTCACTACTGAGTTATATTAAATACTTAAGGAACAAATAATGCTGATCCTTATTATACATATCTTCTAGGAAATAGAGGAGGGAATACTATCAAACTCACTTTATGTGGCCTGAATAATACTGGTACCAAAATCTGATAACCATTTCACAGGAAAAGAAAATTGCAGATTTAAAACCCACATGGACACGAACACAAAAATCTTCAATATAATACTTGCCAAACTCATGTAGCTAAATACAAATATGAGAATACATCATTCTAAAGAATTTTTCCAAAGAAGGCCAGATTTCTTCAACATTTAAAAATCAATCAGTGAACCCCCCTCCTATATTAAGTAAAAACAAAAATCCATATGACTATCTCAATAGTTGCAAAAACAAAATTTGACAAACATTGTCATTACCAATGACTTGAACATTATCAATGATATTACTAAACATTGGCAATCATGTGGAAAATCTGAAAATATGGGTTGTTGGTTAAAGTGTAGAATGTTAAAAGTCATTTAGAAAGGTTATCATTTTTGATAAAGTTAAACATGCTTGCTATATTACCAGAGATCAATGTGAGCCAATAAACTTACTATGATATATTAATAGAGTAGACTGCTACTCAAAATTTTAAAAAGAACAATGTATTCTTTTATGCAGTCAAAACATTATGTTTTACAAAAAGTGTCATATTCAAACCAGTATATACTATATGGTACTATTTATATAAAAAGGCAAAAAGAATCTATTGTGAGATAAATTAATTAGTGGTTTGGTGAAGTGGAGGCTGTCAAGAACTAAAACTGGGCAAAAAATAAATTTAGGGCTGATGGAAATAATCATGATTTGGATGATAATAATCAGATGGTAATATTTGTCAAAACTCACTACATTTTACATTTACAATATATTTTATGTAAATTAAATTACAATAAAGTGTTTTTTGTTTGTTTGTTTGTTTGTTTACCCACCTACTTAGGGGTTATTTGATTGGGTTTACTGCAAGTGTTAATTAAATATATCCTGCCTAGCCCACACTGACATCCATATCTTGTACCATCAGTATGTTTTTTTGGTTGATAAACAACAGATAAATAAAAAATGCAACCTATCAGGTTACTAGGCCTCTAAAAAGTAAAAATTACATAAAATACAGTAGTTTGAATAAAGATTAGACATAGATATATAACATTATCATCCCTTGGAACATTCCAGTACTCTCACTGTTACAATCGCGCTGGTATAGGGGAGACGGCAGTGCAGTAATAATGAAAAGAATGCTCCTATCTTTGCATTATTACCATTGAATACCTACCCATAAATCTACTGTGAGATAACTCTTTAATTTGGTAATCATTTATTTTAGCTATAACAATAGATAACAGCTGCTGTATTTTTAACATTGTTTAATAACTTCCTTGTCTTGATTTATTTGCTGATACTGAATACATTAAATGTTTCCTTTTGTGCATTTACAATTATTGCAAAATTAGCTGAAATAATTTTAATCAATTCCTTAGATAATTTTGGAAAGGTGCAAACTATTTTATATGGGTTTACTATTTTATATAATTCCACATTTTTATGACCCTTTTGTCAGTTTTATTTACAAAAAACCCAACAAGTTAAGAACTTTACAGTCTTTAAAATTCCATTTTTTACTGTTCACCTCCTCACTATAAATTCTGAAGGTGGCAATCTCTTCTAACAGCACTTTTATATTTTAAAGGAATATGATGCACTCGTACTAAAATAAATCAAGTTCATATATATATTCAAATTCATACACACATATACTTTATAAGGTAGAATTATCAAATTAACCACTCTATAACATAAATGCAATTCTCAAACTAGAAGGCCAGTGTTTAAATTTGCTTGGTATATTTGTCATAGAAAGAAAACTGAACTAATTAGAGGAAGCAAGTTTGTTCCATCGTTACATAAAGGCAAGTCTGATAGGCTTAACCTAACATTTTCAGATTCCATTTGTAGCAGGTGTTCACAAATATATTGACTTCACTGGCTGCCAGCATGTCAGTCCTCCCTCCAAATTTAGTTGATTTGTTAGTGTACACATTGATTTTCAAGGTAGCATTCGTGTTCTTTCCCCTGTGCATAATTTCTTTGATATAGAATTTCCACAACCATGGTGTAAAAAATGTTTAAACAGAGAACATTTTGGTATGTTTGTAACTGGGATCCATCATTCACTGACATTCCACCAAGGGGCTATATTTAAACCTTTACACCGCCTTGCCTTATCAAAGGAGCAGTTTGGCATTTGTTATTTGGAGACAGCTATAAAGCTGCACCATCTGTACCACTCTGTTTCAAGAGGGACATCAATTTTTATCCTTGCTGGATCCTGCAGGAATACTCTGCAAAAACTCAGCACATGCATGACTCAGTTATAATTCAGTCATCTTACTGTGGCCAAGGGTATATGTAGCAGACGGAAGCACTTGTGTTCATGTATTTGGGTAAAAAAGAAAACTGTTGCCTGATATTCAATCACAAAGTCAAGATATTGCTAACTTACATTGGCTGAGAAAATATCTGGTTATGGTGTTGTCTCAAAATTCGTTTTGGCAGTTTGCCTTTAAGGAAATATTCTAGATTCCATTTGACAATAAAAGCATGTTTGTTCATCCATGAGTTTTGTTTGGGAGAGCAAAATGTAGACTTACCTAACCTAACACATTTGCCATGAATACAAATTACAGTTATAACTACAGAAATATAGATTGACTTCCTTTTCATTAAAAATAATTAAAGTACAAAAATAAACCATTGGATGGACAGAGTATCTGAGAACATCAGAGAACTAAAAGAAAGAAAGAAAATAGTACATCTGAGGAAATAAAACATAAAAAGTGGCTATCTACAAGTAAATTAAAAAGAATGATACCAACTGACCTTTATTTCCTCTCAGAATACCAAAGAATAAATAAGGTGAAACGTGTAAAATTCAAATTCTGCATTGGTAATGTAGTCTTTCCTGACTGTGAATGTCATTAAATGTTGGAATAGGTGATAGGGTAAAATGGATTTTCCTTTCTCTAGACAGGTAGAAGTGTGATGCTGCATGAATAGAAAACAATCTCTCAATGACCTATCCAAATTTAAAATGCTTTAGCTTTGTGAATTTCTTCAAAATAAAATTTTAAGTAACTAGTATTCGTTTTATTACCTGACAGCTTCTGATGCTCTGATGTTTCATAGAGAAGTTTAGATATTCTAAGGCTGAAAAGATTTAACTCATTGCAAAGTCACAGAATTAAGAACATTAAATTAAGAAAAAAATCATATAAAGTATTTGGCACAATAACTGTGTTATGATTCAGAAGATGAAAATACATATGTGGAATGGCATGTTGAGCTGCCAGAAACAAGGTTCATTTGTACACTTGTGTGTATTAGAGTTTGAATACTTTCTGCTGTTACTTACTCTTAATCATGATATGTGTATCCTCAATTAAAGTAAGAATATAATTGTACATGCAAGTTTTTTCAATTTACAAAATTTTTTCTAGAAGCCTAATACAATCTAGGATGCCCCAGACATAGAACAGATGAACTCACAAATGATATTGATAACTACAGGACGCTTTCAGAAAAGCCAGCGACACCCAAGGGGGAGGAATTGAGGTTAGCAAACCACTGACCTCATTCATCATATTCCGACAACTGCCTAAATAAAGTGTCTGCTTCTGTCTCTAAAAGCTGCTGCTACATGTATAAATGTGCCAGATGTACGCACACGATTTTAGTGATATAACAGTGTGTCTTCTTGTGTCAGTATTCTAGCAACTCCTCCTAAGTACTTGAATATTATGAGTTGCATATAAAGAATCATAAACATTACAAAAGTAAGCTATTCTAACCAAAATTTAAATAGCTCACAGCTCCAAGTAAAATCATTCCCTTTGGCAGATGTATTTTTATAGAAAATGTCAAATAAATTATTCTAGTGCATACAAAAACTGTGATATTCAAAATCTTAGTAAACAGCTCCTGATATAAACAAAAATATCCATATTGTTGAACATTTATTTATTGCCAACATAGTGAACTCAAACACAGAATGTCATTTGAAAATGAGGTTTAAATGCTTAAAGGGGGAGGGGAATCAAGTCAGTTCTGGGAGTTGACACTCACTTTCACCAATAAAGTTGGTGGAAACAATAAAGGGTCCATCTTCCCTCCAGAGAGTTCTCTCAAGGATAGAAGGGGGTGAAAGTTGCAATCTCAAAAGCCACTACTCCATCTGCCACTCTGCAGAAATAAAATTTCCCACAAGTGCATTAACATCACCTGAAACCCAGTATACTCTAACATACTGGCTGAGTTTGGGGGCAAAAAGTGGGGAAATAGGCAAAACAAGTTTGTTGTGGAAACTAGAACAAAATCATTGAGGAATTCTATGCCTTAACATAACATAGTAGAGATCAACTAAATATTGAAATATTACAAAGAAATTCATTGCTAATCAATATGCATGGACTAGAACCAAGACAGGAAAAATCTATTAACATGTTTCTATAAAATCTTTGAATTAGGCAAACAGGAAGAGGTGAAATGTATTTGTAAATTGTTTCTTGTGACCAGTTATTGGGAAAAAAAAGTCAACTCTCAGAGATCGAAAATATCTGAGATCAACTAGGATTTCTATATTGTTTTCCTTTTCTTTCTTAAACTGAAGTTTTAAAGGTGATTATGGTGGTTACCTGTTTGTACTCCATTAGGTTTAAATTTATCATTAAGCCCAGTGGTTCTTAACCCTGATTGAATATTGAAATCACCTAGAGAGCATTTAAAGGCTACTGATGTCCAGGGCCCAGGCCCAGGCTACTGACTTAATTAGGCTGCAATGGAACATGGGTATTAGAGTTTTTTAATGGCTCCCTAGGTAATTCTACGATAAAGCCAGGTTTGAGAACCACTGATTGAGCTCTTAGTCTGCAGAACTGTGAAGTGATGAGTAGTTTAGCCTGAACACGTAGAACAAGGATATCACCCAGGAAAATTAGAGACCCAGCTTTTCCTCTTCATTCCACACCTCCTGGTTGAGATGGCATAGCTTTGGGAAATAACTAGGAGTCTGTGGTTGTGTGGATCATGTTAACGGAATTCTGAATTAGGTAGCTGAACCTGACTAATCAAGGGCAAGGCAACAGTAAGTTCATGATTGTTTTTATGGAAAATCATATAATAATTAATAAATATTACTACAAGAATAAACTCTGTGTTCCACGTACTCACAACTGTAAGCTTACTTTTCCCCACCTTGTACATATAAATCAGAAGGAATTTGCAGCCAGGATTTACACACTGTGAAGAAAACCAGTTTTGAGCAAATGAGAAAAGTGGCTTTTCAGTCTCTCATTGTGGTTGCTTCCAAGGTTGACCTACACCACTGACCTTCCTGAAGTTCGGCTGTCTCTTAGACCAGCTTTTCTTTCCAACAAATTCTGTTTTTTTTTTAAGGGGGAAAAAAATAAGATCCTACAAAGCAAAATGTTTTAAAACTTATGAATCTTTATTTTCTAAAATAACTCAATGTGAAAAAAGAATAAGACAATCCTACTGTTAGTTTTTAAAACATTCGAGTATATTGGATTGTTTTTCACAAAACAATTTGAATAATTTTGTGCATTTTAATTATCTCCTCTGAAGGTCCTGGGGCCATATTTAACCAAACAGAAACATGCAGTGATCACTTAAAAGTAGTTTATGACTGACTGAATTTGCACATGAATATTTAGATGTGGAGACAGAGAAAAGCCCTAATATTTGTGGACTTCTTTGATTTTTCCCATATACTTAACACTTCTTTATGAACTCACATTTTTCAAGAAAGTCTTAAAGCAGGAACATCTGCTAACCTGAAATTATGCATGCTGACAGTATATCATCAGAGTACACAGAAGCAGGCTAAAAAAAAATGTGGTTTTGAAGGAAATGATGACAGGCCTGAGAACAGAATAGAATGTAATCATCCAAAGGTAGGCTCATGTATCTTTTATGCATACTGGTATTTGGACTGAATTTAAGATATTTAAGATGCCTATTAACCTTAGCCAATTATTGAATTGACTAGGAATGTTTTTAAAAAAAACCAAGCATATGTTGCCTTTAATCTGAGTAATCTAGTAGCTACTGAGAGAGCCTGGGAAAATGGATTTGATCAAAGAATTCTGCTTCTAAAAATCATGGGTTAGTATATCGCTTTGTATACAGCCCTTGAAATATTTTTCTTCTTTCAAACTGAATACCTTCTCAATTTTTCTCTTTGTTTAAAAGTGTGTGTGTGTGTATGTGTGTGTGTGTCTGTATAAAATTTTCTTTTCTTTTTTTAATTCACAGCTCCAAGCTTCCCCTCCACCATTTCTTTGGGGAACACAATTATAGTGAAGGCTCATTTTAAGGCTGAACCATATGAGAACGAAAACCTCTTTGGCACTTCATTAATTGATTAGCATTTCCTAAGAAGTCTGTAACAGATTTGATTGAAAAACAGTTCCTTTCTAGAGCAAAGAGCCTGATGGTAAGATGGTAAGGGTGTTTATTTTGGAATCCGTTAGGTAATTGCATCTATAACATTTTTCTTGCTGCTTTATCAAAACCTGCTTGGGAAAATTAAACTATATTTACATTTCTGTGGCTAGAATATTACCTTACATCAATTCCAATTCCTAAAATCTTACCCAAAAGTAAAGATTTATATATTGCTGATTTATATATCAACAAGAGTTTTGGGATCCAATTATTTGGTAATGTGATAATTCAGAATTATAAAAAACATAAATTTTGCATCACAAATATTTTATTTCTCTTTTTCTAGGTAATATTTTTGCTGCTATATCTATTTCTGAAAGTGGCATTATTTTATGTGAAGGAAGATAATTTTATGCAATTTTTTAAAATAAAGGTGTCTACTCACCAGAACTGCATGTAGATACTGAACCACATAATGTACTGTAAAATGAAGGTACAAAGACCCTGGATATTTATAATATTGCATTTTAACCACATGACAGGAGTTCCTTCCTTTTTCTTCCTATAATAGATTTCTGGTCTACATAAACATAACTGTCCAAGATTTTTTAACTAAAGCAGACAGCTGCCTTTAACTATATACATATGTGGCATTTCATCTGCATTCCAGAATAATAATTCTGGAGTTCTCAAGGAAGAAAGCCAAAGTGAAATTTCATAAAATTTAACAGAAGCTTAAATTGGCCTAAGAATCTAAATATTATAATAAACAGCAGAAAATCACAATCTCACTGTTCTTTTGGAAAGTTTTTCATTACTACTGAAAAGATAATCTACAGTTTGTACATACTCATGCAAATGAAAAAATACCATGAGTTGTGTTAGATTAGAGTCTATTTCACAAAACAAGCTAAAAATTTAAAAAAAGTTTTATATATATATATACACACATACACACACATATATCTATATCTATATATATATATGTATACCATGTTGACCATATGAAGTTGCTGATACTCAATGTTTTCTTTCAATACAATACATGAGAGCCTTATGCCTCAATATATAATTGCAAGTATCCTTCATGACCTCTCTTAATAGATGGCATTGTAGATAGTTAAAAATCATGCTCACTCTCGATTATGTACTGCTTTTGAGATCCTCCAAAGAATTCAAGAGAAGGGGGAAAATGCAATGAGCAGGGGCTGTTATTAAGGCAATTAGAATGGCTTGCAGGAAACAGATGGAAAGTCTGGCCTAGGATTGTATGAGAGGTACCTAGCCTCTATTAACAGAAAAAAAAGGAGGGAAGCAAAAGTGTAGATGAAGGTAGCTTATATATCCTTTCCTCCAGAGTTTCTCCCTTGAACCAATTTCCAAATAAGTGCCAGAATACTCACAGCAACTTTGAGAAGAACTTCTTCACAGTCCCTGACAATGGAATAAGTCCCATGATTAGACATCAAAACATTTGCTTTCATTTACCTGGCTGGAGATGAGCATACCAGAAGTGGGCATCTGATCTAAAGATGCCAGTTGATAGGCTGCCCAATCAGGGTGGTGACCAGTTGGTGCATGAGACTGATTCTCAGGATTTTGTTTTTTTGTTGTTGTTGTTTTGTTTTAGAGAGTGAGAGATATAGAAAGAAGAACAGCCAAGCAAGAAGGAAGACAGACGTGAAACATCAATTCTTAATTGTGGCATCTTATTTGTTCATTGATTACTTTCTCATATGTGCCTTTACCAGTGGCAGGGGGCGGGACTCGACAGCAGAGTAAGTGAGCCCTTGCTCGAGCCAGCAACCTTAGGTTCAAGTCACCAACATGGGTTCATGTCTATGATCCCATGCTCAAGCTGGTGATCCCATGCTCAAGCTAGATGAGCCCGCAAAACCAGTGACCTTGGGTTTCAAACCTGGGTTCTCAGAATCCGAGTCTGATGCTCTATCCACTGTGCCACCACCTGGTCAGGCCGATTCTCAGGACTTTGAAAAGGGAAAGACAGAACAAACCAGGCTATAGGTCCTGGGAGTAGAAATTAAAATTCTAGCAAAAAAAAAAAAAAAAAAAAAAAAAAGCAATGGATAACTACAATTGTGGATAAGCTAAAGTTTGAGTAAACAAAATATCTGTGATGTTAAGTAAGTGATTTGAAATGGCAGCAATGGTAGAAGCGCAGATGAAAAGGACTTTAGTAATCATGAGGACCTGTAAACCCTCATGACTCAGAGATGACTCGGGCCCCAGAAGAATCTGAATCTGGTCCAGGTCCTAAATTATACCTAGTTTCAGCAACTTTGGAATTCAGGTTATCCCTGAGTTCCCATGAGAACCTTATAATAATCTTCCTCAGGTAAGAAGATTATTAATCTCCTCCTCTTGAAGACCTATGGTTTCCTCTTTATTCTTTACATTTCTCTAAAAATTCTCCACTTTCTACCTTAAACCATAGACATTTCAGCACATGTCTTATCTCCTCTGCAAACAGTAACCAATGAAGAAAGCCAGGACTGGCCCATTCTTGCACACAATAGATGCATAATAAATATTTATTGAAGAAACATTTGCCCTGGAGGGGTAACTCAGTTCATGGGAGCATCCTACCAATACACAAAGGTTGCAGGTTCAATCCCAGCTGGGGGACATACAAGAGTCAACTAATGAATGAATATAAAAGTGGAAGAACCAATTGCCATTTTGCTCTCTCTCTCTCTTTCTCACTCTCTCCATCTCTCTCTTCCTTTCTCTCTCTAAAAAATAAAAGTAAAAAAACAAAAAACAAAGAACACAACACAAAATCAATAGTTTTTTTAAAAAGCATCCATATTATAAAACAGTATTTATAATCACATTTACTCACAAAAAATTATTTTCAACATTAAAGAAACAAATGCTTGAATAACATATAAAACATAAATTTGCATATAGATGAGTACACAATTAATCCGTTTTTTAGCTCCCACAAACAGTATTTGAAGACAGTTTAGCTTAATAAATTTAGATAAATAGTCAAAGAAAGTCAAAAACCAAATCTTGATAACCTCATTCATGTCACAGAGAATCTGAGTCAGTGGGTCTCCAGGATAATTGAGTACTTTTTTAATAGAAGTGTCACATACACTTATGTTTACATGGTATTTGTCCTATATTTTAGCATAAATACCATTAAAATGTTAAGGAGGTTTCACTATTACTTTCCTTTTCAAATACAAGTTTTTTTTGTTGTTGTTGTTTTCCACATTATGATAATAGTTATACTAAAAAAGCCTGCTTATTTGCTTACTAAATCAAACATCATGATGCCAAAGATGTGGTTAAACTGATAGTGCTTCTTTCTGATATTATAACAATAATAGCCTGACGAGGCGGTGGTGCAGTGGATAAAGCATCGGACTGGGATGCTGGAGGACCCAGGTTCGAAACCCCGGGGTCATCAGCTTGAGTGCAGGTTCATCTGGTTTGAGCAAAGCTCACCAATTTGGATCCAAGGTCGCTGGCTTGAGCAAGGGGCTACTCGGTCTGCTGTAGCCTCCTAGTCAAAGCACATATGAGAAAGCAATCAATAAACAACTAAAGTACCACAATGAAAAATTGATGCTTCTCATCTCTCTCCCTTCTTGTCTGTCTATCCCTATCTATCCCTCTCTCTGATTCTTTCTCTGTCTCTGTCAAAAAAAAAGAATATTATAACAATAATAATTTTCCCCCAAATTGCAGGGCAAAATTAATATTTTAATAAAATAGCTTAACAAGAGAATATTAACATTGTAACTCATTATGAGGGAGAAATAAAAATAATCTTAAAACTACCAGATGTAGATGAGAATTTTAGTTTCATAGACCAATAAGTGAAATCAGAGGTAGAAAAAAAACACATGGTCCATAAAACATGTAGGAATTACTTTCTCATCTGCATTCTTTCAATGTTTTTTTTAGGTTTTTCTCATCCCAAATTATTAATGACATCATTATGGAACAGATTTCTGGCAATGCATTACATTAATATGAGTTTTCCAAGAAAAATTGACTGAAGTACATTGTTGGCTAGTTTACAATCCACAGTTTTCACTCTTCAATTCATGCTTATTAATGAAAACATAAAATACAAACTAAAAACATAGTTTAGGACTACTGTTTCAAAAAATGTTATTATATCCAAGCATGTTCACTAAGGTCATTGATCATTGTGATTATTGATCTTTGGTAAATTCACAAGCTGTTTTATTTACTCATAATATTTGACATAATGAGAGATGCATCTTTATAGTGGATACTTTGGTCTTCATTTCATCCCTGAAATTCCACACTACAAATAGAAAGAGGCTGTCTCTCAAAAACAGGTTTATATGCTAATAAAATTTCAGATTCTTTTAAAATTAAAAACATGTTAAGCCTGACCAGGTGGTGACGCAGTGAATAGAGCATCAGACTGGGATGCAGAAGACCCAGGTTTGAGACCCCAAGGTCGCCAGCTTGAGCGCAGGCTCATCTGGTTTGAGCAAAAGCTCACCAGCTTGAACCCAAGGTTGCTGGCTTGAGCAAGGGGTTACTTGGTCTGCTGAAAGCCCACGGTCAAGGCACATATGAGAAAGCAATCTGCACAACTAAGGTGTTGCAACGCACAGCAAAAAAACTGATGATTGATGCTTCTCATCTCTCTGTTCCTGTCTGTCTGTCCCTGTCTATCCCTCTCTCTGAAAAAAAAAAAAAAAAAAGCATGTTAAAATGTGTATGGGACTATCATTCCAACCGAAACAATTTCCTTCATCTTGTAGAGTGCCTTCCCTTTTATAACTGTGTGCATCAGGGGAGAGAGGCCAGATTAGTCTTTCATAGTGTTTTGTTTTCCTTTTAAATGGCGAGCAGATGTGTGCTTTAGTGTGATGATAAAGAACTGTCGTGTACATACACTCTAAAGAATAGAAATATATATCTCTTGGTACCATTTATCCAATGCTATTATTTACTTTCCAGCAACTAATTGTAAATCCAGAAGTGCTCTACACTGAGAAATAAATTATGTTTTCCACAATGTATACATAGAGCCATAAATAGCATATTATTTAAGCCAGCAAGTGAAGGATGACAGATAAAAAATGAGGATGTTCTAATACATGGCAGACCAAGATGAGATTTGAGCCAAAAGTCCAATAAGCCTTCCCCGTTCCTTGTTGAGCAGGCCTAGCACAGGCGTGTTAACAGAGGAATGATTACTTCTTGGGTTATTAAAAAGAACAAAATTCATTCAAACTTTGGCTCCTGTCTTCCAAAAGCATGGAGATTTCCTACCAGTTTAAGAACAATAAATCCTATTTCTTCTCTTTTAGTTGGAAGTCATTTTGGTAAACAACCAACTATAAACCTTTGGTTCAGATCCACCCACTCACTGCATTCCCAATGCAATCTCTTGAAATATTATTTTATGCCTTCATTTCTATTTGAAACATTGGCGCTCCACAAAATGTGCAACAAAAGAACACAGTAGAACTCACAATATTTTAACTTGGAAGCAATCATGAAAAATTAAGTTAAAAATATTTTCAAAAAATAAAAATAAAAAGAAGAATCTGAGTCATGTTCTGAGGTGATATTCTTTCCTTTGGCCTTAAATACAGGCCAGACTGCGTGGTGGCACATGCCTCTGTTCCCCACCCCAGTTCTCGCCTCTCTTTACCCCCATATCCAAGCCCTTGAACCTTTCCAGTTCTCATCCTTCCCTTCAAACCAACTATTGTATAACACAACTAATGCAGTCCCTGCTTTTGTCTATTGCTTTGAACTGTTTTCAAGTTGAATGTCATGGCATTCTAAAAGAATTTTGGCTGTGTGTTTAATCAGAGGTTCACTGAATATGACTACATTTGACTAAGTTTCACCGAACTCCTTAATTGGGAGACAGAATACAGGAAAGAAATGTCAGGTTCTGGGACACCATTTATTTATTTATATGCTCCTGATTATGAAACTAAGACATGCTGAAAATACAGAAAAGTAAAAGAAAAACACAATAGGACTTTTAAGTCACCCACAATCTTAATACACCAACTATTAATCATTTTTAGTATTTTAACATACTTCATTCTCTTTAATTCCTCTGCCTACCCAAAGAACCTTTAAAAAGTATCCTTGTAATCCAACTGTTTACACAAATTATAATCTGATTATTTAAGAAAATGCAGTGAAAATTTCCTGTTCTGTTCACTTTTCTTAAAATATAAACTTGACTCTTCAGCTACATGACTGTTACATAATATAAAAATATTACACTGTATTTAAATAGTACCTATTGTTGGATATTTAGGCTATTTTAAATGATCACTGTTGTAAATAATGCTGAGACTCTAGGACAGAGAAACATGGATTGATTTCTTCAAGTGGCTAAGAAGTGGCTTCCAGTGGCAATACTACATTAAGGTGATTTGATGTAATAAGTATATTCAAGGTAGAACAGAAGTGGGTTTACAGTTGTGACTACATGAAACACAGAGTTTACTCTTAGGTCATTATATATTAATTATTGTGTGCTTTCCATATGAATAACTTAAACCTACTTTTGCCTCACCCTGTGTGTGTATATTTGTGTGTGTGTGTGTGTGTGTATATATATATATATATATTCTTAATATGTACTATTTATATATATATTTATATTCTTTTTTCAGTGATAAGTCTCAAGAATTACTTTATTTAATATTTTTAAGAAATGATTTGAAAGTATCATTTCCAAACTTATAGACAGTATAAACTTTTTAATATAATGAAGTAGCTAAATCTAAAAGAAATAATGTACAGACCAATTTCAAAAAGCTCCAGGTTAAAAAGTGGAAGGTAAGCTTCAATGGACAAGTGGACAGGATAATGTATTTAGTATAAAGTGATATATTCCATATATATGATACAAGCTGACAGGATTCCATAGTTTAAAAAGATCAATTGCCGCTCAGAACAAGAACACAGGAATCATTCAACCCAGTTTTCTGAAGACAGAATTTCAATATACCACTGAGAGCAGGAAGATGTTGATGTACTGAATAATATCAGCTCAGGACTCCTGAATGTCAGGACAAGCACCATGGCTTTGGAGAGAAGGAGAAGCTCAGCCAGCGTGCTCGTAAGAATGGAGACACGTGCAGGAGGTGGTATAAACAGTGAGATTCTGAGAAAAGATTTGTTGAAAGTCTATTAAATGATGAATATGCATTCACACTAAATACTCAATGAGGAGATGCTAGAATTCATGGATGAATAAAAATTATTATACTAAACATGAACACTAAATTCAAGAAACCCATTTTATATGAACTCATCTGGACCAAGATTATAATCACCAAAAAAAAAAAATAATTATAATATCCATTTATATTTTAATGAATAAAATGGTTCCGATCTACGTACCTTATAGGGTCATTCTCTGACATTTTCCAGATTTGGAATGAAAACATGTTTTATCTTTTTGTGAGGCTCACAGATCAAGTGAAAACAGGTGTAAAACTCTTTTAGTTGGCAAGTAAATATTTTCCTTAGAATTCTAACATCTCACCTTTCATGTTTTTCTCATAATACATTAAAGCTGATGAAACCACTTTTAGTGTTAAAATTCTTAGCAAAATTGTAGAACACTGTTCCCTAACAAATTATGCCTTGTTTTATTTTGTTTTTCTTCCTTTTTTGTGCTTTCATTGGTGCGGTGAAAACAGCTACATTAGGCATGTTCCCTGGTTTCCCGACTGCAAGCACTTTGCACAATTAGTGCATGAGCACGTGGCAGAAAACCATGTGTGTGTCTTTGTGAAAGGCTATGGGTGCTTTCCCTTGGTGGCAATTTTCCCAGATCATTCTCCCGCCACTGCGAGGTGCTGTTCTCTGATTTCCTCAGCTGCCACCGTGAGGGGGAGTTTTCCTGATCCCTTGCCCTCCACTGTGAAAAAGCAGGTTTTCCTTAGTCTGCTCACTTGCCTGTCTCTGCAAGCCTCCAATAAACAGGTATGGCCCAATGCTTTGCATTATAATCCAAAAACAATTAGTAAAAAACATTGGTCTTTATAGCCCCTAGCAAGCCCGTGAGCATACAAAATACATGGGTGAGAGGTAAGAAAGACCTTAGACATTGGTTTTCTTAACAAGTCTTTTCAGAGAAATAAAAATAAAATACTTGTAAAAATAGATTATCAAAATACTCAACTAGATTTTTTATGCCCTCCTGTAATGCCAGTGGCCAAGGCCAGGCAGGTCCACATTGGATTCAAGCAGATGGTAGATAAACTGTGGAGACAGTTAGCAGTGGGACATTTTTTGTATAATAGCGTCTCACAAGGGCGGATGAGCAAACCAGCAGGGGAAAACAGCTTCTCTGGCAAAGGAACAGCAAAATGGCCCCTCACAGTGCCAGGCAGGCAAGCTGCAATCCACCATCTGTCTTGAGGGCAAGCACTCATAACCTTACATAGACTATATGCTTGTCACATTGCCATGTGCTCATGCACTAATCAGGCAAAATACAAGCAAGGAAGCCTAACACAGCTGTTTTCCCCACACCTCCTCATAGAATGCATTGTTTGTTTAAATAGGTATTATGCTATGCCTGAAAACAAATCAATATACATGCTATGATTTCATAACCTGCTTAAACAAGATCTTGATACTCTTTGAAATCTAAACAATGTTGTCCTTTATAAATACAGAGGATATTACTAATAAGCTAGCATTGAAGGGGGGCTGTGAGTTCTCCTTGCTGGTTGTCGCCAGTCAACCAAGAACCACTTCACATGACTAGTACCTACTCTGGGAAGATGAAGAATGCAATATAGCACTGCAAGACAGCAACACAACAATGACAGCTTCTGGCTCTGAGCATATACTCTTGTATGAAGTTTTTATGCAATGACTCATTTAAGGCTCACATTTGATCAATGAGGTAAACAGTATTGTTAGATGCATTTTAAAGATGAGAAAAAAAAATCCTTCATGTGTTAAGTATGTAGCCCAAAGTTGAACAATAAGCATTCATTAAGTCAAACCCAGGCAGCCTGAAGGGAGTGTGTCTGGCATACACCCTTATAGGTTGATCCACACTTAATTCTAGTCCATCATTTCCTGAATCCCATCTGTGCTTGGGATACATTTTCTTAAGTAGGGGAGGACAAGTGTTAGGTGAATAACATGGCTTCTCTAAGAGGAGGGTGAATGGATGAGTGGGATACAATTGTGAAGGCAGGATAGAAGGAAGGGTTAATATTCATTCTGAGAACTATGCACTATTTAACCCATTTTTGTAAAAGTTGAATATATATGTATGGAAAAAAAAGACATGAGAAAGGATGGCATCAGAAATGTTAATAGTGGTTACCTCACAAATTTGTATTAAAACTCACCTCTCAAAAAAACAAAACAAAACAAAAAAACCTCACCTCTCCTTCTTCCTTACATCTTTGTGAATGATTCAAATGCTTTTAGAATGAACATGCATAATTTAAATAATTGGAAAAGAAATAATGCTATTATCATTGACTACCCCCTAAAAAAGGACAGGGGTATATATATTTTCTTGGCAATATGAAAATGTTTCTTTTGCTGCTTTTACTCTATACCTTCTCCCCAAGAAATGGCTATAAAGAGTGCTTTAGCTTTCAGTTCTTGAAATAGAATTTCTTCTGACTTTTTATTTCTTATTATTTTGAAATTAAATTAAATGGGGTAACATTGATTAATAAGAGTACATAGGTTCCAGGTGAACATCTCTATAGCATTCAAATTGTTGATTGTCTTATGCACCCATCACCCAAAGTCAGATTTTCTTCTGTCACCATATATTTGATCCCTCCTTAACCATTCAGTACCCTCTTTTTAGATGTAAAACTGAAAGCAGTATATGAAAAGCAAATGAACAAAAACACAGTGACACAGACAACAGTATGGTGGTTACCAGAAGAAAGGAATGTGAGGGGGCAGTAAAATAAATATTTTTAATTTATCTGTGGACCCATGGATGATTTTGGTATTCTTCTGATGCCTACAGACCCCTTCTTACAAGAATTGCTAAAAAAAAATTCCCAAAATAAAAGGTAAAGAATTACAAAGGAATTATGTTGAATTAAAGCTTTTGGGATATTATTAATTGGGACAGATATGCTTCTATATTAATACATTAAATGATAAGGTCTGGCAGAAGATCTAATTCCTAATAAATACTGGGAAGTAGTAATGGGTGCAAGTATTTTGAGATATCTGCACCTGCAAACATAATGTGATATGAACATATGTGTGAATTGTATTGGTGATAAAGCTACAGATAATGCTAACTCTACAGTTGTTTGCTGTCTACATTCATAGTTACAAAAAACGCTAAATTTCTTTTCTTTTTTTTTTTTTTTTTGTATTTTTCTGAAGCTGGAAACGGGGAGGCAGTCAGACAGACTCCCGCATGCGCCCGACCGGGATCCACCCGGCACGCCCACCAGGGGGCAATGCTCTGCCCATCTGGGGTGTCGCTCTGTTGCGACCAGAGCCACTCTAGTGCCTGGGGCAGAGGCTAAGCAGCCATCCCCAGCACCCGGGCCATCTTTTGCTTCAATGAAGCCTCAGCGGGAGGGGAAGAGAGAGACAGAGAGGAAGGAAAGGGGGAGGGGTGGAGAAGCAGATAGGCACCTCTCCTTTGTGCCCTGGCTGGGAATCGAACCCGGGACTTCCACACGTCAGGCCGATGCTCTACCACTGAGCCAACCGGCCAGGGCCTAAATTTCTAACAATGAAGATAAAAATATTTTCATTCCAGATTGTAGAATTTGTGAGTTCTTTCCCCAAACTCCTTCATTTTAAAAACCCTTAGGATATCAGGTTACCTTTAGAAAGAAATCAATTTTGACATTGTCATTCAGAAAAGTGAGCAACAATTTTAAACTTGACATCAAACTTTACCTCCTCTGCTTCTTTCACACTGGAAAACCATAATTTTCATCACACCTTATACACTCTAGTTCCAAACGGATGTACAATCTGACTACAGTCACTACCTTCATGACCCCTCCAGGGTAACTTTCTTCTCCTACCTTGATTAACGCAGCAGCCTTCTGATTGCTCTCCTTGCTTCTCCTCTTGACCTTGGCCCCATAATCTACTTTTAAATCAAGTCATACTGTTCTCTCAAAATTCTGCTGTATGACTTGCCATTTCATTTGGAAAAGTTTCCAATATATATATATATTTAATACACATGGCCATACAGAATCTTCCAGACTCTCCAAGGATCCTCACTCCCTACTATACTTTACCCCACCCCACTCCAATCATGGTGCTGTTCTTAAACCTCAAGGAATTCCTCAAAGCATTTGCACCAGCCCTTCTAGCCTGCGATGCTGTGCTTAGCCTCTCCCCCTGTGAGGCCTTCCCTGTGTGCCCAAGAGAAAATACCACCCCGGCCCTCTTTCCTACTCAATCCCCATCTTTTCTTTACTTTTCTCCCTGTATTAGCAGTATCAGACAAATTTTATTTTTTTCACTTGTTAAAAATTACTTTATTGTTTATAATATTCCATAGTAATGTAACACTGTTGTGGCATATCATTTTGTTGTTCTTTGCTTTATGATTTTTTTCCCCTGCTATAATCCTTAGCATCTAGCATTTTTCTCCATAAAAGGAAGAAATAAATGTTGGTTGAGTAAATTGATAATAATACATACACTATTTTGCTATTATATTAACATTTTTGGAAAAAGTAATTATCTTATAGAAATAAAACTTTGTTTCTAAACATTTATTTGGAAACATTGTTTCTGTAAAAAAACTTTACACCTTCTAAGATTTTTGCATTCTTAAGATATAACTTGACATTGTTGGTTTTATCTATGGTTATAATTTGTTGTCATCTTTAATCAACTTCACCTGGAACTTTAACTCTTGTTTCCAACAATATAGCCTGAAATACCTGCTAGTCTGAGACACAGATGGCAATGAAAGTACCTCATTAGAGTGTTAAGCTAAAACGACAAGGGTACTCTAGGAAAGAGTACAGGTGGTACTGAAAGAAAGTTATTACTTTATGTCAAAAGAGAGCTGATGGTATTTGTGGGTTATTTTAAATGAGATTCAAAAATTTTGGTCGTTTTATGTTTGGAATACATTTTCAAAATAAATGAAATCTAAATAAGTGAAAATGATTCAGGCTTAAAAAATCACACCGACAAATGATTGCTTTTGTCAAATTTAGAGTTTTGAGTATGCATATATACATCTAACAATCTGTCTATATTATCTATATTTTTGAAACATTGTAATCAATTAACCTACTATAACTATTGTGAATGTCTGAAAACTTATAAAAGGGTTTTGTATCAACAGAATATGCTAGTCCAAAGGAATTACATATCACCAAATGTCATATCAGTAATGTTAGGCACATTTTATTGACAACTTCAGTAAAATTTTACAGTAGTGTGATAAGAACATTTCATGGAAATCAAATCCGTATGCACTTCAACTACAAGCTAAACTGTGGCACTGTACTGTTCCAGTGCAGATGAAGGTTACATGTTGACTTTATTATTGGATTTTTTTTCTGAAAGCTCATCAATTTGTGAACTTTGAAAGGTCTGTTTTTCTTAAGGTGAATACCCTGCCTTGCGTAGTACAAAATGACTTGAGCAATCTGGACACCATTGGAAGTCCCTATTTGTCATCTCTAATATGACAACCACATATGGAGATCAATTTGCCTGAATATTATTATTTCAAGAGAATGTTCTTCAATCATAATCACCCTATTCTAGTAATTCATTTCAAGTTCAGAATTTCACTTTCAGAAGAAAATGTGTTGGTTTTTAGCAAGCATTGTACTTAAAACAGTTGTACTTAAAACAGTACAACAATTTACTCATGAGTATACCACTTGCAAGGACCTTATTATTTAATCACAGCTGACATAAGATGCCAATGCTTAACTTTAGCATTTCTCCAGGAAACAGAGTTTCTATAAATATTTCCTTGGGGTTTTGCATTTGGGACACTATCTGAAAATAGTCTGTAACCTGAGGTACAAATCTTTCCTCAAACAGTGTGAAGGGACAGAAATGTAAGGGAAGTTTCAAAGGGCCTACATCACAGTGCTTATGTGAATTATTCTGGCAAAACATCGTGGCAAGAGACCTCTAGTTATCCGACTCTGCATTCCTAATCATTTTTCCTGGAGCCATCAATTACTTTAAAAGATTTTAGGGAATGAGGGACTCAAATAGCAGCCAAAAAGCACAAACAATTATAAAATGTGCCATGTAGAATAACGCTCTAGTCCAAGTCAATAATTTTTTATTCTACCCCAAAGTGAATAAACTATGTATAAAATGTATTCTACAAATATCATCCATTCTCATATGCAAAGAGTGAGCATAAAGCAGATGATCTTTATTTTAGAGTATTTATTCTTTGCATACCCTTGTTCCTCCAAATTCATTTCAATTATAAGAATTTCCATACATCATAAGAAGCAAAAATACATTCCTTGTGTTCTGATAGCCTTTCTAAGGTTTACCATAAAGTGTTTTTGTCCTGAATGGTAGAGATATGTTCCATCAAGAGTAGAGACAGGAAATACTATACCATTATTCTGTGCCTTTTGAAGCAGTCCAATAAAGGGTTGGTGATCAGTTTTAAAATAAGAAAGCATTTAAAAAGTTCTATATTAGTCATCTTTGCTACAATAACAAATATCCCCAAAATCGCAGGAATTTAAAACAATAAAAATGTATTTTTCACTAATGAATATATTTCCTACTGATGTATCAGGATGCTGTTGTGAACTAACGATTTCATCTCTGCTCCAATCTCCTGGGACCTGGGGCAAACAAATTACTCTTACCTATGACATGTCATTTTTGTAACAGAGAGAAATAGCAAGAAAGAGATGGTAGAGACTTCAACTGGTTTTTGAAGCTGCTGATGGAATGTGTCATATATTAGGTCTTCTCACTTTTGGCCAAAACAGGAATCAGGCCAAGTTCAAGTTAACAAAGATGAGGAAGTCAGATGCGCACAGAGCCTCATCGGCCTTCACAAGGTAACAGAAAAGAACATGAATAATACATTCTACCACACTCTGTCATTATTGCTGCCACTATAAATATTGGTTTTCTTGCAAATCCTATAACTAGCTTGAAAACCGGGCCAAAAAAGGAATTTCAATTAAGAATTTCAATTGAACAAACTATTGAAATTGTTTTGCTTTCCCTTATTTATTGTTTATTTCATCCAAACAATGCTTTACCATTGGTGGAATAAATGCCCTCAAAAGCCAACACTAAAGGAGATCTATATCTTCCAACAATTTAATTAAAATCTCATATCACTAGTTTGCTGTTATGACGTGTAAACAACCTCCACCATTTTCCACATAAAGCAAACTTTGCAATGCTCTTCTAGCTTTCTACTCTATCCTATTTACAACCTAACTTCTTCAAAATGTTGCCCACTTAACCCATCCTGGCACTGTGTCAATATGCACACCTTTTCCTTCTCTCTCAGAGGTACTAGAATTAAGGAACATGGAGCTGAAAGTATCTGATTGAAGGAAATCCACATATTACTAAATGTCAATGTAGAGGAATGAGTAGGGGTGGGGTTTAGAAAAGCGCAAGTAGCTCCTTTTTGTGGCACTAAGACTACAAACAGAGGCTCTGTCAGTTCTGGAGCCTGTCCCCAGAAAAGTGGTTAACATGTGTCATTGTCAGGATGTAGCAAACAACTGTGGTACTAAGAAAAGATATGTTCTGTTCTTTCCCAGTGATATCATAGCTGAAGTAATGTGCTTAGAGTGAATCTCACTGCACCATGCCAGGAAAATATATGCCGGGCAGATCACACTGTGGGATTACTTTGATGCAAGGCAGATTCCTACAGTTCTCAGCATTGTTGAGTATGCCTTTACTGGCACAAGTTGCATGTTTGAACTACCACTAGCACAACGGCACCAAAACCTCTCAGGGTTTTTTTGTTTTGTTTTGTTTTTCTGGGTATAAATCTCAACTCATAGTTGCAATTATTGAATAAAAATAGCTGCCATATCAATCCTGGCCTCCTGGTTCTGTTGGGACATTTACAATGACCAGAAGCTTATTATTATTATTATTATTTATTTAATTTAGTGACAGAGACAGAGAGAGGAGCAGACAGGGACAGACAGGCAGGAAGGGAGAGAGATGAGAAACAACAATTCTTCGTTAAGGCCCCATACATGTTCATTGATTGCTTTCACATATGAGCCTTGACCAGAAGCTACAGAAGAGTGAGTGACCCCTTGCTCAAGCCAGCGACATTGGGCTCAAGCCAGCAATGCCACACTCTAGCTGATGAGCCCAAGCTCAAACCTGTGACCTCAGAGTTTCGAACCTAGGTCCTCTGTGTTCCAGGCTGATGCTCTATTCACTGCACTACCACCTGGTCAGGCTCATTATTTCTTGATGAGGTACTCTCTGTCATGGGGAAATTCTGGGAACAATGTGTCCATCTTAATGAAAGTTTTCAACTTTTGAGCCTATGTAAATATAAATTAATGAATTTCTCCTAAAATAAAGATAGTTCTATAAACAGGTAATTCAAAACGGCTTCAGGTTTTGTATGTAATTTGGGGGTTATTAATTAGATGGAGCTTCGGTAAAACTAAGTAAAAATTTCCATTATATTAAGTCCATCTTGATCCAGATTTATGAGAAAACTTAACATTCTCCCCTAAATATATAAGTAGACATGTGTTTATCCTTGGAATATATATTATTAGCCATGAGGGAGAATTTTTACTAAGCCAGCTACAATGGCAGATAGCTTTCCTCAGCCTCTCTGCTTCGTTATGCTCATGTACTACAAACTCTGAGTTGGTCTATAGCAGTTTTTATAGCTTTGCTTACTGAAAATTGTTCCTCTTCCTTCCTCCTTTGCCTTCCATTTCTACAGGAAGCTAAAAAATTTCTTTTTCCATAGTCCATTGCCAAAGAGTGGTCACAAGACACTGTGCTAGCCAATGAGGTGCAGGTAGAAGTTTGCTGAACATTTCAGAGAAAGCCTTTGTGATCCTAGTACAAATGTTGATTCTTCCTTCTTTTTTCCATTCCTACTATGTTTTCTAATTACTCATTCTTCTAGTAACTCAAATGAGATAAAAGATGCCTCAGCAGCCATGTTGTACCCATGAGGTGAAAATAAAGTTACAGACACTTCAACCAGGCATCCTTGAGCCATAATACACATGTTCAGAATTGGAAATATTCTGATTTCTTGTTAGAAAAGAAAAATAAAATGTAAATTTGTTTAAACCACTGTTTAGTAGGGTTTTCTGGAATTTGTATATGAATACAAAGTGTGACTAGTAAGAGGTACAAGTGATTATGGAAGCATTGGCCATTCACCTCTTTTAAATAATTAGTTTGTTACAGCAAATTAGACTGTCTTCAGACATAAATGGACGGAAGACTGTCAAACTGATAAAGGGACAGGTCATGTGTCTGCCGGAACAAGGATAATGAGGTGTCCTGAAGGTTTTTGAAACCTCGATATAGTAATTTAGTTGCAAACATATCAAAACTCATTCTATTTTCTAAAGTCTTTCAGGTCTGAAAATAGAAGTATACACTTAAATCACTCTTATTAATTTAAAAAATAAATTAAAGCAGGAAAGCAGTTCTTGTATTACCTTTGAATGAGAGTGAGAGAAGGTGTGGTGAAGTGTATGTTTATACATGGTTTTATAAAATATATACAAAGTAGTGTGTTAAAGTTATCATGAACAAACAGGGTTTTGCATCTTCATTTTAAAAGATACTCTTTTACATTCAAAGAAAGCAGGGGAAAACATATGTTTAGCAATTTGAAATTATGGGCTCATTCAACTGCATAGTCCTGACTCTTGATTAAAGACTTCCTGGGATGCAATTCTTGTCTAATACCATACAAATCAGCAGCAGCATGGGCTGAAAATTTTCAAAACATGAACTTAAAGTCCTCAAAGGAATCAAAATTGTAACTTGTTTTGCTGTTCTTTCATTTCCTACTCTCTGACCTTTTGATTACTGGTATTTTTTTATTTAGTTTTGTGAGAAAAATAAAAGAAACTTTGTATAATGGCAAAAAGAGCTATCTGGAAAAGTTATAAAACATGGGTCAGAGAAAAATGTGAATTTACAATAGGCACAGTGTCTCACGATCCTGCACCTAAAAAGGCTGTCTTTCATCTACAGAACTCAATTACCTTGAAGTAACTTTCTTATTTACCTCCCCAAGTCAATTTACTGAGTAATCAGTTCTCCCAAGTCTGACCCATGACATCACATTAAATGCAGAGTTCAACAAATACACAAATACTTAAGAGAAGCTACTCACCAAATTATAAATTGGCAAAGAAAAATAACTTGGCAGTCAACAGTTTTTGGAAAACCAAATTCTTATGGAAAATTGTCAAACAGAAATTGAACTCACCCATCAAATGTGTCCCTACTTGATATGATCTGAAGAGCTCATTATATTTTTGTTCTCTAACTTACAAACTCAGAACTAAATATTTTTGTGCCAACAATATTTGTATAAATAGTCCTTTGATGTTTGGCTGCTTAAATATGTTTTGCATTTCACCAAGACTGATCTGACTTTTTCAGGAAAAGAATGCTTGCTTCTGAGGGAGACAAAGTTATGGCAATATATTGAAAGAATGTGGTTTGGATATATCTCACTATATATAATGGACACATGCGCATGCACATACTCAAACACACACACACACACACACCACTTGGCCATTTGGAAAACACTTATTTTTTATTAGTTCATTATAATTTGTAGTCATGGATATGGCAAATCTCATGTCTCCAATGATCCCAATATGGAAACTTAGACATTGATAAAATATTTTCAAAGATATACGTTTCTAAATTAATATCTCTCTATCATAGTTGAAGCAATCAAATGCTTTAAACCTTCCATTACCTTCTTTTTGTCTCTAATTCTTATGAACGTAGACAAGAAAAAAACTTTGGAATAAGAGATGCTACGTTAGCTTTCAATAAGCTTTTCAGATCACATTTCAGAATCTTATGCCTTCCCCGTCTCTCACTTCCCAAAAATAATCCACCATAGCAGAGCTCTGCTAATGAGGCATAATGTGGAAAGAAACAGAACTGCTGATAATATTTACCCAAAGAAATCCCAAAGGACACACACTAAAGTGAATCAATCAATAAAACTGAAAATCATTTGAATTTGTAATATACATTTATATATAGTAATTAAAAGCAACTCAAATATGTATCAAGCATCTACTATTTTCTATATTAGAAGAAATATATTAGAGAGGACTGTGGGGAACATAGACACAAGCAGTCAAGGCATATCTTGTGTCCCTTTGGGACTTGTGCTCAGTTTGAAGAGATAAATTCATGAAAAATACAAATAAGTAATAATACAAGATGACTGTAGACAACCGATGGCCCAGAGTTATCAAGAAAGGTTTGTTAGGAAATACTAGATTTTGACTACTATTTCAAGAGGAATTGTTAGTTTGCTAGGGATGCTTTAAAAAGTTCCAAAGACTGAGTGACTTAACCAAAGTTTATTTTCTCACAGTTGTGGAGGCTGAAAGTCTCAGGTCAAGGTATTGGTGGTTGGCTCCTTCTGAAGAGTTCTCTCCTTGGCTTGTAGAAGGCCATCTTTGCCTTGTGCCTTTACCTATGTCTTCTCTTCATGTCCAAATTTCCTCTTCTTATATAACTCACTTCTTGATTTTTATTTCTTTATTTTTTTTGGAGAGAGAGAGAGAAAGGGAGCAGGAGCGAGGAGCGTCAACTCGTAGTAGTAGTTGTTTGTCGTGTGTCTTATCCAGACAAGCCCAGGATTTTAAACCAGCGATATCATGTTCCAGGTCAATGTCTTACCCAATTTGTCACCACAGGTCAGGCTACATAAGTCATATTAAGTTAGGCCAAACCTAATATTGTCTCTTTTGTATCCATCATTTGATCCATTTCTCACAATTACCCTGTGTGTTAGGTACAATTATCATTTTAAAAATACCTAGGGTCATAGTAGCAGATACTTATGTTTCAGGTTTCATATTAAGAAATACAATAGAAAGCACGCCTGTTTTGAAGAGATAAAAGTAATAATTCTCTTCTTAATTATGATTTTAACCTAAGCACCTCTTTAAAGACCCCATCTCCAAATACAAACACATTCTCAGGTACTTGAGGATAGGACATAAACATATAAATTATGAAGGGGCACACCACTTAGCCCATAAGAGGAAGAAAATTCCAAAAGTAAGAAAGAATTTATGCTAAAAGCAAGTATATAATTTTAGGAAAAATAGTAAAATAAAGGTGTATTGGCTTCTGTTAACTATAAGATTTTTATTTTAGTTACTGAGGTAGATAATCCATAACCAGTCACATAAAATATATATTTTCTAATTTTATGGACCTAACTAAAAAGCACCAATTTTTAATACCAAATAAATGAATATATAAGTGCACGAGTAAATATTGTCTCCTGAAAAACACATTATTTTTTCAGAAAAGAAGATTAGTTTTTAGAACTAGAAGTGGTTCCATTGATTGGAGGGTCCAACTTTTTATTCATACAACAAACATATATTAAACATTTACTGTGTGCTTATCAATGTCCTCTATTAAAGGAGTTAAATTAGAACTAAAATGTGATCTTGACTTGTTATATAATTGAGGATACTAGTGCCCAGAAAATGTGGGCAAAGGAATAGCTAACAACCAGTTCTACAGTCTCAGCCCACAGCTTGCTTTACTCACTGTATCATGCTGACTCCCTGAAACTTGGTTTCTAGGCAGAAACCTGTGAGAATTATTGAACAGAGAAGACAGTCTGAATACAAAGCATGTTCAGTAACTAAATTTGTGCTGCACGCACAATCAATTGGGCTAATGGCCAGTTCAATCATTCAAAAGAACCCAGTAGGCTGCAGACATACACTAATAGCAATAAGAGCTAACTTTTATTCTGTGCTGGCTATGGCCAAACCTAATATTGTCTCTCTTATATCCATCATTTGATCCATTTCTCACAATTACCCTGTGTGTTAGGTACAATTATCATTGACAAATTTATAAATAAGATCACTGAGGCTTATAAAGTTTAGGAAAAATACCTAGGGTCATAGTAGCAGATACTTATGTTTCAGGTTTCATATTAAGAAATACAATAGAAAGCACGTCTGTTTTGAAGAGATAAAAGTAATAATTACTTCTCTTCTTAATCAAGAAAGCAAAAGGGGAGGCAGGAAAAGGAATTCTATATTTGTCGTTGACTGTAATAGCTTCACGCATATATCAAGGGCGCACCCATTCCATATGCAGATGATTCAGTAGCACAGTCTTACTCATTGTTACATTTCAATAGTGGAATTTATTAAATTTTATCAACTGAGGCTTTTAGACATAGATATAAAACATGTTTTATTATATCTTAACCTAATGTCAGGACAATCCACTGCATGTCTAAGACAATATGTAATGTTGCAAGTTAATTTAATCTTTTCTATCTTTCTATTAACTGAATAGGATCAACTGTTTGATTTGACTATGAGTCATGAAAATTTAGAAAAGTAGATTTTACTGAAATTAAACTATTTCAGTGGCTTATGCAGGCATAGCTTCTGTATATTTTTCAAAATTCTATTTATTGATTTTAGAGAGTAGAAGGGAGAAATAAGGGAAGAGAAAGAGAGAGAGATTGATTTGTTGTTTTACATATTTATGCATTCATTGGTTGTTCCTTGTATGTACCCTGACTGGCAACTCAACCCACAACCTTGGCTTATTGGGACGATGCTCTAAAACCACTGAGCTATCCTGCCAGGGCTGCCTCTGTATCTTTTGAATAAAAAGATGCACTACTTTGTTGCCATGTTCTTTTAATGGTGCTGTTTACAAATACTGTTGGTCCAATAAAAAATGTATGCATATATATTTTTCTAATAGGCATAATAAAGAAATAAGAAAGAAATAACAAAAAAAAGAAAGTAATAAGAATTTCCAGATGGTGTGAGAGATCTCAAAATGTCTCACTGTAGCAAGCAATGCTGCTCCAATTTTCAATATATTTACCAGACTTACTATCTACATAAACAGACTGTGTGTTTAACCTTCTCCTGGAGGCTTTCAACTCTGCTAAGCAAAACTCAAAGACTGTCTAGCCAGATTTAAAAAGTCATTTGAAGTAAATGGATTCTTGGTGATAAATAATGATGACTTTTAAAGTAGGATTTTATTCTGGCTAGAAAATGCCGTTTTATATCTCATTTTCAGTCCCGTGAATTTTTCTTGTATAATAAAGTAAAACTTCCCCAAACTGGGCCTGACTTATTTGGTCCTTCTGCCTCTGCTCCCTTCCTGTAATTGTGCCAACAGTCTCTAGCCTGAGTCCTATTTTCCCCTCTTTTTAAAAAATGTATTGGGTGACACTGGTTAACAAAATTATACAGATTTCAGGTGCACAGATCTACAACACTCAGCCAGTTCCTATGCTTTGTGTAATGCCCAATTGTCACTGTTTTTGAAATTCTTATTAGTTATTCAACAAGAGGCCTGACATTTAATTTAGTACCAAATCCCACAAATTAGGTAGCCCATCCAAATGTGTGTGAGCATCACCACAAGAGTTCAGATCTTAAGTGACACCATCATGTTTACATGAATCATATACATCAATAAGGAAAGCATCTTACATTCCTAAATTATCTGTATGAGCTATCCAAAGGAAGCTAGAAAGGCAGCACCATTGCATTACCGATGCACAAACAGGAAGCTGGGAGATTGGCTACAGTTCCACCGCAGCCTAGGACGTCCTGAGCAGCCTCGACCTGCACCGTCCTGGTTGGCAGAAGAAGGTACCCGAACTAAACAGTCCTTAGGTTACCATCGAGCTCTTCTATTCCTTAATTTTCTTCTAATGTGTACTGTGTCTTTAAAAGTATAATAAATATTTATTCCCCACCTCTCTGCCAAACTCTTTTATGGAAGTTATTATGACAAAGGATTAAGCAAGCAAACTCCTCATTTTATATTTTTGTTCTGTTATATAAATTCTTGTTCTGATTGATGGACCCTTAAAAAGGTTCAGTTTTCCCCACTTATTTCTGTGCTTTCCAAGTGTGTATACCCATCTAAACTCAAGGAACCAATAAATTGATTAAATGTACTCTCATTTCCTTCTATACAGTTATATGATTAAATAACTTAATCCTAGTTAACTCTGAGTTTTCTTAAACAGATCTGTAATTCCATAGTGAAATTCAAACCCAGCAGTAGGCTGCAGGACCTCGCTCTGGCCCAAGAGCACTTTAATGGGCTGCAAAGCATAATATTTGAGGCAACTTTAATGTAGATAGCAACACTGAAACCTCAGTCCTCCACATGTCTACCAGATTTTAGACTCGTAAAAACATTCCTATAACTGTTGTTCCATTAATGACAAAATTTATTTGTTGAGACATAGTTAAGAAAAAGTATGCTTTCTCTTCATGATAATAGGCAATTCTATTGTGAGGTAAAATAGGTGCCCTCCCCGCCCCCCCCCCAAAAGAAAAAACAACAAAAAGACACTTGCTGTTCAAAATTGTGTGATCAAAATCATCGTGTTATCAGGAGAATCAAGTTGAATAAACAAAAATTTCATCAGCGACAAATAGAAAATGATAGAAACCAAGTAACAGCATTATAGTTAACACATGTTAGATGGTTTTAAGACTTCCAAAAATGTTACACTTTACTTTGAAAAAGCACAGGAGCTTGTGCAGGTGCTAATGAGAAGGAGTGTAACTGAGTTACTGTGAAGTGGTGGAAGGAGGGTTATCTGAAATTGAAGGGAGAGTTATAAAGCGGATGTAGAGATGGGATGTGGCTTATAACACAACAGGGAAGTGAGGTCATTGGTAGATGCTGAGGCAAGACTGGCTTCATGGGTCTGTGACTCGTGCACAGTCACATGGGCCCATGCTCAGGCAGACAGCATGACTTGCTTAATGCCCTGCTGTGGCCACCTTAAAATTCTTAATAATTTTGGAACAAGAAATCTCACATTTATATTTTTCACTGGTATTGTAAATTCTGTAGTCAGTTTGTATTTGAGGTACAAGTATGTAGGCTTGTGGATAGGTGTGTGGGTATCTGCATATAAATTTTGTGTATTTTTATAGGACACTATTCAGCCAAGTGTATTTTTCTACATTAAAATCAGTGTTTCTACCAAATGAAATTATGTATAAGCAATCTCAAAATTTTCATTATGTTCAAATTTCCCCCGATACATCAATCCTATTGGAATGAAAGAAAACATAAACATGTTTTCAAAGCAAGCATTGTAGAGCAATGCTGTATTTAAATTTTAAACTGTATTTCAATTTTAGGAAAATGCTATAACTCTGAGGTAAGGGGACAGAGAAAGGGATCCTGGAATGAGGGAAGCAGTGAATTCCCTATAAATCCAGTCTCCCCGGGTCCCTCATTCACCATCAAAGAGTAGCTTTTGGTTTGTTTGTTTGTTTGTTTGTTTGTTTAGCCTTCCAGACAAATTGCTAGAGAATGAGAAGGGGAAGTGTGGGAGGACATTTCCCATCTGGAGAGGAGCCGAAGTGCAGGTCAGGGGACACCAGCCTACATGGCTTGACTCCAGGAAAAATGGAGGTAGGAGGAAAGCTTCCAGAATGAGTAAAGGGTAAGGCCATGAGACAAGGAGTTGGTAGTTGGAAGACCTGAGAACACAACAGAGGTAGGATTCAATCCCCTAGCATAGGGCTTCCTAGTCCAGCAGGATTTAGACAATCTGAGGCTCATTTTCTATAGACAGTAGCTGAGCTAGAAAAGTACAATTTACTTATTTTTATAATTCCCATTTTGAAATTTATAATTTTTAGTGGGATATGCCCATTTTGACATTTCTAATTTTTAGTGGAAAACAGAAAATAGAGAAGAAATGTCTCATTATATATAGTTTCAGTGAAATAAAAAAGGTATAGCTGAATACTGGTAAAATGATAGATACTCCTTCTAAAATTTTCACCCAATGCACTTTATTGTTTTACAGAACAAAGAAAATTCTGAGCAGGATGTTTAAATTATTTAACTACAAATCACTAAGGACGAATCAAGTTATAGAAAACATTCAGTCAAAAACACTTTCCCTCCTGGAGGAACAGTACATAAAAATATATGAGTTGAGTTCAACTGAACATGAACAATAAGGGTCACAAAAAATGGTTACTGGAAGGATAAGATGTCCTGCTCTTCCCAAGGCTAGCTCAGTTGAGCAGTTGCCCCTGAAGCCAGGGAGGATGTCCTTATCACTTGACTGCTGGCCTAGTTAACTATTCCCAAATGTGATGACCTTTCTTTGTTCTTAGAGGCTATGCACAAAGGGCCCCCTTGTAATGGCCTCCTGCCAAAATTCTCCCATAAAATAGGTAGGGTCCCAGACCACCCTGAAGGTCTAGCGATTCTTCCCCTTCAATGTGCACCGTTAGTGGCCAAATGGTGAGATTTGTACATACTCATAATTTTCTTTTTCTTAGTCTATTGCTTTAACTATCTGTTGTACAACTCTAGAGCCCGGGCTGATGTTTCTCCGTCTGGTGATGGTGTGTAGTTTATTATTGTATTGATTTATACTAAGCTTTTACTTTATTCTTCTTTAGGTTACATAAATTCAAACTCCTTTTGATTTTGCCTTGATTATTTTTATTATTAATAATCATAATAAATTTCTCCCTAAAATCTATCTGAATAATTGCATCTCTGTACCACGCCTCCTGCACAGCACAGCTCCAAGCTTCAGTCACCATTCATCTACGGGTTACTTAACAAGTTAAATTCTATCACTTAATCTCAGTCCCAGAATTAAATTTTAAACCTCTAGCATTCAGTTATCATTATGAATAGGTTTACCTCCTTGTGAATATAGCCAACTCTTAACTCTTGCTTTATTTAAAAGCACTACTTTTAACTGAAGGTAACAGTACTAATGTGTTGATTTACATCTTTTGTTTTTGATTTACATCGGCTGTTTATGGTGAGCTTTGGCTGGTTTTCTACACATCTGGTTATCAGGTGCTATTAAGAGCCTCATTACCATAATTTATTATTTATATGAGTGTGACTTTACATAAGTGGCTTTTCTTTAAAGGCTACACGCCAATTATGTTTTGTTTCCTTTGTTTTTAAAGATTATTTTTGTACTTGTAGCAGAAAATCAGAATGATGCTTATTTTTATCCTCCTTTATTAATCTTGCATTTCCATTCACAATGAAATAGCTCTTAGTCCTTCTGGTGTGCAACCAAGTTCAAAATAAAACAGATTGAAATCAAGACATACAAAGCCGTCCTTTGGAAATGAAAATATCCTTCAATTATACTAAAGTCTCCTCAGCCCACACATTTTCAATTGTACTTGAAAATTAGGCAGCATGTTTCTACCCATGAGATGTATTATTTTATGAGAGATCCTCATATTTTCTGTGTTTCAAGTTACTGAGTCTCCTTTTAACTCATCCACTGCAAGATCTCGGATCATACAAGGCCAGTGGGAGAAAAGTCACTATATTGGCAATTTCCCTTGTTCATGCTCAGATAAAATATGCTTACGTCTGGAAGACAATAGGGGGAAAAAGAGGGAAAACACACATTAAAGGTATTGTACTCAGGCACTAACTCTAGAATAAATATTAAATGTGAAAATGTATTTCTTCTAATAAATATTAATAGAAAGCCTGTTGTTTGGGCTGGGGCACAAAGCCAGAAGGCAATTCAGAAAAATCATGAAGCACTCGTCTAGTGAAAGTGTGTGTGTGTGTGTGTGTATGTGTGTCTCTGAAAGACAGAGACAGACAGACAGAGAGGCTGAAGTTCATTCTGTATCTCATAAACATACAGCTTAGTTTCTCCTTCCTGACCCCTTGAATAAATTTTACTTTCCCTTTCTATATCATCCTATCTCTCACATATCAACTGGTGGTCATCATAGGATACACTTGTGAAATGTTAAACATTAAGAACCTTAGCACCATGCCTGTCATGATTAAGTTCTCAACACAAATTAGTAATTAATATTTTAAGAATTTGTGAGAGTTCTTTTGTAGTGTGACATGTAATTGTGTGACACCAGCAGGAAGTTTGTACAAGTGTATATCTTACTTACAGAGTTTGACAAGGTCTCCCACCCTAAGGTTTATAACAAAATATAAAAGTATTTATTTCATTATAAACTCTGGTATTGTCAATTGAGCACACCAACACTGTTGTTCCAAATTGGGAATCTAATAAGAATCATATGGTGATCTTGTTAAACCAGATTCCCAGTCCTCCACACAGAAGAGTCTGATTTAGTAGGTTAAGGGTATATAAAAGAATTCTCATTTTGAGGGACATACCCAAGTTCTATTTGTTATAAACCAAGTGGGAACCATGCAAACATGGTTACCAAAAAGTTTAATAAGGCATAATCCCATTTTTAGAGTTTATTGTTGTAAAACTCAAGGAATGTTCTTGCGTGGCTGGTTGGCTCAGTGTATAGAGCATTGACCCACATGCGGAGTTCCCAGTTTGATCTCCAGTTAGGGAACACATGAGAAGTGACCATCTGCTTCTCTCTCCCTCCCTCTCCTCCTTCTCTCTCTCTTCTGCTCTCACAGCCAGTGGCTCCAATGGTTTGAGCATGGGGCCCTGAGTGCTGAGGATAGCTCGTTTGACTCGAGCAATCAGCCCCAGACAGGGGTTGCCGGGTTGATCCTGGTCAGGGCACATGCAGGAGTCTGTCTCTCAATCTCCCCTCCTCACAGTTAAAAAAAAAATTAAGGAATGTTTGAAGGAATGTGTCACAAAGTAGGGTTCAGAAAATATTCTGTGTTCCCCTACTTTTCCCAGGCTCCCCTCTATTAAGGTAAAGGCCATCTCAGTAGCTTTGCCAATGTCTGTGAGAACATTGCCATGGATCTCTTCCAGGCTGCTATAGTTAAAGATCCAGGTATCATTCCATTTTTCTCTTCCTTTTAGGAGAGGAATTATGAGAGTGTTAAAACAGCAATACCCCAGCACAGATGAGAGCTTTTGGCAGTCTGGTTCTGGTGTAATTATGTAAAGCACAGAAAACCTCACCTTCTTCCCCCAGATCTATTCTATTCATGGAGCATAAGCAAGAAATAAAGCTTTGTTGAAATTAATCACCACCCTAACTATTGTAATGAGGGAAATCTCCTCACTGAATAGAGCCTAAAATAAGGGAAAGGCATGGGGAATCCAACTATTCAATAAACACATTGATGAAACATGGAAAGAAAAGTTATAGAGGAGTACAGCTCAGTGAGATGAAAAACAGTACTGACTCATCCAAATAGGCGAAAAATGCACAGCTGTCAGCAGTAGATAAAGAAAAGATCTAAGCCCTGGCCATTTGGCTCAGTGTTAGAGCATCCGCCCAGCATGTGGATGTCCCAGGTTCAATTCCCAGCCAGAGAGGGAGGGAGGGAGGAAGGGTGGAGGGAGGAAAGAAAGAAAGAAGGGAGGAAGGGAAGAAGGGAGGGAGGGAGGGAAGAAGGGAGGGAGGGAGGAAGAAATCTAAAATAGTAAGAGAGAGATGGGAATAGAGAAACTGGTTAATTCTAAGAAAAATAGCTACTAACCCAGTTACTGTACTCGGACCAACACTTTACTCATCAAAAGGACTTCTGCTTTGAGTAATCAACAGTTGTTTTGGAAAGCCACAATAACATGAAGAATGTACTAGATTTTTGAATTTGGATGGTGTCTGGTTTCCAGAGAACAGCTTCAAATATTTAAGCTGCTAACATTAGACCAACAATGAACTTAATGGTAATTGAAAACATCTTTTCAATAAATAAATACACATTTTGCACACTTTATTTTAAAAAGTTTGCTCATGTCTTTGACTAACATAGATGTGGTTTAGAGACATTCTATAGCTAAAGAAATGGAACTTGATGGGAAAGAAAAATACCAAAGAGGAAATGAACTGATATGATTTAAAGTGTGATATTATTACCATCATAAATTATGTCAGCCATGGCTGTCTCAAGTAGAACTTTACTTGATGGAAAGCCAAACAAGGCAACTGAGTTATTTTCAGTTAATTATGAGCTAGCCATATACTTCAATGAGAACAATGTGTTAATCAGTCAACATTGACTCAATAGTGACAATTAAAATGATTGGTTTTTATCCTGCTGGATGGACAAAGGGTATCTCTGCTTTGCTGGAGAGAAATTTTATTAACTAATTTTGGAAATTTCAGAAAGATATAAAGTCTGGCTTTATATTTTCTATAAGAGATACTACACAAAATATGCTTTAAAAAAAGTTTAACATCCTTCTAAATTGCAAGAAGTATCAGCAGTTTAGGAAATCTTTAAGTGTAGGACTCATACCTTATAAATAAACTTATCACCCACTTCTTCACAGATATAATGAAATTACTTGAGATATATTTAATAGGTAATTGAGCAATCATATAAAACAATGTCATAGCCAAGCCTCATATTAAAAGAAAAAATACTGTTATACTATGAAAATATCAAATATAGAAAATAAATTATAATAAAAACACACACACATACATGCTAAAATCTTTTGTATTTATAACTAAAAGATACATGCATTGCAAAATTATAAGACTAAGTTTTATAAAAATATAAGAAACATACTTTTCATTTTTTTTAATTCTCTACCATGTGAATTTCGTTTGAGAGCTGCTTGCTTTTAAAATAACTGATAGTCAATATCCAAAGTAATAAAGGAAAAACAGGAAGCAGGATGACATCCATATATTTGGTGCATTTAAGCAATTCCTCAGATAATGGGATGTCTCAACTGAACTCATATAACTACAGTGCAAGCTCTACATGTTACCATGTAAAAACTTAGGAAAGAAAAGCACTTAATTTCAGCCATCTTTCAAAAGGATGCAATATGTGCAATTAATGGCTTGTTACCACTCAAACACTTAAATCTTTGTATACCTTTATTTTAAAACATACCCTGATGTTTTCAGTTTTGGGTACTAATAATGAAACATTTTCATGAAGTCCTAGTATATTTAGTTAATAAAAATATTTGAAGCATAATATATTTGCCAAGTCTTTTTAAGATTAAAACAGACATAGCAAGCAGTGCCAGGAGTGAATTCTCAAACTTCTTCCAGCCAAAGTGTAATTAGAGACAGTTGGGCTTACTAAGGCTCCTTGGACATCTGTTCTGCTAAGCCTTTTCTTTAAAGCCTTGATCTCTGCCTCCCTAATTACACATTTTATCAAAGTACTTTTGCTTTTCTTTCCTAAGCCCTATACAATGGAGGCAATTCCGATTGAGATGAGTATGTGAGTCTCATTGATTTCATTGAGAAATTCCTACCAGGGCCTAATCTGACAGTAAATTCCTGATTTATATTACTGTTATAATAAATATATTGTCCTATAACTTTTCTAGCCAAATGTCTATCATCTGTATTTATATTACTAAGAGATATATATGCATATGTATACACATATATTTATATAAGAGGTAGGCAAAAGGAGGTTTGTAGTTATGAGTACAACAGTTTTTTATGATTAATTAATTATTGTATTACTTTTCATATAAACAACTGTAAACCTACTTCTGGCCACCCCTGTGTGTGTGTGTGTGTATATGAACATACATGAACATACATACACATACATGAATAACATCAGATTCTATGCTCAATAAAATTTAAAAACTTGGTGACTATGAGAGTAAATCAATCAAAATAAATAATTTATAATTATCAACCAGATTAGAAGAAAAAGCAAATGCTAACTTTCCACAATACACTCTGTGTGTGTGTGTGTGTGTGTGTGTGTGTGTGTCTGTAATCTTTTGCTTGCTTTCTTCCTAGGGTACCAGACTAAGAGTAAAATTTTTGTGTAAAGTAGAAACCTCATTTTAATACTAAGTGAATATTAAGTTATGTCCTATGTTATTAAAATAATTATAAAAATATATATAAAGAATAAGACACCTTATTTTAGAAATAATAACATTCACTAATTTTGAATACATAAATTATCATGGCATGTGCAATAACCGTAAAGATTTACAGTCATTCATTGCTATGATTTATTTTCCTAGAATAATTTCCCTGCTAACAAAATGATCCATAAGAACATCCTAAAATTTTCTTTTCCAATTCCCATGAATATATGCTATCTGAGTACAAAAATATATATATTGAGACTAGAGATCCTACAGGTTCTGAGCTCCATTTTCTTATATATATAATGAGATGATTAAACTCAGTTATTTTCAGGTGGCACTGCAGAAACTAGAAGTCAACTCACATGTGTCCAAGGTAACTCTCAAGGGCCTGAAAGGTTTGCTAAGCCTGCTAGTGCTGTTCTTTATCTTTCTTAAGTTCTGTGACCCCCTTTATTTTTTTATAAATTCATATTTATTGAGCACTTCCTGAAATAAGCACTTTATTAGCTGCTGACGACAGTGATGACTAAAGCAGACCAAAGTCCACACAGGGTGCTTACTGAGTTGATTTTTAAAAAGTTTATATAGCAAAATAAAGAAAGATTTTAGACTATCCTAAAATTTCTAAAGTAAAACTGGAGTAGCCTGACCTGTGGTGGCGCAGTGGATAAAGCGTCAACCTGGAAATGCTGAGGTCACCGGTTCAAAACCCTGGGCTTGCCTGGTCAAAGCACATATGGGAGTTGATGCTTCCAGCTCCTCCCTCCCCCTTCTCTCTCTCTGTCTCTCCTCTCTCTCTCTCTCTCTCTCTCTCTCTGTCTCTCCCTCTCCTCTCTAAAATAAATAAATAAAAAAAATTAAAAAAAAAAACTGGAGTAGTAAGTATTTAGCAAAGCCATTATAAAGTCAAGTTTCACGTGTAAGATTTTCAAAAGGACTTTATTGCCATCCTGTCTTTCTGCCATCCATTCTCAATGTGCTCTTCTGACATGATCTACATACAACTTTAATTCTGGTATGATTTTTAAACAGTTCTCATTCCAATATAAGATTATGATTATTTTTTAAGTAAATCAATTTAAGTAAAGTTAAAACTTTCAATCCATTTTGGGAAAGAAAACACTAACTATGGAAGTTAACAATGATGTGTTATTTCCTTTTGGTTCAGTGATCACACACTAGAGAATAATCATAGGTATTTTAATAAAGTTAATAATTACTTATGATATAAAAAATAGGGAGAAAGTTAATGGTGCTGAAAGTTCATGACTAGTACTACATACCTCATAAATGTGTTCTCAGATTGGTTGTGGGAATTGTGGTTTGTGTTTCTTTAATCTCTGGGTATTCATAAAACGGTATATTAAGGGCACACTTGTTATTTCAAGAAATGACTGATGTATAATTTAGTATGGCTCCTGCTTGTGCATTTCTTAGTTATATTTATAGAATCCATCTAACATTGTATCTTATTAATGAGAAGAACTTTTTCTTACCCTCTATAATCTGTTTCTTGGACTCTTACAACTTAAAGAAATATTTAGTCATCTAATCAGACTCTTAAGCATTGAAACTCAGTTAATTTTTCTACCAAATATGTTTTCCTCCCAATAAAAAGTTTTAGACAATTGTTTCTATTAAAAAAGAATAAAAAACAGACTGTTATCAGTAATGTAATGACACATATTGTAAGAGATAAACAATTTGCCCCAGTTCATATAAACAACTTATTTTATAAATGCTCATCTCTGATAAATTTCCATTAAAGTATTCAATACATTTCCATACCCCACCCAAATTTACTATATTCTCCTAACTCAGAATTTATATTCTAGATTATATAACTCAAAATTCTTATTATTATTATTTTGTTTAGAGTGGGCCAGTTAGCTGCATTTGTGCTTTGAAAAGGAAATAAGAAGAGAACACTATGCATCCCAATCGAGATCTACTTGGCAACCACCATCTGCGGCCAGTGCTTAAGTACCAAGCTATTTTCAGTGCCTGACTCCAATGTGCTCAAATGGAGCTTTCCTCAGTGTCCAGGGCCATGCACAAACCAATGGAGCCACTGGCTGCAAGAGGGCGAGAGAGAAAAGGGGAAGTGGAGTGGGGGAAGCAGATGGCTGCTTCTCCTGTGTGCCATGACTGGGAATTAAACCTGGGATATCCACATGCTGGGCCAACGCTCTATCTCTGAGTCAGTGGCCAGGGCCAAAACACCTTTTCTGACAGGGCTTTTAATAAAACGTCTTACCTATTTCACAAAACAAAGTGAAACTTAAAAGACTAAAAAAAAAAAAATTACTTGGATGATAATAAGCAATTAAAATACATGTCATATTTTTTCATACAAACACACACGCATTTATATTAAGATATGAATCTTTTCAAACACCTAGCTAGGTAGGCCTATATAGAAATCAGGATTTTGCTCCTTCTCTATTTGGATTTACTTTAGTTTAGTGAGTATTTATTGAACACTTACTACATACCAGACACAACACACCATCTATGTTAACTCAGTCATTACAACAGTCATATGAGGCAATGGTCCCCGACCTTTTCTGGGCCATGGACATGTTTAATGTCAGAAAATATTTTCATGGACCAGCCTTTAGGGTGGGATGGATAAATGTATCACGTGACTGAGACAAGTGTCAAGAGTGAGTCTTAGACGGATGTAACAGAGGGAATCTGGTCATTTCTTAAAAATAAAACATCGTTCAGACTTAAATATATATAAATAAAACAGAAATAATGTAAGTTATTTATTCTTTTTCTACAGACCGGTACCAAATGCCCCACGGACCAGTACCGGTCCGTGGCCTGGGGATTGGGGACCATTGATACGAGGTATTTTTATTCTCCTTTTCTTATTTTACAGATGAGAAAATTAATGATACGATAAATAAACAGGCTGAGAGAGAAAGTTGGGGGACATTTATGAAATCAGGGCTGTCTTTGTTTTCAGAACATCTCTCTATTAATAGTCTCATGTCATACTGGATATCATGTAAGCGTGAACCGAGGTCTTTCTACATAAAATGTCATTCTAGAAATTTCAAGAAAACCACCACATGATAAACAGTTAAATTTTCTTTTTTAGAGAAACTGCATTGGATGGAACATGATCTACATAAAAGTGTGGGTTTGGTTGCTGCTCAAATAGCCCATGAATAACAAAACAGGGAGACAGAGAAAAAAGGCACAGAAGATATGATGGCTCCATAAACCACCTGTCATCAATTACCTTTTTCACTAAATGTCTTATAAAGGATGAGATAAAGAAAAAAAAATCATAGAGATAATCTCAACAAAAGGGATCAATATAGAAATTAACATGTCATAATTCAGAATTTCTTAATAGGATCAAGTGCTTTTCTGGCAGGATAAAATGATAACAGTCAATATTCAGTTATGTTCATTTTGAGGCTATTTGATAATTCACATGACTGCTTTTTGCAAAGAAAATGATTTGTTAGTTTGGAAGAAAATTTAGGGTCTAAGAAACATACTGACTGTTGGTCAAATAAGTTTGTAAATATGATACATATGTTTGCTTGCTTATAGTTTGCATTGGGTATGGGGGACAGTTTGTAAGCAGGCAGGATTGTTATACCCTAAGGCTTAGTTTTAAGAATAAGCCTTTCCCACCCTTTTAATACTAAGATATTTCCAAAAGTAAGATTTTCCCCACACCCTTGACTGTTGCATGATGTGGGTTGGTACACTCCCATGAGGAATCCCATTATGCCTCAGATAAGTGACTTTGTATCAGAGACTTTCTTGTTTGTATATTGGATTAAAGGTTTTGATTTCTACACTATAAAATGGGGCAGAGGAGCCCATGCTGGAGGAGAGCAGAGAAAGGCCATGTGGAGAGGAGAAGCAGCCAAGATGGCGGAGTGCGGAAGGAGAAGCCAGTTTGTGCAGAGTTTGTGCAGAGAAGAGGAGATGGGGAAAAGGTGAAAAATGCTGGTGAGGTACAAACCTTTGATTCTAGAAAACTCGGATATGTCAGTGACTTTGGGAGCCCTGAATGGAAAGGGAAGTGTTTTCCCACTGTGTGTATTTCTTGCCCGCTGGGTGCAAGCTAAGATTAAAGTTAGTGGCCCACCAGTTCTTGGCTTCATTGTTTCATTACTGTCTGTTTGAATCAAATGCGAACCTGCACGGGCCAGGCGGCTGTGATGATGGCAGTGGCTACTGGCTTTACATTGACCATATTACAACATGGGAAACTTTTATTGGCCTATGCTGATTTCTCAGGAAATGAAGTTTTAAGAACACTTTTAAAGTAAACAAAAATTGTAAAATATTATTAAACATCTGAATCTATGTTCTGTTTTCAGTCAGAGACTGCAAATGGAAATACATGAAAAATTGGTGCCCTTATTCATAACCCGATATCATGATGGATAATACATTATTTAATTGTGGATGCTAAAATAATGAAGCACTTGTATGCATAAAAAAACACATATCAAGCCAAGTATATGCAAGAAAATAATGAGCAAGATGAAAGGAAAAACAGAACAAGTATGACAAAGTTCTCTACCCTGTTTAGAAAAATGTCCTGTCTTTGGTAACTTTTAATTTTATATACAAAATGTATCATGGTTCAATAAACACATTTTGTTTTTAATATTTTACTAAGAGGTATTCTACAGCCCTCTTCCCTTTAGGGTAAATAAATAAGGAATAAAAACAAACAATTATGTTCTTTTCTTTGAAAAATAAATTGTGGATTTACTGATGCATTTCTTTCACTATTTGAGAATATAGGCTGCAACCATTTAATACTGAAGGTAAGGACAGCTCACAGTGATTGAGGGCTTGCTATGTCAGCCATTGCTTTCCTTTAGAGGTCTTGAATAGGAACATAGAATAGGAACACAGTTCAATGCCCTGAGGCAAAATTAAGCTACTTCCCTTGCTCTTTTGTCTGCTCTAAGACAAGAAGTTCCCCTTCCTGACTTCCTCATTCTTGTCTCTGCTTCTATTTGTATGTGTCATTAAATACCCATAGGGCCTGGAGGTCAGGGCAGTTCTCATGAAATCTGTATAGGGGATTGTTAGGCAGTCCTCCCTGGGTCCCTCAGTGCACGCCATGTGGTCTCCAAGTAGTTATTGTCTCTATGATAAGTGGTGTCCTGTGTGAGGAATAGGAACAAAATGACCTCTCAAAGCCTGAAAAAGGGAAAGGACATCCAACACATCCTGGTAAGTGGGACACAGATGATGAAGGAATAGCCTCTGAACATCTGTGGCAAGGTCAGTAGCTTTCAGACCAGGGGATTCCCTGGGCTTTTGTTTGTTTGTTTGTTTGTTTTTTCCCCTCACAATCCCACAGTGCACTCCCTACTATCATGGAAAATTCCCTTTCTCCTAAGCAGCGCACCCATAAACTCCAATCCCATGGCCTCTTCTGCAATGTAGGCTTGTAAAGCCAGTAGCCAGGGCTACTATCACAGCCGTCTAGCCCATGCAGGTTCAAATTTATTCGGACAGACCGTAATGAAACAATGGAGCCAAGAACTTGTTGGCCATCATCCTTATCTAGCTTGCACCTGGCAGGCAAGAAATACACACAGTGGAAAAACACTTCCCTTTCCATTCAGGGCTCCCAAAGCCACTGACTTATCCGAGTTTCCCAGAATCAAGGTTTGTACCTTACCAGCCTTATTCACCTCTGTTCTCTATCTCCTTCTCTATGCACAAACTCTGCATAAACTGGCTTCTCCTTCAGCACTCCGCCATCTTGGCTGCTTCTCTTCTCTTCCACGTGGCCTTTCTCTGCTCTCCTCTCAGGAACCAAGAGAAAGCAAGTTCCCTGTCTGCCCCATTTTATAGTGTAGAAATCAAAACCTTTAATCCAATATACATACAAGGAAGTCTCTGACACAAATTCACTTAGGGTGGGAAAGGCTTAGTCTTAAAACTAAGCCTTAGGGTATAACAACCCTGCCTGCTTACAGCCTGTCCCTCACACCCAATGCAAACTATAAGCAAGCAAACATATATATCATATTTACAAACTTTTTTGACAAACAAGGCTGTAAGGTCACCAATAGGCAGCTCACCGAGCTGCTGATTGTAGTCCATCAACAGTGTCCTTGGTATCTGAAAGAAGAGAGCCTAGACATTGAAGACTGGGAGCAAATGGGGCGCTGGCTCCCCAACTCATTAGGGCTGGTGACTGTACAACTTCTAACAACAGGGAATCTGTGTCAATTGGTACTACACTCAATTCAGGGAAGAAATACCCAGGTTCCCCCTCCTGATGAACCCCAACCTCACCGGCAACCACCCTGTTGGGCAGATAAAATGTATTATGCTCACTTTGTTAAAGAGGCCGTTGCCCAGGTGGTATTAATGTGTGTTGGGGTGGGCTAAAGGCAGGCAGAATCCTTGTAGCCTGGGGCTTGGTTTTGGGATTAAGCCTTTCCTACCCTTTTTGGTGTAAGGTGGTACAATCCTATCATGCCTCAGAGAAGTGACTTTGTATTAGAGACTTCCCTATTATGTATATTGGATTAAGGGTTTGGATTTCTACACTATAAAATGGGAACGGAGCGGGAGTTTGGCCCTTGGTTCCTGAGGTTAGCATGAGAGAGCGGAGAGAGTAGAGCCAGCAGCCAAAGGAGGCCACGTGGAGGAGGCCAGGAGAAGCAGCCAAGATGGCGGAGTGCTGAGTGAGATGCCAGTTTGTGTAGAGTTTGTATCTGGGATAAGGATGCAGATGGGGAACTGAGGAGAAGAAGGCTGGTGAGCTAGAAACCTTTGATTCTAGGAAACTCGGATAAGTCAGTGGCTTTGTGAGCACTGAGTGTGACTGGGTTTTGGAGCCCAGTGTGTATTTTTACTTGCCCGCCGGGTGCAAGGTAGGATTAAAGGCTATGGCCCATCAGTTTTTGGCTCCTTTGTTTCTTTACCGACTGTCCGAATCCAATGCGAACCTGCATGGGCCGGGCTGCTGTGATAGTGGCCCTGGCCACGGCTGCTGGCTTTACACACCCCAAGCCCTCAATGCTCCCTCTGAGCCAGAATTTCCATCACTGACACTTCTGCCACAAACCAAAAGTATAATCTATGGAACTTGCTTGAGGGTCTGGGGCTCAGTGAAGACTGTTTAATGCATTCCCAGTAATCCACCTGCTTGGAGCCCCTATTAGCTATGAGAACCTGCTGTTTCAAGTGTTTAAGGAATTAAGAAAAAGGATAGCAGAAAATGGACTACAGAGTACATTCACTAAAGGGATCTTTGAGGATATAGGGGCAGGATATGAAATGACCCGTGTATGGCCAGTAGCCATGGCCACCATCACAGCCGCCTGGCCTGTGCAGGTTTGTACTTGATTCAAACAGACAGTAATGAAACAAAGAAGCCAAGAACTTGTGGGCCACTAATTTTAATCCTAGCTTGCACCCAGTGGGCAAGAAATACACAGAGTGGGAAAATATTTCCCTTTCCATTCAGGGCTCCCAAAGCCATTGACTTATCTGAATTTCCTAGAATCAAAGGTTTGTACCTCACCAGCATTTTTCACCTTTTCCCCATCTCCTCTTCTCTGCACAAACTCTGCACAAACTGGCTTCTCCTTCCACACTCCGCCATCTTGGCTGCTTCTCCTTTCCTCCATGTGGCCTTTTTCTGCTCTCTTTTTTGTGTAGAAATCCAAACATTTAATCCAATATACAAACAAGGAAGTCTCTGATACAATGTCACTTATCTGAGGCATAATGGGATTCCTCATGAGAGTGCACCACCCCCTATCATGCAACAGTCAAGGGTGTGAGGAAAAGCTTAGTCATAAAACTAAACCTTAGGCTATAACAACCCTGCCTGCTTATAGCCTGTCCCCCATATCCAATGCAAACTATAAGCGAGCAAGCATATATATTTGCAAACTTATTTGACCCACAACCCCATAGGACTGGAAAGGGTTAGTGAAAGCAATAACCACCTGTACAGCCAGTAACCGCGGTTGTCATCAAAGCCACCTGGCCAACACAAGTTTGCATTTGATCCGGACAGATCGTAGAGAAACAATTGAGCCAAAAGCTAGTGGTCCATTGTCCTTTATTCTAGCTCATACCCAGCAAGGGAGTAAAAACCCACAATGGGCTCCAAAACCCACTCATTCAGTGCTCACAAAGCTACGGACTCATCCAAGTTTTCCTAGAATCAAAGGCTTCTACCTCATTAGTCTTACTCACTTCTGTTCCCTATCTCCTTCCCCTTCTCCTCCATGAACTGGCTTCTCCTTCCCCATTCCGCCATCTTGACTGCGTCTTCCAAGTGGCTTCCTCCCCTGCTATACCATGGGCTCTTCCTTTTACAATTAGGTGATCATTCTCCGCAAATGGCCTCCTAGCTCCATTTTTTATAGCCTTTTGGTGTGAAAGCCCTCACCCAACTCACATTAGCACAACCATGTTCCTTCCCAAGCAAGAAGGGCATTAATATTATCACCTAGAGATGGCCAGCATGTGAGCAGCGCCATCTTTAACAAAGTGAGCATAATATATCTTATCTGCCCAACACCACCACTGCTTAATACAGTGTCTGGCTACAAGAATACCAGGTAGCAGCTCAGACACAAATGTAAAGAATCTGAATACAGGAGTTCCAAGTGGTGTTAATACGCTTACAGGAGCTGGGGCTTACGGCACTCTCCAGGCTCAGGCCCACATGAACTGCGCTGCCTTCTCTAAATTTTTACGGCACCTTTTAACTCATGGGTACGGATTCCCAATGTCAAGGCCTCAATAGGCTCTACTTCAAGCATACATCAGAGAACTAATAAACCCTATATTGATTTCATTAATTGCCTGTAAACTGCCATCTCATGACAGGTAGATAATAAACAAGCAGCAAAGGTGCTGACCCTACAATTGGCTTATGAGAACACAAATGCTGATTGTCAAAAGGTCTGGGCTCCTCTTAAGGAGCAGCTCCCTAATATAGCAGAAATGATTAGAGCATGTCAAAGTGTAGGGACAGAAACACACAAGGCCCAAGTCTGGGCTGCCGCATTACAATCACAGACATGTTTTAATTGCAGCAAAGAAGGACATTTTCAAAAACATTGCGGGTAGAGCCTAATGGCAACTGTGTGGTTTGGCTTTTGTATGTGCTCTGAGGGCTAATTAAAACTCAATCTGAAAATTCCTTATGAAGTTTCAGAAAAGCAGACTGTAGCAAGCCAATATGATTAATTGCTATTCTTGGTATGTTTATGCAAATTATGAGTCCAAGTTAAAACTGGTCTTAATACTATAACTAGGATAATCTTAATTTGACTCTTTAAAAAAAGTAAGGGGGCCCTGGCCGGTTGGCTCAGTGGTAGAGCGTCGGCCTGGCGTGTAAGGGGTCCCGGGTTCAATTCCCGGCCAGGGCACACAGGAGAAGCGCCCATCTGCTTCTCCACCCCTCCCCCTCTCCTTCCTCTCTGTCTCTCTCTTCCCCTCCCGCAGCCAAGGCTCCATTGGAGCAAAGATGGCCCGGGTGCTGGGGATGGCTCCTTGGCCTCTGCCCCAGGCACTAGAGTGGCTCTGGTCGCAACAGAGCGATGCCCCGGAGGGACAGAGCATCGCCCCCTGGTGGGTATGCCGGGTGGATCCTGGTCGGGCGCATGCGGGAGTCTGTCTGACTGTCTCTCCCCATTTCCAGCTTTGGAAAAATACAAAAAAAAAAGTAAGGGTAATTTTACCAAGAAAAATTATATTTCATTAAAATTCATGAACACAAAGCTATGAATATCAGACTAAATCTTGAATTTTTCTGATTTTCTTGAATGTTTTGGACAAATGGTTACTGTTATCTCCATAATATCTTTTGAAAATATGTTTGTTTGCCAATGAAGGGACCTGTTTCTAAAGGTCATGGAATATGTTCAAAAAGGATCAATCTAAAATTGCTAATTAGACTGACCTGTGAGATACAGTGGATAAAACATTGACCTGGAATGCTGAGGCCCCTGGTTCGACACCCTGGGCTTGGTCATTCAAGGCACATACAGGGAAGCAACTACTGAGAGGTGATGCTTACCACTTCTCCCCCAACCCCTAGTCTCTCTCTTTCTCTCTGCCTCTAAAAAATAAAAAATAAAATCACAAAATAATACCTTAGGCCTGAATGAAAGTTAAAGTTTTTGAAAATTGAGAATTCTGATTAACTGGAAAGAAATTGTATAGTTTTAATGATAAAAGGTATAAGGTATGGAGGTACTTTTGAAAGGAAAATTAGAAAGTTAAGTTGTTCTGAAAGTTGGTTATTTCTGAATGAAGAAGGTTTGTGTAAATCACAGAAGGTTTGTGCAGAAGAGGAAACAAAAAGAGAAGGAACTGAGAAAGTGAACAAAAGTGAGAAAAGGAAAGAAAGGAAGAACATCGGAAGAAAGATTGTCCTGAAAGGAAAATAGAGAGAAAAGATATCAGATTATTTAATATACTTGCAATTACTTAAAAAAAAAACCTTTACAAGATATAATAATATTGATAAATAATGACTATATTCTGTTTGTATTCATATATTTTATTTTAACAGGTGCTCCAGAAATTCTGTTAAAACTTCTAAGAATCTAAAAGATTTTAATCACTTAGTTTCATTTGTTATTCTAATTGTTACCCAGATCCGTAACCATATTTTAAATTTTTATATTTGTCATGTAGAGCCATTGTTTGGTCTGATGAATTTGCAGATATATTACATCTTCAGGATGATCCATGAAAAAAAACAAAACTTAGATTTATTATAAAATATAGGTTTCTAAAAATAATCACATCATTCTTTCAAACTAAATAGAGATTTATTGAACCCTAAAATAAAATAACTTGATTTATAGAAGTGCTGGCATGTAACCAGGAAAAATAAGAATTAATTATAGAGCTAAATAAAAAAATTAATTATTTTTCTGACTTTGTTCTAAGTATGGTAGATTACTAAATCATTTTTGTTTTCCAGATGTAAGAAAGCTTGTATTTGTTTTTCTTAAAGCAGTATAATAAGTATATCTTTATAAATAATATTAGGGCATTTATTTATTTTTCCCTACTTAATCCTTCCAAAATCTGGCAACTCTTAATGAGTAAGTATTATTGTAATAATATATTTATTTGCATAAATCCAATAAGAATCTACTGTCTTTATAAGATATAGAACCAGTTTCTAAGACTTTGACTGGAATGTCATGTCTCAAAGAAATGTACATGCCTAGACTCTACATGTCAAGGAATTGAGACTGACTTTGAAGCTGATAAAAGCCAATGAAGAAGGAGCCTGGTACCTTGCTATTTATGGTTCAGAGCATTTCCAGGTAAGGGACAAATTTACTTCCCTAGAAGATGGCAAAAAGGAACCCTGGGACCTTCTTGGGGGCCTCAGTAGCTTGAGAAATTTACCCAACCTTACAGGTATTGCATATAGGGCCAATGGCCTTCTTACGCATCAACTGCACAAACAAAAATGCGGGAGCCAGGAGGAGAGAATGACACCACAAGAACAATTGTATAAGGCTCTTTTTACTCTCAACTTTTTAATATTTCCTCATCAGGACTTACTGTAGCCAGAGGCATTTTATACCAGCTGAGCAATGACCTCAGCCTCTCATGTTGTACTGGGATCTCAGTATCCGCTGGCCCTGAGTGGCAGGGTCTCGTTGAATTGCTTACCTGGAGGTGAGGGTATGCTACAATTTTGTCATCAACAGGTCCTCTTTGGACATGAGTGAAGAATGTGAAGACTTATCATGAGTTGGCATCAACCCCTAGGAAGCAACCTGGTTCTAGAGATCCAGAATCTGATAGTGAGTCTGCCTCTGGGAATAAGCCAGAAAAAGAAGAGGACACCTAGCTCACCCCCAAGAATTCAGGGAGTGCCTGACATCACCTAGGGCGCTTTGAAGCATCTAACCAGGTGTGCTGAAGAAGTTTTGCTGAAGGATTTTTGCAAAATACAGACACGCCTGTGACCCCTGAAAACCAGTTTCTCTCTATGCTTAGATGTATTACTGTGAAGTCTCATGAGGTAAGATGCCTTTTTGCTCCTTTTCCCTGCTTTTGGTAAGCTCCATTCAAACCCATACATATTGGGCCCATATTTTAGATCCCTATCTTTGATGTTATTATCTGGGGGAGGGACTGTGGGACAACATGTGGGAAGGATGGATATCACAGTGGTTGGTTCAAATTATCTCAGACTGGTTTTTTCTATCAGAAGAATCACCCCTTTGTTTGTAGAATCTCTCCACTCCCTCTAACTTCATTCCTTATGTTTTCCCATCTCACAACAATGAAACATGAATTATATTATTACAATCAATCAGAAAGGTTGGAGGCTACATGACATCAATTGCTGATGCTGGCAGTGGGGGTTGATGGTGCACTTCACCCTGGAGAAAACTTATCTAAGCCTCATCCCAGTCTTAAAAACCCATGGTTGACATTCAAGGACACATGATCTTAGCTGGACTATATGTCGTTCTAGCTAAGTGTGTTGGTCCACTAATTTTTCCATCACTCAATTGGCAGCTAACCTGATTCAAGAACACTAGGGACCACAAGGATTGTTAGTACAATCCAACCACATCAGGTAGAGTTGGAGTATGCCCTACCATTATTCTGATGGGCCTTCATTAAGTAACCTGGGACTGGCAGGTCTGCTTTTAAGAATACCTTGTCCTTTTGAGCTCCCACAATCTCAGGGATTCACTTATTCCCTGCATAAGGATAACATCTGGAGAGCAGCTCTCCCCCTTTTCCCTTGCATTTTACATGTGTCACAGAATTTCATACAATGTGTGTCACTCCCATTCCCTTTAATTCTACTTTATCTTGGGAAGATATCCAGCACCAGCTTCATGGTGCCTTTCAATCCCCTTTAGGTCACGATATTCATGAGGTACAGAAAAACTTTCAGGACCAGATGGATCAACTCAATCGTGAGGCTGAGAATAAGACATTGAATCAACTTGGAGACCTAGCTCAGTGGCTTAATCGTAAGAACTGGTTCCAAGGTATCAATTTATGAGTTTTGATAATGGCAGGTCTTACACTCATTGTGTTCCTTTGTTTTCTTGCAGACCTGAATGCTCTCTGTCTTCTATTCTGGAGGACCCTACACTCAGAAGCTATGCTTGCCCTTTACCTTCCATTGCAACTACTGGCATCTGTAGAAAAATGTCCTCCTGAACCTATTGAAGATTTGAATCCTTCTGAGGCAGTTCAAACAAAAAAGGGGAAGATGTACAGGTCCTCAATAAGAACATAGAATAGAGACACAGTTCAGTGTCCTAAGGCAAAAGCCACAGTTGTACTAACTGACAAAAGTATGCATACAGTGAGTGCTGAACACAGCATACTATAGGGATACACTCAGAAATTCTGGGTTAATCAGTAGACAGGGTAAGTTACTTCCCTTGCCTTTTGTCTGCTCTAAGACAAGAAGTTCCCTTTCCTGACTTCGTCATTCTTGTCTCTGCTTCTACTTGTGTGTGTCAGCATATACCCCTAGGGACTGAAGGTCAGGGCCATTCATAAAACCTGTATAAGGAAATTGTGAGGCGGTTTCCCCTAGGTCCCTCAGTGCACTCCATCTGGTCTCTGAGTAGTTATTGTCTCTGCCACACTTTCTTTGTCACTTCATTTCATACTCACCACAGCCCAAGAAGCGAGTTACCATTAGTATGCTCAATTTGAAGATGAGAAAACAGGTAAGTGAAAGTTAAGTAATTTGACCAAACAAATGGTGGGGGAAATTATACCAAGAATTCAAAACCTACACCCTCAACCACTACCAATATTGATCATATTCTTTTTATTTGAATCTTTTTTGAATACATATATCACATTTGGACAGACATATAGAAAGTTTCTAACCTTGTAATGCCACATTTTCTGGGATATTACATTGTAGTTCAGTTTTAAAATATTTTCTGAAAAATAATACCGTGACTCAGTGTGTCTAAGAAAATACCATTTATGTTATCATGGTGGTAGACTATGAAATACTTTCTCATAATTTGTTATATAATCAAAAAGTATTTGAGAAGAGAAAAAAATCTATTATGCCTGGAACATAAATGTACAATGAGACTGACAGCTTTACAGTACTTGAGGGTTGCAGCCATAATAACTGCCAAATCAGATTGATGTAAGATCTCACCAGTTGCTTACCAGTTGTTCCAAATAAACTAGAACCCAGGCAATTTCTACATTTTATAGGCCATGATAAGAAGAAACATTATTTCTGCATTCTGCTGTAGATGAAGGGGAAAAGCCTACATCTTTTAAGAAATGGCTGACCCTCCATGACAGGGGTCCCCAAACTTTTTACACAGGGGGCCAGTTCACTGTCCCTCAGACTGTTGGAGGGCTGGACTATAAAAAAAACTATGAACAAATCCCTATGCACACTGCACATATATTATTTTAAAGTAAAAAAAAAAAAAAACGGAACAAATGCAATATTTAAAATAAAAAACAAGTAAATTTAAATCAACAAACTGATCAGTATTTCAATGGGAACTATGGGCCTGCTTTTGACTAATGAGATGGTCAATGTCTGGTTCCATATTTGTCACTGCTAGCCGTAACAAGTGATATGACGCGCTTCCGGAGCCATGACGCATGCGTCCCGCGTCACCAGAAGTAGTATCGTACGTGAGCGATGCCGCGCTCTGCGGCGTCTGCATCCTGTGCTCCTCTCACTGACCACCAATGAAAGAGGTGCCCTTTCTGGAAGTGCGGCGGGGGCCAGATAAATGGCCTCAGGTGGCCACATGCGGCCCATGGGCCGTAGTTTGGGGACCCCTGCTCCATGCAGTTAGATTGAGGGGCACGAAAACTCAAAACACCAGAGTAGAGGAATGAAGCCTAGACATGAGTGGGTAACAAACTCCCTCCCCCAATGTCTTCTGCAAGAACATACTCAGAGTGACAGGCTCTGGGGTAAAACAAGAAGCAAGTGTACATACTGAACTCCTTGTAATGCCAGTCGCTAAGGCTATGCAGGTTCACATGAATTTGGGCAGACAGTAGGGAAACTGTGGAGCCAGAAAGCATAGGGCCATTTCCACTTAACAGTCTTGCGATGGCAGACAGGCAAACCAGCAGGGGAAAACTGCTTCTCATGGCAGCAGTCATATGAATAGCAAGATGGACTCTCATAATGGTGGGCAAGCAATAGCAATCTTCTTTGAGGGAAAGCACCCACAGTCTTACATGGCCTATGTACAAGTGGTGCTTCCCAATGCTCACTCACTAATCAGGCAAAGTACAAGCAAGCAAGCCTAACCCAGCTGTTTGCCCAACAACCTACCCCTTTAGGGTTGCTTGACTCACAATCTATGAGACTGGTATATTCCACAATGAGTCCTGTGCAAGGAGGGAGGTACATTACAACACAGAAACAGCACAGACTACAGCAACAGAATTACAAAGGCACCAGCTATACCAAGGATGACAATACAGGCAGTTCCCAGGTTTAGAACAAGATAGGTTCTGTACGTTTGAAAATGTACTTGTATACATAGAAAGGTAAAAATAAACACTATGTTAAGACAAACATCTGTCTAAATTGCATTTAATAAGTAGATGTACCTGTTTCAACTTACATATAAATTCAACTAAAGAACAAACCTACAGGACCTATCTTGTTCATAACCCGGGGACTGCCTGTAATTACAAAGATGCCCTTCACAATGTCACCCTGAGCTCTCTGCCCAGAGAGTTAATTGGAGGCCTACCTCTAGCCTCCTATCCCACAGTTGGTGGGAGGGCCAGTATAGTCCAGGGCCATGTCCATTGAAACTGTAAGTGTCCTTGGTGCATCTCTGCAACTGGATGAGAGCAGTTTCCCGATGCAAGAGGGCCTCCACAGGTTCTGTGACCCCTCCATCAGAGTCTCTTGTAGTATTGTCCACAAACAGTATATCCATCCAGTAAGGAAGCCAGTGCCCTCCTTTGGTCCCAGTCCAAGAGTTCATTACACCGCTCAATGATCAGTCCATAATAGATAGCCCAGCTGGGGCAGCTCTGTATATGAATGCCACTGACTCAATGCCCTCAGCAAGTCTCCAGCATTTTGCCACACTATATGAATGACAGCCATCATCCATTCTAATAGGGTATGGTTTCCTGGGTTGTCATGGGACTTCTGAAGATGCTGCCTCAAGGAGTTGTGTGTGGTAATGACAGCCAATTTCTCCATCTCTGTTCCAGAGAGCATGATGCCAACCGCCCCTATGTCCCACAACCATAGCAACCAAGTTACCAAGGTCTCCATGGGTTTCTGCCTGAATTTTGCCCCCCAACTCTATCAGCTCTGTCTGGGTGTAGGCCAGACTACAGAGTGCTAAACTACCTGTGTGTGTGTGTGTGGGGGGGTTATACCTGTCCCTGAGGCACTCTTGGCTGTTATGTTTTTACCTTCTGGGTAACCACTGGCCAGGCTCTGAGCCTGCTCACAGAAGTTTCATCCCGAACCTTCTCCTCCTCAGAGGAGTCAGAAACAATTATAACTGCTGACTCAGAGCCATTCCACTGGGATGGCTCCTTTAGCAACTGTTTCGGCTCTTGCAGCTGCTGGCTCTTGGCCTAAAGGTGAAGCTTGAGCTCTTGAACCCACAATTATTCCTCTAACAACTCTTGCTGTCAGTGTTCAGCTTCTAGGGCAAATTTTAGTTCACAAACCCATTAATTTCTTCTCTAGTGACTATTATAGTTATGGGCTCCATTGGTGTTCAACCTGTAGCTCTTAAAATCAGTCAGCCTCCTTCTTTAGCAACTGTTACAGTTCAACCTGCTGTTAATGCTCAATCTGCAGCTCATCCTGGAGCTTTTGACCTCACGTAGCTTCTCACACAGAGTTTTCAGTTTCTTCTTGCAGGGCTGTAAAAAACACCCAGCCTATGGCCTCCAAAATAACAGCCACAGGGGACCATATGCTGAAGAACAAGGACCACTCCTCTATCCCACCTATCAAGGGTGTCCGCGGCTCCACACCAATTTGATCTGCATCCTGCCCACTATGCCAGATGTAATGCCAGTGGCCAAGGCCAGACAGATTTACATTGGATTTGAGCAGACAATAGAGGAACTTTGGAGCCAGAAACTGTTGGGCCATACCTGTTAAATTGAGTCTCACAATGGCGGTTGAGCAAAACAGTAGGGAATAAACCACTTCTCACTGCAGAGATGAACAAATAGCAAAACAGCCCCTTGATGTGGCAGGCAAGCAATCTATAATCCACGCTGAGGACAAGCACCCATAGCCTTACATGGCCTATACACACGTAACACTTCCACATACTCTCACACTAATCAGGCAAAGTACAAGTGAGCAAGCCTAACATAGCTGTTTTCCCAATATCCATCAACATAAAAAGATGGTGGCCTTTCTAGGGAAATATTAACCAACAATTTTAGAACTAAAAGTGACATCAGTGGCCTATGTATGTGTGTGTGTGTGTTGTGTGTGTGTGCTTGCCTGTCATATAGACTGAGGAAAAAATATAATTGATATATCATAACTTTTTATAAAACATCTTAAAATAGCTCACTGTATAAGAGAGTATTTTCAGTATTCAGACTGCTAGCTCTCATTCTGCTTAACCCCGCTGTCTCCTACCTAGGGTCCAGACTTCCCAACCTATATGCTCCAATAACCCACAGAAATCACTCAGCCTAGTTTCAGGTACAAACTAAGAATTTAATGTACAGATCCTGACATTAATGTTACTTGTTTACTTATATCCTTATGTAGTATTTGCAGTTCTAAAATATTGCAGATTGAGCCCAGGAAGTGGTGACTGATACGGAAGGATGCAAGACTAAACAAGGAGGGGATAGGCAACTTTGGGCCTCAGATTGCTAGGTCTCAATCCTTCTCCACTCTTTCTGCCTCTCAATGGCAGCTTCTCTGAAAGGTACTGCTAGCACACAGACTTGAAATAGCAAGTGAGGTTTAAAGAGGACAGAGGTCTATATACCTGACAGGTAACACCTAAAAAAGCAGTTGGCATAAGTTTCAGAATGGTTACCAATTAAGGGTCTGTGTAGACCTGGGTATTCAGCCAAGTTTCCTATATTCCTCTTGCCTTCAACTACCCCAAATATTTCCATTGAAAATGATGCTGTCAGATAAGCAAGATCCTGTCAGACAAGCAAATTCAACAGATGCACACACATAAACACATTTCTTGATTCTAATAAATAAATAAATTGTGGAAAAAAAATTTTTTTTTCTGATTATGTCCTTGAAAATGAATGGACTTTCCATCAGAAGAAAAAAAAATGTTTTCTTCCTTCATTTACTACATTCCCAGAATTTTTCCACGTTGTAATTTACCTCTGGTTTACAGAAGAGAGATTTTGATACTTCTTTCCCTTTATTTTAAGCTCTGATATTGGGCAAATTTTTATTACACTGGAATTCTAATATAAACTGCAGTCAAATGCCATATAAATTGTTTTATAATCTAGTTAAATCCATATAGCATAAAAACTACAGCAACACAAATTATTTCATGCTTTAAACCATTGTAATTTTTTCAAGGTATCATTACATAGACTAACTAAAAGATACATTACTGATTATAAAATAATAAAGTCAGGTGTTCAGTATCCTTATTGCACAGAATGGATATCTAGCTAAATTTTGAAGATGATGTTTTGCAGCTACCCTGGCATGTGTAACCTTTAAAAATGTTAAGTATGAGTTCAGTTTCATTAACTATCTGTTTTGTCAATAATTAAACCTGCCCTATGTAACCTTATATTCCTGTCAGAAATTAATCTACTTTTATCGCTAGTTTTACATAATTATTTTATTATAATTAAAAGCACTCCTTTATATGTTATGATAAAATTGTTATTCTTGGAATATACAGAAAAACAAAGTTATGTATGATTATCCATTTTATTGGTTAGACTGTGTTTTTTATTTCAATAACGAAAACACAACTCTCATCTCAATTTGGATGATCATGGATTGAACTGGAGAACCCACAATACTTTAGAATTTTAAAAGCATTTCAAAAATTTCCCTAGAAGGCTAGAATGATTTGTGGGTCTGTACTGAGTGCTTCAAAGGTAAAATTTATCTGTGGTTTCAAGATGGAAAACATGAAAAAAAATAGATTTTTTTTTATTAACTATAAAATGATATATGCTTAGTGAACTTTTTCAATGGAAGGTACTACAACCAAACCATAGACAAGTGGAAAGCCTTTCATCATCATGACAAGCAGACCATTTAGGTGAAGAAGGAATAATGGAGGCAGTGAGAATAGCAATAAGGAGTGGAATTGGGGGCCATTAAGAATGAAGACCATAAGAAGGTGGGGACTGACTGAATGGAAGTGAGGTTAAGAACAATTCTTTTGCATGTGGCTTTCCAGTTTTCCCAACACCATTTGTTGAAGAGGCTTTCTTTTCTCCATTGTGTGTTGTTGGCCCCTTTATCAAAGATTATTTGACCATATATATGTGGTTTTATTTCTGGGCTTTCTATTCTGTTCCATTGGTCTGAGTGTCTATTTTTCTGCCAATACCATGCTGTTTTGATTATCGTGGCCCTATAATATAGTTTAAAGTCAGGTATTGTAATGCCCCCAGCTTCATTCTTTTTCTTTAGGATTGCTTTGGCTATTCGGGGTTTTTATAGTTCCATATAAATCTGATGATTTTTTGTCCCATTTCTTTAAAAAACGTCATAGGAATTTTGATGGGAATTGCATTAAATTTATATATTGCTTTGGGTAATATGGCCATTTTAATTATATTTATTCTTCCTATCCAAGAACAAGTAAAGTAGTACAACCATTATGGAGGAAAGTATGGTGGTTCCTCAAAAAACTGCAAATAGAACTACCTTATGACCCAGCAATCCCTCTCCTGGGTATATACCCCAAAACCTCAGAAACATTGATACGTAAAGACACATGTAGCCCCATGTTCATTGCAGCACTGTTCACAGTGGCCAAGACATGGAAACAACCAAAAAGCCCTTCAATAGAAGACTAGATAAAGATGTGGCACATATACACTATGGAATACTACTCAGCCATAAGAAATGATGACATCAGATCATTTACAGCAAAATGGTGGGATCTTGATAACATTATACGGAGTGAAATAAGTAAATCAGAAAAAAACAAGAACTACATGATTCCATACATTGGTGGAACATAAAAACGAGACTAAGAGACATGGACAAGAGTGTGGTGGTTACCAGGGGTGGGGGAGGGAGGATGCAGGAGGGAGGGAGGGAGAGAGTTAGGGGGAGGGGGAGGGGCACAGAGAAAACTAGATAGACAATCTGTCTCTGGGCGAGGGGTATGCAACATAATTTAATGACAAGATAACCTGGACATGTTTTCTTTGAATATATGTACCCTGATTTATTAATGCCATCCCATTAACATTAATAAGAATTTATTAAAAAAAAAAAAAAGAAAGAAAGCTTAAAAAAAAAAAAGAACAAAAGTAAAGTGAGTGGGAGAAATCTAGGATCACTCTTTATTTAGTTTTTAGTTTGAGAATCTGGGCCAGTATTAGTTGGTGTCAACCTTTAGCAAGAGTCTATCATCAAAATTAAACTGCACCACCTTTCCAAAGTTACCTCCTTAGCCTATTACAAAATCTGTTACATAGTAGAAACTCAATAAATGCTGACCTAAACTGAACTGAGAGAGTGGAAAGACGTAAGCTGAATCTCAAAGACCCGTATAAAATCAGATATTAGGGACATTTGCAGAGCCTGCTTCGATGCACTTACTTCTAGTTCTTTCTTATGTCTATTTCTTGATAACACTCCCACACTTCACTTCCCATCCTTTCCCTGACCCTGGCAGGCCATGGTTTACATTGGCTGTGTCTCTCCTCAGTTCGGACTGTCTTTTGACTAGTACTTGCTTCTATTTTTAGCAGTTTAGCAGTATTTATGTTAAAAATTGCTATTTAATTATAGTCTTTGAATGGAGAAGGGGAGGCATATACTCTTATGTTTGGAATTTTTTTTTTTTTCCCTGAAGCTGGAAACTGGGAGAGACAGTCAGACAGACTCCCGCATGCGCCCAACCGGGATCCACCCGGCATGCCCACCAGGGGCGACGCTCTGCCCACCAGGGGGCGATGCTCTGCCCCTCCAGGGCATCGCTCTGCCGCGACCAGAGCCACTCTAGTGCCTGGGGCAGAGGCCAAGGAGCCATCCCCAGCGCCCGGGCCATCTTTGCTCCAATGGAGCCTTGGCTGCAGGAGGGGAAGAGAGAGACAGAGAGGAAGGAGGGGGTGGGGGTGGAGAAGCAAATGGGCGCTTCTCCTATGTGCCCTGGCCGGGAACTGAACCCGGGTTCCCCGCACACCAGGCCGACGCTCTACCGCTGAGCCAACCGGCCAGGGCCTGTTTGGAAATTTTGTTGCATTCTTTCTTTAAAAAGAAGCTTACTGCGGAGGCCCTCAAATAATTTGGGTCAACGTGGCAAAATAGAAAGTACAGTAAATGTTTATACTAATATCAGCAACCTTCTTAAAAATCAGAATGTAAGAAATGTGCTGCTTAAAAATACTATACATTTCAAAAGTGGTTTCAAATGCATGAGAAAATATAAAGATAATGTTGATTTACTTAATTATAAATTCCTTTGAATTATATGGCAAATACCTTGTCAATTGCTTTTGTCACTATAATTTTCAGAATAAGAAATAAAATTGATGTGAAGATACGGAAAATAAGATGGAAGAAAGAAGATAATTTATCAGTTATTGAATGGTAAATGGGAACACATTCCAAAAATATTGATTGCCAAGATAAATTCCTTTCATTTAAAAAATATTTTCTGGTGCCTGACCTGTGGTGGCACAGTGGATAAAGCGTCGACCTGGAAATGCTGAGGTCGTTGGTTCGAAACCCTGGGCTTGCCTGGTCAAGGCACATATGGGAGTTGATGCTTCCAGCTCCTCCCCCCTCCTCTCTCTCTGTCTCTCTCTCTCTCTCGCCCTCTCTCCTCTCTAAAGATGAATAAATAAATAAATAAAATGATAAAAAATATTTTCTGAAGACCTGGCACATTCAAGGCAATATGCTAGACATTTTAATGGGTTCAAAGAAAGGCAACTCCAGCTGGGTCTACTCAGGTTAATAGGCTAATGTGAAATTAGCTAATAACATCAATAACCATAATAAAATATATGATGCTAGAAGTCATACAAAAGGAAAAGTTCCAGGTACTATAGTAGTACATCAAAGAAATAGAAAAATAAATACAGGGCAAGCAAAAGTATATTTACAGTTGTTCAGGTGGAAATAAGAAAATAATTAATAAGTAACAATATAAGAATAAACTCTGTTTCATGTGTGCACAACTGTAAACCTACTTTTTCCCCACTTTGTATACTGGGGAGACACAATAGCACTCTATGGAGAAGGTAGACTCGGAGTTGGACTGGGAACAGAAACAGGATGTTGGCAAGGGCTCTAGGAGGTAACACTGGAAGTGAAGTGTCAGTCTGTAGAACGTGCACGGGAAACCTAAAAACATGCCAGTGATGTTACAGGAAACATGGTGTAAAAGGAGTGTGAGGTCACGTGGAGCAGGAATGATTAGGGTTGTGAAATTTGAACATTGTATTATAGGGCAAGGCATCATGGGCTCCAAAGGTCGTGCCACTGGCTGACCGGGGGATTTTCCTACTGAAACAGGCATGGAACCCTTCACCACTGCCATCTCTATTTTGGCATGCCTTGTCCTAGGGGCCTAACCACTGCCTGTTAACACAGGCACTCAGTAACTATGGGACACTACACATGCTGCAGGAACACTAGGAAAGAAAATCCTCTCCATTCCAGTGAAAACCTCCAAGTGGGTTTGGGGCAAAGCCCTTCACAAGTTGTCTGCATATCAAAGGCTGTATGAGCTTAGGTCACAGAGACAGAACAGAATAGGTACTCAAAAAATAGCTCACAAAGAAAACATTCCACCAACTGAAAAGTATCCACGCTGAATCCAGTGAAGGCAATAAAAGTGCAAAGAAAATGTGCTCATTGTTCTTTATAAAACCAAACCAAAATTATTTTTTAAATAATAGCTAAACTCATTAAATATAATCATAAGTCCCCAAAACACCCACATTGGGGGACATAGTCATATAAAAGTAGAAATTGTTTTTAGGTCTCTTATTCAAGTAAGACTTTATAGCACAGATGTAACAAATTTCAAAACAATTTATATTGGTAAGAAAGACATGGGTTAGTAACTAATTCAGATTATATTATGGATTTCTAGATCATTCTGTCTGAAGAGGTACAATAAATATATCTTTTAGTTCTTACCTCTTTTTTCCCTGAAATTGTTAAAAAATGAAAAATAAGTAAAAAAAGAAACTATTAAATTTCCTGTTTTAAAAAAAGATCCTAGTTTCATTGAAGAACTATGAAAAATAAAACCTATGTCATAATATTAGGACAAATTTCCATTGTGTTCAGGCTCAGCTAAAGTTTGATTTATTTATAAAATGGGTCATTTAAAGGATTGATAGTCAGCTTAATAGAAATGTAAGTTCGCAGTTAATTTTCTTCTTAACAGAGAAGCAGCAGGTAGATCACAAAAGAAACTATTTAGGAATTGGGATCTATTAGATTATATGTAATAAATGAGACAATGTACATCAAGTCTAACCACAAAATGAGTAAATGAAACATCCTTCACATTGAATCACTGTCCTGTATCAAACTAAATGTTTCCAGTAACATCATTTCATAACTTCAATAGTCTATTTCGGTATTCAAGAGCTCAAATACTTCTTACATTTGTCCTATGGTTAATTTAAATGTACTTCTTCTTCACTGCTACATATTTAAACTAGATGTGGGATAAGTATATAACTTCTTGTCCAAACAGGTACACTTTCATAATTTAAAAACTAACTGATAATTAAACAGACATAAAGAGTGACTGCCCAGGGAAACTGGATATGTGATCAACTGCTTTAGCTATATCTCATGAATATCAAGCACCAAGTTTCTTTAGGCTTCCACATGACCAATCTTGAAATATTTGAAAACTCATAGCCATGTGCCTTCTCCCCATTCATCCATGTAACAATTTTCAGTGAAGGTCTATAATTCTCTGAACATGGCGTGACAGGAAGTGAATACCAGTGGAGTCTGTTGCCCAAGCAGGCCACGTTTCATATTAACGATGTTTCTATTAAAATAAGCTGCTAGTAAAATACAATTATGCATTCCTACTATGGTATGATGAGTACAGAGTAAAGTGAAACTTGAAATCCTCTGACCTGATAACAGCTAATAATAGCAATATTATTGGGTAATTGTGTGTATCAGGCACTGTCTTAAACTGTATATCTGTATCCACAGATATTTGTCTATCTAATTATAATATATAAATATATGTGCATGCATATCTATATGTGTTCTGTGTGTGTTTGTGTGTGAAAAGAGACAGAGAAAGTGAGAGAGAGAGAGAGAGAGGAGTTGTGTTATCATATTTTCTCTTCATGACTTTCAATGAGAGAAACTTTTACTGCCACAGTTTTCTCATCTGTGAAAGAAATAAATAATCATATGATTAAGAGGATTACAGGCAGGCCCTGGAAATATTTTAGGTTAGGTTCCAGACCATTGAAATAAAGCAAATAATACAATAAAGTGAGCTGTAATCCTTTTGCTGGTGGAAAGTTTTTCCCTTAATTTGTAAAAAAAAATACAACTTTTATTAAATGCAATAAATGAAACCATAATAAAATGAGGTATGACTGCATAATATATGCATGTGTGTGTGTGTATCTATATTTTCTCTTTTACCTTCTTTCAGTTCAATAAACATTTATTGCATACTCAGTAAGGGCCAGAGTCTGTGCTTAAGTCTGGAAGACTGGCAAAAAAAGTGCATTTCAAACTCCTACCTGGAATGTACAGGTATATATGCTTATGAAATAATAACTACTTAATTTTTTTTATTTTAATCCAATAAATCTCCAACTTATTCTTCTTTTAAACCATTCAAATATGCAACACACTCCTAGTCAAGCCAATTACTATAAGTAAAGTAGTTTCCTATCTGTGGGGCACTCTACAACCCCCTGTGGGTATCTGAAATGACAAGAGTAACAAACCCTATTATGCTATGCTTATTTCCAACACGATTTTTTAGGGGGGGTGGGTGGCATATTCAAATCACCAGCATCACTGCTCTTGTACTTTGGGGCCATTATTAAGTAACATAAGGGTTGCTTGAACACTAGCTCTGTGATACAGTGACAGTTGATCTAATCATAAATATAATTACTAAGTGACTAATAAGTGAAGAGAGGATAAAGCATGGGTTGTGCTGGACAAAATGGTGACTCATGTCACCAGCCTCACATTAGAATGGCTTGAGATTTCAGCATACAACTTAGAACGGCATACAATTTAAAACTTGTGAATTGCTTATTTCTGAAAATTTTGATTTAATATTTTCAGAATGCAGGTAACAGAAACCATGGAAAATGAAACCATGAATAAGAAGGAACTACTGTAGCTTTTCAAAGATGGGGCAGGATGGGATGAGCAGGACAGTGATCTTCCAACTGTATAAGTGTGTATTGGTGGTGGGTAAATATACAACCACCCAAGGTATTAAATTGAGTTTGCAAAAAGGCATATAGAGATTGGTTTAAAGTCACCAAGTAACTCTAAACATCTATGTAATCCTTTATTACAATTAGCAGGTCTATTGAACAAAAAAGTCTGCTAAAGGTCATATGTGATAAATTTGGTATGATCTGTTCTTGGTTAAGCCACAGACATCCCCTTATACCATCACTTTTTTTTCAAAGCTTGTATTATTCCATTTGAGTTTCCTATGAGGAACTCACAATTAAAATGACCTATTGTATGGCCAGGGGGCGCCATCATGGCCAATCACATGCAGGTTCTCATTGAATTCGGGCAGATGATAAAGAAATGGCGGAGTTGAAGGATGGTGGGCCATTCTGTTTATTGGTGTCACCAAGACAGGCAAGCCATAAGAGAACCATGGGAGGCCCTGGACGGTTGGCTCAGTGGTAGAGTGTCAGCCTGGCGTGCAGGAGTCTCAGATTCGATTCCCGGCCAGGGCACACAGGAGAAGCGCCCATCTGCTTCTCCACCCCTCATCCTTGCCTTCCTCTCTGTCTTTCTCTTCCCCTCCTGCAGCAGAGGCTCCATTGGAGCAAAGTTGGCCCGGACGCTGAGAATGGCTCCATGGCCTCTGCCTCAGGTGCTAGAATGACTCTGGTCACAACAGAGCAACAGCCCAGATGGGCAGAGCATCGCCCTCTAGTGGGCATGCCGGGTGGATCCCGGTCGGGCGCATGCAGGAGTCTGTCTGACTGTCTCCCCATTTCCAACTTCAGAAAAATACAAAAAAACAAAACAAAACAAAACAAAAAAAATAACAGAGAACCAAGGGGAAAGCAGAAAACCTGCTTTTCCCACGGAGGGCAAGGGATCAAGGAGGCCTCTGCAATGCTGATAGCAGGAACTGAGAGAGAAAGCTCCTGGTCTGTCTCATTTTATAGTGTAGAAAATTAAAGCCTTTAAGCCAATATACAAATAAGGAAGTCTCTGATACAAAGCCACTTATCTGAGGCATAAATGGGATTCCTCATAAGTGTGCACCACCCCCTATCATGTAATAGTCAGGGGTGTGGGGAAAAGCTTAGTTTTGCGAAGATCTTAGTATAAGAAGGGAGGGAAAGGCTTAGTCTTAAAAGTAAGCCTTAGGCTATAATGACTTTGCCAGCTTAACAGCCTGTCTCCGACACCCAAAGTGAGCAAACATATACATCATATTTACAAACTTATTTGACCAAAACTGTCTACACTTTACAAAGTGTTATAGCCATCCCCAGTTAGAATATTGAGAATTTTGTCTGTGTTTAGTGTCCTGGCATTTCTCCTTTTTTCTTTTTGCAAAGATTAGAGTCATAGTTTTGTTATCACAGTGGTTTGAGCTCATAGATAAAATATGTTAAAACAGTGCATTGTTCTCTTCTTCTCTCCTACCTTTAAGAAGACATTTATTTTTTAAAATAAATTATCTGATTTTTGTATTTAGATGCAGAATAGCTATTTCCCCTTACCTGATATGCACCCAACTGTTGGCACTAACGACATACATTGCATGTATTTATGAATATAAGCTTAAGAATAAAACACAGCTGTGAAGTTCTTAATCCTATTATACAATTAGTTTTATCGGATTAAGATATGGAGTAGTGTGGAGGTTAAAGAGCTCAGATTTCTCAACCAGGTTATATTACTTCAGAAAAAATTATCTGATTTTTCCATGACAATTTTTTCATCTGTAAAACTGGGACATAATACCTATCTAATCAAATGTTATGAAGATTATATGAGCTAACATATGGAAAGCTCTTAGAACTGTACTTGATATATAATAAGCATCAAATGTGTGAAAGCATCAAATATTTAAAGCAATTCTTTGTAATTATAAAATATATTCATGCATGTCTACAGTTTTGAGTCAGTGATGAAATGTGGGTCTCACAAAATAGTCCTGATTCAAAATTTTATAATGCCAACGGAAGATAATTTTCAGTAAAGGGTTTCATGTTTGCACCGACTGAATTACTTTTATAGGCATTTCCAAATTTTAGTATGAGAACAATTAAAAATTGAAAATATAAGTGTATTTTGCATTTCTTGACATAAATAATGTGCTTAACAATTATTCGTTGTGTCTTCTTTTTTGTCAATAAGAGAGAACTATGACATTTAAATAGTGTTTTATAATAAAACAATGAAAGAAATAGGCACATAGATATTTAGGTATGATGTTATATTATATACTTAGCATGATTTTATTATTACTACAAAAAATAAATTTATACAGAATTAATGTAGTCTTCACAAATTAGTCTATCCTCTCAGCTCCCCTCAAGATCTATATATGAGTATTTAATTTTTCTGGTTTTCCTTATATAGCTTGTCAGAAGATGGTTGCAGTAGAATAATCAGGAAATGACGGCACTTACAGAAATGTGACTTTCTTAGGGTCTTTTCACATTCAAGGTTAATGCCAAACTACTTGTCTTCCCACTGAAAATGGCAATGAGGAATAATCAAATTGTAATTCAGTCATTTTTATTAGAATATTTCAGAATAATTCAGTAGAGGGTCTGTGAAAATCATGTTTTCTAAATTTATATCAAAAACAGTATTTGTAGTGGTTGAGAAAAATTAAAACTGTTCTCCAGAGCCATTTTAGAGTTTTTCTGATAATAAGAGTCCAGATTTGCCTGAGAACTTGAAGCCATTAGTTTTGAATATTTTATTCTTCTCAAATGGCCTAGGAGTAAAATCATGATTTGAATGGATTTCCACAAACAGAACAAGGTCTGACAATGTACCGTTTCCTTTCCAATTATATTTTTTAAATGAGGATACATTTTCTTCTATAGAATATCTATTATGGGTGAGTCATGCAGGAGCTACAAACCTTACACTCTTGGGATAAAAAGCAAAGCAGACTAAGATGTCCTTATTAATAAAAGAGGAGAGAGAAAGGGGAGTGAGAAGTATCACTCCTAGCCGCTTCATTTTATTTGCTCATTGCTTGCTTGTTACTTGTATATGTTTTGACTGGGCAAGCCCAGGGTTTCGAAACAGCAACCTCAGTGTTTCAGGCTGACTCTCTACCTACTATACCGCCACAGGCCAAAATGGACATAACTTTCTAAGTTCACTCTAGTAAGATGCCTACATTACCAAGCCTTTTGACAGGACTTAGTTGAGAGAGGAGCTTCCTCTTCCAAAAGAACAAGAAGCCAGATACATACATGTATGTATAGACATCTATATCTCTCAGTTATTTCACCTGCTGGAACATTATGATGTCTGGACACCCAGCTATACATGGTAGGCACTCAATGAATAACAGATGAATAATCAAATCTCCAAATTTACCAGCAGTCAAATGAATACTACAAACATCTTTAGATCATAAGTGATAATGTGAGATGATTTCCTATCAGCTGTTCAACAAGGATTGTGATGAAGAAGCAAGAAGAGGAGATGAGAACAGAATGTCTTCCTGCTAGTAGAACACACACTGGAGTATTTATTACTCAGGAGATTGACTACTCACTTATCCAAATAAATAAAGTAGGTATTCAAAGTATATTCCATGCCCAAGTTTTACTTTTTTAAAGCTCCTTGTTTTCCACTAGTACTTCCTTCTAGTGAAGACCATATTGGTTTGACACTAAGCTCTAGTCTACTGTGCTATCAGACATGTGAATAGAGAAGTATTAATTATTAATTACTTTATTTCAAGCACTATATATATTTAATACCTTACTGCACCAGTTTCAGATGCCCAGCAAAGTGGCCAAAAGACCATGCACTCCACAGAGTAGTACTCCTGCTGCCCCAAGAACACACCTGGCCCCATACCCAGTTATTGGGTCATTATTGACATATTCTGAATGTGCCTGATCTCATCGGAGCTCAGAGGCCAAACAGCATTGGGCATGGTTAGGACGTAGATCGGAGAAGTACTATTTTTTAACTAGAGAAAGAGAAAAGGAAGGTTGAACAAACCTGCTGGTAGCACATTTTTAACTCGCCCACTTGTGCACCATGCTCCCTAGATCAAGCTACCTTTTACAACTAGACTTTACCACACTTATGTGTCTTTTGTCCTGAATCATTTTATTTATTTATTCTCTTTTTTTTTTTCAGAAAGAGGAGGAGAGGCAGAGACAGATTCCTGTATGCTCCCCAACTGAGATCCATACAGCAAGCCAAATATGGAGTGATGTTCTGCCTATCTGGGGCATTGCTCCATTGCTCCACAACCCAGCTCTTCCTAGCACCTAAGGTGGAGGCCATGAAACCATTCTCAGTGCCTGAAGCCAACTCTCTCTAATGAGCCATGGCTGCAAAAGGGGTAGAGAGAGAAAGAGAGAAGGAGGAAGGATGGAGAAGCAGATGGGCAATTCTGTGTGCTTTGAATGGGAATTGAATCCAGGACATCAACACAACGAGCCAATACTCTTTCACTGAGTCAACCAGCCAGGACCTTCTGAAACATTTTAAATCGGCCATTTTCCTCTTAAAGAGTTTAACATGGAGTCTGGCTTAAAAACAGGACTGTGCCTCTTCACAAGATATAAGTCAAAAAACATTCTCAAGATATATAACACAAGATATATGTAACAAAAAACATTCTCATCTCTCTCCACAAACAATTCAACTAATGCTTTGACCTATGGTGAATTCCCTTTTCTCAGAATCCTCAATTGGAATTATGTTAGCAAAATGACACTTCACATTAACTGTTGAGCATCTTCTAATGCCTCTCTGCTAGAATGAACTCTCCAGGACTAGAAGCTCCTATGATCTGTGGTGCTAGCAATAGTTATATTCCATTTCTTCTCTCTGCCTGCCCAGTACCAGAAAAATAACTGTATTTATTTAATTTAACACTTAGTTATAGATTCTAAATTACTATGTTTAATTGTATATGAAGTAAAAGAAGGTCACTCCATTCTTTTAAAAATGACAAAAAATAATTAAGAAATGTACAAAAAATGGCTTATGGTTATCCTTTTAAACACTTGTCTCAGGAAGATCAATCTTGAAAAGGTAGTTTCAAGGTAATTTCTTGCTAAAAGATGCTTTAATCATTTTTTTAGACACATACAAGTGAAAATGGAATGAGCTAATATGGAAATGAATTTGTGGTCAACATGTGGTCATTTGTAAAATGTTATGTTTCTCTTAACTCTATCATCCATTTCCTCTTCTTCTGTTGACACTTTTATGGTTATTATTTTTAAAATGTGTTGAAGACCTTGAGAGTATAATGTTAAGCAAAATAAGTAAATCAGAAACAGCTAAGAACTATATGATTTCACACATAGGTAGGCTATCTAAAACAAGACTCATGGACATAGAGAAAAGTGAAGTGGTTACAAAGGAAGAGGGTAGGGGAAGGAGAAAACAGGGCCAAATATATGGTGATAAATGGTGTTTTGACTTTGGTTAATGGCACACAATGCAATCAATAGTTCACATGCTATGGAGGTATACACTAGAAACCTGTGTGTTCTTATGAACCAATGTCACTCCATTAAATTTAATTTCTAAATAAAAAAAAAACAAATTAAAACATGTATTGAAGTGACTAAAAACTGAGTGGTAAATATGTGGATGTTTTAGATTAATCTATCACTCATTTTGGCATTTTAATTTTTATCAACCAAAAGTTTACAATAGTATCAACAGCAAACCCCTTCCTTAGATAGACAGCCTCATCTCACTTCACAGGGCTGGAGGACTTTCTGCCCCTTCCATCTCCTCACAGGCCATCTTTGACGCTACACCCTTCAAGCTGCCATCATAATAACCTACAGATATCTCAGGCTGGGCCATGTAATGGTTGCTGATTAAACTTGTTTTTTTCTCCCATGTTTTAGACAAATGACAAAAGAGGGATCATCAAGAATAAGCAGAGTGTAGTGACTTCAATTCCTCCAAGGCCACAAAGTGCTCTCAATTTCATGCTTCCCTGATCAGCTTTATTTATAAGAAAATAGATCTCTATGAGCAAACACTTGGGCTTGAACTGCTAAAAAAAACCTTAGCAATATCATTTTGGGGCACTTGATTTTTTTTTTTTTTTTTTTATTAAGTGAGAGGCAGTGAGTCAGAGACAGACTCCCATTTAAGCCCCAACCAGAATTCACCCAGTAAGCCCTCTACCAGCAATGCTCTGCCCATCTAGGGCTTCTGCTCTGTTGCTTTGCAACTGACCTATTTTAGAGCCTAAGGCGAGGCCACGGAGTTATCCTCAATGCCTGGGGCCAAACTGCTCAAACCATTTGAGCCATGGCTGTGGGATGGGAGGGGAGAGAGAGTGAAAGAGAGCAGAAGAAGGGAAAAGAGTGGAGAAGCAGATGGTCGCTTCTCCTGTGTGCTCTGACTGGGAATCAAACTTGGGACTTCCATATGCTGAACCAATGGTCTTCTGCTAAGCCAGCCAACCAGGATCTAATAAAAATTTTGATGTCTCGATTTGTAACAACTTTTTGGGAACAATTTAAGTGATAGCTCAAAATGTAGCTTAAAATATGTATTTGTGTAAATAACTCAGTGCTAATTTTTCCAAAATGAATTCATATTCAGCAAAGTTGTCAAAAAGGTTCACCACATAATTTCAGGAGAATAATTATAAATATATTCACAAGAAAATCATATTTACTACTACCTTCCACGTTGTAATGATAATTTTTGTTATCAAAGATTTCTAAAGCTTTCAAAAAAATTTAAAAATATGTAAGTAGAGGTAGGAAAAGGACAACTATTGTTAATCCAGGTGCTCAGACACAAGGTGGCCACAATTATGATGAGTTCAGAGTTCCCAATATTCAATCTGTATTAGTGAGGGGAAAGAAATGGAAACTGCTAGAAGCAAAGAGTTAGAAAACTGTTGATGGCTACAGATTTTGAACCATTAAAATCCAGGATTAATTAATTGTGTCTAAATTAGCATTTATTTGTATTGGGTAAGTTATAAATGATTAGCTACTGCCTGACCTGTGGTAGTGCAGTGGATAGAGTGTTGACCTGGAAAGGCTGAGGTCGCCGGTTCGAAGCCCTGGGCTTGCCTGGTCAAGGCACATATGGGAGTTGATGCTTCCAGCTCCTCCCCCACTTCTCTCTCTCTGTCTCTCTCCTCTCTCTCTCTCTGTCTCTCCCTCTCCTCTCTAAAATGAATAAATAAAAAAATAATAAATTAAAAAAAATAAATGATTAGCTGCTTACAAGTTCAATGGCGGCAATGTAGAAAAATACTGAAATGTGTCACTCACAGCCTTAATTTAGCCATGCCATTAAACGCCCTAGGATTCTTAAAAAAAAAAAAAAAATCATATTAGCTTTGATCCTTGCTTTCTTGCATCTCAAATGGAGGTTTAATAGTGCTATATCGAACCATATCATATTACTAATTTTGTGAATAAACAGTGATCAAATATCAGCAATTTCACATGATTCAACCCTATATCTCACCAAGTTATCAAATGAGACAATCTATTAGAAAGTGCTTATCAATTGGAAAGACTAATGGAAGCAGGTGAAGCTGAAGCCATGCACTTGAAATGTGAAGTTGTGATTGCTCAGCTAAGTGAATCCCATCTCATTAGTGGAACTTAAGGAAGAGTAAGGGTACCAATGCAAAAGAGAGATTTAGAAGGCAGACGACTTGAGGCTAGGGCATGTAGTAAATATTTATAACAGATATGATATGCATTTTGAAAACGCCTAGATTCCATCTATAAACATAATTGTTATTATTCATAAATGGGTGTCATCTCAAAGGTAGATGGCAAAAGGCCTAGATGCTAGTCAGACAGTATCCACAACTTTATGAGTATTTTCAGCTATTTCATTAATGAATGTGGAGTAAAGCTGCAGAAATGTCATCACTTTTTACAGCACATTACTAATTTTTGTAATTCCACGCAGTCCACATGTAACAGCCAACCTCTTTCTGAAACATTCATTACTCACTCTGCTTTGATCTCCCTACAATGATATCATATGGTGGTTAATTCTGTGTGGCAACTTGACTATACCATGGAGTGCCTGGATATTTGGTCAAACATTATTCTGGGTACATCTGTGAGGGTGTTTCTGGATGGTATTGATATTTGAATGATAGAATGCGTAAAGCAGATTGTCCTTCCTAATGTGGGTGGGCCCCATCCAATCATTTGAGAGTTTGATTAGAACAAAAACACTGACCTTCCTGCCATTAAAAGGGAAAGTCTCCTGCCTAACAGTGGAGCTGAAACATTATTATTTTCCTGGCTTGGGACCCAAACTTTAACACTGAATTTTCTCATGTTGCAAGCCAGCTAGCTTTCAGATTGGAATTTACACCATAGCTCTATTAGCCCTTAGGCCTTTGGACTCATGCTGGAACTATACCATTGGCTCTCCCAGGGCCCAATTTAGTGATTGAAGAACTTGAAACTTCTGTGTCCATAATTATATGAGCTTACTTCTTTTAATAAATCTTTTGCTCTCTTTCTACAAGCATCCTTTTAATTCTGTTTTGCTAGAGAACCCTGAATACTACTTGTCCCTTGGGCCTAATGATTGCCAACATTATGTTGGCAAAGACTGTTTGCTCTGTCATTGCCCTTAAAGAGCCAGGGGATGTATTCCTCTTGCATTATACCCTTACTAACTCAAACACTAGCTCTCACTAGGAAATCACTCAATATCCTCCTCAACTTATCCTGTTCTATCTGCCACACCAATGGTCTTGATAGCACTTCCTTTACTTGTTTTAATCACCTTGGTCCCTACTTTTTCTTTGCCCGGTATCAGACACCTATACGTGCCTCTGGCCCTCCTGGATTTTTTGCAGAAGCCAAACACTGTCCTAATATGCTGGTCTTTGGTACTCACTATATGGTTTTCTTCATTGCTCTTCTTGATGAGAATGATGCATCTAGAAATTAGGCCTCTGATCCTGCTCTCAGGCCTTGCCTGCTCTAAATTTTCAAAGGAGAATTGGAAAAAAAAATTATCTCTTGTTATAAACTTGAATCATGCAATATCTACATGATATAAATAGTTCTTACCAGCCTTAGGGTACAGAATGACTAAAATAGCATGATGGAAGATGTGTACTTACTTTCTATGTACTCAAAAGGTTATGCCATGTAGTGAATGTGCATATTAGTGAACAGATATGTTTCCAATTCTATTAAACATATATGTATAATTTTAATTGAAGTAGAATTGTAATACTAATTATCCTTTGGAGCGTGTATTTTGTTGAAGACACAATAATCCTGCTGTATAATTCACATAGACATCAAGAATGATATAACACTTTCTTCAATATGTCAATCATATTTTTTAAAATTATGTAATACAGAAGAACAAAACAATAGATAGAGCATTATCTTTCCAGTCTAAGAAAGAAAATTGTTTCATTCAGATTGCTTATCACCTATATAAGTACAAATAGCAGAAATTAGATTTTATGGTATGAGATGTAGAAAAGTGACTATACATTGGCAGGATAAACTAATACATATCAATACTAAAAGCAGTTAGTCAATTGAAATTTCCCCCTAATCTATATTTCATAGAGATTCAAAGAGAAAGTACTATATCAAATATCAGCTTAGTTTTGTAACAGCATTGGCAAAATTGTTTCTAAAAGGTTATTTTGGCCCTGGCCAGTTGGCTCAGTGGTAGAGCATCGGCTTGGTGTGCAGGAGTCCTGGGTTTGATTCCAGGCCAGGGCACACAGGAGAGGCACCCATCTGCTTCTCCACCCTTTCCCCTCTCCTTCCTCTCTGTCTCTCTCTTCCCCTCCTGCAGCCGAGGCTCCATTGGAGCAAAGTTGGCCCGGGTGCTGAGGATGGCTCTGTGACCTCTGCCTTAGGTGCTAGAATGGCTCTGGTTGCAAAAGAGCAGCACCCCAGATGGGCAGAGCATCGCTCCCTGGTGGGCATTACAGGTGGATCCCGGTCGGGAGCATGCAGAAGTCTGTCTGACTGCCTCCCCATTTCCAACTTCAGAAAAATACATAAATAAATAGATAAATAAATGGTTATTTTATGGTTAAAAAAGTAGTCACATTTTTGTTTATTTACAATAATTAATGTCAAACAGTCCCAGGGTTCTATAATGCATTAAAGGATAATGGTATCTACTTTTGAGTATTCAATTAGCTACATCTTATTGGGTAGGTTTCTAAACTGATAATTGTCAAAATATATACATTCTCCATAAGATGTACCAATATTAGTTTTATTTGTAAGACAGACATATGGAAATACTTTTGTGGTACTTGACTTTGTTAATGGATTTATAAATTATAAAAACTTTGGAGTGACGTCACGGAAATGGCGCCATGAGCAGCGCGTCCGACAGATCTCCCCAAAATCACAACAAATTTATCAACTAGAAACAGGAAAATTTATCTTCGGAGCAAACTGAAAGCAAAAGGACTGTTATCACTCGAATCTGAGAGACGAGGGTGTGGAGGAAGCTACCGCAGGGACGTTCATTCAAGCCGCGAGAAAGTGCGCTGGTGGTAAGTCATCCCGCACTCGGAAACCGCCGCCGCCGCCGCCGCCGCGAGCGGTGGGTCGGTTGCAGAGCCAGTGGCAAACAGCCGCTGGCGCGCTCCCGGTCTGATTGCAGACCGAGCATTGCAGACCGAGCACCGCTAACGTTCCCAGCGGCCCGCGCACGGGGAGCGGGAGAGGCCCCAGGGCGGTATTCCCTACTTGGGAGATTCTCTCCGCGGGCGGGGCACCTCACCCAGCCATTCAAGCTAACAATCAAGCGTTGGGGGAGGGGCGCACGCAGGCAGCCTGAAATACCTTCGGGAGCACAGCTGCGACCCAATTACTAAAATTAACTTAACCCGTGAAATCTGCGCACCCTCGGTTCTAATTGATAAGATCTCTCTCAGTTCACCGACCCAAGACAAGAGGCGTGATATTTTTTGGTGCCTCTCGCTAAAGGGGCGGGGGCAACTTCTGATTGATAGAGCCTCCATATTTAGGGATAAACGCTAACAAGAAGGACTTGGCAGATAATAAGATCTATACCACACTAGTCGCAAGCAGAGACTAGTGCCTCTTTTTACCGGCCAAAACAGGCTACAAAGTGTGGAAAGCCTGGGTTGAGAGGTCCAACGGAATGCTAGGCGTTGAACAATCACCTTGACAACAATTGACTCCCACCCCCGCCTGATTACACTGGAGGCCCTGACTGTCAGAGCCCTTCCCAGAGCCTTGCACTGAGTGGGGATGGAGTGGGGATTTCCCAGCTCTTTGAGCCTCTTACTCCCCAGGCAGAAGCAGTGGCAGCCTTGGGGCTGGATCGCCAGGCTGCTGGTTCGGGAGGGGGGGACTGGGAGAGAGAATCCACGAAGGCGAACTCTCTCGTCGTTAGACCCTGCAGACGCCGGCAGGCCTTGACTACCAACAAGACTAAAGCCAATTGTGTGACATTGCCATAGAACCCCATCAACTGCAAGTCCCTGCCTGGGTGTGGCACAGGGGCAGGGCCTGGGGTGCAGAGTCGCCGACCGGGAAGAGGGAGAGAGGAGAAGGAGGAAGAGGTTGACATCTCAAAATCAGGAAAAATCCACAGACTTTGCAGCTTGTTCCACTGTTTGTTGGTTGTTGTTTTTTTTGTAGTTGTTGTTGTTTGTTCCTTCTATCTTATTGCCTTTATTTCCTCCACCTCAGCCCTTCTATTCTCTGCCCATCTTATGCTTCCCTTTTCTTGAACTACACTACCCATAAGTGTTACATTTTATTTCTCTCCTTCATCCTCACCCTCCTTTGAGGTTATACTCCAGGACACTTAATTCTCACTCTCTCCTCTTTTGTTTTTTTTGCCTTATTTTGTTTTTTTCTCTTCCTTTTTTATTTCTTCCTTCGTTTTTCACTTTTTCTTATTTTTTCCTTTCTATTCGTTTTTTCTTTTCTCGTTTTACTTTCCTCCCATTTAATCCTCAATCACGAACAAATTAGTTAATTTGGGACTCAAGGTTTTTTTTTTTGGCTTTGTTTTTCTTTTTCGGTTTTGTTTTTGTTTTTTTCTGGTTGGTTTGTTTTTGTGGCATTTTGGGTCCTCCCAACCCAAGGTCTCCATTGTATTTGGTCTTTGCTCCACTTAATACAACGTATTTTTACTTATTATTTTTATTTTTTCTTCTTGATTATTCCTTTTTTTTGTCCTTTTTTCTGGTTCCCTCTTGTCCCTCTCATTATATCTCTTGGTTGACTGTCACCCTCAGGCAGATCAACTTATGCTTGTCTAAGATTTTCTTCCCTTTTTTTTTTTTTATTTTTATTTTATTTTATTTATTTATTTATTTTTTTGCCCCCTTGAACTTTTCACCGCAAACCAGGCCCTCCATTATAGGCACGATATTTCCCTGAGGAGGGGAGAGGAGGGAAGGAGAACAAAGAAAAAAAAAAGGGGGAAATAATAAATTATTACTGCTTTTTTTTTTTTGTTTGTGGGGTGTTTTACCCTTTGTTTTTTTTTTTGTTTTGTTTTTTTTTGTTTTTGTTTTTGTTTTTTACTTTTTACTCTTTATTAATTCTAATTAGTGCTATCAACAAGACCACCCGCAGATGCCAATAAGAAAGAGGAAATCGAATATTATGGATACAAAAGAAAGAGAGGTAACACAAATAGATGTGGAAAAATCTATGGAGAAAAGACTTAACATATTGGAAGCCTTGGAGCTAAATGACAGAGAATTTAAAAGAGAAATCTTAAAAATACTCAGAGATATACAAGAAAACACGGAAAGGCAATATAGGGAGATCAGAAAACAACTCAATGAACACAAAGAATATATTACCAAGGAAATTGAAACTATAAAAACAAATCAAACAGAAATGAAAAACTCAATTCACGAGCTGAAAAACGAGGTAACAAGCTTAGCTAGCAGAACAACCCAGATTGAAGATAGGATTAGTGAAATAGAAGACAAACAACTTGAGGCACAACAGAGAGAAGAAGAAAGAGACTCAAAAATAATAAAAAACGAGAAAGCCCTACAGGAATTATCTGACTCCATCAGAAAGAATAACATAAGAATAATAGGTATATCAGAGGGAGAAGAGAAAGAAAATGGAATGGAGAATATACTCAAACAAATAATAGACGAGAACTTCCCAAGCCTGTGGAAAGAACTAAAGCCTCAAGTTCAAGAAGCAAACAGAACACCGAGTTTTCTTAACCCCAACAAACCCACTCCAAGGCACATCATAATAAAGATGACACAAACCAATGACAAAGAAAAAATTCTCAAGGCAGCCAGGGAAAAGAAGAGTACAACATATAAAGGAAGGCCTATTAGATTATCATCAGATTTCTCAGCAGAAACTCTACAAGCTAGAAGAGAGTGGACCCCAATATTTAAGGCCCTGAAAGAGAGGAACTTTCAGCCAAGAATACTATACCCATCAAAGCTATCCTTCAAGTATGAAGGAGATATAAAAACATTCACAAATACAGAAAAGATGAGAGAATTTATCACGAGAAAGCCCCCACTCCAGGAAATACTAAAGGGGGTTTTCCAACCAGATTCAAAGAACAAAAGAAAACAACACCACAAGTAACAGCTCCACCAAGAACACAATAAAACCAAACTTAAACTGTGACAACAAAGGAAAAAAAAAGGGGGGGGAGAGAATGGAGATTAACAGTAGCAAAGGACGATGAAGTGCAGAAATACTTATAAGATAGGGTACTACAATGAATATGGTAGGTACCCTTTTCATTACTTAATGGTAACCACCCTTGAAAAAACCACCACAAAAACACATGACTTAAAAAAGGTAGCAACAGAGGAAAGAAGTATGGAACACAAACAAACAGAAACAAATGATAGAAAAACAAAAGAGAAGAATCAAACTAGATACAAAACTAACAGAAAGCAATTTATAAAATGGTAGTAGGGAACCCACAAGTGTCAATAATTACACTAAATGTAAATGGATTAAACTTACCAATAAAAAGACACAGAGTAGCAGAATGGATTAAAAAAGAAAATCCAACTATATGCTGCCTACAAGAAACACATCTAAGCAACAAGGATAAAAACAAATTCAAAGTGAAAGGCTGGAAAACAATACTCCAAGCAAACAACACCCAAAAAAAAGCAGGTGTAGCAATACTCATATCTGATAATGCTGACTACAAGACAGAAAAAGTACTCAGAGACAAAAATGGTCACTTCATAATGATTAAGGGGACACTGAATCAAGAAGACATAACAATCCTTAATATATATGCACCAAACCAAGGAGCACCAAAATATATAAGACAGCTACTTATTGACCTTAAAACAAAAACTAACAAAAATACAATCATACTTGGAGACCTCAATACTCCGCTGACGGCTCTAGATCGGTCATCCAAACAGAGAATCAATAAAGATATAGTGGCCTTGAACGAAATACTAGAACACCTGGATATGATAGACATCTACAGGACACTTCATCCCAAAGCGACAGAGTATACATTTTTCTCTAGTGTACATGGAACATTCTCAAGAATTGACCATATGTTGGGCCACAAAGACAATATCAGCAAATTTAGAAAAATTGAAATTGTACCAAGCATATTTTCTGATCATAAAGCCTTGAAACTAGAATTCAACGGCAAAAAAGAGGGGGAAAAACCCACAAAAATGTGGAAACTAAACAACATACTTCTAAAAAATGAATGGGTCAAAGAAGAAATAAGCGCAGAGATCAAAAGATACATACAGACAAATGAAAATGAAAATACGACATATCAGAATCTCTGGCATGCAGCAAAAGCAGTAATAAGAGGAAAGTTCATATCACTTCAGGCCTATATGAACAAACAAGAGAGAGCCGAAGTAAACCACTTAACTTCACACCTTAAGGAACTAGAAAAAGAAGAACAAAGACAACCCAAAACCAGCCGAAGAAAGGAGATAATAAAAATCAGAGCAGAAATAAATGAAATAGAGAACAGAAAAACTATAGAAAAAATCAATAAAACAAGGAGCTGGTTCTTTGAAAAGGTCAACAAAATTGACAAACCCTTGGCAAGACTCACCAAGGAAAAAAGGCACAGGACTCAAATAAATAAAATCCAAAATGAAAGAGGAGAGATCACCACAGACATCATAGATATACAAAGAATTATTGTAGAATACTATGAAAAATTATATGCCACCAAATACAACAATCTAGAAGAAATGGATAAATTCCTAGAACAATACAACCTTCCTAGACTGAGTCATGAAGAAGCAGAAAGCCTAAACAGACCAATCAGCAGGGAGGAAATAGAAAAAACTATTAAAAACCTCCCCAAAAATAAAAGTCCAGGCCCAGACGGTTATACTAGTGAATTCTATCAAACATTCAAAGAAGACTTGGTTCCTATTCTACTCAAAGTCTTCCAAAAAATTGAAGAAGAAGCAATACTTCCGAACACATTTTATGAGGCCAACATAACCCTCATACCAAAACCTGGCAAGGATGGCACAAAGAAAGAAAACTACAGACCAATATCTCTAATGAATACAGATGCTAAAATTCTAAACAAAATACTGGCAAACCGAATACAACAACATATTAAAAAAATAATACATCATGATCAAGTGGGATTCATCCCAGAATCTCAAGGATGGTTCAACATACGCAAAACGGTTAACGTAATACACCATATCAACAAAACAAAGAACAAAAACCACATGATCTTATCAATAGATGCAGAAAAGGCTTTTGATAAAATACAACACAATTTTATGTTTAAGACTCTCAACAAAATGGGTATAGAAGGAAAATATCTCAACATGATAAAGGCCATATATGATAAACCATCAGCTAACATCATATTAAATGGCACTAAACTGAAGGCTTTCCCCCTTAAATCAGGAACAAGACAGGGTTGTCCACTCTCTCCACTCTTATTTAACGTGGTGCTAGAAGTTCTGGCCAGAGCAATCAGACAAGACAAAGAAATAAAAGGCATCCATATTGGAAAAGAAGAAGTAAAGGTATCACTTTTTGCTGATGATATGATCCTATACATCGAAAACCCGAAGGACTCCACAAAAAGATTATTAGAAACAATAAACCAATACAGTAAGGTCGCAGGATACAAAATTAACATACAGAAGTCCATAGCCTTTCTCTATGCCAACAATGAAATATTAGAAAACGAACTCAAAAAAATAATCCCCTTCACGATTGCAACAAAAAAAATAAAATACCTAGGAATAAACATAACAAAGAATGTAAAGGACCTATATAATGAAAATTACAAAGCATTGTTAAGGGAAATCGAAAAAGATACAATGAGATGGAAAAATATTCCTTGCTCTTGGATAGGAAGAATAAATATAATCAAAATGGCCATATTACCCAAAGCAATATACAAATTTAATGCAATTCCCATCAAAATTCCTATGAGATTTTTTAAAGAAATGGAACAAAAAATCATCAGATTTATATGGAACTATAAAAAACCCCGAATAGCCAAAACAATCCTAAGGAAAAAGAATGAAGCTGGGGGCATTACAATACCTGACTTTAAACTATATTATAGGGCCACAATAATCAAAACAGCATGGTATTGGCAGAAAAATAGACACTCAGACCAATGGAACAGAATAGAAAACCCAGAAATAAAACCACATATATATGGTCAAATAATCTTTGATAAAGGGGCCAACAACACACAATGGAGAAAAGAAAGCCTCTTCAACAAATGGTGTTGGGAAAACTGGAAAGCCACATGCAAAAGAATGAAACTCGACTACAGCCTGTCCCCGTGTACTAAAATTAATTCAAAATGGATCAAAGACCTAAATATAAGACCTGAAACAATAAAGTACATAGAAGAAGACATAGGTACTAAACTCATGGACCTAGGTTTTAAAGAACATTTTATGAACTTGACTCCAATGGCAAGAGAAGTGAAGGCAAAGATAAATGAATGGGACTACATCAGAATAAAAAGTTTTTGCTCAGCAAGAGAAACTGATATAAAAATAAACAGACAGCCAACTAAATGGGAAATGATATTTTCAAACAACAGCTCAGATAAGGGCCTAATTTCCAAAATTTACAAAGAACTCATAAAACTCAACAACAAACAAACAAACAATCCAATAAAAAAATGGGAAGAAGACATGAATAGACACTTCTCCCAGGAAGAGATACAAATGGCCAACAGATATATGAAAAAATGCTCAGCTTCATTAGTTATTAGGGAAATGCAAATCAAAACTACAATGAGATACCACCTCACCCCTGTTAGATTAGCTATGATCAACAAGACGGGTAATAGCAAATGTTGGAGAGGCTGTGGAGAAAAAGGAACCCTCATTCACTGTTGGTGGGACTGTAAAGTAGTACAACCATTATGGAGGAAAGTATGGTGGTTCCTCAAAAAACTGCAAATAGAACTACCTTATGACCCAGCAATCCCTCTACTGGGTATATACCCCCAAAACTCAGAAACATTGATACGTGAAGACACATGTAGCCCCATGTTCATTGCAGCACTGTTCACAGTGGCCAAGACATGGAAACAACCAAAAAGCCCTTCAATAGAAGACTGGATAAAGAAGATGTGGCACATATACACTATGGAATACTACTCAGCCATAAGAAACGATGACATCAGATCATTTACAGCAAAATGGTGGGATCTTGATAACATTATAAGGAGTGAAATAAGTAAATCAGAAAAAAACAAGAACTACATGATTCCATACATTGGTGGAACATAAAAATGAGACTAAGAGACATGGACAAGAGTGTGGTGGTTACCAGGGGTGGGGGGAGGGAGGACAGGGGGAGAGTTAGGGGGAGGGGGAGGGGCACAGAGAACTAGATAGAGGGTGGCGAAGGACAATCTGACTTTGGGCGAGGGGTATGCAACATAATTTAATGACAAAATAACCTAGACATGTTTTCTTTGAATATATGTACCCTGATTTATTAATGTCATCCCATTACCATTAATAAAAATTTATTTAAAAAAAAAAATAAATTATAAAAACTTTGGAAGATAATTTATTCTGTATGTAGAAAATGTCCATAAATGTTGGGTTTCAGTTATAAAGACATTTTTAATGATAATATGTTTATGTAATGATATTCTTCAATATAGAACTAAAGAGACTCAACCAGCGATAAAACTAACATAACTATTTCAAGTACTTGATCATTTCACCACATAGGATTGTCCAAGCAAGTGTTTAAAAACAAGTTTTCTCTGATTCATATAATATTTTAATTTTAGTATCTCTGTTGATTTATTCCTAGCTCACCCATCCTAATGAAGTTCTTTAATATTTATGTAGAAATATAAATTTCAAAATCAGTTTTAATGTCTACTATACAAATTTAAAAAGATTTCTTTCTTTCTGGTGCAGATTCTAAATCTAAGTGACCTCAACAAAGTAACTACAGTGAAAATATCAAAACTCTGTAATATTAATAATTCACCATATTTTGCTTGATGAAAAATAAAAAGCCATTTGATCTTTCCCTTTTTCACCTATTCTCTCTAGGGGTCCTATTGTTTAGCTCATACTACACTAGAGAAAAGTTGTAGATAGGTTCCAAATAACTCATTTCTTGAATGAGTATGTTAAAAAGTTAAGGCAAAGTACTTTTTAAAATGCTCATTGCAAAAATAAATAACAGCACGACAGTCACAGTGCATGCATCAAAGAGAGTAAAGTGGTTATAGTGAAAGTATCCCTCTGACCTTTATTGCTATGCTTCATTCCCTTCCTTCTCAACAGGCAAACATTGTAATTTCTTTCCCTCCCCAGAGCAATTCAGTTTATATAAAAGTTAAGACAAATGTACTCATATATATACACATAAACATATTTTACACCTTTTATTTTTACATAAATTGTATTATAAGATATATATCTTTCTGTACCTTAGATTTTTCCATTTAACATTTCATTACAAAGAAACAGTTTGCATTGTTATATCAAATTCAATTGTATAAATATAGAACAATTAATTTAATCCCCTCAAAACATGATCATTGAGGCTACTTTAGATATTTAGATATTATAAGCATGGCTATAATAAATAACTTACACAATTATATCTCCAAGATAAATTAATAAGTAGAATTTTGGGTTCAGACATTATTCAAATTTATAATTTTTTAAAACTTTTATTTAGAAAATTAAATTTAACAGGGTAACACTGATCAATAAGATTACATATGTTTCAGGTAAAAATTTCTATAGCATTTAACTACTGATTAAGTTGTATACCCATCACCCAAGCTCAAATCATTTTCCATCAGCTAATATTTTTGTCTCTCTTAACAACTTTCCCTGCAATAGCTCCCCTGGTAACCCTTCCTTACGATTCTCTCCCCCCGGAAACCACTTCACTTTTATGTATGTCCATGAGTCTCATATATTCCACTTATGTGTAAAATCATACAGTTTTAAGCTTTTTCTGATTTAGTTTTTTCACTCAGTTAAATGCTCTCAAGGTCCATCAGTGTTGTCATAATTGGCACTATGTCATCATTTCTTACGGATGAGTAGTTTTCCATTTTATAGATGTACAACAGCTTCTTTATCAAATCCTGTATTGAGGGACACATTGGTTGTTTCTATGTATTGGCAACTGTGAATAATGCTGCAATGAATATCAGGGTGCATGTGTCTTTACATACCAATGTTTTCGAGTTTTGGGGGTAGATACCCAGTAGAAATATTGTTGGCTCATATGGTAGTTTTATTCTTAATATTTTGAGGAACCACATTACTTTCTTCTGTAATGGTTGTACTAATTTACATTCTCACCAATAGTGAATGACAGTTTCTTTTTCTCCATAGCCTCCCCAATACTTGTTATTATTACCTGTCTCAGTGACAATAGACAATGTAACAGGTGTGAGGTGGTATCTCATTGTAGTTTTGATTTTCACTTCTAAAGTTTTTAGTGAAGATGAGCATCTTTTCATATATCTGTTGGTCATTTGTATGTCTTCTTGGGAGAACTGTCTGTTCAATTCCTCTCTCCCTTTTTTTTCTTTTTTAAAAAAATAAATTTTATTAATTTTAATGGGGTGACATTAATAAATCAGGGTACATATGTTCAAAGAAAACATCTCCAGGTTATCTTGTCATTCAATTATGTTGCGTACCTGTCACCCAAATTCAGATTTTCCTCTGTCACCTTCTATCTAGTTTTCTTTGTGCCCCTCCCCTCCTCCTCTCCCTCCGTCCCCCGTAACCACCACACTCTTGTCCATGTCTCTTAGTCTCATTTTTATGTCCCAACGATGTATAGAATCATGCAGTTCTTAGTTTTTTCTGATTTACTTATTTCACTCCGTATAATGTTATCAAGATCCACCCATTTTGATGTAAATGAACCGATGTCATCATTTCTTATGGCTGAGTAGTATTCCATAGTATATACGTACCACATCTTCTTTATCCATTCATCTATTCAAGGGCTTTTTGGTTGTTTCCATGTCTTGGCCACTGTGAACAATGCTGCAATGAACATGGGGCTGCATGTGTCTTTATCTACCAATGTTTTTGAGTTTGGGGTGTATATACCCACACACCTGTTAGATTAGCTATTATCAACAAGACAGGTAATAGCAAGTGTTGGAGAGGCTGTGGAGAAAAAGGAATCCTCGTCCAATGTTGGTGGGAATGTAAAGTAATACAACCATTATGGAAGAAAGTATGGTTGTTCCTCAAAAAACTAAAAATAGAACTACCATATGACCCAGCAATCCTTCTCTCCCTGTTTTAATTGGATTGTTTGCTTGTACATTGCTGAGCTCTGTGAGTTCTTTATTTATTTTTATATTAATTCCTTTTTGGAGCTTTTGCTTGCAAATACCATCTCTCATTTAGATGGCTGATTATTTGTTTTGTTGTCAGTTCCTTCTGTTGTGCATAAGTCTTTTTGTTTAATATTGTCCCATTTATTTATTTTTGCCTTGACATCCCTTGCTTTTAGAATCAAATTCATAATTTGTTCTCTACGGCCAAGGTCCATAAGCTTAGTTCTGTGCTTAACGTTTTTTCTATATAATTGACTGTTTCAGATCTTATATTTAGGTCTTTGATCCATTTTGAATTAAATTTTGTGCAGGGGGACAAACTAATCAAATTTCATTCTTTTGCATGTGGCTTTCCAATTTTCCCAGCACCACTTACTAAAGAAGCTTTCTTTTCTCCATTGTGTATTTCTGGCTCCTTTCCTGAAGATGATTTGTTCATATAATGTGGTTTTATTTCTCGGCTCTCAATTCTGTTCCATTGTTCTGTGTTTGTTTTTTCTGCCATGCTATTTTGATTATCGTGGTTCTATACTATAATTTGATTCAGGAAGTGTGATACATCCAGCTTCATTCTTTCTTCAGGATTGCTTTGGCTATTTGAGTTTTTTTTTATGGTTCCATACAAATCTGGTGATATTTGTTCTATTTCTTTAAAAAAAATGCCATTGGGCCTGACCTGTGGTGGCGCAGTAGATAAAGTGTCGACCTGGAAATGCTGAGGTCGCTGGTTTGAAACCCTGGGCTTGCCTGGTCAAGGCACATATGAGAGCTGATGTTTCCAGCTCCTCCCCCCCTCCTTTTCTCTCTCAGTCTATCCTCTCTTTCTCTCTGTCTCTCCCTCTCATCTCTAAAATGAATTTTAAAAATGACATTGGGATTTGATGGGAGTTGCATTAAATTTGTACATTGCTTTGAATAACATGGCCATTTTAACTATGTTGATTCTTCCAATTCATGACCATGTAATATTTTTTTCATATCATTGTGCCTTTTTTAATTTCCTTTTTTTTTGTGACAAAGACAGAAAGAGTCAGAGAGAGAGACAGACAGGGACAGACAGGAAGGGAGAGAGATGAGAAGCATCAATTCTTCATTGTGGCACCTTAGTTGTTCATTGATCCCTTTTTCAAATGTGGCTTGACTGGGGGTCTATAGCAGACTAAGTGAACCCTTGTTCAAGCCAGCCATTTTGGGCTCAATCTGGTGAGCCTTGCTCAAACCAGATGAGCCCGCACTAAAGCTGGTGACCTCGGGGTCTTGAACCTGGGTCCCCCAGGTCCCAGTGCAATGCTCTATCCACTGCGCCACTGCCTGGTCAATTTCTTTCAATAATGTTTTAAAGTTTTTAGTATATAAATTCTTCATATTCTTTATTAAGTTTATTCCTTGGTATATTTTTATTCTTGCAATTTTAAAAGAAATTCTTTATTCTTTTTTTTCTTTGTATTCATATTCTGAAGTTTCATCTTTAGCATATAGGAAAGTAATAGACTTTTGTATATTGATTGTGTATCCTGCGACTTTATTGTACTGGTTTATTGTTTCTAATAGTTTTTTTGGTGGAGTCTTTGGGGTTTTCTATATACAGGATCATGTCATCTGCAAAAAGTGATACCTTTATTTCTTTCCCAATATGGGTGCCATTTACTTATTTCTCTTGCCTGATTATTCTGGCTAAAACTTCCAGAACTATGTTGAATAAGAGTGGAGAAAGTGAGCAACCTTTTCTTGTTTCTGATATTAGAGGAAAGGCCTTCAATTTTTTTTAGCATTTAGCTTGATATTAGCTGATGGTTTGTCATATATGGCCTTTATTATGTTGAGGTACTTTTCTTCCATTCTGATTTTATTGAGTGTTTGAAATGTAAAGGGATGTTGCATCTTATTGAATGCCTTTTCTGCATCAATTGATAAAATCATATGATTTTTGTTCTTTGTTTTGTGGATGTAGTATATTACATTGATCAATTTACATATGTAGAACCATTCTTGTGCTCCTGGAATGAATATGACTTAACAATGATGTATTTTTTTAGTGTGTTGTTGTATTTGATTTGCTAATATTTTGTTTAGGATTTTTTGCATCTCCATTCATTGGAGATATTGGTCTGCAGTTTTCTTTTTCGTATTGTCCTTGCCAGGTTTTGGTATGAGGGTTATGTTGGCCTCATAAAATATGTTAGAGAGTATTGCTGCTTCTTCTATTTTTTGCAAGACTTTGATAATGATAGATACCAAATCTTCTTTGAATGCTTGGTAGAATTCACTAGTGCAGACATCTGGTCCTGGACTTCTGTTTTGGGGAGGTTTTTGGTAATTGTTTTTATTTTCTCCCAGCTTATAGGTCCATTTGAATTTTCCACTTTGTGACACAGTCTAGGAAGATTGTTTAGTTCTAGAATTTATCCATTTTCTCTAGGTTGTTGAATTTGGTGGCATATCATCTTTCATAGTATTCTCCCATGATACTTTGTATATCTATGGTGCCTCTGGCAAATTCTCTTCTTTCATTTCAGATTTTGTTTACATGAGTCCTTCCATTTTTTTCCTTAGTGAGTCTAGCCTGTTGTTTGTCAATTTTATTGATCTTTTCAAAGAACCAGCTCTTTGTTGTATTAATTGTTTCTACAGGTTTTTGTTCCCTATTTCATTTAGATCTGCTCTAATTTTTACTATTTCTATTTTTCTGCTGAATTTGGGTTGCCTTTGTTCTTCTTTTTCTAGTTCTTTAAGAAGTTGTTAGGTTGTTTAGTTTTGATCTTTCCTGCTTCTTGATATAAGCCTGTAATGATATAAACTTCCCTCTTACTACCGCTTTCACTGCATCCCAGAAATTTTGATATGTCATGTTGTCATTTTCATTTGTCTATATATATTATTTTGATATTTGCTTCTATTTCTTCTTCAATCTAGTTATTTTTTAGAAGTATATTGTTTAATTTCCACATTTTTGTGAATTTCTTTCCTTCTTTTTTGCAGTTGAACTCTAAATTCAAAGCCTATGTCAGAAAATATGCTTGGTACAATTTCAGTCTTCCTGAATTTGTTGATGTTAGTTTGTGGTCCAACATATGATTTATTCATGAGAATGTTCCATGAACATTAAAGAATAATGTATAATTGGATATTTTGGGATCAAATGTCCTAAAAATGTCTATTATGTCCATTTAGTCCAGTGTATCATTTAAAGCTGATATTTCATTACTAATTTTCAGTTTAGGTTATCTATTTAAAGTCATCAATGATGCGTTGAAATCTCCAATTATGATTGTGTTTTTGTCTGCTTCCATACTTAGGTCAGTTAGTAGATGTCTTATATATTTTGCTGCTCCCTATTCAGTGCATATATAGTTAGAAGAGTTATGTCTTCCTGATTCAATGTCCCCTTTTTATCATTAAGAAAGGTCTATCTTGCCCTGGCCGGTTGGCTCGGTGGTAGAGCGTCGGCCTGGCGAGCGGAAGTCTCGAGTTCAATTCCCAGCCAGGGCACCCCTCCCCCTCTCCTTCCTCTCTGTCTCTCTCTTCCCTTCCCGCAGTCGAGGCTCCACTGGAACAAAAGATGGCCCGGGCGCTGGGGATGGCTCCTTGGCCTCTGCCCCAGGCGCTAGAGTGGCTCTGGTCACAACAGAGCGACTCCCCAGATGGGCAGAGCATCGCCCCCTGGTGGGCGTGCTGGGTGGATCCCAGTCGGGCGCATGCGGGAGTCTGTCTGACTGCCTCCCCGTTTCCAGCTTCAGAAAAAGAAAAAAAAGAGAAAGGTCTATCTTTGTATCTGGGTACCTTTGTTGTCTTGAAGTTAGTGTTGTCAGATATGAGTATGGTTATACTTGCATTTCTTTGGATATTATTTGCTTGGAGAAGCACTTTCCAACCTTTCACTTTAATTCTACTTTTGTCCTTGCAGCTTAGGTGTGTCTCTCAAAGGAAGCATATGGTTGGGTTTTCATTCTGATCCAGTATGCTACTCTGTGCCTCTTTATTGGTGAGATCAATCCATTTACATTTAGGATCATTATTAACACTTAAGGATTTCCTATAGTTGTTTTATCTTTCGTTTTCCAGTAGCTCTGTGTTTCATTTGCTTCTTCTCTTTTGTGTTACTGTCTGTTGTTTTTGTTTGGTGTTATTTCATATTTCTTTCCCCTGTTACCTCTTTTTTTTTTTTTAGCTGTGTGTTTCAATAGGGGCTTTTTCACAGATGGTTACCATTAGGTTATTAAGAGCAAAATGTACTTATGTATAAGAATCCTTTGTCTTACAAGTACTTGTGCTCTCCATCCTCCTTTGCTACTGCAGATCTTAACCTCCCCCCTTTTATGTTATTGTTGTCACAGATTTTCCTTGTTTACATTGTGACCTTGTTGCAGCTTTTACTTTTAGTTTGGATTTGGTTTGTTCTTTGTATCTAGTCACATAATTCCCTTGAGTATTTCCTGTAGTGGGGACATTTTGTTGATAAATACCCTCAGCTTCTGTATGTCTGCAAAAGATTTTATTTATCCTTCATATTTGAAGGATAACTTTGATGAATATAGTACTTTTGGATGATAATTCCTCTCCTTCAGTACTTTGAATATTTGGGCCCACTCTTTTCTGGCCTGTAGAGTTTCTACTGAGAAGTCTGATAATAACGTAATGGGCTTTCCTTAATATGTTATGTTCTTCTTTTCCTTAGTTGCCTTGAGGATTCTTTCTTTGTCATTGATTTTTTGACAATTTTATAATATTACAATGTGCCTTGGAGTAAGTCTGTTTGGATTGCAGTAACTTGGCCTTCTGTTTCCTTCTTGGATTTGAGGCTCTAACTCTTTTCATAGGCTTGGGAAATCCTCATCAATTATTTGATTGAATAGGCTATCCACTCCTTTCTCCCTCTCTTCTTTTTCTGATATACTCATTATTCTTATATTGCTCTTTCTGATAAGTCAGACAATTCTTGTAGAGCTCTCGCAGTTTTAAAATTTTTGAATCTCTCTCCTCTTTTCTCTGTAGTATCTCTAGTTGCCTATCTTCAATGTTACTTTTTTTCTCTATCTGGCTTGTTCTATTAGCTTAACTTGCTACCTTAGTTTTCAATTCATGCATTGAGTTCCTCATCTCTGTTTTAAAAGTCTCAATCTCCGGCCTGACCTGTGGTGGTGCAGTGGATAAAGCGTCGACCTGGAAATGCTGAGGTCGCCGGTTCGAAACCCTGGGCTTGCCTGGTCAAGGCACATATGGGAGTTGATGCTTCCAGCTCCTCCCCCCTTCTCTCTCTCTGTCTCTTCTCTCTCTCTCTCTCTCCCTCTGTCTCTCCCTCTCCTCTCTAAAATGAATAAAAAAAAAGTTTCAATCTCCTTGAATAGGTAGTTCTTATGGTTTCAGAGATCATTAAGTTGCCTGTTGCTGTTTTCCATGTCTCACTGAATATTTTCAGATCTTAAAATTTGAATTCCCTGTCATTTAACTCCAAGGTGCCATGTGGTTGAGATATTTTTCTGGAGATTTTTCATTTTCTTTATGACCTATATATCTCTGTCTTGTGTAGCCAGATAATTAGATTTCTTCTTACTTGATAGCATTTGAGAGTGATATTGGTAAGAACTCTAACAAAAACATAACTAAGAAAATAAAAAGTTAAAGTTAAAAAAATACAATAAAAATTTTAAAAATTATGACAAGTAAAAAAGAAAAACTACAGAAAACACAGACCTAAAACTGAAGATCAAGAACAAAGAAAACACCCACAACAAATAAGAGTAAAATATATACAAATTAAATTAAATGAAATTTAAAGTAAAAAAGAAAAAAAATGAAGTCAAAAAGAAAAAAAAATGGAAAAAAAAGGAAAAATTAATTTTGGTTTTGAGAGTATCTTCCTGTAGGTATAGCTCTGCATTACAAGATTTAGCTCTGGAAATTTTTGGTGTTGCTGTCACGTTGTTGGATGGGGAGTGCTATGAGGGCTTTATAGCTTCAGCTTTATAGCTTTATGCTTCTGGCAATCACGAGCTCAGGCTTCTGGGCACTCCTCCTCATGTCTCAACAGACCCGGTGACCAGATGCAGAGCACCTCTTTAGTCCATTTGGTGCACAGATCTTTCAGGGACATCTGCGAGCCCAGCTGGGGTTCCTTTGTTGTGTATAGTTGTTCAATTCATTGAAATTTCAAGGAGAGAAAACAGGAGTATCTCTCTTGTTGCCATTACTCTGACATCATACATCATACTCTCAAAATTTATAATTTTGATATTTACACCAAATAATAAAGAAATATTCTTTCTGAAAACATCTAGCTCCGTGTATCTAGAAATAAGTATTCATATATGATTTTGGTTTTCTTCTCTTTTCTGGCTCACAGCTCCTAAAATCCTTAAAGTTACCAAAGTGTTGCAAGTGATAAAGGGTGTATTTTATTATGTGAATTAGGTGACTTTTGGAAATACTTAAGGATGGGGGCTGATTGCCAAGAGACCCAAACTTGTGATGAGAGAGTTGGGCTTTTTGTCTGACCGCCAGGAAATGGAGAAGGGCTGGAGTTTAACCAATTGTCAATGGACAATGGTTTGCTCAATTATGACTATGTAATGCAGTCTCCATTAAAAAGCCACAAGAACTGGGCTCAAAGAGCTTTCAGGTTGGTGAAACAGTGAGGTGCTGGGAGAGTATGTCCTAAGAGAGAAAGGAAGCTCCTAGCCCTTTCCCACCTACTGTGCTCACAAAAATTAGGAAATATTTTATCACTTTATAGTCATTTTGAAATATCCCCTAATTTTTGTGAGCAGTATATCTTGCCCAATGCATCTTTTTAATTTTCTGTTTATGAGTTATATTGTTTATCATGAACTGGTGATCAAGTAAGAACTAGTATTTGAAATGTTTGTCTAAGTTTTCTGAGGTACTCTAGCAAATTGATTATCAAATTTATTGTCAAACCCAAGAAGGATGCTATGTCAGATTTATAGCCAGTCAGAAGTATGGGAGAAACATACTGAAATTGTTACTGGCATTCTGAGTTGAAGGGGGTCCTTAAAACCTCCAGCAATCTATAGTCAGTTTGCTAGAGGCCCAGGCAACTACCTGCATATGAGACTGGAGACCTAGGGAGAAGTCTTCAGGGACTGAGCCCTTAACCTATAAAATATGATGCTACCCTCCGGGTAGAGAGTGCCAGAAGTGAGTTAAATTCTTGAACCCCTGCTAATGTTTAATAAATATTTGTTAGTGTGGGGAAATTCCCCCATGCACCACACTCATGAAACTTAGGTCCAGAAACCCTTCCCAATATATAATTATTTTAAAGTGTTCAATGTATCTGTATACTTATTATACTAGATCTAGACTATTATCTAGAAAAAAAAAAACCCTGAATATTTCAATGTCATTGTTCTTTTATATTCTCTATCAATTGTAGATCAAGTAGTTTATATTCAAAAAGTAAAGCATGAAGCATTAGTTTGTATGAAATAAAATAAAAATAAGTTCATATAGTGATTCCATGATACCAGAGTTACAAAGAATGTCATTTAATTGTATTTATTCATGTATGCATCCACAATCATTTACTAGGTATTTTGTAACCATTTTTACCATATATTTGAGATCAATAATATTTTTAATAAATTGTTAAACACTATATAAGACATATACATCAATTAAAAAGTCAAATTTTTACCCCAAATCACATATATAGAAGCTAAAATCTATTTGAATATCTCTGATTTTAAGTAAGATGAATGCAAAAAAGTCATTCTTTAACTGTATTCCAAGACAATTTAACAGGTATTTATCCCCTTGTCTCAAAATTCTATTCTTTATTTTTCTGAAAAGTCTACAAACAGAACCCAAGGCTAAATTGTTGCACTCTTCTAAATTAAATAGCACAATCTGTTCAATATTATTTATTTGACTTTACATGAGTGATGCACAATTCAATACATTTCAAGAAGTCTATTTTATCTTTGTATTTAAACTTCAATTACTCTTCAAAAACATCTTGTAGGTACTCTTTGTGGGTTCCCAGTTTATTAAAACTCTTTAAATAATATTCATTTTCAAATAACCAATGGTTCTATTCATTAAAAGAGTGACAAAATTTTTTTATAGTTGCTAAAAATAAATTTATGGTCTCAAAGCTATTATATGTTTATTTCTTTAATTTAAACGACATTTAGTTCAAAAATCCTCCATAGAAAAAAGGAGAGAAAATACTTATTTAAAATAATAATAATATTCATTCATTACATTAATATTTTTTAGCCAACAAGTCAACAGAAAATTTTCAGGAATTTCCAGATGAATTTTAAGAAAAGAAAAAAAATAGGGCAAGGACTCAAATATATTAATAAACATAGCTATGTGATATGCTTATTTTAACTCAATCAATTTGAAAGTAGTTCATATTTCCATCAGAATCATGCATACATAAAATCCTTTAAAATATACTCTTTCCTTACATTTATAGCTTTTAATGTTCACAGAATATAGCACTTTTTATAGCTTCTTTGAAGAGCACTGAAGAACTCATTCAAAAGTTTATCATAAAATAATAATTTATGTCCTTAATTATTATCTCAAATTCTAAAACTTTGAAAACCAAAAACCTTTCCATTAACCCAAACTGTGTTAACTGATAACTAATTTTCAAGTTAATAAGAAGTACTTAGAGTCTATGGATCTTACAAAGAGAGAATATTTGTTTTATTCCAGAGATTTTAATATGCTAGCTCAATTGCACTGAGGAGTTTCTAGCACATTTTATAAAAGCACTGAATAAACTTAATAAAATAAAAAAATTCTGGCTTCTAAAACATATCATATCTTGGGGCTTCAAATGAGCAGCTGTTACCTTCATATTAACCCAGGGATGTGAATTTATAGACTATAGTTATTATCAGTTATTTTATATTGTATTGTTAACTTGAACCAAGGTATTTTTTATTGATTTTATAGAGAGGGAAAAAGGGAGAAAGCAAAGGGAAAGAGAGAGGGGGGAAATGGAGAAAGGGAGAGGGGGAGATAAAGAGAGACAGAGAGAGAGAGAGAGACATTGATTTGTTGTCCTCTTAATTTATGTATTCATTAGTTGATTCTTGTTTGTGCCTTGAACTGAAATTGAACCAACAACCTTGATGGATCATAATGATGCTAAACCAACTAAGCAGCCCAGAGAGAGTTTTTTTTTTCTAGAGTCATTCTTGATCATGTAAATGACAGATTTTCATGAACAAATCAGTATTATGAATTAACTAACTCTGAAGAATTAAAACCACAAATTTGCTAAAGGGTTGAAAAGCTTAAAGGAAGCTACACTGAGCTAAAAGATAAAGGTTTCTTGGTATTGTTGATGATTTTCTATTAGTCATGACTATTTTATGGCTTACCTATGAGTAACCTTCATAATTATATATGAGCATCCTTTTAAAATAATCAGTATAAATAAGAACAATCCTTTTAAAAATTTTTGATAGGCTTTATTTTCATCTAAAAGAAATGCATAATTTTAAAACAGTCAATTCATATACTCTTTTACTTGAGATACAGTATGTAATAGTGGATGGAATGTTACTTTTTAAGCACAATAAGTAGAACATTATTACTGGAATATATTAAAAAAAACACAATGCTACATTTCTAGGAAGCTGTTATCATTACCACACTTCTTTTAAATATAAGCTTCTGTAGTAACACTCCCTTTTCATGGAAAAGAAAGCCAAGTTTTAAATAAATGAGAAAACTTCTGAGGTAAACATGTTAGGTTCTGCTTTCATTAGATAAGACAAACATGAACTAACTATTTAGCTATTAGTTCTTTGCTAACAGCTTGGGTATTATATAAGGCACACAAAACTATTAATGGAAAACTCAGTGCATTATACCTTCTACTTAGCAAAGTCCCATCTCTTGACTATAAATTACTAACTAGTATAATTGCAAATCTAAATAAATTCCCTGGTGATTACAGATTACAGTCACAAATCCAAAAAGTTACAACACAATGGAGCTTTCTCTAGGAAAATTAATTATTCCAATTCTAGGAAGCTCAATAGTCAAAATTCAGCCCACAGCTGGCTAATAGGTACAGTCTAAGCATTTACCAGCAGGCTTCTGCTTTAGTAACAGCACGATTCCATTTCACAGAAGAATACTGCAAATGTTATGTATAAATGATTCCCTCTCCAAAAGTCCTTAAGGCATAAGTGTTTATCCCCTTAAATGTTCAGGCTAACCTACTCCACATGATGTCATCAAGATTAATTCTAAGGAAAGCAAACAAAAGGTGTAATGTATTCCGCAGAGAGTAATGAGAAATCCTAAAATTTAGAATACAAAAAATACAAAAAATTTATTGATCAAAGTGTCAAATGGCTTCAGTTCGTATTTCCAAAATTGAGATTCAGAGAGGATAAGTTGATTTTCTAGTACGCTAGTCATCAGAAACAGCTCCTGGATTGTAGGTCAATATTCCTTGAAATCAGCATCCTTTTATAAGATGAGAGAATTTAATGCCCAGAAATGGGTTGTTCTTGGAGAATTTACCAAACCACAGCCTGATCTCCTGTAATTTGAGTATGGATTAAAATTATTTCATAGATAAACTTTATGACTTGTAAATTATACAACAATAAAGCTTTTCAAATATCAATAGGATGGATGGATATATGAATACATAAATGAAAAACAGACTTGTAATGGAAAAACTACAGTCAAATGTTAATGGAAGAACTTGGCAGTTGGTTTAGAGATATTGACTGTAAAATGCCTTCAGTTTTTTTGTATGTTTGAAAATTTTCTTGATAAAATTTTAGGAAAGAATAAAAAATAATTGGCATTTTTACAACATATTTTTAAAAATTCAGAAAAAACATTTAGGTAAAGGGTATAAAGAAACTATACAATTTTTGCAAAGTTTCTGTAAATTTGAAGTTATTTTCAAATAAATAGTTAACAAGGAGCAAATTATTTGGCTGAAATAAGTTTTATAAGGGTCTTAATATTTTTAAGGGAATTTATATTATCTTACTGTCTTCCTGAGGTATATGAGCTCATGGTCTCTCCACACTGAATTTGTAAAATTTGTATTTTCTGAGTTGCTCACTTTTATTGTTAAAAATGGCACTGCCCAAGTGAATAGTGCTGCCCAGGTGAAACTGCTAATTACCTTCCTGCTTGGGAAGGGTTATTGTTATGCTGATGTGTGCTGGTGGAGGGGTTTTTGTGCCAAAAAGTTTTAAGAGAAAGGAGGAAGAAGTAAGCCATGCTTTAGCAGAGTGAGAACAGAGAGGATGCGGAAGGCTGAAGGAGGAGCCAAGATGGTAGGGTGCTGAAGGAGAAGCCAGTTTTTGCAGAGATGAGGAGGGAGAAGGTATGCAGATGGGGAACCAGAGGTGAATAAGACTGGTGTGGGTTTTTGCTTATAGGAAAAATCGGAAAAGATTCTCCTGGTTGTGGAATCTGAGAATGTGTGAGTGGGTTTTGGTGCCCTGTTTGTTTTTACTTGCTGGCTGGTTGCGAAGCTGGAATAAAGGAATGGCCCACCAGTTTTTGGCTCTGCCGTTTCTTTACCATCTGCCCGAATTCAATGAGAACCTGCATGTGAATGGCCACGATGGCGGTGGCCCCTGGCCTTACACATACCATACTGATTCTCTGACCCTTCTCCCCTAACACATACATTGGATACTGGCCATAAGATAATATTAATAAGTATAATAATAACAATAATTATAATTTCTTCACAAATCCATGGTTAAGGATAAGTTTGTATGGGCAAAGCCAATTACTATGGGCAAAATTTTGAATGGAATGTTAAGGTAAATATAAATAAATACATACAATCTCAATAGCCATTCTTTTTTTTTTTAAGAAATAATATCAGTTATATTTTGTTATATTTTAACATTTGTGTAGAAATGGGAAAATTTATTTTTTCATTGAAGGAAGTTTGTATTAAACAAACAAATAAATAAAAACCACTTTAAATTGCTTCTTGTTATATAAGAGTGAAGCAAATTTCCTTTTCAGGAATCCAGAGACTAGAAACAAGGAAGAAGTCTGAATCATAATGCAAAAGAATCTCCAGAATGCAGGTGGAGACTTAAATTCTTACTCTAAATTTTCTGGAGCTATTAGTAACATCTGTTGATTTCCCCTCTCTACCTACCTAAAGGAATCTGAAGTTCCAGAAGTTAAGAAATGCTAAAGAGAAGTTCCTTTAAGGAGAGCTATATGTTCTCCAACTGGGACAAGTGGTCTGTATGCTCTGGACAGCGCTTAGTAGTAAATCAGTTTCTGAGGAGAGCTTATAGACTATCAACCACATCAATTGTAAATGTAGAAGTGTGTTTCCAAGATACATCTTAAGCTGTGTAAAGCAGTGATCCTGGACTTAGCTGTGTGGGGGATGCCTGGATCTGTGCTTGTGCTCACCCTTGGCTGAAACTCTAAGAAGCATCCTAAGCCTGAGAGCAGCCTTGGTTGAGGTGACAAGAGGAGTCCCCAAGGGAGCCAAGTAGGAACCCAGAGCAGTACGTAGGTGGGATTTTTTTGTGTGTGTATTTTTCTGAAGTTGGAAACGGGGAGGCAGTCAGACAGACTCCGCATGCGCCCAGCCGGGATCCACCTGGCATGCCCACCAGGGGGCGATGCTCTGTCCATTTGGGGCATCACTCTGTTGCAACCAGAGCCATTCTAGTGCCTGAGGCAGAGGCCATAGAGCCATCCTCAGCACCCGGGCCAACTTTGCTCCAATGGAGCCTTGGCTGTGGGAGGGGAAGAGAGAGACAGAGAGAAAGGAGAAGGGGAGGGTTGGAGAAGCAGATGGGCGCCTCTCCTGTGTGCCCTGGCTGGGAATCAAACCCAGGACTCCCGCATGCCAGAACGACGCTCTACCACTGAGCCAACTGGCCAGGGCCTTGGTTGGGATTTTATATGTAAATTTCCCCAGAACCCTGAGAAAGAGTGTCCTGTGATCTAGGAGCTAGAGGAGGTTGGGCTTAGTATAGGTCTACAATACATGGTGGTCTATGGGCAACCAAATGGATCTAGGCCAACACAACAGCTGATGTGGTTTACCATGAAAACATGACACTATAAGATTGTCTCCTTAGTACTTCAATGCAATAAAAATATTAGAGCTAGAAGAATTCTGACAGCTTACCTCAATAATTTTCTCACTGTACAGGTAATAACAACACCACATAACATGTTTAAAGTACTTATGTGTTAGGCAGTGTTCTATACACTTTACAGATATTAATTCTCATAATCCATCCAAAAACCCTGCGATATAAGAATTACTCTATCCCCTCAAAGAGGACAAAATTAAGACACAGAGATGAATTACTTGCCAAGATTGCACATATAGTATGTCAAAGGTAAAATAGTGAGGCACAAGTAGGTTAAATCACATATTGCAGTATATACATTTAGCTTCCTATTGGGGATCCAGGCAAAAAGAAAGTCCTTAAGACATGAATGTGATTCTGTCTAAAATATTCCATGTCATCTATGATCATGCTATGAAAACCAAATTAATTCACTTCCTAGATATAAACACAAAAAATAAAAAAATAAAAAATAATTCACCATGAAACTAGCACATTAACAAATGTCCATTTCACAAAATTACCAATATTCAACACTAGAAATTTTGTCTGAGTAAAAAGACAAGCTAACATTGTAGAAAAGATTTTTCAGTGTGTAATATATAAATTATAAAATTCATCTTTTATTGTGCCTAATGTCCTAGAAATTTCAAAATGATTTTGTTCCTACAGCTGAGCAATTACTATAATAATTAGATGAAGAGAATAAGAAATAAAGAGAATTGAAGACAGAAATACACATTCTATATTGTTCCTACTTCGCCTGAAAAATCTGTACAGTGGCAAGAGAAAGACACTTCTTTTCCTAGAACAAAATGATAAAGTTTCCCATCTCTTCCTGTTCAATGAACTAAGCTAATATGGCTTAGCCCTGGTGATGCACAGTGGCAGACATTTCCTCTTTACTGAATCCCCAGTGTCTGGCTCAAATTTCTTTCCCTCCCCTAATTTAGTGCCATAAAAATTAATCCAAAGTGCTTTCTTCAACTCTTATAAAGTAATGGGTGTATCTGCGTTTCTTAATTAAGATTTTCAATCATCTTTTTAGGAGAAATTACTGAAGGAAACCAAAAATATTAAGGTACAGAATTGCTAAAATAGCAAAGTCAAAGCCAAAATTTACATCATTATATAGTTTCCTAAGAGGGTGAAGAATTCTCAAACATCTCAGTTAGCACTTAGCAATGTAATTTTATCATTTAAAACACTGCTGATATACAGAAATGTCAGGTCAAAATGGAAAGACTAACTCTTTATGTCTAATTGAATGGCTTCTTTTTGTCAAGCTGAGCAAATCTTGAAAATTCTGAACTGAACTTGTCATTATAGAACATCAAGGTTTTTTTCCACAACATATACCAGGTAAAGTGAATGAAAATTAATATCCTAAACTTCTCTGTAAAACTTTAACATTGTCAAAAAGAGATTTTTTTTCCCCTAAGAGGAGAAAAGTTGAAAAGTAAGTTGTCATTTTCTATTCACAATTTGATTTTTAATTATCACTAAAAATATTAAGAAAAACCCTTTCCCCAAAATGACATATTATGGAAGCAAAAACCAGCAGAAAACGTTTACTTAGTAGTATGAACAATTTCTTCCAGAGTTTCAGTGTTAAACTCTGAGATTAAAAAAAAAATCCATATTTTATTTGTTTAATCAAAGTCTTGTTAAGAACTAGGTTAGATTTTAAAGTCCAAATATAAAATGCAATCTATTTCGGGACAGCAATTTTTAAATTTTTTGGTTATAGGACCTCTTTCTATCCTTAAAAATTATCAAGGATGTCATAAAACTTTACTTTAACTAGGCTGTATTGTTATAGAAATTACAACTAGAAATGTTTAGACAAATAACGAGAAAAATACATTCCATTCTCCTTCAGAGTGATGATGCCACACATAGCACAAGCATGGCCTCTAGAAAACTCCACTCCATATTCAGAGAGAATGAGAATGAAAAAGAGTAAATGGCATCTTAGAATTAATATGGAAATAGCTTCGATCTGTAGAACCCCAGAAAAAAATGATGCCTGCAACCTCTAATAGTCCTAGAGAAGACTATGAGAATGAGTGGTTTAACATATAATGCCATTTCCAATATAAAACCAAAGCATTAAAAAATGAATAGTCAGTTTCCCCCCAAAGAAAATATTTCCAACCTCACTCTGTCCCATTTAATCTTTGTTTCTTTGATGCTGTAGTCTTTTCAAAATAATCAGTGGCAAAAAATACTCTACTCTAGAGAAGAAAGGTAACTAACTGGTTATAGTTGTCTACCAATATTCACTGCCCCCTTTCACAACAGAACTTCTGAATTTCACCTAGGGACATGCCACCCAGCACAAGGCCCATATTTCGTAGAATTCTCTGCAGCTCAGTGTGGCCGTGTGACTAAGATCTGGGGAACTAAAATTCAAACATATGCATATCACTCCTGCATTACACCTTTAAAAGGACATGGAGGCTCTTCCTGACTTTTTGCTCTCTTTCCACTGGTTGAAATATAGCAGTATGGAGACCACAGTTTTAGGATATCACAGCTGTTAACCTTGGTTCTCAAATGCTCACTACTGGGGTTGTTATGAGATAGGGTACTTAACTCCTCTTTTATTTTAGCCTCGTCTTTTAGCTTCTAACTACTATAAGAATGCCCACAGTAAGGCAGGTTTATGTCACAAACACACACACAAAGCCATAATGTATATTACATATAAAACAAATTCAGAACCAATAAGAAGGAAATATATACAGAAGATCAAGTCCCAGGAGAGAAAGGAGATGATTTACAGCTCAGAACTAGTAGTGTATATTTGTTTAGATAGTTACCATATTTCCCCATTTATAAGACGCTCCTATGCATTAGACAGAGTTTAAATTTGGGGCACAAAATTTAAAAAAAATTACAATGTATTACAAAAAGTTATTGAACTCAAGTTTTATTGATTATAAAATTCATACAACTCTTCAAGCGGGAAATGCAAGTAAAAACATCTACAACCACTCTATAAGATGTACCCAGTTTTTAAACCCCAAAATTTTCAAAAAAGGGTGCATCTTATACATGGGGAAATATGATCATATATACCTGTGTTCTAAAAATCAGCTGAATCCAGCAACAAAATCTTTATTTGGGGTCAAAAATACTGTATCAGTTGGACACTCTTAAACAGACACTCTTAAAAATATTTATCTCATTTAATTACCTGAGGTATCTATCCTTCACTATTCCATAAGGCAAAGCACCTGTGAAGGTGTTTAAAGCCCCAGAATGTTGTACTAAAGGACCTAAAATTTCATCATGTTTATTGTCTCTGGTTTCTTTTTGCATGTTTGAACAAATTCAGAAATAGTTTCCAAGGAAAAAGGCATATAGCTCTATGTAGACAAAAGCTCAAACCTTGCTCTATGAGAAGGTGGGCTGCCTACCCCCCAAAGGCTGACAACAGGTTTGACTTCCACTGTTTCTGGTTCAGTGGACTAAGCCTCCACCTACCTGATAGCCACAATGATACTTCTCCGCCCTAAAGTAAACATGACCTAGAAGAAGCTACTCTGATAGAGCAGAGCTTGTGGGTTACAGCAGAGGTCCCCAAACACCAGCACTGTCAGCTCATGCCAAGACGCCTAGCTGCCTTAGTAAAACTGAGAAAAACAAAGATAAGTGTAACCTGTATTTTGTCAAGAAAAATATTAATTTGTACGTCTGTTATTTAGTTTGAGATTAAGTCCCTCCTATGAAATAGTGTTGATAATCAATGTTGTAGCCTTTTTTAAAACTAAATTTTCTTAAAAGTTTTTTAAGAAAGATAGCCCTGTGCCAGTTTCCAGATTTAGAAATTGAATCCTATAGGTCCCTTAGGTGTAAATATTTGAGAAACACTGCTCTAGAAGTTACACTTCATTTTTGTTTGTTTCTATTCATTTTTAAATACATAACATTGGATGCCTGCCCTATCTTACAATAACCTCAGAATTAAAAAATTTAAGCAAACATCATTGAGAGAAATAGTAGTATTTAAAACTTGCATAGCACTTTATTATAGCAAAAGCTTTTTATTTGTATTCTATTACTTAAAACTCAAAACACCATTGTGAGTCTTATTAAGGGGTGATGCTAATAATCGACTCTTCCCAAAAAAATAATAATCGACTCTTGATACTAGATAATTAGAAACCTACACACACCTTAACCCTGTCTCTCTGGACACCTCCAAAACTGCTTTAAAATTAATGTAGTAGTAGTAAACCCTTGACTTCTGATATCTTATGTAAAACGGCCCATTGGGCCTGACCAGGCAGTGGCGCAGTGGATAGAGCGTCGGACTGGGATGCAGAGGACCCAGGTTCAAGACCCCGAGGTCGCCAGCTTGAGCGCGGGCTCATCTGGTTTGAGCAAAAGCCCACCAGCTTGAACCCAAGGTCACTGACTCCAGCAAGGGGGTTACTCAGTCTGCTGAAGGCCCGTGGTCAAGGCACATATGAGAAAGCAATCAATGAACAACTAAGGTGTTGCAATGTGCCATGAAAAACTAATGATAGATGCTTCTCATCTCTCTCTGTTCCTGTCTGTCTGTCCCTGTCTATCTGTCTCTCTGATTCTCTCTATCTCTCTAAATAAAAATAACAATAATAAAAAGGCCCATTGGGGTGGTGGTGGAAAACACTGATAACACTGGGGAACAAAATTTTTGTTGCATCCACAAAGACACTTGTTCTTACCTACTTCAAGTGTGCTGTCTCAAATCTGACATTAGTTTTTCTCTGTAAGCTACAGTGTTTTTTGCAATTCAAGATTTTAGATTTTCATCTTATTGTAAAATTTTCAACATTTAGTTTAACATAATGAAGTAGAATGTCTTCTTGGACATCATCTTTGTGAAAATATAACAATTTATAGAATGCAGTAAATACACTAATACATTAAAAGATACGATTGCATCAGAATTTGTCTACAATTTCAAAATAGAACATATTAAAACACTTATTTTAATCATAAAATTTGCGTAAAACATTTAAATTCTATTAAGGCAAAAACTTGCGTTTGTAGCTCTTGCATTTGTGTACTTGTTGAGGACAATCTTGTTTGATGGTCCAGCAGTAATCTGCTCATTAATAAAAGCTCCAAGATTTTCGGGAAACTTATCAAGGTGACTGTTCAGGAAGTGAATCTTAATGATCATGTTACATCCAATGTCATGGAAAGCCAACAGCATCCTTTGAACCAGAAGTTCATAGTTTTCTGCTATTTTGTTGCCAAGGAAGTTCTTTGTAACTGCCAGAAAAGACTACCATGCTGCTTTCTCCTTCTTATTCATCTTCCTCACAAATTCTTCATCATGTATGAGGGTTCGAATTTGAGGTCCATGGAATACACCTGCTTTTATCTTCTCAAAAGACAAGGCAGGAAAAGCAGAAATAATATGTTGAAAGCATTCACTTTCTCTATTCAAAGCCTGAACAAACTGCTTCATTAAGCCAAGTTTGATGTGAAGTGGAGGGAAAATGATCCTGTCTCTATTAACTACAGGTTCATCTACAACATTTTGCATCCCTACTTCCAGAGCTTCATGTTTCTGCCACTCCTTTTGTGTCCACAAACACAGAAAGCAAGGATACTTCCTGAAACCTCTCTGTTGTCCTAGCAGGAAATTTACCATTTTAAGATCCACACAAATGATCCAGTTATGCTCCTCATACTTCAGAAAGCTGAGGACAATTTTTAAGTCATTCTTACTAAGTCATTCAGTTCAGGTTGGCTATACTGCTGAGGGGTTAATGACTGCGTGGCATCAGAAGAAGACCCTTCAGATTCTACAACCATTTCCTCATGCATCTTATCAAAATACACTTGATCACCATGTTCACTTTCTTCGTCTTTAGAAGAAATAAAACCATTCAAAACTGGAACTGGGAGTGTCTCAGAGTGTGGAATAGATCCGTATTGCTGAAGGAATATTAAGATGTGCGATCAAAAAAAAAAAGATATGTGATCATGTGCCATTTTTTCTTGCCGATGCCCTTTGTATGGATCAGACAGAAATAACAGTCACTGCATTGGTCCTTAGGTTCACGCCAAACCATGGGAATACCAAAAGGTATTCCTTTGCATTTTCCTTTTGTCCAGTCATGAAGCATTTCCTCACAATTATGACACACAATACGAGGAGCCCAATTCTTGTCTTGTTCGCGAAGGGGAACTTGAAAATAGGCAATATATACACATGTCACAAATGATAAACTAGTGTACCTTTGATGTAGAAGTGTGTAACAGCCACACATATAACAGAAGATGTCAGGACTATTTTTACATTTTACACCTACTCGAAGAAGCCATAATTCAATCTTAAAACAAAATAAGAGGGTGTTTTTATCAGATAATTTTTTACATTTAAAAACAACTACAATTATGTAAAAGTGATGTTTGTAAAGCATTAATTGCCTTGTGGTTATGTTCAATTCAAGAGTTGTTGCCCCTTAACTCCAATTTAAAAACCAGTGCATGCCATTAATTGTAACAAAAATAAATTAAAATTGTATTAAAACTAGAGCATGCACCAAAAAATGGATTTCAGATTTGCAATCAGCGATGCAGAAATATATAGAAAAAGTTCTAAAACCTCATGCAACATAAAGTGAAAAAAAAATTGTTTCTCAGTGTAATGAAAATGGTTTCTATTAAGTTAATTTCATTTCATGTCTTTCTATCAAAGTCACACCTGTCCTCATGAAATGATATGCCTATTGACCTCAAAGGAAGAAAAGTATTGTTAAATGCAATGAGTCTTTCTTTGTCCAGACTTCTAGGGTATATAGAAAGTTGGGGATATAGTTCCTGAGGTTCTCCCGTGAAAGATTTATTTTTGTAGCAAGAGAGACAGTGAGAAAGACAGATGGGGACAGACAGGCAGGAAGAAAGAGAGATGAAAAGCATCCATTCTTGTTGTGGCACCTGAGTTGTTCATTGATTGCTTCCTCATACTTGACCAGGGGGCTCCAGCTGAGCCAGTGACCCCTTGCTGAAGCTAAGAACCTTTGGACTCAATCCAGTGACCATGGGGTCATGTCTATGATCCCACACTCAAGCCAGCAATCCTACGCTGAAGTTGATGAGCCCGTGCTCAGGATGGCAACCTCAGGATTTCGAACCTGGGTCCTCTGGGTCTTAAGCAGATGCTCTATCTACTGTGCCACTGCCTGGTCAGGACCATGAAATATATTTTTAATAGAACTATTTTATTTCTGCCTTACCATTGATATTTTCTCTTTTTTACTGTACATTAAATTGTTTTCATTTATAAAATTATTTGTGGAGCTTATCTTAATCCTGACTTTGCACTTATTAGAAATAAAAATTATATAAGCAATGGTTTTCTGATTTCAATGTTCTTATCTTTTGAACGATATAGCAATAGTAATGCTAGGACAGAAAAATAGGGGAAATTTGAGCACTCCCATCAGGTACTGATATATACACTCTGCTTTCCTGAAGCATAGATCTTGACTATTGATATCAGTAGGAAGCATGACTTCAATGTATGGAATTGGGAATCAATTTCATACTACATAGTGATACTTTCAGTGTCTTGTAAAATATGTCTTTAAGAAATTAAATCTTTAAAAAGCAAGTGTAATGGCTCAGGATTGCTAATTTTTCTTAATCAAATAGCTCAATACTTTTAATGTGACAAATCCTCTTGATTACTTAAGTGATGTAAAAATCTAAAATAATTTGATACTTCATCACATAGTTTTATATATATAGTATACATGGTATTATAATGTTTCCATTTGGAAACTTTATATTTCCATGTAAGGTCAGATGCTGGCTGGAACAATTTCTATTTAAATGCCAATTATTGTAACTTAAAGCCATGCTGACTTGACTAGGAATAAGAGCTAAAATACAACTTACTTTTAATTATAAATAAAAATTTGCACTCCAAGAATGAACTAACTTTAAAATCAGATTATTGCCAGCTAACCAAGAATGAAATGACAATGTTTTATTTATTTTCAGAAAAAACAAACAAACATACTAGAATGTAAAGTTCCAGAAAGATATAGATGCTTGTCTATCTTGGTCCCAGATGCACCCATAACACCTACTACTAAATAGGTGCACAATAAGTATCTGTTAAATGAATACAGGTTAACAGAACAAATAATGACAACATTGTGACTCCTGCTATATGCATAATGTAGTCTTCAAGTGTCTGCATGCTTTCTTTCTGGATGGTAAATACACTGCGGCAGTTTTTCTAGGAAAAATTTATCAACATTGTAGTATAATAAATACAAAAGTAAAAATAAACAAAGTAAAATTTTTTACTTTCAGCACTTCTAAAGTTTTTAGATAGCTCAAGAAAAGGTTCACTTTAAGAAAAAAAGTATTTGGGGGCAAAGCTTTTTAGTGGTTTATAGATAATGAGACAGAGAAGAGCTACAATATTTACTTCCAATCTATTACTAGGAAAGATGAGAAGAGTCTTTCCAAGTCACCATCTTAATCATGTCATCTCTCTTCTCATAAGTTACGAACTTGAATGTGCCCCCCAATTCATTATTGAAGCTCTAATCCCTAATGAGAGTGTATTTGGATACTTATTTTGCATCACATGATTATTTTGGAGTTGGGCCCTTTGGGAGTTAAAGTTAGATGAGGTTTTAAGGGTGGAGCCCTAATTTAATGGTATTGTGGTCTTTAAAGAAAAAAAGAAATATCTCTCTCTTCACCATGAGAGGATATGAGAGAAAGCAGCCATATGCCAGTGAGGAGGAGAGCCTCCGCCAGAAGCCAAACCCTGCCAAACTTTCATCTTGGATGTGTCAGCATCTGAAACTAATAAATTTCTGTTGTTTAAGCCCCTCAGCATATGATATGTTCTTATGGCAGCCCAAGCTGACGAAGACATAATCCTTCAACAATTTTAAATTGCCTCTTAAAATCATACAAAACTTAATTGTAGATTTCAAAGGTTGTAATCAAGTCTCTTTTTCCATCAATTCCTTCCCAATCATTGTCAAAAAACACACCAGCAAAAAATAAATCATAGAGAGCCTTCTATCTGTGATTGTAATTTCAGGTCTAGTCAGGACAACTTTACAAAAAAAAAAAAAAATTTAACCCTTCTCTCATATTTTACACACAGAATTGCATATTATTTCTCCCAATTGAAAAATCTACTGCTTTCACAGCTAAACAAGTGACCTACTTTCAGAGTAATTTTTTTAATTCATATTATTTAGTATATTCATTTACTCTTATTATATATAACACAAAGCTTCAGAATGTCTGCAAGTACACAATGCACCAAATAGAAGAGTATGCAATACAGCGGTTCTTTCATTCAGTCTAGAGATAAAAGATGAAAAAATAATACATATAAGCCAGGTTAAGTTAATGGCAGGTCTGTGATTACAAGAAAATGTTGTTTATTACTGATTCAGTGAAAATTTTTGATCGATATGTATGTTTTTAAACAATTAAATATCAATCTAGCTTGTTGTTTAGAAAAAGAAGAAAAAATTTTGCTAGCAATTTCCCACAACTTTGTGAATCTGAGACTTCTTTAAAAATAGGGCAAGTGACTATGATCTCAAGAAGGCATGCAACATGGTGATGACATTAAGTCGATTGATTTTTAAACTTTATCCTGCAAACCAAAGCTCTCTGGAGATTCAATATTCCAAAGAAGGCATGGACAATAGTTATCATAATTTAAATGCAGCTTTCAAATATGTACATGGACAAGAGGCCATTCTAGGTTAAGAAACAGTAATCATTTCCAATTATTATAAGACACTGAGAAGATGGCAGACACTGATGGGGATTAAAAGAAAAAAAAAGAGCCCTTTCTGCTACTAATATTGACTTTTGGTAAAAGCAGTCATTCTCAAAGAATGCTCCATGGACTAGCAGCATCCTCTGGAACTTGTAAGGAATGTAAATTGCCCCCCCTCCCAGGAGCACAGACCTCCTGACTTAGAAACTCTTTTTTTTTTTATAAATAAATTTTTATTTTAATGGGGTGACATCAATAAATCAGGGTACATACATTCAAAGAACACATTTCCAGGTTATCTTGTCATTTAGTTCTGTTGCATACCCATCACCGGAAGAGAGATCGTCCTCCGCCACCCTCCATCCAGTTCTCTCTGTACCTCTCCCCCTCCCCCTCTCCCTCCTTCCAACAATGGGCACTTTAACCAAGCCTGAGGGTAATTGTGATACATACTTAAATTTGAGAAACAATGATTGAACTAAAGGAAAGGAATAATTGAAAGGGAGCTCAAAAGTGAGAAATTTGGCTTCAGTAATAATAGCCTGTAGTTGTAAGGAATAGGAGATTTGTAAGGTTTAGGAAATAGTTAAATTGCTTGCTGTTCTCTCTTAATGGCTCCCTGGCCTTTACTTTGAAATGTAGGGAAGAGTTTACCTCTGCAGGAATGTTGGGGAAAGATTACATTGGGGAGGGACTTGACAATTAGGGGGGTTTAAAATCACAATAGTTGTTTGTAAAAGCCTAACTACAGGATTTACTGTGAAAAGTCAAGGCCTCTAAATTAATTAGAAATTTAGTTCACAGGTTTTAAATCTTTTTTTTTCTTTTTTTTTTTTACAGAGACAGAGAGAGGGACAGACAGGAACAGAAAGAGATGAGAAGCATCAATCATCAGTTTTTCATTGCAACACCTTAGTTGTTCATTGATTGCTCTTTCATATGTGCCCTGACCGTGGGCCTTCAGCAGACAGAGTAACCCATTGCTCAAGCCAGCGACCTTGGGTTCAAGCTGGTGAGATTTTGCTCAAACCAGATGAGCCTGCACTCAAGCTGGTGACTTCGGGGTCTCGAACATGGTTCCTCCACATCCCAGTCCAACACTCTATCCACTGCACCACCACCTGGTCAGGCATGTTTTAAATCTTTACTTTGAATCCTAAGAAAACAGAGATTCTTTTCACAGACAATTCAGAGGTGACAGGTCTTAGAGGTTCTTGTGAAACACCTGCCCCCACCTCCCAGTCTCATTGCCTTGAAGATTTACCAAGGACACCAGATAGGATCATGCTGATTGGGCCTGGGTTACATCAGAAGAATTTGCAGAGGAGACATTCCTGCAACTGAACCCCACCTCCTGCACATTCTTAATTGACTAATTGCAGGGATTTTAACCTTTTTTTTTTCTTTTGCCTCTGAATCCTATGAAAACCTCCAGCACCAGGAGAATGTTAAGTAAGTTTTGTGGACAAAATTCCCCTGCATTCTCAGGGCTACCCATTTTTTTGATAAAGACATACCTTGTACCTACTTGGTCCTTATCTCTCTTTAAATTGGCAAAAGGGGTGACAGATTACACAGAGTCAGACTTCCATAAATTATGCTAATTTAAATAAACCAGATGCAAAACACTATATGGTTTATGATTCCATTTATAGGAAGTGTTCAGAAAAGGCAAATATATGGGGACAGAAAGTGGATTAGAATGATATTTGCCTGGGACTGGAGTTGGAGGATAACAGGATTTAACTGCAAATCAATTTGTGAGATCTTTTGGGGGTAACAAAAGTGTTCTAAAACTGGAATGGACTGAGTTGCACCAACTCTGTAAATTACTAAAATATAATTGAATTCTATCTATAAAACTTAAATTTTATTTTACATTTATTAGTTTACTAGAGCTTCTATATCAAAGTGCCACAAAGGGGGTGGCCTTAAAATATAAAAGTTTCAGGTTTCTATTTTGAAAGCTAAATGTCTGAAATCAAGGCGATGACAGTTCCATGTTCCCTTTGAAACCTGTAGAGATTATCCTTCCATGCTTCTACCTAGCTTCTAGAATTTACCTGCAATCCTTGACATTCGATGTATGTTTTATGTCTTATAAGGATATCAATCATATTGCATTTAGGGCCCACCCTGCTCCATTATGTTTTCTATTTTCTTTTCCTTTTTCTTTCTTTTCTTTCTTTCTTTCTTTCTTTCTTTCTTTCTTTCTTTCTTTCTTTCTTTCTTTCTTTCTTTCTTGCTCTCTTTCTTTCTTTCTTTCTTTCTTCTCTCTCTCTCTCTCTTTCTTTCTTCTAGAGAAATAAACATCAATTTATTGTTACACTTATTTATGCATTAATTGGTTGATCACTGTATGTGCCCCGACCAGAGATGCAACCCACAATCTTGGCATATTGGGACAATGCTCTAACCAACTGAAATACTCAGCCTGGGCCCCCTCATCTTAACTGATTGCCAGTTAAGGTCACATAATTTACTGGGTTTTATGACTTTGTACATTTTTCAAAAGGGGTACGATTCAACCTATACAGTATGCAAACTATACCTCAATAAATCTTTTAAACACACACACAGAAAGTTCATATGATACTTGAACATGTGCCATTAAAGTATCTCTCATAAAAAACAGTATTCTTGATGATCAATTCATTATTTATTACCAATTTTCTAATAAAATTTACTCTGGGGATCCATATACCTGAATTCAATATTGCTAGATAAGGACATTCACTACCTGAAAAACAATAGATCAGTAATCAGTAGATAAAGTTTAATTCCCATAGTTACCAGTAGGAAAAGAGGGAGCAGTGAAAGAAGGACATGAAAAAGAATGGAATACTTTCTGGAAATTAATATTCAGCATTGATTGTTATATAATATATAGGTATGTTGGGAGGAAGAGGCTCCTATTAAAGCACAAGTACATTTTTCAGTAAATGTCAGAAATTATATAAGGTGTCGTCTGGCTCTAAATTATAGGTTCCTCCACTTAACCCAATCCTTAACCTTTTAGTCTCTCTCATTTTACCTATTTTCAAGCTTTCTTATGTATTTGTTTAATTTTTGGTTTTATTGGTTTTAATAATTATTTCCTTGTAACAGATCTATTCCTAGTTTAAAAAAACTAATTTGGATTTTCTTTCTGCAGTTTTGGAATAATCAATTTCATCAGGATTGAGGAGTACTGGTATTGGAGAGCACAACCATGGCCTCCACAAATACAATCACTGCTAAAACTTGCTAAATAAATCAATGCTACTGAAGGAGAGCCTGTGTCATGGGACCTAACACATTATACATAACATTTCTAGTTACGATTGCAATACTATATCCCCTTTAATTTTTTTTTAATTTCTTCCATAACATTATTAATTTCTAACATATTTGATTATTTATTCATAATGTTTATTGTGTACCATATATTTCCATGATTATAATATAACATTCCAGAACATCAATCTTTATTTTTTCACTGATTAATATACATATGAACTGCTGAGAAAAATGAAAGATATACAATATATATTCCAGAAAAATATATTTACATGATTAAATAGTCTTTCTATTATGAGCTGAAGTACCCTAACCTCTTCTCCTGCTTTCTCCACCACTTTAGTGACTTGGACCTGATGGGTCCATGACAATTTCATCTTCATCCATCTGCTGTCTCTTTAACATTGGAAGCCTTCTTTTTATGAGGCTCCATGTACAATTTACTTTTCCCCTATAGTCATGAGATATAAGGACTTTAACATAAAAAGAAGAACAAAAACATTTTTGAGGTCTCATAGTTCAGCACAGAGCAAAACTGTTCTGAAAATAAAAAGCTCTGGCTTAACAAAGCGTTTATTGAAATCCTAAGGTTCCATCTTAAAGACCAGATACAAAAGAATGTCTATTCACTAATCTTTACAAACCAATTAGATTTACTTTCTTTTAGAATTTATATCTTTCTACACTTTTTATATCTATAAAACAATACGAAGTTTCTAAATACTCTTTGAAGCCTAGGAACACACACCAGTGATTCTCAAACTGTCACCTGTAACTGAGTCATCAGGAGGGGTCGTTAAATAAGAGAGTGCTGCATCTTACCTCCAAAGGATCCAGTTGAGTAGGTCTGGGGTGGGACCCATAAACTGACAGCTCTTTAAGTTATCTAGTATGCTAATCCTATGATTTTAGGACCACATTTTGTGAAGCACTAGTAAATGTCATTTCCAAGTGGTTATTTGTTTTCTTCTCCCTCCGAGAGCCGCTTAAATTTCCCATGTGAGAGACAACATGTGTGAATCAAGAGTCAAGCAACTCTCCTCAAGTTAAAAAGAAAAAGCACTACAAATGCATAAGAATCATTAATCCCCCACCCAAAAGTCTCTTGAGAGTATACTGAAAAACCCCTTAAGGGTCTTCTTGAAAATCTGTAGGTATCTCTTCAGCCTCTTTTAATCAAACTTGGACCACATTTATGATGAGCAAACAGCAGACATCTGAGGCAGCTGTGAGCCCATGAAAGGAGCCCCAGTACTTTATTCTGATTGTGGTTCTCCAATTGGCTTTAGCTTGAAGTGTCAATTATTCTGATTCCAACCTGACAATGATAATGTCAATTTTGCAGGGTTAAAATGAAAGTAAAACTAAAACATTTAAAAAACACTTTTTTTTTAAAGTAGATAAAGTTGAGATCCTTGAATCAATAATTTTCTGTAGTTTTATTTGTGACTAAATTGAATCATCTGCTGGTTGGCTTACCATAAATTACCTTCTCATCCAAAACATTTGTTTCCTTCCCTCTCTAAGGTAGTGAAAAACTATGGATTAAAAGTTATCACGTAACCCTCAAACTGTATGCCACCTGATGAGCTTAACTTAAAAAACAATGACTTGATCAGTAACCTAAATTTTCCAACCCTTTAGATTTTAAAGAATGAACTTGTCATTTTATTAAATCAAAATAGTAAAATGCTGCCTTGTATGCTTATTTTCTCAATGTAGATTCTGATACAAATAACAGGATCACATCTTGAAACATTTAATGAAAAGTCAATAAATTTGGAAGTTATAAATTTGTAATAGGTATTAAATTTCATAAAACAATTCCTAAATATTGATTTTCTGGTATATTAAAATCTTAAGGGAACCAATTTCAACTGAGATAATGAAAACAAGACTTCCCTCCATGCAAATTTATCAGGAATCAAAACATTCTAAATTTAATTCTCCTGTGTGGATAGCTAATCAGTAGAATTAGAGCTTTCAAACTGGGGCCATATTATGAGTGTGCGTGTTTTGTGGGTGGGGGATGGGGAGAGCTGAGCTGGTGAGGAGCAAGTCGGAGAGAGGAAGGAGGCCCTGAGGAGCTAAACTCTGGATCAGCTATTTTTTCTGTTGGGCAGAGCAGTGATCATAAAATGCATCATTACACTCCTTGAAAGAGATAGGGGATTTTGCACATTTTAATGCATTAAAATTTAGATAAAGTAAGATTTATATATCTTAAGTATCTGATACTATAACTATAACCATAATTTTAACAGGATGGATTAGTTGATTGATTGATTGATAGATAGACTGACAAACAGATAATAGAAAATCTCACCCATATATAGAAATTATAATCACCTCAAAAATATGTCCAGGGCTTCATTCCAGTTAATAGCCACACCTCACAGACAACAAAGGCAAATCATGTCTCCCTGTTCAATCTGCCATTTAATACAGGGCAAAATTTTGTCTCTAATACTTACATTAAAACTGTATTTCAGGGCTTCATAGGTGACTCAAATACTTGATTCATAGTTTCCAATTTTTAAAAAATCCACAAAGAAACAAACCCTATACACATTGAAAAATGTTAAACCCTAGATTTTAATATATTAGAGACCAACCCCAGGACTCTCATTAAGCCAACAATTGACTTATGAATAATTAATAATCATTAATTTAATTATAAAACAAATGTATACTTATGGCCTATTTCTCTCTGTTTTACATATTGGGCTTTGAGTAATGTTCTTTTTAAAAGAATTGATTTCTATTGTAAATAAATTTCAAACTATTGCTTTACAACATACCTGAAAAATAAAACCCTCCTTTGTAATTATGCCCACTACTGGCAAATTCACAATTCCATGAGGCAACTCCACTGTGAAAAAGTTCTTTGATACATGTAGAAATATTGCTCCCTGGTAATATCCACACATTCAGCTCTGTTTCTACTTCACCTACTCCTCGGATCAACACAGAAAAAATTGCTTCCCTATACTGTGCCCTAGAATATTTCCTCTCTCTCACAAATTTTCACATTTTCAAGTTCTAAAATGACTATTAATATGATACCAAATAATACAGTCATTACAACTGCATTTTTTAAATCAACATAGTAACTCTGCACAATACAGAAACATCTCTTCTGTAATTGAAGACTTCCCATGTAGTACTACTGACCACAAATAGCACATTGAATTAATGGGTAGTCCGTACTCACTAGTTGTTACTAATGATAATGATATAATACTAGTTACAGTGATTCAATGATAGTATAATTAAAATTCAACTCTCATTCTACAATCAAGAATGCCAACATTTACTTTTATACATTTAACTTTAATTAGGTCCCTAATTAAAACAGAATTGCACTTTAAAAATAGATATTTAGGTCTCATTCTACTAAACAGTCCCTTCAAATGTAAGAGTCCAAGATTATATTGTTTAATGGTTGGATCCTCCTTTTTGATGACTTGAAATGTACTAGAAACTTACATATGCATGAAGAGATGGTTTTCCCCTAGAACTTTGGCAGTCATTTGAATATGAATAGCACCTTCAACATATTCAGTGATATTAAATAACATGGACGTTTAAGGAAGTAAATCTTCTAGAGACAGCCAAGAGATTAACAATATGTAATAACTAAGTCAATTAACATCACTTGAAGCCCTTATCACATCCAGTGAATACACAGACATTTTATGTTTTAAAACTAAATAAAACATTAGAATTTAAACAAAAGACCTTCATTTTCACATAAAATCAGAACAGCAGACTTCCAGTCAATTTACATCTTTACAACACCATATTTTCTTGAAGTTAGGCATATGGTAACCTCAAGAATGTGCAAAGATTATATGTAACAAAGATTTTTTTTTACTTTCTTCTTGCTATCTGTGAGTTAAGTTTTACACCAGTTAGTAGAGCATTGAATGCTCTTACCTTTCATAATTCTAAGTTATTAAAATATATAATTTAGTGTAACCAGGGAAGCACATTCCTCAATCCTAGTATAATAACTTACAACTCTGTGTGATATGGTGTTCAGTAACTCTTAATCATTGCTAACTTTACTTTCCATGCTTTGAGTAGCAAAAATTGAAGGAAGATTTGTGTCCTTTCCCCTTAAATCCAATCTTGTGATTTTTCAATGCTTGCTTCAAGAATAGGAAGGGCTAATAAAACTCTATTTAATGTCATAGACATCAATGAACTTATCTGTATTATAATTTTCTCAATATGACAAATGCAGAAATAGAGGCTCAGAGGAGTTGAATGACATCTTGGAGTCATATAGCAAGTTAAGGGCAAGAGCTAAATGATTTAAAAATTAAAACTAATGCCTTTTCTACGATATTGCATTAACACTCTTTGCTATTATTTACAAGTATTCTGTTTCATTAATGCTCCCACACTCAATTACAATCTCATTTATCTGTAGCAATACACTCATTATATAATATTCACATCCCTAATTATGGTAGGTTTCAAAACTATTTTCTGTAAATGAAGATATCAAAAATATTAAAACAAAACAAACTTAAAGATCTTAGGAAAAAGCTTTGCCTGAAGCTCTCTTCAGATACTAAAGTATGCTCTGCATATGCACATCAAGATTGGACGTAGGCAGAGGTGTAACCAGACCTGACATGGGGTCTTTTCTTTATCCTGCCAAGACTTAAATCCAACAGTTACCTGCAAATACCAGTCTAGAACGAACAGACCTTAATTGTTCTTATTCAAGAAATTTCTGAAATATAAATTTTAAAAAATGAAATAAAAGGAGTAAAAACATAGAAATGAGCTGATTGCAACCCAAATGAGATAGTGATCAGTGAAGAAGAGAAATGTTAGTTTTTAGATATCCAATGAAAAAAATTACTGCTTTTAAGAAATGTAATATATCAGCCCTGGCCGGTTAGCTAGTGGTAGAGCGTTGGCCTGGTGTGTGGAAGTGTCAGGTTCAATTCCTGGCCAGGGTACACAGGAAAAGTGCCCATCTGCTTCTCCACCTTTATTCCTCTTCTTTCTCTCTATCTCTCTTCTCTTCCCTCAGCCAAGGCTCCAATGGAGCAAGGTTAGCCCAGGTGCAGGGGATGGCTTCGTGGCCTCCACCTCAGCTGGTAGAGTGGCTTCAGTTGCAATGGAGCAATGCCCCAGATGGACAGAGCATTGCCCCCTAGTGAGCTTGCCAGGTGGATCCCAGTTGGGTACATATGGGGGTCTGATACTCTGCCACCCTGCTTCTCACTTCAGAAAAATACAAAAAGAAAAAAAATAGAAGAAATGTAGTATATCATTAAACATGATGCAAGATGAAGCCACCAGATTACATTAAGTTGTAGAGTTTTGTTGTTAGAGTGTTCATTGTCTCACATGAGCTAAATTTTCATCTCACTTAACAGCCTAATTCTCAATTCTTGAGCTCCTGCATTGTACTCACTGTTTCGACTTCTGTGATTCCTGTCCTTAGTAACTATCTTCTTTCAAATCCATCCCACTTTACACCTCATAGCACTTGTGTAGACCATAGATTCTATGGATTCTTCCCTTCTGTTGTCTTCCATTCCACTATACACTGCTCTTGAATTCAAGAGAGAGATTTGTTCACTAGTTCAACTATAATCACTATCTTGTAAAAGTTCTTTCTGGGTCAAGCTCATTTCCAAACTCAATACTTATAAGAAAAGAGATTATCTCTTTCTAATTCATTAGATTCATATTAATCAAAAGTTACAAAAAGGCACAATGAGTACTTCTAAATGTGGAATTAATAATATGGGCAGCCCATTAGATGGTAAGTGGAAACAACTATTGCATCCTTGGAGGGATGCATCCTGAAAGATATCGTTGAATGGCCTTGTCTCTCTATTTAAGTTCCTTTCATGCACAGAAAGTTTTCCATGTTTGTTATAATGCTAAAAAACTAAAACATACAATATATAAACAGTACCACCAAAGCATCTGTACTGTTTATTGATTTATTCATTAACTGGCTATCCTGAGCTCCTTGTAGGGTAACCCTATGAGCTCTGCCTATTGTTTGAAGGTCTTTTCTTTATTGGCTGCTAAAAGAATAGAGTCTTCTTAGACTATATGAACATGGTGAGCCTCTAAGCAAGCCAAAGCACCAGTTTCTACAAAATAACTTTTAAGTCTAAAGAGCCTATTTTCTGCGCTTCTAAAATAAAACATCTGTTGACCAACCTAGGATGACGGTTTTTTGTTGTTGTTTTTTTGACAAGTAAGGTAGGATTTAATCAGTACTTCAAGGTCTTCTCACAATCAATTGTCTGAAATTTAAATTTCTAGTTTAAAAGAAGTAAAGCCATGCTTTTGGATACAGAATCTCCTCAAGAAGTTTCTATCCTGGGCATATAAAACATATTAAAACATTATTAAAGAAAAATGTATTTGCAATCATTAGACCACACCTTCTTCCCTCAAGGTAATGAAGTGATGGAGACTAAAATGTTCCTGCATATGTTCTTGGTAAAAAATAGTTTATATCAGTCATTTCTAGATGAAACTGAAGTCCAATTTGTATGTTACAACAGAATCATTTAGAATAATGAAATTTTTAGAGCAAAAGAAATCTCAAATACATTATTATTTTTCCATTTTATTGTCTAATAGAACAAGAGTCTAATTATATTTTTTCTCACAAAAAGTCATGTGGGTCAATATATTTAGAAATAGTGCATAATTTATCCTTTTCTTTTTTTGGAATAATCATTAACTCCCCTTCATCCAGTCAATTCTTATTACTATGCAAAAATTCAAGAGAGTCCATCAGTTCTGCTAAGAACTCCATTCACTAAAACAACATCTACCTTGCTTCCAGAATATTGCTTACTTTCCTGTTATAGCATGTATGATGTTACTGAAGTATCTGTTAACAAAACTATCTTCAATTTATCATTTGTTAGCTTATCCATCTTAAATATGCATCTCTGATAATAAGGAGGGGGACCATAAATGTGATGAGCTAATAACTGCTTCTCAGAAATTCACCAATTGGGCATTATGATTTTAATAGAGAAACAACTCATTTGCCTTTATTATAAAAAAATTCACAAACTTTCTATAAGGAATATTAACCATATACAACATTTTTTAACACACTGTTTGAAGACATAAATTTAGAAGAATAAGACCTATCAATATATCTCAAATAAACTACTAAATAATATTCAGTAATTAACTGATTTTGTAGCTATCAGAGGCTAAAAACATGATTCAGTTATTAGGAGGAGAGGTAAACATTTTATAAAATCACTCTGTCTCTCCAAGTCACTGATCTAGTAACTGCTTATAGCACTGCCTTTTGCCTGGAAAGCAATCTACTTACTGTTTACCTCTAGTCGTAGGTCAGCCATGAGGACATTCATCTTTACAAGGTAATTCAGTCTCACTGTTTTTTTTTCCTCTTCATTCTTAAATCATTGAAGCAACTACACTGACCAGATGTGTTTTCAATGAGTCTATTCTTATATTTTCAAAGTCCCCAGATAAAAAGAAATACTAATATACTTTTCAAAACTATTTAAGTAGTGATGTCCTTAAAAATCCAGAAAAGAGACACTTTCTAAAAAAGACAAGATCAAGATAATCTCAGTTATTGAAAAAGGAAAACGATTAAATGAAAAGTTTAAATTTATTAATTCAAAGGATATAAATTCCTTTATCCTTGACAAAGCTTGTTAAAATACTGTGATATGAGCAATGAACCACTACCTATCATAATTCCTTGCATAGAGTCAACTACACCCTTTTCAATTCCAAAATTGAGAAGAAACCAACACCTGCCATAGCACAGCTGGTATAAAAATAAAGTCTTCAATTGCAAAATGTTGCAGAAAGAAGGATGGAGGAACAGAAATCAAGTGAATATAGGGGAGATTTCAAGATGGCGATGAAGTAGAATGACATTCCAACTGCCACCTCCCAGGAGCAATCTGGACTGAAACTTAATTTAAGAACAATCCTAATGAAAAACCAACTTTGGACTAAACAAAGAGGAGTCTATAACCAAGGATCACAGAAGAAGCCACACCGAAACTGGTAGGAAGGGCAGAAATGTGGAAAGGGCTGCCCCACTCCAAGAAGCAAGCAGGACAGAGGGTCCAGAGAGACATTCACTGTGAGATTTGCCCAGAGAGAGGAGAGACCTAAGCCCCAGGGTTGGCACCCCAGCCTAGAGCTCCAGAGCCTAGAAGAGGCACCTACACAGCATGTGGCGGTGAAAAGAGTGAGGTTTCTGTCTGCAAGAAACAGACAGATCTCTCAGAGAAGCAGTCTCTCTCTTAAAGGGCCAGAGCAGAAAATCTCATTCACAGTCACTTACCTGGGGCTTTGACGGGAGAAGATTAGTATTGCATGAGAAGAGTGTGAAGTTGGTGGCCCAGGGAGAGACAATGTAGAAGACAGCCACAGAAACTCCTGTGCTGAGACATTCTCTAATACTGTAATGCCATCTTTCTTAGGTGGAGCAGTCCCCTCTGAGTTGTATCAGCCTGGGGAAAAGGAACTGACCTGCCCTTGGGCTCTCTCCTGCCCTATCCTATGGAGACTGGGCCATTCTGAGAAGATAGCCAGGAAGCAGGGTGCATGTCAGTGACTCAGTTTTTGGCACTGAGGACAGAGTTTTCCCTTAACATGCTCCCAAATCTATGACTTCTGCTTTTGTCTCACAGTGGACTCAGTACAACCTGTCCAGACCGTGGGAAGACCACATCTCTGGGTCTCAGACACCATATTTACCAGACTGCTGGTGGTCACACTCTACTAAGGTCTGTGAAAAAGGTCTGAACAGACTGACACCTGAGGCCAAGGGGTGGAGCCACACCAACCAACCTTCCTAACTGCTGAATTGCCCCAGCCTCTAGACTCAACCAGCGGTTTTATTCCAGTGGTTCAACCCAACAAGCAGCCAGCAGAGAAAAGCTGCAGAAGGCAGGGTCTCAGGGAACCTTGGCCTTTTGCTGAACTTCCCCCAGTCCCTTGTGGGTAAAATCCAGCCTAAGTGTGTTGCTTGCTATTTGGAGGAGTATTTGGGTCTAGCAGAGGCAGCCACAAACTCTGGATTGCTTGTAGCTCCAAGAAGGTTGCTGAGGGACAGTCATAGGCCATATTTCCCACTGGTCTAGGTTAGGTTCCCTCCAGAGAGATCCAGGATCAGCACATCCAGAGACCAGCTTCAAAGAGCATTGATTCAGGACCTAATGACCCTTGCTGATGGCATGTCCTAAGGAAGGGCTCATTCGGAAATCGAACCCAGCTGAGAGACTTCTGCTTTCTGTGATCAGCACCAGCACAGCAGCTTGTGTGGATTGGACAGGATGGAGCTTCACAGTCACCTGGCCGAGGGGGGTAGATATCATGCCCCTCTGAGCTAGGTTCCACATGGGTGAGGGAGAGAGGCTTAGAGCACAGAAATTCAAAGTATAGGACCCTATGAGCCTAATGTTGTACCAGTCGAAGGGTTTAGCTACTTTCTATGGTGGTATAGTCAGCCACAGGGGAGAACTTTCTCAGTTTTCTTCCCAGAGACCAGGGTCTAAGGAGCTGGATTAACTTCTGCACAGGGGACAGATGAATCCACCCAATCTGAACCTGCTACTCACCTCACTGGGGAAAAATAGAATTGGAATATCCAGCAGTGTCTAAAAGATTAGATTCTGGAGTAGGGCCCACTTTCCCCATACTGAGCTCCTAAGAGTCCTCTGAAGTAGTGAATCCCATTAATGTTGTATTACCAACCACAGCTGTCCTAACCCACCAAGTTTGCAACCTGTAGAGGGTCTGTTGGGGTGAGGCCAGTCTGAGACCACACTAAAGCCTTTTACAGAAGACTCTGTGGGAAGACCATGCAGTTGCAAGAGGGGGTGGAGCAGCTGAGAATTAGAGACAAATCTTATAGAACTTGGGGCTTTTACAAAGCTGTGGTCATTTCTAAGAAGGAAGAAGCTGATTCTTATACACAGGTTGGCTGCACCAACACTATCCAGGCACAGAAAATGCAGACACAAACAGTGAACAAAGTAGTAGTTACAGAGAGATAGCTCACAGCATGTCACAAACAATTGTTTATGCCTACCAAAGAAGACCCAGAACCAACACAACCAGTTGTGAGTGGCAAACAGCACCAATGTTAGACTCAGCTAGCTACACAAGCAGCAAACCCAAAGGAGGAGTCCAGCAGGCACCAGACACTGCAGAGAATAAATTCACTCAACAGGATAGATGCAGCACAGTATCTAATACACATATTCAAGGGTGACCTTTAGAGCCAGTCAGCCAGAAGGGATAACAGCACCCACAAAAGGACCGACTGTATTCAAAATTCACATACAACAGGAGGGTAAATACTACCCTCAAGAAGCATTCCTAGAGCAAGGAACACAGGTGGCCTGGAGGTCAGTAACAATGAGCCCATCTTCCTCATAAAGACACCACAATATTTTTCAATGTCAGAGCTACATAATACAGAGACAAAATGGGAAAACAAAGAAATATGGCCTAAATGAATCACAAGAGAAATCCCCAGGGAAAAGAACCAAGTGGAAGTAACCAACTACCAGATGCAAAGTTTAAAATAATGATTATTAGAATGCTCAAGGATCTTCAAGTAACAACGGGTGATCATAATGACAAACAAAAAGATAGAAAGTATCAAAAGAACATTGAATTCATAAAAAAAAAAAAACCTGTCAGAAATGACAAACACAATATCAGAAATGAAGACTGCACTAGAATGAATCAACAGCAGGCTGGATGAAGCAGAGGATCAAATCAACAATTTAGAGAAAAAGATAAATATAAACACAGAAGCAGATCAGCAAAAAGAAAAGAGGTTCAAAAAGACTGGAGAAACTCTAAGAGTGCTCTGTGACAACATGAAGAGAAACAATAGCCACATCAGAATAAGGATTCCTAAAGGAGAAGAGAAGGAATAAGTGATAGAGAACTTGATTGAAGAAATAATAGCTGAAAATATTACTAAATTGATGAAGAAAAAAGTCACACAAGTTCAAGAAGCACAGAGAGTCCTAGTAAAAATGAACCTAAGAAAGCCTCCAAGAACCATCATAAGTAAAGTGCCAAACAAACAAAGAACATGAAAATTATAAGAGAAAAGCAGTTGATTACCTATAGAGGAGCCCTCTTAAGGATGACATCTGACTTTTCAACAGAAATTCTTCACACCAGAAGGAACTGGCAAGAAATATTTAAAGGGATGCAAAACAAGAACCTACAATCAAGACTACTTCATCCAGCAAAGCTATCATTTAAAATTGAAGGAGAAATAACAAGTTTCCCAGACAAAAAGAGGCTCAACAAATTCAATATATCAAAACCAGTACTGCAAGAAATGTTAAAGGGCCTGCTATAAAAAGAGCAAAGGAGAATAAATCAAGAGAAAGAGGATTGTAGGTTTATTTTTTATTTATTTATTTTTATTTATTTATTTTAGAGAGAGGAGAGAAAGAGACAGAGAGAGAAGGGGGGAGGAGCAGGAAGCATTAACTCCCATATGTGCCTTGACTGGGCGAGCCCAGGGTTTCAAACCGGTGACCTCAGCATTCCAGGTCGACGCTTTATCCACTGCGCCACCACAGGTCAGGCGAGGATTGTAGGTTTAAAGAATAAAATGGCAATAAATAAGTTCATATGAATAATAACCTTAAATAAGTGTATTAAATGATCCCATCAAAAGACAAAGAGTAGCTGCATGAATAAGAAAATAGGACCCATATATAGGCTGTCAAAAAGAGACCCACCTCAGAATAAAAGATAGCACAGACTGAAAGTGAAGGGATGAAAAAAAGTATTTCATGCAAATTAAAATAAAAAAAAATGTTGGGGTAACAATACTTAAATCTGACAAAATAGCCTTTAAAACAAAGGCTATAGTAAGGGACAAAGAAGGACATTACATAATGATAAAAAGAGCAATTCAACAGTTGGATATATCCATTGTAAATATTTATGCACCCAGTATAGGAGGACAAAAATATATAAAGCAGATTTTTGATGAACATAAAAGGTGAAATTGACAGCAATATTAGTAGGGTATTATAATACCCCACTAACATCAATGGATCATCCAGACAGAAAATTAGCAAAGATACAGTGGCCTTAAATGATACACCATATCAACTGGATTTAATGATATCTTCAGAACATATTACCCCAAAGTAGCAGAATGTACATTCTTTTCAAGTGCTCATGGTATATTTTCTAGGATAGACCACATGGAAGTGCACAAAAAAAGTCTCAATAAATTTAAAAAGATTGAAATCATTTCAAGCATCATCTCTAATCACAATGACATGAAAGTAGAAATCAACTAAAAGAAAAACTGATAAACATTCAAACACTGGGAGGGTAAACAGCATTCTATTAAATGACAAATGGGTTAATAATGAGATCAAGAAAAAAAATAAAAACTTTTCTTAAAACAAATGAAAATGAACATAGAACTACCCAAAATGTATAGGACACAGCAAAAGCAATCCTGAGAGGGAAGTTCATAGCATTACAGCATATCTTAAGAAGCAAGAAAAAGCTCAAGTAAATAACCTAACCCTGCATCTGAAAGAACTAGAAAAAGAACAACATATAAAGCAGAGAGGAAGCAGAAGAAACAGAAGAAAATAATAAATATCAAAGTAGAAATAAATAATAGAGTTTAAAAAAACAATGCAAAAGATCAATGGAATCAAAAGCTGGTACTTTAGAAAGGTATACAAGATTCAAGAAGATTTAATGGGACTTATCAAAAAAATAGAGGGAAGACAAAAATAAATAAAATTAGAAATGAAAGTGCAGAAATAACAACTGACACCACAGACATACAAAGTGTTGTAAAAAAATACTGTGAAAATCTACATGCCAAAAAATTGAACAACCTAGGTGAAACGGATAAATTCCTAGAAACATACAATCTTTCAAAATAAAATATGAAAATCAGAAAACCTAAACAGACCAATTACAACAAATAAAATTGAAACAGTCATCAAAAAACTCCCAACAAACAAAAGTCCTGGACCAGATAGCTTCACAGGCAAATTTTATTGAATATTCAAAGAACTAACACCTATACTTCTTAGGCTATTCCAAAAAATTCAAGAGGAGGAAAGGCTTCTAAGTTCATTTATGAGGCAAGCATTATCCTCATTCCAAAACCAAGTAAATACACTACAAAGAAAGAAAACTATATACCAATATCCCAGGTGAATATAGATGCTAAAATTCTCAACAAAATATTAGCAAATTGGATCCAGCAATAAATCAAAGGATCATACATCATGATTAAGTGAGATTTATTCCAGGGAGGCAAGACTCATACAATAATTGGAAATCAATAAATGTGACTCATCACATAAACAAAATGAAGGATAAGAATTGCATGATCATATCAATAGATGCAGAAAAAGCATTGATAAAATCCAGCACCCATTTCTGATCAAATCAGCAAAGTGGGAATACAAGGAACATACCTCAACATGATACAGGCCATCTATGGCAAACCTACAGCCAACATCATACTCAATGGGTAAAAATTAAAAGCAATCTCCTTAAAATCAGGAACAAGGCAGGGATGCCCCTTTTCACTGCTCTTATTCAACATAGTTCTGGAAGTGCTAGCCACAGCAATCAGTCAAGGAGAAATAAAAGGCATACAAATTAGAAAGGAAGAAGTAAAACTATCATTATGTGCTGATGACATGATAATGTACATTGAAAACCCTAAAGTCTCTGTCAAAAACCTATTAGACCTGAATAATGAATCTGGCTAGGTGGTAGAATATAAAATTAATATTCAGAAATCAGTAGCATTGTTATACACTAACAGTAACCTGTCAGAAAGAGGAATTAGGGAAACAATCCCCTTTAGTATTACAACCAAAAAAAAAAAAAAATAAAGTACATAGAAATAAATTTATCAAAGCTGATAAAAGACTTGTAGCAAAAAAATTACAAGACATTAAAAAAGGAAATCAAGTAAGATATATACAAGTGAAAGCATATATGGTATTTCCCCAAATATAAAACACAGCCTTTTTTGAAAAATTTGGGGTCTAAAAGCTGGGTGCGTCTCATAGTGTTTGTAGATAGTTTTACTTGCATTTCGTGCCATTTCACATGGATGAGGAGTTGGATGTATTTTATGATAAATAAAACTTGAGCTCAATAACTTTATGTAATACACTTTTTTCCCAAATTTTGGGCCCCAAAATTAAGGTGTGTCTTATACATGCGGAAATGTGGAACCATGTTCATGGATGGGAAGAATTAACATCATTAAAATGTCTATACTACCCAAAGCAATTTATAGATTCAATGCAATTCATATTAAAATACCAATAGCATACTTCACAGATCTAGAACAAATATTCCAAAAATTTATATAGAAACAAAAAAAATTCCAAATAGCCTCAGCAATCTTGAAAATGAAGAATAAAGTGCAAGGTATCACACTTCCTCATATTAAGTTATCCAACAAGGCCACTGAAATCAAAACAGCATGGTATTGGCATCAGATCAGGCATACAGCCTGACCAGGTGGTGGCACAGTGGATAGAGCATTGGACTGAGACATAGAGGATACAGGTTTGAATCCCCGAGGTTATGGGCTTGAGCCCAGGCTCTTCCGGCTTCAGTGCAAGCTCACCAGCTTGAGTGCCGGGTTGCTGGCTTGATCATGATCATAAATATGATCCCATGTTTACTGCCTTGAGCCCAAAGGTCACTCGCTTGAAACCCAAAATCGGTGGCTTGATCCCAAGGTCGCTGGCTTGAATAAGGGGTCACTTGCTCTGCTGTAGCCCCCCCTCACCCTCGTTCAAGGCACATATGAGAAAGCAATCAAGGAACAACTAAGGCACTGCAAAGAAGAATTGACACTTCTCATCTCTCTCCCTTCCTGCCTATCAGTTCCTCTCTCTGACCCTGTCTTTGTCAAAATAACAACAACAAAAAAAAAAAAAAACAAACACCAAGAACAGGCACACAAGTCATTGGAACAAAACAGAGAATCCAGAAAGAAACACACACATTTATGGTCAATTGATATTTGACGAAGGGGGCAAGAGTATGCAATAAAGTAAAGACAGTATCTTTAATAAATGGTGTTGGAAAAATTGGACTGGTACATGAAAAAAAAAAAAAAACTAGAATACTAATTCACACCATTCACAAAAACAAATTCAAAATGGATAAAATAAGTCACAAGACCATAAAAGTTGTGGAAGAAAATATAGGCAAACTCTTCAGTATATCTTGTAACACTATTTTTGCAGATATAATATCTCCATGGACCAGTGAAATAAAGGACAACATAAACAAATGGGATTATTTCAAATTCAAAATTTTGCACAACAAAAGACAATGCTAACAAAATAAAAAATCCTGTACAATGGGAAAATATATTTGCTAATACATCTGATAAGGGGTTAATAACCTAAATTTATAATAAACTTCTAAAACTCAACATCAGGAAGGTAAATAATCCAATTAAAAAATGGGCAAAGGAAATTAATAGTTCTTTCTCCTATGAGGACATACAGATGGTCAATAGTCATATGGAAAAATGTTCAATGTCACTATCATTAGAGAAATGTAAATTAAAAACACAACGAGATACCATCTCACAACTGTCAGAATGGCGCTCATTAACAGATTAACACACAGCAAGTGCCTGACCAGGCGGTGGCGCAGTGGCTAGAGCATCGAACTGGGATGTGGAGAACCCAGGTTCAAGACCCTGAGGTCACCAGCTTGAGCGCAGGCTCATCTGGTTTGAGCAAAAGCTCACCAGCTTGGACCCAAGGTCGCTGGCTTGAGAAAGGGGTTACTCGGTCTGCTGTAGCCCCCCCACAGTCAAGGCACATGTGAGAAAGTAATCAATGAACAACTAAGGTGTTGCCACGAAAAACTGATGATTGATGCTTCTCATCTCTCTCTGTTCCTGTCTGTCTGTCCCTATCTATCCCTCTCTCTGACTCTCACTCTATCTTTGTAAAAAACAAACAAACAAAAAACACACAGCAAGTGTTGGCGAGGGTGTGGAGAAAGGGGAACCCTCCTGCACTGCTGGTGGGAATGCAGACTTGTGCAGCCATTGTGGAAAACAGTATGAAATTTCCTCAAAAAATTAAAAATGGAAATGTGTTTTGACCTAGCCATCCCACTTTTAGGAATATATCTTAAGAATCCTAAAACACTGATTCAAAAGGAGATAAGCACACCATGTTTGTTGCAGCATTGTTTACAATAGCCAAGATCTGGAAACATCCAAACTGCACATCAGTGGATGACTGGATAAAAAAATAAGTGGTACATATACACAATGGAATACTACACAGCCATGAAAAAGAAGGAAACCTTCCCTTTTATGATGGCTTAGATGGAGCTGGAGATTATTATGCTAAGTGAAATAACCCAGACAGGGAAAGACAAATATCATATAATCTCACTTATATGTGGATCTAATAAACAAGGTGAACTGAGGAACAGAATAGAGGCATATACAGGGTCACGGGGAACAGAGGGACAACTGTCAGAGGAAAGGGGGATGAAGCATCAAAGGTTCAGAGAGGGTAAAGTGATTAGTGAAATTACATATACACAGCACATATATACAGATAACAGGACAGCAAATCCCAAAGGGAAAGAGGGAGGGAGTCAGGGGGAGGAGGGCAAAGAGAATGTAATGGGGGCACATTTTGGGGGGTTAAAGGTGTTATATTGAGTGGGACACTTGAATTCATGTTAACACAAATTTAAAAATTTAATAAAAAAAAAGAAGATGGATAGTCAGGAAATTTTCGAGTGTTCAGAGAATTCACTATATGGGGATTTAAATTTTTTTTTTCTTTTTTATTGAATTTAATGGGATGACACTGGTTAAAAATTATGTAATGTTCCTCAGATTTTAAATATGGACCAGGGCCCTGGCCTGATAGTTCAGTTGGTTAGAGCATTGTCCTGATATACAATATCTATGTTGTGACACATACAGGAACAGATTGATGTTTCTGTCTCTCTCTTTCCTAAAAAAAAAAAAAAAAAAAAAAAAAAAAAAAAAAAAAAAAAAAAAAAAAAAAAATTGACCAATGAATTCATAGAAAATAAAAAGGGATCACATAATTTAAAAAGCTTGGACATATGAAAAATACTCTAATAGTAGTTGTCTCTGAAACTGTATTTAATCTATAGCCAATCAAAATCTCATTGTAATACAGAATCCTAAATTAAGACAAGGAGGCTGTACTAAAACAGGCAGGTAGAACAAAACAAATTTCAGAAAATGTAATGGTGAGTTTATTTTTGGTCAAGACTTTTTTGGTGTGGATATTTGTTTATGGCTAACACCACTGTACATGCAGAGGTCGCTCTGTGTCTTTCACTGACTACCACAGTATATGCCTTTGACCAGTGGGGAGACACACCCTAAGATGATTGCCAATGATTCACACAATTGTGCAGTCCCTCCAATTGAAGGTGGGCAGGCAGCCTGTGACTTATTTCTAATCAGTAGAATGTAACAAAAGTGATGGGATAGTGCACCTGTGGTTACAATTTTTATTTACATATTGTCTAAGCTAGAAAATGAGACTCTGCTGCTGGCTTTGAGAAAGCAAATAGCCAACCATGCTGTGAACTGCCTTTGGAGAGGGCCCTTTGGCAGGGGACGGTGGGCCATCCCCAGTCACCAGGCAGTAAGAGCCTGGGCTCCAATTTGGTGGCTACAGAGAAATAAACTGGGGAGAGGAGCCTGAGCTCTGGCAACGAATACAGCCTGGTCATCACCTTGATCTTAGCCTAGGCAGTGGACCCAGTGTGTCTGTGGGCAAACTCCCAACCCAGGAAAACTGTGAGATAGATATTGTTTTATGCCATTTAATGTGGTCATTTATTGCACAGAGACAGAAAAGTGATATTATTAAAAGTAATCTCCATAACCCTTTTTGTAAAGGTGATATAGTGATATATTTCCCTGAGATTTTAATATCTAATATTTGCATAATAATTTTTGAATGTTAGGCATTAGTGTGGTTTCTAATATTCTGTATAGCAAATATTACTCTTTTATTTATTACAGATTATACATATAGGATAAAATGACAGAAATATAGTAATTTAGTAATAATGCATTTACATTAATAATTTTATTGACATCTAGTGATGAATAACTTCCCAAAATATTTCTCTAATAAAGTTTATCCAAATATGAAAAAAAAAAAAAAGAAATCAAGAGAATTTAATGGTGTTGAAGTCATGGACGCAGTCTAGGAGTTTGGGGATTTGGGGATAAAAGAAAAACCTGAATATAAGAAAGAGACATACAGGAGAATAAAAATGAACCCAACATTTTGACAAAGTAGAAAAAGGAAAATCACTGACAGAAATTCTGTACTCTGATGTAAATTTTGTCTTTCTTGACTTTGTCTCAAGTTAAGAAAATCCTAGAGTTTATATTTGAAATAGTAAAAGAAAAGATAGAAAATTTTGAAACAGTAAAAGCAACAATACAGTAAGATACAGAGTTAAGATATTAATAAGAGGTATGGGATGGAGCAATTCCCAAGATATAGTTCGTAGTTAAAACTTTCTTTTGTTATATAAATCTTTAAACATTAATTTTGCCATATCTTGAAATTAATTCATATGTAAAAAAAAAATTAAAACATATGTAAAAAAAAATAGTTCAACAACCAAATGTCAAAGTCATTCACTTCATAGAAGGTAAAAAGTGATCTTCAGAAGAGGATTAAAAACCCCATCATGATTCATTGAACTTAGAAATAGTTTATCATTGAATTTGACATGAACATGGTTACCTTTAAATTGAAAGTAGGGTGTAGGAAACCAAAGACTTTCACAACTTCCCTCTAACATCTTGCAAAAGACTAAGATAGATGATAGATAGATGATGATGATAGATAGATAGATAGATAGATAGATAGATAGATAGATAGATAGATAGATAGATAGATAATAGATAGATATAGATAGTAGATAGATAGATAGAAATAAACATTCAGAAGATACTAAAGGAATAAGCATAGAAATGTCTTTTCTACTCCTAAAACAGAGTCTAGTTTCATTCCCAAATAAAACACCATTACCAATTACCATTATATACATATATAACCAAATCTTCCCTCTTCTGTCTTATTTCTTTTCCCTTTCTCTTTCTCTCTCTCTCGCTCATTTACACCCTCACACACACACACCTGTTTGCATTTAAAGCAAAATTTGAATTCATAGAAAGTTTATAAGACTGTTAACTAAGAATGAGAAAAAAATTATTAGTAAAATCCTGAGTATATTTTTAGATTTTATAGAATATTTAGAAAATTTAACTATTTTACACTTAGTTTTAATAATGATATCATCACAAACTACCATTTTCTTCATGAGTGACAGTATCAAATATGTAACAAAATTTTGCATTATACAATTCAATATAGCGCTGGTAACTTGCAACTACATATTCATGTTATTGGGGTTTAAATGATTTCCTAAGACTAAACAGAACATGCTTTTTCTGCCAGCAGGGTCTCTTTTTGGTTCTACCTCCCATTTGTCAATATAGGAATCCTTCCTAACATCAGCAAGGAAGGAATCAAGAATTTCTATTCAAATGCTGGGTGTTCTACAATTTGTGAGCAAATTTGGACACCAGTTCTAGTAGGTAAATGGGTCCCTGCTTTGTTTCTTGTGTCTGGAGATTCCATCTTCATAATGTTTCTCATATGCCAAGCTTTCAATGTGAGCTGTGACTCACTCTTAAAATGGGATCCTCCCTCTGTGACCATGTCTGGCTTTTCCCAAGGTCAGCTGTATCTCTGTGTGCCTTTACATATCACTTGCAACTGAATCTCTAGTGCTGGCACTCTGCTGTCTGTAGAGACTTCTGTTAACTTTGAATAGATGTAAATTGTTTGCCTGCATTGTCGTGGGTGAGTATACTTTCTCAATACTCTTTCTCCTTCCCCTTCCACCATGTTTTACTTGTAGCACCTGTAACTAGGTTTACCTTGTTGGGGTGGGTCAATTTTCAGGCTAACTAGATCTTATTTAGATTTGTCCAAGAAAGGATAACAAAGCATATACTTATTCACAAAACAGTGTTTACTACTTAAAATATAAGTACATCTACCCACTGGATGGAATAAACTTAAAATGGAAAAAGCTACAAAGTTATGGTAGGATCACTTTAGCGTCCATTATCAACACAGAAATTTTTACTTAGAAACAGAGCTCAAATACTTTATTTCAAGGTAATTTGATTTGCTTTCCTTATGAGAGGAAGTCTAGCCTTGGTAAAAGGTTTGTGCTGGATGAAATCTTAGCTCTGTACTAGCTATTTGAACTCAGGCAAACTGCTTAAGTTTCCAAGTGGAATTTGCTCAAATATAAAGTGGGAATAATAATAGTAATAATATAATATCACAGACCTCATAGGATTAAGGCTAAATAAGAGAACACATGAGAAGTTCTTAAAATGGGGACTGGATCCAAGTATTACTTAATGAATATTAGTTATAATTACTTAAATATATGAAAATTTTCATGTTTATTGGGCAAGGAAATTAATTCTGTGCTCAGAAGTGAAGCAAGAAAATGAAAATCTTCTTTTTCTTTTTTCTTTTTTATCAGAAAAACCTCATAAGAGCAATGTGGCCAATGTGGCTATTATGGTAGAAGTATTAAAAGCTAACTATATACCAGACATTATAGTAAGCACTATACATATATTGTCTCATTTTAACATTCTATGAGGTAGAATGTATTATCCTAACCATTTGAAATGGAGAAACTAAATTTCTGTCAAGTTGTCAAAAGCTACGCAGTCAGGAAGCAGCAGGGCCTGGGGTGGAGGTCTGACAGCTGACTACAGTGAATCACTCGGCTTCGAAGCCTGTGATGGGCTCTGTAACTACTGCCTGCTTACCCTCTCCAGCCGATTAAGGCAGTGAATAAATCCTTTCCTCGTTTTAGTGTGCATCACCGGGGAAAGGTTCTATCACAAACTGCAGTTGAGGTAGAAAAACAAACTTGGATTCAGCAAATTAACTTTCAGCATAGCTCTCAATGACTAGGGTCTCAGACTATCAAACTTAGAGTTTCAAAAACATGCTCTAGCGAAGAACAGCTGCTGCTGGATCCCAATGCACAAAGCAACAGCAGTTGCAGCATCTGGACTAACAGCTACCAAAACTACATCAGTAAATAAGGTGAAAGTCCCCACGTAATTTGACCCTTTAGAATCTTCTCCCCAAGCCTACTACGGGTGGCTCAAAGGTACCTACACAAGAAAGGCAAAATTTTTTTCTAAATGTCTGTTCAGGCAGGAAGCAGTGACCTTTGCCCTCTACTGGTGTAACAGATGCTAACATTGCCAGTTGGAAGTAAATGGAGATTTAAATTGAAACACATACAACTATCTACAATTGGTGGGTGGGGAAAGCTAACCAGAGTGGATTTCTAAGTTATCTAATGAGCACCCAGCAAGGCTTAAATTTCTAAAATGATCCTCCATTAGTCTGGGCTTGTTTTGCAAACAAATACTCAAATAGAAAACCTTTCAGCTCTTGCACATTTGGCACTGTCTCCCAACACCAGCTCAATTAGCTAATGTGAAATACCAAGTATAATTTAGGGTACTGTCCATTTCTGTTTCCTGAAAATATTGGGAAAGAAAACAATGCTGCAACAGAACAACTGTAATTCTTTTAAAAACATAGAACAATGGTTATTCAATACAACATAATGTGCAATTATGGATTTAATGTGAATTAGACTCATTTAAAAGTATATATATTTTTCAAAGCTACATCTTTCTCTTTATCCTTAATACTTTTAAAAATGTGCTTTCTTTCTGCAGACCCTATTTTTCTAGTGAAATAAATTCATAATAGACATTTCCCAACTTACTATGGTTTGACTAAGGATTGATAGACTTCACAATTGTGGGTGGAGATCAGAGTGCATTCCTAGCACTGCGGCTGATGAAATGCTGTGAGAATACTCCAGCTCCCAGAAGCCTCGTGGGCATACCCAGGAAGGAAGCTCACCCGCTATAAGGAAGTGATTTAGCGCCAACCACTCAGCTCCCTAATCTTTTCACCCATTGGCTATGAAGGACATGCTGTAACACCCTATTGGCTGAACCCATGTATATAAGCTGAATAAAGTGGATCTGTGTCACTGAACCTGGTCCCTGGAGTTGGGTCTTTGCGTCTCCGTCGTCCTCACCCCTGGCAGGACTTGTCTACACACAATGATGTAAAAGTGATATTCAGTAGAAACTTTGAATATGATCTTTTCTTGGCTAGCGACGGGTGGCACAGTACTTTTCTGGTACTGGACCACACCAATGAGCCAGCTCGTAGTCAGGCACGTGGTCACAAGGGTAAAGCACCAACAGACATTTTTTTTTAAATCTGCCTTTTTTGTGTATTTATTCTGTTAGATTAGTTTGCCCAATTGTAGGCTAATATAAGTGGTTCTGAGCACACTTAAGGTAGGGATAGCTAAGTAAGCTATGATGGTCAGAAGGATAGGAATATTAAATGCATATTTAATCTAGGATATTTTCAACTCATAATGGGTTCATTGGGAGACATAACCCCAGTGTCAGTCAAGGAACATCTGTAATGGCTTTCCAATTTAGTACCTAAAATCTTCACTTAATTTCAAATCCTATTAAAAGCATATATGGCCTGACCAGGCAGTGGCACAGTGGATAGAGTGCTGTGCTGGGACACGGAGGACCCAAGTTTGAGACCCCAAGGTTGCCAACTTGAGCGTAGGCTCATCTGGCTTGAGCAAAAAGCTCACCAGCTTGGACCCAAGGTCGCTGGCTGAAGCAAGGGGTTACTCAGTCTGCTGAAGGCCCGCAGTCAAAGCACATATGAGAAAGCAATCAATGAACAACTAAGGTGTTGCAACGAAAAACTGATGATTGATGCTTCTCATCTCTCTCTATTCCTGTCTGTCTATCCCTATCTATTCTCTCTCTGACTCTCTCTGTCCTTGTAAAAAAAAAAATTCAAATCCTGGCTATCTTGCAATGTGAATTTTTCCACATGCTAATATTGTTTAGATGGCGAGAATTTTTTTGTGACTAAAAAAAAAAAAAGCATTAGTCATCATTGCTCAAGTTAATTAGCCTTTCCAAACGTTACTAATGTTTTATTTCTTTCAAGAGACATTGTATGTAAAGTTAATATATTTGATTTCTTGATTGCTTTTCAAACACATAAGAGGATTTAAAATGAGGCAAATGGACAATGAGAGCAGAGAACAAAGCTACACTTAGAGCTTCACAGTAACAAAAGGTCAAACAAATGACCTTTCTACTTTGTTATCAAAGGAGCATAAGCTCTCACAAAAATTGCAATGCTATGCTGTTGGGAAAACAGGCTTGCTTGCTTGCATTTTACATGATTGGTGCATAAGCACGTGGCAAAGCCTCATGTGTATAGCCTATGTAAGGCTGTAGGTTCAAGAACCTGGAGCAGATTGAGGATTAATTGCCTGCCACTGCAAGGGGCCTTTTTGCTGTTTGTTCACCTGTTACCATGAGAAGCAGTTCCTCTGCCTGTTTGCGTCCTCTGTTGCAAGAATCTATTAAATGGGAATGGCCCACCTCTTTTTAGCTCCACAGTTCCTCCACCATCTGCCCAAATCCAACGTAAACCTGCCTGGCCTCAGCCACTGGCATTACATCTATTGTTCAAATTCCTCACAGAAAGGAAAATAAATTGTTCATTTTTTTTTAAGAAATCTATTCCTCAACTTTGCCTAAAGCTGATGGCCTTTAAAAAGTTTTTGGTTTTTTTTTTTCAAATAAGGAATGGAACAGAGCAGAACTGTATTCATCTGACAAAATGCCCTTAATTAAAATTCTTAGAAGATTGCTGTACTCCCTAAATCAAGTTCTGGCACTTTCTGTGTGGAGTGGGTAGTGAAGAAACAGGATTACTCATTGGCAAGAAATCCATTTAGGTGTGCAAGTAATGCCCAGGTGATGTTTATTCCAAGAAATCTTCATGTCTTGGCCTATTGAAGAACTTGACAAATAAACTCAGTTGAGTGTTAACCACAGTTAGTGAGCCCAAGGATAAAGAAACACAACTAGCTACCCAGAATTGCATATCTCATTCTCCACTGGCAACAGGCCTGAGTACACCATGGTACCTGTACCACCACATGTCTAATAACTTATAGCAAGTTAGCTGACTTTAAAATTACACATTTTAAGTGAGTTTTTAAGGTTGTTAAAAAGCAACTATGAAAAATCAATAGCTATTCAATAAACACTGTATACATGTACAATAAGTAAATATGAATTACATAATGTGGACCTCTAAACAGAGCTCCAGAAGCTCTGACGTTTTCGAGAACATGAAGATGAGTGCACGAAGATGGTGGCATTCTCCCACCCACATTACTCTATTTATTAAGTTGTGTGTTAAAGTGTTAAGAAAATTCAGTACATTACACGGAGTGGACAATTAAATATGTGTCCACCATTGATGCTGATGCAATTTATAGCAGGATCTTTTTCCTCTACACATGGGCGGGCAAACGTAGGTTTACAGTTGTTTGTATGGAAAAAGACATGCAGGCTTTGATTATTACAGTCGCTTTATCAACTCAAAAGAATGTCGCTCACAACTGTACACCTACGTTTGCCCACCCTGTATTTGCATGTAAAGTTGGGGAAATCTTTATGCAAAATATTTGAAAAAGAAATTGAACAGTTTATAAGACAAGTAATTTTATAAGCTAAGCATAGACTGCTTTTCCCACTTTTTATACATATTCAAGGACCTTAATCATAGCACCACTCCTTTGATTCAAGCTTCCTTTGTTTCACAAAAAAGAATTATCCCTGAATCCCTCTGGTTTCCCCACCTCCATAACCTCCCTCACATTTCCACATCCGTCCTAACTAATGTCCAAATCCTTCTAACTCTCCAGACAGTTTATATTCTCTCTTCTCACAAAGTCCCTTATAGTACTCTCTTCATGAAATAATTTCATTCCCTTCAATATTTTGTCTGTATTTTCCTCATGGCACCAATCCACATTATAGTTATTTATGCTCTTGTCTAACTGGCTCTGTGGGACTGTCATTGCTTATGGACGAGAATGAAAGCACTATGATAATGATGAGGACAAAGGGTAGAAGAGAGGATAAATATATTAAATACTCATTTTCTGCCAGGGTCCTTGTTTACCATTTTCTAAACTATAATTGTTATACTTAATTTAAAAAAGAGAAAACATAGAACCCAAATACTTTAAGACATTTCCTCAGTCATGTGAATAAAATATAAATCCTAATGTGAAATCTAGTCAGCTGACTCCAGGTTTGTGCTGCTTAAATGGCTTTTATTAAAAACAAAATAGAACTTGACATAACATCACAAACAAAGAGACCCTTCACCTGTTGTGGAGAATGAATAAATGAATGAGTAAATGAAGTAAAGAAGGTCAAAACTTAATAGGCAACAAGTGTTGACATGGGAAAAAAAATAGAGATTTTTAATTTGGAAGGCAATGAGAAAAATAATCGCAAACATTTCAAAAGCACCTATATATTTTTGGATTGTTTTAAGCAATTGAAAATTTAACAGCGACAATAATTCAAATCGGCTCCTCAACTTTTTTGGCTTCAGAACACAATCCAGAGTTATGTGCCCTACAAATAAGCTAAACCTGGACTCTGACAGGAGGCTGTGCTAACTGGTATTTGCAGGGGTATTCAGAACTCCAGGCCTGACTATATCCTTAGGGGCCACTTTCCTGGGTAAGACATTTTGGGGCATTAGGAAAAGTGTGGGAGTCTTGACAAAGTCAGTTGACTTTAGACTACTTTTCAAAAGGGACATTAAATATTTTGTATTATTTTTTCCTTAAAAATCTATTTTCCTTAAATTACATTATTTGAAAATTCATATTAAGTACTTCCTTAACCTATTCTTTAATATAAATTATGATTTATTGCATCATACTAGTCTATAGAACTACGTTGACATAATTCTTACGAGCTTCTACTTGCATTGTCAGTAAAGACCATCAATTCAGTTATGGTTAAAGTCATCCAAAGTTGTACTAACAAAATGTTACAAAGTATGGGGGAATATTATACCTAGAAAATAATAAATTCCCTACTCCTACAGGGACTAGATTCTAGTCTATATTTTATATTAATTTTACATTTATAAGTTATTAAACATAGGAGTTAGAAATTCCAAATTATTTTATTTTTCAGAATTTATTTGAATAAACTTTCATAAGAAAGCAGACCCTGGTTGTCACATTTTCACCTCAGAGTCCTAAGAGATCAGGTTTTTTTCCCCCTAATGAGGCATAAATTTAAAGTAACTTTAAATGTTTTAATACTTTAAGTGAAATTATTCATTTTTTCTACAATAAGCATATATTACTTTAGAATTAAAAATGTTATTAAAATGTTATTTGGCTTTAAATATATAATTCAATCCAAAAAAACCCAAGAAATTAAAATGTATTTTCTAGATTATGAATAATTCATATCTATTAGATCCTATAAATTAGAAAATAAACAAAAATAATGCTGTAGTTCACAAATATAAAAAATTCAAACAAGTATTATTTTCATCTGTGAAATATCAAATGAGTTATGACTTGTGAATGTAATTCACTGTCAAAATCAGAAGAAAAAAAGAGACTTGTTTAATGCATAAAAAGCATTGTTTAACGTTCAATAGGTGTTTGAATTTTACCTGACACAGTGAGGACCTTTATATTAGCAGACCTTCAAATAACCTTAATATGATAGAACAGAGATTTAAAAACCTGTCATCTTTCTGTGCCTCAACTCAGTGTCCTGATTATTGACCTGTCAACTCCACTTAACCAGTGATACTTGAAGTGTATCCCAGAATGCTGCCCAGTAGACTACCTGCTTCAGAAAAGTCAAATGCTTAAGCAAAATGAAGATTTTAGAGTTTCATCCAGAACAAGAGTCAAAATCTACAGTATTTGAACCCAGAAATCTGTAATGTTAACTGGTTTTCTAGGCGACTCATGTGCATCTTCTTTATTCATATGCACATACACCTCTGTGTGTGTGTGATATAGAGAACATACTCATCCTGTTTTTTGAGGTCAGGGCTCCTACTTGCACTCTAGATGAAGACCACTTTTGTTCTGGGAATTTAAAATTAGTTCTATTAAAGCCACTGGAGCAAATGCTGCTGAAATCTAAAGTGACTTCCAGGTTTATGGACCGTACGAGTTAATAGATAACTAGAATTGAAAGCTTCCTATTTTCTTCTGTTGTATTTATTATAGGACCTTAAATAATCCATCTCACTGGTCTATGCACTTAGATCTATGTCTATGGCAAGTTGGTGCCATAGTCAGAAAACATTGCAGCATTATTAACTGTGTTCTATATTAAGTGACGTGTAGGAAGATAAAATAGAAATAGGAGGCCTAATCCCTATAGATAATGAGCTTAGACTTCAACAGTATGACCTGCAATAGATCAGGTCATACTTTATTTTATTAAAGAATATTATTAAAAGGACACTAAATAAGTGAAAATGATAAGGTGTCACCTACATAAGCACTGAGGAGAATGAGACAAGAGGGCTGAGAAAACTAAAAGTTGTAATAGCCACAGCAATATCCTTCTAAGACAAGAAAAATAAGCAAAGACATTTTCAAAAATAGAAAATATAAGTAGAAGTACAATTTCTGCCAAAATGGTAAGGCCTTGGAAGTCCAATTTCCTGTTATTTTACTTCAAAGTTTGCTTTTCATTTTCAAGTTGTTTGGATTCAATTACACCAGTAGGCAGGGAGGAAACAGTGTGAAGATCATCTACTACTATATATAGTCTTCCCAAGAATAGTATTTGCCCATTTAATGACTACAACAAACCTTTAAAGCATAAAAAAATGGAAAATTCTGAAATTTGTAATGAGTGGTTTTAAAAAATTTTTCTGAGTTCTGTGAACCATGCAAGCTTATCAGCTGGCCACTGACTCTACCATCTAATAGAATGCTTGGAAGCATTTGGAATTAATTGCTTAGGCAAACTGTCTCTACCTTGGGATTTGCAAAAATGCCAAACTCCAAGAGCTCATTTCAGTGTTGTCATTCAACCAAAGATCACTGGGTGACTACGAAGTGATAAAGAAGTGTTAGTTATAATGCATTTATAATATACATTTTACATTTCCTACAAATCTTGCCAAAGTTTGTGTTTGAATAGTCTACTTGTTTTGGTGTCCATGCAGCTTCTAAATATGTAGTGTTTAACATTTTGAATCACAAAAGAGAGATCTATATATAAAGCCTTAGTTTAACAGGTGTGTTCACGTTAATAAACTAGAGATGTCATTTCTAGCAAAATAATAATAAAAACTAGGATGAAAGCAGACACTAAGCAATCTTGATTTGAGTTAATATACTTAAATGCTGTGTTCATCTTTGCACTTTGAAAATGTTGTGCTGTGTGTAATTTACTATTGTTGAATACACAAACCATAAAAATAGCTGTACCTGTTGATACTGTTCTGGATCTAGAATAAATTCACTACCTGGAAATCTTCAGTCCTGTAACTGCTCAAGTCAGTTCTCTGTTTTTCAAATAGTTTTTTATTACAAAAATTTAGATACCATAAAAAAGTAAGAATATAATAATAAACATTAATGGAATCATCCACCAGCTTTGACCATGATCACCTTTCTGTCCATCTTGTTCCTGCTATCTGCCCACCTCAGGGATTCACTAAGAAGAAAGGATGCCATTGCAAATAAAGTTTCAATGGAATTATTTTCTTTTGACTCTTAAAAAAGTATACAAATGGCCTGACCAGGCAGTGGCACAGTGGATAGAGCATTGGACTGGGATGCGGAAGACCCAGGTTTGAGACCCCGAGGTTGCCAGCTTGAGCACGGACTCATCTGGTTTGAGTAAAAAGCTCACCAGCTTGTACCCAAGGTCACTGACTTGAGCAAGGGGTTACTCAGTCTGCTGTAGCCCCACGGTCAAGGCACATATGAGAGAGCAATCAATGAAAAACTAACGTGTCGCAATGAAAAACTAATGACTGATACTTCTCATCTCTCTCTGTTCCTGTCTGTCTATCCGTATCTATCTCTCTCTCTGTCTCTCTAAAAAAAAATGCTTTTCTTATGCTTCTACCATTTCTTTTGTTGTTGTTATTAGGAAAGGGGTAATCTTATATTGTCTCAGTGGATGAGGACACAGATTTTATTCCAATTTCTTATCATGAAGGAAGGTCAATAATTTCTTGACACAAGACCCCATTAGAGGGTGAGTGCCGTGTGCTGTTTCTCACTGGACAGCACAGCTCACTGGAGAGAACAGGCGCTCCACTATCTCAATGCACATGGAGGGTGAGTGCCATGTGCTGTTTCTCACTGGACAGCACAGCTCACTGGAGAGAACGGGCGCTCCACTATCTCAATGCACACGGAGGGTGAGTGCAGTGTGCTCTTTCTCACTGGACAGCACAGCTAACTGGAGAGAACGGGCACTCCACTATCTCAATGCACACGATGCAGTCAAACCAGTCTCTACTGAGCTACTGTGTCTCAGGTCTGAAGACAAAAATTTCTACTGATCTCTAATTTATACCACCACTATTTTTCTTAATTTTCATTTTAAAAAGAAAATCAGTTTTCTTTATTCAGTAGCAGATCGATGAAACTCTAATAAAAGTTCTGGAATTTACCCATACTTCCTCAAAGGATTAGTGAGCCACTATCAAGGAACAGAAAAGAGTTTGCTCATTAACATTCATGACCAAGGAACCTTCTGGTAGGGCTGGTTTCAGTGTTTGATAGAGCAATACTTAAAAGAAATTGGCTTGTCTGTGAAACAGCTGCTTGGCGAAGCCACTATGCAAGGGAATTGGTGATAATAAGATGATAATATTACAACCACAGTGGGAGCATAACATGTTTTAAGTTATTTTGAGGTGTGTAGTAGGGGTCTAAGAATTAGAAAAAGATCAGTAGTCAATCACAGAGGACATGAAGCCATCAACCAGCCACGTGCGTTCTTAGTTTTGAAAGATGTATCCAAAGAGAAACAGAGAGAATGAGAGAGAGAAAGAGAGAAAAGGAAAAACAAATATCCTTGGACAAAGATCTGAGTTCTTGTGAAATGCATTTAAAGGACACCCAACAATGGATCATTTATTCCAACATGTGCAAATGCAAGGCATTGGCGATTTAAAAAGTTCTGCCAAAAGCCAAATGCCTGGTTAGCTGATTCTTATTTTTCTTTTATTTTATTCCTTTTTTTTTTTTAGTGAGAGAGAGAGAGAGAGAGAGAGAGAAAGAGACAGGCAGACAGACAGACAGGAAGGGAGAGAGATGAGAAGAATCAACTCAGTTGTGGCACCTTCGTTGTTCATTGATTGCTTTCTCATCTCGTATGTACCCTGATGGGGGTGCTCTAGCTAACCCAGTGACACTTTGCTCAAGATAGCGACCTTAAGCCCTGGCCGGTTGGCTCAGCGGTAGAGCGTCGGCCTAGCGTGCGGAGGACCCGGGTTCGATTCCCGGCCAGGGCACATAGGAGAAGCGCCCATTTGCTTCTCCACACCTCCGCCGCGCTTTCCTCTCTGTCTCTCTCTTCCCCTCCCGCAGCCAAGGCTCCATTGGAGCAAAGATGGCCCGGGCGCTGGGGATGGCTCTGTGGCCTCTGCCTCAGGCGCTAGAGTGGCTCTGGTCGCAATATAGCGACGCCCAGGATGGGCAGAGCATCGCCCCCTGGTGGGCATGCCGGGTGGATCCCGGTCGGGCGCATGCGGGAGTCTATCTGACTGTCTCTCCCCGTTTCCAGCTTCAGAAAAATGAAAAGAAAAAAAAAAAAAAAAGATAGCGACCTTGGGCTTCAAGCCAGTGACCATGAGGTCCATCCAGTCCATGATCCCATAGTTAATCCAGTGACCCCACACTCAAGTGGGCCATGTTGGAGTTTTGACCCTGGGTTGTCAGCAACCCAGGCTGTTGCTCTATCCACTGTGCCACTGCCTGGTCAGCTGTCTTATTTTTTGAAGGTTTGTCTTTTGGGATATTTGGCAGATTACTTCCAATGCCAGTGAGACTGTTTCTCTAATTTTTAAAACCCAAGTCAGCACATTCTGATTTCCAGAGGAGTGTCCTTCAGATGACATATATATCATTGAGATAGTAGCCTAGCAAACTTAAAGGCAGCATTCAACAAATTACTTCCTACAATGATTTACATTATAACCCTTATGAATTACAGTTGTCATTCTATACAATGATGAAGAGGACTAATAGCATAAAAAAATGAAAATCTTACTTTTTATTCTTAAAACACATCATGGAAGTAGAATGTGTGTGTGTGTGTGTGAGAGAGAGAGAAAGAAAAGGCGAGAGATTATGTGTGTATTTTTTCAGTGTGCTAGGATATGGGAAGTAGTAGTTGAACAGGTGTGTCTGTCAGTTTTATTTAGAAAATGCTTTCTGCTTTTGAGTTCCTATAGTATCTACCAGCATTAAAGGGCACCCAACAATGGATCATTTATTCCAACATGTGCAAATGCAAGGCATTGGCGATTTAAAAAGTTCTGCCAAAAGCCAAATGCCTGGTTAGCTGATTCTTATTTTTCTTTTCTTTTATTCCTTTTTTTTAAGTGAGAGAGAGAGAGAGAGAGAGAGAGAGAGAGAGCCAGGCAGACAGACAGACAGGAAGGGAGAGAGATGAGAAGAATCAACCCCACCCTCAAAAAAAAGCTAACATGAAATATAAAGCATTGCTTGGGAAACAGCAAAAGGCTGTCAGTTGAGGACTATGGTAGATTAGGATACAGAAATATTCACTCCTTCCCCCACCTCAACCTCCATAAGAGACATCTACTCCTCTGCCCCACCAATGTTAGTAGTGACCATGAAATTTCTTTGGCAAAAGAACCTGGGAAGGCATTGTGTCAATTCTAGTTTAGGCTCTAAGAGGCATCATGCCTCCACATATGTGACTTAAGTCTCCAAACGGCACCATGGGAAGATCATGTCCAAGATAGACTATGTTACCAAAAGAGTAAGAGGCTGCTAGAGCAGAACAGATCAAATATGCAATCTAGAACCAAGCCTAGTTGAAACAGCTCAAAACAAATTCTAGCAAACCCAAAGATGCATGAAGGAAAAATAAATGCTTCTAGTTTATGCCCTGAAATTTTGTGGTTGTTTGTTACAAGACAATATCAGATTGATACAAAGCCAAAAAAAATGTTTCTAAAGAATATTCACATAATAGAGAAATGCTAAATGTCAATAAAGTAATATTATTTGGAAAAATTAATAGTAAATATGTTTATAGTACCTGCCAATGACTTTGTGAACATGCATACAAAATCTCTGGTACACTTTGTCTCCTCCTGCTACTTCTTTTTAATTTATGTTTATTGATTTTAGAGAGAGAGGAAAGGAGAGACAGACAGACAGAAACATTGATTTGTTTTTGTATGTACCCTGACTGAGATCCCACTGGTGACCTCTGCGTATTGAGACTGTACTGTAATCCACCTGAGCAATTGTCAGGCCAGGGCAATCCTCCTGCCACTTCTTTATGACCATATTAAGTCATTCTTGAAGGATTCTGTCTACCCCTTTTTATGAAAGTTTTCTCTAGTACTTCTAAATAAACTACCAGACTACCTCCTTTCTGCTTCCAACAGGTTGCATTTTATGAGGTAGTCAATTCTACCTTTGTCTGTGATAGTTTTACACTTTGGCCTCTCCCATGAGGTAAACTCTTTGACAGATTGTGCTGTATTTTTTACATTATCAGTCATTTTTTAAATCTCCTACACACTTGGCTAAGTGTCTTCTCTATGGTAAGTTCTGAATAAATGTTTCCAAACTGAGATCACATACACACACACTTTTGTGTGCACGCACACATGCAAACTCATCGTTCATGTGACAGGAAATAGAGAAGATTCTGCCACCATTTGGAAAACTATTTAGGGTTTCTTGGTTTCCAAGTAAGTGTATTCTCTGAGAAAATTAGGCCATATTTTAAACATGTCATAACATTATTGTCAACTCTATAGTATATAAATGAAAAATGATATTTTAAAAGAAAACACAACAAATTTTCAGTGTAAAAATATGGTGTGTGTATAAATTATTTCCCCATTCGGTAAAATGAGAATTCGAAGGGTGTTACTGTAGAAATAGTTCTTCATATGGATGGAAATTAATGCTCAACTTTTTTGTTTTATTTTGCTTTTAAAATTGTACTTGCTGACAAAATCTCTGGACAAATGTATATCATTAAAATACATAAATAAAAACCAAGAAGGAGAGAAAAATAACAAGACCAAAAAAAAAACCCACCAATAAACAAACCAACCCTCACATTGAGTTCGAAATGTGAATAAATTTTAGACTAAATAAATTTGAAGAAAAAAAAAACCCACCAACTAAACTTTTTGGTCTTTGACTAATCCATCCTTATTCCATACATGTTCCTAAAAAGTAGGTAGGATGCAGATGTCTACATCAGCATAGAGGCTACTAGGCTTTGTAAACTAAAGAGAATAAATAATATGCCTTTATTGATTCAATAACATTTTTTCACACACACAAAAAATATTTAAACACTCATTTTCTTTTAATTTAGGGACAATTTTTAATTGAATACTGTTCTGCCTTTACCAAAAATGTGGCTAGATTCTGTACCTCAACATCACTATTGCCTTGTTAAAGATAGATCAGTCATTTTTAGCCAGTGTCCACTCAAACCCAATAAAAGCTCAGTTTGAATTTCAACTAAATATTGACTTCCTATCACAGTACTATTTATATGTCTGATGTAAGTCAAGAGTATTAGGTTACAGTCTTGGTTTCATCATTTTGGTGGAAACTTGGCAAGTCATTTACTCTCTTTAAACTCCAGGTTCCCTGGAGGATAGACTATATTTAGGTGGGTAATTTCTTTTTTTAAGAATTAAAAAAATCTCCCACTTTTTTCTGAAAGACATTTCCACCTCCTCCCCACAATAACGGGTGGAACAGGCAGAGGGAAATAGAGGAACAGATAGATAATGTTTATCATAAAATCTCAGCACATTTAGGGACTACAAAGCACTCAAAATACAATGGGTAGTGTTGGCTAAGTGCAGGGAATTGGCAGCCCTCAGCCTGGAAGGGAATACTGACTCTATCACTGACTCCCTGTGTGAGTGCGCAGTGCTGTTTGTCCCTGGTAAATAGGTAAACATGCGTAAAGCATGAGGTAGAAGCCAGGTGTTGTTTATTATAATTACTACTATCAGAGCATTTGGTTGTTTTCCATTTTCTTAGGGTACTAACAAATTGGCCACTGAAATGCATGATAAACATTGGGATTTAGACACAAATGCCAATTTGACAGGTCAGATAGTCACAAAACACAGAAATGCTAGGAAAATGAGTGGGTGCACAAAGATGTCCCTCCTTTTTCCTGTATTTATATATGATTTGTTTATTTGTTTTGTGTACTTCCGGCTCTCTGAGTACTTGGCAAAAGTGAAAAAAGATTAAAAAGTACAGGAGTAATGCTATAATAATCTTCCAGCTATACACAGCTTGGTATTCATCCCTACTGGGGTGTGATAGAACATCTGGGCTTGGCTATCAAGCAAATTGAAAGCATCTCTGTATCATTCTGAGGGAAACCATTATTTTATATACATTCATGATAACATTTCAATTCTATATTTTAAAAGAAAAAAAGCTACTGAGTGACAAATTTCTCTGAAGAAAATTTCTGCAATTGAAATTATATACCTTTTCATATCATTGTCTTCACATAAAGTTTTTCTCAGTTTATTACCTCTCAGATAGATATGTTAGGCTAATGTGTGTATGGAGCAATGTTTAGTCATTAGGAAAATAGAGAAGAATCCATATTAATTCAGGTTTAATTTACAAACACCCAATGAACAGTCACAATTTTATGAAGTTTTATCTATTAAATATTATCAAAAACATTAATAGAAACTGAGAAAGAATGTGATAATAAATAGAATGCTTTGTTAGATTAAATGTTATGATATTTCAAATTTTAAATTTTACTTCTGGAGAGATCTAAAATGGCAACAAAGTAGGTGGAAGATACACTCACCTACTCCCAGGACCAAATTGGAATTACAACTAAATTCTAGAACAGTCATCCTGAATAACCAACTGAAGACTAGCTGAATCGAAGTCTTATAACCAAACATTTATAGAGGAAGCCACAGGACTGGTGAGAAGAGTGGAAACATCAAAAAAGCTAGCCCCACTCCTATGGGCAGTGGCTGAGGTTCCAGAAGGATATCTCAGCTACAGGAATTTCCCTAAAAAGTGTGGGGTCTAACCCCCATCTGGGCTTCCCGGTCCAGAGCACCAGAGCCAGGAAGAGGTGCCCACATAACACATGGCAGTGCAACAGGCTTTCTGTCCATTAGAGAGAGGAATTCGCAAGAGACAGAGGTGCCCTATTAAAGGGCAAATGCACAAAATTCATTCATAGCCATTTACCCCGAGTTCTGGCGGAATGGGGGTGGAGTGCTAAAGAGCTGCAGGGGGAAGAATAAGATTTGTGGCTCTGCAGAGAGAGTTCAAGGGACAGCCACCAGGATCCTAGTGCTGAGTCACTTCTGTCACAAAATGAAAAGTTAATGGAATCAAAACTTTCCCAGAATAATAAGGAGAGCAACAACTGTAGACTAATTAACAGCGACTGAATCTGGTCTCTCAATATAGTTTGGACTGAAACACATATATCAGATGTACTCTAAAATGTTGTTGTACTTAATGAAAATAGGAAGAAAAGTGGTCACCTTTTCATATAATATAGTCATCATTCATTATATATATGTATGGCCAATAAAGACATATAAAATCAAGGTGACAAATCAAGATTTCTAGGAAAATGGGACCAGAGGCAGAAATACAAAATGGACAATTTGGATCAAGAGACCTCAGTAATAACGCAAAGTGACTCCCATAAGCAAAATGGCATCTATGACTATCTTCTTATCCCTAGAAGGTGATTCTGCAAAGACACCTTTAAGGAAAATAAAATTCAAAGCCATTCAGAGCACCATTGGCTTCATCTGGGAACATAGAGTGAGAGGGAAGGGATCATTCCACAACGAATCCTAATCTTAAATAGGTCTGTGCTTATTCAAACTGATACTCATCAATAAATGCCATGGGGAAGTTTAAAAAAAGAAGCCAAAGGAAAATATGGAAAGCTATCCACATGAATGCACCACTGTTCCTGAAAGATGACTCAGCAATATTGCCTTTTCAGGATAAGAAGGTAAGTCATACAATTGCACAATGGACCTTCATGAAATTGCCAAAATTATAATGGTGACTTTTTAATTTACATGCTTGTATACTTATTTTTTTCAAACTGAGCTTTTCAGAAGCTGAGTTCACCAGGATCAAATTCAGATCTTTTTTTAAAAAAAATCTACCTGAAAGCCTCCTTGAAAAAAACCTTAATTTTTCTTCCAGACCAGCCTATTGCAACTGCAATGCAATGCACTGTTACTAAAGAATTCATCACCCTCTGTGTCAGATCTAATCTTAGCAAAGTCAATGTCCTGTCAAACCGATTGACATAATACCACTAAGTATATTAGCATAATTTAAAACACACCTGTAAAAAGAGAGGGAGAAAGGGAGGAAGTAAGGAGGGAGGGAGACTTCTTTACTAAGATAAATGAGATGTGGGATTAAAAACTGTAAATTCAAAGATATTAATAGTCATTGTTATGAGAATACAAAAAGGATCTGGCTCAGTCTTTACTCACTTAAAAAGAAATCAACTCCCCATAAAGCTACCTTACATCTAATATTTTTTATTAAAAGGAATGTGTATTATGTATTGTGAATACTGCCCTGGAATTATTTGAACCTAATTTTAAAAGTACAGTTTTATGAAAGCTCTAGAGTTGTTTTCCAAAGGCAGGTAGAGTCAGTAGCAGCAGATCCCTCTCACCTGTTTTCTGTAACAAAAGATACAATGTCTCAATTCACCACCATGTGAATTGATACATTCTAGTTTCTCAAACCCAGGGCCCCAGCAGGGGCTCCTTAATGTCACTGGATTTGTAAACTGTCAATCAAGGGTAACTCCCAAATTCTTCCCTAGGTGCATTCAAGGGAACAACATTCATAGTATCACTTCAGAACGAAGAATTCTTTTCATATACAGCCTCATAATAAATGCGAACACATAGAAACCACGTGAAGATGCTGAAAAATACTTGCAGGAAATGTAAGTCCCATTCACTTACACGGAAAATTTCACATCATCATGAGTACTAAAAACACCACCAGGTGGACCTGACACTTAGAACTTGGAGGACTGATTTGAAAGAAATTGGTGTTGATGTTATACTCATTTAAAGCAGCACTGAAGCAGAACATTTTACCTACTACAGAGGAAAACAAAAATGAAAAAGAAAACCTTGTGCAAGCCTTTCCCTACACTGGTTCTGCTGTGCACCGACTGGAGAGGGGGAAAGAAATGAATGGCAGTTCTGTTGCTTTACGGCAACCTAATATGACCAAGGCGCACAAGGAAGGCTCACCACAGTTTACAAGGCTGGTTCACAATGAGTCATACATAGTAAGTTACATGCAGTTCTTAGAGGACTAAAGACTACACACCACTTAAGAACATTAACTTTATCCTTATTAATTCAGTTTATATAAAATCAGATTTTTTAAAATATTTTTCTGAGGCTCTCATGAGAAAATTCCAAGCTGAAAACCTAGTAATAATTGCTTTCACACTTTGCACTTTCTAATACAAAAGGTTTGTTTAACAAATAAGAGTATAGAAATGTAGCCAACTGTGTATAATCGGGAAATTAACAGAAGGTTTAAACCTTATGCAGAAAGCATTGTAGCTGTAATGTAAAACGTGGCTACCTTATTGAAAGGGTGAACTCTAAAATAAAGGAGACCATGTTATTGCCACTTAAAACCTGCCTGTCTTCTCAAAGTGTTGTTACATTTCCAGTAATTTTAAATGACATTAAATTATTTTTAAAATATCCCCAGTGAAGACAAGCTGTAGTATGACAAAACCTGAATTAGAATGACTCTAATAATGAGAAATTAAGATTAAATCTTTCAGAATAAGTTTCACAGGCAAACCACAAAATGTAAAACAGCTCTTTAACTCAAGTTTTTTCCAAGATATTACTAACAAAATTGTCAAGAACGCTATGCTTTTTTTTAAAGTAATAAATATTTAAGAGGAAAAGAAAAGCTCCAGCTTTTTTTTTTTTAAATGTTTTTCATAGCAAAGAACTCCTAAAACAAAGTCAAGTGGAAACCGTTTCCCCTACCGTCAAATTTCTTGTGCCTGGACACGAAAGTGGTGCGCACAAAATGACTTGTCTCCTCCACGAGGTTTTCAAACTCCAGTTTGCTTTGCTGGCTCAACTTGTCTTCCATTTCTGTGGTGCAGCATGTATATTCTTGAGGACAGATTCTTAAGTGTTCCCCTGCAATGAAAAGATAAATGTCAGTATGAAATGATTAGGACTTCAGAGAATTCACTTCTAACATTTCCCTCAAATCCTGGGTGTGTTCCGCCAATCCCTCCCCCATCCCCAAAAACTTGATCTTTGCTTCAATGTACTTAACATTTCAAACACTCTGGACTTTCATTGAACCTGATGCCTATAATTTATATATGGAAATCCTAATCTCAAAGTTAAGAGCGGGAGCCTTTGATAGGTGGTTAGGACATAAATGGCATTAGTGATAGAAGAGACCTCAAAGAACTAATTATTGTAATTTATCCCCTCATCTGGCAAAAAGATGGCATTAGAGAACCAAGAAGCAGGCCCTCGTGGGACACTACTCTGCCAGTGTCATGATCTTGACTTTCCAGCCTCCAGAACTGTGAGAAATAAGTATGTTGTTTATAGGTCACCCAGTCTATGGCATTTCTGTTATAGCTACCCAAACAGAGTAAGACAGCTGATATTTAGTTCCTGTCCCCATCATGTAAATAAAGATATATGAGACCTCAGAAGACCACACCAAGCTTTTATTTGAAATGTACCAAGCAACAGCAGGTGACGTGTAATACAGCAGCTTTGGAAACCTCAACTAAGGCAAAAGATAGTCCTATCACCGTAGTCTTAGACACCAAGGGCAAGAAAAGATGGAAATCATTCCTTTGCTCTCTCTTTGCCTGTCCATCTGTCACAACGCATCAACTTTTCTCTGTGTAAAAGTGAGTGTGTTTTTATGGCAGGTCCCACGTGCCACACATTCCCTCAGCTGACACTTCTTGTCAGAGAGAAAATGTTTGCCTACAAGGAGGAAAGCAACTGATGAGTTTAATTCATGCTTATGTTATAGAGAAATATAAAGTAAAATGGTCTCATACTCAATTCAGCAGATTAATTTCTGGATATACCAGGTCACTTGTTTTGACAATATTGCTTTCTTCAGTACCATTTGCAAGTACGAGCCAAACCTTGGCTTCATGAAATTAAAATGGTCTGAAATGAAAAGGTCAGCTTCTAATTGATGCATTTCCTTTAGTGTCAAAAATGTTTAGCAGAGCCTGTGGAAAAAGAAGAAAAATCCACCCAACATCTTGCTAAGTAAAACCAGCAAAGTGCCCCTGAGATCAGAGTCACTGTAGGTCATTTGAAAACCACATGTATTTGATACAGTGATTAAATACATTAACAATGTTGAGCAATACTTATGTAATATATGTCCTGTGAACCTGTGTAATGTGTAGGGTGTTAAATGATTCCTCAGGTAGTTGGATGCTTTAGCGCCTACTTAAAATGGCCCTAGAATTAAAAAAAAATGATCACAGTGTATATTAAAGTTAGATCTTGCATAACTCTTGGAGGAGAAGGAGACCATAAATATCATATGTATATTTTTAAAAATAAAATGCAAATATATAGTAAATGAAAATATATTGTACATGAGAGTGTTAAATATCAAACTCAAGATAACAGTTCCCTCCTAGGTGGATTAAAGTGAAATACTCAAATACTTTTAATATAATCTTTTATTTCTTAAGTTGCTTGATGAATATGTGATGATTATTATATTATTAACTTGACTTTTTCTGTACATTTAAAATATTTTGTAATAAAAACTGGGTATATGCCATTAAAAATATATATATAGCCTCACTACAGTTGTGCTAGAGAGGAGACCAAAAGATAGATATTAAAAAAAGAAAAACAAACTTCCCTTGACCTTAGGAAGCCAGACAGGCTGTCACTGCTAGGTCATACTTGTCTATTCCATCTAAACAATCACAGAAATCCAACCTCACACAAGATTAGTCTAAGGCCATGAAAAAACGCAACAAAACAAAGCCATTTCACAACTGTATCTAAGCACCGACAAAAGAAAAAAAAAAGGTCACTATGCCATACAAACAACGCCAAATATTTCCTGTCTTAGACAAAATAAATGTCTGGTACTTCTTTACCATTTATACATTGATCTTCACACTGGTCTCTCTCCTAGTCGATCCAATTTATTGAGATAGTTTATTATAGAATTACTTCTGCTTTCTGACAGCATCCAATGTAATTTGAAACCCTGTGTCTTAGAACCCTCCCCCCAACCCCTAAACCCTGTAATAGACTCATTTGAAGTAGTTCCTATTGAGAAGGCCCATGGTTCCATACGGTGCGTTCTTGTTTACTGCAGTGAGTCACAACTCAGATGGTTCAACTACAGATGTATTCCTGATAGATTCTGATTTGAAGTTACTGATTTACCAAAATGGGGATGAATAGAACAACATAAATTTTGAAAATTTTTTTCCAGGTGATTCTGATACTTACATGCCATTAAGAAGCATGGTTCTAAAGTTTAAGAAATAAGGAAGGCTTTATCAAAAATGTTGGTTAACAAATCACCAATTTTCTTTTTATAAAATATCAGTCTAACCAATATGGACAAAAGTGCATCCAGAATGAATGAATATTTAGTACCAACAGCAATGCAGAGTGTTCCTTTTCCTGTCTGGCTTATAAACTGCTTCTGTAAATCCCCATTCTAGTTCTTACCTCTGCCTGCTCCATTTCCTATTCTGTTTATGCAAAAATAAAATATCCATTTCCCAAGTTTTACTACATCAGCGGTGCATTATTCTTCGGAATCATTACATTGAATTTACAACAAAATACATGGGGCTTTGGGGGAAAAAAACTGACCAAAAAAAAAAAAAAATCAAGATTTTATGACATGAGGGAATCAGTTATATTTGGGATATCTGTGGAAAAAACCTGATGGAGCTATGTTAATAAAATTAAATTGGACTGGAGGCATAATCTCTAATCAGGAAAGAAAATCAGTATTTTATGCTATGATAATGAAAATAGAGGATTCCAAGATGATGATGGAGAAGGCTGATGTTCCAACTAACACCTTCCAAGACCAAACTGGATTACAACTTAATTTAAGAATAATCAACCTGAAAAACCAACTTTGGACTAAACAAAGAGAAGTCTATAATCAAGAATCACAGAAGAAGCCACACTGAGATTGGTAGGAAGGGCAGAGACGTGGAAAGGGCTGCCCAGCTTCCAGGAGTGAGCAGCGGCTGAGGGTCTGGAGGGACTCTCACTGTGGGGAGGGTCACCCTGAGAGGGCAGGGTCCTGAGCTCCAAGCCTGCATCCAAGCCCAGAGCCCCAGAGTCTAAACTAGGCACCTACTTAGCATTTGGAGATAAAAACAGCCAAGATTTCTGTCTGCACGAAAGACACAGATCTCTAAGAAATGTAGCCTCCATCTTAAAGGAGTGCAAAAAATCTCATTCACAGCAACTTACAGGGGGCTCCAGCAGAGGGAGGGAGGGCTGAGAGAATTAGAGTTGCATGAGGAGAGTGAGAAGTTGGTGACAGGGGAGAAAACCTGTGGGGGATGGACACTGGAACCTCTGTGCTAGTCATTCTCCAATACTATAGTCCCCTTGATGCGACATCAGCCTGGGGCAAAGCAACTGCACCGCCCTTGGGAATTTCTCCTGCCCTACCCTATAAAGACTGGGGTGTTCTGAGAAGCCAGGAAGCATCCAGCACATCAATGACTCGGTTTCATGGTATTAAGGCTGGAGCTTTCCCTATATGCTCTTGAGTCTATGACTGGTGATTCCACAGCACAGGAGAATAAGTAGAAACTGTCTGGTCTGCAGGCAGAGCACATCTCTGGGTCTCAGAAGCCACACCCACCAGACTCAGGGTGGCCTTACCCTACAGAGGTCTGTGAAAAAAGTCTGGACAGACTGACACTTTGGCCTAAGGACCTAGCCATATCCACTACCCTTTCTAATCCCTGAAAGACCCAAGGCTCTACCAGACGATTTATTTCAGTGGTCAAGCCCAACAAGCAACCAGAAGACAGAAGCTGGAAGAGGCAGCTTTCAGGGAACGTAGGCCTTTTATGGACCTTCCCCCAGGCCCTATATGGGTAAAAGCCAGTCTAAGGGTTCTACTTGGTATTTCCATGTGCACCTGGGCCCAGAAAATGTAGCCAAAAAATCTGGGTTGCTTGTGCTCCAAGTAGGTTGCAAAGGGCCAGTCATAGGTAGTGTTCCCCAAAGGTCAGTGCCTAGTTCCCTACAGGGAGGCCCATGGTTGGTACATCCAGTGGCCAGCTACAGAGAGCATTGGATCAGTATCTAACAACCCTTGCTGGCGGTGTCCTAAGGAAAAGCTCATCACACCTGGCCCAGCTGAGGCGAGTTCCACTCTCTGTAATCAGCAACCACACAACAGCTCATGTGCAATGGACAGAGTGGAGCTTAACAGTCAACCAGCTTAGATGTTGGACATCCTGACCTGCCGGGCTAGATTTCACATTGAGAAGGGAAAGAGGTTTGGAACATGGACATTTAAAGTGTGGGTCCATCTGAGCCTATTGCTGGGTCTGATCTAGGGGCTTAGCCACTTTCTGAGTGGGGGGCCAGTCAGCCACTGGAGAGGACTCTTTCAGATTCCCTCCCTAAGACCAGGATCTCACCAACTGAAAAAACTTCTGCAGAGGGGACTGACAACCCCACTCGATCTGAACCTGCTACTCACCTAGTTGGGAAGAAATAAAATTTGAGTACTAGTAGTGGCTGAAGGATTGGGCTCCAGAGTAGGGGCTACTTTCCCTGTAATTATATCCTAACCAAGAGACCCCTGCAGTAGGGGGTCCCACTAACATTGTATTCCTAACCTAAGCTGCCCAAACCCACCAAACTTGCAACCTGTAGAAGGGTTGGTTGAGACAGGCCAGTCTGAGCCCACACTAGAATCTTACTACAGAAGACCCTGAGGGATGACTAGGCAGCTGTAAGAGGAGGTGGAGAAACAAAAAGTGGAGGCAAATATCACAGAACTTGGGGCTTTTACACAGATGCTGTCATCTCTAAGCAGGAGGAAGCTGATCCTTATACACAGGATTGCCCCTCCCAGACTACTGAGGCAGAGACAATGCAGATAAAAACAGTGAACAGAGCTGTAGCTACAGACAGGTAGCCCACAGCAGTTTACAAAAAACAACTGATGCTAACCCAAGAAGATCTAGAACCAACGCAACTGGTAGTAGGTGGCAAAGAGTACAAACTCTAGACTCAGCTAGCTTCATAAGGAGCATGCACAAAGGAGGAATCAAGCAGGCACCAGACACTGAGGAGAATAAATACACCCAACAGGACAGACACTGCACAGCATCTAATACACATGATCAAGGTTGACCCTTAGAGCCAGCCAGCCTGAAGGGATAACTGCACCAAAGACAGGACCCACTGTATTCAAGACTCACATACAATAGGAGGGTAAATACTATTCCTAGAGCAAGAAACTCATACCACTGAGCCCATCTACCTCATAAAGACATCACAAAATATTTCAAAGTCAGACAGTACTATCTAAAACACCGATAAAATGGGCACACAAAGAAATAAGACCCAAATGAATCAACAAAAGAAATACCCAGGAAAAGAACTAAATGAAATGGAAGTAACCAAACTACTAGACACAGAGTTTAGAATAATGATTTTTAAGATGCTCAAGGGTTGAAGAGTAATAATGGTTTGTCACAATGAGAACTTAAACAAAAAGATAGTAAGTAACAAAAACAACATTGAAATCATAAAAAAGAACGAGTCAGAAATGGCAAGTACAATATCAATAATGAAGACTGCACTAGAAGAAATCAACAGCAGACTGAATAAAGCAGAGAACTAAATCAGCAATTTAAAGGACAAGATAAACTTAAGCACATAAGCAGAGCAACAAAGAGAAAAGAGGCTCAAAATGACAGAGAAATGTCTAAGAGACCTCTGCCAAAACATGAAGAGAGACATCATTTTCTTAAGGGTTTCTGAAGGAGAAGTGTTTGAACAAGGGATTGAGAACCTGTTTGAAGAAATCATAGCTGCAAATTTCCCTAAATTAATGAAGGAAAAAGTCACATAAGTACAAGTAGCACAGAGAGTCCCATTAAAGATGAAATAGGTTTACAACAAGAAATATCATAATTAAATGCCAAAATAAGAGACAAAGAAAGAACACTAAAGGCTGCAAGAGAAAAGCAGTATATTACCTACAGAAGAGCTCCCATATGGATGACATCTGACTTCTCAACAGAAATACCTCAGACCAGAAGAGGTTGACAAAAAATATTCAACATGATGAAAAAAAACAAACAAACCTACAACCAAGACTACTTTATCCAGCAAAGCTATCCTTCAAAATTGAAAGAGAAATAAAAAGCTTTCCAGATAAAAATTAACAACAACAACAAAAAAAAAAATCAAAGAATTCAATACAACCAAACCAGTACTGCAAGAAATGTTAAAAAGCCTGCTAAAAAAAGAGCAAAGTAAAAATAATCTAGAGAAAGAAGACAGTAGATTTAAATAATAAAATGAAAACAAACAGATACAAATCAATAATAACCTTAAATGTAAATGCATTAAATGTTCTAATCAAAAGACATACAGTTGCTGCATGAATAAGAAAATAGGACCCATATATATGCTGTCAACAAGAAACCCACCTCAGAATAAAAAATACCCACAGACTGAAAGTGAAGGAATGAGAGAGAAAAAGTATCTCATGTAAATTAAAATGAAAAAAAAAAAAAGTTGGGGTAGTAATAGTTATATTTGAAAAAATAGCCTTTAAAACAAAGGCTATAGTAAGGGACAAAGAAGGACATTACATAATGATAAAAGGAGCAATCCAAAAGGAGGATATAACCATAGTAAATATTTATGTGCCTAATATAGGAGCACCTAAATAAATAAAGCAGATTTTAATGGACATAAAGGGTAAGATCAATAGCAATACTATTATAATAAGGGTTTACATACCCCACTAATATCAGTGGAGAGATCCTCCAGACAGAAAATTAAAAAACAAATAGTGGCCTTAAATGACATAGTAGATCATCTGGATTTAATTGACATCTTCAGAACCTTCACCCTAAAGCAGCAAAATATACATTCTTTCCAAGTGCTCATGGTACATTTTCTAGGATAGGCCACATGTTAGGACACAAAACAAGTTCCAATAAATTTAAGAAGACTAAAATTATATCAAGCATCTTCTCTGATCAAAATATCATGAAACTAGAAATCAACTTCAATAGAAAAACTGAAAAATATTCAAACCCTTGGAGAATACATAGTATGTTATTAAATACTAAATGGGTTAACAATGAGATCAAGGAAAAAATAAAAAAATTTCCTTGAAACAAATGAAAATGAACATACAACAACCCAAGTCTATGGGATACAGCAAAAGCAGTTTTGAGAGGGAAGTTCATAGCATTACAGCATACCTTATGAAGAGAAAGCTCAAATAAACAACCTAACCCTGTACCTAAAAGAACTAGAAAAAGAACAAAATATGAAGCCCTGAGGAAGTAGAAGGAAGGAAATAATAAACATCAGAGTTGAAATAAATGACATAGAGGCGAAAAGAAACACAAAAGATCACTGAAACCAAGAGCTGCTTCTGTGAAAAAGCAAACAAGATTGTAAAAACGTTTACCAAACTCATTAAGAAAAAAAAAGAGAGCCTGACCAGGCAGTGGTGGAGTGGATAGAGCATTGGACTGTGATGCAGAAGACCCAGGTTTGAGACACCAAGGTCGCCAGCTGGAGCACAGGCTCATCTGGTTTGAGCAAAGCTCACCAGCTTAGACCCAAGGTGGCTGGCTCAAGCAAGGGGTTAGTCGGTCTGCTGAAGGCCCACAGTCAAGGCACATATGAGAAAGCAATCAATGAACTAAGGTGTTGCACCGAAAAACTGATAATTGATACTTCTCATCTCTCTCTGTTTCTGTTTGTATGTCCCTATCTATCCCCATCTCTGACTCTCTCTCTGTCTCTGTAAAAAAAAAAAAAAGAGAGAGAGAGAGGATTCAAATAAATAAAATTAGAAATGAGACTGAAGAAGTAACAACTGACACCACAGAAATACAAAGGATTGTAAGAAAATACTATGAATATTTATATACCAAAAATTTGGACAACCTATGCAAAATGGATATATTCTCAAAAGATACATTCATCCAAAACTCAATCAGGAAGAATCAGAAAACCTAAACAAAGCAATTACACCAAATGAAATTGAAATAGTTATCAAAAAACTCCCAGCAAACAAAAGTTCTGGACCGAATGGCTTCAACGGTGAATTTTACCAAACATTGAAAGAAGAACTGACACCTATTCTCCTCAAGCTATTCCAAAACATTCAATAGGAAGGAAGACTTCCATGCTCATTTTGAAACAAGCATTATCCTCATTCCAAAACCAGGTGATAACTAGAAAGAAAATAAAACACCACAAGCCACTATCACTGGTGAACATAGATGCTAAAAATCTCAACGAAACATTAGCAAATCAGATCCAGCAAACCATTAAAAAGACCCTGCATCATGATCAAATGGGATTTATTGTAAGGAGGCAAGGCTGGTACAATAATTGAAAATCAATAAATGTGACTCATCACATAAACAAAATAAAGGATAAAAATTGCATGATCATATCAATAGAGGCAGAAAAAGCATGGATAAAATTCAGCACCCATTTATGATCAAAACTCTCAGCAAAGTGGAAATACAGGGAATATACCTCAACATAATAAAGGCCATATGTGATAAACCTACAGCCAACATCATATTAAATGGGCAAAAACTAAAAGAAATTTCCATAAGATCAGGAACAAGACAGAAATGCCCCTTTCACCACTCTTATTCAATATAGATCTGCAAATATTAAAAACAACAATCAGACAAGAAGGAGAAATATAGGAATCCAAATTGGAAAAGAAGTAAAACTGTCATTATTTGCTGATAACATGAACTGTACATCGAAAATCTGTCAAAAAACCATTAGGTCTGATAAATGAATCTGGCTAGGTATCAGGATATAAAATTAATATTCAGAAATTAGTGGCATTTTTAAACTCCAACAATAAACTGTTAGAAAGAAAAATAAGGTAACAATCCTCTTCACCATTACAATAACAAAACATAAAGTTCCTAGAAATACATTTGACCAAGGAGGTAAAAGACTTCTACTCAGATATTTATAAGACATTAAAAGAAATTAAGGAAGATACAAATAAATGGAAACATATACCATGTTCATGGATAGGATGAATAATCAACATTAAAATATCTATGCTACCCTAAGTAATGTATAGATTCAATGCAGTTCCTATTAAAATACAAATGGCATACCTCATAGATATAGAACAAATATTCCAAAAACTTATATGGAACCAGAGAAGAACCAAAATAGTCTCAGAAATATTGAAAATGAATAATAAAGTGGGAGGGATGACACTTCCTGATATCAAGTTATAATACAAGGCCATTGTACTCAAAACAGCTTGGTACTGGCATAAGAACAGGCATACTGATCATTTAAACAAAACAGAGAACCCATAAATAAACCTACAACTTTACGATCAATTGATATTTGACAAAGGAGGTAAGAGTATAAAATGGAGTAAAGACAGTCTCTTCAACAAAGGAAATTGGGAAAATTGGACAGGTACACGCAAAAAAATAAAACTGGACCACCAACTTATATCATCCACAAAAGTAAACTCAAAATAGATAAAAGACTTAAATATAAGTTTTGAAACGATAAACATCTTGGAAGAAAACAAAGGCAGTAAATCTCTGATATCTCTAGTAGCAATATTTTTGCCTATATATCTCCACAGGCAAGTGAAATAAAGGACAAAATAAGCAAATGTAACTATATCAAACTGAAAATCTTTTGTGCAACAAAAGACACCATTAATAAAAGAAAAAGACAATTCACACAATAGGAGAACATATTTGTCAATACGTCTGATAAGTTAATAACCAAAAGTTATAAAGAACTTCTAAAATCAATACAAGGAAGGTAAAAAATCCAATTTAAAAAATGGGCAAAGGAACTGAATAGACAGTACTCCAAAGAGGACATATAGATGGCCAACACACATTTGAAAAGATGTTCAAGGTCACTAATTATCAGAGAAATGCAAATCAAAACCACAATAAGATAACACCTCACACCTGTTAGAATGGTGCTCATTAACAAATCAACACACAAGTGCCGGCAAGGGTGTGGAATAAAGGGAACCCTCCTGCACTGCTGGTGGAAGGCAGACTTGTGCAGCCTGTGTGGAAACAGTATGGTGTTTCCTCAAAAAATTAAAAATGGAAAACAGTCTTTTACCCAGCTATCCCACTTTGAGGAATATATCCTAAGAAATACAAAACACGGGCCCTGGTCAGATGGCTCAGTGGTAGAGCGTCAGCCTGGCGTGAAGGAGTCCTGGGTTCGATTCCCGGCTAGGGCACACAGGAGAAGTGCCCATCTGCTTCTCCACCCTCCCCCTCTCCTTCCTCTCTGTCTCTCTCTTCCCCTCCCGCAGCCAAGGCTCCATTGCAGCAAAAGCTGGCCCGGGTGCTGAGGATGGCTCTGTGGCCTCTGCCTCAGGTGCTAGAGTGGCTCTGGTTGCAGCAGAGCATCGCCCCCTGGTGGGAATGTCGGTGGATCCTGGTCGGGTGCATGCGGGAGTCTGACTGCCTCCCCGTTTCCCACTTCAGAAAAAAAAAAAAAAAAAAAAAAAAAAAAAAAAAGAATTACAAAACACGGATCCAAAAGAAGATATATACCCCCATGTTTATTACAGTACTTTTTATAATAGCCAAAATGTGGAAAGAACCCAAGTGTCCATCAGTAGATAAGTGAAAAAAATATTATAATATATATACACAGTGGAATACTATGTGGCTGTCAAAAAAAGGAAATCTTACCTTTTGCGATGGTATGGATGGACCTGGAGATTAGGTGAAATAAGCCAGGCCAGGAAAGTAAAATATCATACAATCTCACTTATACAAACAAGGTGAACTGAGGAACAGATTAGAGGCAGAGATGGGGCCATGGGGAGCAGAGGGAGAGCTGTCAGAGGGAAGGGCGATAAGAGAACAGGGTCAGAGAAGACAAAGGGATTAGTGATATTATAGATACATAACACACAGATACAGGACAAAAATCCCAGAAGGAAGGGGTGTGGGAGTTAGGTGAAGAGGGGACATGGGTGTATAATGAGGGGCACATGGTTGGGGGTGAGGGTATTATATTGAGTGGGACACTTGAATCCATGTTAACACAAGAAATTTTAAAAATTAATTTAAAAAATAAGTAAAAATCAAAGGGTACTTCTTAATGAGACAGCTATAAACCAAAATTATCCATGTGTATGTGTGTGTGTGCACGTGAGTGCCTGTAGGGAGAAAGTGGGGTTCATGGAGGTATATATAAGAGCCTACCTTACTTACTAATTCAAACCAGTTCTAGTCTTGTTATAGAACTGAAAGTGTCCTCAACAATTCAATTCCTTTCTCCACCTTAATACGGACCCCTCTCAGAGAGAAAACTAGAGAGATGAACAAAGATAGATAAGATTAGGAATAAAAAGTTAAGGGATAGGGAGAGCACCTGAATGTTGAAGAATCCTGCTGTAGAAAGAGTAAATCTTTCATTCAAACTTCATCCAATATTTCCAAGCACACAGGATCAGAACATATGAAATGTGTGGCTGATTTAAGCCTGAACCTAAATTTCTTTCTAACATATTACTAGATAATAAGATTGTGGAAGTATTGAGCTATACTGAAATGTAGTTCCTTTTCTCTCTTAACATGAGGCCCTGAATACTTACCATAACAAACTGATAACTCTGAATGGCCCAAAAGGACTTTAGACAATTAAACATTTGTTCTGCTTGGATTACTATTTATTTATGTATTTTGTTTTTGGCTCTAGGACAGGAGTTATAAACCATGACCTCTGAGTCAAATATGGCCTACCACTAGTATATATTTCCAAGATCTGTGAGCAAATGGTTGGCAAAAATAAATTTTAAAAATCAGAATAATGATATTTTGTGTTATGTGAAAGTTTTATAAAATTCAAATTTAATTCCCCATAAATATGTTTTTGCCTGACCTGTGGTGGCACAGTAGATAACATGTCGACCTGAAATGCTGAGGTTGCTGGTTCAAAGCCCTGCACTTCTCTGGTCAAGGCACATATGAGAGTAGATGCTTCCTATTCCTCCCCCCTTTCTTTCTCCCTCTCTCTCTCTATTTCCAGCTCTCTCTCTCTCTCTCATACTCTCTCCTCTCTAAAATGAATAAATAATAAAAAATAATAAGTTAAAAATTATAAATAAATAAATAAATAAAGCTTTATTGGAATAAAATTCCCAACCATTTATTTGTGCATTGTCAAAGGCTGTTTTAGTGTTAGAACAGCAGAGCAGATATAACAGAAACCATTAGGGCCTGCAATAGCTGAACTTCTTACATTCTGAAATTATATATGCCAGCTACCCTGATACATTAGCTCTAACCCTTACTATTCCAATGCCTCCATATATCAAGAATATATAACTTTTCTTTTTTTTTTTTTTTTTTTTTTTTTCATTTTTCTGAAGCTGGAAACCAGGAGAGACAGTCAGACAGACTCCCTCATGCGCCCGACCGGGATCCACCCGGCACGCCCATCATGGGGCAACGCTCTGCCCACCAGGGGGCAATGCTCTGCCCATCCTGGGCGTCGCCATGTTGCGACCAGAGCCACTCTAGCGCCTGAGGCAGAGGCCACAGAGCCATTCCCAGCGCCCGGGCTATCTTTGCTCCAATGGAGCCTTGGCTGCGGGAGGGGAAGAGAGAGACAGAGAGGAAAGCGCGGCAGAGGGGTGGAGAAGCAAATGGGCGCTTCTCCTGTGTGCCCTGGCCGGGAATCGAACCCGGGTCCTCCGCACGCTAGGCCGACGCTCTACCGCTGAGCCAACCGGCCAGGGCAAGAATATATAACTTTTCTAAGCTTAAATACTTCCTGAGAGGGAAAATGGCAACAGAGTAGGCAGACATTACAACTCCTACCTCCCAGAACCAAAGTGGATTACAACTTAACTTAGGAACAATCATCTTAAAAAACCAATTTTGACTAAACTAAGAGGAACCTATAACCAAGCATCACCAAAGAAAGCACACTGAGCTGGCGGGAAGGGTGGGGATGTGGAAAGGGAAGCACCACTCCAAGGAGTGAGAGGTGGCCCGGAGGGTCTCTCACGGTGGGGTTGGATGCCTGGAGAGTTCTGGGTCCTCAGCCCCAGGAGCAGAAACCCAGCCTGGAGCCCCAGAAACTAGAGGAGGCCAACGGACAGTATTTAGGAGAAGGAAGAGCCGGGTTAATGTTTGCAAGAGGAACACAAAACTGTCTGACCCAGGCTCCATCTTAAAGGGACCCTGCAGAAAACGTCCTTCACAGCCACTTACCCAGATCTCCGGGAGCGGGGAGAACCCAGACAACTGGAGTAGCGAGAAGAGAGTGTAGTCTCAGGGACGCAGGGAGAGACTGTGGGGGACAGCCACCCTGACCCCTTTACCTGGTCATTCCACATAATTAAAGTGACTATTTTTCCTAGGAGAACCAAGCCAGCAAAGGGAAGCAATTACCCTGCTCATCAGAGGTTCACCTACTCCAATAGGTGCAAAAATACACTTAGAAGCAAGGGGTACATCAGGGACACAGGTTTTAAGTGCTGAGGTCTGGGCTACACCCCCCCCAAGCTGCTGAGTACCCCCTGAAGGAAGGGAGTGCCCAGCTGCCATGGAGACCATGGCATTTGGCCCATGCAGCAGCAGAGGGTGGAGCCCAGCAGCCTGGGCAGCAGTGGCAAGGGGCGGAGCCTAGAGAGGTGTCCCGTGTACTCATGAGGGGGATGGAGTACAGACATGCAGCCTGTGTGCCTGCGGTGGGCAGAGCCTGGCAAAGCGAGAACTCTCCCGCACCAGCGGGGCAACCCGAGCTGTGGCCCACAAGTTTGTGCACATGGCAGTGCCTGAGTGCCTGAGGAGACAGCAGTAGCGGGAGGCCAGCGGAAAGAAAAGACCACACTTGGGAATGGAGAGACAACATACACTGACCAAGAGTAGATAAAAGCCAGCCTAGGGGTGCAGCTAATATTTACAATGACATCAGGGCCCAGCACAGGCAGACACAAATACTGGATTACCTGTAACTCCAAGAAGGTTACTAAGGGCCAGTCATAAGGAGTGACCTCCACTTGTCTGTGCCAGGTTCCAGCCAGGTTGGTCCAGGGCTGGTACATCAAGTGGCCAGATACAGAGAGCATCAGTTTAGGAACTAACAACTTAGTTAGAGTGGTATATTAAGGAAAGGCTCCTCATACCTGACCCAGCAAAGGCATAGAAACCACTGACACAAATAGGAAAAAGAGCAGTAGAAGCAGACAAGTAGCCCACAGCAGATTACAAACAACAGCTTAGGCCAACTAAGAAGATCTAGAAACAACACAACTGAAAGGTGGAGGCAGAAAACACCCACCCTATATGCAGCTAGCTACAAAAACAACACATCCAAAGGAGCAGCCTATACAGAGACAAAATGGGAAGATGGAGAAATGCAATTCAAATGAATCAACAAGAGAAAAACCCAGAAAAAGAACTGAATGCGATGGAAATAACAAAAATACAGGATGCAGAGTTTAGAATAATGATTGTTAGGAAGCGCAAGGATTTTAGAGCAACAATAGATAGACATAATGAGCACCTACACAAAGAGATAGCAAGCATCAAAAAGCACATTGAAATCATAAAAAAGAATCAGACAGAAATGAGAAACACAACATCAGAAATGAAGACTACACTAGAAGGAATTAAAAGGCTGGATGAAGCAGAGGATAGAATCAGTAGATTTAAA